>NC_057427.1:0-1457539 GCF_019457755.1 Venturia canescens
TCAAACCAAACCAAACCCAACAAACCAACCCAACCCACCCCCCACCCCCCCCCACCCCCCACCCACCCAACCCACCCCCACCCACCCACCCACCCCACACCCCACCACCCCCCAACAACCCCACCCACCCCAACACACCCACAACCCACACCCCACACCCCACCACCCACACCCACACACCCAACCAACCCCAACAACCCCAACAACCCAAACCACCCCACACCCAACCCAACCCACACCCCAACCAACCCACACACCCAAACAACCCCAACAAACCCAACAACCCAAACAACCCAACCCAACCCCCAACCAACCCAACAACCCAAACAAACCCAACAAACCCCAACAACCCAACCACCCCAACACCCCCCACAACCCCAACAACCCAACAACCCCAACCACCCACAACCCCAACCAACCCAACCCACCCCAACACCCCCAACCAACCCCACACCACCCCAAACAACCCCCCACCCAACCCCACCCAACCCCAAACACCCCCCAACAACCCCCACACCCACACCCAACAAACCCAAACACCCCCAACACCCAACACCCAACCCAACCCCAAACAAACCCACACCCACAACCCAAACAAACCCAAACAAACCCAAACAAACCCAAACAAACCCAAACAAACCCAAACAAACCCAAACAAACCCAAACAAACCCAAACAAACCCAAACAAACCCAAACAAACCCAAACAAACCCAAACAAACCCAAACAAACCCAAACAAACCCAAACAAACCCAAACAAACCCAAACAAACCCAAACAAACCCAAACAAACCCAAACAAACCCAAACAAACCCAAACAAACCCAAACAAACCCAAACAAACCCAAACAAACCCAAACAAACCCAAACAAACCCAAACAAACCCAAACAAACCCAAACAAACCCAAACAAACCCAAACAAACCCAAACAAACCCAAACAAACCCAAACAAACCCAAACAAACCCAAACAAACCCAAACAAACCCAAACAAACCCAAACAAACCCAAACAAACCCAAACAAACCCAAACAAACCCAAACAAACAAACCCAAACAAACCCAAACAAACCCAAACAAACCCAAACAAACCCAAACAAACCCAAACAAACCCAAACAAACCCAAACAAACCCAAACAAACCCAAACAAACCCAAACAAACCCAAACAAACCCAAACAAACCCAAACAAACCCAAACAAACCCAAACAAACAAACCCAAACAAACCCAAACAAACCCAAACAAACCCAAACAAACAAACAAACCCAAACAAACCCAAACAAACCCAAACAAACCCAAACAAACCCAAACAAACCCAAACAAACCCAAACAAACCCAAACAAACCCAAACAAACCCAAACAAACCCAAACAAACCCAAACAAACCCAAACAAACCCAAACAAACCCAAACAAACCCAAACAAACCCAAACAAACCCAAACAAACCCAAACAAACCCAAACAAACCCAAACAAACCCAAACAAACCCAAACAAACCCAAACAAACCCAAACAAACCCAAACAAACAAACCCAAACAAACCCAAACAAACCCAAACAAACCCAAACAAACCCAAACAAACCCAAACAAACCCAAACAAACCCAAACAAACCCAAACAAACCCAAACAAACCCAAACAAACCCAAACAAACCCAAACAAACCCAAACAAACCCAAACAAACCCAAACATGTTTGGGTTTGGCGTTTTCGTCTGCTGCACTTTTGTTTGGGTTTGTTTGGGTTTGGCGTTTGCGTCTGCTGCACTTTTGTTTGGGTTTGTTTGGGTTTGTTTGGGTTTGGCGTTTTCATTTGCTGCACTTTTGTTTGGGTTTGTTTGGGTTTAGCGTTTTCGTCTGCTGCACTTTTGTTTGGGTTTGTTTGGGTTTGTTTGGGTTTGGCGTTTTCGTCTGCTGCACTTTTGTTTGGGTTTGTTTGGGTTTGGTGTTTGGGTTTGGCGTTTTCGTCTGCTGCACTTTTGTTTGGGTTTGTTTGGGTTTGGTGTTTTCGTCTGCTGCACTTTTGTTCGGGTTTGTTTGGGTTTGGCGTTTTCGTTTGCTGCACTTTTGTTTGGGTTTGTTTGGGTTTGGCGTTTTCGTCTGCTGCACTTTTGTTTGGGTTTGTTTGGGTTTGGCGTTTTCGTTTGCTGCACTTTTGTTTGGGTTTGTTTGGGTTTGGCGTTTTCGTCTGCTGCACTTTTGTTTGGGTTTGGCGTTTTCGTCTGCTGCACTTTTGTTTGGGTTTGGCGTTTTCGTCTGCTGCACTTTTGTTTGGGTTTGGCGTTTTCGTCTGCTACACTTTTGTTTGGGTTTGTTTGGGTTTGGCGTTTTCGTCTGCTGCACTTTTGTTTGGGTTTGTTTGGGTTTGGCGTTTTCGTCTGCTGCACTTTTGTTTGGGTTTGTTTGGGTTTGGCGTTTTCGTCTGCTGCACTTTTGTTTAGGTTTGCTTGGGTTTGGCGTTTTCGTCTGCTGCACTTTTGTTTGGGTTCAATAACATTTATCATGCCTATTTGAAAAGTTCTTGCGCTTTCCAGTTGACATTTATAAATAAATTTTATTTTTAGAAAAGTTACAATTGTCAGATCTCAAAAAATAAAACATCTTCAAAACATTAAAAAATTTTGTAAAATTTAGTATTATCATAATATCATATTCCCTTAACTGAAAGGAAAAATGTTCAATACGTACTCTTTGGAGGACTTATTGCATCCCATTCTTCATTTGAGAGCTGCACTGTGAATAATTGTTGACCTTTTTCCGGTGCATTTCTCTGATCGACGTACGACTCGTCGTCGCATCCGGACGTTGTAGATTCGCTTGCACTCGTGGCAGATTTTGTGTCCGTTTCATCTTTGGGCAATGGAATATTAATACCTTTTTCCTTTCGTGCAAGAGAGAGGATATTCCGGCGATCCTGAACTACGTTGTTATAAACGTTATGTGATTTCCACCTGTTATTAAGATCTTTACTAATTTCTTCCCATACTTTGTCCGAATACTTCGGCAGTTCCGATGTATTAAAGTAAGAAATAAACTTCTTTAAACTTTGCACGGCTTCTTCCACAGGCACAAGAGCCTCTCGTGGCATTACGAATTAAAAATACACTACGCGCGTATAAAAACAGAAACTTTTGATGAACACCATGGATTAAAAAGAGTTTAAAAACATGAGCACCGGACAATCATGAATTCGAAACACCAAAAAAATATGATAGGAAATAAGAAAATTATTGTTGAATACGGGAAGCAACACGAAAAAAAACTAAAAATAAAAAAGTAGAACGAAATAGAAACAACTATCGATGCTCACGGTTTCGCGCGTGGAACAATAATAATCGCACGCTTTCATTTGGCGATGGCATTGGTACAGCGCACCATACAATGTATCATCGACAAAACATCGAAAATGGTCTGTAAGAAACAATGTTTTGGATGTTACACTGAAGTAAATAAAAAATCCATCGGATGCTGTACTTTTGTTTTGTATATTTTTTTATTTGATTCATTATCCCGTTGATAAATAGTCATTCTAATATTAATTTTAAAAATATTAGTAACATAAATAACTATTAGTGATTACTATTCGTGTATGCAAATTTGCAACGATGTTTTATTCCATTATAATTGTTGAATTATATTGAAAAATTGTGATTTCAATTTTTATCGAATTAGAAACCAAAATGCCAATTCGTTACTGGAACACCACTTTTTCATACTTGGCGTTTTTTTACTTTGAAAAAGTTTTTACCAAAATTTATTATCAATTCGATGACCATCTTTAATTTATTAAATGGCATGCACAATAATACATTATAACACTAGGACGAAAAAGTTTTTCGTACGCGTGTCATATGAAATTTTATATTACGAGGTGCGGAAATGGGGGTTTTGTGTACGCGAAGCGTACGCAAAAGCGTCCATTTACGTACCGCGTGATATAAAATATTTATATAACTATTCTTCAAACTTTATTGATTGATAAAACATTGAGTTGGGTATGTTCATCTTTAAAAGAAAACCCTACAACTTTGGAAAAACTATAGAAAATTATTTCGAGTATCTTATAAAAGTACTGTAATTATTTAATTATTAAAGAAACAAATTTTGAAAATTTTCGAAAACAATTGGAAACGCTATCGCTCCGGTAAAGACTCTCTGGCAGCGTCTCGTCATAACATAAATGTACTTGTCTCAGAGTCGCTGCCGCGACTCTAGATAAATGAGAAATGATGGTGAGAAACAATATGAATATATTCCACTTTTCGAAGCTAAAGGAAAAAGTCTAAAAAATTGCAAACTGTCAGGTGTGAACCTTATAGATTTATTTCTACATTTTTGTAAATATTACTTGTAAAAAAAAAATTCAAATTCCAATGGTTTTTTAATTTTCTCAGATTTCTTTATTCATGAATAACCTTAGCTTGCAAATCAAACCAAAAGAATATCCATTTTTACGTCTTCATTTTTCGAAACGTTTGGTTTACATATTTGTTTGATTTTCTTTTTCGTTCAGCTACATTGCGTTGCTTTACGTAATTGTACCACACTAAAATTTCCCGTGTAGACGCAATTTATTGAATCATATATTCCAGCTCGATTTTTTCATTTTCTCTGTCATTTCGCGAAGGTTTTAGAAAAAAGTGAGTAGAAATAATGAATCGAGCAATTAGTGAATTATATAAAATTTTTCAATCGTATATGCTAGCCTGGAATTCGTTAGCACCTTCTCAAGACGACTAAATTTTTTTTTTTTAATTGGGATAGTATGATTCAACATTTTCCTCTGAGAATCTTCAGCAATCATTCACTTCAAATTCCATATAATTGAAAGTCCCCATTGGATGGTTTTTGAAGTTTCAATTTGCGATATGGAATCTCGTATTCACACCGTTTAAGTTTACTCAATTATTAATTTAGTCAGATAAAAATGTACAGCTATCCTCGACCTCACATTTCTTTCCATTCCTATCGTTTCCTTATTATCTTTTATACTGTAACTTTTCGGCCACTGAATAAATCAAACGAGACCTTCCCGGAGTGTGAGGTATGAGAATGCTGAAGCCTTCGCATCTGTGACAGACGTATATTCCAATTCACTTTTCAAATTTACCTTTGCGGAATATTTCTAGAATTTTTCTTCTTTTCTTGGGTGTTTCCAGGTTTTCTCAGCATGGTGAGGCTCAATTAATAATTTTAAACCGTTCAAAGAGGTGGTTGAGTGAAAAATGGGACGTTAAAATGCCTTTTTACGCATTAACTAAAAATATTCGAGCTGAATAAAACTACCTAGAGTCGTGTATGTTGGAAAGTGGTTTTTGAATCAGGTGTGGGAACGCAATTTTTAATTTAGTTTTCAAAATAAATTTTTATTTGAATTATAAAAAAATATCGTTAGTTTTTTGATCATGCGAACACGTCACCGCACCAAAGACTCACTTCTGTTATTGGAGTAAGTTATTAGTGTCTTTTTATGTCGCATTCGTTTTTTAAATGCATTTTCGCTGAAAGATCAAACGAAAGGAGAAAGGAAATGGTGTTACGAATTTGTATATATCGAATATGTATATGGATACGATGAATTACAAGTTTATTAACAAATACAGACAAATCCATATTCGCATTTGTTTTTTAAATGCGTTTTCGCTGAAAGATCAAACGAAAGAAGAAAGGAAATGGTGTTACGAATTTGTATATATCGAATATGTATATGGATACGATGAATTACAAGTTTATTAACAAATACAGACAAATTCATATTCGCATTCGTTTTTTAAATGCGTTTTCGCTGAAAGATCAAACGAAAGAAGAAAGGAAATGGTGTTATGAATTTGTATATATCGAATATGTATATGGATACGATGAATTACAAGTTTATTAACAAATACAGATAAATCCATATTCATAGAATGGAGAGTAAAGAAGGTTGTCGATCTCAAGTTTCCTCCACTGACGCGTCTATCATTTGCGCATCAATTGGAGTATATACGTTGGTATTATTTTCGGTGACTTTCTCGTTGGTAAATACATTTTTCGTAATGTATCACAGTGCTTCGCATCTTGAAACAGAAAAAACAATCTTCATGTAAATTTTTCCATAATAAGCTGTTCAATGGTATCTTGAATTTGGCTCGCGATATTGGTATATGAAAAACGAGTGCTGAGCAGCATTTTTCGGAACGATTACATAACTCGAATAGAGTTATTTATACCCATTGATCAATTATTTATATACGTATTCATTTTTATACACTATATGTAGGATATACGTGAATACTACAAAAATTATATTACATTTGTATCGTGTTTTTCCTCTCTGTCCTTCCACTCGATAATGGGGTTCGTTGGCCCGTCTTTGAAGTTGTCTCCGTGTATTATCTTCTCTCACTCAGACCTCCGTTTTAACAATTCCCTCGTCCTCGAGTTTCGCTTTTCCCCGTCATCACGGTTTTTGCATTATGTTTTGGATTGGATCTTAATCGTAATTTCGGTAAGCAAGAACGACCTGGATTCCCACCGAACAAATAGTGAACTTTTTTCACGTAATTGTAGACCAGCTGATGAGCGAAACGCGGGCAAGGCTCGTAATCCTGCATTTTGCTCCAGTATTTTTCGCCTACGTTTTCGTTCCTGTAAATGCATGACCATCAATTTTCTCGGATGTTTTTTCAAATTTTCTCAAAGAAACACGACAATGAGCAAATTGCAGGAGTTTGGAGATAACAGCTGGTAAAGCTGTTCCAAAGAGGAAATATAATAAAAAACTTACCTTATAACTGATTTTAATGAATCCTCAGCATGTTGGCTGGTGAAAAGGGATAAAACTTTTAATATTTTGTAGCGATCAATCAGTCCGGCAGTTAATTTTATCTGATCGATAGCCTACTTGGAAAACGTTAAAATATATTAGTATAAAATGTAGGTTTGTTGATTGATCCGTTTATCATTGTCGACTGCTGTAAGCAGCTGATCCCACTCCCACATGCTCACATGCATGTTATTACAGCATGTGCTTGCGCAAGTGCACTGCGCATACCCGCTGCGCACGTCGGAAGTGTCCCAGTTCTAGGGACCCTAGGTGAAATCATCTAATTATAAATCATTTAATATCAATTAAAATCTCAACTCTCGAACGATTTTCTTTCACTCTCAATCTCTCTCAAATGATTCTCAAACGATTAAAAAAAAATGAAACGTCCAAGTCCATTTTTCCAGGAGATAAAAAAAATGGGGGCCAGCTTCACGCCAAAAAATAAAATCGTTTTTACGAAAAAAATAATCACTCTCAAACAATTTTCCTTTTCTCTCATACTCTCTCTAACGACTCTCAAACGATTTGCATTAATAAAAGTTTGAAATAATCAAATGTGGGGGCCAAGTTAACGGAGGTCTAGCTTGTAGCGACTCAGTGCCTGGCGTCCGTGGGGACGTTCAGGCCAGAGTCTAACACAAATCGTGTACCGTCGAGGAGTTTCTGTATAAGTAAAGAATGGTTAGGTCGGTAAAGAAGATCCCTACGCAGTGCGTAGCGGTCGAAAAGAATGGGATCGTTGCGTTTCGTCTTCGGTACGGTCACAGACTCATCAGTAGGGCTGAGTGACTCGTACCGTGCCCTATAGACGCGCTGAGGATGTTGAGGCGTAGAGCGATGCGCATTATATTGAAACGCAGACCTAACCATCTGCTTACGAGAAACTGTTAAACGGATTTAGCCGCGTAGTGGCGGTGATGGGAAGCTTCGGGAGCCTACAAGCTGGGTGTGACCACGGTCTTACATACAGGTCTTGAAACGTAGCCAGTTTTCTATAGGACGGCGTGGTTCTCTTATTGTCCGCGTATTAAATGTTTGATATGGTCGTGGCGTGGCGCTGCAATCTAGGGATGTACGTAGGTAGGGATGTGGTAGGGATGAAAACGTGCAACCTATTTTTAAACAATTTAACCTAAAATTAGTAAAAGCAGCGAGTGCCGTATATGGTGTCATACCAGTACGACAAATAAATTCCCTACTTTTATATTATATTTAATTTCTATAATTCTTAGTGCTTATCGTGAAACGTTTGAAGTGAAAAAAAACGAAAATGGTTAAACCATGTGCGGTCCCGCCGTGGAGATTTTATCGTATATACGGGATTGTTTATTACATTCGTTTGCGTATGAGGCAAAATGTTCTTCAAGAGAACAGAAGTTACAACCAAAATTTGTAGTAAAAAAAAAATGTCAAAATTGGTGAACCAATAAAAATAACGCCGTATTTCTTCAAACTACATACGTTTATTTCATTTATAACCTCCGTAAATACTCTTGCCTCTAATCTCCATAAACGTATCATTCATAATAATGAAATCATAATAATATTCAATACGAAGAATCGGGAAAATGGTGTGAAACCGTGTTTATCAGAGCTTTCGAGCTCACAATTACTCAGTGAATACTGTCCAAAATTTGACAATTCCTTCATCAGTTCTAAAAGGTGCCATCATTCGATCTCTGGAGAATAAAATTTTCATGATACGACAGGCGGGAGGGAGGGTATCCCCGACTGTTGACGAAAATGCTCAAGCAAGCGAGAATTTTCGCAAACGTCGTTCAAGAGCAATGTAATGAAGTCGATTACCATATTCTCTTTACAAATTTCATGACGGATTATATTTCAAAAAACGTGGCGTCTCTCGAAAAAATGTTTAAACTTTGGAATCTCGGCATGCGGAAAAAAATACCTCCGATCGGAAAGAAATTCCAGATTTTATACCATCGAAACTACAACATTTGAATGCTCTATTTTGGATATTGTTTGAAGCTATAGATAAATGTGTACCGAGCTTGAAATAGCTCTCTCCTCAGCTTCCGGTGAACTAAGCTCGAAAATTTTTATTATCGGGTTGGACAAAATTTTAACTGACGACGAGGAGAAGAGCGAGCAGCAGTAATCGCGGACAAATGAAAATCGAAGCTTTGAGATTTCTTTACTTTGTTTCGGGAGAAAATGAAATAGATTTTCAATCGCGCAAAACAGTCAAAATGCTTTTACTAAGCGGCGGAGTATTCCAAGATTCTCAGGATCAAATTGATTTTTGGATCGAAAATCTCGAAGACAACTCGAAGAGTCAAAATGAAGAGAATCTCGTTGTTTATTGGTTCGTTAAAGTTGTTGAAATGTCGTTTACGAAAACTGACGAATATTTATTGGATCATCTCGTCGTCGAAGCGAAAGCGAAGGCCGCCGATGGAAAAGGCTTTCCCGATGAAACCGCTGGAATGCAAGATTTTTTTGACAACCTTGGCGACAAAGACGGAGACGTTTTACAGCTAAGAATAAAAAATATTGCATCTGCCATCGCATTATTAATATGCGATCGAGTTATCTCAAAATATTTGTTTGTCTCTCGTCGTGATTGAAATTTTACATTGCCAAGTTGATCCTGGGACATTCGAGCCAATTTCTCACAAATCATTATTTTAACTGCGGGCAACAATAAAGATATTTATTTGCATCAAAGTTCATTTTTTCCCCCAGTATGATACCGGAGCACCGTGATCAGTATAGTTCTGCCTATAAGTGCTCATCTGTTCGTCGGCCATCTATCCGACGCGGTGCAGCATTAACTATAAGTCTGTTGCATTGCATTTATAGGGTCCGTTGGATTTGTAATAATGTAATACTACCAAATGTCCGACAGTGTCCTGATCTTGGCGCGAAAGAAAACCGCTTTTCCAACTGCCACGAAAGTAATTATCGGCTCTTTCCGTCGTCGGTCCCGTGGCTGAAGATTATATTACGACCAATTGCCAAACGGGTGTCCACGGATAACCCACCGGCCGTATGGTACAACGACCTCAATAATTATCTTTTTCGTGTCTTGCGGTTTATTCTACCGTTTTAATGCTATTCGTTCGCATTTTTTTTTTTGCATATACCTCTCCCGAGCCTTTTTCGTTACGTTCACTCTCAAATTGTACCGGGCAGAAGCTAAACACGTTTCGATTAAAAAAAAAAAAAACATGTTAACCGTCCCGAGAGCGTCCAACGCGCAATATAGATCTACAACTGATGGCGCGAATAGACGATATTCTAGAAAAAAAAATGAAGCTCTCGAAGAATCTACGGGTCCATCATGCAGCGCTCTCTGCCGCTCGAGTCGTGACCTTGTGGCATTTGGTACCTGGCTGTGCCAGCCGAGCGGGCAACCCCTCGCACACCACCACATAACTTATATGTCACAATGTAGTCATACATGTAGGTATAGTCTATGAGAAATCTCAAAAAATATTATAAATATAAATAACGAGGGAACTATCCGCATGCACCGATCATGCGCACACGCGCTCCATCTCTAAATTCTCGTTACACACATGCACGAGTTATAATTACATTGAAATATCGTTACGGGATTTGCTGCCCCGGATTTTTTTTTACATCTTTTATTTATTTTTTATTTTGAAAAATTTCTTTTTCGCACGTCCGTTCTTCTTCTATTCATTTTGCCGCCGTATTATTTGTTATTTGTCTCTGCTACGCCGCCTGCTTGTTCGCCTCGTGTTACACACAGCGCGTTCACGTCATCTTTCTTTCAATGAACGTTCTTTCTGCGCGTATCTTTATTCTTTATCGTGTTTTCTCGCCTTTCTCTCTCTCTCATGGCCGTACCATCTCGCGCGCTGGTCACCGTTCTGAGAACGTTATAGCGCAGTGTAGTAAAACGTATATATATATATCTCACACGAAACGCAACAATCAGGACGACGCGCCATTCACAATGTCGCTTCTCTCGCGTTATTAGCGATCGGGGCGCCTCTGCCGCCTCTCGCATAATGCAACATTCAATGTACCTGAGGCCTGTAGCAATATAATGTCTCGACCTTTACGCCATTGTAACACGCTTCGACTTTTATTTCATCTGTTTCGGCCCCCCCCCCCCCCCCCCCCCTCTATCATAGGGTCCGAGACCTATTGTTAATTGTAATCCGGGTCGGTCATCTCGGCTCCGACGAAAGTTGTTACACAAGAGTCATATCATATTTTTATTTCAATCTCCTTTCAATCTTTCTTCGGCTTTCCAATATCATCACTCGGAACGAATTCATATATACGAAAGATTTCAGTTTTACCAACGGTTATTATATATTGCGCGACAAACATTTTTTTCATTTATACCAACGAACCACGACTTTTTCCTCTGCATATATATACACATAAATTTGACTAATCGAAACTCTTTTACTGTAAATACAAATACATAATATAGGCGGATTCAGCGGCCAGGGGCATCGTGTCCCCTATCGTCGTCGTCATTAGTGCGGTAACATCGAGCGCGAGACACTGTGTGTTCACACATATACGCTGCATATATATTAATAGCTGCATAACGTTTCGCCGCGCGCTGTTACCGGAAGCGCATCGAAGGATTTGGTGACACCTGCACGGTGACATTGGCGACTGGTACGCTTTGCGCTCATTTTTTTTTTTCAAACAGCACCGTCATGTTTTATTGAAAAACAAACAATTACAAACGATGAATTTGCTGGGAAATTTGATGAATTTTTTGACCGGAATACTCGTTTATATACGGACACTTTACGGAATGGGAAACGCGACGAGATGAGGAGGAAAGTACGATATACGAGCATATTATAGGATTCGATCGCGGGATCTTTCATTCGGCCTTACAAATTCGAAAATACTTGATTTGTCGCATAAAAAAAATATAATTGCTCGAAAAGTGAATCTTGGCGCGGAGAAGATTCGCTTAACAATTTTCATAAGATAAGAGAGTATAACAACGGCAACAGCAGATGAGGTATTGTGTCACGAAGCGAGCTTTGTTATACATATATATAGCCGCTCGAAAACACGGTACGGGGAAGATGCTCTCTATAAAAATACTATGTTTTTATTGTTTTTCGTTTGCGCTCGCAGCATCATATCGTATCGCATAAAGCTGAAATACCATTCACGTGGCGCAGAAATCGGTAGCAATTTGTTTACGCAGCGGCGGTCCTGCGGGGTTGTAAAAATTGCGCAGAAACGCTCGATTGCGAACGGGGCGGCGGGAAAAAGAAGGTAGAATTTTCTGCGCTATTATTTGTAACTCGGCTTTACGAAGGTACCGGTGGTACATGGTTATTACCGATCCCGGCGAGTTGTAAGAAAAAAAAATAAAAGGCTGCTCGCGTGAGTATGACTAGCCGCGGCCGATCGTAACTCTGTTCTGAACGTCAAAAGGTTGTGTTGTCACTACAAATATGAGGTTATTGATAGAAGTAATAGAAAAAAAAAATGTGATGCGCGTATGTCGAAAAATTGTATAATTTGTAGTTGCGACAAAAGCAAAAATTCATTTTCGAATTCTTGTACAAAAATTCATTCCAATTTACTAGAATGGCATCGAAATAAAAAATTTAAAAAAATAAAAAAAAAAATTATGTCCCCGTTCATCGAATCAAAATGAATTTGTTTGTCCGGGTTTTGTTACGGCATGTATGCAAATGTAGAATGTAAATTGGTATCGGTCTTTACCGGGAGACAAGAAGGAACTCAATTAGGGCCATAAATCGGTGGAGCTCGTCAAGTAATCAGCATGCTCGTCGTCATATACGAGTACGAATGATGTTGCAACACAAACGGGGGCCGAGTGCGAGTACGCGCGTTATTGTAGCGTCAACCTCCGCAATATATACACATTGTTTTGTATATTGCTCGTGAAGCGGTTCTTCAACTTTCAGCATGTTTTCATGCATCGCTGATGCAATTTAGGATTTTCAAATAGCTTTGATATGTGCAACATGAGTTTCGGAAATTCTTTTGCTTCACAACAGAAAAAAATGTCGTTTGAAAAGTACCTGGAACTTGATAGTTCGAAATGAAACATTCACGATACCGCACCACCTGCGCCAGTATAAGAGCCCAGCATTTGCAACTAATGTGTATAGTTCTAACCTGTCCATCCTCAATTTTATTGAATTTGGGTAGAAATCAATTCATTCGTGTATCGCGGGACGCATATGATCTGTGTTGGGTGAGTGTTTGTAAATGAATGATACGCAGGAAAGCGAAAAATTATGAAAATAGGAATGTACAAAGGATTTTTAGTAACGTCAAAGGATGATTCCCTCATACACGCGATGGGATCCGGAACACACTTGAGCGCAACTGAATGAACGGTGAACGAGCGTGTTATGTGCCGGCTCACTTGTTTCTTTTGATATCTCTCTCTCTCTCTCTCTCTCGCTATACCTCTGTTGAGTCAAGGAAAACAAAACTCGTGATCTACACGTGACCCGTGTGGATTTGCGTCTACGTCACAAAAGAAAAGGTTTAAAGGTTGTTTATTAGGTATATGCTGAGGGAGAAGAAGAAGAAGAAGAAAAAGATCAAGAAGGATGTGTTTTGAAAGGAAAGTATTCGCATCGGATAATAATGGATAAACTCGTGGAACAGGTGGTGTAGTGGTGGTGGGGCAATAGGCCAAGGAAGAAGAAAACGAAGAATAAGAAAGAAGCTTAAACACGAGTTGGTATTCTCGTGAAAAGAAACTCGTGTACATTATATACAGCAACGGGCGATGGAGACTTGAAAAAAAAGCTAAGCAAAGTATCCGAAAGATCGAGGAACCATGCACAGGGCCTTGAAGAATAAGGCCCTCTGTGATTCTCCCGAGTAACGAAGGCGAAAAGTGGGGCAATGGTGACGGCGATTGGCTGTAACGCCGGTTCGAGCGCGATGTAGCGCGCTTAGCAGGTTTTTTTATTCTCTCTCTCTTTCTTGCCCCCCCCCCCCCCACCACTCCTGTATCCTGGTGAAGAAATGCGCTATGCAGCAGAACGAGAGAGAGAGAGAGAGAGAGAGAGAGAGGGAGAAAAAGAGACGGACAGATCGCCATGTCGTGGTCGACGGTACGGACCCATCGATGCTTGTCTGGCAGTCGCCTGCTGACCGCGACCGCGTTTATGTCGCGTCAGAAAAAAGCTATGGACTAAGCAAAAAGAAAGAGAACTAAATTAACGTATAAATTAATCCCTCATCCCCAACCCTTCCCCATATCCGTAAATTCGGGTTCTCGCGGATCACACACGTGGAGAAACAAAGACATGGCGAGATAAAGGAGCCTCCGGTAAACCGCGCAATAAGTTGTGGTCACGTTATAAATAATAAGCGATCCGATTCTGTCTATACGTAGTTGTTGATATCATAAGGTGAGAAAATGGGTCCTCGAGCGATTGGATCGGTTCGCTCGGCGCAGTAAATATTTGTCCCCACTCCTTCAAGTTTTTCAACCTCCAAGAGACAATTCCCCCTCCCCGCCCTCTTCCACCTTCCTTTCATCCCTCCCACCCTTCCTCTTGCCCGTCGTCTCAAACAACCGCTCAAAAAGTCATTTTCTTCGTACCTGCGCCTGTTTTGCAGTGAGTGCGCGATTGCAAGCTTCGTCGAAACGGGCGAAACTACCGACGAGAATCGCGAGACAAGGTTCGAGGTGAATTTGCAAACGGCAAATAACCAACAAACGGAATACCAAACGCGCGATCCTCCTTCCTCCTACTGCCCTTCATTCGTTCATCTCTTGTTTATTTTTCATTGCACTCGTTTATTTTCATGCTCGCATTCATATATATAAACTGAAACGTGGTTTTAATATCAACAGGAGGGTGTTTGTTTTGCGTTTGTTGTTAACCCGGCAAGGTGGTTTATTGGTATAAGAGTGGTGATCAACGAAGTGTGTGTGGAATAGGCACGGGGGTGCGCGATGGCGGTGGCTTCGTCGGCCCTGCCGGTCCCCAGCGCTGCTTCCGGTCCCAACAAACTGCGATATCGTCGTTCCTCAACGTTGCTCAACGATCTTCGTACACGAAGCTACCGTTCGAGAACGAGGATTAACACCGTAAATATGTTTGGCCTTCTTGTCACGATTGCACTCGTCGTTGTCACGAGGATCGACCCCACGGCCGCTAACAGCACTCTCGGTATGCAATGTTTTTTATTTCTTTATTCTTCTTCTCCGACGAGCGCGACCAGACTCGGCAAAAAAAAAACAAATTTGCTTATAAACTCGGAAATTACGGTCCGGGGCCGGTTTCCCCGTTGACGAAATTCTCATAAATGTTTCTCGCGGGATGCACGGTATGATCGCGAATAACGTGCAACACGCTAAAATCGATCATAGAATCTTTTTTTTTCCTCGATCCGTACAGACCTCTCGAGCCATCGATTGAAAAATGATTTATATATTTTTTTTTTCCAACACCTGCGAATGAAACAACAATTGTTTCTTCCCTTGTATTTTCAATTGTTCAAGAGCGCACGAACGCGGGCTCGAAGCGATTCGAAGCAAAATCTCGTATATCGCGTTAAGCTGTGATACCGCATGCTATAGCCAAAATTAACTTAACACCGCCACAATCATCTCACCACCACCTCGTGAGGCCGTAAAGAGCATCGACCGATGAATCTATAGCGATTGTGGTGTTGTTCAATTACGCGTTATATTTATGTGTGTAAATCGATAGCAGGATCCTAAATAACTGTGTCCATAGATCTCTGTGTATAAGTACATATATAATATGCCGCCGCGCGACTTGTGGTGGATATAGTAGTAGTAGTAGGTATTTCTTGATACGCGGAACAACACACTGCGAATCGTTCTCGGTGGCAATTTACCTCCACGCGAATCGCTTCCCACCATCCGTGCTCGCGAATTCGATGCCTCGCATTTTCAATCATTCGATTGGATTGAAATATTTGGTTTCGCTATATTGAAAAAACTTACTCGAAGGCGATCGTACGTCTCGTTTCGCTCGTTTTTTCAAGATCGAACCATCTTAAAGATTCGTATCTCTTAATGATTTTTTGGTGCGACAAATATCTAAATAATAAAAGAAAAAAATTCGCAAATTGCTTCCTCAAGATGGTCAAGATGCATGATGCTCAAAGCTTACTCTATGAGGTGCTATATTTTTCATTTTTGACTTCCTCATAGAGGAAGCTTCGAGCATCGTGCATCTTGACCATCTTGAGGAAGCAATTTGCAGCATTTTTTTTTTTATACAAGGAAATAATGTATTTTCTTTGCCTTCTTTTACGAATTTTAATTTATCTCTTTGTTTAAATTCATAAAAAAAAACTAAATGACGAGCCATCAGAAAAAACAGTTTGCAACTTTCAATTTTCATCGGTCCACCTCATAGAGGAAGTACAGACTTATGCACAATATCTCACAAAATTTCCAAAAATTGAAGCGGTTAGACGATTTTTTGAAAAACTCATATTTTCGTAAAATTCAAAATGTCATAAAATTTAAACCGCTCAACCGATATTCCCCAAATTCAATACCAACCTTCCTATTATGATAGTCTATTTATAAAAAAAAAATATTAATAAATCTTAAAATTTTCAAAAGTTAGAGCGTCGGCACTCTTTTTATGAAAATTTCAAAACGTTGTCAGATTCGTAATTTTTTACAAATTCTGACAAAATTATCAGAGAACGAAGAGCTTGTATAGATTAACATCTGTGCAAAATGGTAGCCCTGTATCTCAAACCGTTTCCGAGTTATAAGCGTTTGAATTTTGCAGTGCCATACCCACACACACACACACACGCACACACACACACGCGGATGCGGACGCGGACGCGGACACGGACACGGACATTTTTTCTAGGTATGATTTTTCGATGTTTTGGAACATTTAAAGCACATTGACATTGAAAACTGGAAAAAAAAATTTTCATCGTCACGAAGCTTTCTCGATGAGGAAGCAAAAAGAAAAGAAATATGTGTATCAATTAGTTTTAACGTTCGATCGTGTTCGCATGGACCACCCGAAGAGAAATATCGCGAATAAGGAGGGGAGTGGCGGGGAGAAGAGGGAATCTCCGCCGGTTAAACGCGGAGTGACAGAGGCGTCGAGATCTCTGTGACTGATCCATTGACTTTCATTATCGATTAAGATGATCCGCAGGGGCTCCCCGATCTTTCGGTTCGCAGCACCACTCACCAAAGAACGCGCGGGAAATGTAATAATCGAAACATCGGTCATGGACCAATGCACTCTGCTCCTCTCTTTCTTGTTCTTATATCCGCGTGCGAAATTTTATTTTTTCAATATGCATCAAATATTTAATATCAAATATTTTTCAATTTGGTTTGCGCTCTCTCTCCATCTCCTTGTATTTTTATTTTTTCTTGATAGGGATTCACGCATTGCAGAGGGGACATACAAAAGTGCATATAAATTTACATGGGCGTTCGTATAGTGATTTGGACGGATGAGAGTTGACCTCGTTCGTACAATCAATTTTCTCTCGACTCGTTGTTCGCTCACGGTCAAGCGCGTCATTGAACGCGATCGTGCTTTTTACACTTTTCATCTCAACGTACTACCGCGCGCGGTCAGATAACGCTGTCAAATATGATGTCAAAAAAATCGATAAAGGTACGAAAGAAAAAAGGGCTCAAGTTCAATTTTTCACATTTTTTTCCTAACGAACCGGTCTCTTTATTTAAAAAATTCGGTTTGTCCGGTTCTCATGCTCGAAGGACGAATGAACCAAAAATAAGCGTATAAATAACAAGTTAATGGCATAGCTATAGCTGTTGATTAGTGCACAATATATATTGCGTCCGTTTCCTCAATGAAGTTATCAAATTGACAACTAGAATTTTCCACTCTCAAATCTCATGCTTGTTACCGTAACGAACTCCTCAACTGCGCGAATCCTGAATAAAATACCTTCTCCTCCTCCTCCTTCTCTGTTGCCGCCGTCACCTCGATAACCTCTTATAGAGTTGTTGCGCGCGTTGACTAATCACGAGCTTGCTCATCGGCGCACAAGAATGTCAGCTCGGAGATTTTTTTTTGTGAGTGCGGACCATGTTCCGGGACACAGTTTTATATAATTATTGAGTCATGAAATTTACAAGATTCATAACGAATTGTTATGATTAGTACACAATCGGTTTCTTATTTTATTTTTTTCTACTTTAATCCACCAAAGCAAAGGTGCATTAATAATAGATACAGGATAACTCTGCCCCGGATGAATAAGCGATCCTCTCGCGGTAGACTCTCGAGTCCCGAAGATGGTAATCGACGCATATACTTGCATACCCGCGGGTATGTCTGCGCGTATATTCGAAAAATCATATAAGCAGTGTAAGCACACGGACGAAAACCACATCCATAGAACTTTAATATACACGAGCTACACTTTGCTCGGCTCATCGCGAGATCGTTCAAAGTTATGAAACCGGTTTTCACGGTGAATCTTCTGTAATCTGGTGTACGCGAGCGCACCCATTAGGTATAGGAAAAGCAAAAATAAGATATGTATAAGTTGGGTACTATACGCGTGCGCGCGCGCGAGTGATGTATACTCTTCGATGCGAGATGCGGTCCGATGTATCCATTGACTGCAATAAATTCATATCACCCCTTTGATTGATTACAAATGTTGGGTACAAAAAATGAACGATTTAATCGCGTTTATAGCATTCGAACATTGCTCAAATAGTTTAATGCGTTTTGTCATGTTATGATGTTTCAATACCGCGCGTTGTTTCCTTATTATTTTCACATACACTTTCTGTCGGGTTTTACACCACGCGTGGATAGTTACGGATGGCGTGCGGAACTCAAGATACAGCCCTATAGAAGAATTACGGAGAATCGAGAAAAATTCCCCATCTTGCTTAATCCGGCTATTTTATAAAGCGCGCGTGTATAAAATAATCGTTATACATATAGTGACTCGCTCTTCGGATTTTCAGAGCTCCCGTAGAACGGTAGAGTCTTCCCAGACTAAAAACCGGTTTTCACGGGAGCACGTCTTGTCGAACCACCGGAAAAAAACATGGAACGAAATAATAAGAAAGCTCAAAATGCCTGCTGTTGTAAGGCCCGTCGATCGAACTCGTCATTTACTCGTATAAACCTGCGCGCACCCATACCTATACGCGCGGTGAGGGGGTTTCAATACAATATATTCCGAAACAGGAAACATTTTTAATGCTATATACACGCGCGTGTCATATTATACTCGACTCGTACGGTCATCTTTCTTGATTGGCTATCGCATATGCTCAAAAAAAATTGCAATATTGCCACGTTGACGAATTAAAAAAAGAAGAGTATATGAAAAAAGATTTCGTCATTTTTCATGGCCTACTTTGATCGGGGCGTTATGCTTTGAAGAACAAGAATTTCAAGTTGAACTCATCTCCGCGCATACAACAACTTGTTCAACTCGGTTAAAGTATCGCCGGGTATCGATGATGCTAATGCAAAAGTTGACTTGGGAAACCAACAAAATAAATGCGTGATTGTAACAGGCGTAAGAAAAAAAATGAGCATTCGGAAGTGAAAACTTAATTTTTTGTTTTGAGCGGTGGATAAAAAAACTCCATGATTAAATCGCCGCCGTACACTCTCTGCTTATTTCGTGACGCTCCGTAATAGTAATCTTTTTTATTTGTTTTCTCGAGTGTCCCCGTATACGCGCTCACGCGAGTCTGAAAGACGTTGTTGGGGCTCCTTTCTTTCATTTCCTCTCTCCCATCGTTCTCGTTGACGCGTATAAACCAACATTGATGTGATATCAGTATTTTCAGGGCGTGCTATTCAATTCAATGTCAGTTGAACCTCGATATCGAACAAGCTCGTCGTTGATGTAACGGGACAGCTTATCCCCTGGCACGAATTTTACTGCGGCAGATATCCGCCAGAGGGCTACGAATGGAGCGCTCTCGCGTCAACGGAACATCGCCCGTACGCCTATAATACTCTCGCGTCTACTCTCTTCTTTCTCCTTCCTTCTTTACCCTCGAATATATTTCAAATTTTACTTTGGAACGATGCACGAACTCGTACTTGCTCGCCATGTGAGTTCACCGCCGCGGTCACTGTTTAAATCTGTTGTTGTGCTGTTGGGCACTCTTGTCGACGTTTTACCAGTTTTACCTACCAAAGAGAGAATAAAAATAAAAAATTATACGTGCCTATTATTGACAAATTTGTTGTGAGAGTTCTTGCAACTTTAATTTTAATTACTTCTATCAAAAAAACGTGTTGATCCGTTGTTGAATTTCTGACGAGAGAATTCTCGAGACAAAAAAATATCGGATATTGTCACGTTTCTTGGAATGAATTCATTTCATTACTATTTAGTGGGAGGGGTCGATCCGAGTCGATTGTTTGAAAAGAAATGCAATTAAGGTATTCCTTTCGCAGGGCCGTATTTTTTGGTATGGCAAACTAGGGCACTCGAAATTTGGGGCTGATTCCCCTAACCTTTGAGAAGTCGCTGTTATATGGGAAAAGCTTCTGCTTCTGTCATTTTTCCAACTTCTATCGTTGATATCTTTTTTAAACATTCTTTAAATTTTTAACATTTTAATTCTTCATTAAATGTTCGATAACCTGACCTGAAATTTCGCCAATCTATTTGGATGCAGTTGTACTTCACTGTAAATTAAAATCAATTTTTTGTAGGGATTTCGGGTTCGTGAAAGGAATACCTTAAGGAGTTTCGGTGCAGGCGATACAATGTTGCCATGCTAAACCATGCTAAAAACAAAAAATTTCAAAAAGTTCAGAATTTAATAAAATTTGGTGAACATATTCTTTAGGGCCAAATTTGACAATGCAAATTTTTAAATATTTTTCTTTTACACAGTTATCGAGTAATTGATCATTAAAGTTCACGTGTATAAGCATGGCGTTTCCATATATATAGGTATATATTCCGGGCACAAGAAATCTGCTTTAATACGTAATTACTCGATAACTAAGTAGAAGAAAATTTTGAAAAAAAATTTGTGTTTTCGCACTTGATGTTGATGAAGAACATTATCACCAAATTTGATCAATTTCTTAATATTTAGACTTCTGTACCGAAACTCCTTATGCCATGTGAGATTTAACAGATTCGCGACCGATTCATGAGAAAACGTGACTATGAGCTGAGGAGAGTTTACCGAGAACTCTGCGCTGCTCAACAAACGCCGTACACCGTACACGTGTAGACGCATTGCGTTGGATACCGTGTGTGGTATACACGACGCTGGGCAATTCCCTTCATGCGAGCGTCATGTACTCTCTCGGAACCCTCGCGCGCACAGGTCTCGGAACAAAAAGCTTGTTCCGAGTTACACTGACCTACATATATGTGTATCCTTTTTCTTCTACTCGCATAACTCTGCTTATACTCTGCTTATACCGCTCACTCGTGTGTGCATTCGTACGATATTTTCGACACAACACATTTTTTTTCAAATTTTCGTATTATAATTTTGTCACAATTGTACAAATAGAAGGTCGAACGAGGCGCATTCGAAACGCTCCTCTTTTTTTTTGTCATTCGGAGGATTTGGATTCGTCGTGGTCAACAGGGAAGAAGGGGGAGGGATATTTGTGAGATCGTCAAATTCACTTTTTCCCGAAAATTAAGGCAACACACTCGCAACAATGTATGAGGGAAAAGAAGAAAGGAATCGTTGCATATTGTTGCATTTCATTCTCGATGGCATGCGCATTGTATTCTTGGTGACCAACTCGGTGACCTCGATAACAATACGCATGAAAAACATAGAACAAGTGCAACATCCTCGATATATCTATACACGCAGTCTCGATTCGCTCTCGTCTTAAGCTGCTCATTTATTTTTCATTCATTCCTCTTGTACTTTTTATAAACACGTCGCGATGATTTTTTTGCTTGACCAATGTATCCGCTGCCCGGATATTTGGCATAGTATTTGAGCAGTCAGGCGCGCGCGATTCCGACTGGTCAAGACTTGGAATTAGTTTTATACATGTTAGCATTAGCTTAGCTAATCGCCCAAAGCCATTAAATGTGCAGTAATATCGTAGTAAGCGTCCGGCTTGGCACGATGTGCGTCCTGATTTTGATGCTACGGAGCATAAAAACTCGCACGCGCGTGTTTTTATACACAGGGTGTCTCGAAATTAGCAAGTTCAATTCGGAGGCTTCTCGATCACTTGTGCGTTTCGCGAAGGAAAAAAAAAATAGTTCTTTTTTCCTGCTTTCTTGGCTGGCCGCCCATTGGTCCATAGAGCGGTCAGTCGAGTCTCGGACAAAGCATATATGCAACGCGGTGGGAACTACACCTCATCGGCGTTCTATCCGTGTAAGCAAAGTCGATCCCGTTGCTTCTATATGCATCTTTCTAGGCCCTCTGATCGGCGTCGGTGTCTGGTTAAGCTCTGACGAATATATCTACTATATCTCGGTATACGTTTAATTTAAATATTCAACAGTCCTCGTGACACGTGTGCGACAATGAGAATTTCTGAAACTAGACAATCAATCCATTTGTGGTTTAGCTTGTCAGGTAATTATAAATAGTATTCGAATAAATTAAAGAGGTAATTTTGGCGCTTAAAATTCTTTCAAAAGATTGATTATAATTGCTTTGATTAGTGAAAATAATAAATGCCACGGAGGCACGTCGAATGATGGTTTGTTCACACATTTATTTCTTCTCCCTTATCACAAACAAATTTAACAACGCGAATATCGCAAATTGAACGGCAGATTACAATACAATTACTTTTTTTTTTGCGTTCTTTGAATTACGAATCCGGATAACTTGAGAATACCACTTTGAATAAGTGTAAAATTGCAGAAACTTGATTAGCTGTTCGTATATATGCCCAATCTCCGTTTCTTTGTTCTTTAACCGATTCCATGACGCCATATAACCTAACGACTATAGGGTATATACATTTTTCCTGCTATTTTATTAGATTTGTATTTTTTTCGTCCGTTTTTCTTTTTTTACTTGACGGCGAAACAAAACCGACGCAATCTCACGAGTTCTCTCGGTGGTGCCCTCTCTCTCTCTGTCCCCTCCCTCCCCGCTGGCCAAGCGTACCGGTCGATTTTCTATTCAACGACCGTCGTGTGGTCTCTCTTTCTCTCGATATACGTGACCGTGAAACCCGAGCTGGAAACTAAATATATATTTACCACGACGTCACAGCTCACCGGGAAAGTCTTGGAGCGTTAGATGAACGCATTTCCCCCCACCCCCCTTCCAGCCCTTGAGCCGGTATGTAGACGAGAGAGAGAGAGAGAGAAAGAGCGGAGAAAAGCGGAAAAAGTTTTGGGGAAAAAAAAAAATTTCGCTTTGCCCAACTCTCTCGCGCATACCTCGTGTCATTGTAGTAGTAGTAGTAGTAGTGGAGTTTAACATGCATACCCTTGTCAGGTTTTTACATGGTGTGCATTTCTTGTATTTCCTCTATTTATATATTTCCACTATTCGTTTCTTTACCCACTGTTTTTTGCTTTTTCCACTACACACACTGTGGACCTACTTTTTTACGTGGGTTCCGAACCACAGAGAGTACAGCTTGGGACACTTAGAAAAATCCATTGGTGTCGGCGGCGGGAATCGAACCCGGGCTCGCTGGGTGGGAGCCGGGCCCGTTACCACTGAGCCACTGCCTCTCAACCTCGTGTCATTGTATTATTTCTGTATGATGAAATGCAGCACGCATTCGAGTACACACCGATAGTACAAATTTGAAAATATTACCCTCCAACCTCGAATTACTTATATATAAAATAATTAATCTGCTTCATCGCGACCAATGAAATTTTCATCTCTCTGCACATTGTTCGATCGTCTCGATTTTCGAACTTCTTATTTCATCTCTAATCTGGGATTTTTTTTAATTGAACGAGTCCGATGATACCATTGTTACAATTATTTGTACACGATGAGTGTGAATTAATGCGCGCGACAATTCGTAGAAATGATTCGATTCTCGAAATGTAGGCTTTGATTCGGGTTAATTAGATCGCATTAGCCGGACCTTAAGGGTTCATGAACCTTCGGGGATCGATCGGCTTCAAATTGCTTTTTTATTATTTCTTTCGCCCTTGAATTTTATCATATACCAATTGTCTTTCAACGTGTGGCGGCGCCGCGGAACTCGTGGATATGGATGAGGAGAGAAGCTTTATAAGATGTATTCTTGTTCGTCGCGTTCCAAGGTGCGGTAAGAGTATGTTGTGGGCAGAACGAAGCGGGGAATGGGAAGAAAAGCACAAAGAACGAAAATGTAAATAAAATAGGAGATGGAAGATGAGGAGAAATATAATGATGGAAGAGGTTGGAAGAGAGAGAGAGAGAGAGAGAGAGAGAGAGAGAGAGAGAGAGAGAGAGAGAGAGAGAGAGAGAGAGAGTGAGAGATAGAGAGGAGAAATAAAGTAATAAGATGGTGCGCGCGAAGAATGAAAAAGAGAACGAGTCTCTCCACGTAGCGTTTTGTGGCTCTTCTCTCCTGTAGGATGAGATAGCAAGGTTCGTCGGGCAGGTAAAGTCAGTAGGCGGGCCGAGGTTCATTCACCTCGGACTAGCGGGCGACCGCGTATAGCGGGATCGTGGCTCCAATGGTGTCCCGTGTGTACCGATCGCGACTCTCGCGCTGTACAACGTACGAGAACTCTTTATATCGAATAAGCAGCCAACACTTGTGTATCTTTGTTTTTCTCTTTTTATCCGCTCTACGACTATCACCATCACCGCAAATTTTATCATATTAAATTATATTTTACATTTTTCTCTACCTCTCGCATTGCCTTTTCCCGCATTATTCGTAATTCTATTAATGTCGAAAAATTTAAATATACTTTTCATTCATGATTTTTCGGCGTCAGCATTCAGGAATTTCACGTATAATTACGCAGTATTTTGGGGGATAATATCAATCAAACGCATATATAGCTTTTAGTATCCACGGCGATATATACCTACATATAGGTATACGTTGAGGAATTTGTGCAATCGCAATGATTCTGGAAATTTTATTCCTATTCGTTCGCACTATCCTGAAAATATTCTCCCATCTTCTACTACACTTCCTATAGGTAAGTCTTGTTTGTAATTTCATCGAGTCCTTTACGCTGCGCTTTATATAAGTACAATAAAAATCTCTCCCGGTAAAAATGCATGCACCAAGAGATCACATCCCTTCTCATCGCGGTATATAATACAAGTAATTTTATCTTGCACAGCTAGATATTTGTCGAATTCACGACGAAATGGTTGAACGAAAAAAAAAATGGAACCAACTTGATCTCTTCGCCTTACGAGACGCTAATGAAATATTTCACGAATAATTAGTCAATGCAATTAGTCGCGTATTTTATCTTGTGGATGGATAAGACAAGAGCCAAGGAAAATTAGCCCCCGATATTGCCCGGTCGTGCAGAAGCTCATCATAATTCACGCGAGACAAACCGTAATTTCTCTGTATGCGCGCGCAGATAATAATATGCGTGACGTGCATACACGTTAAATTAATGGTGTAATTTATCCCTCGTAGGCTCCAGATTTACATCACAATTTTGATATTGAATGACCTATATATTTAGTCGCTGCTTTCGAAGCAGCTTAAATTTCCGTTAACATTTTTCCCAATTCCGCACTCGGAGAGATATCCCCCCCCCCCCTCCTCGTAGCAACAAATAAATATATCTCATTTCACATTATTCCCGTCAATCTTACCAAAGTATAAAAAAATAGTCTAGCCTAAAATCAGTGGTATCTACAATTGTCTTCTATATGTATAAGCTTATTATTGTTTTATCGAACGTGTATATTAGGGCGTTTCAAAAAAAAAAAAAATTTTCTTATTTCCTCGGAACCGAACTCCAAAGTTTCGTTTAGATGCCCTAAATAGGCCCCTAAAAATATGAACCCTTAATATTCATATTAAGGTCGTCTACATCGCACTTTTCTATTTCTCATAAGAATAACGCAGGCCATGTCGATTGAACATTTTTGTAGAGAATTGAACGCTCTACAAGAAAGGTCTGAAGTCATTTTTCGATTAATCAACTAAGTCAAAAATTATTCAAGATCAAAGTTGAATTCATCCTCAATTTTGCCGTCTTTCTGAATGATTTGGCATAAATATTATTTTTTTAGACAAATTTGCCTAGAATATTTGAGAAAATACAAATTAGAGTTCTGACGACTGTTAACTAATATTTTTTGCTAGATAGTCAAAATGGATGGAGTACTTGAAACAATTTATCCATGACAGTTAATTTAAATTTGAGATATATCTTGTTTTCGAAAATTTGTTTTAATCTTTCTATTGAGATCAATTTTTTTTAACTGATTTTAATTTAAATAACAATCTTAAAATTCCAACTTTAATATATTATGATAAGAAAAATCACGCGAGTTTATTATTTAAAGTTAATTATTCAAGTTTTTCTTTAATAGCACCGTTACACAAAAAAAAAGTGGTCAATACCTAGAACCGGACCCATCAATCTTTACATATTTTAGCCCGCTGAATCCGAATCCGGGGTCAGGTTGGCCAATATACCTTCAAAATTTTGAGTAAATTCCATAAAACCGAAAAAATGACGGAAATTCGCTGTTAAAGACATAATAAAACTTGTCGTTGAACTTACTCGGGAGTGTTTTTCTATGTAATTTGATGCGCTAAATATGAATCTGGAGTTAGATCGGCTGATACACCCCCAAAATTTTGAGTAAACTGCAAAATCGCTAAAAATGGGTAAAAATCGCTATGATGAGTATGGGAAGAGTCTTATTGATCTAGATCGAATACGCTCTTTTTGTATTTTGATGCGCTGAAACTGAAACCGGACGTTTATTTACCTCGTACATCTGCAAAATTTTGCTTCCATGGAATAAATCGGCTAAAATTGTTCTTTACGAATTTCAAGTAACTCAATCTGAATCCGGTGGCTAGTAGTCCCGACCATTCATACTTTCGCCGAAGATCGTGAAAAATATCAAAAAATAGCAAAAATCGTCAAAAAATAGTTTTTAAGTGTTTTAAACATGCATGATTCATCTTAAAATGTACACAAAAAAAAGATCTATATTTTCTGTATTCAATAAACTAGAAACTGGGGAAAATCTTATAAAAAACTTCAATATAAAACTATCGCAAGCATGATTGTTCTTTGTTTTGAATTCTGCTTGATTGATTTTTTTTTTTAATTTTCTGCAAGTAATATGAGAAGAGAAAAATCTTCATCGATCTTAAACCGTCCTTCTCTCTTGTAACGGATTCTTTTTTCTTTTTGAACGATCAATGCAGCAGGTTTCTCTTTTTCTTTCTATTTTCTCTTGTTATTTGTCTCTTTAGCGTCCAGCAAAAATCTGCCATCATATTGATATTCCTCCTTCCCTGATACCGATTCTTCACCTCGCTGATGTCTTGATGAAGTTTTTTTTATCCTTGTACTTCATTTAGATCTCCAAGGTTTTCAGGAAAGTAGTAGTCACGGTGGGAGTGTAGAAAGTGCAGTTTGAGAGTCATTAAGCAACCCAAGTTTCTAAAATTTTCCAACAACTCTTGAACTAAATTTTGGTAATTATTACTTTTCTTGTTTCTCAGAAAGTTCTGAGAAACGTTTTTGAAACTTTGACAAGTTGCCTTCTCAGTATCGTTCATTTTTTTAAATGAAATTTTGGTCTGCGCATCAAATTACTTAAAGAACACCCCCGATTAAGATCGAAGACAACTTTTATCGTGCTTTTAAAAGCGATTTTCCGCAATTTAGGTATTGACCATTTTTTTTGTGTAACGGTGCTAAGAAAAACTTGGATAATTAACTTTAAATAATAAACTCGCGTGATTTTTCTTATCATGAAATATTAAAGTTGGAATTTCAACACTGCTATTCAAATGAAAATCAGTTAAAAAAAAAATTGATCTCAATAGAACGATTAAAACAAATTTTCAAATACAAGATATCTCAAATTTAAGAAAGTTGAGGCCCTACAGTCACTTTTTTTACCCAAAAGTTACGACCTGTACCTTTCAAAAGTTAGGCCAATTTACAGGTTGGCAATGTTGCATACACTTTAAAGAAAAGTTGGGGAAAAAAAGATGAAAAACTGGTGAGAGCTCAGTCGAAAAGACGAACGATGACGATCCTAGCCTCAAAAAACTGCACGGGAAACAGATTATTATTAATATAATCGCAACAAATCTTCTAATAAATCTGAAAAAATTGACATTATTCAGTAAACCTTGCTCATGTTGCCCAAAAAATTTCATTTTTTTAGCTTAATTTTTATCGGAGATATCACTGAATGTGTCCTGACTTCCATAAGCTTACATGTTATTTGGCCCAAATTGTTATTGATTTTTCTCAGCAACGACGCTCCGGAACTGTCTGAAAATTTAACTGATTTTTTTTTACACTTCACTTTATAAGATGCAATCGGTTTAAAAGCGATGACATCATTTTCATTCTAATGCCTCAACTTTCTTAAATTAACTGTCATGGATAAATTGTTTCAAGTACTCCATCCATTTTGACTATCTAGCAAAAAATATTAATTAACAGTCGTCAGAACTCTAATTTATATTTTCTGAAATATTCTAGGCAAATTTGTCTAAAAAAATAATATTTATGCTAAATCATTTAGAAAGACGGCAAAATTGAGGATCAATTCAACTTTGACCTTGAATAACTTTAGACTTAGTTGATTAATCGAAAAATGACTTCAGACCTTTCTTGTAGAGCGTTCAATTCTTTACAAAAATGTTCAATCGACAAGGCAGTGCAATCCAGTCATTACGTCGAAAAAAACGGGTTATAGAAATGCAAAAAATACGAGGCGGCTAAATTTTGGATACGTTGTGGGGGATGCTTAGAAAAGCTTAAGTTCAAATTGTCGACCAAGATTTCACATGTGCATTTTTCGCCATCTTGAAAAAAGGGTTAAATTCAGTTTTTTTACAATAAAACGATTCTGCGTTGAGATGCAAACATTTTTATGGGATACTTTTTTGTTGCTGTTTTTACGCTCTGCAATTTCGGTCTAGATCATTTTTCACCTATCATTCATATTTATTTAGATATTGATCAAAAAATCGAAAATTTTTGTACCAATTTTTTTTCACTTTTTTCTCTTCTCCTATCACCGATATCGAAAAAATATTTATTACCAAACTTGTAGAGCGTGTTCAGACCTGCAATTTAATTTTTTAATTTTTAATTTTCGACAAAAATTACGCCCGATAGCGCGCTGCAAAATTGACCTATAGGCGCCTATAGGCGCGTCGTTTTATCGCTCTATAAAACGATACTTGGAGATCGAGAATACGATTCAGTATAAAAGATCCTTTTTAGTATTCGTGTCGGAACATCTGCTCCTTTTCGTCGCATTCCAGTCGGTTGTCTCGAAGTTTTCGAAGCGAACGAACGTGTTTTAGAAATTTTGTGAAAATGGGCGACTGTTTCATTTGCAAAAATTCTCTGACTGAAGACATTTATGTGGCTAAAAAGAGAGCTGTTCAGACTCTCCTAGCGGCGAGTGTAAAAAGAGAATATTTGGAGCATCAACACATGCTTGAAAATGTGAAAAAAATGAACCCAAACAAACTGAAACAAAAACTTCCGCAAGAATTCGACATTCCAGAAAAAACCAGTCGCCAGAATTTACATTTGACGAAAACACCGCTCCAAAAGTCAGCCAAGAAAAATTTCTTGCGAGGGATCAAAATAAAAACAACCTGATCCAAATGCTTTGCCGTTATTTCGGAAATACGGGAATAAAAGTTGAGCAAGCTTTTGTGGACGCCGATACGCTCATCGTCACCACAGCAATTGAAGAGGCTCTGATTTATGACTCTGTGTAAGTCGTCGGTGAAAATATTGATCTTTTAGTTCTAATCACCGGACTTCTCCAGGTGCAAACGTGGCTGGGATTGTTTAAAAATCCTCAAGAATGGGGTTGGCGACGAACGAATTACGGGCTGGAGCCCATTACAACCACAGATGAGCCCGCTCCACCTGAACTTCTCAAACTTATTTCTTGCAAATGCAAAGGGAAGTGTGAAGCTGCTTGTGGATACAGGAAAGCAGGGGGATCAGTTGCTCCGTCATTTGCTTTCAGTGCAGTGGGCGAATATGTAACAACGTCGCCAAAGTTGATATTTTACTCAATGATGACGACGATGATTATAATTATATCAACTCCTGGGTACGTAGAACAGTCGCAAGAACCCGAAGAATATATTGAGGAGGAAGACCTTCAGCTAGGACCGTCGAAAAGTCAAAAAAATGAATTGAAAAAAAAACGCCTTTCATTGTCATTTTCCTCACAAAATAATTGCTTGTTGAATAAATTTTATCGATATAATTCATAATTTCATTAGTTTATTTATATATTTTATATTGTAATGTTTCCCTGATCCCCTTTCAACGCGTATGGATACAACGGTGCGAGCTGCTACACCGAATCTGAGCTCGGACCTTCTGACTTTGAGGCGCGCTAGCGGGCGTAATTTTTGTCAAAAGGTAAATATTAAAAGACGAAATTGTAGGTCTGAACAACACGCTCTACAAGTTTGGTAATAAATATTTTTTCGATATCTGTGACAGGAGAGAATAGAAAATAGCGAAAAAAAAAATTGGTACAAAAATTTTCGACTTTATTGATCGAACGATAGGTAAAAAATGGTATAGACCAAAATTGTAGAGCGTAAAAAAAGCAACAAAAAAGTATCGCATAAAAATGTTTGCATCTCAACGTAGAACCGAGTTATTGTAAAAAAACTGAATTTAACCCTTTTTTCAAGATGGCGAAAAATGCACATAGGAAATCTTGGTGGACAATTTGAACTTGAGCTTTTCTAAGCACCCCCCGCAACATATCCAAAATTTAGCCGTCTCGGATTTTTTGCTTTTCCAAATGTATATAATGACTGGACTAATATAAAAATCAGACGTAAAAAGAATTTTTTTCCTGTGTTATTCTTTTTTTTTGTAAATTTTTGTAAATTTTTTTTTTTTTTTGAAACGCCCTAGTGTATATATACACGAAATGATATCTTTCGTTACTCTGGTGATGATGCTACCCTCGGCGCACCACCACACGTAATATAACCCTCGCGTGGACGTGCGCATTCTCGGTGCATGGAATCAGAGAGCGCCGTGATTCAACCACGCATACCGCCAAGGTGGGTAATTCAACCAAACTTTGGTGTGTGTACTCTATATATAATGATGCACTTTCGAGATTACGGTTATATGACAATTCCACTATATTTATACGATGAGCGGATCCGTATCAACTATACGTATTATGTACTCGCTAATCAATGTCGATAATTATATGAATCAATATAATATTTGATTTTAGGTGCGGGGCGGAGATGACTTCCGGCTAACTCCGGGATAACTTGGTTGACGTTTTCACCGCCGTCGCGTGGTTGATTGACCGCTTCTCTCTGTATATAGTTAGGAAAACGGAGAAGCATTTTTTTCGCGCTCACGTTCAGAGCAAAAGAGCAGAAGAGATATTTATTGAATATACGCATCATCATTTTAATGATAGATTTTTGTTGTTTTTTCGTGCAACGGTACGTCGCACGTCATCCGAATGACCGATATTTTTTGGCCGACGATGCGCGCGCGCGCCAGACCTCATCCGCTATTTTTTATGCATAATCGCTCTCTGCTGGCATGTACATATTACGGATTACACAAGCTCAATTCACATCGCCGTGGATATTTCTTTTTGATAAGATCACAAATCATAATGAAGAGTGGCAAGTCATCGAGTCGAATCGCTGCGATTTTGTGTGTGTGTGTGTGTGTGTTTTTTCCTTGGCTCGCGCTATCCAGTGCGGCGGTCTGTTATTTGCAACGTTCGATGAAAGGTATCGCTCGCTTTTGACATCTGCGTGTGTATATGCAATTTTATGAAACTCGACAAAAGATATTCTAGGACGGAAGATCCGAATAACTTTTTTTGAAAGGCTAAAGTAATTGCAACGCGCGGAGCAAGCCCCCACCCCCGCCGCATTTACAGCGCTCGTGATGATCTCGTGGGTGAAAGCTGCCGTGTTTTCCCACGCGACGATGACGATGAGCAGCCGCCCTATCTTTTCCAACAATACTCGTATTAATCGCAATGCGATACTCGCTCGTGAAATAATGTTCTCAAACCTCAACAAATATAATACATGCGTATATTCGTCACGACCTATTTTGTTTTTTTTCGTCTCGAAGAAAAGAAAAAATTGCTTTCGAAAAATAACCAATGGATAATCACGGGTTAGATCACGGTAGGATCTCAAAATGAAAAGGTTGTGCAAAAGATTTGAAGAAACTCAAGTATCGAATGCACGCCGATATAAGTCTGTCGCCCCGTAACGACGGCAGTTGGTCCGTTAAAATTCAAATTGTGAGGTGAGCAGGATACTCTCGAAATATCGGGTTACGTTCTTGCGCGTCGGATACTTACTACAATAATAAACAAATATCTAGAAATTTGCTAATTATATTATAGGGCGTAAAATTTAAGTATACATACTTTACGTCGCGTCTCGGATCGAAGAACATTTTTTGATGGAACGCCCCGCCGCTTACCCCGCGCGGTACCCTTTTTATGGCATTATTTCTTGTAAATGATGGTTTGTTTGGGTCCTATTAATAACGGTTAAGAGCAAATTGCATGCTGGACGAGAGAGCGATGGCGAGTACCAGGCTTATTAGTTCCTGCGCCCGGAAAAATTTTTCCTCGGCCAATACAGCTTTTCCCGTTATTAAAATTTTATTATTACCCAGCAACGATTATCCTCGTCGCGGCATCATCATTTTTTCTTGCTCGCGTCGTATGCATATACACGCTCTCAAACTCGCGTGTCACCGCATGCATGAATTTGAATTTTTCGCGGAATGATTTGAGCAATCCAATTAACAAAGCACGGGTCTTTGCGCAAGTCAGAGCACACAAAAGATACATCTCGGTGTTTTCCGTTAATTTAAAATGAATATAGACGAGAGGGGATTGAGGAATTGGGTGAACTTGAACGAAGTTAGGTTATCATTATAGATGAGCTCGTTACATTTTTCATTGGATGACACGCGTACAAGTACTTATATATAGGAAACATTTGAAACTCCCTAAATACTATGTAGGCAGATATCGGTATGGTAGTATAATATTATGAATGACGCAAATTAAACCAGTTGGACATGGGAACCCTTATTGACTGATAGATTTTGATGCGATTGCACCAACAATTAATTATTTATTCATAGAGTTTATGAAAAGAAAAATTTTTTTTTCGACATCATATTCGTCGTCATCATGATGATTGAATATTTGTGTGTGACAACGAGCGGCGACCCGAAATAACTCTCTTTTTATTCCCGTCCATGTAGTCGTACAATAAAATGCTCGCGTATGCGATAATAGCTATTTTCGTAACTTTGAATGCGAAGAAAAAAAAGAATAAAGAGTTGTAATTTTGCAACAGCATAGAGTCGGAGAGTCTGCGTTTGAAAGTTTTCGTCGAATAAGGAAAATATCGTGGTGCGTTAAACTTGCCTCGCTAAATCCCGATGACGCAGCTGATGATTCGTGTGCTAGCAGGCGATTCCCGTATATACGCGCGTGTAGCATTGTGGTCAGGGCTTTCGGAACCATATATAGAAAATGTTCTACTTGGACCAAAATTCCATATTTATCGATCGAGAACGAATCTTGGAAATAATCAGTCCGCGCGCGGCTATCGTCTCTATATTTAATCGTATTTATGCATCGTGTATTCACAAAATATCTAAGTACATATATTTATTATTATACCAACATACAAAAGTTACAACTTGGTATGGTTGACGTTCCGGATCGCATATATAGTTGCGTCTTATCCCTCGTGTATTGTACAGAGGTTACGAGACGTATTATAAGGTTACTCCAATTTTAGTTAGCCACAGAATGCTCACTCGGCCGCTTCCTCTCGCTCGTTGACGATGATGTGTTTCTTGGAGCGTGCACCGCGCGAGACCTCTGCTTACAAATACGCTCACTAATATAATAATTCGCTTTGAGACAACTACGTCCGAGAGCACTTTTCATCCCGAAAGAAACGAGACAAATATACATACGCATCTATGAGTGTTTGTAAATAATTTCGTAGAGTTTAAGCATGCGAATTGCTGCAATCTTTTGCAAGCGAATTCATTTAATTAATTGATTAACAAATAACAAATATAACGCGATCAGACGGCTTTGCAATTGACCATTAAATAATATGCGTACTTGAATAAATTAGCCACAGACCGAATCACAAACATCTCTTTATCTCTCTTTCCTTTTTCGCCTTTTTTCCCCTCTTTTTCTCGATTCACGGTATACCATTCCTCGAAACGAGATTACAAAAAGAGGAGAAGAAAAAATGATCGTGAAAGGAATGAAAAGCTGATGCTCCAATTTCCGCCGTGTTTCTTTTCGCACGCAACTGCATCCAGGGTTTTTTTTTGTTCCCAACTCCTCACAATAACGCACCCACCCGCATATAGCTATATCTATAATGAAACAAACATGCAATTGTTTCACATCAATACCTTGTATTAAATTTTATTCCCGCATTTTTCCTATTAATTCCCATATTTTCATGAATGAATAGTATATTATTCTGGTCTGTTGCCTGAGGCTTTATCATGTGGTCTGAGGCTTTACTTTTTCCTGCCCGCGCAGCGGGCCGAAAGTTGCTGACACTTGACCGAGTATTTATCTTTATTATTTTCTATGCTGAAGTAATAGACGAGCGAATCGAATGAGGAGATCCTATGTCGATTCATTGATAAAGTCGTATAGCCCGTGACACGACGAATATGGGGTTGGCGGCATACGGTGAAAATCGACGTATGATCGTTATCGTTCGATCACCTGAACACTCTTAACTCGTAGTTGGAAAGTTTTCATTTGTCTCTCATTCAGAGCAGTCTTATATTGAATTTTTTTTTCTGCATACTTACAACAGAATTTAGAAATTTACAAACCGCAAGTGGAAGCAAATTCAGCATAAACTGGTTTTGTGTTGGTATGGAATGTTGTCAAATCTTTTTCATTAATGTAGGAAGTACCGTTGCCGCCCCCCTCCGAAAAAGATGTTTATGCGAAAATAGATCGCTTATGAATTTTCCGAGTGTATAGAAAGGGTGATGAACGAGTTGTATCGGCAGCAACAACCGTGTACGGAATCTGCGCCACTTTCTATGAAACGAGTAAATTTCACGTTCTCAACGTTGTACACCCATTTGCAATACAACTACATAGACGAACGTGCACAGATTGATAGTATTGCTCAGGTCTCGCGGATCTTGTCTTTGAATTTCCGTACAGTCCTAATGCGTCTTAATTATACTCTCCTTTCTGCATTTAGACAATCTTCAACTTCTGTTCGGGTTCACTTTCATTCACTTTTCGGTATTTATCTTGCTACATATTTATTTATATACTTTCCTGTGTATCGTACATGCACGGATTATGTACATCTTTTTATAATATAACATCCATCGTTCTGGTATAATATGATTGATCGAGCTTATCTAGCTCATATACTTTCGTTCTCCGCGCCCGCGATACGAGCATGCCTTTTGGCGAAAATACCGTCCAAAAGTGCTCGGTCGAGTGTGAGACACGATAAAAGTACATACAAAGATTCAATTTACGAAAATATGTGTTTAAAAAAATGAAAGGGTGAAAGTAGAATTTGTATATTTGGTTTGAAATGCCTTATACACGTTCGCAGTGATTTAACCCCACCTCCTCCAACAAGCTAACTTATACACTATCGCGTAGATCTCTTGAACTAATGATCTCTCCAACTCTTTTTTTTCTATTAGTGTTTTTGTGTTGATTGAATGTAGAGGTATAGGGGAACATGGGGCAAAGTGGCCACTCACGGAATTTCGATTTCTGGGGGACAGGATCAGTGAGAATTCTATGTTTTATGAGAAATTTATATAGCTATTTAAGGCAGAGGGTGGCAAGAATTACTGATAAATCTCTATTTTATTTTGATTGACAAAAATTGCACTTATAACGGACTTGATCTTCATCAACACCTGCACACAAGGTGTTTTCGGAATTTTAGGCATGTTTCGCAGCGAATCCAGTCTTCGGAGGAATGCAAATAAAGTTGATCGCAGAAAATACAAGCAACGTCCGCCGCAGACAAGAATTTTTCTTTTTTCATGATCTCTTTTTTCTTACTCACTAGATTTGCGCGATACGACGGACTCGTGATAATGGCGGTTTTCCCACGATTTGCCCCCGATAAGAACGGGGTTTTGCCAATGGTAATGGCAAAATTTATCCAAGTATTTCGACTAATTTTTTTTTCATCCCATCGAAGGAGGGTCTTTACTATGCCTCGTTTCTTTTCGGTTTATCGCAGCCTTCAATGTTCCTTGCGGAAACAGTCAATTACAACGTCTATTTAATGAGAAGTGACAATTATCGATTTTCACCGCATTTGAGGGGGTGGCCGCTTTGCCCCAAATTTTTTTTTTTTAAATTCGAGAAATAAGGAGGTGGAATCATTTTTGGGACATAAAAATAAGTAAATGACCATGTGCTAACCGACAAAACTCGTTAAATTCCCTAAGTGGGCCACTTTGCCCCATACTCCCCTAATTGTTAAAAATTGTTCTATATAGCATATAAATTTGGTTGTATGTCGGAGAAGGAGTACGCTCGCAGCGCATTCGATGAATTATTATTTATTGAGCGACCTCACTCTCTCTCTCTCTCTCTCTCTCTCTCTCTCTCTCTCTCCGCCTTCTTCTTCTCCTTCCTTATTATTTGTTCTTCGTTGGAGCAAAACAGCATCGAAGTCGGAGCAGGGACGCCATTACCGGTGACTCTTCGTAGCGCATATACGTATAAGAGAATAACCAAGACAATTGAAAGCTGCATTTGGACTCGCGTATTCCCGACTTGATGTGTACTAGAATGGAAGAGAGATCACGTACTCTTAACAATTTCATCATATTGTGCGCTAGAGCCCTATTGTCCAAGAGAACAGACAAATGCTTCCTCGTTGAGAGAGAGAGAGAGAGAGAGGGGGGGACTTTGCTTATTCGTTTCAAACATTTTTCAATGCCAATGTTTTCAAACTGGTATATAAAAAACGTTGTAGGTTGTGTGCGTGCGCGCTTTTATGTAAATGGTGTACTTGGTCGTGGATTTTTTTATTTGATATAATAGAGTAAAAAAAGCTAATATATAAATAAGTACGCGGGGTGGGGTATCACCGAAAACACACAATTAGAGAAGGAAATTCAATGTCGTCATAGTGTGGGGGGGGGGGGGGGCGGGAGAGAGGTGTGATCAATATCACAACTATAGAATATTGTTTTTGGATTCTCTTGTCTCTCGGGGAGAGAAGTACAGACCGGTGGATTCTCGGTTCGGAAATGGATCTTATTAAGGTATACACGTAAGTATACCACCTAATATTATACCACCTCATTATTGCTTTATCGTAACATAATAGCCTTACCACCAGAACATTGCGATAAGCAATGCGACGCACGCGGTTAGGTATGTCAATAATAAATTATATTTGTCATGATTTCGATCGCTTTTAGCATGATTACAGTAGAACTATAGGCAGACGTACGGTAAGGTTGTGGGAGTATTATAGGCGTACGGGTGGTGCTCTGCGGACGCGAGATCACTCCGCTCTCGTAGCCCTCTAGCTGATTTCTGCTAGAGCAGTTTCTGGTTTTACCGCCGAAAGTGATTTTCTAGGAGAGATTTATTTATTTATTTTTTTTTCGAATTCCTGGAAAAGATTGCAAGCGCTTGAAGCTTGCGATTGAAACCTCTCATTGTTTTTTTCGATTGCAACCGCATGTATCTGTGATGAATGTTTTCTTCATTTATTTATTTCGTACAAGGTGGAATGCAATATATAACTCTGTGAGCTAGAGGCTGAAGAAGCCCATTATTCGAATAGAGTATCGGGTCGATAAGGAAAAGGTGTACAGGATTGTGCGTGCGTGCGTGCTCTGCTGGTAAGCTTATGGTAGAACTGGGTTGTTGAGTGTTATGCCTTGTGAGAGCGGCGAGGAGATGTTGCCAATATACTTTCCTCTATATAATAAATGCAAACGGGTATGTGTGTGTTAGTTAGCGCGATAGCGAAAGAGAAAAACGAAGAGAGACAAATGTGTGTGCGCGCGCGGCTCATCCACATTTGTATCAAGTATATATACGAATAACGCAGAGGAGCAGTGTATAGCGTCAAGACGCCGCGCAGGTATACAGGGTGATGATATTCCTTCCATGTCGCGAGTCGAGCGATTTTTTAATTTCAATTTCTATACTCGCTTTGATTTACAAAAAGAAATTTCAAGATTTCGTTGCGCGGTAAGTGTGGCATTATTTGGGCGTACAAGCGCATTCTGTGCACAACCGTTCTCGCCCCAATCAAACTGAGGTAGACGAATTTGAAAAATTATGATTAACGCGCGTCGAATCGCTTTGATTTTGATCGAAAAGAATTTGAAAATTTCACATTCGAAAGAGAATACTCGCGGCAAGAAGACCATTGAGGATAAAATTGAGAAAATATATGCAGTTTTGCGCACAAACGATTCGACGCGCGCTTGAGATTTTTCATTCTGTATGAAATATTGATAAAAATCTTCGATAATTTACGTGACTGCCCTTCGCAATGAAAATTTTTATAAGCGTTCAAGTTTTTTCGCCCTATTTAAACCGGTAAAATGATATTCAAGTTTAAACACCGTGCACGCCTCGTATACATACTTAGGTATTCGTATACGCAAACATGTATGTACTTTGAGTAAATTCCGATAATGAGCACATTTCTTTTGTTGATGCAAGTACGAGGAATGAGGTTATTACGAGAGATGGAAATTTCGTTATATTCGCGCGGTGCTCAAGTAGGTACTCTCAAATGGGGAATTGCGCAAAGACATTACGGTGCCTGAAATAAAATGATTACTTCCGGTTATTTATTTATTTATTTTTTCTTCTTCTTTTCTTTTCTTTTATTTTTTGTGCAATCAAGATGCTTTAAGTGGAGGAAATTTTTTGCTTTACACTGCGTAAAAACTCGAGTCAAAAACATCTCGAAGAAACGAAAAATGTTGGAAATCCATTGTGGGATATATCGGTCAATAATATTCGATGGTTTCTAGAATCTAAAAAATAAATGATCGCGGTAGATAGGTACATAGTTTTGATATATGGGTATACGCTTTTATATACACTCTCGCATATGTTATTGTGTCGAGAATTGGGACACAATAAAGGGTGGATTATATTGCGCATGAAGTAATTGCTCAATAATTATCGCATTTCTTCATGAATTTGCCAACGTATGAAAAATGAAAAAATCGGTACGCTTTCTCGAATTTTGCTTCGACGTTAGCACTTTTTTGTACGAAGAGAGAAGAGACATAAAAAAATGGTGAAATTAATTTTTTTTATGACAAAGCCGGTAACGGTGTCTTTAATGAGCTCTGAATAATGCATCAAGAGCATGTTTTGTTGTAAATGGTCAATGTATGATATCACAATTGACCAGTATTTTCGCATTCGATGAGAAAAATTGATAAAAAGATGGTACCACGAATCGATTTGTCGATACGACGATGCTTGTTGCAATATATCTCGGAATATGTGCAGCAGGATTTGTGGATGCAGCGACGACGGAATACGGGGGAGACTTTATTGGAGAGTTTATAGTGGCCTGGTCCTATTCAGTTAAATGCGCGAGTATAAAGCCAAGCATGAATAAATAAAATAAATGGGTATTTGTTTATTTTGGGAAGAATAATAGGATAGATATGATTGGTATTCGAAGGGGCCCACGTAGATAGAGGAGAGTATAGCAGCGACGGTAAGCGCCAAGTATGTAGGTAAAGTCACGCGAAGCGTATAGCAGGCGATTCTGGTGCGCGCGAGCGTTCGGTGTTGCTCTCGCTCGCGGTACCAGGGAGCACAGCCTGGCACGAAAGCCCGGGCTATATGCCTTCGTTCCTCGTTCGCGCGCATCGTCGTGTTTCGAAGTCTGTGCTGCACTTCAGAAGACTCCCGAGTGTCTCGTCGCCGCCCTCCCCTCCTCTCTTGCTGCTTGCTGCTTGCTGCTTCTGCTCCGCATCTATATACCAACATTTTCTCTTGCTCCAACTGACACGCGGTACGATCGCGCTCGATTATTCTTTTACCCGATTCGACTTGTATCTTTGTTTGCATTTTTCGTTTTTCTCTTATTCCGCTATATACTTTTCCCTCCTCATACGTGCCTGCCTGCGTTCCATTCGCTCCTTTCTTCATCATATTCATTTCTTTTGCCCTCTTGCGCCTGCCTATTCCTTCACTTTTCCTTTTCATCATTATTCTTCTTCTTCGTTCCAGCAGCATCGCATCGCCGCGAGATCGTCCCATATCTATGTTTATATATATATATTATTGATAATTTGATTTAACCAACAGCTATTATCCCCTTAATTTTTTTCCATTTTCTCCAATTCCCTGCTTCGTTCCATTCTCTATTTTTCGTTGTATACATTTTCTTTTCGTTTCGTTTTTTTCGCCTCTTATCCGTTATCATATGCTCGCGTTGCCACTTTTCGCAGAGTTCGTTATCGTTTGATTCACTCGCGGCGATTCTTCTTCCATAATGCCGCGAATGACATGTATATCTAATAAAAAAGAATAAGACCTGTCCATACGTTTTGTATATATTATTGAATATCTCGAAATTGAGTTTACAATTTACAAACGGTCGCTTCTCACCTGCGACGATGAAAGATTTCACGTAATTCAATATTCATTGAATTACGTGAATGAGTCGTTTGAGATGCATCTATCTTTTGTAAACTGTTTTGTCTAATTGTCGTTTATTGTGCCTGTGTGATCTGTGCCTGACATTCCGGACCTCGATCTGGCAAGATTCCTCTCACTTTTCAAGCGGATCATCTCATTCCCAGCAGCAAGATAAAAAGTACTCGATCTATGCGAGAATAAGTTGTTCGCCGCTGCTGTTGTCGGTATATTATACATTGCACGGTAAAGCAGCGCGCTTGGCTCGGAATAAATATGAACTTGTTTGAATTGTGCTATGACGTGAATCGCATCGTCTTTACACGACGTTCAACCAACGCACACTCGTTCGACTATAAAAAGTACCCGCGAATAAATATATCCGTAAAAGATTGGAAAACATACAATATATAGGTAATTTTTGAGCGGAATGTAGAGTAATTTTTATGATTGAAATATATTAAATAATGCGACGCATAAGTGGTTCTCATGAATTTTCGTTGTTGTTGATACCACAGTCACCTGCTCCATGCAACACCAACGGAACATTTTCGACCCTCCCCCCCCCCCCTCCTTTGTTTCGGATTTGATTTTTGTCTTGCTAGTTTATCGTCGGTCGTGTTGCAATGCCATCGCGAATTGAGACTCTTATTGTAACCGCGCAACTCGCTCTCCGCACCACTGCGACGTTGTTTTTATTATATATATAGGTATATTTATAATATAGCATTATTGCTCATCCTTCATTGAGGAAAGGTAAAATGCCCGAGAGCTAGAGAGCACCACGCGCGTTGAACCTTTCACCTATCACGCTAGCTAGCGAATATTGTTCTCGCATCGAAGCAACAGAAGCAGCAGCAGCAGCAGCAGCACCCCCGCACATATATTTCTTAAAAGCGCGTGCGCGACTATGCACACACGAGGCTTATTTTTTTCTACCCGATTTATCGGGCCAAGAGTTGAATAAAAAATACTTGTATCAGTTATGTATGACCGTATGAGATTTGAAATTTCAAATATAGCAAAGCTAGCAACCCAAGTAGAATTTTTACAATCGCTCTGCTCCTCCCTGTACCTTTCTTTTACCTTTCTATATTATTAACAGGCTCTGACGATGTGTTTTAGGTCATTCCTCCGGCGGGACGGCGTGTCCAAATGGAGCCTTCAGGTGTCCCGAATCAAAGTGTATTCCTGCATTAAAAGTATGTAACTATCAGAAAGACTGTGAAAATGGCGAGGACGAAATGCATTTGTGCAGTAAGTATACACCTATTCATTTATATAAAATTATCTGCATGGGACTGTTACTGTATATACGTATTATTTATTGACGAAATCGCGCGCGAACCATCAAACCGATCATTTTCTCATCGAAATTCTCCCGTGTAATTTCCCATTTCTCCGCGAATTATACAATCATTGATGTATACTCAACTGAAGCACAAGAATATTAAGAAATTGGAACGAGCGAGAATGAGTCGGCATTACGCATGAGCGCGCGCGCAGCGAAAAAGACAACGGGCAATAATGCAGCAGGTTTGAGATTCGCAAAGGAAGGTGCGCGGCGAAATTCAAATAAACACCAGAGTTTTTCAAATTGGATAGATCATTGAATATACGAATTGCATTTTTTTTCTTATTATTTTTACCGACGATTCGTATGTGACGCGTCTGTTACACGTTGCGTATACTTGTATTATTTTCGAACGGGAAATTCAATCACGCGTGACCTTCTTCGTCTCGAAATGTTGCTTATAAAACGCGTACGAGCAACGCAAGTTCAAATTTTATTTATACGCGTGCGACGACTATCTATATAATAATATAAATTTGAGGGGTAGACACGCCGTACGCCGCGCGCAGACGGATCCTCAATATCGATACTCAATATGATGCTTCGTGCAATATTGTTAATAGTAATAATAATGATGATGATGATGATAATAATAATAATAATAATAATAATAATAATAATAATAATAATAATAATAATGGTATGCTGTCGAGCGATAACTGGGCGAATTGCATGCACTAATGAAAATCGTTTTTGATACTATCGCTTGAAATTATGGAATCGTCGTTGTATATTACAATGCAATACGTTACAACATCGCATCCATATATAAACGCGTATGTTTACGTTTCGCGCGAGATAATCTCAAAATAGGCGAATGTGAAAAAAAAAACGAGTTCCGAGTTTCTGGAATGTTTACTTCCGCGCCACGCGATGTTTCTCGTTCAATTGTCACATTTATTTTTTATTATACAATCGTGAATATGTATACGTTTCACATACAATATTCCATAGAACATGTATGCCCGATATGAGAAAATGGGGGAAAAAAATTATACCTATACTTGATATGCGGTTAATGAAAAATGTGTGGGCATTTGAAAAAGTTGATATAGCCCGGATTATCCGCGGAAATTTTTCTCGCACAACAGCTTTACCAATATAGGGGAGACCGGGGCAAAACCTATATTAGGATATTTATATAGATATTTTTTCCAAAATATCTTGTTTTTTTTTTTGGATTTTGATTTTTTTTTTCTTCGAAAAATTCGTTTTCACGGATATACAAAAAGTATTTGTAAATCTGCGATTACTGCCTCGCAGATTGCTATCTACGACAGTAATCGCAGATATATGTTTGCGGGCCATCATGTGTGGTTACACCTGCACATGAATTATGTGCCCACTCTGCACAATTTTGGCACTGAATCCATGATTCAGTGGATAAAGAATAGAAATTTTTACAAAATAAACATTGGCAATCTTCGTTATTATTCATATCATTCATTTTTAATTGAATTACAGAGGGTGCGTTCGACGTGCGTTAAAGCGTTGTAAGCGCCGAGATCGCTTTCAACGCTTACAGCGGTAAGTCGGAAGCACTCGGTTATGCGTGTAAAATACACCCAAGGTGTATTGAATTAAAATAATAGTGAAAAAAATTTCATGAGTTTTTGAAGGATACCCCGTTTTGCCTCGGATTTTTTTTTTTTTTTTTGAAAATTGAACAAAATTCCAGTACATTTCTTAGTTTTTAGGAATAAAAAATAGACAGAGCTTCCCAAATTTCTGAAAAGTTCAATATTTCCTTAGGTATCCCGTTTTGACCCGGTCTCCCCTATATATATATATGTCGAGGAGAAACATGTCGAACTGTCAAACTCCTAATCTCGACTAACTCTGTCATTGAAGCGTCGTTTATTATTTTATATTTTCGTACTTCACGTCATCTTATACTTGAAGTTATCTTTCTTTTATTCGATCTCCGACATATATATATTTTTTTTTCTCTTCCAGAACCGCCGGAATGTGAAAACGGTCAATTTTCCTGTGAACAATACATCTTTAATACATCATACTGTATGCCGGCGTATCAGAGGTGCGATATGACGGTCGATTGCGTCGATGGCACGGACGAAGCCGGTTGCAGTGAGTTGATCGTAAATGTTGTTGATGCATGTAACATTTTGCGCTTTTTTTCTCACGCCATTTGAGCGTCGTCGTTTGTGCAATTTATTTTGTTTCATTTCAAATCGTTCCATCAATATTCCGTAATGAAAATTGGATTATTTATTAGTATTTGTCATGCGCTCTCGATCGTATACAGACCGAGTTTTATTATTATTGTTATTATTCGAATTGATGTATCCGATGGAGTCCGAAATAATATGCATTTGCGTGGATTTCGAAACGGTTTAATTGCGCAACGGGAATAAGTAAAGAATATATCCATAAAGAAAAAAAGACTCGCTATCCAATACGTCAGTAATTGTTTGGTGTTATAAAAAACAACGGTGCATCAGACGACGAGAACGAATGATGCGCAGGAGAATGAGACGGACTTTCGCGTTTCCACTGTTCTCTGAGATTATATGAAATATATATCATATAAGCTATAGCTGGCGGGAGCCTAGAAAATTGGCTACTAAGAACCTTGAATCGTAAGCTCGAGATGAAAACAGATTTTTCCAACGGTCAAATTTTTGCGAGGGAATCACGGCATTTCATCTCTCTTTCTCTCTCTCTCTCTCTCTCTCTCGATAAATTCTCAAATATCAACTCAAATTTAAATATGAAAATTCTCTTGTATTTTTCATGCGTATACGTAATCTCGAATGAAATTAATGAACAAGATTAACAAGATTATATTGAACCTTATCAATTGTGACGTTTTGTAAGTGAGAAGAGAAATGGTATGAGATGCGATTTGATTAATTTTTTGTTACACTTTGTGTGTGCATGTGTGTGTGTGTGTGTGTAAAAATTGGGGAGGAGGGTTACGCAGGCGAGTTATAAGATCGCTCGTTTCGATTGAGATCAATCAGTCCCGCGGGCGATTGACGAAAGGATACAAGTGCGCGTACATAGAAGAAGGACGAATCGCCGCTAATAAGACGGATTATTTACAATTTTCAGTACAATGAGAAAATACGTCGCACAAGCGAGCGAGAAGTATGGCGGGGGAGGTGGAGTACATGGCTGTTTGGAACTGCGAACGTGACACGAATATAGTATTTAAGAGAGAAAAAAAAACATTGCCGTTCACAAACATAATCATGCATGCATCAACATATATAATTAGTTATGCGATGAATATTATATATAAAAAATGGTTGTTGTAATCGCGAGTGATCGAGTGACATACGCGCGATTGTCTCTGCCAAGATAAATCACGTTACTCGTAATATTTTTTTCCGCACTTGTTGAGGTAAAACTGTATATGTAGTATAACTATAAAATGATATTTCAATTGAACGAATAATTATTCGAAGCTCAGGAAAATTGTTATTTGTTGATGAAATAATTTGTGCCGATCGCGCGAGCATAAAGATGCGCTATTGTGGCAGCAGTTTGTGAACTCGATGAAAAAATTTATCGAATTTTTCGATTATAATAATGAGAGTTTTTTTATTAGCTTACAGAAAGTGTCAACCGGAAGACTTTCGGTGCAGTATAACAAAAGTACAAGGTGACGCGAATACGAACCTCGAGCATTGTATACCAAAGCAAAAGAGATGCGACGGTTATCTCGACTGTAGAAATGGAAAAGACGAAGAGGGTTGCGGTACCGGTGTGAGGGCAGCCTGCAGACTCGACCAATTCAGATGTCACTCGACTCAGCGGTGTATCGAACAATCGGCGCGATGTAATCATCGGGATGATTGCGGGGACAACAGCGACGAGGAATATTGCAGTACGTAAATAAATAAGATGCGGCCGAGTTGGTCATGATGATAATAATAATAATAATATTATAATTTAATTGAACAACAGGCTTTCCGCTGTGTTCGAGCAATCAATTTAGATGCACAAATGCACTTTGCATACCCGAGGCGTTCCGTTGTGACGGTTATGACGATTGTCGAGACGGATCGGACGAAACTTCGTGTCACACCAGCCCATGTACTACGGATAAATTTACCTGTCCGAAGGATGGTCCCGATGGAAAAACAACGTGTATACCTAGATCACAGGTCTGCGATGGGAAACCGGATTGTCCCGGAGGTGCCGACGAGGACAACGAGTGTTGTGAGTTTTAACGAAAAATATAGTATGCCGCGCGGTCGCAGCCGCCGCTTAGACTCGAAATTCAAATACTTACTGCGCGTTATGATTTTTTATTACAGCTACGAACAAGTGCGATAGTCTCGCTTGCCAGTACAAATGTCAGGCTTCGTTGACCGGTGGAATGTGTTATTGTCCGGAGGGACGAATTTTGGCCAACTATTCGAGCGAGTGTATAGGTGAGGAGGAGAAGGAGGAGGAGAGCATTTTTTATTGTCTCTGCTAATATATAAAATAATGCTATTATCCCGGCGGCGATATTCTTACTACTGTGTAACACCATGTAAAGAGGGGGACGTTGTTGGTGGTGTTGATTTATTTTCAGACAGAGACGAGTGTTCCGAATGGGGTTTCTGCGAGCAGCTCTGTGAAAACACGGATGGTTCGTACAAATGTTCGTGCGCGGAGGGTTACGCGTTGCACGGGCGTAACAAGTGTCGAGCGTTCAACGCCCCGGCAATGGAAATCTTGTTGGCTCAAGGTAGTGCCATCTGGCGGATCGATGCGACGGGTGAGAATCGTCAGATAATAGCAAACACAACGGGAGCGAGCGGATTGGATTATTTGTACTCGAGCGGAGTACTTTATTGGAGCGACGTAAAGACTCGAAAGATACATTCGCAGTCATTGTCGAAACACGCTGCCGGGGATGGAGTGGGAGGAGGAGGAGGAGGAGGAGGAGGAGGAGGAGGAGGAGAATCACCGGACGTCGATATATCGTTGCCGGGTGCTTGGTCACCGGTCTCGATAGCGGTAGATTTCGTCGGTCTGAAACTTTACGTAGTCGACTCGATGGTACAAAAGATCGATGTTTTCGAATTGGACGGACGCTTTCATGGTATAGCCCTCGATTCGAATTTGACGAATCCAACGGATATTGCCCTCGATCCAACGGTTGGTCTCATGTTCATAGCCGATAGTAAACAAATATTGCGAGCAAATATGGATGGAACATGGACGATACCGGTAATATCGGAGGCTGCTTACAACGTCGTTGGTATAACGGTCGACATAGCGGCGAAAAGAATATATTGGTGCAATTCTCTGCTGGAATACATAGAGACCGCTGATTACAACGGTGCCAAGAGACAAATGGTACTTCGAAGCTTGCAACTTCCAGCACCGGTGAGACTGGCCGTCTTCGAGAACCGGGTTTATTGGTCGGACATAACGAAACAGGCGCTTCTGAGTATGGACAAGACCGAGGGTGAATACTCGATAAAAACGTTGTTCAAGATACGCGACACCAAAGCGGTAAAGATTCTTCATCCGCTGATCCAAATGACGACTGCCGTGACCGGTAACGTGAAGAATCCTTGCGGAAATAACAACGGCGGATGTCAACACATGTGCATAGTAACGGCGGCGGGTGGACGGGAAAGCGGCCTCGGTTATCGTTGCGCTTGCAACATCGGTTGGAGATTGTCCACGGATTTGCGTAATTGCAATCTCGTACAAGAATTTCTCATGTACTCGCAGCAACGTTTTATCAAAGGGAGAGTACTCGATCCCGTAATGGAGGGTTTCAGCGACGCGATACTTCCGGTCGTATCGAGGAGAGCTAGACTGGTCGGCCTTGATTACGACGCCCATGATCAATTTATATATTACAGCGATGTACTTCAGGACGTTATTTATCGGGTTCAGCAGAATGGTACGGGCAGGGAAATAGTACTTGCCAGCCAGAACGAGGGAGTTGAGGGTTTGGCGGTCGATTGGGCAGCGAAAAATCTTTACTACATCGATTCGCGTAAAGGTACCCTCAACGTTTTGAGCACGAGAAACGTAACGTATCGGAGAACGTTGCTAAAAAATCTCAAGAGGCCGAGGGCCATAGTTATTCATCCGAATCACGGTTATATTTTTTTCTCCGAATGGGATCGCCCGGCGAATATAAGCAGGGCACACGCGGATGGCTCGAATCTCGTCGTATTTAAAAATTTGACTCTCGGCTGGCCGAATGGATTGGCGATTGATTTCTCCAAGGATCGTTTATACTGGTGCGACGCTTTATTGGATCACGTGCAACACTCGAATCTCGATGGTGGCGATGTCAAAACGGTTAATTCTCGTTTAATAAAGCATCCGTTTTCAATAGCGATATACGAAGAATGGATGTACATTACGGATTGGAGGCTCGACGCTATAATACGTATGAGCAAGGAGACCGGCGAGCAGGAGAGTATTCTCGTACGAGAACCAGCTACCAATCGGTTGTACGGTGTTAAAATTTTCAGCCGGGATATACAGGTTGTTACGACGAAACATCCGTGCTCGATAAACAACGGTGGATGCGAAAAGCTCTGTTTCGCAATTCCCCAAAATATAAATAATACGAGCAATCGCGGTGGCGGAGTAAGAACGTTGAGCCGGGTATGCGGTTGTCCGTACGGCGAGAGACTTACCACCGACGACGGTGGTGTTGCTTGTACATCCGATCCGCTCTCGGAACCACCGGTTCAAGCTTGTCTAAACGCGTGGGATTTCACTTGTGCGAATCAACGCTGCGTCCCGCACTCGTGGGTCTGCGACGGCGACGACGATTGTCTCGACAACAGCGACGAGATGCAAAATTGCACGAAACCGACTTGCGGTACCAACGAGTTTCAGTGTAAATCCGGTAGATGCGTGCCGGCCAATTTCCGTTGCGATTCCGAAAACGATTGCGGTGATTACAGCGACGAAGCCGGTTGTCCTAATGTAACTTGCAGCGCAAGTCAATTCACGTGCGACAATGCGCGATGTATTCCATCGTCGTGGAAATGCGATTCGGAGAACGATTGCGGCGACGGCTCGGACGAGGGTGCCTTTTGCGCTGCAAAAACTTGCGCCTATTTTCAATTTACTTGCCCGAAATCAGGCAATTGTATACCCCAATCTTGGGTATGCGACGGTGACAACGATTGTTTCGATCTTCAGGACGAGAAGGATTGTCCACCGGTAACCTGTTTGAGCACCCAATTCACTTGTCACGATCGTAAAACTTGTATAACCGATTCTTACAAGTGCGACGGTTTGTCCGATTGTAACGACGGTAGCGACGAGATCGGTTGCCCGAAATTGGCACCCGACGAGTGTAATCCTGAATTACAGTTTCAGTGCGCGAGCTCCGGCGTTTGCATACCAAAGAATTGGTATTGCGATCGGGTATTCGATTGTCACGATAAATCGGACGAGCCCGAGTTTTGTTCGTCGTCGTCGTCGTCGTCGTCGTCGAGCGGCAACGGGGCCGGTGGCGGCGGCAATACGTGCGAGCCCGGTTACTTTCAGTGTAAAGCACCAATTGACGACAAACCTTGCGTATTTAAAACTTATATTTGCGACGGTAAAGACGACTGCGGCGACGGTTCCGACGAGGATCCGATTTTACACGCGTGCGGACCACCACCGTTCAAGTGTCCGTCGTCCCATCAATGGAAATGTCCGGGTGTGAGCGATCGATGCGTAAACGGGACGAGCGTTTGCGACGGTAATATAGATTGTCCGAACGGGTCTGACGAGGGTCCCGGTTGTGATCTTGCCGAGTGCATGCATCGCGGCGGTTTGTGCAGCAACGATTGTATAAAAACACCCCTGGGAGCTCAATGCATATGTCCCGAGGGTGAAGAGCTCACCGAGGATGGATTCACGTGTCAGGATTTGAACGAGTGCGATCCACCCGGACGATGCTCGCAAACGTGTACCAACGAAAAAGGTAGCTTCGCGTGTAGCTGCGTCGAGGGTTACAGCCTCGGGCTCGACAACAGAACGTGCAAGGCTTACAACCACAGCGCGGCATTTCTCATAATATCGAACAGACACACAATACTGGTTGCCGATCTTGAGGAGCAAGCGCTTGAGAGGGTACCGATAAACGTTGAGAACGTAGTGGCGACCGCTAGTAACATGCACACCGGTACGATATTTTGGTCGGACATGAAGCTGAAAAAGATATCGCGGTTGGAGAGAGGGGGTGAGCCTCGGGACGTCGTATCGAGCGGTCTCGATCTCGTCGAGGGTCTCGCTTACGATTGGATAAACAAGAAGCTATATTGGCTCGATTCGAAATTGAATACAATCGAGGTAGCGGATGAGACGGGACACAATAGAATGGTACTGGTGAAGGAGAACATAACGCAGCCGAGGGGTATGTGCCTCGATCCGGGTCCCGGTGCCCGATGGTTATTCTGGACCGACTGGGGAGAGAATCCCCGTATCGAGAGGATCGGTATGGACGGTACGAATCGTTCGACGATCATAAGCACAAAGATCTATTGGCCGAATGGGCTGGCTCTCGATATTGCCAACAGGAGGGTATACTTTGCCGACAGTAAGCTCGACTTTATCGATACGTGCTTGTACGACGGTACCGGGAGGGTTCAAGTTTTAGCGAGCTCGCATTATCTCCTTCATCCGCATTCTCTGACCCTCTTCGAGGATATTATGTATTGGACGGACAGACAATTGAACCGCGTTGTATCGGCACACAAATTTCGTGGGACCAATCAAACGGTAGTGTCGCATCTTATATCGCAACCGTTGTCGATACACGTGCATCATCCGGTGTTACAGCGTATAACACCGAATCCGTGCGGTAACGCCTCGTGCGAGCACGTTTGTCTACTCTCACCGAGCGATCCGAGGGGTTATTCGTGCAAATGCTACGCCGGATGGAAGTTATCGACTACGAGCGGTCATTGCACCGAGGAGGAAACGCCCTTCCTCATGGTACTTCGAGGATCCCAGATAGTCGATGTTTCGTTGAGACCCAGCGACAACAGGGCCGGCTACATATGGCCGGTGGTCGGCGTTGACGGGGGTACGGTTATCGATTACGACAGGCGTGATCGTACGATATATTGGTTACAGCAGAAGGACGGTGACGACGAGAACGGTACGATATATACGATTCTTTATGAGGGCGGTAATCGAACCGAATTCCCGAATCCGTCCGGTGACACCGGAATCGTTGGATCACCCTCGACAATGGCGTTCGATTGGCTCGGTAGAAATCTGTTCATCGGTAACAAATTTGCCTCCAACATCGAGGCGATAAAGGTCGACCAAGTTGGTGAAAGGAGGGCGCGCTACCGTACGATCGTTATCGCGAACGACGGTAACAAAACTTCCGTAGCCAAGCCAAAATCAATGTGCCTCGATCCCATCGAGGGACATATATTCTGGATCGACGAGGGCGGCTTCGGCGTACCGGTTAAAATAGCCCGCGTCAACATGGACGGTAGCGAGTCTCTTATACTCGCCGAAAACGTTAATTTACCCGAGGCTATTGCGATAGACATACCAAACAAAATGATATACTTCAGCTGTCAATATCCGAGTTTCATAAAAAGCATGACGACCGACGGTCAAAACGTGAGAACGATATTGTCCGAGGTTAACGGTATATCGTTGCCAAGAGCCCTGGCAGTTCACGACTCCAAGCTATATTATCTTGATCCAAGATACGACAAGATCGAGAGGGTCGATTTGCCGGACGGTAAGAATCCTATGAGCATCGTTGACAATGATTCGAGCCTAAAAACAATGGTAATATACAAGAAACGGGTGAGCGGATTACATCCGTGTCTGTTGATGAACGGCGGTTGCGAACAAATATGTTTACCATCGTCGGGAGGTAGGCGGGTTTGCGCCTGCGGTATGGAATACAAAAAGATCGGCGACACAAAGTGCGAGGCATTCAAGACGTTCGCCGTAGTCTCGCAACTGGACGTTGCTCGTGGCTACAGTCTGGATGATGCGAAAGAGGCGATGATACCGATATCAGGTATCGGTCATCACATACTTCACGTCGACGTTGATTACGCGAATAATTGGATATACTGGGTGGAATTCAATCGGGACGTTTGGAACGGCATTTACAGAATACGTCCGAACGGTAGCGAGCTCAGCGCTGTCGTTAAAAGCGGTATAGGATCGAACGGTATACGGGGTTTGACGATCGATTGGATCGCCGGTAATCTTTACTTCTCGAATGTATTCCCGCACGACAATTACGTCGAGGTTTGCCGCATCGACGGTAGTAATCGTAAAGTTTTAGTTAAAACTACGGCTGACACGCCGCGCGAACTCGCGGTAAATCCGATAAAGAGAATTTTATATTGGATCGATTACGGTCAGTATCCTAGAATCGGGCGTGCCAATCTCGACGGGAGCAATTGGACTCCGATGGTTACCGCCGGTATCAGTACACCTCGTGATATTACTATTGATCCAGGGACTCACGACGTTTATTGGGTCGATTCGAAGCTCGATATGATACAAAAGGTATCCTGGTTGGGCGGTAACCGGCAGATTATTAGGAGAAATCTTCCGAATCCGATGGGTATCGCGGTTTTTGGCTCGGAAGTTTATTGGGTCGATAGGAATCTCATGACGATATTCAAGAGTAGCAAATCACCCGGTGACACGAGCCTCCCGACCCGGCTCCGTACCAATTTACCGAAGCTCCGTGACATCGCAATCTTCGATAAGAACAATCAACCGATCGATCCGGAAAATCCGTGCGTTAAAATACCGAACGGCGGATGCGAGCAGCTATGTTTCGCTTATACAGGAGAGACGGATGCGAGATGCGAATGCGCGACCGGTAAATTATCGGCCGATCGGCGCAAATGCGACAACGTTGACGAGTATTTGGTGTTTGCGACGAGAACCGAGATACGAGCTATTAATTTGGATCCGCGCTCGACGAATTTACCGTTCAAGCCGGTCGGCAATTTGACCAACGTCGTCGGCGTTGACTTTGATTACGAGGATAAAAAATTGTTCTTCACACAGATAAGACCGTGGACCAAAATAGGCTGGATGCGCGCCGATAATCCGTCAACCGGGGGGGACATGCATACGTTGATAAGTAAGGGTATCAATCCGGAGGGTATCTCGTACGATTGGACCCAGAAAAAGGTATACTGGACGGATTCGTCGAACAACAGTATTTACGCGATGAACATCGACGGTTCGGATTTGGTGATGATCGCCCGCGTTGACCGACCGCGCGCCATCGTCGTCGATCCCTGTTACGGTTATCTCTATTACACCGATTGGGGTCGCTTCGGGACTTCCGGCAAAATATTCCGCACGACGATGGCCGGATCGTTGAAGAAAGCGATAATTGAGAAAAATTTGTCACAACCGAGCGGATTGGCGATCGATTACGATGACCGAATGCTTTATTGGACCGACGCCGTACGGGAGAAGATCGAGCGGTCCGATCTTGACGGAAATAATCGTGAGATTCTCGTAAGCGCGACCATTTATCCGTTCGCTATAACGGTATACCGGGAGCACATTTATTGGACTGATCTTCAACTTAGGGGTGTTTACCGGGCTGAAAAATTCACCGGAGCGGATAAAGTTGAATTGGTCAAGAGGCTTGAGGATTCGCCTCGTGATCTTCACGTATTCTCGGCCGATCGACAAATTTGCAAAGCGAATCCTTGCAACATCAGCAACGGTGGGTGCGATCAGTCCTGTCATCCGGGCCCGAACAATACCGCCGAATGCAAGTGCGATGACTATAGTCGCTTGGTAAACGAGGATCGTATGTGCGTACCGAAAAACGTAACGTGCGCATCAAACAGATTTGCGTGTCGCAACGGACGCTGTATATCACGAATGTGGGCTTGCGACGGTGACGACGATTGCGGTGATGGATCCGACGAGGATACCAACTATTGCGCTTATCATTCTTGCAGTACCAACGAATTCCGTTGCAACAACGGTCGTTGCATCTTCAAAACATGGAAGTGCGATCATGAGAACGATTGCAAGGACGGCAGCGACGAGGAAGGCTGCATTTATCCACCTTGCGCGGACGGTGAATTCACCTGTGCCAATTATCGATGCATACCCCAAATACAGGTTAATTAACAAATATCCTTGTAACATATGTTTGTTTTTATCCTCGCGTCCGCTCCCCGTTTTCTCTCATTTATTCGTTATTATTATTATTGTTATTGTTATTGTTATTTTTATTTTTATTTTTATTGCAGGTATGCAACGGCGTTAACGATTGCAAAGATAATATCACTTCGGACGAGAGTCACGAGCGTTGTCCCAAAAATCATACTTGCCCGCCGAATCATTTGCAATGCGATTCGACGAATATTTGCGTCGAACCGTATTGGTTGTGCGACGGTGACAACGATTGCGGTGACAACAGCGACGAGAATCCTTTACATTGCGCCCAAAGAACCTGTCCTCAGAACAGTTTCCGTTGTCCGAATCATCGATGCATACCGGCAACTTGGTATTGCGACGGTGACGACGATTGTCTCGACGGAAGCGACGAACCACCCGGTTATTGCCAATCCGAAGGACGTACATGTTTTGGTGATTTGTTTACGTGTGACAATGGCAATTGTATCCCGAGAATTTATATTTGCGACGGTGATAACGATTGTTTGGATAATTCCGACGAGGACGAGCGTCATCAGTGTAGTAAGCTAATTAACTTTTGTGTGTATTTTACCGTTACGTTAGATGTGTGCGAGCGTCTCTGACGAATCTATCGAATTAAAGAAAAGCCTGATTTTTGTGTATTATTATCTTATTGTTAATCAGACGACCGGAAGTGCGACGAAGAGACCGAATTCACTTGCACGGCAAACAAAGTTTGGAGTCGCGCTCAATGTATACCAAAAAAATGGCTCTGCGACGGAGATCCCGATTGCGTAGACGGGGCCGATGAAAACGTTACGCTCCATCATTGTCCACCTCCTATACCATGCGCTGACAATCAATTTACGTGCAACAATGGACGTTGTCTGAATCGCAAGTGGCTATGCGATCACGACAACGATTGCGGTGACGGCAGCGACGAAGGAAAGTTTTGTAACAACCAGTACAAAGTATGCACGAGTCAGGAATTCACTTGTCAGAATTTCAAGTGTATCCGGAAACAATTCCACTGCGACGGACAGGATGATTGCGGCGATCGTTCCGACGAGGTCGGATGTCGTGAGTAGTATACACCATCATTTTTTTTTTATCTATCAATATTATACACATTCGAAATACGAGTGAGTTGTCGCGCGAGTTGTCGCAGCGATGGTTAAAGTTTGAAATTTTCGTCGTAGCTGCGAAAGGTAAAACAACGAACACGTGCCCGAATCCGAATGAATTTCAATGCGCGAACGGTGCGTGCATCGATCAACAATTGGTGTGCAACAAGATTCCGGATTGCGCGGACGAGAGCGACGAACCGGCTCATTGCAACGTCGACGAGTGTCTACGGACGGAGCTCAATCAATGCGGTCACAGATGCGTCGACACACCTACGAGTTATTATTGCGCATGCAACCCAGGCTATAAATTACTCGATGACGGCAAAGCTTGTATGGATATCGACGAGTGTATAGAGAGCCCGCAAGTTTGTAGTCAACACTGCGAAAATACGCCTGGTAGCTATTATTGCAAATGCAACGAGGATTGGTACGAACGAGCTGCCGATGAGCATACATGCAAACGACGAGATAACATCGAACCGTGGATCATATTTACCAACAAATATTACGTCAGAAACATGTCGATCGATGCATCGAGATACAACGTCATGCACCAAGATCTCATAAACGTTGTTGCTCTAGATGCCCACTATGCCAGTCAAATGTTGTATTTCTGTGACGTAACAGCCAAAATGATTTACAGGTAAAATTACATTTACAGGCTGCCACTCATTGCCACTATTAATTATTATTCTCCTTATGCATGAAATACGTAAGGAGAACGACGTTGTTTTTTAATATATAATGATGATGATGATGATTGATTAAACATTGATATATTTACAGAGCTCCGTTGGCCGGTGGTGATAAGGAGATCGTTATCCGCCACGATAGCCTCGGCTTGGAAGGCATCGCGATCGATTGGGTTGCCCATAAGCTTTATTGGCTCGATAGGCATGCTAAACATTTGGACGTCTCTGAACTCGATGGATCAAACAGGAAAACGCTTCAAAGCGGTATTGCCGATCCACGCGCTGTCGTTGTTCACCCAGGCACCGGATACTTGTACTTTACTTCGTGGCATCTCCAGGTAATAATACCTGATATACTTAATATTATTTATTCCTCGTATTTTCTCGTATAAAAGCGCGTTAAAAAAATGTTAAATTGTATGTTGACCGGAGCAGGCTTATATTGGAAAAATGGGTATGGATGGAAGCAATTTAACGCAAATACTCACATGGGAAGATGACATAGCATGGCCGAACGCTCTGACGATCGATTATTTCACCGATAAAATATTTTGGGCGGATGCTCATCTCGATTATATCGCGTTTGCCGATCTCGAGGGACATCACCGTAGGATCGTACTTTCGGGTGCATCGGTACCTCACGTCTTTGCGATAACCGTCTTCGACGATTCGATTTATTGGACCGATTGGAATCTCAAAGCGATCAGTAAAGCTGACAAATTTTCGGGTGAAAATTTGCGAATTTTACGTAATACGACGCATCGCCCGTACGACATCCATGCCTATCATCCGCTCAGGCAACGCCCTTATCCGAATCCTTGCGCCCAGAATAACGGTGGTTGTTCGCATCTCTGTCTAATCGCGCCACCAGCGAGTTCTTATCTCCTTGAGGGCTACGGACAACCCGGCGTAACATCTTATAAATGCGTTTGTCCTAATCAATTCGTATTGGATAATGATGGCAAAACATGCATAGCCAATTGCACCGAGGGCCAGCATCGTTGCGGACCACCCGACGAGATGTGTATCCCTTGGTTCTGGAAGTTCGTAAAAATCCCCGTCATCCATAATCCTATATTATACCTATTATACTTATTATTAAGTATTGTTCACTCGTTTATCCTTCGATTTATTATGCGTAGATGCGACGGTGAAAAGGATTGCAAAGACGGAACGGACGAATCGTCCGAGTGTCCAGCGCGCGTATGTCGCCCTGGTGCCTTTCAATGCGCTAACGGTAATTGTACACCAAGCTCGACGGTTTGCGACGGTGGTGACGATTGTGGCGACAACAGCGATGAAAAAAATTGTTCTTACGAGTGTGCCGAGCTTGAGTTCAAGTGCAAATCGAACGGTCGCTGTATTCACGCATCGTGGAAATGCGATGGTGATGCCGATTGCAAAGATGGAAGCGACGAAGATCCTGCCATTTGTCGTGAGTGCAAATCAATTATTATTTTTCTTCCATCCGTTATCCAATATTTGTTATATGATCGATTAACCACACAAATATATCATTTAACAAATAATTAACCACACAAATATATCATTTAACGTGTTACAGATAATCGTACTTGCGATGAAAATACAGAGTTTAGTTGTACCAACGGTAAATGTATACCAAAAGTATGGATGTGCGATTTCGATAACGATTGCGGTGACGACAGTGACGAGCCCGCGTTCATATGTCGTCAGCGAAACTGTACGACCGGTTGGCAGCGTTGTCCGGGTCACGCGAATTATCGTTGTATACCAAAATGGCTATTTTGCGATGGTAAAGACGATTGTCGGGATCGATCGGACGAGTTACCAGAGAGTTGTCCGAAATGCGATCCTCAGGCTGAATTCAAATGTGGCAATAACCGATGCGTACCGAACCAATGGTTGTGCGATTTCGCGGACGATTGCGGCGACGGAAGTGACGAAGCCGAGACCGTGTGCAAAGGAAAATATCGTGATTGTTCAAGGTCCGAATATCGTTGCGGAAATGGCAAATGTATTGCGTCCAGATGGAGATGCGACAACGAGGACGATTGCGGTGATAATAGCGACGAAATCGGTTGTCATACTTTCGTCTGCAAAGTACGTTGTTACATTCTCCTCTCGTACCGATCGCTCCGATCCGATCGTCGTCCCAGCACCCCCAATAATCTACCACAAATCTCTCCTATCATTCTTGTTGTAAAAGTGTTTTGTTTTTTTTTCTTCTTTCCAGAACGACAGTTTCCAGTGTGCCACCGGTCATTGCATCGCGTCTTATCTGCGATGCGATGGTTCTCGCGATTGCAGAGATGCCAGCGACGAGATCGGATGCCCACCGAGATACCCCGGAGGACGCTATTGTCCCGAGTCGCGTTTCCAATGTAACAATACTCTTTGCGTATCTCTCTCGGATCGTTGCGACGGTAGCGACGATTGCAGCGATGCCTCCGATGAAAATCCTGTCATGTGCGGTTAGTATTATATAGTAATCTTATCCGCCGTCGCGTCCCTTTTTTTTTTTTCTTCAATGCGGTTCTCAATTGGTTACGATTTGACTCGAAAATTTTCTTTTATCCTTAGCCAATTTCACATGCGATCCGATAAGAAGATTCCAATGTTTGAATCATCGTTGCATACCGAGATATCAGCTTTGCGATGGAATTGACAATTGCGGAGACGGATCGGACGAAAATAATTTGACGATGTGCGCAAAGAGAATACGTCCTTGCGATCCGATAAAGGAGTATCAGTGTGCCAATAAAAAATGCATCGAGAGAAGCAAGGTTTGCGATTATTCGGACGACTGCGGGGACGAATCGGACGAACTTGGTTGCCGTAAGTTTTTTCGTTTGCCCATTTTTAAATTAAGTTGAAAATGCATGCGCCGTCCGAGCCGTCCGAGTCGGAGGTCGAAGGCGAAAGATCATGTTTAAAGAAAATTCAATCGAAATTTACAGATCCGCACAAACATTGCACCGATCATCAGAGGGGCGGATGTTCCCACTACTGTCAAAACGTGACGGACGGTGGTTACATATGCGCTTGTTATCCGGGTTACATAATATCGCGCGACGATAATAAACACTGCGAGGATATCGACGAGTGTGTAACGGGAGGTCATCACTGTACGCAACTCTGTACGAACGTGAAGGGTGGTTATTCGTGCTCTTGTCGCGATGGATTCCAACTTGTCGACAATCACAGTGGCGTTTGTCGAGTTTTCGACGATAAAGCTCTCGTTGTATTTTCCAACGGTCCCGAAATACGAGGTTACCTGCCGAATTACGCGGAACAAGTCAGTATCGTGACTGACGAAAAGAGAGTACGAGCTGTCGATTTTGATCCTAAAATGGAATACATATTTTGGATCGATTCCCACGACAATACGATCAAACGGTCGTACATGCTGAACGCTCGCGAAGGAGAGGTCAAAATCGGATTTTCTCAAGATCTCGAAATGAAGAGTGAGTAGTATAAATATCTAATGCGCGAATTATGAGAAGCGAATTTTTTACTATAGCGCGGGGTATCCCTGGTGTTTTTCAAAACGTTTTATAGCGCGCCCGTCCCGAGCATAATAATGATGCGCGAATATATATAATGATAAAATTACAGGCGATTCGACACCAACGAGCTTGGCTGTGGATTGGATCTCGGAGAATCTTTATTGGACGGAAATCGATCCGACGGGTACGCGACCTTACGGACGTATAATGGTATCAAAATCGGACGGACGTTACAGAAGAAGTTTGATGAGCCTCGGTCTGGAGAATCCAACGGCTATAGCGGTGGATCCGCAATTGGGTCGTTTGGTCTGGGCTGATGCCGGAACACAGCCAAAGATTGAAATATCATGGATGGACGGGAGCAAGAGGAAAGCGTTGGTAATGGAGCGTTTGGGCAAACCGTCCTCATTGGCGATCGATTATTCGATGGATCATACGATTTATTGGACCGACAGTAAATTCAATACGATCGAGTCGATCGAACACGACGGTTCCAATCGTAAAATCGTACTGCAGGGCGAAAATTTGCAACATCCGGTTTCTCTCGATATTTTCGAAAATAATATCTACTGGATAACTAAATTTTCTGGTGAACTCATCAGACAGGACAAATTCGGACGTGGTGTGCCACAAATTCTTATCAAGGACATTCTCGGTCCCGGTGGCGTTAAAGTTTATCATCCGATGCGTTACAACACTACTTTGCGCGATCCCTGTCGTAGCGATCGTTGTACCCACTTGTGCGTTGCTATTCCAGCCGGTTACCGATGTCTGTGTCCCGACAGCGTCGGCGGACACAATCCGCACACTAGCGAACGCATCTGCGATGCACCCGACGAAAGAGCACGACCGGCTCCCAGAATATGCCTCTGCCAAAACGGGGGACACTGCGAAACTAACTCGAACGGTCAATTGTTTTGCGTATGTCCTGATATCACCCACGGAGAACACTGCGAGTTTAATTATGAAAGCAACAAATTTGGTGGTACGACCGCAGCCATCGTCATACCTATCGTCGTTTCCATTCTCGTTCTCCTCGCTGCTGCTGCCATTATTCTGGTATTCAAGAAACGTCCCTTGTAAGTTGTTGCAGCATCTTTTTTTTCTCTTCCCCAATGAACCCCCGGCGCCTTCAACGAGTTATAGACGTACTAAAAATTTATTTTTTTTCTATAGCGGTAAAACTGGTGGCCTCGGTGGATTGACCGGAGCCCAGAGCGTTTCCTTCAGACAGGGTAGCAACGTCGAATTCGGTGGTTCAACGCACGAGCGAATGGTAAGCAAGAAATTAAACTATTTTTTATTGTATTCGCATTCGCATCGCGCCTTCTATTCCTTCTATGAATTCACAGTATTAGAGGAAATTAACGAGAAATATTTTGGATTTTAATTAAATAATGGTAGGAACCACTGGACGTCGAGTACAATCTTGGTGATGTTAGCGACAAGAATCGTGACTTTAGTAATCCGATGTACGACGCGGTCAATATGGAGACTGGTACGACGAATGGTACAAGCGGTAGTTCGATATACGAGGTACCAGCTGAAATGAAACCATCGAGCGTTCAGCACAAAGAGCCACCGCAGATACATTTGAAAAGACGAGAGTTGGACCCAACGCCGATTGATTCGGGCAAAGATACCCAGCATCTCGTCGAGGAGGATAAATCGGAATGTTAGAAAATATTATACAAATTAACCTTCCTCCCGGCTCTTCCTTTACCCAAAACATGCGTAGTAGGGTGTGAAGGCCGTGCAAAGAAAAATATGCGCGAACGGTGGATGCATGAAATTCCGAAATCGAAAAAATCTGGGAGCATTAACAACCACGGCGGGGGGAAGAGAAAAAAATATTAGAGATTATATAATATATTGAATTTTTTTCTACAAAAAAATCATAGGGACAGTGATATTTTCAATTTTTTTCATGCACGGAGAGAATAAGCAAATAAATATCAACCCCGGTTGAATAATTTTCGTCCCACGAATTGAGAGTGGACCGAGCCGCCACATATATAAGATTACAAGCTTAAAAAATTGCAATAAGTACGATTCATTATTTTGTGTCATTTTTCGTTTGTTTGTTTTTATTCTTATTTCTTTCTTCAACTTTTCTTTTCTTTTTTTTTTTAGATACGATTTGTAAGTCTTGTAAATATAATGACTGCGAATTTATATTCATGTTATCCGTGTACCATAAAGACGCAACGCATTCCAATCTTTTGTATCCTTAATTTTCCTAGCCCTGACCATGCAGTCCGCTCGGAGGCGCAGCGATGGTGCAGTCTATTTTTTATTTCATTATCTTTATATTACACCGTTAATCCCTTTATGCGATGTATAAAATTGTGAATGTGTGCGCACGGTAAAGCTATTTAAAACGTACGGTCGTGGTAAAAAAAACGCATGCATTCATTGGTTTTTTTGTCGTGTCTTCCCCATATTATTGATTTTATAGTACCGCATGACCTAAACTCATGTCATACGGGCTATAATAGTACATTACGATACGTGTGACTTAAGCTGCCTATTATTGCACGGCGTGAAGTTAGCGCCCGAGCGTATAGCGAGGGTGCTAAACACCGTGCTATAATAGAGCAGCTTAATTCACGAGTATCGTATACTATTTTATAGCACCGCATGACCTAAACCCGCAAAAAAAAGCGTGGCTAAAATGCGGGTTTAGGTCATGCGGTGCTATAAAATAGTATACGATACTCGTGAATTAAGCTGCTCTATTATAGCACGGCGTTTAGCACCCTCGCTGTACGCTCGGGCGCTAACTTCACGCCGTGCAATAATAGGCAGCTTAAGTCACACTTATCGTAATGTACTATTTGTATCTACTGTTGAATCTTCCAATGAAATTCAAACGATATTGTTGTTGTTATTATTATTATTATTATTATTATTATTGTTGTTATTAGTCGATATAAACATTCTTTTAATTTCCAATGGAAAAATGTTTGTTAGTTATGAATTGAGTTTTTGAAAGGAAAACTGGACCCTCGAGAAAGTGAATGTTGCAATTTTTTGGCCATGACTGTGCGGAGGATCGAGAATAAGCTTTGTAAGATCCACGAAATAACCTGAGCCGAATAAATTCCGACCAAGAATTTCTCGACACATGCTTGTGTATACGTACATACGTGTATATATATATATATTTGAAAAATCGGCTAAATACAGAAGAAGCAGGGCAATGACGACGCACACGTTGACTTTTAGACTCGATCATGTCTCGTCGCAAACAAGATTATGAGAAGCCAGGCCCCGTCGCGTATATTATCGCGTTTTAAAATACTACATCCCCGCAAGCTCCGTTGAGACTCATTTATGATTAAAGTTGTTACAAAGACCGATCATATATCATGTTATAAATATAAATAAAATAAGAAAAACCTCTTGTATGTAAAGGTCATATGGATTGGGGATATATAAGTAATATATCACCGCTCGGTACCTCATCAACGTGCTGATTGTGTACGTTTAGGTTTTGAGTTTTTCTTCACGATCTACGAGATACACGAAAGGTATACTCTCTAGCACAACGTTTTAACACAATTTATCATGACTGTGATTGCGACCGTGTAAATCGAGCTGATAATCTTTTTCCAGTCATCTTTATTATAACATTTTTACGGGGATAACCGAATTGACACGAGGTTTTTTTGTACAAATTAACCGTTCGTCTATTCAATCGACAAGTGCACCTTTTTTTAAATATACACGTTTAATAAATAGGCCCGACAACGTTTCAATGTTAATGAACATTAAAGCGTTGTTGCATCTATCCGAACGAGAGGGGGTAATTTAAAAAAAAAGTGATGCGAAACGTTCACGGGCTTCAATAAGGATTGACGTATAATTTTATCCATCAACATGTAAAATGGTAATTCATTCGATTACGCGAAATAGATAGCGAATATATTAGTACAGAAATATATTTCGTTGCAATTGACTACGAACCGGGCAGGGCTCTGGTGTGTCCTAATATTCGCTATACGTATTAGTATACGATATTCTGTGTATTTTTCTATCATGTTGACATAACGAGCAATAATAATGATAATACTTGTTAATATATTGTGCAAATATCAAACTGATGCCGTCCGTAAATAAAATTTAAGCCTATTAACCTGAGCCACCGCCGCCGCCACCCCCCGCCCGTCCATACAAAATCTTATACAGACCAAATATATATTTGATATTGTTGTTGATACGTGTGGAATTTTATCGTCGAAGCTGAATTTTTCAGGCTCATTGGTTGGTATATATCAAGGATTGAGTTAAATATATTGATATATATGAGTAGATCCATTGGATTTTGCCCAATTTCTCGGGAGGGGTCTTTCGATTTTGCTCAAACTTGGGTACTTAGAAGTACCTTACAAACTATCCACAAATACCAAATTTCAACTTTCTAAGTGCTCAAGGTCACGAGAACGAGCCTTATAAATATCAAAAAATTACCATTTTTTGCCTCTTTAAGATGATGTCAGTCAAAAAGCTGAAAATATATTTTTCTTTAAAAATAATATTTTTAAATACGAAAATTCATATGGAAAGACTTTGTATAGCATATGATTCTATTTTTCAAAAATTGTACTGCTGTTTGTATGGTAAATATGCATTCGATTCAATACGACTGTACTGAAAACTTCCGAAAACAGCCTAAAAAAAAAATTAGAAACACTGCATCATACATTTTTCAATATCAAAGCACTCGGAGTTGTGTGATCTTCGGCAGGCTGTAAAGAGTGATGGAAGTTTGGGATGGAAGAAACTCCTCGAAGCGGGTCGTTCTAGATATAAAAAACTACTCTTACCTAAATTTTTATGAACATCGGAGTTGATAGAAATCCGTGGTGCACGGTCAAAGTTAACGATTTTTCGTAAAATTTCGAAAAAGACCAACGTTGGAATGATATCTCTCTAGGCTTCTTCACGCAATCCAAATTTTCGGCATGACTCGCTTGGAAGGTATAAAAAACGAAAAAAAATGAGCCGTATTAAAAATCAATTAAGCTGGAGAGAAGCCTGTAGCATCAATTTTAAAATGGTCATTTTATTGAAATTTTCAATTCATTTAACGTGATCACAATGAAACACCTCTTGATCTGGACGACTGGACCACGTTTTTCTATAATCTAGATGGTATACTAAAGGAAATGGAATCAGTATAATTTAACTTGAACGTAAAGTTTTTGTGAAGCATCATCTTAAAAAGAGGCAAAAAATAGTAATTTTTTGATATTTATAAGGCTTGTTCTCGTGAACTTGAGCACTTGGAGAGTTGAAATTTAGTATTTGGGGATAGTTTTTAAGGTACTTCAAAGTACCCAAGTTTAAACAAAATCGAAAGACCCCTTCCGAGAAATTGGGCGAAATCCAATGGATCCAATGGATATATGGGGCATTCCACGTCAAATCAGCCACTTCAAAACTTTTGGATTTTTGATTTGGTTCAAGATTTTTCAGGTTGTTATACCCATTGAAAGGAGCTCTCTTGATTTTTTCTAGAATTTTTAGTGAATTGGATAATAAGTTATGATTTTTGGAAAAAAAATAGATTTTTTTTTCCCCTATAATTTTCCAAAAAATGGGCCGAATTGAACTATTTTTTTTTTTAACTTGAGTGTTTTTTCTGTTCTTTTCGAAGATATTTTTTGAAAAATTATTGGTGCAGATGTTAATCATTTTTTCGCAGTTTGAAGTAAAAAACCATTAATTTCAGGCAATAAGACACTTTCAATTTTTTTCGGAAAAATTCTCAAAAAAACTTCAACTAATCCAACGATTTTTAAGACTAGTTGCGTTATGGGATCTTGTTTGGTTATATTTTTTTCGTAATTTTGAAAAAAAAATTCACCAATAAAATCTTAGTTTTAGGCCTGGACATTCAACCAAAAGTGATGTTTCATACGTGCAATACCATTTTGAATTATCGATCCTATTTGTCTACAAGCAATGTGTGGAATAGCAGTTCGAAAAGTTTAATAGAGAAGGTAGTCATAAGCCATTGATGAGATGGAAACTATCGGTGGGACAGTTCCGATCTGGCGAGATCGTTGTTGCAATTCTTTTGGGTTGAAGAGGCACTACAAAATAAACGATTCACGATCGGCATCCGAGAATGCTCAAAAAAAACTGTGTTGAAGTAAGGATTGCTTAACTAATGAAATTTCAGTCTCAGCGTTGTCACTATCATCATAATATTAACCCGTTATCAACGATCACTAGAGATATTCTATGCCAAAAAATAGAGCACAGTTGATGGGTCTTACTTAAACCAAGTTTTTTTTAAGCATCCTCGGATACCGATTGTAAATCGTTCATTTTGTAGTGCCTCTGCAATCCAAAGGGATTGCAACAACGATCTCGCCAGATCGGAACTGTCCCACCGATAGTTCCCCTCTCATCAATGGCTTATGACTACCTTCTCTATTAAACTTTTCGAACTGCTATTCGACACTTCGCTTGTAGTCAAATAGGATCTTTAATTCAAAATGGTATTGCACGTATGAAACATTACTTTTGGTTGAATGTCCAGGTCTAAAACTAAGATTTTATTGGTGAATTTTTTTTTCAAAATTACGAAAAAAATATAACCAAACAAGATCCCACAACGCAACTAGTCTTAAAAATCGTTGGATTAGTTGAAGTTTTTTTGAGAATTTTTTCGAAAAAAATTGGAAGTGTCTTATTGCCTGAAATTAATGGTTTTTTACTTCAAACTGCGAAAAAATGATTAACATCTGCACCAATAATTTTTTAAAAAATATCTTCGAAAAGAACAGAAAAAAACACTCAAGTTAAAAAAGAAAAACAGTTCAATTCGGCCCATTTTTCGGAAAGTTATAGGGAAAAGAAAAAAAATAGAGATTTTTTTTTCTTATCCAATCCACTAAAAATTCTGGAAAAAATTAAGAGAGCTCCTTTCAATGGGTATAACAACCTGAAAAATCTTGAACCAAATCAAAAATCCAAAAGTTTTGAAGTGGCTGATTTGACGTGGAATGCCCTATATATATATATATATATATATATATATATATATATATATAAAATGACATGCCAATTTTACCCCCACCACTGCGAATCGTTTTATTAAAAAAAAAGTATAGTCTCGCCGAGAGCCTCGGGCCAGCAGACGACAGGGATGTCAATGTACTTGTCCCGAAACTCTACCGAATCTCTTGATTAGGGTGGCGCAAAAAAATCGACTATTTTTTTTTCCGGGTCTCTTATGAAAATATGTTAATTTATCATGTTTCAAGAGCCCCCTCCAAAAATCAGCTCAAAAAAATCTTTCTTAAAGGTCGCTCAAGATTTTTAAAAATTCCAAAAATAGTCAAAATTTGACTTTTTTATTTAAAAAATTTTGTTGCTCAATTACAGCGAAATTTTATACGGAAAAAACCAATGAATTTCTGAAATTTTCAACTCAAAATATTCATTTTAAAAGGTCGCCCAAAATTCATTTTAAGGTTTTTAAGCTTTGAGCCTGCGCTATTTTTGCTTTCATTCAATTATAAAGTATTTTTTTGAAAACAATAATTCGAAGTATTTTTGTTGGTAAAATCTACTTGATAATTATTAAAACAAATTGTTCAAAACATTACTCAGTATTGTACACCAAATTCACTCATTATGAGAGTCAATAAATGTTTTGACTAAACAGGCATACTCTATTCATAATTACATTTTCTCCGCTAACTAGTTCTCGTAATTGTTTGAATTGTTTAAATAAAAATATCGACCTATTGTAAAATCATACCTTGTTACGTCAGATTTTTCCTCCATCTCATTGTGTATTTCTAACCATTATCTTATCTATTGAAAGTGAAAATTAAAATGAATAATGAATATAAATATTTAAAGGTCTCTCGAAGCATCGAAAGCAAAGCATGTAAAAGATGAAATTAATTATGAGCGGCCTTTTAAAATGAATATTTTGAGTTAAAAATTTCAGAACCCATTAGTTTTTTCTGGACAATATTTCGGTGTATCGAGCAAAAAACTTTTTGAGCGACCTTTAAAAATTCTTTTGTTGACTTGATTTTTGGAGGGGGCTCTTGAAACATGATAAATTAACATATTTTCATAGACGCTGAAAAAAAAATAGTCGATTTTTTTGCGCCACCCTAATATATATATATGTGTGTGTGTGTGTGTGTGTGTGTGTTGGAAGAAAATGTGTTGTTTAAAAAGTTACTATTCGGTATAATGAGATCGGAGAAGATGTTATACGCCATTACGAAAATGCGCGAAAAGAATCATCAAGAGACAAGTGCTTCATTGCTAGAGTCTGAACGATTCGTTATTACGTGTGTTTTTCTTCATTTGTCTCATACTTTCTGTATATATTGGGGCATTAATTCGGAGGATAAAAAAAATGATGAAAAATCGTCGAGATGGTATTGTACAAAAAATGTCAAGTACTATCCGTATCGATATAAATAAAGAATTTTTATTAAGATTACGAGGATACTTGGGGGAATTATAGGGATTTTTTATCGTACATCAAACAAAACGATAGAATGAAACTCGTCGCGCGAGTAGCGGTGTGAGGAGAAAAAGAGAGAAAGAGAGAGTCTCGATCTTGGGTTGAAAGTATGAAATACCAGGTAGAGGAGAAAAGGTTGGTCCATGTCCGCACGTCATCTCTTCATCCATATTCAATGAGATTGAGAAGAGCATCGACGTTTTCTTTCTCAGCGTCTCGTTCTCTATGGCGAATTTGGGTCGAATCATCGTTCAGTAGCAAGACTTGATCGATAAAAATTTTGGTATCTTCCTCGAGAATTTGGCGGCAGCAGTTAGGGGTAGTAAGGGATGATGATCGTTCCGTAAGTTGGTGTACCGAAGAACGAGTAGGATCGATCGACTGCTCCCGCTGGTTATGACGTTTTCGCCTATCCTTCGGGCGATCGGTATGAATTTTCATGTGTCTCTTGATATCGTATTTACCGACGAACCGAGCGTTGCAAATTTCACAGCCGAATGGCTTGTCGGTTGCGTGCGACCAGAGATGACGTCGAAGCGCCGCGCTGAAGGTGAAAGCAATGCCACAAACATTGCAAACGTAAGGCTTTTCCCCGGTGTGTAAGAGACCGTGATCTCTCAGAGTGGCTCTTTGATTAAATCTTTTGCCGCAAACTTCACAGGTGTAACTCCTTGGATTGGAATGAATTCTCTGATGATTAAAAAGATTGCCCCTTTGTGAGAATGTTTTTTTGCATATTTGACACTCGAATGGCTTTTCACCGGTATGAACCCGTATGTGAGTCTGCAAGGTGCGATTGTTCAAGAAACGTTTGCCACAAATATCACACGGAAACTTGGGCAAGTGAATACCATTGGGATCTAGATGAGCGATCAAGTGGCGTTTGTAGTTACCCTTGTGTTTGAAAACTCGAGGACATTGGCTACATGCGAATTCAGGACCGGTGTAGACGTGACTTGTCATATGAGCTTCAAGATCGGATTTAACGTTGAATCGGTTACCGCATTTTGGGCAACGATGACGAGGCAAATCGGTGTGACAGGCCATATGCCTTTTCAGATAACGCTTCATCGAGTAGGCCTTGTTACAAACGAAACACGTGTACGGATATTTACCGCTATGGCTTTTCGCGTGATTTCGTAATTCTCGTATTGAGGAGCAATCTTTTTCGCAGACTACACAAAAAAAAGGACCATTTTTCGGCACGTGCGTCTCGATCGTGTGACTCAGAATACCCGTTAATTCATCGTAACTTTCCATGCACAGAGTACACTGATAAAGCGTGCATTTACCTTCCGTTTTTATTTCTTTAATACGCATTATAGTATCGTTAAGGCTGCCGAGCAAATTTTCCGGATCCGGATCCATGCGGTAATCCGACTCTGAATCTCCGTTGTCATTTATTTCCATCATTCTTGGCTTCGGATTATAAATTGACTTGTCCACGACATTCAACGATCCTGTTACCATTTCCGATGCATCCATCGGGAATCCTTCGGAAATCCAAGTATACGCGGGATGATCCACCAAAGAATCTTTCAAACTTTGCTCCTTACTACATTCATCATTGTCAAATGATGCTACGTCCTGTCGTCTCTGTAGAATTTCTTTGCTCAATGATACATCGGGAATCGACGTATCAAAATGAATTTCGTTTGCCTCCGATACATATAGCAAAGTGTATTCCATACTTTCATCTTGTAAAATGTTTTTTATATCGTTTGTGATATCGGTTTTCATTATGCGTGCATTAGAAACATTTTCTTCGCCCGTAGCAGCAACATAAATCTCTGCATTGTTCAAATCACTTTTGCTCAAATTTTTGTAGCAATCGTTTGTGTTGACGCTAATCGTACGAGTTAATGTCTTACCGCTTGGTCGATCCTCTGTTCGCGGTTTTACATCTGTTACGTCTGAGCTTTGTTTCATAAAATTCTCCATGTTTCCCTGGTATGCTGAATTTGCTGCCGATTCGTTTGGGAAATCATTGTGTTTGCCATCAGTATTTTCACCCCTGAGCTTCAACTAAAAATCAACAATTGAATTTACCGTTTTTACAAACAATCCAATCGAACAATAGATTATATTGACAGGAAAATACTTATTTGATAATTTTGTTGAATGAGAATGAGAACGGACCTTTGGTTCGATAGCCGGTTCAACGGGACACTGGAACATCTTCCGCAACTTTTTCTCAGTTGCCCGGACCTGCAGTTTGAATTCGTGAAAAGCATCGGTTCTATAGGCACATTTTGCGCACAAAACGCTCGGTAAGCCATCGTATTTGTCTATCTGCAATCAAACTCATCATTTATCTTGTTCTATGAAGATTTATTTATCATATCGGTCACACTAGTATCATTCGAATCGAATATACTCTGGAATACTCAATTTTCTATGTCCTATCGAAACACATTGTTCGACATATAAGAATGACAAGAACGACAGAGCGATTGAATTAATGAAAATAATTTTGGGTTTGGTTGGATCATCCGTCGATGGAATAAAAAAGCTGAATCGATCCATTTTCAAATAGGTAAGTCTCGAATAACCTTGCAATTACAAACTCAAAATAATTCAGGGAGAAAAATGTGAAATCGCCTTATAATGTCAATTTCATCGCTCTTTTGTGGTAAATATGACAGTAGTTTGGAGATTTTTTGTTACTCCATCAACGTCCTAAATTGGTGCTCGATTTAATTATAATCCAACACGATATAAAAAAATGAAAGATGGAATGAATTAGAATGGATTATTCCTACGCCTCTGTACACTATCGTTAATGACGGTAAAAAAAAAAAAATGAGAGGCAAAAATCGAATTCATAAATTACTGAATTGTCAGCAGGTGTCAACTAGGACTATAACCTGAAAATTGAAAATTTCAGGGAATTCTCTCGAACACCGTGGTTTCCAAACGACTCGAATGACATGGAAAATATAAGTAATATATTAAGAGTCATTGATGAGATAGAAACGTGTCAGAACTTACGTGGATAGAGGCAAGATCGGCAAGTTTATCAGGAAAATTTTTCTCTGTTATTGTATTATTTGCACCGTACATAGGTAGAAGTACACCATCCACTTTCATACACGCACGACACATAATGGAGCTCCCGATATCTTGACTCATCGCGACGGAGTTTATTGAAAAATATTTGTTTCAATGCAAGTTTTACTGAGAAATAGTTGAGATAATAAAAATAAATAAGAATGCGATGTCCGCATGTTTGATTCACCGAACCAACGAACATGGATCCTCATAAAAGTGCACTTCTTACGGACCGCTTGGCCCCACTTTTTTAGTGGCTGGCGCGGCCGAGTGATGTCGCTACTATCGACCGATTGTAACGCTCCGAGCGGGAATTATAGTAACTATTATTTCGAATGATTTAGTTTTGGGTGGGTTCGATTGATAAGGAGTTGAAACTCGCCTTGCAAATTTCTCTTCAATAACTCAAGACAAAGATTTAAATGTTTGATGAATATATTGACGAAAATATGGATCTTGACTCTTCGGCTGACAACAATGTTCTCTCTAATTCTATTCTGTTCGACTCTCAGTCTTACAATCTTTTTGATTCTCACGCGCAGACTCCGTACGCTCCGCTCATACGCGGACCAATCACTTTGTTCTTCATTCTCCCACTCATTCGAATTCTAGGGTCTCACGACCCACGCCTCGGTTTCACACGCTCGCTTCACAATGACACAATGCCCTTATTATTCCAAGTCCTTAGCATAAGAGTGACGATGGATATGTCTTAGCCAAATGTTTATAAGATGAAAGTGGATAAAAGTATCGTATTAGAATACTAGAACTATTTATATAAGAAATCAAAGAAAGCCTTATTTCGATACATTTCAAGGTATGGAGATTATTATAATGTAAACTATAAGATAATGAGTTAGTCAATACGTTCATATTTCTTATCGACTAGCGGTTATTGTTTATGGTATACTTATATATTAGTCACCCAAGTCCGTCACGTTCCTCTCATTTATTAATATTTCAATGATCAAATTATCAAATCAGTATGAAATGCTAAAGTACGAAATTCGCAAATTCGCGGTCCTTAGCGCAGAAATCAGCGCACTCTGGTGACGAATTACGCATTCGTCACACGATCGATATTTCCCCTCCGACTCGTTCGGAGTGGGAGAAGCAACACATTGAATATTTTCTCACTCTCAGGTTCACGGGTTCAAATCCCGGTGATTGCAGCTAATTTTTTTTTTGTTTTTCTCCACTATCAGAGTCAAAACGCTTACTAAATAACGAAATATGATAAAAAAAAATTAAAATATTCACTTCAATCCGCTAATTAGGCTATCTTTTCGAAAATGCCATGAACAATTTTAAAGTTCAAAATTCGTGTTGTTCCTCTTCATTTAATTGAATCAGAACAAAATTAAACCAGAGATAAGATAAACAAATGGATGAAGTAAAACAAAAAATTTTATATCGAAAAGAAACGAAGATTGATGTACAAAAAAATGCGCATAAAAATAAAAAGTCATGCCCACTCTTGGCTAATCTTAGTTTATGTTGACAATAACAAATAAATAAATGAAAATTTGTCAACCGATAAATTTAATAGCCAATATATGTTTCGAATCTGTCGACATGCTCAGCTGTAAAGTTGAGATCAAAGAATTATTTCGCTTCGTGCGAGAGCATTTTAATTCTAGTAAATTTTTGGAAACGTAAACTAAGACTACTCGACGGAAACCACGAGAAGGTGGTGGGCCATTTCCATCAGGTCAGGGGCTGTGCCAGTTTCTAGATCAATTATTAAAATGCAAAACTATAGAAATGTAATTAATCCAAAAAAAGCCAATCCTTGAACGTGGTATGGGCATGAGGTAATAAATTCTTATATTTGACATTAGTTAAATATCAAAAAAGTGGCATTGCCCCTTGACCAAAAAAAAAATGATAAAATAAATGCATCCATATAAGCGATATATATATACATACAGCACAGAGCAATTCTTGCGCTGTTCCTGCAAACATTTATACATATTTACACGTGCAAAAACGAAAACGGAAATGACGGAGTCGCATTGTCTAGTTCTTTGATATAATTGCACATAAAATAATAGAAAAAATTTCGCAGCATTCCAACAAAGCATTAGTGGGATCGACAAACTCCCAATCCTTAATTTCTATGTAAACATGCACAGATGAGTTGAACATATATATATACAAGCAATTACATTACGTAATAGGAGATGAAACAACGCGAAAAGTCTACTGATGGGTCAGTTTCATTAGTTTCCGGTTCGGTTTTTCGGTACATGCGGAAGTTCTTTTGTTAATCATGCTTCGATCTCTTAAACCCCGAGAAATCCACTTTAATTGATAATAAATGTGAACCCGGACAAACATCTCTACAATGTACAACCTATGTTCTCCGCAAATTCCCTCAAAACTCCAATAATCACTATATTGATTGGACAAGACGGTGTTAATGCATGCTTCGATATGTTGTGCGATGCGAAGTCTATGTGGCTGAGCTTCGAAAGTTTGCATAATAACTTCATACATCGTTGTTACGACGTTGTTAAAATTATCGGATGGAACTTTCAAATTACCGAGCTCATGTTCATCTTTACACTTATAAGCTTTCCAAAATAGTAATAGCTCGTTTGTTTTTTCCATGTTTTGATTGTTTTTAGTTAAAATGATTTGACATTCTGAACAGTTGAATCGTTTAAGGCATTTGTAGGCAAGATACCCAGCCACGTAGGTCATCGTACACTGCTCGAGAGTGACCGAATCGTCGGAACACTCGTTTAATTCGATGTTTATAAATTCTATTCGATTATTAACACTGGTATTGTCCGTTAAGCTATTAATTAATGGCTCTTCAACAGCCCATGCATCAATTTCTTTTTCCAATTCACTTCGTCCGTCTGAGACAGGACACACGGACGAAGGAGTGGTGCTCGAACCCAGTAAAACATTCATGCTATCGTCAGCCTCGCAATTGGTTCCAGTCAAGGGTTTCATCAAATTTACTTTAGCTGAAGCTTGAAAAAATCTCCGAAGCATCATAAGAGATGGATTACAATTATCCCCTCCATGGCGTCTGTAGATTCCAAATAAATTTTCGATCGGGTCTTGTTGCAATCTTGAAGTAATGAGATAGGAGAAACCCTCGGCCTCCATATCCTCCCAAAGTTTCAACGTGGCATTTACTGTCATCACAAAACCTGAAAAACATGGTGGTATTTTCGAACCCGGAATACACCACTTTTGAATCCATGCGAGGCCCTCCCTCAAGCAGGTTTCTACTTGTGGCTGTGTCGAACAAATTGCTCGTTTGAGAGAATTTGGATTCGATGGTCCGCGGCTTTTTAAACAATCAAAAATATCATTTAATCTTTTTGTGAAATTCGCGGTTGCGGTACAAACGGGGTGTTTAATATCTCCAGTCAGCAGTCCTGTATTTAATGCTGCAGAGACTGTAGCACTAAAAACCTGTGTTGCCAGGCTGACATTCATGCGTTGAAAATTGTTAGGCGCGATATGCCGTTCGGTCAATTTCGGAGCCGCTCTACTAACCGATCGATTCATCACCTCTAACAATTCTCTATATACACCCCAAGATATTATTTCTCCATCAATTTCAAAATCGTTTTTCTCCAAATTATTCTGCACACTTTTAACTAAATGGGGTGAATCGAAAACATAAAAGATTTTCGATTCGCTCGTTCAAAGAAAGGTTTCTCAACAGTCACACCCAGTGAAAACGCGAGCGCTCGATTGGCTGATCCCTGGTCGCAAACAACGGCTCTAATGTTTAGACAAATTGAGAGAATTTTGTCAATTACACTGGCAGTCAAGTTTTGAAGGTTCTCACATGAGACAGGTCCGCTTGAGACAACAAAAGCTGAAGGCTGTTGCCAAGGATAGATAAGACCTCGGAGCAAGAATACAAGGGCGGAATTGGCTACGCCACTTGTACGACCCAGCTGACCAAGATCTTGGAACCCTTCTACTAGGTCTCCTTTTCGGTTATTCTCCAAGAGCTTCTTGAGTCTCATTTCGTCCCATATGAGAACACATTGCCGCTGGTGCTCTGACATAGTAGCTACTTTTAATGCTAATGGATCAAAAATTCCTGAAGTTATTCCGGGGCAAACATTTAAACTATTTATCCAACGTCTGATTAAAGTTGTGCAAGGCAAAGCAAAATGTTTTCTGTTTCGAACGTAATTATATGCTTTTATATGCAAATTGTTGTTCATGTTCGGACCAAGGTCTTTGCTTTTGATGCTTTATTTGCATTTCGAAAAAAGCTTGCTGATTTTGATTTAATGAATTGAGAGATTTTCCAGCCTTTGTGAAAAATGAATCTCGTTTGATTTGAGCTTGTAGTTTTTTAATTTTTCTTTGATAACATTTAATTCTACACCGCAAAGTTTTCAGCACTTGAGCTTGACGAGTTTCTCTAGCTGTGACCGTTTTGTATCCTTTCACTCGAGAATAAGAATTGTTAATATTTTTTTCGAGGTTGGAAGGTAATGCGCTGAGAGAATCGGAAGTGGTGTTACTATTAGAAGCAGGAATTATTGGAGTAGAATCGTCAACACTGCTAGCCATATTTGTCTGCTGCGGCGGAAAATCAACGCCGGTATTCACAGTGCTAATATCATTGCCAGCAATAGGAATGGAATTTTTTTTAACTCTCCGCTTACCGTCGGACCCATAGGGTTCAAAATCATTTGCAGTGAAATGCCTGCTGCATATTCGAAGCTCGTCAATCTGCGTCGACGATAAATTTTCAAATCGTTTATTGCAGCACCGATCTAGCCATTTTCTTCGCCTGTGAAAGGATGTGATATACATAAAACCAAGATGCAACTCGAAAAATGCGTCAATAAATTCGTGCATAGAGAATTTTACATATTGTTCAGTGAAAAAGTGTAAGCCAACATAACGTGCTCATTGTTGGAACCTCGTAAAAATCTCAAGATAAATTGCAGCATGAAATTTGTTAATACATGGTAAATTGTTATTTCAAAATTAATAAAGTAAAATAGAGCATTGCAAAGAAAAAGAAAAGAAAAGATGAAAAGACAAAAGAAAAAGAAAAGACATATGCAAGGTTATATGCAACATGTTTATAAAAAATGCAATCAATCAAACCGTTGCTCCGTATCGGCATCACATTAAAGATTATACTAATTTATTTTGACCTTGGCCAACAATTACAAGGAAAAAATATTACTTTCGAATGATGCCAAACAAGCTAAAAAGCTGAAAAAATGCATAATTTCAAATGACTATATACAAAATAACTAATTTTATGCTAAACAAAATATTTTATAAACGATGTTTTCAATGGGAAACGTATGGTTCTGTTTCCACGTTTTTTTTTTTAATTTTTGTATCGTCTTTCGAAGCCCCGTATTTTATTTTGATAGTAACAATTATTCGCCTCATTCCTCGTTTCCAAACGAACCCCGAGAAAATATTTTGATACGTTTTCTCTGCTGCAATCATAATTAGAAAAACTCGAGTCTCAATGTCGCTTTATTTCAACATTTGTGTTCTGTTTTTTCAGCAAGGTTATTTCGTTTATTAGGAAGGAAAAAAAAATTGCAGAAAGTCGAAGGCCAGTGGAATATGTAATCGATAAAGATCCTCTCGGAACGACAAAATCATGAAAAGCTGCATCGATTTTCGTTCACTCCGCGAACATTCCGTCCGATTTTTTAACGAATTTTTATGTCTCCGTAAGACTTTTCCGAGAGACTAAGGAAAAGGGAGAGAGAAGCGAGACAGAAAATTGCGGGAAAAACGTACAAAATGTCTAATTCGTTGGAGACATATACATTTTACTTCTCCGAAAATTCCTAATCCGAAATTCCTAAAAATAAAGTTTTCAAGTGGAACTAACCGAATTATCTGATTTTTACCGAAATTGAACAAGAACAGAATATTGTGAAATGCAGCCTCAAAAATTCCAATACGTTATAAATGAAGAAATACACAATTTTCTTTCTTTGAAATCTTTATCAAAAACCCCCCAGTTCGCAATGTTGTAAAACTGATTGTGAATATTTTGAGCCTCAACCAAAAAAACGTAGACAAAAATATCCGAGAAAAGAATCTGTAAAATTTCATGTGGAATGAACGAAAATCGTTATGACTTTTTATGATTTTGATGTTTCCTGTGCATCCTTATCGTTTTCATTTTTCAATGACTTTCAGCTTTCTCAAATTCTACTCCAAGTTCCAATAAGTGATATAACTTTACAGAAAAAATAACTGCAATAAAGTTCGAAGGAAACAAAATTAAGGCTTGAGCTTTCCTATTTATGATTTCAGAAGAGAAGAGGTATCGAAATTTCATCTGGAAATGGTGCTCACATGGAAACGAAATAATTATTGTTTTCAGAATAAAATACAGGACTTGGAAAGAAGATATAAAAATTTAAAAGAAAAATGGAAATGAAGCTATATTTCATCCCGTCAAAATAGGCTGTGAATTAAATCAACTTATATTGACCACCGGTAAATAGCACGATAAAATATGTTTTCAATATTTTTTTTATTTTTCGCCTATAAACGTTTCACCGATAGTTTAAAGTTTCTCGAAATCCAGAAAACAGAGCTATGCGTATTGTTCTCGAATTATTATACTGTTTTTTCTTTTTCGTTTCTGTTTTGTCCCCTTCTAAAAAGTTGGTAAGTAACGTCCGAAGTTGGTCACCAACGAGGGGCATTGTTGTCGCTTTATTCGCACTGTCATTGGCCGCTGGGGCTTTCAAATTCGGAGTCTTGCTGTCAGTTTCATGTTTACTATCAATTTGGCAGTGGTGTATACGCGAGTGGTTATAAGCTTTCCTTGGGCGCAGCAGCGCTAATAAACCCCTATACGCGCGCTTCAGCGCGCGCTAATATACCCTAGTCAGCTTTAAAAAGTTGCTGTTTTCGGAACGTTAAATTCGATGAGAATGAAAACTTACGTGTCATGATCTTTTGGAAATCGATGAAAAGTCAGATCTGGCTCTCTGCATTTAACACTTCCACAACCGCCAAAAGCACACGCGTTAAATTTAGGCATTGCAAGGCCAGAAAATTGATCGTCGATTCAGTTAATATATATATTAACCCGAAACCATTAAAGCAGTATATTCGCGAAAAAATCACATGCAACAATGTAGTCTCTAGAACATGCGATGGATATAGAAACGATAAAAATAATTACAGGTTAAAAGAATGCATATCACTGTTCCGTATTAATAACTAGCGGATCATGCAAAAATTAGATTAAAGGGCACACGAATCAACGAAATACAGTATCTGAACACTCAACACACATTAGCCGGCGGAGAGCTTTAAACACGTGCGTGCAAACAAACAACAGTGTCTGACGGAAGAGCTCGTCCACTCGTTGCGCGACTGTTATTCTTATTCTCCCACTCTTAGGTGTTAACCAAACGCTGTAGCGTGAGAGAGACCATGTTATTTAACATTGAATGAATGCGAAAGAGATACACCATCCAGTTATCGCAACTAAGTTAAATTCTCTCTCTCTCTATGTCCTTTTTCTCAATCTTCCGGCTACTATTGAAAATCCGCAAAAAAAAGTTGTCACGTCATAAATAAATGAACTTCGAAAACTCTAAGTAATTGCATAATCGTTGTACAAAATATGAAAAAAAAAAAATATCGAGAGGGGATTTGAACTCTCAACCATTTCATCGTCAAACTCAGGCCATAACCACGAGACTAACAACTCTATTAAAGTATAATAAACTAAAGTAGTATTTAAGTTGTGAGCTGTGTTTGGGGTTTTTTATATTCTTGATGGGATTATAAAAGTGAAACAGTCATGCATTTTCAGTGCGAGGGTTTCAGTTGTATAGAATAAAGCTTCACAGATGCTGAAAGCATTAAGAAAACACTGAAATCACACAAAGAGAAATAGGTATTTTCGCTATGCATCTTATGAGCTCCCCACCACGTGATCACTATCGGTCGGGCGAGCCGGGAAACTCCGAACATACCTAACGAGAGCGAGAAGGATAGGATGACTACCCCAGTCTCGGTGGGGACAGCGATCACCCCAGTTCGCAGACGCTCTCGCTTGCTTCTCAGTGTTGCGTGCGTGAGCGAACACAAACAAAGACGACACTAGCGACATCCAACGGCCGGGGTGATAGCTCGTACTGCTACCCCAGTTTTTTGGGAACCATATCAACTACGGGCTTTACACTTCTATGAGGATCCATCTTCGTTGACCGAACGTCGCACGGTTGTTGGGACACGATTACACGTGGATTACACATTGTGCTTATGACTTATATGATATGACATGACCGTGTGTGCTGGGGCAACGACGAATAATGTAGATCAGTAGATTCGAAGCGCGGCGGCCAAGTGCAAAAGCTCTGCGGACTCCGGTGACGGCGGCGGTGACTTGAGGGGCTTATTGAGTGTCGGAACAGTCGGGAAAAGGGAAAAACAATATGGCGTCATGGTTATACGTACGGTAGCGACGTAGTACGGTTGAGTTCGAAAAGTATGGAAGCTCATATATATAAGAAGCTGCTGGGACGCTGGGGGATTGAAGAAAAAAAAAGAAATAGCTAATATATCGCGAAATTAAGGGAAATCTTTACATACATATATACAAGCGGAACTTAATCAGTCGCGAACGAGAAATATTTATTTATTTTACAAGTGAAAGCGATGAGGAGCGTCCGCAATTATATGTTGCAAACACATATATATATCAGGTGCGCAGGTTTTAACGAACAATAATAACCATAAAAATAATATATATGAAAGTTGACTTGGCGGTTGAAGATTTTGATACTGCAGAGCTTTCTCGACGCCCTTGCATGCACGAGTCTTGTTTTCAAACACAGTTCTATGGTATATATATGTATAGAATGACGAAAAGTGTGTGCGCGCGCGCGCGGTATAGGAAGATGCAGGGCGTGATATATGTTGTTATGTGACGATGACCGCGGTATAAAAGTTGTTCCGTTAAGTTTTTTTTATGTATAATCGAATAAGCTGGATCAGCGTACACGAGAATCGATGCCGCTTATCCGGCGGAATTTAATCGAATCCGCCCCTATAAATTTGCCTTTATAAATACGCATTCGAGTTTTCGTGGTTTTCGTCCTCAAAATTTGGGAATAAAAAAAAATTTATTGTCGCGTAGGTCGACTGAGCGTTACAAAACTTATTTTGTTGTCGCGGGTGCGCGCACGTTCGTTGACTCTCGTTCGTCTCGAAGGAGCTGCATTTTGATTCTGTGCCATTCTGTGGGCTACTGTGGTGTGTGGCGGCGTGTCCGAACTCCGACCGACCCACTCTCCTCCGCCTCCACCGCCGACATGGAGCAGTGGGTTGTTCGGTCATTGGTGGCGTCGCGGTGCTGCTGGGTATGCCGATAAGGGCGCAAGTCCGTTTTTCATTATGCGTGTATAAGAGGTGAAAACGGGGATCGCTGGATTCCAGTCTCGCCGCGACGCTCTTTCCGGTCGCTATCCCTTTTCTTCCTGCTCGATCCTGCTGCCATTTTCGTTTATCTTATGTTTTCGTGCCGGTGTCGCCATAGGCAAACAAAGGTATAACGAGACGATATCATTGCGGAAACGGCGTCGTCGTCGTCGTCGTCGTCGCCGCCGCCGCCGCCACCGCCGCCGCCGCTGCCGCTCCGTCTGTTTTATTCAATCAACAAGTTGAATAACAAACAAACAAAATGTTTCGAGACCCGCGAGAAAGAAGAAGAAATTTATTGAACGATTAACGAATCAAGGGCAAACAATACCAGCGCGGCGGGGAATGGAACTTATTGAAAATAATTATAAACGACCTGCCTTATATATATATGGGGGTAAACGAAAATATTTTCAAGAGGCTCAAAATAACCTGTCAATTGATTTCATAAAATTTTTTCTTTCTCCTCCGCCGCGGGTATACATATTTATTGCCGCTATTGTAATTCGATTAGTATTGCTTGTACACATTAATGTGATCGTATACACGCGGATTAACAATATATATTATTATAAAAATATGGAGAATCGCATATTGGAATGATAATAGGTTAATAAAGGGAGGAAGGAGAGATTGGGTGAAAATCAAGTTTTAAGCCTGTCTCGCCGAGATGTTGAAATGATTCCGTCGCGATTACGACGAAAGAAAGAAAGAAAAACATTTGAAATAAGCAATTGACGAATGGTCGTTGGAATTGCTAGAGAAATGAAGGTCGTTTCTTAACGTCAACACTCGTTCGCGTTCCGACGTATGTGCGGCATGAGCGCTGCAAACTCTGTAATAACAAGCGTTAAAACCGTTAAAAGAGCACAATTTTACATGAAACGTCGTCGACGAATGGAAAAACGAGGAATGTGAAATTTGATGAAATCAAAGGTCACAAAGATTCGCGGGAAATTTATTCTCGCGGAGATAACATTTAATAAAAAATTTAAATCCCTGCTCCGAGTGCTGGATATAAAGCGTATATAATGATTAAAACCAATGTAAAACGTGTGTGAATTTTTTAATCTGAGTGTTCCTTGAGCCCAATTTTGGCTATGAAAAAAAAGTGATATTTTTGCCGAATATGTTGTTTGTATACCGCAACCTCGGCCTTCTGTCCGTATATGATATGAAAGTTTCTTCGAGTGAAAAATGAGTTCTGCATATTTTTTATTGAAACGCTCGTCATAATCACAAAACGATTCGAATTGGCCGACTTTCCGGTAAGCGCATTCTTTCTCCTAATTTTTCATTGAAATTTTCAATTGTTGCGAGAAATATTCTGAATTGCTGTAATATACCCGCAAAAGAGATAATACGTGTGTAACTGACCCGCGCTATCTACAATTATAGGTACCTACATTATTACGATGATACGTACCTATACAATTTATGGATGCGTATATTGTTAGAGTAATTTGGCAAAAGGAGAAAGCGGACAAATAAATGAAAGATTATGCAAATTTGTTGAAAATTATTTCACGCTCGAGCAATTCTGAGTCTGTTACGCGCGGACGGGATTTACTCTCTCTCGGGACAGTGAAAAAGTATAGGTATTATGTTTTCTTAAAAAAGGAACAATGAAATTCGCCCTCCCGCCCGCCCGCTTCCCCCAATCAGACCTTATTTTCAATTAATCGGAATCGTCGGGACTCATTTGAATGCATTGAACTATACATATGTATATAGTTATATTATTCTAGCACACAGCAGCTCTCTTCTCCATATTTCCCTCTCGCTCGCTCGCTCTTGACGCTCTTTCTTTCTCCTCGTTACGCATGACCGAACTTTATACTTTCCGCACGTTTATATTCACCATTTAGGTACTTCTTGGCTCCTCTCTTATCCTTCTCTCCTTCACCTAAGCACACTCGAGCTTAGGTGAATTTTCCTTTTATCACCGCGTGCGGCGGCGCGAGGTCCTTCCCGCTCCGATGCTCCCAATAACTCGCCCAAGATGCCAATTCTAATGGATTTCGAGACTATTTCCTATATCGATATAATATTTTTCTTTTTTTTTCTTTTTTGGATTAATCGTGAAAAATTAGTTGGGCGAAACACGCGAACCTCTGACACTGCTTCATCGCGCGGAGGTGACTGCCAAGGTTTTTCGCATTTCCGGATGCGGATTTTTCCGCGTCCAGAAGAAGCGCCGGTGATGAAATGAGTTCTTCAGAGGGCATTCATGTTCGTGCGCATCGGTCACCATTGAATTTGTAATTCTCATCCAACGGAGGGGCGCCTCTCGCCGTATTCTGAGAATTGCGAATTCTTGAGAAAAGCGAGTGTGGGCCGTCGGTCGTGCGAGAGCTTACCTACCACCACGACGCCGGAGTGTGTCGCACAGCGATATTGCAGACAAAAATTTTCTACACCTGTTGCGAGTAGCGTAAGCTACTCGCCTGCTTTGTCCATGCCAAGAGATGAAACTTGCACACTTGCTGCTGCTGCATGGCTATATGTAGGTGTCGTACGCATATCTGCGGAACGTTATATACCTACGCAGAATAATTAGTGCATAACCGATATAACTATCAAGATCATATATATATATATATATATTATACCGAAACGAAATTAGGTTCTCCGTGATTGTTATTATTCGGCTCTCATAAATTGTAATGATTGATTTTCAGAGCTGAAAATAAACCTAAACAAGTGCGGTTTATTCGTTAAAATTATTAAACGCCCCGCCACATGTAAATATCGATTGCGGAAACGGTATGAATCAATATTTTGAAAATAATACGACATCAGATGCGGAAAGACTCCGATAATGTATTGTAACGTATTGTAGCCTTACCTCCTGGCACGATTTCTGGTTTGACAAAAGTCTGTCAGAGGGCTACGGACGGAGCGCTCTCGCGTCAGCGAAGCACCGCCCGTACAACAATAAGGCTCCCAACCTTTCCTTCATCCTCCTCCTTATTCCTACCAAAATTGTACTCAAACAAAGAAATATTGGAGAATATCATTCCTCGATGTCGAGAAGATTGCATATATCACGCAGTACGCTTCAGCGCGAGGCTTTGCCCGACCGCGTAGCGATAAGGCAATCTTCAGCACTGGATGCTCCCGCATATACTTGGATCAAAGTATCCGTTCTTGAAGGTCGAGTTCGAGCCAAGCTCCTCGGATTGTAAGATAGGGTAAATCGGAAAGCTTTTTTACTGCTCCTGGCAAAAATCCGCCGGTCATTGTACAAATCTGCACACTGACACACCTCTCCTACGTAAGAGAAGAGGATTCAAAAAATCCTAAGTTCCGATATTTGGGAAATTGACCACACCTCCGGAATATCGAAACGTTTTAGTATACACAGAGCAAAAAAGGCAAGAATTAAAATTGTCATACTCTATCTGCTGCATGTGCTCGGGCGAGTTACGAAATTTTTTATCGACGCATCTCTAATGAAAACCGGAGACGAGATACAAATTACAATTTCTATTTTCCGGAAATAGACTATACGGCGGCGGCGGCGGCGGAAAAAGGAAGCAGAAGAAAAATACACTTTCACGATGCGGAAGCCTTTCTGTATAACGACCAATTAAATTAACGCTACCGAGAGCCGCCGGATACTCCATTAATTATACTCAATTTGCGTATAATTTTTTATTTCTATACTGAGCACATCGCATTCAATTTCGTCATTTTTTATCTCACGCCATACCACTTGCTTCTGGAATTGTGAAAAACCCCGGATTCTCAAATGTATTTTTTTTTATTTTTTTTTTTAAACACCTGCTGGCCAAGTGTATGAGCGGACGAAGAAGCAGGGAACAAACGATGCAATAATTTCCTGACTACCGTATAATTTAAACCCACCAGTTTCTTTCGTATCTCAATATTTCCGCGTCCACACGGAGTAAACATACACGAGTTGACGATATGCGCTCGTTGAAAAACATCTCCGCAAATATTACAATACTTCAATATTTCCAAGACAATTAAATTATACGCCCAATAAAAAATTATACGCATTTATAGACTCTATGCGTACATACGGCTAGATTTTCCTCGGTATACACGATTCAGAATCGAGATGAAAAAATAAAAGGTGAGAGAGAGGGACAGAGAGAAATCAAGAATAAAAAGAGTCTCGAGTACTTCCTGCGTTCTCTACTCTATAGCTTCCGGTTTTCCCCTACGTTTCCTCTACACCGGTTAAAACGCGGCAGCAGAACACGAGCTCAATGTTTATTATATATATACGTGCGTACGCTATAGCAAATTTTTTTTTTCTTTATTTAACATTGTGTTGGGGCAGAAAGCAAAGTACATCGTCTAACTAGCTTCGTGTGGTGTACTCAACCCGAGCCGGTGTACGAGTAGAAACGGAAAAAAATGGAATGAAATAAAACAAAGCGCTCGCGCGTGGGTAAAAGAAGAAAAATATGGGAGATACTGGAAAAAAAGTTGGAAGATGCTGTGAAGAAAGGAAAATTCGGGATGCTGAAAGAAGAAAAGAAGATGGAGGAGTGCGCGTGTTTGAAAGCGTGAGGGTGTGTCGGACAGGACGCGAAGGGTTTCGACGCATCGACCACGGTGGTTGTTGCAGTTACGAGTACTTGGAAAGGTAACCGACTAGTCAAGTCCATCCAAGTTATTATATTATACCTCCGAGACCCCAAGAGTCAATCGGGACTTGGCTGGCTGGCCCTCTGACCGCGTATCTCTTGTCTGCAATATGGAAGCAGCAGATAATGATCCTCCCTTTTATATTAATAGGGTATTACACCTTTTTTGGAAAACTGTTTCAAAATAATCCTGAGATCGTAATAAACCAGTGGAATTTTTATTTAAATCTTGTAAGACCGAAAAGTGTCTTAAAAACTATTTTTTTAATTATAATTTTCAATTTTCGCGCGGAAACGCTAGCCGCCATGTTGTTTTGGTTTGTGACGTCACTCTGTTAGTAAACAATACGATTGCGAAAGACCAAGGAACAAGATTTGTGAATATAATGAGTTATAATACTATATCATTGGTGTCTCGTGCCTGAGTGCGATAATACAAGTGTAAAAATGCCACAAAAATTGTGAATTCATCGCCACCATCAACATATTTATCATTGGTAGATTTGTACTCTTTGCTTTCACAAAACCGTCTTTCATGATGCGATTTTAATAAAATGAATGATAAAAGTCCACAAACGTAGATAATAACTTGTGAAATTTCAAAATGACATAGAGCGCACGATAAGAATCTAGATTGTTTACTATCGGAGTGACGTCACGTTGGAATCCTATATGGCGGATGGCGTTTTCGACATTTGAAAAATAGATGAAAAAGGACGATTTAAAAAATTGAATTATAAAATTTACATTGCATTTTTATAAATAAATATTGACGTTTCTCGTTTACTTTTTACCAAATCTATCATAACATGCATTTTCATATATTTTTTCACATGGTGTAAAATACCCTATTCTTTCAGCCGCCTGCCGCCTCTCTCTTTCCTCTTATTTTTTATATATACCTCACGACATCGAGTTTTTTCCTCTGTGAAAGATTTGAACGATGTTGGACCGATGAATCCGCTGATGCTAGTTTAAGGTCCATTCGGGCTACGATGGAGAAACTCGAATCCGTGAAAATAATAATGATGCCCCTACATAGAAACAAAATGAGATAAATTGGATGAGAATAACCCGCCCTCAATTATTCGTCATTATTTTGTTCCGATGATGATGTTATACGCGAGTATAGTTGCAGGTATTCGAGTAATTCTACCCCCGTTCGAGCATAGCGACTCCATCGTTGTCCGGGATAATATAACCCGTACTATATATTCATGGTATCACGAAGGAGTGGGAAAAATTGCGATGGTAAATGAGAGCAGCCCCGCGTGAACGAATTTTCCTACAAGTGATAAACGCGTAAAAGTAAAAGACGAAAAATACAATAATTTGTGACGGTCGAATAATGAATTTTGACTCTGCGTTACTACTTTTTAATTCCAAGATATTCCAGACTCTAATTTCGTTGAAACAATAATAAATATACAAGTTGAGGCTGCAGCGATCCCCGGTGCGGGTTTAACAATAATTCCGGAATGAATATTCCGACTGGAAGTTTATATTTTTCAAAGTTGATATATTCCCGGCAACAATGTTGATTAAATCTTCTCTGTGAAATAATATCCTCATGATTCATGATAATTCTTGCGGAATCATCGATCAAGATACGACTATTGGAGACGTTGTTGAAGTATAGGGGAGTATGGGGCAAAGTGGCCCACTTAAGGAATTTAACGAGTTTTGTCGGGTAGCACATGGTCATTTACTTATTTTTATGTCCCCAAACTGATTCCACCTCCTTATTGCTCGAATTTTGAAAAAAAAAATTTTTGGGGCAAAGTGGCCACCCCCTCGAATGCGGTGAAAATCGATAATTGTCACTTCTCGTTAAATAGACGTTGGAATTGACTGTTCTCGCATGGAACATTGAAGGATGCGATAAAACGAAAAGAAACGAGGCATAGTAGGAACCCTCCTTCGATGGGATGAAAAAAAAATTAGTCAGAATACTTCGATAAATTTTGCCAAATTTTTTTTCATGCCGAAAATGAATATCCAGCCCACTTTATCAGATAATAAATGATCTTTCGACTATTGTTGAGTCTTAAAACTCTTTGTTCATCCTCTTTTTCCTTATTTGGTCGAGAAAATTTTTTGGGGCAAAGTGGCCACCCTCTCGAATGCGGTGAAAATCGATAATTGTCACTTCTGGTTAAATAGACGTTGTAATAGACTGTTCCCGCATGGAACATTGAAGGCCGCGATAAACCGAAAAGAAACGAGGCATAGTAGGTACCCTCCTTCGATGGGATGAAAAAAGAATTAGTCGGAATACTTGGATAAATTTTGCCATTACCAGTGGCAAAAGCCCGTTCTTATCGGGGGCAAATCGTGGGAAAACCGCCATTATCACGAGTCTGTCGTATCGCGCAAATCTAGTGAGTAAGAAAAAAGAGATCATCAAAAAAGAAAAATTCTTGTCTGCGGCGGACGTTGCGTGTATTTTCTGCGATCAACTTTATTCGCATTCCTCCAAAGATTGAATTCGCTGCGAAACATGCCTAAAATGGGCGCACACCTTGTGTGCAGGTGTTGATGAAGATGAAGTCCATTATAAGTACGATTTTTGTCAATTAAAATAAAATAGACATTTATCAGTAATTCGCAAAATGATTCTCACCCTCTGCCTCAAATAGCTATCAATTTCTCAAAAAACATAGAATTCTCACTGAACCTGAGCCCCGCCAGAAATCGGAATTGCGTGAGTCGCCACTTTGCCCCAGAATTCAAAAATGCCCCAAAAAAGTGGATGGCCACTTTGCCCCATGTTCCCCTATATTGTAACGGTACGGTTTCGATTAGAGCACGCCGTTACGCGTGAGTTCGAGCTTTCTATTTGAATAAAGAGCGGGCATGAAAGAAAAACAAAAGTAGAATGAAATTAGATTGAAAATAACAAATAATTTATTGAATTTTGAAAGTTTCTTGAATCAAATTACAAAAATAAATGATTTTTATTTGCAATCGTGGTTTATTTGAGTTTATTTCGCATGAATTATTTTATTTCCTGTATTTTTCTTGATAATATTTGATTTTTATTTTATTGAAATTTCGCAATAATTTAATTTTCTGATATTCTTCATAAGTATAATCTCTTGCCACCGCTTATAATTTTTAATTGAGCTATTCTTTTATAAACTCACTTTTTGACTTGATATAATACAAATTAATTGTTTGAGTGGATTTTAATTTTTGATCTCACTCTTTTGACTCGATATAATTCAAATAAATGATTTTTAATGAGTGATTTTGTTTTTTATAAATTTTTATTAGCTCAATTTGGATTGAAAATAATGAATAATTCTAAATTGTCTCGTTTTGAAAACAAAGAAACTTGCTCTGATTTAATAAAAAAATTGTTTTAATTCATTGAATTGCCACTCAGAAAACAATGACTCAATGATGGAACAGAATCCACCCAGAGATCTTGAGACAGAACAAACCCGAACTGTCCCGGCCCTTCTGGCGTGGAAAGGTAGGAGTCCTACCCAAGAATCTTGTGACCGAACGAAATCGAACGGCCACGGCCCTCTTGGATAGAAAAAGTATTGGAAATCTACTAGGAATCTTGAGACAGAACGAAATCGAACTGTCCCGGCCCTCCTGGATAGATCGGATACTCACCTAATAAGAATCTTGAGTTCAAACGAAGCCGAATGAACCCGGCCCTTTTAGCGTGAGGAGGAAAGGTGTTATTTTTGAGTTTTGAGTGGGATAATAGCGATGTTATTTTGCTCTTTGTTTAAAAGAGCTATTTTGAGATGAGCCAAAAAATTTATGTTTCATTATTCTCGCTATTATGCGAATTTACGTGGCGAGATCCTGAGGCAAGACTGGCGTCTGATATTTGCGAGTGCGAGTCAAGCTCTACAAGATTCGAGACGAAACTGGCTCTTTGTTTGCTCAGAGAGCGTTATTTCTTGAACGAGTCTAGTGTGGCGAGATTCGAGACGAGACTGGTTACCGGAGCCTCAGCGCTCTGGTTTTTATACCCGTTGAAACAAAGGAAATAATACTAATAATACACTTGGACTCTGTCCCTCTCTCTGATTCGCTGCGCGACTTAACCTCGAAGCAGGGACTCCCACTCTAAATTCTGTTATTGGTGCGCTAACTTCCCCGCGTGGGTCCCAATGGGCCGAGTCGAGCTACAGTCACATTGCGCATGTGCAAGAATTTAATGAAATATAAAACCATTTTTTATTACTATTATGCACAATTCGTGTCTTTTTCAATTATTTTGTTTTATTTTTAATTAATTTTATCCACAAGAATCTTTTATTTTGTTTTGATTATTTATTTGGTCGTGACTATATGCATCTATTGCACGTGCCTGTGAAAGTAGGTCATTTCGCATGCGCACTGTGCACACTCGATCTCACAAAGAAAAGTTTTCTTAAAAATTTAAATGATTTTGATCTGAAATTTTCACCCAATTGTTCAAAATACGTTTCTCTAATGATCCGCATTAATTTTCTGAACAAGAAAAAGTTTAATTAATTGATATTTAATAAAATAAAGAATTTTACGAATCTAGGGAATTTTGGTGAAGCGAAATTGAGTTGGCTGCACTGAAGCGCCTCGCTTCCCGAGCGCCGCTTCGCGAAGTGACAGTTTTTCAACATGGCATCCGATTTAAACACTCGTGCGCGCCATGTCGTCAAGTAAAAAAGAAATAAAGTGTTCTAGTTGGTGTATTTCGCTTCAATATGTAAATATTCAATCACCCTTCCGAGTTGAATGCACCGCGTTCTGTCCATCATAAAAATTGTAAATTTAATGAATCAATGATGCTCATACGAGTACCGTGATTGATGCGTAATATTAAATAAATTTTTCCAACTCTTTGAGAAACAACTTTTTAACAACTTGCTTATTTGAATTAGATACGCGGGGCCCCTTACCCCTCCCCGTCCCACCTCGTCCTTAATATGTAGTACGTAGACCCAAGTAGTACAAATAGAGTAGAAATTCAATGATTGAGGCACACGAGCGCCACAAAAAAAGGGTCTTGTGCGGCGGAGCTAAAAAAGATAATCGTTCTGGATAAATTATAGCGGATGCACGAATCCCAATCTATACAGCCGGGAAAAAACATGGAAATTATTCAAGTAAAACAATAACAAACTTTGCTGGTTGACTGGTTGTTCAACGAGTATCTAAATGTATCTCAAGGTGAAATTTTGAAAATTCTATAAAAATTTCGATCGAATAAATGGGTCGGGGGGTGGCCCGCTTTGTTGCGTACACCGCTTCGATACAGATATACGATACGAATTACGATTTGATGCGAAAAGATGGTATAACATATCAAGAGACTCGGTATAGAGTCTCGTACATTGACAGCCCTGTCGTCTGCTGGCCTGAGGCTCTCGCCGAAACTACTTTCTCTGAATAAAACGATTCGCGGTGGTGGGGGTAAAATGGATAAGTGATTTTGTTGAATTACGCAGCTAAGGAGTCATTTAACAACTTGAAAATTGAAGTTTAAGCTAATTATATTCCGTTTTGAGAGAAAGAGAGGAACGTTCTGATGTATTATTTTACTTCCAACGCGCGATTCGTCTGCTCTCGCTCAATTGGAAATAAACGAATAAATTGGGGAAGAAGCGAGCCGATGTCGTGCTCTCTTTATGGCTCATCTGCGATTCGTTACTCTCGCATTTGATTAGTATAAAATTGCGTGAGATATAGATACAAGTATATAATAATGAAGAAGGATGGTGCGATTCTCTTCGAATGTTACTGCTGCTGGAGATCGCACGATATTTTGTATATATGCGAATTCTTTGCTCGTGCATTTGAAACGATCAACCAGGAGGTGGGCGAGATGGTGAAATTTGAGTCAAACAGGGGTAAGAAGAGCGCGGCGAAAGGGACACAAAAATAAGGTATTACGAGAACATTTGCGTTTATTGGAAACTTGTTTTTTTTTTTCGAATTTAATTGTGCCAAGCAGCAAGTAATCACATTGGGATCGAAACTAGTGTCCGCGCTTGCTGAGGGAATATTTATAGCGAAGCAGATTGTAAAAGTCTAAAAAATTAATTTGATCGTGAGGCAACTAAACATCTATTCGTGGATGAGTCCTTGAGTGTTCAAACAATAAATATAACAATAAAAAAAGTACTTGACGATTTTATGGGTCCACGAGATCTTGAAAAAAAATCGTTCCCCCCTTACGCGCGACCCTTGTCGCAGGGGCGAGGGAGGGGCCGGGGGGGGGGGGGGCGACGGTTTTGTGTACGGCTTTTCCTCCATCTTCAGAGAGGATAAATTTGCCGAAGCATTATAGTACATACGACGGTATAATATATAAATATTATAGGGTTTGTATATAGAGGCACGCGAAGAAAAGTGGCTCGCGACCCAGCTTATAATAAAATTCAGAATTCCTTTGTGACGCTTCGCGCGGAAAACTTAATCTCGTGACAAAAAGTAGAGAGCCGAAAGAGAGAACGAAATAAAGTAAAGCGATGTGGGTGACCAAACGAAATTTCATATTCATTCGGCAAGTCTTTTTTCATGCCCTCAAACGGCTCTGTGTGACACTGCCGTTTGAGATGAGTCCTATATATCCTACACATATATCGTATCGTATGCGTCTTATATAGAAAAATATGAAAATAATAGAGGAACAATCGTTACACGTCTTTTGGATCAAGAATTCCATTGTTCAGGAACAGCCTTTTTTGAGGGCCAATGAGAAGAAGTAATCTTGTTTCGTAGGCTTATGTCAGTTTGTCGGTGTTTTGATGTGAATTCTTACATCTGAGGAATTTTTTTATAATGTGATAGTCAGGCGCTATGTTGAAAGACACGGAATAAAAGAACTGTTTTGAGAATTTGTTTGTCAATAGAAAGTCGAACGCAACGCCGAAAGAGTTTTGATGAATAATTCTTAATAAGATGCAATTCCTGAACCATCGAATGATCTATATCAGCATTTTATATGAAAGTTATTAAAGAATAATGATTATTTGAGAAGATTAATATTTGAGTATAGAATTTGTAGTTAAGGTGGCTTGGGCTATGCCGAGAAAAGATATCAGGAAGAATATCGTGTTGGCTGGACGCTGTGCCACGAGACATGATATTCGGAACGGTGTCGGCTTTCCCAGTGAAGTTTGATAGTTGGACTCTATGCCGCAGAGACTATAATAGTAAAACACGCAGAGATTACAAAAGGAAGAAAGATTCGAATAAAATGATAAATAACCGGTCCCAGCAGAAAAACATCACTTTTATATAAAATGCCTTTTTTTTAATCGATTCGGACGTGCCGGCACCATTTCCCATCATCCCACTGACTCCAGCTTTTTCGTGTTGTCTTTTTTAATGATTTGGAATCGAACCAGGGGGGGAATTTGAAAAAAAATGTCAACCTCAAATAAGGACCACCCCAACCTCGAAAATAAGAAATGATACATGCGAAATTTGGCTAGGTGACGTTAGAAACTTCAAACTGCTGTAGCCATTGAACGGTTGGTTCTAGGCCAATGACTCTAGGGATTTTTTTTGTAGGGAATTCAATTCTCTACAAAAATACGTAAGTAGAATATCTGTGCATTTTTTTTTAAACATGATATAGAACAATGTTCAGCGAAGTATTTTTTTCACGTGTTATTCTTATGCAAAATTGAAGTATGCGGTGGGCCGGCCGAAATAATTTTATTTCGGGCTGTCCTTTCGGCTAACTTCATCATCTGGCATAATAAGAAGAAAAATGCTTGTGGAGCCCGAAAAAAAAATATCGATTTTTTTCGACACACCCTAATCCCCATGTACAAGTTGTTTATCGCTCTCGTATAAACTTGCGCTTGTTGTATTGACGACCCCCTCTGATTCTCGTATACAATCTCATCAGCTGAAAGAATATATGAAGAAAACGTCGCGGATGAATTCAATGAGCGGGCTATATACGTTATTGCATGGAGGGAGGGGTCGAAGTCATTTTTCTCAACACACGTGTCTAATAAGCGAACTTTTGCAATATATTGATAAATTTTGAAAAAAAATACGAGAATGCGGTGAAAAAATATTGGAAAATTACGTGAGAATAGTATTACCAAGGTATAATCCCTAGAAAACATGCACAATTGTCTCAACATCGGCCAAGTGAGGCTCAGAGTTGGCCAATGTTGAGCCGATTGTTAATGTTTTCTAGGAATGCAGCGAAATGCAGCAATTAGAGCGCGTACACGCTAAGGTCTGCGCCATACAAACTATAAAATTCGTTTGTCGCTATATAGCATTTGAACCTCAATGACATTGATTTTTTTTGTCCAGCATACGGAAACACACTGACATGACGAAGGGTTTCATTCCTACTGCGTCTTAAAAGCAGCGCGTCTTATTAAAAGTAGGACAGGAAGAGATTTTTTTTATCATGCTCCGTGAGAATTTTAGCCTATACCGCGCGATGGTCGTAGTCGTATGGATTTGAAGAGGAGTCCGTAGCGCATATATAGGATCGAGAAAGGGAATGGCGATTGAAAACGCTATAGATCCTAGCCAAAATTTGCATAGCCAGAGCACACATGCGAATTACGCATGGCGTGTGACGTAACGAGCGCGCCTCAGTTATATTCCAACTGATCGATTATCGTTCCCGCCGTATTTTCTCCATTTCCCCCCTGCTCCCTTGCCCGCCGTTGTTTCTTTCTCCATATTCATATGATATATGCGTATTCGATTCCCGAGGGCGGTGATAATTTCACGAATTAAACACGTAACTGCGAATCTCCATTTCTACCTGCGTTATACGCACCGACATAACCGCGCGCGAAAATCGTATGGAGAAAACATGCAGAGGCGAAACGAAATTGATTTTGGATTATCGTTTTCCTGTGAAAATTGCATTTACCTATACTTTGATCCAACCGTGACAGCTATTTTTTCACATTGCGTACCTCTTCCCAATTCGGCGATTTTTAGGTAATCGAAACAAAATTCGCAATCGTGTTTTCTCGCTCCCTGAAATATCGTTGAAACTGCTGTTTGAGCGCCACGAGGATTCAAGCAGAATACTGCTTTTGCACAAACAGGTCGCGAATAAACGAGCGACCAATGAAATTTTTAACTGCGATGCGACTGCTTGATAAGTAGATGGATACGAGTATATAGAGATGAGAACGGCAGCAGCGTACACAGAACCCCCCGTTCCCTTGCTCATTTGCACGAGATTTCTGAACGCGTCGAAAAAAATCCACAAGGACAATTTAAGAAAAAGAAAGCACGATCGTGAGGTAGATTCGAATTTTCAATATGTTGTATAGAGGAACATGGGACAAAGTGGTCACATGGGGCAAAGTGGCCACCCACTTTTTTGGGGCATTTTTTAATTCTGGGGCAAATTGGCCACTCACGGAATTCCTATTTCCGGGGCACAGAATCAGTGAGAATTCTAAGATGTTTTCTGAGAAATTTATAGCTATTTGAGGCAGAGGGTGAGAATCATTTAGCGAATTACTGATAAATGTCTATTTTATATCGATTGACAAAAATCGCACTTATAACGGACTTCATCTTCATCAACACCTGCACACAGGGTGTGCGCCCATTTTAGGCATGTTTCGCAGCGAATTCAGTCTTCGGAGGAATGCGAATAAAGTTGATCGCAGAAAATACAAGCAACGTCCGCCACAGACAAGATTTTTCTTTTTTGATGATCTTTTTTTCTTACCCACTAGATTTGCGCGATACGACGGTAATGGCAAAATTTTTCCAAGTATTCCGACTAATTTTTTTTTCATCCTATCGAAGGAGGGTCCCTAGTGTGCCTCGTTTCTTTTTGGTTTACCGCAGCCTTCAATGTTCCGTATGCGGGATCAGTAAATTACAACGTCTATTTAGCGAGAAATGACAATTATCGATTTTCAAAACTCGTTAAATTCCTTAAGCGGGCCATTTTACCTTATACTCCCCTATATATAAGTATAGGTAATATTTGCTAGAATGAAAAAGTTTCATCTTTTCGCAATAACTGATTGAATAGCGCGTGTTTTTTTGGGTATCGACGACAATCGATCGCGGTTGATTCGCGGTACGTTACGCGAAATTGTGAATAAGACACGAGTGCCTGGCTTAAATCGGTGTCGCTGAAAGAACTCTTTATTCTTATTGAGTCCGATAGCAAGTATAGTATAATCGTCATCATCGTGTGGTTCGTCGCCGTCGTCGTCGTGTCGTATCGGCACTTTCTTAAAAGGTTGATGCGGAAGAATAGAGTCAATTGCGACAGAGGCAGATGAATTTTCAATTTTCAAAAGTAATTATAGGCAAATTGGCCATTTGCGGGAAAAAAAGAATATGATGGGACTAATTATTTTGAGTGTCGCGGAGCAGTATACTCGGCGCTGTTATTCGTATTGCGATCGCGCCCCGTATGTAATGCCTGTTATATATATATATATATATATATATATATATATATGTGTTTCTATTGGGCGAACTGGCGACGCGCGAAAATGGATGACAGTGCGCATCATCCTTCCACTCCGAGCAATCGCATATTATGTCAATTTGCTCTCGCGTATGCTTATCTCGTTTGTTTGCTGTGTTGTGTTGCGTGCACGCGCGCTGCATATGTATAGTATGTATACGCGGCACGGCGGAAGGATATAGTTTGGGCGTCGTGTGCGAATGCTGGTTATTCAACCGCATTGTTAAAACGTCTTGTCTCTCGGATGTATCTGTATATATGCGGTGGCATGCGCAGAGCTACCATTAATCAGAATTCTCGAAACAATTCTAATTACAACTTGTGCTCGAGTCTGGTAGAGAGCGCGTAGTTCCAAAAGGGAGAGGATGAGTCGTCGCGCGCGTTGCGGCGCAGCAGAGCCCTCGTGTTTGTTGCCGCGCGCGCGCGCAATCCATCCCTTTGTTCGTTTCGGAATCATTGTGGCAGCGGGTCGAAGCTTTTTGCTCGTGTGTGACAAGTGCGCAACAACAAGAAACGACATCATGCGTGGGAAAAACGAGCAACTAGAAAGAGACCGCTGCAAGAGAGACATGGTGAAATACAATATTCCGAACGTAATTTCGTATCGAACTTACTTGTAAGTGAAGTTCTATCGTAATTGTATGCAGCGCCTCTTCCGATAGATCATCGTGTAGTCCCCTCCCCCCGCGCTAGAATCACCACATGTTCAAAGCTAGGGAATTTTGATCCCCAAGCATATAGGTCGCCTGTCCGTTATTCATTTCTTTCAAAGTATTCCGTAACTTCAGGGAGAAGGGTCTTAAAGAAAGGGTGGGAGTGATCTATCGGGAGAGGCGCTGCATACAATTACGATAGAACTTCACTTACAAGTAAGTTCGTTTAATCGATTAATTGTATTTCGCGCCTCTTTCTCTAAATTATCGTGTAGATGTTTAAAGCATAAAGTTACGGTTAAGAGGCGATGAAGAACTTGTTTTATTAACTATTAATAATAATAACAATAACATAATACGATACTAATACGATAATAATAAGATACATATTAGAAGAACAAAACATTTAAGGCATTATAAGAATTGCTTTTTTTTTTTACTATCTTAATTGTCCAATATCGCTCTTGCAAACACCTCCTTGTTCGTTATTATCGGTCGGTTATAAAATTTGGCAAAGGTTTGAGAATTGGATGTCCACCCCGCAGTGTTCCTTATTGTATCCACACTGACTCCTTTCTTTTTTGCGGACGAGGTGAAGGCATGTCTCGCGTACTATGCGCCGAAAAAATTTTTGTGTCCAAGCCGCTCTGAAGTAAGACCGTTTTCACCCATCGACTCAACGTTTGGGAAGTAATAGCCCTATATGGCCTCTTGAATACTAAGAAAAGCGAGTTTGTAGAGCCACGCAAATTCTTAGTCCGCTCAATGTATGCATCAAGCGTTGTTTTTGCGCAAATAATTTTATTTTCCTCGTAGGTAGGTAACACCAATAAAGGTTGCTTTCTGTTGCGACCTGATGTTTTTATCACGTCAGATATCTTGATGTAAATTGCATTCTAATGTTTTTCAATATTTTCTAGTTTAATTAAAGCCAGTGTTTGCATCCGGTGGCCTGTTATTAAAGCCAACAAGGTAGCTTGTTTCGTGGAAAGCGTTTCCAAAGACAACCCGTCATTGCTCCCAAGTGAATTCAAATGTTCTAAAACGATCTTCGAATCCCAGGTTTGATCTTATTTCGGTGCTGATGGGCGTAATTCCATTACACCTTTAAATAGTCTTTTCACCCTCGGATCCTGACCAATATGTGGTCCAATAATGAGAGACATGGCTGATCGTAGGCAGTTAAAAGATCCGTGAGAAGCGCCGTTATTGTATTCTTCCGTGAGAAATATAAGGATATTCTTGACTGAGGATTCATATGGGCTTAGGTCTTTATTGCTACAGAATTTCCACCACTTTCGCAGAGCACAATCGTATTGCTTCCAAGAAGAAGAGCGAAGTGATGCCATAATCAAGTCCATTGAATCTTTGGGTACGCCTCTTAGTTGAAAAGCCTTCCGCATAATACTGCGGCAACCAGGGGTAAGATTGTGCCACGTCGCGTGTGGTTCCCTATTTATGGACAATAAAAGATATTTGTTTGGCTTAAAAACAATTGCTTCGGTGATGCGGAGTGAATGAAATAGGGGAAACCACGACTGGCATGGTCAATCTGGCACGACAACTATGCCTTTCGATTTTTCATCTATGATTTTACGTAGGACCCTTAAAATCACAGCGAATGGTGGAAGCGCGTAGAAGAAAAAACCTTTCCATGAAATTGTGAATGCGTCGACTGCAATATTACTCGGATCACGAAGCCAGGAAACGTACGATTCGCATTTTGCGTTAACCCGTGAAGCGAACAAGTCGAGGTGAGGTTCTCCGAAATGATTGATGATTTTATTAAATGCCTCATACGATATCTCGTATTCAGTCTCTTTCTAATCTGCGGGATTCTAAATTGGCTTCTAAATTGTCTTTTGTATTTTATATACGAGGCGAAAATCCAAATGCATCGCTTTTCACACCACTCCCATATCGTTTGAGCTATTTCGTTTAAATCTGTGCAACGAATACCTCCCATTCTGTTTATATATGCTACTGCTGTGGTATTGTCTATCCTCATTAGGATATCACAGTTTTTTAATTTATCAGCAAAAAATTTCAATCCAAAGAAAGCAGCTTTCTGTTCCAACACATTTATGTGACTCTGTTGCTCTTTACGGTTCCAAAACCCGTGCGATCTTTTTCCCTCATACACCCCAACCTGTGAGAGAAGAGTCACTAAAGATTTCACATCTAAGCACAGGGGCCTTGAAGAAATTATTCGTGTTTTCGATAACTCTTGACCACCAGTTAAGATCGTTTCGAAGATTTTCGTCAATCGTCATTCGTCTATCGTAAAGATTGTTGTTTTTCACTAAGGCTAGATATCGAGCTCTTTCAAATGCCTTTGTGTGTACAAATCCATATGCAACCGCCGGACAATATGATATTAAAGTGCCCACAAATTCGGAAACTCTTGAATGCAACAGTTCTTGAGCCGGGAAATTTTTTAATCAGCGCTTTAACTTTTTCTTTCTTTTGTTTGGGAAGCTCGATTGACATATTCTTTGAGTCAAATAAGAACCCTAGATATTTACATTTCGTATTTGGAATTAATTGACATTTTTCCTTATTGAGAGTGAAGCCCAAACTTTCTAGTAACGAGCAAGTTGCATAAACGTTTCGTTGACAATCTTCGAAAGATCGTCCTACTATGAGCAAATCATCCAGATAGACAACTGATAGGAAACCTTGACGACGCAACCCTGCAACTATTGGTTTTAAAATCTTTGTAAACACGTAAGGTGCTGTGGACAATCCAAAGGGTAAGCAAGTATATTCGTAAAGGATGTTGTCAAAACGAAATCTCAAAAATTTTCTGTCTGATTTAGCCACAGAAACTGCGTGAAAGGCGTCTTTTAGATCTATCATTGCAAGAAAACAACTTTAGTTAATTGAATTTATTACTGTTTTCCGATTTTCCATCTGGTTTCTGCCATCTGGTTTCGGAACTAGAAAAATACTTGATATGAACTGGTCCGGAGATTCACAGCATGGAACAATCACACCTTTATCGCGCAGCTCTGTAATTGAACACATAGTAGCAGTAAAATCTTCTTTTGAGATCATGTTATTCTTAATAAAACTGGATTGAAAGGGCTTCGAAATGAAGGGAATTTTATATCCTTTAACCCAAGACAAAATACGTTCATCAGTGGTTTGAGATCTCCAGAGTTTTCCAAAAAACTTGAGGCTACCAGCCATTACATACTCACACTGCTCAGCGACGAGCGACGCCTTCGATGGTGACGGCTGTCCTGTTTCCGACTGTTGGTCCCGAAGTCCTGCCGCTCTCGGAAGTTCTTCTGTTTCGATTTATAGCTCTGGTGCCTGAATGTCGTCGATTGTCTCTTCCCGCCCACGTTCGCAGCACTCTGATGTTGAGAGTGGAAGGATCGACAGGCGGGGGCCTCAAGTTTTTTGAACCTCTTTGTGAATTTTTTGTATAATTTTTAAATCTTTTATAGAATTTTCCAGAGCTTTTGCCATCTTCAACTGTTCCTCTAATTGTTTTTCGAAGAAAAATTGATCGGGCGATGAAGCACGTAGGACATCTTTGAAAGATGCATTCAGATTGGCCAAAATTAAATTTTTGCGAATAGTCGATTCGTCGTGTTGAATATCGGCGAGTAATCTACTCGCATCGCTTATTATTTCAAGAATAGGAAGTTTATTCTGAAATCCGACTAAAATTTCTTGAAAAACCTTCCCCACTGCGGCTAAACATGCCTTAATTTTCTCCTGTTTCGTATAAATTCTTTCATCTCTTTTAGCAACTACTTCAGTTAATGCAGCTTTAACCTCTAAATTCAAAGCAGGCGGATCGATAACAACAGCATTTATTGGTCGTGGATATTTTTTAATTAAGTTATATAACCATTATGTATTCCATATCCGGACGAATCACTTGTAATTATTCGTCCGGAAATATACGAAAACGAGTATAATCGAGATATCCGGATGAATACCGTAAGATTATTCGTCCGGATATATTGTACCATTATGTATTCCATATTCGGACGAATCACTTGTAATTATTCGTCCGGACATGTACATTTCATACCGTTATATACAAAGAAAGTATAAACAGAAAACGTATAGAAAGTATAAACAGCCTTTTTTTTATTCAGAAACAGCATAAAGAACTTTTTTTTTGGCTGAAAAAATTACAGAGTTTTCCAATATGTCTGACTATATCGCAAAAAAATCTCCAGAGTCGCACGGATCGAGATTCTAGGGTAAATAAAAATGAAATGACATGCACAAATTAATTTTTTTAATATCGGTACCTCGACCCGTACACCACTCGAACATACCGAAAGATTCTGTAATTTTTTCAGTCAAAAAAGACTGCTGTTTTTGAATAGAAAAAATTAATTTGTGTGATTTCATTGGTTTTATCCTAGAACCTCGATCCGTGCGACTCTGGCGATTTTTTTGCGATATCGTCAGACATATTGGAAAATTTTTGTAATTTTTTCAGCCAAAAAAAAATATTCTTTACTGTTTCTGAATAAAAAAATAATTCCCCCCTTTTTCTATAAAAAATCATCGTTACCAGAACGTAAAAATTATTTCGAGTCGTCCGTTCGAAAGCTAACACGAAACTACAACTTTTATGCGAAGATAATTTTTTTCAGTTACTAAAAGTTTCCAAGATATATTCATTTGGAAAAAAAAACTAAATTTTCTAAAATTATGAGTTTGAAAATTTGATTTTGAAATAATTTACATAGAGTGCCTTTTAGTAGTATTTTTATATAACTAGTTTATGAGGCAGATCTGAGATGCTGGTCGAAAAAAACGTGCTGGCTGGTTTGACAGAGAATCTCTCATATTATAAGAAAGAATAATCGAGGGATGAACGTGCCTTGTGAACTTAGAAATTGAACGAAAGAATAAGAAAAATGCGCGCGACAGAAGCGCAGGTGCTGGATAATGTTTATTCGTCGTTTAAAATATTATCGGCAATATTCTCTGAACACCGCCGCGTAGGAGCTTTTTCTATAGACAAAGAAAAACCCTATATCACAAGGCTGTGACTATGTAAATTTCCAGAATTTGCCGCAGAGTCTTTTATTACTTTTATTATGCTTTCCTATTTTCTTCGTTGTCACGTTCTTACACCTTCTCGAGCCGAATTCTCGCCTTGCAAAACTCGAGGAAATAAAAAGAAGATTAAACTTGTGAATCAAAAAATATACATCCAGATACGAAATAAGGTGAACACGCGCGGCACTGTGCAAACTCTGCTATATACTTTCTTATTTTTCTTTCTCTCATTTGTGTCGGCGCAGTCGTCATTACGTATTTTCGAATAAAATATATAGGAAAGTTTCGAGAGTTGTAAGCGCATGTGCGCCGTGTATGTCGTTCTTACGACTTTTCGGGGCTCGCGATCCTGACACGAGTCGAAAATTATATGAACGACGACAACACGAGCTGTTTCTATCGTATCTATTAAATTTTCGCCATCGCGCGCGCTTGATATCGCGAATATTTGTATAGTATTATACAAAGGCGTGTTTTGTCGCTCCTGAATAAAATTTCATGGACGCGCTATGCGAGCAGGAGACAATACGACCGATGACTAATCGAGTCGGGACCAAATTTTCTTATACAGACTCTCGTAACAACGCCCCAATTTTCCAACTTCCTTTGCCTATAATTATATATATATAATTGCTGCTTCCGCGGAATAAGTTACCAACAGCCGCCTAGTATTATTATTCACGCTTTCTTGTTGTGCATGCGCGCGCAGCAGCATCTTCTGGCGGTATTAAAATATAAGAAAAATTCGTTAAATAATTACCTCTCAAAGATAAACTGCAAACTTCATTACAAGTCGATGAAATATACACCAGTGGAATCATCAATATAGTGTTTTCAGTGTAAAAATGTATAGCACAGGTATACACAGCTATATAGATTGAAAATATTCTATCAGAGCGAGGCGCATATGTCGACTTGACATTTTTTAGCATTTTTCTTTAAGGGGTCGCAAAAAAATTGATCTAATCATATTTTCGCTAAAAAATTCTCTTCCTGCTGCTCCCTCGTATATATAATAAATATTTACCCCATAATGCTTTCTTTTTCTTCGAGGCTAATCCCACGAGACCGAATATATATATATATATATATATATATATATATATATATATATATATATTCATTCATATGACAAATAACCAGCAATTACCGTTTAGGGGATACGAAAGAATTTTTTGTACTTTTGTTTCTATTAATTCGATTTCGAGAAATAAGACGGCGGCGGGATGATTTTTAATGTACTACTACAAGCCGTTCCCTAGGCTTAATCGACCTCGTTTAATATTTCTTTCAATGACATTTTTTTATAATTTTTTGTTTCCTCATTATATTATCTTACAAACCGTATGTTTGAATCTTTCTCTACCGTGCAAGCATTTTGTAATTCCATTATAAACGGAACAGAGTAGATGTATTGGATCTAATTTTTATTATTCCTTTGACTATTTTTTGAGCGGTACATTTTATTGGAACACTCGAATACTTGACGCGTCAGGGGAAATCGGTAGATCTTGAGTATATATATAACATTAGATATACGAGCTTCTTCTTTGTTTATTAATACTTTCGTGACAAATCATCGTCGCTGCTATCGCGTGAGTAGAAAAATTTGGATATTCTGAAAAGTTGTAATTATATGAAGATATGAGAATCAATGAAAAATGTTGATCGACTTGTATTTAAAAAAAAGTCTCATCATTGACATCATATAACATATAATAAGATAGAAAGAGTTGAAAGACTTACGCCAAAACCTGATCCATGCGGAATGAGCGCTGGGCAAAGTGATAAAATAACATGAAATACTGGCGGCATTGAAAAGCAGTACACACGTTTGGATAAATAAGTAGGTAATCGAAATATATATGTGCGCATACTCGCGAGAGCTATTTTATTTACCGCATTCCAACAACAAATTAAAATTTTATGTCTATATTTCAGATGTATGATGTTGATGATTTGAGCAAATTGTTCATATTTTTTGAGAGAGGTGAGGTAACGGTGAGGTAACAAAAACGCGTCGAAACGAACTTGATTGGCGCAGGTATATATGCGCAGGTGAAGAGACACGATATACCTAATAGAACGAGAGTTACATATTAAAATGAGTTCCTCATATCTCCCGTATCAACTCGTCGGCGCATTAGAATTTCAGTTTTGCCGCGTAGCACAAAGAAAATGCGGAGTGATGAAAAGAGGTGGTGAGAAAAAAGTAAATTGGGAAAGTGAGGGAGAGATAAAGAGGAAAAAAGCGTGAGCACAAAAGGTCTAGCTCTTTCTCTTTGATGTTGGGAAATTCCGTAGAGAACGTAGCAGGGACTAGTCACGCGAGGCTGCCGTGCGCGCGTGCATGGTTTTACGTCCACGAGGGGCAAAATGAGACACGACTATGCCTCGTGCAAATCGCTTTCATTCCCCGCTGATGTAGAAAAAAAAACTCACCCGCACCATTCGTTTTCCGAATAAAGAAACGATCCAATAAAATATCAAATTGGTATTAAAAGTTTTAAAAGAACGCATGCAACATCCACGATCCATCGAATATTATATCAGTAAAATTTTTACCAAACATGGCTGCTCGATCCGAGTGCATGCATGATGAAAAATTCATGCAAAATAACATACCGAATTTTTTGGGTGCAACGCTCATTTAAAAAAATATATCCTATATATATTTTCAATACGTTCCGAGCTGCTACACGAAGTCTTAATGCGAGTCTTCATCGAGATATAAAAGAGGGAAAGAAATGAATAATACCGGAACGTGAACATAATATCCTCCAAATAAGTATTATATAGTAGTATTGGGGCGCGCATTGAGTTATTATTTTCGACGGTTGGCGTCGCTCGCTGAAGTTTGTTTCGAGTTGCGGGCGTGCACGCAGGTCTTTGTCTTTTTTGTATATTTATAGTTGACGAATATGGCTGCCGCTTTAACAGACGCGCGCGGTCGTTTTTGTTGTTCGCCAAGTGTTTGGCAGATACGGGGGTCGCGGAGTGTTTCGTTCCAATTCCAATGTACTTTACTTGTGAAGAATGAATTTTGAAAAACCAGTAAATTCCACATTCCTGTAAATTTTTCACAGCGGCAGTTGTAGCATTCGTTCAAATAAGTTGAATGACAAACAAAAACAAAATACATTCGAGCGAGTATTGGGTGGGGCATTGAGTTATTATTTTCAACGGTTGGCGACGTTGGCGTCGCTCGCTGAAGCTTGTTTCGGGTTGCGGGCATGCGTGCGGCGGACGGGGGGCCAGTGCGGGCCTTCGTCTTATTTTTGTATAGTTGATGAATATGGCTGCCGCTTATTTGGTCAACATAAAGCGACGCGCACGGCGCACGGCCGTTTTTGTTGTTCGAGGAGTGTTTCGTTCCAATATACTTATGAAGAATGATTTTTGAAAAAACAAATAAAATCACACGGTGCTCTTCGGTCAAAATGGTTGTTCTTCACATTCCGGTAAATTTTTCACGGCGGCAGTTCTACAGCATTCGTCCAATGTTGAAAATAAATTCGAGCGAGTAGAGAGGAAAATTGACAAAAAACGACTAATCAATCGGTTCTCAAAATTCTTCATGCGCAGAATCCGATTATATATATACAGACTTTTACGCAAATAATAGAGAGGAGGACGATCCGAGGGAGGAACGAAAAAACTCTAACAGTGTAGAAAGTGTAAATAAGTTTCATTCCCCATCGCGAGTCGCGAGTACGTTACGATGTCTTTCCCCTCCTGCCGTTTACTCCCTTGTTTACGCACGTTTGCAAATCGCGCTGATATGGTTGGAAACTTTGAGATGTATTTTATAGCGCTTGTTGGAAGAACATTTTTTGTGGAGAAAAGGGAAAAGTTGTCGTCTTTGTTCCTCGCGACACGAGCACGAGTTTTCTCATCGACACGCGCTGGTTTTCTCATCTTTTATCTTTTATTTTTTAAGCAGGCGCTCCTCGGACCTCTGACTTTGGGCGAATATAAATTCTATATTATTGAGCATATACGCACTAGATGCGGCGGGGTTGAATTCAAAGATGATTATCGATATTTTTTCCCAAAATTAAAGAATCCGTATAAAGATGTATGAAATTTATTGAATTATAGTACGGGAAAAGGAGGAAGAGTGCGCGATGATAAATAAGCAGGAAGAAACAATGAAAGGGAGAGGAGAAGGGTATATATAGATATATAAAAACGAAGATGAGCCCGAAGTATATATTTTAACGTCATGTCCATAAATGGATTTGAACTTTCGTTTCTTTCGGATAGATTCATGTAACACGGGGATACAAATTACAAACACGCCGGCGGTTCAGAGATTCTCTATCGAAACCGCTGGTGGGCCGAGGAGGAGGAGGAGAAGGAGGAGGAGGAGGAGGAGGAGAGAGAGAGAGAGAGAGCGCGGGACGTCAAAAGCGGAACAAGACGGACGTGATGAGCTAATCAGAAGCTTGCATAATATCGTTTTATCAAGAGCAAACACGAGATATAATATATAATGCGTTATTCGGGGGGGAGCGATTCTCGTTTATCGGGTAATTTCGTTAATTTTTGGTTAGTCCAGAGACAGAAATAGCAGATTGTAAGCTTGACTGACGAAATAATTAGTGACTCGGATCTTGGTTGCTTTCGCCTTCGTCGGTGTATAGTTATATCTACGGATCGGAAGGACAAATTTTCTAATAAGCATCGTTTCCAGAACCACGTCTTGTCGCGAAGCCTTTCATCTTGCGGCATATTCGATTTATTCATCAAATAGTCGACTCATTTGTTCTCAAAACTTTCCGAGGCTCATGTTACGCATTTATAATGCGGAAAGAAATTATATTATTTTCTGTGCTCTCGTTGAACACCAAATACACTATATAATTATATAATCATAGTACCCTGTTTTCAAGGAAAAAACAAAAAGAAAAAATGGATAACCATTACGATATATATGCTTTTTCTTCTCAGTTGGGCGGATCCCGTCCATCCCTCATCAATCGCGATGATAGCGAGAAAGCTTTATCCGCTGATAGGACTGTTTCTTGTAATTATCGACGCTTACGAGAATCCCCTTGGAAAGGATTACGAAGAGGATGGTACGAGGCTGATACGAATCGATGGTGACGTCATATTTGGTGGAATATTCCCGATGCACGAGCAAGTAAGTGAACGAGCAATATAGCCAATGCGCTAACATAAATATGATTTTTTATTTTTGTATTCTTCGATCGCGTTTTTTTTGTTTTTTTTTTTTTTTTTTTCAATTATACGGCTAGTCTTTGACAAAGTTTTAATGGGGATAGGAAAATGATTAGTAGAAGATAACTGACTTGGATTTTTGGCGGATAAAGATTTGGCATGAGCGGGGATATTATAGCGCGGCGGATTGAGGAGGTGGTGCAAATGACAAATGAAAAAGGCGTTCCGGGCGAACTTCAACGGGGTTTGGTTAGCGCTTTTGTCTCGCGATATTTATGGGCCTGTTTACCCGACGTCGTTATCTTTTTTGCTGTTATTCACCGGGTGTCTACTACGTGTCTACGATAAATAGTATATTACACCACAAGGGCAGGAATATCAAACTTCTGCCCGTGTGGTGTATACTATTTTTCTTCATAGCCGGTCGAAAGTACGTTTCTTCCGAAATACGCAACTATCGATAGAAGATGTTTTGATGCCTGCCCCCGACATTTGCTGCACGAGCGAAGCGAGTGCTGCTGGTCGGGGGGGGGGGGGGGGGGGGGGGCAGGCATAAAAAAAACAAGATATTAGCAAAGATAATTAATATGAATACTTGCATTCCTATGAACCTGAAAATAGATCATTATTCCGAACGACTATATTCATTTTATCAGCCTGGTCACTTTATTTTTGGCTTTCACATTGATTTTATCTGGAAGGATAAATGTATGTTATTCGTTCGGATTTGTACTGTTTTGATAATAGTGCTTGGAAATAATATGGCATTTCCATAACATATTTCCGAATGAATAACATAACCTTATTCGTATGGTTTGCAGATGACTAGACACAACCTTTCAAAAAACACGTAAGCAATATCGGTTCAAACGTTAAAAGTCAAAAGTAAAAAAAAATAATTACGTCAAACCTTTCGAAATGCAGAAAAAAGTTTTTGCTCCCGCCGAGACAAATGAAGCGCGTGCAGTTTTGACAGCGCAGAAATGTTATCTTTCGACTAAGGTGTGCAGAGAAAAATTTTTCTGCCCTCCGGGCCGAAGTTGCCACATTCCGCCTACGTCGGACAATAAAGCCTCAGACCACATGTTTGTCAGCCTCGGCTTCGCCTCGGCCGACAATTACATGTGCTCTGAGACTTTCCTTATTTTCCTGCCCTAGGTGTGTAATATACTATTTGCGCCCGCTGTCACAGCGAGCTTGTTTTTTTTTTTACCAATGCAGGAATGTTGAACTTTCGGCCCTGAAATCGGGGCCGAAAGTGCGTACTTTCGACCGAGGTATGAAGAAAAAACACTTTATTTCCCGGGCCCTGTTGCCAGCAAGTTTTAGCTATTCGCAGTTCCGTCTCTCGCAATGGACTCAAAGCCCGCATTGAGTGCACGGGTGTGAACTTTCTGGCTGCAAAACTTATTATTGGATGCATCGTTCTATTTATAAAAATAATAAAAATATTGTTTCGACTCTTCGGCCCGCCGTGGTGTAATACAATGGTAACAATAATAACAATGGTCGGACTTGCGAGCCGCCAGTTCCTTATTCGTAGACAAAGGGTTTTGCTCTTATTGGACGCACGTGGTTACGTATGCGCACTGGTCAGGAAGCGGGTATTAAGAAGCAATGCCGCCAACGATGAGTTAAAGGTTACAGGCATGATACCTATCCGGGGCTGTACTTGGCTTTCCTAACGACCATTATGCGCATGCGATAACAATAAAAATATAGCCCCCGTATATATTAAATGGCTTGGTAACTTAGTCCCCGTGCGCGGCGAATCGGCGAATACCGAGTTCATTGATAACGAAGAATTTTTTCACGACACCAACAACAACAACGAAAAATGATGAGAATGAGTGTAATGAGAAAAGATTGAAACATTAATGGCGGTTAGCCGCTGCATGGTTATAACTGGGGCGCGTTTTGTTTGAAAATAATGATAAAAGGAATAATACGACGTGGCGCCGTGGTTGCAACAATTTTCTACATTTTTTCTATATACTAATAAGTACCGTATTTAGCGGCAATAACAAGTGAATTTAAAAAATGTATATTTCTTACTGGCAGATTGCTGCATTTCGGGGTGGATCGCCCTGTGGCGCGGTAAAAGAAGAAAAAGGGGTGCAGCGTCTCGAAGCCATGCTCTTTGCCATAGACGAGATCAACAAGGACGACAAACTTTTGCCAAATACTACACTTGGTGCTCTGATTCTTGACTCTTGCAGTAGCGACACGTACGCCCTCGATCAGTGCATGGAATTCGTACGATCGTACATGAATCAGGTGAGTTTGAAAAAAGAAAAACTTATTAAAGTGGACGTTAGCGCCGATAAAAATCATTGTATTCGAAAAAATTGGCGGGTATCTTGGAGGGAGTACTCTTTAGATGCGTGCATCGCGCGGTATCGTAGGAACAAAAATGAACGTACAATCACGGACGGAGGCTTTAAGATTTATATTCTATATCTTAGAGACATGGGAAAATTTAATTAGGGCTCGAATAGATTAAAATATTGAGATACAATGAAAGCTGTGGAATAGAAACAGAGCCAAGTCATATGCATACTGCTGTTGCAACCGTCTCGTATCCGCATCCATAGCGGAGTCTTTGACTTGCTGCCACATCTCGAACGAGCAGGGATCATGTATTCCGGGGAATTTCTCGTTAACCAGTCACTCTGCGCGAAATCACATTTAAATAAAAAATATTTCATCGAGAGTGAAAAAAGGTTAAAAGAAAATGACGATTGAATGCGATATATTGAGAAAAAAAAAATTTGACTGATGAGAAAATACAATATATCGCAGATTCGGTCGAATTTCGAAATGGTTCCGATTAGACATGCATGCGGTTCCCTGCTCATACGATTTCTGTTTCAGCAGGCCATTTAACAAAGTACTTGATTCGTTATTCGGTTTACACAAACTCTCGTAGTCCTTACTAGTAGAAAGCTTTTTCCTCCTTGCTTGGCTCCGCGATGTGACGTGTAAAAGATTCACTTGCCCCATTATTGTGCGATCGTAATTTCGTGCATATGCAGCACAAGTTATCTCTCTCTCTCTCCCGTCACCCGCCGCTTTACCACATTCCGCTTACCCTTTTACCCATCTTTGCTTCTTTTTTTTCCTCCTCGGGTGAGCTTCCTTTCCGGAGCTTGTTATCCGTTATTCTGTTTCCCTTGCGATTCTATAACACTCGTGAGAGCAATATACTGGTAAATTCCCTTTCTCCCCCCGCTCCCCCGTTCATCGATCCATAGATATGAAACATTCCGCTACAAACTACTTCGTAATAAAAAGTGCTTCCGTTACTAATACAACATAGTACAATATAACATACTTGCCGACACATGCACGCCACGCATGCACACACATTCGCATGATATATGTGCTTTTGACTCTTGAAATTTCCTTTAAGCTTATCTCACCGCGCTTCAAGCCCCTTTACAATTTCCCTTTACTTTTTCATTGATGCCTGTGTTATTCTGTAAACACCGCTCCTCCTGGAGGTATTGCTCAGCAGCCTCGTTTTTTCTGAGGCTATCGCGTATTTTGACCAATGCAGATTGAGAAAAATATGCGGCGGGCAAGCTGCGATACATAATAACCGTTAAAACGGTCTCACTCAATCGAGTATCAAGAGCAACGCATCGCGAAGACTGCGTTATTTAAATAATTTTAAACATACAAAAATGTGTCAGTTTGTTTGAAAAAAAAAAAAAAAATAATAACTCGTTCAATCTGAAATACTGTATCTCTTAATTATTCTGGCTTAAACGAAACGGGCGTTTTCGTTCCGTCGGAAATATATAATTAAAAATATTCGTTATTTTTGTATATTATGAGAATTATTGACAAGAAAATGATGAGGACAAAAGTTTGGTGGTTTTTTTTAGGAGCCAATGTCTGTACAATCACTCGTCATACAAAAGAAACTTGCTCATATATACAAAGTGGATTTTCTATAGTTTCTCGTCGCGAACGACGAACTAGTTAGACACTCGAACGCGTACAATAGTCATAGGTATCGCGGTAATAAACTGTCAACATCTCAACAGCATCGCTTTCTTGTGACGGTTTTCAGGTAGATACCAGCGACTCGCTATATGTACTATGAAACTTGACAACAATTTTGTTAAGACGATTATTTTTCTTTAATATTGAACGGATATTTCGAAGAAGCGAGTTTTTCTCTCCAATTATTATGGAATGGTTATCGATTATTGCCCCTATTAGTATTAGGTAGTAATGCGGTGAATCATTTCCATATCCCGGTGATAAGGTTACATTTGAATACGCATGTTTCATTATTCGAATAATAATTTCGTACCGCGTACCAAAAATGATGGACAGTTCATTATATTTTCTCATTATCTGCTTTGATGTTGCATGTTCCTCTATAGTGAAGCTAATAATGTCAGAACCTAGGCGGTTGAACAATGGGTTCATTGACAGGCGAAGAATTTTCGACTTTGTCAGTTTCGACGAAGAATGTCTTGGTCTTTTTTTATTCTTCTCAATATGATGGACGTAACAATAGTAATAGTGATAATGATCGTTGCTTATTTCTATATAGATGCTACGAAACACGTGAATTTTTTATCATCGGCTGCGATATTTATTATAGACTGCTCGCGGCTCGTATAATACGCATAATATTAATTTGATAAATATCCTGCATCTGCATGATTAACCAGCGGACAAATATCTGGAGATTTGGAGTAAACGGTGCGTTTGTAGGATGACGAATACAAGGAATAAGAAACACACGCCGTGCTGCGATGACCGGAGCCGCGCCGCGCGCGCATGTGTTTTTTACAAACGCCCCGAGTAGGCGGTAGGATAATCGCACGCAGACTGAAAAAAATTATAGCGAGTCAATTGAGACATCCGCTGCTGGTAGAGCGCTGGTATATCGCTATTCGTTGCCAAAATTTCGTTCTGGATCAACATCAGTTGTACGCGCGAGCCGTTTCCGGATTGCCAACGGATGTAAAGCCGCATCTACCGCGGCGGCAAGGCTCGGACGATCGATAAGTTCTGCGAGTACACTCGTTTACACTCGTTCCAATCAAATGGACGCGGAGCTTTTTCTCGAATATGAGACTTTTCTTACTGTGCATGCGTTTCACAACCGCTGTTGTATAATATAATATCATCATTTTCGTTTTCGCGCGTTTATATATCTATATATAAGCGCTTCCGCGCGCATTCGAACCAACGCAAACTATAATTCGTTCTATACTCCTCCTATGTTGGAAATATCCATATTTTCAATGATAACAACTATTTAACGGCTTATCTTGAGCTGATAAGTCAATTTATTGATTTAAAAAAAAAAAAAATCAATCTTGAAAAAAAAAACTTTTTTTTCCTCCATTATTGAGTTTTTGAAGCATGTTTTCAACCGAATAACGAAATTTTGCAGATTTCCAATGGATAAAAAAGTGTTATAAATTTTCGGGGAAGTTTTCCGCTTTTCCCTACTTTCTTCTTCTACTACTTCCCTATACATGTATTAATCCGCCATCCGTATTATTACTCATAGTGAGCGTGGAATATTTAGTGCGCATAGGTTTTGGCTCATAATCGGCAGTTTGGTTGAGTTATTAAATTGGGATTGTATATAGTACTCCTCGGTCCATAAATAGCAGAGGAGAATCGAATTTGGTTTGTGTACAAAATAGGAGTTGTGCCACTCATAAAACTCGAACGAACAGCTCTAACATTATATCAATGATACTGTACACGGATAATCTTATTATTGCGGACGCCGGTGCGAGAATCATGGTTAATAAATTTGTATAGTTGATTGCGTGCGCGTTATATATTATATGCTCGTCACATTCTCTAATGTTGAACGATTTGCTACTCGCGATCGCTTTTTATGTGTGAAAGTTGACGCGGCGCGGCGGACATTCGACGATCGAACATAAAATTCGGTTTTTATCTTATACCCGGGTTTATTATCTATGCAAAGCCATTTTTCATATTTCACAATTGAATCGAAGCATTTTTTAAAATTTCATCAGCGTCATCGCACAATCTATACTTTCGCACAGTCCTTTTTCATGAAAAACGAGCGGCGCGGGGTATTGGTCGTTACCATTGCAGTTCACAGCAGCGCGCGCGCGTGCAAAAATAAAATTGTGTATATATTGGAGAAAGCTCAAACTCTGCTGCTACCTTTTGCTCTACGTTGCTTGTCGGGAGCGTCTTTGCTACGAATTATCTCTCGAGTAATGATTCGATCCAAGCGAATTTCATCGATCGAAGACACTCTGCCGCGATGACGCATCTGTGAAACACGTGCGCGTCTGTATGAATTGAAATCCCTGTAAATCCAATTAAAATACATAATATACCTCATTAAAATGTATAATACCATTTTAGAATCTTGTACTACACATTCATTATCGAATTCTCTCGTAATAAGGTTTCGTGAAATATATATATATGCATTCGTTGGAATGAAATTGCCTCGAGGGTGTCTAAAAATTCGTGGCATGACCGGATTTAACCTATGTACTACATATATTTACTCGCGAAAGTGCAAAGCTCCGAAATAATTGATTAATTCTCTATCATTTAGTTACAAAATGTAATGATGATAAATGCTTGTATCATATTATGTTTTTTGTTCAAGGACATGTCGGAGTACAAATGCGAGAATGGAAAATCACCGGAATACGTACCGCATAAATCGGTAACCGGAGTTATCGGTGCCTCGTTCAGCGTCGTTTCCATCATGGTGGCAAATATCCTGCGGCTCTTCAAGGTTAGTCTCAAATAAACTCTGGCGCACGCGCGCATCCAAAGTCGCTTGAAAGATCAGTTCCATTTATTTATCATTATAAATAATAATATTAGCGAATAGTTATCGAGTCTGTACCGGTTTAAAGAAGAAAAGGGGAAGAGAGAGAGAGAGAGAGAGAGAGTGTAAATGTAACAGAGTGCATTGGTTGGTATATGCATGAGAATAACTGTAAGCAAGTAAGGCTGAGATAATGAGATGATATATTATATATAGGAAGTCAAGTTCACCGTGGCGGTATAAAGCGCGGCGTCGGGCGAAAGAAAATATCGATTTCGGACGATATTCGAGAGTCGATGACGAGTGCCCGCCCGCCCGCCCGTGCGCGTCTCTCTTGGGGAGCGACCGATTTCCATATCGCGCTTTTTTCGCATCCAAGTTCCTATACATATATGATATAAGCCATATAACTTCCGACGCTGTCCAAATCATCCAAATCATCATCTCACTTTAGTCTTATCGCACTTGTTTCTCCTATTTGATCATCGTCATCGCCGCGTCGTCGCCCCTTCCCCTTGATACGTATAGGTGTCGATACATCAATACTATGCGTACGTACATATAAGATTACGAAAAAAAAACCGAACAAAAAAACAAAAGTATCCAATTGATTTTTCAAAGCAAGTTTCCCCGGTTATTGTAGGAGAAAAAAATAAACAAACGGATCGTATTTCTCGTCGGCCTGTACGACCATGTATAATAGTACCAATAAACAAGTTTTTGTTCGCGCGCGAAACGTGTAAGCTCCGCGTGCTTGTCAACCGCAGTCGATAGCTTCGACAAATGCGGATTGACTGACGCGTCAGGTCGTTATTTAATAGTACGAGCATGCAGGAAGATAGAACCAAGAAGGAAAAGAGTTGTTGTAAAGATAAAATCGAAAAATGCTGCGGTTGTATCCTGAATATTTCATTCGAGCCAAAACAATTTTATTTTTCCTTAAATTGCTCCTCGCCCAAGTGCGAGCATGCAACCGCATATATGAGAAACCGTCCGCATATAGATACAGGAGAAAAGTTTCCAGAAATTTTTTCATATTTAATAGACGTTTTGGGCGCCCAAGTCTCGACCCTCGCTCTCGAAAAAAAAAGAAAAGGAAATACGTAAAGTCTACGCGGTTGGTAAATTTCATTAGTATGTGAAGCTAGAGGAGGAGAACGAGACGACGGTGGTATTTATTTCCTTCAAACATTTATATCAGCAAAACGATATTTTATTGACGAGCTGGAAGAATCAAAAAAATTATAGGTATATGGAAGAGCGGCGGCGGCGGGGGGTTCAAGAGTTAGTGGCGAATAAGGTGACGGCAAAAACCGAGTAATTGCTACTTCTCCATTCGCAGCGAGTAGTAAAAGCATGTACTTGTCAGACGACGCGTCAGTCCTAACTCCTGCCCTACCGTTTTTAATGTTCTTTCCGCAAATTTGCCCACTTTAAATCCTTGAAAGCTCAAAACCTCTTTTGCGAATTCGTGTCTACAGAGAGAAAAATGCTGAAATGAGCATGCAGCTTGGAGAAAGGTCGAGCTGTACTTTTGTGTTCACTCAATTATTCGAGTTAACAACGCTAACTCGATCTCGTTTTACATTCTACATAGAATGTTAATACCTTCAGCTACTGCAAATTCAATTGAAATTTTTTCCTCAAATTTCCATATTTCTCTTTCGCGTCGAATCAAAAACTCACCGATAATCAAATTTCACTATCGCATGCACCTTTCTCGTACGATACGCATTTGCATGAAACCAATTTGCTTTCCATTACGGCATTACGGTTTACTTGAAGAATTTACAAAATAATTATGGTGAAAAATAAAGTAAAATGTTATGTTATAAAAAAATGAATCCAGCATGCAACGCGTTAAAGCGTGTGCGCGCGTCTTTGTTTTGCGGTGGAACGCGACTCGGCAAAGTGAATTCCTAGCATGTTGGACGTCTCGTTCGCTCGCGGACCTTGAGATTAAAATTCCCTTAATACATTTTCCTTTCGAACATGGAAAGATTGATTTTTTTTCCGAACCCTCGTTACCCAACAACAACAACAACTTGCCGACAATTGTAAAAAAATTATTCAATGGAAAGCACTCGAGCAGTAAGTGGCGCGCTGTAAGTAAAAAGCTAATAAGAGAGAGAATAATGTAGCTCTCACAAAGACAAGTTATGTGTACACGGTACGCGTGTAATGGCCGTACGAAACTAGAACGAGGTACTACATAAATGTTAAATGATTGGCATGAGGAAATTTCGCGCTCGGTGTGTATCGTCGTACGACCGCGGGGGACGATAGGTGGATGCACGAGAGAAGGAAAATAGAAGAAATGAGAAATAAAGAGAGGAGAAAAAATGAGCTCGAGAATGTTTGTGATATGCAATGGACTTTCCAAGGAAGCTTTCTATTTGAGCTCCCTTGAAGTCACAGGGCAAACAAGTTTTTCGAAGGAGAAACGATCCGCGCGCAGGAGAAATATATAAGAGAAAAACGTAGACACACACAGTCAGTTTTTTTCCTACAGCCGTTCCAATAGCTCCGGGCTCTTCGACGCACACACACACCAACTATCCTGTCTGCATATATATATATATATATATATAAGTATATATATTAGGGTGTGTCGAAAAAAATCGATATTTTTTTTTTCGGGCTCCACAAGCATTTTTCTTCTTATTGTTATGCCAAACGATGAAGCTAGCCAAAAGGACAGCTCAAAATAAAATTATTTCGGCCGGCCCACCGCATACTTCAATTTTCCATAAGAATAACGTGTGAAAAAAAAACTTCGGTGAACATTGTTCCATATCTGTAAAAAAAATTGCACAGATATTCTACTGACGTATTTTTATAGAAAATTGAATTCCCTACAAAAAAAGTCGTTAGAATCATTGGCCTAGAACCAATCGTTCAACGATTACAGCAGTTTAAAGTTTCTAACGTCACCTAGCCAGATTTCGCATGTATCATTCCCTATTTTCGAGGTCGCTCCTTTTAATGGTACTGTTTAAATTGGACTGAAAACTATTTTTAAGTATAGTTTTTCAAAAATAGCTTCTAGGATTGTTATCTAGGCAAAAATATCGGGCGCATACTGTTCTCATTTGTTTGAACGAACGACATAAATTGTTTGTCTTTCCACTATTTGTTTGAATAAATTATGAAATTCAATTAACCAAACCAAATGCATAGATACAATATACATAGGAAAAGAGAGAGAGAGAGAAAACAGTTCAATTTATTTCCCGTGCTTACTATTGAATTGATTAACTTATTATAATTACATGTTGGCGTAATACCGAACCGTTTGAGCGCTGTAAGCGCATACGTTGGCTTAATGCCGAATTGCTTCAGTCTTAATTTTTTTTAAATATAAAAAAACATAGGCTTTAGCCCAATCTAAAAAGCACCGTTAAAGGGAGCGACCTCGAAAATAGGAAATGATATATGCGAAATCTGGCTAGGTGACGTGAGAAACTTCAAACTGCTGTAGCCTTTGAACGGTTGGTTCTAGGCCAATGACTCTAACGACTTTTTTTGTAGGGAATTCAATTATCTACAAAAATACGTAAGTAGAATATCTGTGCATTTTTTTTTAAAGATGATATGGAACAATGTTCACCGAAATTTTTTTTTCACGTGTTATTCTTATGGAAAATTGAAGTATGCGGTGGGCCGGCCGAAATAATTTTATTTCGGGCTGTCCTTTCGGCTAGCTTCATCGTTTGGCATAATAAGAAGAAAAATGCTTGTGGAGCCCGAAAAAAAAAATATCGATTTTTTTCGACACACCCTAATATATATATCCATATAGTATATTAAGTGTCAAACGGCGCATAATACGAGCGTCTACATTGAGTATATTTTGCTTCGGTGCATATACACGGAAATCCAATTCTAACGAATGGCACCGACCCAGAATTTAACACGAAAGATCATGCTTGTAAAAATAACGGAATTCGCGATTTTTTTTAATGCGAAACGTTTTTCGATTTTTCGAATAATTATTTTAATCCAACCGTTATTGATTCGTTAAATGCACGCTTACATTTTTTTTTTAACCAATTAATTCGGACCTTTGGTTCGGATTGGTGTTAGGACAACGCCCCCAATACCAACCATACCAACCATATACCGCAATGTGTACATTGATATACCGTGTAGTGACGATACTCATTAGTGAATAACAAAGTCACGAGAAATGATAATATAAAACGCAGATAGGCAAGAGAATCCGAATGCTCTTGTTGGCTCAGTTCAAGTTCTTCCACATTTCATTTATCGAGAACCGTTGCTGGCGGTAGTACTACTCGCAGTCTTTGCCTCTTCTCACAACCCTTCTTCAAAGATACTCGTGTCTATTGACGCGAATATTTATGCGAAAATTTTTTGAAAACACTTTTTCTTTTTTCTTTCCCTTATTTTCTTCTTCGTTATCTTTTGTTCGTTATTGCGAATGACGCGAAGCACTTTGATATTTCGGTAGGAGCAATCAAATCGGTCGCACCCGCGTATATGGGATGCGCGACCGATTTGATTGAATTTGTTGACATGTTTTTTTTTTTTGTTATTTTTTCACACAAGAACGTATATGAGGCGCGCGCACGCGCCGGAGCGGGGGAGGAAGAAGTATGGATTTGGAAAAAATTCGAGTACTAGCTCGTTTGAAAGGTTGTGAAAAGGTGGGCAATGCGTAGTACGTCATTTGAAAAGGAAAAGAAGAAAAGTTGGATAAACTCGGAAAGCTACTCGCAATAAATGCATACATATGTATCATGTATCGATGTTATGTTGTTCGTATGGATGTACTCTTCACAGCAGAGTTCTATAAACGTTGTAAGTACTTTTATATAAGTTTTGAGGGAGCGCAATGGCCAGCACCGCGATCGCTATAGTCATTTTATATTGAAAGTGGCGCGCGGAACGGAACTGGTCTCGTATATCTCGCATGGAGTTGCAAAATTTCGAAACTCTATTCGCCGCGGAGAAACTTTTCGATAGTTACGTCACATACTGGCATAAACATGCACACATATTTATCGAGTGCATCGCGCTTCTCCGTACGAAAAATCACGTGCTGGTATGTCGAGGATAAAAAAAATATTGAACTTGATGATCTTATTAATGAATCAGAGCTCGCATAAGTATTAGGATTTGTCTATGAAAATAAATGCTGTCTGTTTCGCTTCAATTTCTTCATACTAAACGGTCCAATCTCATTCGGAGTTGAAAAAAAATCCATTTCCCCGTTGTCTGAGCGATCTTTATTGGTAAAAAAATACCCACCTTTCGGCCACTAATATCGTCCGTGCTGGTTAGAAACCACTGTCTGTTGCATAAGCGAAAGATAATGAGATCATATATATATATATACTACGTGCGCGCAAAAGTGCGTGGTAACAAACGGAGGAGGAGGAGGAGGAGGGTGGTTGGTACCAAGCCATAAATCATGAGTCAAGGACTAAATTTATTCTTCCCTAATCGCGAATCTGCTCGGTATGAACAAGTTCAGCCGGTTTCGTTCGCGGCATGCCGCCTGCCTTATTTGTGTCTGGTGTTGCATGATTATTCCTCGAAACCCACACACCCATTTGACGATTCAGGGGATGACTGTCCCGTTGGACACAAACAATATATTCCTGGCTCCTGCTTCCACGATGCCCACTCCCCTCGGGTTAAATTTGTTTTGCTTTCGAATATTCGTGATATTAAGTTGAATCGGCACGAAAATAAATTACATTTTCTTCTTTGAAAACGCGCGAACCGCGAATGAGAGCGATCAATACAATTCAATGATATAGAAATCATCAAGCCGTGAAAGATATTTTTATACAATTATTGAGGTTATTGTTTTCAAAATGCTTAAACAGTTAATCTTGATTCCATCCATTATTGAAAAATGCGAAAAAAGTTGACTGCAAGTGGGCGGCGACCAGCAGTATAGTTTTTCCTCTGCCGGAGGAAAATATTATTTTTAAAAGGTTGAAGAGGAGGTTGAAGGGTGAATTTAACATTTTTTTTCATTCTCGTAGATCCCGCAACTGAGTTACGCATCGACGAGTACGGAACTTTCGGAGAAGAGCCGTTTCGAGTATTTCAGCCGAGTAGTCCCACCGGATAATTTTCAGGCACAAGCGATGGTCGAGGTGATACGACAGTTGGGTTGGAAATATGTCTCTACCGTCGCGGTCGAAGGTGATTACGGTGAAAAGGTACATTATCATACATTTTTTTTTTTTCATTATCGTTTGCATGCTAGTCCTATTTGACGAGGCAACCCCTGCTTTCGTTATTAATGAAAACGCAATACCTATCGTTATTTGATACAAGACCCGGCGTCCAATATTTAATATCCTTTGGATATCATACGAGGCGGAGCGATCCCATAATAGTAGTATATGTAGCGGGATGAATTTTGGTTTGTCTAATGCCGCAGCGCGCGCGTGCGCGCGCGCCGAGAAATTATGAATTATCTTTTATTTCTCCGAGCTTTGCAAAGAGAGCGACACAGCTCAATCAACATCGATCATTCACCACCATGAGAAACACGTGTGCACACATATGAGCGTAACAAACTCGCGTGACAAGGGGACTGAGTGAAAAATAAGCAAAAACTGGAATATAGAATTGTGAAATTTTGAAATAGCGGAAAAGAAATAAGTGTCCATCGATCGAGAAAAGTTGCTGAAGAACAAAATCAGTCCGTGCGAGATGGATGCGAATCGCGCCTCTCTCCGTATACGGCGGGTGTATTCTATTTTTTTTCATCGTCAAATCATTTAACTTTTTCGTTTACTCGAATCGAATTTCTCGCATGTCATTTGTCTCGCGCACAACGTATCCCCCCATACTCATCCAATAAAATTCCGCAGGCGTCCGAGAGTCTCCGCGATTTCCGCACGGGATACATATATCGAGCGATAGGAATAAGGAAACCAGAGAAAGTAATGCCAATAAGAATAGAAAAGAAAAGCCAAAAAGAGGCGGCGGCGACAGAATAGCTGTCTCGCGTCCGTCCAATAAGATCAAAGAATATACGACGAGATAGAGAGAGAAAAAAAATGAAAGAACAAAGATAAAATGTATCAATCTCACAGTTGGATTAATATTATGATCTCGGTATCGCGCATTTGCCGCACGGATCTTACGGCCGTTTCCGCTCGAACGTTGACGCGATGGCAGTCGAAAACATTCATTCGAACCGTGATCTTTACGAGTTGTCTCGTCAATCGCAGAATTTAGCGAGCACTTAGCTCGCAAGGGTTATTCTCTTCCTCTCGACGATTTCCTCGTCTACGCGTTAAGCCTCAGCATCCCCGAGTTTGGCCTCGCTCGCATTCTCTCTTTTTTGTTTGACGACGATAGATTCGCGTTCTCAATCTCGTACGTCCCCTCTTGGCTCCTAGCTTGATTTTCATTCGATGGGAAACAAGAAAAATAAAAGCCCAACGGAGCTATATGTTACGACGACCGACTGCGCGTGCGATAAAAAGATGTGCGAAATTACGTAATTTCTACTTTGCCAAATACGCCCCGCGAGATAGGTCGTAAAAAAGCTTGCTGTTGGTCAGATTAATTTGGCAAGAAGCGTGTTTTTATGAAATATTTTAAAAATCGTCAAGAGCGCGCAACTCATATAAGCATTCGCGCAGATAGTTTTTTTTTTCCAATACTACCGTAAGAAAAAAATAAATCCAGCATCGAATCGTGTCACTGATTCATTCGTAAATGATTGTTTTGATATTCTTAGGAATGAAATACGGTGTGACGACACGAATGAACTTGATTAGATCCTTTGAGGCACACACGCCTCAAGAGAAACTATATGGCGCGAGAAACCTCTTGGGAAATAAAGGTACCGCGTAGGGTGAAAAGTTGAGCGTGTACGGTTGAAATATCGAGTGTCTCGGCGGTCTCGGCCGTCTCAGCGCATTATTGACAGAGATAAAAAGTTGAGGCATAAACTCTGGCTCGCGGTGAAGCATATAAGAGAAGCATTTTTCGCGTATCACGAAATTCTTTATGCCCTCCTCGTAGACAGAGCAGGGATATAGGTAGAATACCGCCGCTCGAGAGCGTGTATGCGTATTGGTGATGCATAAAAAAGACCCAAGATTCTTAATTGTTTCGATTATCTTTGACATTACAACATGACATTACTCGGTGAATTCTCATTAAAGCACAGAGATAAGAAAAAAATCAAACGTGAGATAGTAACGAAAAAAAGCACAAAATTCCTTTTTCAGGGAATTGCGAGTTTCATTGCTCTTTCGTCGGATTACAACATATGCGTTGCTGTCAGCGAGAAAATTCTCAGAAATTCGAAACTCGAGGATTTTGACCGTATCGTTGAGAGACTCGGGACGAAGCACAACGCGAGAGGCGTTGTACTCTTTGTTGACGAGGATAACGTTAGGTAAGTGTTTATTTCGAATCGTTATACGTATTTCACAAAGAATCTCTGCGAGAAATGGTATCCTAATTTCGCCTTGGTGTCTTAAGGAGTTTCGGTACAGGCGATACAATGTTGCCATGTTAAACCATGCTAAAAACATAAAAAATTTCAAAAAGTTCAGAATTTTATAAAATTTCATGAACATATTCTTTAGTGCCAAATTTGACAATACAAATTTTTAAAGATTTTTCTTCTACACAGTTATCGAGTAATTGATCACTAAAACTCACGTGTATGAGCATAGCGTTTCCAAATATATATAGGTATACATTCCGGGCATAAGAAATCTGCTTTAATGCGTAATTACTCGATAACTATGTAGAAGAAAATTTTGAAAAAAATTGTGTTTTCGCACTTGATGTTGATGAAGAACATTATCACCAAATTTGATCAATTTCTTAATATTTAGACTTCTATACCGAAACTCCTTAAACTATTTTTCTCCACCTATGCTCCTTTTTTTACACCGCTTCTCCTTTTCCTTCCTTTCTTTCTTCCTTTCTTTCTTTCTTTCTGCGTCTGTCTGTCTGCCTGTCTGTCTCTAATATTTTTTTAATGAGTATGTCTATGCCGCGTTGACTCCTTATTCATGGATCGATGCATAACGCGGAGTTAAGCGACGGGCGGGGGTACAACTCGCGACATAATGAACAAATAATTTTCGGGCTCCGGTTTGCTGAGCACGGTAAATAAGGAGCTTTTCTTCGACCAAGTTGAACGCCGTATTTTAAACCAGCGTGCGGCGCGCGTAAACGCACGAAAAACTTGATGAGCAAAGATTCTATAGTTAAAAGCGACCTGCTTCGGGTTTCCCTAATTTTTACATCGCCTAATTTATATGCTCATTCGAACGTATCATATATGTAGTAAGTGTGAAAAAATGCATTTTTCACACTTTCCATATCCTGTAAAAAAAAAAATGATGGGGCCAATGGGACTTGGCCTCGAAAAAAAAATGCTCTACTGATGCTTCTGACTAATTTTCTCAAATTTACAATGAAATTGAATAAATCTGAATTCTACGAAAAAAAAAAATGGGGCAAAGTGACTCTTCTGTTTGACAAAAAAATTTTTGTGTCAAAAATTTTGTGCGTTAGGTGGAATTGGAAGACTTTCGATGTGTGTACGGTGATCATTAGGTTATTCTGTGTCTTTGTGGTATTTCGTCGTGTGGTATATTTAGTCTTCGTATTATTTTGACGCATGTTAGTTTGGCCGGTTATTTTGTTCCAGTGTTATTTTGACATGTAACCCAAAAATAGGCTCTCACCTCGTGCACAGTTATCGATGATGATAATGTTGGTTATCAATGCGATTAGTATACAATTCATATGAATGAAACAAACATCTCAGTTACTTAAACCTTAAAGATTCACAAAATATAGAGAAATATAGAGAGTTTTTCGGTTAGTTATCGACAATTTGTTGATCAATGGCACATTATATTACTGAAGAAAAATGTTAGAGAAAACATATCCTGAGTATGAAAATTATTTTATCTTCAACTTTTGAAAAGTTAACTTTGCCTCAAAATTTACAATTTTAGATAAATCCACTTTCCCCCGAGTGGCCACTTTATTCCATGTTCCCCCCCCCCCCCCCCGCCCTACTTATTGCGGATAAAATGATGCGGTGAAGGGCGAGCAAACAAACAACTTTTTTCTGCGGCGCAACGCATTTTTCACGTTAAGATGCGTTTCGTTATGTTTCTCTTTGAATTTTGTATTTATGTTAGCAAAGAGAAGCATTTGAAATATCGTACGCCAGCCCACGAACTCGGGGTCTTTGAGTATATTATTTTCGTTGTTTTTTGTTTGCGGGTTTGTTTTTTGCACTCAAATAATATCTATCCATTTTATTCAATTTGGTGCCGGAGAGAAAATCGCTTCGTGCAAATAGGCCCCGAAGCGACTTAAGAATTAAGGTCGCCATTGAGGTATCCGCGACATCACTTGCAACGTCTTGCAAATAATTTTTCATCAGAGAAACCTCTTGTCTGCTCTTTGTACAACGGTGTCAACTATAGTCGTTGAAACAGCATTAAGTTGTTTTATTGACATTTAAATTCTCCCGCTTACATTATAAAATAAACCGGGGCGGGCCCGCTTCCTTCGACCACACTTGTACATACAAGTTGCGCTAAGATGAAACAAGTCATAAAAAAAAGCGCATACCCGCACCTGTTGAATACACGTCGATGATTCGTGTGAAATTTGGTCTCTATGCTGACGAGAGTCTCGCCGCACGCTCTCCTCGCGCGCATGAAATAGTATACACGAGTGCATGCGTTAAAAAAGCTCAAAGTTGGCGACTACTCGTCATTTCGTTGTTCAACGATTTGGTATTACAGGACAAATAAATGGCATATTACTGCGAGTCCGGTACGGTGTGCCGCATTACCCGCTCTCGATAAAATACTATTTCTATTACCTACGTGCGTATTCCAATCATTTCCGCGATAAGGCGCGCGCGGGGATTCTTTTTTTATTTTCTCGATGTTGTTGTTGAAGAATTCGCCGCGTGAATATTAAGCGCTCGATATTAAGTAGATAACTATGGTGTTATTTGAAGGAGAAGCCTCTCTTATACACGCAGTACAAAAGCTTTTGTACGATGATCCATATACCACCGATGAGCAGTGAATACGGTCAATGTTGATCGGACACCCGAATGCGGCGATGCGGCGATCTGTGCCAAGCAAGCGCGGGCGCGCGCGCGTCAAGCCTGCATGCCTGCATGTATATTGGTCCGATCATACGCGCTACCGTACTACTTACTTCACCAAAGCGATATCATTATCGCTATACTCATGATGCTAACGCGTATGAAATTCTCGCATTAAGGATCCTTGTTCGAATAATCATTCAAGAATAGATATGCATTTTCGACGTACACGAAACATTGATTTTTTTTATCGTTAATTTGTTATAGAGGGAGAATCGCATTTTCGCGCGTGGGTTTTATATATATAGTATAATGTGCGAGTTTTAATAAGAGTCAAACGGGATTATTTCGTTGCTGGTTGGTGTCCCCGTATACACGCGTACATACTATATAGGTACGGTAGCTTGTTTCCGCATCAGAACGACGAGTCGCCGTCAAAGCCCCCTCTCGTTATACGCCTAACTGCCGAGAGCGAGAGACTTGTCATTTTTCTAATAAAAATGCGTTTGCCCCCCCCCCCCCCCCCCTTTGGAAACTTGTAACTGGAAACGGTGAAAATGAATGCTGGCAGGGAATAAACGACAAATGTATGATTATAAAGGCTTCAGATGTGATTATAGATGTGTGTCTCCAGTCGTTGAATAAAATTCCTCCGCGCTTGTAACAACATTTATAATCATGCCAAAAGCAGGATACAACAAAAACATGCGAAATACAAAACTCGGAGAAGAAGAGTTCCGGCTTCCTTGGCATCTATCCGCCATTTCTTGCGCTTCTTGCGTTGTAGCATTACAATTTTTCGTTCGATTCCTTGTTCATCCGAAGATACTATAGAAAAGCGCGCGCAAAATATTGGCGAACTTGGTTGGCCACTGTGTCAAAAACTTGGCACGACGTTGCACGAATGAGCCATAATAATAAACAAAAATTTAAGTGCAAGAAATGATAACGAGGACACACAAGAGGGAAGGCCGCCTGTTCGCCGCGGATGCCGTCATAGGCAAAATATTGAATAACGATAATAATTAATTATACTTTATTATGACGAACCCGCCTCGGATTTTCATATGTTTCAACCTAACCATTTACAGATTCTTTTTTCAATTCGATTTGTATACACTTCCGTTTGGATATATAGATCCACGCGGATGAATCGGTTTAAATATGTCAAAATATGTGTAAACCTTTTTTGTACTACTTATACTGAAAAAATAAGGATTAAAAAATGTATAATTCTTGCGCATCCGCGATGAAACATATCTTCAACGACACTTTTTATCCTCGATTATAACGGATCTCGCAACCGCGAAATCGCGCACGGCGAGATGTTACAACATTCTTACCTTGAAAAGAGATTGTTCGAGCAGCGCGAAATGTACAAACTATGATCCGTCAAAGGTGGCCCATGATTTTTTACGCATTACTCAAAATTATATCTACGCATGAATGAGTCAAAACAGTAATATAAGAATGCATATGAGCGAACGAAGGATGGTTAATATTTGAGGAGACATCGAGGTCCGAGATTCGAGTTCTGCATACTGTAGATTGTCAGACTCTTCAATACTGGATTTTGAAGCAGGGTATGGCCGAGTCGATATTTTGCCATCGTGCGAGTGCGCTGCGATAAAAAGTGAAATTCTCTCCGCGCCACGGTTTCGCCTATTCGCTCTGTGCGCGTGGGCGGAGCCAAAAATGTAATACTACTGGGGCATTCCACGCCAAATCGGAACCCATTCTGCTTTTGCATCTCCGATTTTCTTGATAATTTTTTATGTTATAGTGCATATTGAGAAAGACCTCCATGATTTTTTCCAAATTTTTTTGCCCAGCCGTTTTTGAGATATCAATTTTTGAAAAAAATTGTTCTTATTTTTTTCAAACGCCCGTAGCTTTGCGAAAAATGGGCCGATTGGAACGCTTTTTTTTTTGAAATTTTTCTCATTCACAGCACTTTCAAAAAATGAAATTGAATAAAATATCAAATACGTATTTCTATAAAATTTTCAAATTTTGATTATAAAATGTTGATTTCCAAAAAACACGTAGCGATCGATTTTCTTGAAATTTTTTTCATAAAAACTGTTACTTATCCCGCAAATTTTAAGACTAGTCCCATAATGGGCAAATGATGGAATCTATTTTTTTCGAATTTTTGAAACTTCATACTTCAGCTATCTGCACTGAAAATAAATAAACATTGTTTTTCTAGTTCCACTCGCAATAGTTTTTGCCATCTATGAAATATATAAGATATGTTTTAATAATATAATGAATTATGACCATATATTTTCAGTTAAATATATAACAACATAAGGTTTTTGCATTACTTCTTATTAAATTTCATATTGAGTCAGTATTTTATGCGTATGGAGAGTTGCAATACTTAAAGGTTCTTACTATTTGAAAAACGAAACTCATTCTAAAATAATTGAATTACTATATCTGTTCGCACGTTGGCGCCTTTTGAAATGATTTTTAACTTTTACTACGGTCGGTAATAACAATATCGTTAACACAGCTTAGCGGCTGAGTATCTTTTTAGGTTAGGACTAAGAACAAGATTTTAGTGTTGTGTTTAATCACGTATCAACAGTGTCTCCTGTATATAACCTTTACTGATTTGCTTTAAAGGAAAATTTGTGTAATATCACCCAATTTTTTTTTTTTAAAAGAACTGATTTTGAACTTTTGTGCTATGTCATCTTTTGGAATATATAATTTATGCTGTAATCCATTGCAAATAGAAAATCACAGAGTTAGGAGGGGTCTTCGACGAGCTTCTATTCCCCAACAAAACTCATATAACTTGAGTAAGGATGATTTTCTTTGCACATGGTGTAGAAAAGAATTGGCCATAAGGAATAGTGCCTGTGATCATGAAGTTGAAGGCGGAGTTGAAAATGTTGTAACTGAGAAAACCGTCTCATTAATTTCAGAAATGGTGTCTGGTAAATTAATCATACATCCTTGGCCATTTTCCAAACTTTATTTATGATTAAATAATAGTCTATGTGAAAATAATTAATCGATTTTATCATTTTTTAGAGTTGGAAAGCGTGAGTCAAGAACTAACCTCTCAAACTAGTAGCTTGTCTCAATTGAGTTTAGGTACTGTGTTGCCTGTGGTTAATGATGCAATCGCATTATTAAACCAATCCCCAATCGTTAAAAAGTATGCCGATAACCAAACTTATCTACAAAAAAAAGTTCGAAATGTATGCGATGAATTGAATACGTCTTTGGGAATATTGAAAGATACTGACGATGAAACTAATTCAAAAGACTTTTTGGAGATGATCGAAAAATTGAAGATTAAGTTTACCAATAATAATACGACGAGGTCTGAGAAAATTCAAATCCTCACGCTCTTGCCTGAAACATGGGGCCTACCCCGAGTTTGTAGTATAATGGGTTGTACAAGATACATGGCGTCTTTAGCTAGGAGACTTCGTGAAGAAAAAGGCATCCTTTCAACACCAAATGCGAAATTAGGTAACGAATTTTTTTTTATGAAAACGAATTACTGATTTTTTATTCAGTAAAGATAAACTACATTTTCTAATACCTAGGTCGTTCGTTATCAAATGATATAAAGGCTCGGATTAGGGAATTCTATGTTGACGATGAAATCAGCGTGAATATGCCTGGAATGAAAGATTATCTTTCTATTAGGAATGATGACGGAAAACGTGAACATATGCAAAAACGACTTATTCTATCTAATTTACGCGAATTATATGAAATTTTCAAAGAACGATATCCTGATCATCGAATTGGTTTCTCTAAATTTGCGTCATTACGCCCTCAACACTGTGTACTTGCAGGTTCTAGCGGAACTCACACTATTTGTGTTTGTTCTATGCACCAAAACATTAAGCTCATGATGTTAGGTAAGTGTAGGTTAAAAAAATCTTTATCAAACCATAAATAAATAATATGAATAATAAAATAAATAATATAATAATATAAATAACATAAATAAACTCTTTTGTTGCAGGATGTAATTTAGCAACTCTTACAAGCCAATCTGAAACATCATTACAGCATTATGGTGATTGCTTGGAAATAATTATGTGTCAAGAATCAACTTCTGATTGTTATTTCAATAATTGTGATAAGTGCCCAGGAGTACAAATTTTAAAGAATTTATTACTTGATATACTAGATGAAAATGGAATCGATGAGGTAACTTACAAGTATTGGATTTCAAAGCCTCGTACAAGTATGGAAACATTCGTGAAAAGTTCAACAGATTTTGTCGATAATTTTTGTGAAAACCTGCTCGCTCTTTTACCGCATCATTACATTGCTAAAAAACAAGCAAGCTATTTGAGATCGCTAAAAGAATCATTGAAACAGAATGAGTACATTGTGATTTGTGATTTTTCGGAGAATTATGCCTTTGTTATTCAGAATGCTGCATCTGGATTTCATTGGAATAACGACCAAGCAACGATTTATCCAGTTGTAATTTATTACAAAGAAGACAATGTACTTATTCACAAAAGTTTAGTCATAATATCTGACTGTTTATCTCATGACGCAGTTGCCGTTCATGAATTTATAAGGATTACAACGGAATTCATCAAAGAGTTATCCAATGATGCTGTGAAAATTATTTACTTTTCTGATGGAGCGCCTCAGCAATTTAAAAACTTCAAGAATTTTGTAAATATTAATTATCATAAAGAAGACTTTGGCCTGGAAGTTGAATGGCATTTTTTTGCAACAGCCCACGGCAAAGGGCCTTGTGATGGAGTAGGGGGTACCGTTAAAAGAATAGCTTCACGAGCGAGCCTTCAACTTCCGTATAACGAACAAATATCAACACCTCATCAATTGTATGACTGGGCGGTAAAACCGAATTCTTTGCCAAATATTTGTATTCGGTTTTTTTCTAATGACGATTATATTCAAGCCAAAGAATTTTTGGAGAAACGTTACTTAAAAGCTAAAACAATATCAGGTACACAAAAATATCATTGTGTCATACCTGACGGAGAAGGCACTTTGAAATTTAAAGAATTTTCATTTTCTTCAAATTCGCAAACTTATAAGTTGTTCAAACGTGTAAGAAAATGTGAATAAATTTAAAAAGTTATCTAATATTATAATAGCGTACTTTATTCGACCTATTTCTTCTGCTTTTAATGAATATGTACACTAGTTAATAATTATTCCGTGTCATATAATCCTTGAAAGTAACTTTAATGTAAAGTATAATGATTTTTCGAATTTTATTTTACATTTGATTTAGAAAATTCCGTATCGTTTTTTTTTTTCTAAAAGTGCGTCTAAAGACAAAACTCGAAAAAAAAGATTCCCTCTCACTGAACATGAAATTTCAAAAATTAAAGAAAAATAGATCCCATCATTTGCCCATTATGGGACTAGTCTTAAAAGTTGCGGGATAAGTAACAGTTTTTATGAAAAAAATTTCAAGAAAATCGATCGCTACGTGTTTTTTGGAAATCAACATTTTATAATCAAAATTTGAAAATTTTATAGAAATACGAATTTGATATTTTATTCAATTTCATTTTTTGAAAGTGCTGTGAATGAGAAAAATTTCAAAAAAAAAAGCGTTCCAATCGGCCCATTTTTCGCAAAGCTACGGGCGTTTGAAAAAAATAAGAACAATTTTTTTCAAAAATTGATATCTCGAAAACGGCTGGGCAAAAAAATTTGGAAAAAATCATGGAGGTCTTTCTCAATATGCACTATAACATAAAAAATTATCAAGAAAATTGGAGATGCAAAAGCAGAATGGGTTCCGATTTGGCGTGGAATGCCCCTACTGCACTAATAGTATTAGTGCATACTGCCAGCGCCACTATAAAGGGGGCTCCGACGTTTTTGAAGGCATACAGAACTATTATACGTATACACGACACACGCTCACTTTCAAAGTAGTAAGCTACTGTTTGCGAATTTCTGCCGCGTCGTTCGGCGTATGCTGACATAGCTCTTTTCCATCGGTCAAACTTTCTCGATGAATTACAGTTTTGAAAATTCGATCGCGGTAGATAAGGAGGAATAGCCGACAGAGATCCCATATTACCTTCAAAGGACTTGCTTACTTTTTTACATATATTCATTCGTACCGACTTGCCGTTAATGCTCCGATAAGCCTCACCGATGCCAATGAATTTTCCATTAGTTCATACACTGTCGTATATTTTTGTGAACCGTGCGCGCACGGAGATAACGATCGAATGCTCGATATTTCTCGACGCGCGATACCGCCCTCATTCTCAAAGTCTCGTTTATTATTTTGTTTCTCTCTTATTTCTTTCATTATTTCCTCTTCTCTTCTGCTTGTTCAAATATACCTACATATAGTGAAACGGCACTCCCTTTTATCCTATCGAAATATCACATTTGAACCCCGGCGCCACGCGAGCTCGTACTTAGCCGCTCGACGCGACTCTCCGTGGCTCAGCGTAAAGGCTATCGCCTTAACAGAATAAACTCTTTTCTCTCATAATTACACTCATGTTATGTTTCAACGACACTATTAATTTCATCTTTATACGAGGCAAGATTTAATCGAACAAAGCAAATTCAAAATTCAGTGTAAAAGGCAATTGAAAGTGTCCAGATAAAACTTGTCCAGAAAAGTCCTATTGCGTGCTGGATCGAACGGAAATAGCCAGTCACGAACAAGAGTTTGGTTCTAGGAGAAATATTGATCCAAATTGAGCGTAATTTATTAATTTAACCAGTGCAACAAGAAAATTTGATTTATTTAATTTTGAAAAAGTAAAATATGATTTTTGGTTGATAAAAACATTTATTTTTACTCAGGGATCATTCATTTCTCAAAAGCGAGGGAAATCAACCTCAAGCTTGTCCAACCACGTGGAAATAGAAATCGGCCGACCAATCAATGAATTTAGCGAGCAAAATTCTGGTTGGAGATTATTTTTCTCAACGAATCAAAGTTCGCGTTATTTTTAGACTGAATTATCATTATTATTTCTTTGTCTGAACGAGTATAAAAGGCCGTGCGGAGCAGTCACGGCAGCTTATTCTTGAATCAGCTCTCGCTTTAGTACAGAGGTAGTGACTCTGGAAACAAGCTCCAACAAACCAACCAACCTGAATTCTCCAAATTTCACGCCGAGAGGGAGGGGGCTGTGCAATTCCGTGCAGGCCAAAGATTTGAGGGTGAAATTCCTTTCCGATCACGCCGAGAGGGAGGGGACTGAGCGATTCCGTAGGGTCTGAAGATTCTCGATTCGGATCCTTGTTATCCTATGCTAAGGAGGGAGGGGACCCTGCGATTCCGTGGGGTCTGAAGATTCTAGGCATAGGACTCTTTTCAAATTTTCCTTTAAAAATTATTTTGTTGGAAGCATTAGTAATTTATTTCGAAAGCATAAGCTTCCACTATTCTCCTTGAAGCGAGGGCTGTTTCCATCATTCAAATTATCCAATGATAAGAAAAACATTTGATAAAAAGAAAAATTATTATTTTGATTGTCCAAAAATTTAATCAATCTCAGTTGATTTGTATCGAGCCAGTCCACAAATATCATTTAAGGAGGGTGGCTACCGACGATACAATGTTGCCATGCTAAACCATGTTAAATACATTAAAAATTTCAAAATGATAAGAATTTAATAAAATTTGGTGAACATATTCTTTAGGGCCAAATTTGACAATACAAATTTTTTAAGATTTTTCTTCTGTACAGTTATCGAGTAATTGATCACTAAAGTTCAAGTGTATAAGCATAGCGTTTCCATATATATATAGGTATACATTCCGGGCATAAGAAATCTGCTTTAATGCGTAATTACTCGATAACTAAGCGGAAGAAAATTTTGAAAAAAAATGGTGTCTTCGCACCTGATGTTGAAGAACATTATCACCAAATTTGATCAATTTCTTATCATTTTGACGATCGCAGCCACCGTCTTTAAAATTGTATAGAAGCACAGAATTAATCAGATTGATTAAATTCGAAAATTAAGAAAATTAGGAATTAATTTCTGAGCTCTCAGATAAGAATTTACGAGAATTAGCAAAAGAGAGCAGAAATAACTAAAACTGGACAAAATTCTTGAGATAATAGAAAGAAAGCATAAAATTGGACGAGTTTATTGAAATTAGGGAAACATTCTCATTTATACAACGAAACACCAACGATTCGCATCACATTCTCATTTTTATGCTAAAAACATTGTGAATAAACACGATTATTATAAATTCAAACACAAATTCCTAATCTCTCGTTCATTTCGTACCTGTTCCTAAAATCTTAGTAGCTCGAACTTACGCGTAGCAGGTCACGTCTAAAAGCGTACCGTTACAATAGATACGTGTCCGCGTGTCTATATGTAAGTATAGAAAATATAATTGTCGGCAAAAACGGGATTCGAGCTTTTACATAAAATAAAGAACGGGCATGAAAGAAAAACAAAAGTAAAATGAATAATTCAAGTGAGTTATTTTCAGTGAGTAATTTCGCTTTTTATAAATTCTTATTAGCTCAAATTGAAAAATAATAAATGATTCGAAATTGTCTCGTCTTGAGAACAAAGAAACTGCTCAGGTTCTAAGAATTTTTCATATATAAATTTGATCGCCACTCAGAAAACAAATAATTTGTTGATGGCAAAGATTTCACCCAGCGATCTTGAAACAGAACGAACCCGAACACTTTCCCGGCCCCTCTGGCGTCAAAGATAGGATCTACCAAGAATCTTGTGACCGAACGAAATCGAACGGTCACGGCCCTCTTGGATAGACAAATGATTGGAAATCTACCAGGAATCTTGAGACAGAACGGAATTGAACTGTCCCGGCCCTCCTGGATAGATCGGTTACTCAACTAAGAATCTTGAGCTCAAACAAAGTCGAATAAACCCGGCCTCCCTAGCGTGAGGAGGAAAGGTGTTATTTTGTTAAGCTATTTTGAAATGAGCCAAAACTTTTATGTTTCTTTATTCTCGCTTCTATTGACGAGTTTACGTGGCGAGATCTCGAGGCAAGTCAAGCTCTGCGAGATTCGAGACGAAACTGGCTATTTATTGGCTCAGAGAGCGTCATTGCTTTAGCGAGTTCAGCGTGGCGACATTCGAGACGAGACGGGCTACCGAAGCGTCTCCGCTCGGGTTTTTATACCCTCTCAAACAAAGGAAACAATAATAATAATTCATTTTGACTTTGTCCCTCTCTCTATGATTCGCTGCACGACTTAATCTCGAAACAGGGACTTCCACTCTAAATTTTCTGATTGGTGTGGTAATTCCCCGTGTGTGTCCCGATTGGCTGAGTCGAGCTGAATTTACACTGCGCATGTGCGAGAATTTGATAAAACAACTGTTTGATCAATTTTTTACTCATTTCATGACTTTTTCTACAATCTTGTTTAATTTTCAATTAATTCTTTCATCAAAAACGTCTTTACTTCATTTTTTTAATGGTTTACTCATGACTGCGTTTATCGCACGTGCCTGTGAAAGTAGGTCATCGCGCATGCGCAATGTGCACGCTCGATCTCGTAAAGAAAAGTTTTCCTAAATTTTTGAATAATTTTAATCCGAAATTTTCACCCGACTGTTCAAAACACGTTTTTCTAACAGTCCGCATCATTATCTATTCTATTCTATTCTATTCTATTCTAGATACACGATTCTATACACGATTAATTGAAAAATCACACACACGCACGCACGCACGCACTCACGCACGCACGCACACACACATCCGGACATTCTTATAGATATGAATTCTCGACGTTTTGGGACAGTTTAAGCACATTGCTATTGAAAACTGGAAAAATAAAAATTTCACCATCACATAGCTTCCTGCATGAGGAAGCAAAAGTAACGACTTCGCGTAGGCGACGAGTTGGAAATTTAGAAATAAATACACGTTTCATGTACGATGGATCTGTAATTATCGACGTATCGACGTATCGACGTAATGGAACCTCATCGATGCTAGTTGTTGACGCTAGTTATAGTTGTTGGTCGCTTACGACAGTAAAAAACATCGTGTTCCAAGGCAGTTGACATATATACCGTCGAGAGTCGGAACAAAAAACATTTAGACAGGGGTGATTTGAAAAACTCCATTTACCAGAAGGATTTTCGGGTATTCCCGCGGTGACACTTTTTTTCTCCTCGGGCTCTCACGAACAAGGTTGACCGCGCGAATGGAGAGAACTTTTTGCTCCCCTCGATATCTCTCTTCTCTTCATTTTTTCTCTGGCGTCTCCTCGGCTCTCTATTTGGAGCACGAAGGGGACTGAAAAGGTGAAAAAAAAATTTGAAAAAATCTCTTCTTCTGCTATAGTCATGTTGCGAAATTCGCGACTATACCAGCATTCCTCACGTGCAAGGGTGGTAGATTAAAATTTTTTTTCAAAAGCACACCTCAAACGTTCTCCCCGGCCCCTTTTTTTATATTTATTTCCTCTCTTTTATCTTGTCGGGAGCTCTTTCACAGAGGGCCCCCATACTCGCAGTTAACGTACAAAATGTGTATGTGTACTTGCGCGTATGCGTGATTGTGTCAGATCGCTTTTCATATGTATTGAAACGTTTCGATATTCGGGAGATGGTCAATTTCCCAAATATCGGAACTTGGAATTTTTTAGATCCTTTTGTCCGGTATAAAGAGCATCCGGTGCTCAGTGTTGCTACGCGATCGGGCAAATAAGCCTTGCAGCACAGCGTACTGCGAATAAGCAATCTTCTTCTCGACATCGAGGAGAGTAGTATGCTCCATTATTTCTTTGTTTGTGTAAAATTTTGGTAGGAATACGGAGGAGGATGAAAGAAAGGTTGGGAGCCTTATTTTGTCGTACGGGCAGTGCTCCGCTGACGCCAAAGGACTCCGTCCGTAGCCCTCTGACAGACTTCTGTCAAATCAGAAATCGTGCGAGGGGGTAAGGCTGTCCCGTTTAAACGGTCATCACGGTAGTCGTAATAGATACCATGCATCGATAAATGAACAGAGATAGTTGATTAAACGACGTAATTCGCTTATTGCGGTGACAAGATGCCGTTCATGAAATATTGTATCTCGAATGTTGCTCGAATATTGTTATAACTGTATGGAAAAGTAACGTGTTTGAAAATTCACATAGAGCCCGTGTATATGTATTTGGTTAAATGGTTAAGCATAGCCGTGCGTGTAATATTTGAAGGGTATGTACAAGCCGCAATGGCGGCGCGTATGCCCCATCTCGATCGAGCCTCGCGAAGAGAGAGTATACCGGTACGACTCCTAGCCCGGGCTGAAAGGCTATTTTCGTATCGGCACGATACGTTAGTGCGCATCTTATTTACGTGTACGGGGGATACTCGTATACGCATTATGTGTACACCTACGCACGTTTGAATATAAACGAATCCGAGCTCGCAGCCGTATCCGAGTTACAGCTATAAATTAAACATTTTTTTTTCTTCAATCGAAAAATTTCAATAAATTTTTCATCCCACAGATCATAACGATCACGAAATCCTCTCTGTATATAATCCACTTGTTTTTGTATGTAACATTCATTTGTATTCAAACGTGCACATACCCAATTCATTTGTGCGAGTATCACTCGCACACGTGAAGATGCTCACGAACGTAACGTGCCGATTCGAGGATAGCCTCCCTGGTCGAGGGTAGAACGTGGTTGCTGTCGACCGTATTCTCTTTGAATGCAAAATTTTAATCCTCCTCCGCGCGTAATAAGGTAACGCCAATAATTTATTAATGCTTTCGCTGTACGAGGAGCTGCTCGCCCAGATCCCTAATAGCTCGACTGCTGGGTGTGCGTTTAAGCTACTTCCAAATCTCCCCTACCGTATGTTCAATCTTCTTGCAAAGCTTGACCAAAAGCTTTCCTCATTATAAGCTCATTATAAACTTTTAACAAAGGAACAAGCTAAATCTTCACTCCTTATTACGGACGAGGATTATCATTATTATGAGTAATTAACTCGCTACAACTCGGGGTTTTGACATAAAATAACGATACAATTTCGTTTTGTTTCTATGATTCCGAATTTTCGATTCAATCGAAGCGTAGGGGAACATGGGGCAAAGTGGTCACCCACTTTTTTGGGACATTTTTTAATTCTGGGTCAAAGTGGGTCACTCACGGAATTCCGATTTCTGGCGGGGCACAGGATCAGTGAGAATTCTATGTTTTCTGAGAAATTTATAGCTATTTGAGGCAGAGGGTGAGAATCATTTTGCGAATTACTGATAAATGTCTATTTTATTTCGATTGACTTATCGATCGCACTTATAACAGACTTCAACTTCATCGACACCTGCACACAAGATGTGCGCCCATTTTAGGCATATTTCGCAGCGAATCCAATATTCGGAGGAATGCGAATAAAGTTGATCGAAGAAAATACAAGCAACGTCCGCCGCAAACAAGAATTTTTCTTTTTTCTTACTCACTAGATATGCGCGATACGACGGACTCGTGATAATGGCGGTTTTCCCACGATTTGCCCCCGATAAAAACGGGGTTTTTGCCACGGGCAATGGCAAAATTTATCCAAGTATTCCGACTAATTTTTTTTTCATTCCATCGAAGGAGGATCCCTACTATGCCTCGTTTCTTTTCGGTTTACCGCAGCCTTCAATGTTCCGCATGCGGGAACAGTAAATTACAACGTCTATTTAACGAGAAGTGACTTTGATCGCAGTGACAGTGCTTGCAGAATTATGAATAAGATGAGAGTCATGTTTTTTATGCTAGAAAAATGGAATAAAAAATGTTGGAATGGACGATGCCCCGCGATCATTATTCTCGTTGCACTTGTTTCGAGAGCAGCAGAGGTCTTTTCGACAATGTTAACTTGACTCTGTGTATGATAATGGGTATGAATTTTAGTCACAGCTTCGTCATAATAAATCAGAGTTAAAAATGTCGATAAATATCTATTGCGATTGAAAAAAAATAAAATTGGTATAAATTTTGTTTCAGAAAACTTCTTCAAGCCACCGTGCGAGCAAACCGTACCGGCCACTTTATGTGGGTTGGAAGTGATTCTTGGGGCGCAAAGGTTCATCCCGTGAGAGAACAGGAATTTGCTGCGGAAGGTGCCATCACTATACTGCCATTTCGAAATACTCTTCGAGGTATAAAAGCGATCGATTCGGCTCAAACTTGGTATTATACAGTATTATTGGGGTATTGTCGGGCGTTTTGTAACTCGACAACGACTGTTCCGCCCGTTACGATCCTTTCGTATATGCTAATCGCTGAATATAAATACTACGTGTACTAGGGTGGCGCAAAAAAATCGGCTATTTTTTTTTTCAACGTCTCCTATGAAAATATGTTAATTTATCATGTTTCAAGAGCCTCCTCCAAAAATCAAGTCAACCAAAAAATTTTTAAAGGTCGCTCGAGATTTTTAAAAATTTCCAAAATAGTCGAAATTTGAATTTTTTTATTTAAAAAATTTTTTTATTTAAAACATTTTTTTGCTCGATACACCGAAATATTGTCCAGAAAAAACCAATGAGTTTCTGAAATTTTTAACTCAAAATATTCATTTTAAAAGGTCGCTCATAATTAATTTTATATCTTTTATATGCTTTGCTTTCGATGCTTCGAGAGACCTTTAAATAGTAGTAGTAGTGGAGTTTTTAACATGCATACCCTTGTCGGGTTTTTACATGGTGTGCATCTCTTGTATTTCCTCTATTTAGGGGAACATGGGGCAAATTGAACACACGGGGCAAAACGAACACCGTGTTCGTTTTGCCCCGTGATCGCGAAATCCGGGGCAAAACGAACACGACTCGAAGCGAAAAGTTTAATATTAAAATTTCCTGTTTTTTTTTTCTTTTCGAAACCACAATGGGCACAGGGCAGAGGCAAAATTTTCTGAACTACGAAAAATTCTTTAATTCTTGAATTCCCTTATTTTTTAAATGAAATGATGAACAATGTAAGAAACAAAGAAAATTGAATTCATTGGAATTGTTTTCTACAGAAATCGCAATGATACAATTCATCCGTCTCCGGATGAAATATAATCCACGGTGAAAAAAATTGAATTCATCCCAACGTCTTTATTGCGAAAAAACTAATTTTTTGATTTTTCATGCCTCCCAGAGGCTGAGTTCGTTTTGCCCCACATTTTTTTTTTACGAGATTCGAGAAAGAGGGAACGGGAAAACTGATTTAGAACATAAACATAGTTGAATCATGATTTATATATTGGTGCAGTGAATTTGGAGTTAATTTTTTTCATGTTATAAGAAATTGGTGAAAAAATCCGCGACTTTAACCCATTTATTCGTCTCGGACATGAAATAAATGGGCCCGAGGAGGTCCCATTTCTTTTCTCACATAGCAGAGCTCGTCTTACGCGCGGACGCCGTCGCTTCCAACGCGTTGATTGTGAAAAATGCAATTTTCGGATTTTTTATGCCTCTCTGAGGCTGAGCTCGTTTTGCCCCACAAATCGTTTTTCACGAAATCCGACCTACAGGGAACGGGAATCTGTTTCAAAACCTAAAGATAGTTGAAATATCGTTTATACCCTGGCGCAGTGAACTCCAAGTTCATGTTTCACATGTCACCAAAAAATGGGTTTAGAAGCGATCTGCGACTTAACCCCATTTTTTCCTCTCGTGCATCCAATAAATGGGCTCGAGGGGGTCCTATTTCTTTTCTCGTATGCCAGAGCTTGCATTACATCCGGGAGCAGTCATTTCCAACGGCTGTATTGCGAGAAATATATTTTTATAATTTTTTTTGCTTCGCAGAGGCCGAGTTCGTTTTGCCCCGAAATTTTTTCTTTTCGAAATTTGAAAAATTAGCGATGGTAGTCAGTTTTGGGACTCAAATACAAGTGAAAGACCGTGTGCTCATTAATGAATTTGTCTTAGTTTCTTAAAAGTTCAATTTGCCCCATGTTCCCCTATATATTATTTCCACTATTCGTTTCTTTTCCCACTGTTTTTTGTTTTTTTCCACTACACACACTGTGGACCTACTTTTTTTTTACGTGGGTTCCGAACCACAGAGAGTACAGCTTGGGACACTTAGAAAAATCCATTGGTGTCGGCGGCGGGAATCAAACCCGGGCTCGCTGGGTGGGAGCCGGGCCCGTTACCACTGAGCCACTGCCTCTCTAGACCTTTAAATATTTATATTGATATTGATTATTCATTTTAATTTTCACTTTCAATAAGTAAGATAATGGTTAGAAATACACACTGAGATGGAGGAAAAATCTGACGTAACAAGGTATGATTTTACAATAGGTCCATATTTTTATTTAAACAATTCAAACAATTACGAGAACTGGTTAGCAGAGAAAATGTAATTATGAATAGAGCATGCCTGTTTAATCAAAACATTTATTGACTCTCATAATGAGTGAATTTGGTAAAATACTGAGTGATGTTTTGAACAATTTGTTTAAATAATTATGAAGTAGATTTTACGAACAAAAATACTTCGAATTGTTGTTTGCGAAAAAGTACTTTGTAATCGAATGAAAGCAAAAATAGCGCAGGCTCAAACACGGTTTGCTACGCCGGTAAAAAAATTTCCGTGTTTCTGGTCTATTACCTACATTGTTATATAAGATTTTTCCTCCGTTTCCTTGTGCATTTTCATCGAGTATCTTACTAATTGGAACTCAAAATTTAAATAGATAATCAATATGAATATTTAATGGTCCCTCGAAACAATAAAATTTGAGTATATAAAAAAATTAAAATGAATTTTGAGCGACCTTTTAAAATGAATATTTTGAGTTGAAAATTTCAGAAACTCATTGGTTTTTTCGGTACAAAATTTCGCTGTATCGAACAAAAAAAAATTTTAAATAAAAAAAATTCAACTTTCGACTATTTTTGGAATTTTTAAAAATCTTGAGCGACCTTTAAAAATTTGTTTGTTGATTTGATTTTTGGAGGGTGCTCTTGAAACATGATAAATTAACATATTTTCATAGGAGACGCTGAAAAAAAAAAAAATAGTCGATTTTTTTGCGCCACCCTAATAATGTGTACGCTTACCGCGTAAGTTGCTTACAGCATGCACCGATTCGGAAACTCCTTTACATCGTGCGTCATTTCACTTGGAGCGATATAAAATTTGTCTTGCAACGAAAACATTGCTAATTTTTTTTTTATTCTCTCTAAAATTCGTGTCTTTTACAAACGATACTGCGACAATAATCGGAAGGAAATATCAGCCATCTTGTATCATCGATTTTTCTCCATGTAATATGACACGAGTCATTTCGCTCCAACGAGTTCCCGAACGAAAGGTTAGCGCAATCGCGTTTGGTAGATGGGCAATCGTTGCTGCTGCCGCTAGAAACGCTGATAAAATAACCGAGTATAATATGAGAAACGTGGAATGACCCGTGGTAGGGAATAAATGAGGGACGACCAGTCCCTCGCGAGTCTTGAGGTACAACGACGACGAACGACCTTCTTCTGCTCCTCGAGCGCGGGGCTAAAAGAAAACGCGGAGGGCTGCAATGGTGGGAGAACCGGTAATTCACCGTGGAAACTTTCGAAGTATACCGTTCAGTACAATTACAGTTAACGAGAAGTTTTAACGTCCAACTGTCGTCGGTCATTCTTCCTTCTCGTCCTCCATCTGCTCCATTAAATAACTAGGACTATCATTCACACTGTATATTCTCACTCGTGCACTTTCCCCAAGATACCAATTTCTTTTAATCTTTATTTATCTTTATCATGACGGTACATATCTTAAATTATCATATAGTTATTTACGGCAATAACAAGCGCCACTGAATTTCAAGAGGTTTATTTCCGAGTGTATATTGATTACAATTCGTCGTTTTAACGAATACTGCTGGTATCGATTGTATTTTTTAATCCGTCGCATCGTTCGCTCGTTCGTTAATATCGGAATGAGGTATTTTCAAAAGTACTCGCATACGTCGTTCTACCATTATCCCACTTGTTTTCACCCGATGCGTTTTGTTGGTTAAACAAATTTATTTAGAGATTGTCCAATTACGAAGAATACACAAAAACATAATTTTTTCAGTAATTTCGCTCTCTCCTTTGCACGCATACAATGAATTATTTAGCTTTTACCTTATTAGTTCCGGAAAAAAAAGTATGTTCTCGACGCGTACGGTCTTGAAGCGCACTCTGGCGGCGGAGGGCTTTCTCATAGTCATCATCATCATCTTCGACAGCCTACACTTACCGCAAATTTTCAGCGCCCCTAGATTCTCATTCATCCGAGGATATCTTCAATTAATCTTCCACAGCAGTGAGAAACACCTTTTTCCGGACGAAAGCGGAGCATGACAATTTTTTGCCACAAGGAAAAGGGATGAAAGCGACTCTCTTCCTTTAGATTTTTCCTACTATCGAGGCACTCTCGCGTTGCTCCCTCTTTTTTTTTCACCGTGTCTTTGCACATATCCTCCCAAGTGGATGACATGAATTTTATAATAAGACTTTTCGATCAATATTATGCGGCATGGAAATGTCATCTATTATATAAAAGCTTCGCGGGATAATCGCGGTTGAGGAAAAACCTTTGCTTAAAAACCAGTGGGAATTCTCGTTTCTCAAGAAAAATCACGGTGAAGCATTTTCTCGCGTAAAACGATTTCCAATGTTCCGGCAAATGGAAACTGATCCTTCGCTCTTTTTCAACCTCAAATGTAACTGTCTCTCTCTCTCTCTCTCTCCACTTCCAATCCAAACCCACAAGTTTGGGTTGGGTTCAGTGAGTGACCACGATCCAGGGTTCCGCTTGATAAAATTTTCTAATAGAAACTGCGTGCATTTCTGAATATTTCAGCCTAATGTTTTTCATCCTTGCGTACGAGGGTATATACGAGACTTTTCGATTCGAATCATCATTCATTCAAAAATTGTGTACTCCGTATTAAATATGCGAAATATAGAGCAATTGAAATGAAATGGAAAAAAAGAAAAAGAAAAAAAACCGTATGACAGAATAATTTTCCCATGGACCAAGTACAATATAAATTTGACCATTCCAATCATGTAATAGAACGAAATAGATATAGAAAAGTATTTGTTTGTGAATAATTGTAGTCTGTTGAAATTACGTTGAAAAAGTGATTATATTATGACATATATGAAAATATACAAGTTTAGTAAGTATAAAAAACGGAAAAGGGTTTGTAACGTATAATCGAAAGAGCCCATATATATAAGTGAATGCGTCGTTGATTGAAAAATTTCCCCAGCAGTCTCTGGGATGCGAGAATTCAACACGTGTCGACGATCTAACGTTAATATATAGGTACGCCGAACATGCCGAATTTGAGATTCTCCAACGAGGCTCGAAGTTGCGAAAGCGCAGCTGAATGCATGCGCTGTAACGTAACGCGCAACTTGGGAATCGATTTTTGAAGCTATACCCGGTGATTTCCTCGTTTCTCCAAGTGTAACACCCGTTAGAACCCTCTGTCTGATAAATCATACAAATTTTATTTCAATAATCCGCGATTGAGAGCATCGGAGAGCATCGTTAACCGCATTCTCTTGATTTATATTAGCTAGCACTGCTCCTTCCGAGTATCATCAGTCCCTTGTAAATCTTTTCATAATAATTTTGAATAATTAAGTATTAGGAAGAGCTTTAAATGAAAACGAATGCCTTGGAAATATTTTTCATATTTTTCACACGCCATGCTGCGGCATTAGTTTCATCGAATTGTTGTGCGTGGATGAGAATTTTGTTGATCTATCATTTGTCAATCATGACTTTCCTCAGAGATTAATAGAAAATCATAGAAATGTTTATGAAGGGGGGGAATAGCTGAATAGGGCGAAATGATGTAAAATTGAGGATGCGAATTTGTAACTCTTCTTTTCAGATTTCGACGAGTATTATCTGAGCCTTCGGCCACGAATGGAAAACGAGTGTAACGGACAAGCTCATAAGAATGTTCCGCATCCCGTGCATCCGGGAAAAATGATCAATTGCCGGAACGTTTGGTTCCAGGAATTTTGGGCGCAACATCACAAATGTAGCTTCGGTCCGAATTCCCAGCCAGGAATTAAACGATGCACCGGAGATGAGAAGCTCTCCGAATACGATCAAGAAGGACTTGTACCTTTTGTCGGTACGGTCAGCATGTTTTTTCTTCTTTATACTTGTATGCGATAGAACAAAAAGAAATGCCTCAATTTGTTACTCTCCAAAAAATATTTTTTTGTTTAATATTTGTGAGCAGTCGAGAAAAAAACCAAATTTAAAGATGACGAAAAAACCCTTCAGTCTTTCATACGCGGTATCATTTTTTTTCTTTCGTCTTTCATTTTCTCCTCTCTGATGCTCGCTGCTCGTTTCGAGCAATTCGTGTGACGGTGGTGGTGGTGACGGCGGCGGTGGCGACAATGACGACGACGATATCCCGTCTTCTTTCGCACCAGTCAATTGTGTCGTTGCAAAAGAAAGAGGGACAAATAACTTTTGTGTGCGTGTGTTATTTGATAACATGGGAGCTCGATCAAAAGAATGAGAATCTCTTATGGGCTTTTTCACCTGAAATTTTCTTCATAGGAATTTAATGTCGAAGAAATGTTGAATGTAGCCGAACATGCGAATGTTATAGTTGAACCTTTCCACGACTTTTGCTTTCCATCTGCTCGGGCGAATAAGAAAACATTAGACGAAGTTTCGCTACGCACGAATGTTGTGTCAGAGAGAAAAAAGAATAAAATGCTTAATTTATTACAAAAATCAATCGGTATAGCGATGCGACATGAAATAGCCTTTATGAAATCAAACGTATTTGCAACAAAAGTACCGCAACGGAGGATTTCAAGAAATTTCATTTATTCTGTTATTAAAGCTTCCATAGCAGCAACAGCGTGCGAACCAATAGATAAAGAATGCTGGAAGCGAGATCTCGTCGTTTTTCGTCGTTAAGAAGAACGTCATCTCCTCCTATATCTCCGCTCCGATATGTGTGCCTTGGTGCGGGTACGTGCGCGGCAAAGGAAAAAAACAATATCTTTGCTTCATCATTAATTCGCTCGTTGGGAGCGAACTTATGAGCTGGTTCCTTATATGACGAAAAAAAATAAATCTTATTGACTAAACCGAGATAAAAAAAAGTTGGATCCGTCGCATGAGAATTTCAGCAAATATTTATGGCTCAAACCCTTACGCAGCAAAATAACGAAAGAGATGAAAAAGACGGAAATCGTTAGCCGAGCGAACAATAACAAAAACAACAACAACAACAACAACAACAACAACAACAACAACAACAACTTGATATAGAAAAAACTGAAAGTTTATTTAATATTTCGTTGGAATTTGGATAAGACGCGTTCAACATAAACGATTCATGCATATAGTAATGCTGCTGGTTGCAGCAGCGACGTTTCGTTGAAAATAATAATTCTCCTGTCACTCGCAAAATTTTACGTCTCTCTACGTGCTTTGGGAGGAGGGAGGGAGAACATTCTCCCTTCGATGCAAATAATACCCGTTCGTGTGATTTTGCTTTTTCATCTTCATGGGAGCAGAAGAATTTTAACGAAATTCATGTCGCATTTGCATTGTACGACCGCTCGCACAACTCTCATAGTGCAGCATAGACAAGTCTGGAAAAGCGTGGGGATAATGCGGAAGAAAAAAAAACCTATTTACATACATATAAAGCCAAAAAATTCATGTTGAAACTTTCATTATTTTTATTTTGACATGAGCAACTAAACGTTTTCCAGGTCAAACCCGTATGCAATTTCTTATGACGAGATCGGCATAAAATAAAAATATCTTTCGATCGTTTCATCGCGCGTGTACAAAAATACGTTGAGTCGTGATCTAAAATTTAGCATTATCCCTCGGAATATCAACTTTCAGATAAAATTATATGTATATCCGCGATCGAGTAACGATATGTTATCCTCACATCCTAAATGAGAATATACTCGTTGATGAAATATTATTTGTTTTCTGGCTACGCAGTCGATGCAGTGTACGCGATGGCGCACGGTGTACACAATCTTATCGAAGACGAATGTGTCAAAGGGACAAATACGTCACATCACTTGTGCGAATCGTTGAGCCCAGCCCCACCGGGACCTCATCTTCTTCAGTACATTCGGAACGTCACTTTCGTTGGCAAGTACATCAGGACCTTTTGAGTAATAACTCCTATGTTCCAAACTTCAACAATTTATTTTATATATTATTTCATTTCATTTTTTCCTTCTATCAATTTCGAATAAGAATGAAAAGTTAATCCCCAGCGGTGGGAATAAGGGAACGCGCGCATTCTCGTGAGCTACATGAAATATCGATAAAGTTTCATATATTTCCAATCAGAAGGATTTTTTTTTTTTTTTTTTATACGAATAATAAGTAAGTGGCAGTCATGTATATTATAATTCCATTTTTGGGGGACGGAGAGGGGGTGAAAAGCGCACGGGGTATCCGTATATTGAAAAAAGCGTCCGAAATATCCGAGTTGGATAAAAAAAAACCCAAACATAAGTACAAACAAATCACATATTCTCTTCCAGACCGCGAGCGCAAAACTCTTTGACAACGACGATGCGAACGATACGAAATCTCAATTGCTCCCTCGCAAACTGTACCCATATATATATATATATATATATATATATATATATATATGTATATATATACGCCTCATATATATATATATATATATATATATATATATATATAAATATATATATATATATATATATATATGAGGCGTTCCACACCAAGCCGGAAACTTTTCAAATTCGCATTTTTTATTTGATTCATTTTCTTTTCTCAAAAAGAACTCCCTCACACGAACTCACTTGATTTATTTCAAATTTTGATCTCAACATTTTTGTCAGCTACGAATTTTTTAAATGTATTGCATTTTTTTATTTGAATGTATATAACTTAGTAAAAAATCAATCGAAAGTAATACATCGGGGGATCAAAATTTTTGTTTTGGAATGGCCTTTCGTTTGATAATATGTCAAAGATTATCAACGAATTGATTCAAGCAATTATATCCGTTTTAAGTCAGAATTTTTTTGGTTCGCTGTGTTAGTCCCCCCAGATTTTCTTTGTAATTTTTTATAAAAAAGGTTTATTTTTTTGATGAATTTTAAGCCTAATTACATCATGGGAAAATGCTCCGTTCTATTTTTCTAGAATTATAATAACAGTTTCATCTCCATAATTACGTGCAAAGCGATCATAAATTAAATAAAGTGGATGCATGAAAGGTTAAAAATTCGTGATTTGAAAAGCACTTCTACTTAAACATACGTGATCAACTATTGAAAAATTATATTTTCATAATTTTTTTCGAAAAAAAAAAAATATAACGATTTTATAATTTTATCTGTCAAGAATTCATATCTTAAAACTAAGTTGGATTTCAGCCTAGTGGTTTTTAACATTTCTTTCGAATTATTTATTTTTTGCTTTTAGTTTTATCGGTTGTGACATTTTATTAAACTATCAATTTATTATTCATTCAATATTCATCAATATTTAATTTTTACGAGATAAATTTTTGAAGTTGTTTAAAACGTGGCTCGAACTCGTGTTATGCCTCCCATATACGTGGTTATTGGAGCAGTGGCCTGTTGTCCACAAATATACAGGCATAACTACTTGTCCTCGGTACCGGTCAAGGATTTATGTGTTATTGTTTTCGAGCGCTTTATCGTTCTCATTTTTCACGATTCCTTGATGTGCTTCAATTTTTTCTCGATTAATGGAATCCAAAAATTGCATAGTGTGATTCCAACCGGAGATGGTGCGTTAAAGGTGAAACTATTTTCACGATCAGACAAATTCCGTCTGTGTAAAATTGTTAAACGTGAAAGAAAATGAATATCGGTTTCGCAATACAGATGGGGTTGCTCAATTTTTTCCACGACTAAATTTCTTTTATTTCAGCTTTTGGAGGTGGGAGAATCATCATAACGATTCTTTATACACAACGGAACTGATAAATATTATATAATGGTAGTGATTACAGATTTACGAAAAATTATAAAGGTAATCGAAGCGACTTTTTCAATATTTTCTTATTCTGAAAAAAGTTATTGAAAAATAATTTTTTAATAATTGTTCACGTATGTTTAAGTAAAAGTTTTTTCCAAATCACGAGTTTTAAGACTTTCATGCATTTGCTTTAATTAATTTATTAACGCCTTTCACATAATCGGAGATGAAACTATATTATTATAATTATAAAAAAATAGAACGGAGCGTTTTCCCACGATTTTTTTATAAAAAATTATAAAGAAAATCCAGGGAGACTAACACAGTGAACAAAAAAAATTCTGACTTAAAAGCAGATGAAACTGCTTAAATCAATTCATTGATAATCTTTAACGTAATATCAAACTGAAGGCCATTCCAAAACAAAGATTTTTACCCCCCGATGCATTAGTTTTGATTGATTTTTCACAAAGTTATATACATTGAAATAAAAAAAATGCAATATTTTTAAAAAATTCATAGCTGACAGAAATGTTGAGATAAAAATTCGAAATAAATCAAGTGAGTTCGTGTGAGGGAGTTGTTCTTGCGAGAAAAAAAAATGAACCAAATAAAAAATGCGAATTTGAAAAGTGTCCGACTTGGCGTGGAATGCCCCATATGTATCCAATATTCACGTGGGATGTGTCGTATACGAATGAATAAAAAAAAAAAAAAATAAAATGATTCCAGGACTGCGCGTGAACGTCGATTTACATGCTAATTATTTTCTGGACATTTAATATCATTGATAGCGCATACCTCGAAACCGGGCGCCGCCATAGGAATAAATATATATGTATATGCTGTGTATTGTTATAAACATTTTTTTTTCTTATCACATTTGATCTGCGATTCACTCTATAACGGCCTCCTCGTTTATTTTCTCGAACGATATCTGCGTGAGAAAAACTAAGAAATATATAAGGACGCCAAGAAGCTTCGACGAATCAAGGATCAGCCCCCGGCCCCGCGGGCCTTTTATCATATCACGAGAGCCCTATTCGGGGCACAGTGGCAAGACCCTCAACGCGCTAATTCCGTGTTGTCGTCATTAGACGCGTTTAATTCATGCTCGACGGATGGTGATCGAGGTGTCCGACGGTGATGAAGTCGGGGTGCCTAAAATCGAGTACCTCAATCGATGTCGTACAATGTAAATCGATCGTAAGATTTATAAACACAGCGTCTGCGTGAGCCATCTTGTTATTAGCCCGCCGCCTGCAAAGTAAAGGAACGTTTCAAGAGAAGTATATCCTCGAACGATATCGTTTGCAAGGCTATATTTTTACGATATTTCGTTACCGCATCGACGAAACGTTTCAGGGAAAAACTGTTTTTCTGTATGATGAACAGCCACAGATAAAACCAAAGACGAATAGCTCCATCCCCCTCGCGGTTCGCCGTAGCAGGGAATCGGCTCAATCGCGACAGCGACAATTTATGCCATTTGTCAGTTGTCCGATCGATATAAAAAGTTGGAAAAAAATTCGGATTCAACAGAATTTTTTTGTAAAATCTGCTTGCAATCATTATTTCCAATGCCGATTTAACGATGCGAATTATAGCCACAAATATAATTATATTCTCCTCGCTGTTATACTGCATAGGTACTTTTTTTTTTTTTTTTTTTTTTTTTTTTTTTTTTTTTTTTTCCTTCAACTTTCGTATGAACATGTACGCGTTTAGTTTGAAAAAAGATTTTGGGGTACGAGCAACTATTCGATAACTCGCAAAATGTTGTTTCGCTTGAATTTTTTTTACGAGTCCATTCGAATTGTCGTTTGTTGATATGATACAGGAGATGAAAAAATTCATTGGGTGTCAAAACTACTCCCTTCCAGCCCCAATTTTTCCCTCGAAGATTGCTGCCAAGCCAATTGCTCTCGAGTGAATCAAGAGGGTCGCTGTGCCGAGCTTTTTTCCTCACTTTTTACCTGCTTTTTCAGACTCCACGCTCCGACTGCATGCCGATTCCACTATATTTCACAATACATACAATAACACTGCCCGAAAACGATTCGAGAGCTCGTTGTTCTTTCTAACGCGAAGGTAATTATTGTAAGGCTGTGAAGGAAGAAAAACGAGCGAATTGTCATCGTTTTGAGGATAGAAAGTTTGTTTCTGAACATTTTTATTGTTGCATTGAGAACTCTACCACGCTGTTGATTGAATTTTTTGTCGTTTAAACCCCTCTTGATCGGAAAATTGAGCCGGCTAGTCCTCGCGCTCTCGCAATAAGGAATCCTTTATCTTTCTTATCCCCGATTCCCTCTAATCTCTCTGCAACAATCTATTTTTCTCGTAATTGGCGCAGCAGCGACGTTTCTTTGCGATTTATTTTGTACTCACTTTAATTGAATAATCGAATGTCCGAGCTAGTGAAGAGCACTGTGCTTCAAGGCGACAACCAGCGAGCAAGTATAGGTTTTTCAAGCATCAATAGTGTTTTTCTCAAATCTTTGCGAGCTTTTTCGTAATCTTCGAGCACGAATCCAACATTTTTTCCGAAAGCTTTTTTCTTCCTCCTCCTCCTCCTCCTCCTTCTTCTTCTTCTTTCACTATCTTTCTGGGTTCGAAACGAGCTTATAGTCCGGAAGATGGCACTTTCGGCATTAGGGGAGTATCATGATCGAGGAATGAACGACAGAGAAAAAACGACGGAAAGAAGAAAACATTTAATCGCGGGGGGTGTTTCTCTAGTAGAAAATAATGGACTCTGGTAGTACCACGGCTGGTTTTGACGCGCGAACAAATTTATCATTCACCATGATTCCATTCTATCTTTCGCACATGTTTCTCTCTCTCTCTCTCTCTCGCTCTCTCTCTCCTTTCCTTTCCCCAATCTTAATCGTTCATCGCTTTCCAGGACGGCAAGGAACGGAAATTAGGTTCAACTCGGACGGCGATGCTTTTGGATTCTACAACATTTATCAGTATCAGAGAAACGAGGACGGTCGTTTCGATTACATGCTCATTGGTTCATGGAAGGAAATGTGAGTTTCTCAATGCAAATGATTAATCTCTGGGGCACGTACAGTTTATTATTGCGATTTAATATTCCGCTGGAACAAATTTGTTTATTAACCATGCATTTTTTCTTCAGAGCATATTTCTCAAATGAAAAGAAAAATCATCCTCTCTTATTCTTGTTATTTTAATCGATATCGCGTTAGGATAGTGCATTTTTAATACTTCCTTCGTCGAGTAATATGATTGTAAAGAAAACTTGATCGACCTTCAATAACTATACGTACTCTTGTTATTAATTGAAGATTGTCTCTCAACATAAATAAGACCCGATGGACCAACGGACCAGGCGTTACCAATATACCTCGTAGCGCGTGCAGCGATAATTGCCCCCTTGGTCACGTACGCAACTTTCAGGTCAGCCTAAATCAAAACTTACATGCTATTTACATGTTATATTGCCAGCACACCCTTTATTTTTTTTTCTGTTGATAACGCCTACGCCTTCGCGGATCAAAAATCATGTTAAACGAAAAAAAGTGAATCGTGTGCCGATGATTTAATAAGCATGGAGTTATTGAAACAATCAACCGGTGGGCTCTATAAACTCTATTTAAAATCTGGTACATAAAGTTTTTTTTACGATTATCCCCGATGCTCCGGCAAAGGAAATAGTTTCGACTCGAATTCTCGATATAAAAACTTGCTCCTCGTTTGACGGTTTATTTTGCCAATACCCATATATACATGGGAATTGTTGTGCGGAAAGCACATACCTTATTCGTACTCGAGGAGAATGCACCGAACATACATAGAGAGAGAGAGAGAGAGAGAGAGAGAGAGAGAGAGAGAGAGAGAGAGAGAGAGAGAGAGAGAGAGCCGATGATGGAAAAGCCTAGCATTCCCTTGAGCAATACAAACATAAAATCTCATGGAAACACCGAGTTTCCTTTTTCTACAAGTATCCTGACACTTTTCCCATTCTTGCTGCTTTCCTTTGCCTCTTTCTTCTTTCATATCCGGTGCTCCATTCCGTGTACTGATCTTTTTTATTATATCCAATACTTTTATTTCCTGTTTTACTATCGAGTCCTTTGTACCCGCGTTACCTTTGAATATGCATTCCGATGAGAGGAACACGAATGGAGTGTACGAGAATGATGAAAAATTGGCAAATTTAAAAGAGACCCCTTTGCGATCGTATACATATAGCTATTAAAGAAATGATAACAAAAAAAAAGAAAAATGAAAAGAAAAGGATGCACTTTAAAATAAATAGTCCTATTTGAATATAAATTGTACTAACGTTATGACGCCGCAAACGTTTAATAATGAAAATAATAAATAATCAACATCCCTGCTTACAATTCATCAAAGTTTATTCAAAGTTCGGACGAATTGAAATTTCAGGAAGCCTGCTGCTGGAGCTGCGTAGCCTGTCGAGAGGACGCATACGTTTTCAACGACACATGTCGAAGCTGCGATCCCGGATGGGCGCCGGATCCGACGAAAACTCGTTGCGTCAAACTCTCAGCCGAGGTCATAGCCTGGGACAGTCCCTGGGCGATTGTACCTTTGGTTTTCGCATCGATAGGAATTCTCGGCACTCTCTTCACTTTCGTCATCTTCCTCCGGTCAGTATTTTTCTCCAGCATATTTTTTTCCATTTTGTTTTGTTTGTTTGTTTTTTTTTTCTCTTTTCTTTCTTTTTTTCACCAACTTGGCAGTTTCTTTTTCTCTCCTCTATGTCTGTATTTCTTATCACCGCTTCACCGCCGGAGTCTTCGTCAGTCTCGGAAAGACTTTATTGGCAATCCACCCTCTGATTCTCTAGTACGTGACTCGAAAATAAATGTAACCATTAAAGTTTCTCCTCTCCGAGCTAAAAGAAAAGAAAACAGATATATGAAGAGAGAATGGAAAGAAAAAAAGAAATAAAAAGGAGGCCGGATAAGGGAATTTAAAGTAAGTAAGACAGCTCTCTGTACGATATAAATTATCCTCACCGCCAGCTTCAATCGTACACCGGTGATAATGGCTTCGGGACGTGAATTATGTTACGTCCTATTGGTTGGCATTTTATCCTGTTACGGGATGAGCTTTCTCATACTGAGCGAACCAACAACTTGGAACTGCGCTTATCTTCGCATCGGTCTCGGCCTCTGTTTGAGTATATGCTACAGTGCTATACTCACTAAAACCAATCGTATATCCAGAATCTTCAATCAGGGCAAAAAGTGTGTCAAGAGACCTTCGTACACGTCACCGGAGAGCCAAATTGCGATCGCTATTGGTGAGTTTATTCCTACGTCATTCAATATCTTTTTTATTTTTTTCTTTTTTACTTTGACGGACTCTTATACGAAAGACACGTTCGATGACGAGCGATAGATCTTTTCTCTCTCCTTTATTCATCGAGTGTTTTACATTTTTATAGCAAATAATTATAAATACGTTGTTTTTCATGTGTCTCTAATTGATTTTGGAAAGAAGGTTAACGCCCTGCTGCGTCAACCTTGTTTATGATAAATTTCATGGAAACGTATCAGGACGAATGTACAATTGAATCATTTCGATTTACGGGGATATAAGAATAATATATCTTTGGTATTTTTGTATTTCTCACATAGTAGTTATTACACATAATGATTATTGGGGGAAAAAAATGAAAGAGCTGCTCTCCGTTTTCATAAAAAAAAAAAACATGGAGATTCAATCGAGGATGATGATTGTTATAAATTTGTTCAGGAATAACAGCGGTCCAATTCATCGGTGCAATCGTATGGCTCGTCATTGAACCACCGGACACTAAAGAAATTTATCCTTATCCTCTAACGGCGGTGCTCACCTGTCGCGTTTCGACATTTTCACTCATGATGTCACTCGTATACAACATGGTACTCATACTCATGTGCACGCTTTATGCCTTCAAGACTCGAAAAATGCCCGCGAATTTTAACGAGGCTAAATACATCGGATTCACCATGTACTCGACTTGCATTGTCTGGTTGGCTTTCGTTCCTATTTACTTTGGAACGAACAACGACTACAAGGTATTGCAATTGTCATTCGGTCGTGAATGTGTATATATAATTTTTTTTCTACCCTTACCGATTGTTTTATGGGCGCGCAGCTGTTATTTATCCGATTAATGCGCTATAGTTTCGAACAATGAAATTATTTTCATATGCAGCAGACACCTTTATCATAATATAGTTTCATATGATATTCACTTATGAATTTGCGTTCGATTTGCCAGATTCAGATAGCCAGCATGTGTATGTGCATCAATATTTCGGCTACGGTCGCTCTCGGATGCCTCTTCACACCAAAGGTTTATCTAGTTCTGTTTCAACCGGAAAAAAACATAAGGCCTCCTCATCCGAATGTGAGTAGATTAAAAGTTGATACATTGATAAAATTTCAATGAGTGCCTCTCATTTATTGATTCATTAAAAAGATGAAGGTAAAAAAATAGTTGCTCGTTGAAACTCGTAGAAACAAAATGAAAAAAAAATTAAGGGGAGTCAGTTGATACGAGAATCGGATGTTGTTAGACGGGCGGTCCCGGGGCAGCGGGAGCGATAGCCGGTACGGGGCGTGAGTGTTCAACCTCTCAGCGCCCGGGAGCGTACAGTATGCGATTCACAGGACCTCGGAGTCAAACGATGCAGAGCGTAACGTCGTTTTCGCGAAGCAGCCCAACTCGACAGAGTCAAGCGGGCTCGAGTAAGCCGGTTAACGGTGAGCAGCAGCCGTTGTCCGACGCACAATCGGACAGTCCATCGATTTGCGACAAATCCATAATGTAGATTATGAAAAAACACAGCGTCGCTAGCAGAGCAAAAACAGATAAAGGGAGGGGGAAGAAAGAAGGATGAATTATTGAGTTGTTCCTTCTTCCGCTTGTTATTCAGAAGGTAAGAATGTCGAGAAGGAGAATCTTGAGCAGGAGATTCTGACGCACAAAGAGCATTCTGCTGACAACCGAGAGGATAAAGCGCTGTCGCTCCCCGTGGAGAATAACGGGACGAATAAGTCTGAAGCGGCGAATCAACTAACAAGAGTGTACGAATTTACGGAGATGTCGGAATTCACGAGGGCATCGACGACGACAGTCATTTCGGATAATTCGGTCTTACCTGAGACACACGAAAGGACTTTCGAACTCGATGGGTCGACGACGACGACGACGACGACGACGACGACGACGACGACGACGACGACGATGATGATGATGATGATGATGATGATGATGATGATGATGATGATGATGATGAGGAAAGGACGAATCTCGATCGATATCGTCACAGCTTAATCGAGGTGATAAACTTTTCGTTGATGCGTTTACTCATCTTCATCTTGTCTCATCCTCATCGTCATTTCGAACGATATATAACGATGGCTCTCGGATACATTCCATATTATTCGCCGCATGGTCTCTCATATTCTTCATATAAAACGACGCTCATAACATGTTGTGTAGAATGCATAAATAAGGAGAAGGAGAGAGCAAAAAAATCATAAGGGAAAACGTATTGTTGGTTAACTGTGCTTACAAAGTTGGCGGACGTAGACGGGATTGTATACCGTACGAGGTCATCAGGACATTGTCGGAATGGGTTACGAGACGCAACGTGATGACCCTCGTCTCGCCCCTTTCATCATCCCCCGAGGACGATCGGATTTTACACATGTCCACCCCGTCGATGTCATACTCCGAAATGTCCTCGTGAACTCGTTCCTCCTCTTTGGCCTAACGAAGAGAGAGAAATGGAAAAGGAAGCGACATAAGAGCGAAACGCACCAAGATATACTACATCTCCTTCAACGAAACACAAAAGAAAAGAAAATAATGAACCGGCACGAAGAAGGAAAATGCCAATAACGCAAACGAACAAACAAACGTATTCCAACGCAACGACAGTCTTCCAAGGGTGCCCCACCCGATCACTTCGATACATCCATGTGTTACTCAATCACTACTATATATTATAGTATTCATAAACAAAATTTTCAAGAAAAATAAAATTTATGAAGGTACTGCGAAACGCGAAACGAAACCACGCGTTGAGAACATCTCTGTTAGCTCCAATAGAAATGAATTATAACCCATGCATGAATGGTGGACTGGTTCGAGACGAAGATTTTTTACGTCATTTTCGAGTTTAATTTATTTCTCGTTTCATCAGTATAAATGAAAGATCAATCTAATATGTTTACATTGGCAAGAGAGTATTATCGAAGAAGCAATTGGTGGATGACAAAATATAAAAGGTAAAATGATCCGCTCCTGATGGGCATGCATCGATATCACCGAGCCATTATAAAGCTGTCTATTTGAAATCAGAAACCATTTTCGTGCGTGTCAACCGCGAGCAACAAACGCGATGAGCCTTAAGAGGCTCTTTCAATCGAAATATTCTTATCTCCGTAAAGCTCCGATTGATCCCTTTTCGATAAAATTCGTCATATTTCGAACCTTTCGCGTTCCAGTATGAAAAATTGATCGACACGATTTTGAAAATTTCTCGATTGGATTTTTTTTTAAATTATTTTTTATTTATTTATTTATTTTCTTAAATCACATAACTCGTAGATTTCTGAAAATCAAGCAAAGGCATTCGTCATCTCCCGTTTTAGTTCACACGAGATTCATCATTTCCCCCCCATCTTTCTCGCTACTCGCTACACATCTTCTCTTATCCATTTATTTTTGTGTGCCGTTGAAAAATATGAAAATAAAATGTAACGAATCAGTGAATGATTGATTCTGCGTCGTCGTGAAAGATAAACGGAATGCAATATTGTTGTGTACATACTATATATACGTTTTTGAGCGAAATATCAGTTTTAACGGCCCGTAATAATGAGAGAGAAAGCAAGAGGCCTTAAATATTAAATTTGGTCATCGAATGAAATAACTATATAGTTATTACAAAAACTTCCATACGCAGATGCAATTTATGCTTCGTCCAAGTTCCCACTACGATACGTGTCAAACATAACAAGGATATAAAGAGCACAAGTTTCAAAAATTGTTTTTACATTAGTCGCTCGGCGGCGAGGCCTATACTAGAAAATTGTTTGAAAATATTCATTAGTCAGAGTTAGCGATAGGACTACGTAACAAAAACTTGGTATCAATCAAACTTGGATCTAACGAACATACTTGGTCAAATTATTCGCTCGCATTGCGACCAATTATTCACTGATGAATTAAGCGCGAGCCCCTTGAGTTTGAGCTCGTGGAAATTTGTTGATTTTCAATCGTACCCAATAGCTTTTGAGCAAGATTTTTTCACTCTCATAATCGACGGAAGCAGCTTATAAATTAACGTACGATGCTCGTTTTATATAAAGTATTCTATATAAGCGATGAAACTAATTGATTCACTTTGCTGAGAGAAATGAGTCATTGGTAAATAACTAGCTGTTAAAAATTACATGGCCGTCTACGGATAGAAAAAAATAAAGCGCGACGCTGCCGTAATGAAAAGAGAGCTCTGATAGAAGGAGAGATTGTGTATTAAATAAAGTGAGCCCAGTATTGGACTTTGTTTCATGCCAACTCGGCCATACACTTTTTGAGGGGAAACAAATAATATTCATTTACGTTTTCAAATATTCTCGAATAAGCATATTTTTTCTAGCATCTAAAGAAAATCTTTCTTCATTTTTACTTAATATTTTCGCACAAATGATTTTTTTTTAACCAGCAACTTGACTGACGCATGAAGCAAAAATGCATTCCAAGCTAGCGATTGACAAAGAGCGAACAACATTTAACGGATAACATCATCAAACGTATGAGCGACACTATTGAATTTTATCCTTCGTGACTTGTCGTAATAAATAATACCGGGGAACCGTAGTTTTGTACGAAAACACTGAAGTAGCTTTCGCCAATTTCCAACAAATTGTAAGGTTGTTCCTGCTGATAAAATAGCCAAGGAAATTATACGAACTTGTTGGTTCAAATGCTCACGGCAGAAAAAAAAACGTTATTCTATGGTAATATTATCTCGTTGTTATAGATGAATGTGAGTGTGATATTTTAGAAAAAGGAGGTAAAAAAAGGAAAAACATTGAAAGTTGAAAAAACCGGCGGAGCTGATATAGTATAGATGTGACCGTGTAATTTTCCAAAAAAAAAATCATTGTTAAGCACCATCTTTATTATAGAATATTACGGAAAGAATATTAATAAGAATTTTATTCGTTTAGTCGTTGCAGCCTGAAATTGAATTTTTTCAATGATTTCTCGTATACAGGGACGACTCGACGTTTTGCGGCACGATGCGAATTGCTAGATAAGACAACGTCCTGATGACGAAAATTTACAGTAAAAACACTAACGCATATACGATATATCGCTGCTGGTTACTCGGAGGGCATGAGAAAAAAAAAAGAGTAAATCATACGAATGAATGAGCTAAAGTCAATTCGAGTCTTCTCGTTACAAGTCATATTGTATAAATGAATACAGTTTTTTAGTCAAATGTTGTTAAATAACCTGATAATAACTCCATCGAGTTATTATCAGCCATCGTCGCCGTGTATCTTTTAAAATTCTCGAAAAAATCTATAAAAATAATGATAATTATTGAGAGAATTTTTTCCATGCCGATGATCTGTGAAAGAAAACCAAACTTCCCGTTATACATAGGAAAGTATTTTCGACGTCAACGTTGTGATAATCCTAGCCATCTAATATAATTGATATATATATATATATATATATATATATATATCATATAAAAATAATGAAAGTTGTCCGTTCGCATCTGTACTCATTATATGAAGGAGAAAAGTAAAACTATGGGCTCGATCAAATATCGAAGCATAATTTTAAATCTTCTTGCACAACCACTTTATGAAATTTTAGGCAATATAAAAATCTACTAGATCGTTTTTACCCAGTGCGAAGTGGGATGTTTATTTGGTGCTTGAAAATAAAAATCGTGTATCTATGAAATCATTCATGGTGAAATGCAAATTCAATTTTTGGCTCAATATGGTAAAACAATGGCTGTTAGAACAACTAATAATTACCTTGTCGACAGTATTAAAAGGGGTAAAAAATGTTTAAATGGTACAAGTATGAGAAAAGTTGATAGAATATTAGCATTAAAAGGTAGACCTAATGAATGTTTATTACGTAATTTATATGTAAATAACGTGTGAATCCGGTGCAAGAAAAAAAGCTTGCTTTGCTGCTTTGTATCGTAAACAATTTTGAACAATCGACGCATCGAAATCATCGCCCAAATCTGTAAAAATCATGAAATATAAAAATTAAAAATGGTATATGCAATGAATAAAGTAATAGTTGCACAAATGTTAACAGTGCATAAGCATACTTCCAGTGAGAGTGATATCTTTAACGAGTGTAACGTAACGTCCTCCTGAACGACCCAAATCGACTCTAATCCGAACATAACCTCGAAAAACATCGCGACGCGGCGCGATTTTTTAACCGAACACGAACAACGACCGGTGAGCCGCGTCCGCCGCGTCACTGCTGGCTGCTGGCCGGCGAAAAGGCCCGATACAAGCGGCGCCGCGTATTAAAAACTCGAACTATCATATTTTTTTGTTTTATTAATAAAAACTAAACGCGATTTCGTAAAATTATGTAAATTGGCTCAAAAGACGCGAAAAATTATAACGAATGGAAGAAAAGTAATGAAAAGATTATTTCTTTTAGAAAATGTGTTTCAATTTAAATAAAACAAGACGCGTGTTTACGACGCATGCGCGGGCAGAGCGTTTCATGGGCTGTAAGACGCGTACGTGACTTTTTTAGCTATTATAATTGTTCAAATGATATTAAACTAAATAACAATGTAGAATGAAAGAGGTAATTAATTAATAATGAATCAAATTAAAGTTTTTGCTATTGGACATCGCATAAAGCTGAAAAACATAAAAAGCGGTAGTCCGCGCATCGTGTGTTAGTTCGCTCGACCAACAGTAGAACGCGAATCATGGCAACGAGCCAATCGCGAGTTTCGTTACGAAAAGATGCGCAGAACCGATCCGAAAATTTTATGGTGGGGAAACGGGTATAAGAAGCGCTGCGCGACCCATTCGGCAGGCAGTCCTTCCTCAAAATTCTGACTCGGGACTCGGAACAAAAAGGCTGACCTCAAACATTCTTCCTGATTTTGGCAAGCAACGATCTCGGAAGATTCGGCGACGTTTCAATCCCAGAGCCCGTGGACGGTAAATTACCTAACCTTGCAGATGCTCAGGATCTCGGAGCGATTCGGTGACGTTTCAATCCCAGAGCCTGGGGTTTGTTCCTTAACTGAACCTATTTTTATTTCTTCTTTTGCTTGCTAGAATCAGGAATGGTTTTTTTTTTTTGTAAATTAACTTGTGAATTTGTAAATTCTGGAAACTTTCTTGATTATAATTTTTTTTTAATTCAAACTTGTCACAACTGAGCCCGAGTTAGACCTAAAACTTTATTTTGTAAATTCCGTAACATCATCAATAATTCAAGAGGTCGCGGTACGAATTTGAGATTATATCGCTTCAAATTAATAATAATAATACATTTTTTTTTTATTGTATAAAATCAAAAAACTTGGAATTATCGAAACCTTTTTATTTCTTTTTTTTTTTTTTTTTTTTTTGAAAACGAGCGAAAAACGCGTAAATTGAAAATTGATCAATTCGAAAAAATGGCGAGCGCAATCAAAATTTTCCCAATTGGCGAACGCAATCACAATAATAAAAAAAAAAAAAACCAATGATCCTGTAAAATCGATCAAAATTGAATAAATCGGAATTCCGCGTTCTCACGTTTCTTTCATACCTGCTCCTTTTCTTTAAGGTAGCTCGAACCGACGCGTGGCGGCGTTCAGGCCCGGGATCGGCAAGAGCGTTACGTTACAATAGTTATATGCGTATACGTGTGTTGCAAAAATTCCTCGGATATCAATGTAAATACTACGAATACTCATCAATATTCACAATGGCGAATGAAATAATTGGATCGAAGATGCATCCAGATGAATGAGCAATTTGCCGGTGCGTCGTCGAATTTGGTGCTGGTAGTGAGTTTATAATTAAATGGTAAAATCCTTTTTTTTTGTTTTTCCGTTTCAACGAAAAAAGTTGATTCGGTAATAATTAGGGATAAAGAGTAATAAACGATACGTGGATAAAAAGTATATTATATCGAAACTCGATGTACATACCTATTTATACGAGTATGTTGGAACGGTTAAAACGAAGGTACGAATTGATACGAAAGAAGGACCTTGATGTTGCGAAAGTGTGCTGTTCATTATTGTTAGTTGAATATATACAATTGAGAGGAAAAAAATCTACCGAGTCTTATTCGCCTGTCATGTCCCATTTCTTTTGTACTCGTTTGTACGAAAGTCGCAAAAGACCATCATTGGCAATTATGAGGGTTTTCGTTTCGATCACGAATATCGAGATCCTAATAATGACACGATATTTGTTTCTCTTGTTATAAAAATATTCCTATATTCGTATAGTAACAAGGCTTCTTTTTATGTACAACAGGAAGATCAAATCTTGTAGTTCCTCGTACGTTGGCGATCCTGATGACCCCAATATTCGGTAATGATGATTTTGAAAAGGAATAGATGAAAGACGACGATTAAGAAGCATATGCTGACCCAAAAAAAAGTTGGGAGCCCACCAAGCTGATGACCGTGTTTGTGCAATGCCATCAAATGATGGTCATGCGCCGGAGCTGAAATCAAATGTTGATCGATCGAAAAGAATTATTAACGAAATATTTTTAGAAAAAAAGTCGGAGAAGAAAAAAAAATATAATGAACCTTCGTCAACCGCATGAACGTGCAGAACATTTCGTAAAACTTGCATATGTTGATAATCCGATGTAACATAGAGTATAGCGGTCAGAGGCTTGGTAAGTTTCACGGGAAAATTTGTATAGGATTGCGTCAATGGTACCGGATCGTCCAAACAACCGGCATCGCAAGCGAAATAAGTGCTGTCACTACGATCCAGGGCAACTCCCAATATCGCCCGATTGTCATCACCCACAGTCACGGAAATATTCAAATGCGTCACATTCCCGTAACTTATACGTCTATAAAATTGACAAGAAATACTTTGTTTGTAAATCATATTTTTAAGCAGGAGCGTTAATGAAGGGAAAAACAAAGAAAAGAAAAACATCTATAGCGTATACGTAATAATCGTCTACCTGAACAAATAATCGCGATGTAAATACTGTGGATCAATGTTGAATTCCAAATGTTGATTACTGAATCGTAAACCTCCAAGACTCAAAACCATAGCTTGTTGTACAGCTGCTGGTCCCCCGGTCATGAGACGATGACACTCTTGTTTCTCAAGTGTGATAAGCCAAGCTCTCGTGACCGAATTGACGCCCTCAATTCCACCGGTGTCTTCCCACAATCTGGGTGCTTCTCTAACGAATAAATCAAACCACTGACGCGTTTATCAGAGAGTCATGATTCATCGAAACTTATTAAACGAATTCTTTCGTCAAGTCGATATATTTTTCGAAATCCATCGTGAAAATCATAAAATTATCATTGAAAATAATTATATTGGAGGTTGAGAAAACAATGAAAAAAAAAAAAAAAAAAAAAAAAAAAAACAAGGATCGCAGTAATCCGAATCAGATTATGCACAAATTCTCATGGAATTATAATTTCGAAATAATACTTGATAATAAACTTACAAGGTATGATGACCACGATAGCAGTCTTCATTATTGGCGATAACTTTTTCAAGATCGGTCGAACTTTTGGGAATTTGGGAGAGCACGTAATACATGGTTGAATTGATTTTGTGGCCATTCAGAGAATCTTTTGCTTTAGAATCACTGATTCTAAGTCCGGTGTGCCAATAGCTGCGCCAAGCATCAACATGTTCATCTCTCAGGCTTTTTTCGTGTTTTAAGAGGGCTCGTCTCATCATCTGGTAAAATTGATGTAATTCGTTGCATAAGGAATACGTCATTAAAAGGCAGAGCCACCAGAAAGTCTGGCTCTTAGTTTTTCTTTGAGAGCGAAATACCTACGTCTATACATCTTTTTTCTGTCATCGTGCGTTCAACCTGATAAAGTTTTGCTACCAAAGGCTCGCTGTACTGTATGCTAGTGAAAAAAGTCAATTTTTCTGAAGTTCGAGCTTTCAACTGTATGGATTTTGGTGGTTCCTTGTACAGTATTGATACGGCGATCATTTTATTTGCCTCAGAGGACGGAACAAATGCCGAAGCCATTGTGAATTCATGAACAGCGTCGTCGATTGAAATTCTGCAAACAAAATTGAGTAGAAAAAAATTATTTTACAAGAATTTGTACATGTTTTCAATCGGTACAATTGAAACTCACTTTACAGGTGATTCCTCGAAACCGCTCTTGTGCTTGTTTATTAACAATTGGAAGAAAATCTCTTGCGAAAGACTAGAGGGATTGCCAATATTGATATCCTGTACCAATATTCCATCCAAAACTCTATGCGCATAATACTGCGAATGAATGTAATAACCGTCGCTAAAACATTGGTATCTATGAACAATTCCATCTACAAAATGAGTGACGGTAGTTTCTCTGAGGAGGCTCCCTTGAGAAATGCTATAGGATACCAGGGGTCGCCAACGAAGCGCGAGAGACAGCGTCTTTTGATTTTTTATGTATAACCGACCATCCGTGTTTATCGGTATTGCAAAAATACCATTGCCGATGTATGGCAGATATTTGTGCTCCGTCTCCAGAGGCGGATCGTGCAAAATATTTAAATTATATTCGGCAGCGTCGACACGAAAGTTATCCAGTCTTTCTTCTATACAATGATCCTGAAAGGCTGTGAAAATGAAAAAAAAAAAAAAAAATTGCCTTCATTTTGATTTCTTAAGAAAGATAATATTTGGAATTCTTATTGCGAATCTTTCGTACATATCTTTTACCAGGAAAAAATATCAACGTCGGATCTTCGGATTTGCGATACGTTCGTGTTTTGATTTTTCAACATTATTCAAAGTTGACCCGTAATCGTTCAGTAATTGTTATTTTTCAGAGTGGGGTTCAAAGAAACGGTCATTTTATCAATGAAAAATATCAACTATGGTTGACTTACCTTTAATCTCAACCGTGTTGGACGAATAGAGCCATTTGGCTAAAGATGGTCCACAGTAGAGAATAATACCTCCGACGAGTATAACGAGGAGAAGGATTTTCCGATACGAATAATTGCCGTCAATGATTCGTCTCATACGTTTACTAAATTCGTATGCATCGAACATACCACTCGCCCTCATTTTGCACATTGCAATTGGATCGCGGGTGGCGGTGATATACGTTGCGCAAACATAACCTCGCATGCATTCAGCAATGAAGAACAAACGTTATTCACAATGAATTTGTCATATGGAAAAAAAAATGTTGATTTTCCGTTGTTTCGTTAGATTATGGATCTTCTCAATCAGCTATAATTTTTTCTTCGAGTTTTCAAAAAATTTTCCACACAATTTTTGATATCGAATTCGGTCGTTACGGTCGTTACCGTCGTTACGTATTATTTGCATTGGTCTTTGGTGTCTCTCTGCTAGCACTAGCATGCAGCAAGGCAATTTGGAAACACAACAGGTACCTATACTTACTCTCCTCCTCGCAATGTTATCCAAAAGCTGCTCAAGTGTCAAAATTGTGGTTCCCGTGTTCGTGCTCGCCTCGCCGTTCAGCGCAGTAAGCGCACACACGCACACGGCGCATATGCGCACGCACGCACGTGACACTCCTCCGATTATACCACGCCGCGGCGTTGAAATCTCCCTTATCATCGCAAATGGAGAATAGTCGATAATGAAGAATGTCACGCAAATACATAATAATAATAATAATAATAATAAATATGAATTTTGCATATTCGAGTTTACACGGGAACATTTTTTTTGTCAGATATGAATTTGCTGCAAAATCGATAAATCAATTATTTAATTATTCCAGTGGGAATCGCGATGATGCGAATGTATATATACATGCATGTATTGATAATGAATAAAAGTTTTTTAATGAAATCATCAATTATATTGGTAATAAAAAGTTGGTTTTTGGAGGCATATCATAATATAATATGAAATTTGCCAAACGATGAAAGCAGGGCATATATATCGATCTTGCATACGCATATAAGAGCCCCCGAATATATATATATATATATATATATATATGTTACCGGAGATATTTATCTATTATATGTATATATATTATTAGGGTGTTCGTTATTTAGGGTCAAAATTTATTTTACCCTTTCCGCCCCCTAAATCGTTTCGAAATACATAAAAATTAATGCTGTAACATGCTTTTCACATTTTTAAAACAATGCCCAACCCTCGACGACCACCATGCATACAGGGGTTGAAGTTTTCCATTTGAAATTACATGAAATTTTTTTGCGATTGTGCGGTAACGATTTTACTGTGAGCCTCAATACGTTTGGGTTGCCACACGGAAAAAATTTCCAAAACTCTTACCCTCAAAATGTTGCATAGCATACTATATAACCGATTAATGCGCAAAACGACATTTTTGCGGACACACAATTTCAGGTTACACTGTTTCAATTGAGGAACAAACGAAAAATTCTTCAAAATCCGTAATCAGCAGGGGGTTTTTTTATAGGGTGCTCTTTCAGAATCTGGCATTTATTTTGTAAAGTGAACTCAAAATCTTTATTATTTTTGCGTTTTTAATTGAAAAGTCAAGAATTTTTGACGTTTTCTTTCCCTTCATAAATCGATTTTTGTTATTGTTGCTGTACTCAAATAACCATGTTATTGCTAGTAAAGGTGTCCTTAATGTCTGAACTTTCCAAAACACTGGTTTTTTCTCTTTCAATTTTTGTATTTTGCATTTCCAAAACATCATGATGTAAATTTGCATGATTTTTTTTCACAGAAGTCTCAACTTAACAAAGAAATGTTACACAACAAAAAATGTTGAGAATCATCTGAGGAAAACGTGTGATTTTTTTTCAAAAATTTTCCAGATGTTTTTGTATTTTTCTCGATTTAGACAATTTTTCAAAAAATTTCAAAAATTTTGAAAAAATTCACACGTATTTTTTAGATGATTCTCAACAATTTTTGTTATATAAAATTTTTTTGTCACGTTGAAAGTTTTTGAGAAAAAAATTATGAACTTATATTTATTATGTAATGGAAAATACATTTTTCTTCCAAAAGTTTCAACTTGACAAAAAAATTTTATATGATAAAAAATGTTTAGAATAATCCAAAAATTACGTGTGAATTTTTTAAGAATTTTTGAAATTTTTCGAAAAATTGGAAAGATTAAGGACACTTTTACTAGCAATAACATGGTTATTTGAGTACAGCAACAAAAATAAAAATCCTTGACTTTTCGCAAAAATATAGTTATAATAAAGATTTTGAGTCCACTTTACAAAATAAATGCCAGATTCTGAAAGAGCACCCTATAAAAAAACCCCCTGCTGATTACGGATTTTGAAGAATTTTTCGTTTGTTCCTCAATTGAAACAGTGTAACCTGAAATTGTGTGTCCGCAAAAATGTCGTTTTGCGCATTAATCGGTTATATAGTAGGGTAAAAGTTTTGGAAATTTTTTCCGTGTGGCAACCCAAACGTATTGAGGCTCACAGTAAAATCGTTACCGCACAATCGCAAAAAAATTTCATGTAATTTCAAATGGAAAACTTCAACCCCTGTATGCATGGTGGTCGTCGAGGGTTGGGCATTGTTTTAAAAATGTGAAAAGCATGTTACAGCATTAATTTTTATGTATTTCGAACCGATTTAGGGGGCTGAATGGGTAAAAAAAATTTTCACCCCAAATATAACGACCACCCTAATGCGAGAGCAGATGCGAGCAAAAAATAAGTGATATGCGTGAAATCTTCAACATCATAGGGGAACATGGGGCAAATTGAACTTTTAAGAAACTAAGATAAATTCATTAATGAGCACACGGTCTTTCACTTGTATTTGAGTCCCAAAACTGACTACCATCGCTAATTTTTCAAATTTCGAAAAGAAAAAATTTCGGGGCAAAACGAACTCGGCCTCTGCGAAGCAAAAAAAATTATAAAAATATATTTCTCGCAATACAGCCGTTGGAAATGACTGCTCCCGGATGTAATGCAAGCTCTGGCATACGAGAAAAGAAATAGGACCCCCTCGAGCCCATTTATTGGATGCACGAGAGGAAAAAATGGGGTTAAGTCGCAGATCGCTTCTAAACCCATTTTTTGGTGACATGTGAAACATGAACTTGGAGTTCACTGCGCCAGGGTATAAACGATATTTCAACTATCTTTAGGTTTTGAAACAGATTCCCGTTCCCTGTAGGTCGGATTTCGTGAAAAACGATTTGTGGGGCAAAACGAGCTCAGCCTCAGAGAGGCATAAAAAATCCGAAAATTGCATTTTTCACAATCAACGCGTTGGAAGCGACGGCGTCCGCGCGTAAGACGAGCTCTGCTATGTGAGAAAAGAAATGGGACCTCCTCGGGCCCATTTATTTCATGTCCGAGACGAATAAATGGGTTAAAGTCGCGGATTTTTTCACCAATTTCTTATAACATGAAAAAAATTAACTCCAAATTCACTGCACCAATATATAAATCATGATTCAACTATGTTTATGTTCTAAATCAGTTTTCCCGTTCCCTCTTTCTCGAATCTCGTAAAAAAAAAATGTGGGGCAAAACGAATTCAGCCTCTGGGAGGCATGAAAAATCAAAAAATTAGTTTTTTCGCAATAAAGACGTTGGGATGAATTCAATTTTTTTCACCGTGGATTATATTTCATCCGGAGACGGATGAATTGTATCATTGCGATTTCTGTAGAAAACAATTCCAATGAATTCAATTTTCTTTGTTTCTTACATTGTTCATCATTTCATTTAAAAAATAAGGGAATTCAAGAATTAAAGAATTTTTCGTAGTTCAGAAAATTTTGCCTCTGCCCTGTGCCCATTGTGGTTTCGAAAAGAAAAAAAAAACAGGAAATTTTAATATTAAACTTTTCGCTTCGAGTCGTGTTCGTTTTGCCCCGGATTTCGTGATCACGGGGCAAAACGAACACCGTGTTCGTTTTGCCCCGTGTGTTCAATTTGCCCCATGTTCCCCTATATGCGATAATGAATTTCCGAATATGATGAATCAATATATGATATATATAGTAGATGAAGCAAAAGTAAGAGAAGTAAATAAAAAATGTGAAGGTGAGCAAGATTCCCGCGCCACTTTCCACCCACATCCTCCTATATAGGGGAACATGGGGCAAATTGAACACACGGGGCAAAACGAACACGGTGTTCGTTTTGCCCCGTGATCACGAAATCCGGGGCAAAACGAACACGACTCGAAGCGAAAAGTTTAATATTAAAATTTCCTGTTTTTTTTTTCTTTTCGAAACCACAATGGGCACAGGGCAGAGGCAAAATTTTCTGAACTACGAAAAATTCTTTAATTCTTGAATTCCCTTATTTTTTAAATGAAATGATGAACAATGTAAGAAACAAAGAAAATTGAATTCATTGGAATTGTTTTCTACAGAAATCGCAATGATACAATTCATCCGTCTCCGGATGAAATATAATCCACGGTGAAAAAAATTGAATTCATCCCAACGTCTTTATTGCGAAAAAACTAATTTTTTGATTTTTCATGCCTCCCAGAGGCTGAATTCGTTTTGCCCCACATTTTTTTTTTACGAGATTCGAGAAAGAGGGAACGGGAAAACTGATTTAGAACATAAACATAGTTGAATCATGATTTATATATTGGTGCAGTGAATTTGGAGTTAATTTTTTTCATGTTATAAGAAATTGGTGAAAAAATCCGCGACTTTAACCCATTTATTCGTCTCGGACATGAAATAAATGGGCCCGAGGAGGTCCCATTTCTTTTCTCACATAGCAGAGCTCGTCTTACGCGCGGACGCCGTCGCTTCCAACGCGTTGATTGTGAAAAATGCAATTTTCGGATTTTTTATGCCTCTCTGAGGCTGAGCTCGTTTTGCCCCACAAATCGTTTTTCACGAAATCCGACCTACAGGGAACGGGAATCTGTTTCAAAACCTAAAGATAGTTGAAATATCGTTTATACCCTGGCGCAGTGAACTCCAAGTTCATGTTTCACATGTCACCAAAAAATGGGTTTAGAAGCGATCTGCGACTTAACCCCATTTTTTCCTCTCGTGCATCCAATAAATGGGCTCGAGGGGGTCCTATTTCTTTTCTCGTATGCCAGAGCTTGCATTACATCCGGGAGCAGTCATTTCCAACGGCTGTATTGCGAGAAATATATTTTTATAATTTTTTTTGCTTCGCAGAGGCCGAGTTCGTTTTGCCCCGAAATTTTTTCTTTTCGAAATTTGAAAAATTAGCGATGGTAGTCAGTTTTGGGACTCAAATACAAGTGAAAGACCGTGTGCTCATTAATGAATTTATCTTAGTTTCTTAAAAGTTCAATTTGCCCCATGTTCCCCTATAATTCGGGACACATGCCATATCCCCGTCGCATCTATTCACGCTCCGAGGTATATAAACCTTTTTGTACTTACAATTAGAGTTCCTCCTATCCATGCATAAATGAATCGGGCTCTGCGCATCATTATTCGTTCTGCTTTAGCCCTTGATCTTACAAGTCGAGCGCTTCCAATTGAGATTACAACTTATTTGTTTATGCCGGCGGAGTACATTATATATGTATATATAGGATCGACATATATATAGCGCCGTAATAAGCATACCGCGCCACCGCGCTCTTGATAATCACAACGCGCTACGCAACAAAACTCGTTGCTCAAAAACCATGCGCGAACCTTTCAACAATTTGATTTTTTATTTTTTTTTATTTTTTTTCTTTTTATCGCAATAATAAGATAAGATAAGATTTAATTTGAGCAGGGTCTATGTGTATATGTCGTCAAGAGCTGCGTGAGTATAGCAAATTTGAAGCATCGGCCAAAGTTGCGGCATAACGAGAAGAGCAGAGTATCTCAGCCCCTGTAGTAGACATATATTTAATGGCTCGTAGTCAGAACGCCGGATGCGGGGACAGATCGGTGTCACGTGAACCCTCCGGATATAGCAGCTTCCTAGTCGCTTGCTCACCTACATTATCATCGGGATCCCGAGTCGTTGCGCGACGACGCGGCTTCCTCAAACCAAAACGTCGACGTCTAAATAATATCTTAATATATATATTTACGATTCGTCAATTAAATATTGTTCCGCAGCCCGCGCACAGTTATAGCACGTTGAGACGCTCACGCGAGTCAATGCGCAGAACTCGGTATATATATACCGCTTGTACATACACACGTTGCGATCGCGATCGTTATGAATAATCGGCTGAGGGAATGCTATGGGCGTTAATTGTTTTTTTTTTTTTTCATCAGTTTATTATTCCATATATGGAAAATCAATATTTTCCTGAGCCAAAGAGACATGCACTTTTGCGCCGAGATAATCGCGCGAGCGATCGCGGATACCGAAGAATCGGGAAGAACCGCGCTCGACGCGATCGATGAGTGTTTTCGCAGTCGTGCTTCTATCTATATACATCGTGCGCAACACAGAACGGATCGCGGTGAGAACGCGAGCGGTATTATAACTTGTTCATAGTCAGACGCACGGAGATAGATTGGTGATGTTGGGAAAATTCGCGATCATTCGAGATTAGATGAGGAGGAGGCGGCGGCACACGATGCTCGAAACAGCTTGCGTAAGGCTATAGCGGCAACTGTAACTTCCGTTTTCGGACGGATGTCGGGGATCGTCGCGCACTTAAAAGAAAAAGAGATGGATGATGATGAAGGGCGAGGGCGGGGGGTTGCAGGAGGACGGGGACATTTAGGATGGCACTAGTCTCATAAAAATATATTCAATTACAACGCGGCCAAATGATTATAAAAATATGAAAATATATATATATATATATACTCGCGGCGATTCGTGGTGTCGATCAGAATCGTGAGGGTTTGTTATAGTTATACGTATATATGCGTGTGCGAGGCAGCATGCACCGAGAATACAAATAATTGTCGGGGTTATATATGTGGGGAGAGGAAGAGGTGGTGGTGGTGGTCAATGTGTGTTGGTTTATCAATAATTACTGCTGCGTATACATAAATCGAGAGCAAGAGAGAAAGATGAAATTTGTGGAACGACAGTAACGTTGACAGTTTTTATGATGATATACCGTCGTCATCTTGGGAATCTGACGCCCTCGAAATTTATAGATATATACGTGCGTGCACGCATATATGTGTTGCGGTAGGCAACACATATACATTTTTCACATGTATTTTTCTATATACACGAATCCATGAAAGATAAAATGTGCGGTGCGATGCGGCTGTAATCGGCTGCATAATATGATGCGTCGACATCCTCGCGATATATACGAGACCGAAACCGCCCCTTATATTTACACACAGGATTCGAGAGTTATATCCTTTATATATTCGAGACACTTTTGTTTTGTTTGTTTTCGCGTCCGAATTTCATCCGCTCGTATATATATATATATTGATTATATACATACGCGAGGATCGCCAACACTCGCGCGTCGCATCCAATCGTATCATACCCATTTTCTCGTATTGCGTTAAACGCGAGTCGTGCCGGTTCGCGCGCGACCGATGAGCAGGAAACCGATAAAATTGTCTAATTTTTTCGAGGCTTCTTTCTCGAATCTTCTTATTTATGGGGAAGCAGGGGGCGGGGATAATTTTCCAATTCTGTTTTTCGCGAATAATACCGTGGATAAACTGCGCACAAGACACACGACGAACATTAACGTTGAATTATGATAATGAATGAGAAAAAAATGAGGATACTACGTTGTGCCAAGTTCGTATATATATATATATATATATATATATATAAAATTCGCGCGCCGCGTATATAAATATACTATATTAGGTATGATGATATATATTACACACACCGTATATTCGTTATATATATTGATACACAGAAAAGCTCAGGATTGGTGATGGATGAAAAAAAAGGGGGATCCCCTATATTTTTTTCATCTTGGCGAATATCCCTCTCCCCTGACGTAGTTGGGGGTACCGGTACACACGGTATCGTTCCTTTCGGATCAGTTGTTCGCGGGCTGGACCACCGTTCGCACGCGCGGCTCTTTCATATCGTCGATCCGTGTGCAACAAGTGTGAGATAAAGAAGCTTCGCCACAAGAATATACGAATATAAACAAATAAATAATCCTTTCGAAATAGACCGATAAACTTTTCATTGTTCAATTTAGCGTAAATCATTTTGCGAGACATAGTCCGATAAAATAAGAAAAAAACTATTATTTATTTAAATCGCGGGTGCGAGGACCGATGCTTCTCGGCGCATAAAAAGTGCGCGGGATCGTACGTGATTTTATTCGCAAGCTGGGCGATTGATCGAAAATCGGTTCGCTTCGATGAGAATATTTGGTGCTTCTCCTATACGCGGTGATTATTTCATCCAAGATCCCGCCTGAACCGCAGGCGCAGCAAAGCCCTGTAACAGCGAGGTGAATAAGTTTGCATCATTACTATAGAAATATAACGCGAGTATACCCGCTACACGCGAACCGATTCATCACATATAGAAACAAATAACTTGTTACAGAATAGTAGTATAGCATATATACATGATTGAAAGAAGAATTCAAAATCAAAAATCAAAATTCAAAATACGTCGTGTATTTAGACGTAAAGTTTCGGTACCGCGAGTTGGCCAATACACTATACTGCGTATATCGTTGATCAATCGGATCGATCAATCGATATTACTCTTTATTTTTCCTTCTTTTCTCTTTCTCTCTGGCGTGTCAGGGGGCGCGAGCGCGAACCCGCCATAGACGAAGAAAACGGCCGGCAATCGCGTCGAGTCGTACGGTTGCGCGAACGATCGCGACCCTTCGATGATACCGCGATGACCGGGCGGCCACCGGGCTTGAGACATCACTTCCTCGGACACTAATTAGAATATAGCTGTTTTTTATGAGCGTGGAAGAGGAAGAGGGAGAGGGAGCAGCGCGCGCGTTCGATGTAACGGATGAGTTGCCGGAGGACGGTATATATATTGGAGAGGGAGCGAAGGTAGGGGCGGTAAATTTGACGTGTGTCCATAGCAGCAGGGCTCTATAGCTGTATGTACGATCGTGATTTTTATTAGGTCGTAAGAGCGGGAAAGCAAGGGAGAGAGAGAGCAAAGTCCCCGCCGGACATACGTATTTAACGCTCCTGCTGGTGTTGCCGCGGGTTCCTTCTACCACCGCCGCAACACCAACGCCAACACACCCCCTCCCTCCGCTCACCTTCTTTTCCGCGGTTTCTTATTCATTATGCGGAATTATGACGTGATGGATATGTCAATTGTCAATAATATAGTTGCGGTAATGAAATAATAATATCTGGATGCAGCTCCTTTCATGCTCCGCACAAACATTTTCGAGCAGTCATATCGCAAATAGTAATATTATTATTGCCTCGATCGGGAAAACAAATTATTCAACATATACTTTGCGGTGAAATAAATAAGATAATATGGAATCGAAGAGAAAGAAAAAAAAGAAGGATTAATCTGTTAGAAATCGCTCGTATGCAGGGAAGAAATCACTCGCTGCGCGGAGCACCTTTAATCACGTTATTCGGAAACGCGCGGTTGAGGCGGCCTAATTATCCAATATATAGATGTTCGGCTATTCCATGTACGAAAGATGACGCGAGAGTAATGACGCGAGCATTAGATTCGTTACGAGTTTTTCCATTTTTTTTAATACGATCAATATTATAAAATAATGTATAATGATACCGTTGTTATATATACTCAAGTTTTAAACGTTTTATCGTAGATTATATATAGAAAAATTGTTTGAAAATAAATGGGTCGAATAAAATAGGTATAATTATATATATTTGGATAATTCGCAAAGTATAAGGTATCATTAATTGCAGAGGGCGCAACATTTAGTAGCAAATATAAATGAAAATTTGAGATTTCGGGAATATAGCGAGGATGCTCGCGATGAAAATATTTACAATAGTAGTTACAAGATAACTGATTTAGAGAAAAATAATATAAGTAGGTATATGTAAGATGTGTCGCTAGGGTATAGATAAAAAAAATAGTACATGCCGTAGGCTGGTTGAGCTGGAATGGTTTTTTTTTGTATAGCGACGCTTATATAGGTATGTGCGAGGGTTAATGGGTCAGCTCGCGACAATGTCTCTTTGAGCGCGGTATATATGATGATGAGTAGAAATGAGTAGAGGGCTACGAAAAAGCTCATTTTTCGTGTTCATCCTTCCTTACCGGGGCGCGGCATATCCCCATTGTCTCGCGAGAGACACCTTGGATTCCGCTATAACGGCTAATAGCTTTCCGCAGATTTTCTTCCAAAGAGCCATCTCCCGCGATTGCTCGGGGCTCGATTCTATATCTTCTTTTCATTTGTATCCTGTGCCGGAAAAAACTAGGCCGGAAAGTCGGGTGGTATATAGGATCGGCTTTTGATGCATGCGCGAGTACCGTCTCGCAATTATATATTGCAGACCTTTTTTTCTTGTCATCGTCATAATACGTCTCCTCACCGCGGTTTTAGCTCTTTTTTTTTTTTTTTTTTTTTTTTTTTTTTTTTTTTTTTTTATGTACGCCCTTCGCTTTCGAATTTCTCGCCCGCTGCTGCGGCAATAGAGGTGAAAGAAAAAGAAAAAAAAAAAAAAGGTATCCGTTTGTTTTCTGTTCGCGGCCTTGCATCTTATTGTAGGAATTACGTCGGGGGGCGGAACGGGCAAAAACGCGTACCACTGGGCTGAGCCGTCAGTTGGCGGGGGTTATGCTTCCGAGGCTGCTGGTTCCTATACGCTTGCCTTCAAGACGTAAGATATATTAAGTACCGAAGCGTAGACGCCTGGAATTTGCCGATATCTGCAAATCGACGTAGAGGAAGAAGGAAAAAAGGAAAAAGGAAAATCGTATATAGAAAAGGGTGGACAAGAAATGACGGAAACGACGAGAGATCCCGAGCTCGCCGAAGCTGAGAATATCGAAGAAGTCAGAGCTGCGTTGAATTTAATGTGCGCCTCACCGACACCCAAACAAAATGAACTTCCCGAAAGAGGATCGTGGAGCACCAAATTGGATTTCATTCTGAGTGTGGTACGTGGATTCGTTCATCCAATAATTAGATAAATACAACATTTATTTATTATATATAGTAATGCGAGGATATATTTGAAATCACGAATGTGTGTCGTTGGAAAACAGGTCGGTTTGGCCATAGGTCTCGGTAACGTTTGGAGATTCCCGTATTTGTGTTACAAAAATGGAGGCGGAGCGTTTCTCATTCCATATTTCCTCGCGCTTATATTGGCCGGAATACCCATGTTTTTCATGGAGCTTGCGCTTGGACAAATGTTGACGATTGGTGGTCTCGGTGTATTCAAAATAGCACCGCTCTTCAAGGGTATCGGTTACGCAGCGGCCGTAATGTCCTGCTGGATGAACGTCTACTATATCGTTATTCTCGCCTGGGCTATTTTTTATTTCTTCGTTTCCATGAGGAGTGGTACGTTCCGATTAGCGAGTTCTTCCCCAGCAGCACGTGCGTCTTTTTTATATTCAACAAAATGACCGAATAAATGTGAGAATAAAAGAGAAAATTAATCAACAGTTTTGCCATGGGGTAGCTGCAACAATCCGTGGAATACAAAAACTTGTGTAAATCCGTATGACAGGAGATCTCTTCAGTGTTGGGATCAAATGACGCGTAATCACAATCTCGTTAAAATGTGCTCGTTGAACCAACTGAACGTATCGGCATCGGATCTTACGGATCCTGTTAAAGAATTTTGGGAGTAAGTCAGCCGGTCAGTCCTGCCGCCGCCGCTGCCGCTGCCGCTGCCGCTGCTGCTGCATGACGATCAAGGCGAAATATCGATGGTGTATAATTTTTTTTCTGTTTGATCATATTGAATAATATTGATTATTGATTTATCTTGATATCAGACGACGAGCTCTTCAAATTAGCGACGGTATCGAGAGCGTTGGCTCGATACGCTGGGAGCTCGCGGCTACTTTGCTCGTAGTTTGGATAATGTGTTACTTCTGCATCTGGAAAGGTGTCAAATGGACCGGCAAAGTCGTATACTTTACATCATTATTTCCCTATGTACTCCTGACGATTCTTCTCATTCGCGGTATTACCTTACCAGGAGCGATGGAAGGAATACGATTCTACGTCAGTCCAAATTTATCCAAGCTCAAAGAGTCCGAGGTGAGTAAAAGGCGCCCCCGCGTTTATCGAGATACGGGATAAATTATTTTGTCGAATATGATTGATTGATCGATCGTTTTTTATGACCCCCCCCCCCCCCCCCCCCCCCGGCTCTCTCGGCACACGGACGACGACGATGATGCGCGCATGCAGGTATGGATCGACGCTGTGACTCAAATATTCTTTTCGTATGGTCTCGGTCTTGGGACCCTCGTCGCACTCGGTAGTTACAACAAATTTAGTAACAACGTGTACAAGGATGCCCTTATCGTTTGCACGGTGAATTCGTCGACGAGTATGTTTGCCGGTTTCGTAATATTTTCCGTCGTTGGATTTATGGCCCACGAGCAACAGAAACCCGTCGCCGAAGTCGCCGCTTCCGGTCCGGGTCTCGCCTTCCTCGCTTATCCATCGGCTGTCCTCCAACTACCCGGTGCCCCAATGTGGTCCTGTCTCTTCTTCTTCATGCTCCTACTTATCGGGCTCGACTCGCAATTTTGCACTATGGAAGGCTTCATAACGGCCATGGTAAATAAAAAGAGCGGCGTCGCCGCGACGCTATAATTATTTTATTTGTTTCTCAAATAACGTCTAACGTCGCGCCAGCCAATGTTTATCAAACAAATGAATCTTTTCCCCATCGTCAGGTGGACGAGTGGCCTCATCTACTCCGGAGACGCAAGGAAATATTCATCGCGATCGTGTGCATCCTCTCGTATTTGGTTGGTTTATCGTGCGTTTCCGAAGGAGGAATGTACGTCTTCCAAATACTAGATTCCTACGCGGTTTCCGGTTTTTGTCTTCTCTTCCTCATATTCTTCGAATGCGTATCGATAAGCTGGGCATTTGGTGTTAACCGATTTTACGATGGCATACGCGACATGATCGGCTATTATCCTATCGTCTGGTGGAAATTCTGTTGGTGTTTCACAACTCCGATGATATGCATTGTTCGTATGAGGAAGCGCTCGAACGCGCGATCCCCATTTATACAATCTCTTCGAATACGATTATTTTCTTGTTATCGAAATAACTGTTTCAGGGCGTTTTTTTCTTCAATTTGGTCCAGTGGACGCCGGTCAAGTACTTGGAGTACGAGTATCCCTGGTGGTCCCACGTATTTGGCTGGTTCACGGCATTATCCTCGATGCTTTGCATACCCGGCTACATGATTTATATCTGGATTACGACACCCGGCGACACGACTACGGTAAACATTCACGTTTACTCTGTACAATTACAACTATAAATGCATCCTATACCTGGGCCGTTCGCGGCTAACAAATCCAGATGAGAAAAAAAAAAAAAAAAAACAAAACAAAATTTCGCCTAATTCCTTTTCATCGATCTTACTTCCAGAAATTCAAGTTACTCGTCAGAATAGATGAGGACGTCACGAGGTTGCGAACAAAAATGGGTCTACCAGCGGTCGAACTTTCGCCTCTTTAGACCAAAATTCTTTAAAGAGAAAATTTTGGAAAATCGTAAATAACTAAAAATATATTTCATCCAAATTCGATTTCTCACAACATTATATTCTTCCATAAATCTCTTTGCTCTGCGTTTTTCTTCGCTTGACGTTGGAATTTTAAAGGAAAGGAAAACGAAAATAATCAAATTTGACGTTTCATTGGAATTTATCGATGCGAATAAAAAGAAATAATCGTTGAAAACGAGGACTTGTTCGGGATTCCAGTAATATCATTATCAAATACCAGTTGCAGCAGAGCAGGTCAACGCGGTACGTAGAATAAATAATGAAAACTCTAATACTTGTATTCGCAAACGTTCTCGTTTGTTACAAAAACTTTCGAGTCAAGATGGTTTTTTTTTTTTTCATCTATCGACGATAAAGAACGATGAAAATTGCTTCGAATCTCGATGCGATGTATAGTTGCCCCTAGCTAGAATACGAGATCTGAATTTCTCGAGGTCGAAGTCGAGGTCGTTTCAAAAGTAAAATATGATAAAAAAAAAAAATGGTGGCTCTTATGTGGAAAGAGGATATTATATCGGGAATAAAACGTATATATCGTATATATATGCCGGGCTCTATACGCGAATACTTACTAGCCTTAGAAGACTAGTATATACCTCAATATACATCCACATATATATAGTATATTTGTTTATATATATGTATGTAGATGTATGTTTATACATATGTATATATGTAGGAGAATCAAATGTAGTTTGACGACTCGCTCCCTCCTCCCCCCCAAAGAATGTTTTTTCTTTCTTTTTTTACAATCGTGCAAATTAGTAGCGCTTCGGGTTTGAGGGGATGAGCGGCATTTCTCGTTATACATCCGCATTTGAAATTATATAGAAGATATATTTATATCTGCAATATCTCGGAGTAAGCCCTTACTCCTAATTACCCGGCCCAAGCTCGCTCGGAACTCGGAACTACTAACGCCTGCTTGCTTATCGAACCATTTTTTAAGAGAAAAATTTTTCAATAACACACGCGAGTACTTTGATAATGGTGGTATATATATATACGCGCGATCAGCAGCGATATACGCACGCACGCGCGCACCAACGAATATATATATAGGTTTCGAAGCAAGTATTGAAAAATTGACCGTCCTTATACGGTCAATGAGAGGTAGCGAGAACAAACATATATATGTGTATTCACCATAATTGCATACGCCTCCTTTATCTTATTATGCCATACGAATATGAATTAGATGTATATATCATTATGATTGCGTACCTCATGTTGCACGGAGTCGATGATACGTTGGCTTTCTCTCATCAATTTATTCTTTTATTACTTTCTACGTTAATAATTCCTCTTTCGACCGAGTCTATCTTTTTATCTTACTCGTGTTTCGTCAATTTCAAAAAATTTTACTTTTCAATTATCCCTGTATAATCCAAGTTGTAACATCGTTTGAAATTATTAGACGAGAACCTCATCACTGTATCTATCAAATGAAATGAATAAACACATTGATTGTTCAAATAACTCGATGAATCGACCATTTTACCATTGATTTTTTGGAAGCCTCTCGCTCGCGGTGAAGAAATAATAAGGTGTGTATTATAAGAATAAGAAATATACATTTTTGCAGATTGACGATGCGTTGGTGCATTGCGTTGCGAAATAAACAATTAGACGTATCGGAGAAAAGGATTTTACCCCTCCGGCGTGTTCGCTTCAAGTGAATAAAGTGGGTGAAACGTACGATAATGTAAAAAAAATGTATTTCTCCATTGATGATCAATCGAGCGGTACAAATGTAGTAGTAGCAAAACAAGTTTTATGTTGTTCTCTCTTATAGAAAAGAACGAAAATAATCTGAATTACTAATCGACGGTTGTAGCTGGTACTTCCTCGTTCAACGTTTCTCGTTTAACACCGCGGAAGAGACGAAGATTTCGTTTCGAAGAGAGCTCCCGCAGAGAGATTCCTAGAGCGAAATATATCTAAAAAGAGCCCATCCCGTCGCATTTAGTAATGAAATTTACAACAGGCTTAGTCTTAATATACAATATTTATATGTCGCTATAAATATATATATATCTATTCAATAAAATGTCGACATTTTTTTGTTAGTTGGGATGGTATGGACGGAAACGCGTGTTGCACATCGTCTTGAGTAGTCGCGATGTGTTTACCTCTTCGTACTATCGGTGCAAAAATTATATATATATATATATATATATATATATAAAAAACGATTATTCATATAAAAACACAAACTTTACATGCGTTTTTTAGGTCATGGGTAAAGATACAATATATCGGCGACCCAATCAACTGTCAATGGTATAAATGAATTATGAACCACTCCGTGCATACATTTTTCGGGACGATTCTAATACAAAGAACCTTGACGAACTTTTGTAACGCAGCTTTGTAGTTACACATTCGCTTTGTAGTTACAATTATGAAATGCGCGACAGCGAGTCGGCTGGAAACATCACACAGAAAACTTGATCTCTGAAATCATGTGAATTCTTTGATTGAGCGTATTTCGGTTTCGAAAGAAAATTGAAATAAACAATTGGTGAGTTACGTTCGCAAATATGTTCACAATTATAAGAAATGAATATGGCTCTAACCGATTCGGGAGCCTCAATATACTTTTCATTTGAATTTTTCCGTGTTTCGACAGCGATAGGCATGATCGAGGGTGTGACGAAAATTTCAATTGCTGCCTGACTTTTAGAGAGTTTTATGTCAAAACACTCTAAACACTATATATTATAATGAGACTTTTTTTTGAAACGTTTGTTTAAAAAATTCGTCAATAGTCTTGTCCGAGGGATCTCATTGCGGAGAGATTTATAAAATGGCGGCGTCGCGATGGCTGCTAGACGAAGCCTTGCATCCACAAAACAAGAAGAATCGAAATGCCAAGGCCGGCATTAAGAATTTTATGAGTAGCGGCATTTCTGAATTCTCGTGGATCGCCCATTTGGAATTGAGTAATGGGGCTGGACATTCGTCCATCTCCGCCACGACTGAAGGCCAAAACACGAAGATTATAAGTTTTGCCGGGTGTTAGATTATTGATGTATGCTTCGAGTTTGGAGCCACCGGGAATGACGGTGTCGTTTGCAGTGCTCATATCCTGTTCGAGCTCCCAAACGCGAACCTTGAAGCCGTCGAGGGGTTCTTCATCGAGACTGGGTTGAACGTAACGCCATTTAAGATAAACGGTGGATGGATTAACGACGTAGAGCTCGACGGAACTCGGTGGCATTTGCGGAGCTTTGCGATAAGTTCTTTCGATGTAACGTTCACTCTCGGGTCCAGCGCCTGCCGAGTTGTAAGCCATTACCTTGACGCGATAGAAACGATCGGGTTGGAGGCCGACGATCAGTGCCCAAGGTCTTGTAGTGCGGGACAAATGATAAATCGCATCGTCCTCTTTAGCCTCGTCCGGCCAATATTTAATGCGATAACCGATCAATTTTCCTCGTACATTTTCTCTCGATCCGTCCAAAGGTTTCCACGTTACGTTCAAACTGGTACTGTTGTAACTGACGGCGACGATTTCCTGCGGAGCGGTTCTCGGCATTTCTTCGGCGCTGTAAATAACTGCAATTTCCGAAACTGGTCCCATACCGACCTCGTTTATCGCCTGTACCCTTACGTCGTATTGCGTGTAATAATATTCGTCCTGAATTCGAACGACGTACGAGCCAATATTCCCGTAACTCTTCAACGTTAACGATTGGAATTCGGTATCGGCGCCCCGGCGACGCCAATAAATTTTATAGTATATTCCACGCCCGTTTTGATCCTCGGGTTTCAACGGGTCCCACGTTATCGTCAGGTCGCCCTGTTTTCCACCCCCACCACCGACGTTCGAAGGCGCTTTACTCGGTCTGTCCGGTGGTGTACTGTACTTTGGGGATGGCAATGACGGTGGCCCATAACCCAACTCGTTCGCTGCGTATACCCGGAATTCGTAAGTTGTGTAAGGATTCAGTATTTTTTCAAGATATACCTCCTTACGGCCTGTGTACCTGTCGATCTCCTCCGCTCGGATATCTGGAAAAAAGCGTTACCACCGTGGTAAAACAGGGCGTGTAAAGAGAAGAGAAATAAATCGGTATTGAATAAAAAGAAGTAATCGTTGTACTTACTTTCGGTGAGATTGAACCATTTATCGACGTATAACGATCTTGCGCCTATCGTGTACAATTTAATTGGTCGACCGTTGAAAGCCCCGTCGGTCCAATGAAGAGTCACAGATGTTTTGACAACATTGACAACTTGTACGCCGCCCGGTGGTCCCGGTGGACCCTCCACTATTATTTTCGTTCTGCTAACTACTCGGCCTACCGCGCTCTCGACTATACATTCGTATTCACCAGCGTCAGCGAGCGTCAAGTTTATAATATCGAGTATACCATTGTCGATCTTTATGCGTGGATTGTTTTTAAGATCTTTGTCCCTTATCCGTATACCGTTGTGAGTCCAGATATAAGCGGCGTCCAATATTGATTCAATCTCCGCCTGACAACGAAGAGTCTGATTGTACATCACGGCAGTTATAATCCTCGGTGGTAGAGACTCAACGAACGATGGACCACCTAAAGTAGATAATAATTATCGCTTTTTAGATCATAAAAACATTGCTGTCGCGACTAACGACAAGAGCTTTGGAAAGAAAGCCTTGCGCGACTCATATTTGAGATTGATACAAGTGGTGACGTATCTTACGTAGAACAATGAGTCGTCCAGACGTTTCGTCACTTCCGTATTGATTAGACGCCGTACACACATAAGTTCCTTCGTCATCGCGAGAGACAGGACTTATTATGAGATTTCCGTTTTCAAGAATTCGTCTTCGTCCACCCGCGCCCAGAACGTTTCCTTCTTTTTTCCAAATAAATTTCGGCCTAGGAGCGGCTTCGGGGTTACAAACGATCGTTACATTGCCCCGTTCGGCAGCGTAGGTTTCTGGTTCCATTGGACGTTTTTTGAACGATGGCTTCAGTGCTACTCATATTTGTTAAATCGAAATGAAATATTTTTTTATTATTCTTCACACCCTCGTGTTAAATACTCTTTGCTGTTGAAATACAACTGATTTTGATATTTTTCACATAATTCATGAAACAAGAATTTAAAGGAGGGATAGTTAAATAAAATGGGGGTAGTCGAAAAATTGATGCGTGCGCGAGGAAGACGAGAAAAACTCACACAATACTCGAAGCTGGGCGGATGAGTAAGCCGTTTTAAGTTGATTTTTGGCACGACATTGATACATTCCTGGATCTCGTTCAGGATCCAATTGTTGAATTCTGAGAACATTATCTTGTATGAAATAACGATCGCGATCTTCCGGTGGTACAGTCGTATTGTCTAGAAGTTTTCCATTCTTAAACCAATTGTAGGTGACATCGGGAACACCGAAAGCTTCGCACATCCATGTAAGATCAGCACGATTGTCCATGTGTTTGTCTTCGAGAGGGATTGTGAAATTAGGCGTAGCCTGAATGGTCAGCCAGACCGAGTTTGAGATGGAAAGACGATTGTTGTCGGCGCGACAAATGTACTCGCCATAATCTTCGATTCGAACACGAGGAATCGTTAAAACACGATTGTAACTCGATAATTCAGCACCTCTGGGCAACGCGGATCCTTTTCTCGTCCAGTTGTAGGAAGGGACGGGACTGAAAATTTCAACTCTGTTAAACCTCGACGAACGTAAAATAATGTTTTTCAATAATTTCCACCATTCGAATGTTCACCGATTAGTATTGATGATATTGCTGTTGGATTTATACTTTATCTTCTTTTTCAATTGAAAATACTTACTATCCGAATGCGACACATTCCAAACGCACTGTTTCGCCAACAATCGGTGCTTCCGGGAAGACTTTTGGAAAATTATTTGGAAACTTCAATTGTTGAAAAGACGCTGTAAAAAAAAAATAAAGTAATGGTGATGTCGAATAACGACGAGTATTGGAAATGAATATTAAACGAGCCGGATGATGGTTGAAAAAAAAAAAAAAAAAAAAAAGCGGTAAATTGACTCACAGTGAGGTTGAACCTTGAGTGGAAAAAGCGGACCGTTACGGCCGGTATCGGAGGCGATGCTCTGAACGTTGCACAAATAATTTCCCTCGTCGATAGGCTCGAGAGCGGAGAAATAAAGTGTTCCATCGTTCGACGAAAAGACGCGTTTGTCTTCCTCGACAAAATTTGGGAAATAATCACGTGCCCAATAATATTTGACACTCGGATAATGATGGGGAGGTTCGCAATATACGGCTTTACCCCAATTTTGTTCACCCCGTTCGTCGGAACGTTTGAGATTGAATTCAAGCATGTAACCAAAGGAGAGTTCAACGCTTTCGGAAATAATAGTGCCATATTCGTTGCTCGCTTTGCAATGATAAGAGCCACGGTCGGTGCTTTGGGATGGATTGTTGATAATTAAAGAACCACCGCTTAGCGTGTATCTTCGATTTTCAAGTGGGTCAATGGGTGTAGCGATTAAGCGAGCGTCTTCGAAATGTTCCTTGAACCACTCGTACGTAGGTGTTGGATAACCACCCGCGATACACGTTAAAGAGACTTGATTAACTTGTCCACGTTTGGGAATGTCAAAAATTTTGTTTACAGGTTGGTTTATGAAGTAGGGGCCTCTGGGTATACGAAGAGGATTGTCTATGTCGATCCCGTACGTATAAGTTCTGTCGTCCTCTGCGAGATTGTGTAGCTGCAAAACTGGCGCTTCGCAGATATACAGAAGCGTGTCGTTGCCTATCATTTTTTCAAATCCCCATCGTTTTAAATCACTGTTGAACGAATAGGCGAGATAGTCTCGATTCACAAGATCGTCGCTGTGATCCGGCAGAAATGCAGATTCCATATTCAATAACTGCGTATTGTCCGGCTCGTTGGACCAGTACCCACCCGATTGTCGTATGCCTGAAAATAATTTTTTTTTTCCCATCAGTCGAGGCGCAGGTACCGCATTAGACGGATGTTTGAATTTTCTAATGGAATCATAGTAGCCTGCGAGGAATTCATTCGATTCTCTATTCGAAGCGTCAAAATGCCTCGTCGTGCGTTATAATGTTTTTGCTGTAATATCGTGAACAGACGTATATTCGCGTTTGAAAATACATCTATAAGAACAGAAAATGTATTTACCCGTGTACCAAGTACGATGCTGCGGATCCTGCCACAGTAATTGTTGCAAAATGAATCCATGTTCTTCCACAGAATTGATGGACAAAAGATCGCTCTGATAGGCCTGACAAGTACGCCTGGCTTCTTCTCTCCGTTTGAGCGGGCTTTTGACAAAGCGGTAGCAGGATTCTTGAAATTTTGTCCAATGCTTCGGACAATTGTATCGAGTATCGTCGTAATATATATTTTGCGGTTGACAATACGAAATTAGAGCAGAGAATATGGCAAATAAAAATATATTGATCGCCATGGCTCTTCTATATACGTTTTTTGGGGACGAATAGTCCCACCTGTTGAAACAGAAGCAATATATAAAGTTGTCATGAAAGAATGGCCGATCGTCGTTACTGGGATATATGCAAAAAAAAAAATGATCCAAAAATCAGATCGATCTTGTCGTAATTACGGCTTGCAATTAAAAATAGTCATACATTTGGTATATTACTCACAGCGCGTTGAAAAAAATGTGGAGGGGAGTGATGAGGGAGTGGCAGGGAATTACTCACAAGCACTAGCGCTTAACCATTATTATTTATACTTGATTCACAACCGTCACTGTTTTTCTTTCAACATATCTACAATGTGAATTTCACGAACATACCTTTTTTTAAAACTATCAAAGATATTGTGGTCTCTTATTGTTCGCCATGAAAAACGAAATAGACAAAAACTAAACTTGGTCCTCGGTCGTCCCACGGTCTAACACCAAAACAGCAACCAACATACCAACAACGCCGTTCCTCCTCCTCCTCCTCCTCCTGCACCACCGCAAGGCGAAATGCGAGAGAGAGTACAATTGATAGCAGAAGCGGGCGCTAGATGTCTGTAGTCTGCATAGGTAATCGTCATCATCACATAGTAGTCGTGTCGTCGTCGTGTCTGTCGAAAAAGAAGAAAAAAATAGGCTAGTAAAATTTTTAGTCTGCGAAAGCATCACTCGGAACTCTGAACGCTCGAAACGCTATTCCTCAATACGTAAGTCCTGTAAGAAGGAGACGCAATAAAAGTATCCTAATAAGATCACGTATACGGTAAGGAGGAAAGCACGCACGTATAGGACCACCGCGCGCACGAGACTATAAAATTATAAAAATGAATAAAAATTTATTTGGAAGGATATGACACGTCATAATTATCGAAAGTTTAGGTATCATTTTATAATCCGAGCAAAGTTTAAAGTCTCCTCGAATTTCATTTCAATCAATTAAAAATTGAAGTTGATAAAATAATAAACTGTATGACTTTTTTGGTTTAGCGTGCGGGTATAATACTTTTTCGAGAGCGACGGTCAGATGCATTATCATGCATCGATAAAATATGAATACGAATATGAGAAACATACAGTGGTTATTATGGACCTTTTGTTCTGGAATTCAACCTATATATGTTGTACGGTTGTACGTTGGCAACAACACGTTGGCGAGGTTGAGAGGGCCCGAGGGTATTATCGGCTTGATAGAAGGGGGTGGTGGTAAGCGCGCACAAATTTATATATATATATAGCACCATGCGCACTGTTGTTCATACTGGAACTTACCTTACCGACTGCCGATATGTTCATAAATGTTATCATGTACTACAACAGAATGTCACAAGATTGCGCTATCGTACGTAGTTTTGTTAAGTCGAAAAATGATGAATATTTAATTTTGCAAGTTAATAATACCGCTCCCATTATTTCGATTATTGAAGAATGAATATTTTCGAACAGAAAATCGTAAAAGATTTCCAAAGTAAGATTTTTTCTAACTGCAATATATATAGCGCTCCACCACGATCTCGGAGATAAAGAAAAAAGCGTTTGAAATCGCGTTTGGTGCGCGTGTGAACATGAAATATATGTTGTAACGTAATTATATGATATATTTGAACCGTTCGTAAAAATGCGAGTCATTATTCGTAAAAATGTTTATTCGCAATGATAGAAATGAATCTGCGCTTCGATTTAAAAAATGTAAGTTTGTTCGAAGAAATAATATTGTGATGATACACGATACACGGAGTGTGAAAAATTTCAAAAGTGGCATTAAAAGAAAGAAAAGGTGAATATTGTTATTGTTGAGAGCATCAAGAGCTGCTAAAATGAATAGTTTAATTGAGGCGTTATAGATAGGTGTAAACGCGTCCGCATGCGCGCTGGATAATATGCGTGAAATGTAATCGGCCGCGCATATTCGCAGCAACGAGCAACGAGGCGAACGAGGCGGAGAAGGAGCGTTGGCGGAGGAGTGCGCAAGCAGGCATGAATGTATAAAAGAGAGAGAGAGAGAGAGAGAGAGAGAGAGAGAGAGATAGAATATCGCAAAACCAGCTGACGATCGACGCTGACGTTGTACAGTGGCGCCGGGTTATGGCGGTGTAAAACACGCGCGCAAGTATATTCACCAGGAGGTCGCGCGGGGTCCGCCTCCACCGCCACCACCACCACCACCACCACCACCACCACCACCACCACAATCATCACCGCCGCCAGCGTCACGCCACCACCACCACCTTCGTCACGGGGATAACAGGAAGAAGGAAAAAAAAAAAAAAAAAAATAACCGCCGCTACGAAGCCGCCGTTGACGGCCGGTGGGAACGTTGTGGGTAAGTAGCCTTGCCTAAACGCACGCTCGAATCAGTCTGCACTCGCATGTCCCACGAGGTAGCTCGAACCTGGGCCGGCGGTTTCCTCTTGGCAGCCCGCTCTTATCACTAGCCAAACGCACACAATCTCACGTTCTTCTCACAATCGCATACATTACGAATAAACTTTGGGCGAACCTAACCTTTAATTTTTCTCTATGTCCCGGCATGTTTTTTCGAGGTTATAATCGCGCATCGAGTTAAAAATTTACTCACACTGTCAAACATCACAGTTGAGGTTAGGTTTATGTTCGAAGCGCTCTCGCGCCCTGCTCCGTCGTATTAACGCACGTTCTTCAAGAATTCATTCATCGCGATGTTTACCACTCTCGATCCTTATTGTCACAGAACCGCTGTGTCGTTGAATAAAAATATTGTTATTCTCGCTTATCCGTTGGTTCGTTGAAACAACGTCGTTTCGTCGTTTTATTTTCATAATCGGAGAAAACTGCTGCGAAAGCTTCGCCCCGACGTCTATGCCGTTTATAATTCGCGCGTGATTTTCGTCGAGTGGCCGTCGAGTCGCACGCAAGGTTGGGTACGAATCTGCGCGGGATATTTTCGAACGATATTTTACCACCGACAAGTTTTTTATTTCTTATACGTGACAAAATTACACGTGTGTGCCGTCTGTGTGCGTGCGTGCGTGCGTTCGTGCGCGCGTGCGTGCGTGCGTGCGTGCGTATGTGCGTTCAGTGTGACATTTGACTGTTTTGGAATTAGTTGCCCCACTGCATCGCGAGATGCGAGACTCTTTACATTTACGCTCAATGGGATTTGTTATTAATAATATTTGACTGAAAGACTTTGTGAACGTGACGGGATTGTTCGTTTCTTCGTTTATTTTTATTTTTCCCCGAGCAACGCGCATTCCAAGATCTTGGAAGCAGCATGTGGAAAGACAGCGGTCCCACTGTAATTACATTCTTCATTCTCAAAATTCTTTGCGTTATTCCGTTCCGGCTGAAACGCGTCTCTGGTTCATCCCGCGATAATTTATTATTCGTGACGGTAAATTGAAAAAAGTTGTGAAAAAAATACCTATGATTTTGTGATGAAAACAAATATTATTGAAATATTATTGAATTTATCGCAATAACGAATTGGGGAGGGGGTTATTAATTTACGGGAGTTGCGATGATAAGGGGAAAAAAAAGTGACCAGCTTCTCGGTGAATCTAATGATTTTTCAAAGAAAAATATGTTTGTAACGATTCGTTTGAAAAACATTGAATGGTCGATATCAACGTTTATGCGTTTAGGCGTGAGATTCGTTGTAAAATCATAATAATATATACCTCACCTCATATTAATGATAAACGTCAAGCAAAACTATAAATTTTTGGAATTTGGAAATTCGTTATGCGGATTAGCGCGTTCGAGTAATCTTTTGGTCTTTTGGACAAGTCGAGCGATGATGAGTAGAGTGTATCATAAAGAATATCGCGAATCGCAGAATATTGAAAGAAACAAGTATATAGGTACCTACTTGGATGAGGGAGGAAACTGCTCAAGCGTCATGAAAGAAAAAAATCCTTTAACCGGGGGCTATATTTATGATGATTCGATGGAATCGAACGATTATTATCTCGCGTTTGCATTCTTGTTTGTATAAAGGCGTATTGTCTCGGATGAGAAAAAAAATTCGTTTGAAAGTCGGGTGGAATCCCGCGGAAGAAGCGGGATTCGAGTTTTGAAACGGGAAATAATAAGGAAATAAGGCAATTTATATGGAATAAATGATCCGTATAAGAGAGAAAAATGATTGTGGATTGTACGATGAGGATATAGGCGCGAGAACCAGAGCCGCGGGCGATTAACCGTTTGGTCGGATATGATACGAGTACTGTATTATATCGAATATGTCGCGCGCGGCGCATCGAGCACTCGGATCGATCCGATTGACGATTTTAGCGGGGTGAGATTGTGAGCTGCAAAGAGGAAATCGACGGTCTGTTTTAGATGGACAATTCGACGTACGTGCCGAATCACCTCCCGCCACCGTCCCTGGTTGTTTTCTCCCAGGCCGGGGGACTCCCCGACGCTCTGAGAATGCAGAGACCCTTCAATCCACAAGTTAGTGGACCTTGATGCCTAAATCCTTCTACCGCATGCCTATATATTTTCACCTATTTTCACCTCGTTATGCCCCGTCGTTGTGCCGGCAAACGTATATGTACGCGCATTTCAAATCAAGCTCAAATTACAATGCGCTCCCAAGCCTTGTACCCAGAAAGCAAATTACCAGAAAGAAACCACGAATTCTTCACATATAATAATATAAAACAAGATGATGCGCATCGGAGACCCCGCAAGCCGAACAATCGATATTTTCACAATAATATGTAAAATGCGCGAGAAATGACAACAAACGTTTCGCGGCGTAATGTTTCAATTCTCATTGGCTATGTTGTTCTTAACAAAAGTTGTGAGAAACCGATGCGCGATTGCCGGACGACGTATTCCCTAAAAAGTAGAGGATTCGAACGCCGAGTTGTGACAAGCGTCTTTGCGCGTTCGCGATCCACGGAATCTGTGATGATTCGCCGCAGCTTGGCTCACCTTGGACGATTCGGACGATTCGGACGATTCTATCGCTTGCACGACCAAGTATACGCGTCGAATAAATGAATAATCGAATCGATCGCGTATATAACCGACACCGCCCCTCATCCGCCCTTGAGGCATACGCAATTTTATGATAAAATACAACGCACATTTTCCTCCCCGAGAAAACTTTGTCCGCAGCGATGACCGCGCGATGACATCGCGCGTATAATTAAAGTCTCGATCCTCCTTTATTTATATGAAAAAGAGATTTATTTCAATGAATTTAACACGTTGAGCGAGTGGTTAACATGCGAAATGACATATATTTCATCAAGCAGCAGCAATTAAAACAAAAAACTCGGAGAGTTTTTCTCTTGAATTCCTACTTGATCAGTTTCAATTTTTTAATCGCGTTTAATCGAGCGGAGCGTTGATCGACCGATCGCCAATATCGAAATTCACAATTTCGTTGATGTATTATAGTACAAGCCTGCTTTCGCAGGGAGTCTCTTGACGTTGTTAATTTGAAAATGTCCGATTTATCTTCCCAACCTGATTCCCAACCCTTCTCCTGCGAAATTTCGTTTGTTACATGGATTCGCGGGGTAAAATTGACTGATACCGAAAACACGAAGGTATCAGACGCGAAGGATCTTCAAGTGCCATTCAGCACAGCGGCTTCGCTCGGCTACGGACTTCATCACATGTTACATCTTCCTCATCATTTTTTACATCCCGTGGATCCGCGATTGCCGTTCAGCGCGTTCAGGCCGTTGGGACCGTCGGCGTTCGCCCCACCGAGCAAGTGCCTCAAGGTCGAAACCGGTGGGACGAGCGTATCTTCGGGATTGGCCAGTATCGGCTCCTTGTCCGGTATGTCGAATATGTTCTCACCCTCGTTGCCTTCTTCCGGTGGCATCGGTGGCACGGGATTGTCCGCTTCGAATAATCAAGAAATCGCACCGCAAAGTCCCGCTGGATCCGCGAGTCGTTCACCCACCGTCAACAATAATCCGGGCTCCGTAACGTCCCTTGGAAATAATCGTGGTCCAACGCCTGAGGAGGAAGATCGCGATACCAACGCCACACCCGGATCCGAAAATACCGAAAGATCGACGCCTGAAGAGGGACGACCGTACAGACGTGAGTATACATACCGATTCGCTTTATCATCTCGCATCCTGCTTGCTTTTTCACCTGCATTTTTACCGCAGCACAATTCCGATCGTTGTAGGAATTGTCGAGGCTGCTCCGATTACCGAAACTCGCTAGTAGTAGTAGTAGTAATATATACAACAACATGGTAGTAGCCGACTCGTTTTCGATTATTATATTACATATTCGCGGCCGTACCGCCCTTTGTCTACCCTTTTTCTTTTTTGTAGCGTTATTCTCGGCTCGTACCGCATCTCTTTAGCTCTTCTCCTAATTACACCGACGCTATTTCTTTTGTCCAATTTCCCCCCCCGTTATTTATCATCTCTCGGGACAACGTTTGAGAAATTTCGTGGTCGCACCATAACGCCAACAAGCGCGTTTGTTGGTGGGACTGTGCAACGGGAAAAGAATCTTTGTTTTTTTTTTTGTTTTTCCACTCTATGTTGCTTTCCCTCCAGAAGTCATATAAGAGAAGCGGTGGGAGAAGAGAGCGTTGCTCTTGCGAAAAAGCAGCCTGAGAAGAACACTAATTCTCGTTTGATTGCGAGAGTGTAAAAAGGATCTGCTTTGTGATTTTTTTTTTTTTTTTTTTTTTCCATTTGTTTTGTTATTCCGTCGTCCAGCAGCAGTCGTCTCTTCTTCATCTCTCTTGCTCTCTCTCTCTCTCTCTCTCTCTCTCCCCGAAGGGGACGACACCGCTCCGTGCTCTTTTGTCCCGAGCGCGGTCAGTCGACTAAATTCTATATTGACGCGCATATATTTATATCGTTGAAAGATATATGTGTATTCGTGTGTTCGGACTATTCCGCGCGATCATCAGAGCGGTTGGAAGCAGCGAACGACGCTGTCCGTCCTTTGACCGGTGTATGACATTCCGCATCTGCGAATCTCATCGATGCGCGTTCGCACTCGCGTCTCGTTATCAAACGTACTAATTGCCCTCCTACCTACCGACCATGCGTATACGAAAGACCAGAAATTCCCCTATTCTCGCCCCACGCGCCTCCAGTTCTTGGTTGATATTTCAAGCGTAAAACACACACGTTGAATTAATTGTCTCCGCGCAACCCTATAGGCCTACTACACACCCTGCTTCTCGTTCGCCTCTCCTCCTCCTCTTTTTTTTCAACCTCCCGCCGCTAACGAGTCACATAACCTTCGTCGTTTTAAAAAGTAAAGAATTCCTTTTTTAAGAAAGAACATTTATTGTTGTTTTTCCGAGACTCCAATGACGCCGCGGTGCATGTGTATAGCGCGAGCAAGCGAGGTAGGTATATATAGCTTCGCGAGAAGGCAGGCTATACTCTGCGTCTTTTTTACACCTTTTTTTTCTCCTCCTCTGGCCTATTAAGCGTTGTAAAGCTTCGACAGTTACAAAGCGCTTTACTTTCGACTTCAAGAGGATATAAAAGTTTCATGCGCGTCGTACGCGGGGCTATACGACGTGCCGCCGCCGCTACCGCGAATCTCTGTCAAAGACGGACCGTCGATCGTACCGGGCCTCTCCGCACTTTTTTCCCTCCGCGCGAGCTTAGACGACGAAACGAGGGTATATAATAAAAATTGTTTGGGTATAAGTACTCGAGTAATATCCGTGTGTCTATATACGTATATATAGTATCTCCAAGGTGCTCGCGCACATAGATTCAATAGCAGGACAAAAATGTATTATTGCCAATTATTATTGATTTTGTCGATTTTGAAATTCTTGATCGTAGCACGTTTATTCCCGAAGCATGCAATGTCTCTCGAGTTTATATTTGTCGTTAAGTATAATCGCGAATCTCTCGGGGTTTGGTTGAGAAACAGAACATTTTTTGTTTTTTTTTTAGCATAATACACGGGGGATTAGCGCGAATAAACGCATTCGTGATACGATTTATGATATATAGTATTAACTTGATTTCTCTCGAAATATTGAACGGTTTTTTCCCCGCGCGCCGACAGGGCCGAATAAATGGAACGATAAAAGAAAGAAAAAGCATGCAGCCTCGCGGTATCGAGTATATAGTTTGACCTACGATAAATTGTATATTTTTTCTTCGGTTCAAATGGCCTATTTTGGCGGATTAAAGAGCCATTGGAGTATTAAAAAATTTCGGGCTATTTTGGATGGATGTGCATTCTCGTTCGTACGTGTATGCAATGCGGAGGCTGCGCGCGGATGATACGTGCATATAAAATGGTGTTATCCAATCTCGTAGAGAGAAGGGAGTTGAATTTTATTCTTGCCTTTATGATTTTATATACGTATCCCCGCGCGTATGTACATATAAAAATATGTATGGGCGCGTATCAATACCTATACACTCGTGGCGGCGAAAACACGTGAAAATTGAGGGACCGAGAGAGCGGGAAGGAGAAAATGCGATTCTGAATTGTACACGTGTATAGGTACGGATCAAATATGAGCAATGCGAGATCGAAATCCCAGCAGTTCTGGTCCATACGTTTCGTTGTTGCCCTCTCTCTCTCTCTCTCTCTCTCTCATTGATATACACATGCGTATTTAGTGTACGTATATATACATGGAGCGAATGGGAGAGAGAAAGAGAAGCGGACAAGATTCGTAGTTTCGCATAACATCCGATGTAATATCCGTGTACTGTGTTTATGAAGCTATAAAAAAAAAAAAAATAAAAAAAAAAAAAAAACACACACACACCCACGGAATAACGTAAAAATCCAGCATGACGGAACGAGCTTTCCTGCAAAAGCGATTGTATATCGCAAACATTGTGTCCCTCTAGGGATTCTTCTTTTTTTTTTTATGACAAAAGTGTGCGCAGGGATCCGCGATGCGGAATGGTTCGAAAAGTGCCATGGACGCTTGACATGTATGTATGTATTTCGTCAATTTCGACCAAAAACAAAAATCTCATCATTATCGCGAGAGCGGGTTTGAACATCCGGAAAGTTGGTGATAAATACTTTTGGGATGCGTCGATTCGAAACATACGTATAAAAGAGACTCGAAAAACGAAAAGCGAAGAATCAATGATTCGGGTGAGTAGGAGAGGGAAATTCAAAAGCTCGCGCGAATCTGGGAGTCGTGTTTTTTATTAAAAAAAATTTTTTTTGCCATTTCCTCTTTTCGCTCGTTTCCCCCTGCTCGAAACTCTTGATAATATTTTAACGAATGCGGAGAGCATCGAAGATCTCGTCCTCCCGGGCTCGTCCGCCGGTCACACGAATCTCTCGTAAAATAGAGAAGTCAAGGGAGCAATGGCGCACAGCCGGAAAGACACGGGGACGTGGCCCAAGAAAATTTGATTACCGAATAATTCGTACGACGTGCGATGGAAAATCGAGGATGTGAATCGAGGGGATGAGAGAAATAGATAGGAGAGAGGGGGGGGGGGGACAGGGTTGAAGGGAGAAAGGTAGACTCGAGGGGCCCTGCTCTCCTCCGACGAGCTTTCACACCCCTAAGAATACAAATGAGGCTAACTGCTTTTCTACCGCATGACAGATACGCGCCGCGTACATTTCGTGCGACCGGTGTGATTTCTCCTCCCGCGAAAATGCGTTCCGCCATGTTCCAGAATCCCGATGTTACTGTACGAATACTCCGTTTCGTATATGCGCACACACGTGGCTTCCGCATACATGCATATGGAGCATTGTACTTCGCTTCAATAAGTATATGAGCTACGTGCCGGGGAGATGTACGTGCACGCCCCGCGTTCACTCGCTAATTTTCTTCAAACGTTCACCGCCCCCACCTCATTTATTCCCATGCACAAACGTTACAATCGTCTACACAAGATTTTTTATCAATAACCTTTCTAAAATCGACCACGCTAACATTTTTTTGCTTTTACTTTTTCACCATAAAATGAGTATTTTTAGACGACGTGAGAATTATCCGATGCTAATTTTGCTCCGATCAGTGCAAGAAGATTTTGACAATTTTTTCATCTTTACACCCTTTTGGCGTGAGAATTTTGAAAAAATCTATCCTCGGAGTAAATATACTAGCGAGCGATGCGCGCCCCCCCGGTACCGTTTAAAAATTTTGTCATTCGGAATTGATAGATCCATTGGATTTCGGCCAATTTCTCGGGAGGGGTCTTTCGATTTTGCTCAAACTTGGGTACTTTGAAGTACCTTAAAAACTATCCCCAAACAAACCCAAATTTCAACTCTCCAAGTGCTCAAGTTCACGAGAACGAGCCTTATAAATATCAAAAAATGACCATTTTTTGCCTCTTTTTAAGATGATGCTTCACAAAAAATGTACGTTCAAGTCAAATTATACTGATTCCATTTCCTTTAGTATACCATCTAGATTATAGAAAAACGTGGTCCAGTCTTCCAGATCAAGAGGTCTTTCATTGTGATCACGTTAAATGAATTAAAAATTTCAATAAAATGACCATTTTAAAATTGATGCTACAGGCTTCTTTCTAGCTTAATTGACTTTTCTAATACGGCTCATTTTTTTTCGTTTTTTATACCTTCCAAGCGAGTCATGCCGAAAATTTGGATTGCGTGAAGAAGAGATATCATTGCTAGAGAGATATCATTCCAAAGTTGGTCTTTTTCGAAATTTTACGAAAAATCGTTAACTTTGACCGTGCACCACGGATTTCTATCAACTCCGATGTTCACAAAAATTTAGGTAAGAGTAGTTCTTTATATCTAGAACGATCCGCTTCGAGGAGTTTCTTTCATCCCAAACTTCCATCACTCTTTACAGCCTGCCGAAGATCACACAACTCCGAGTGCTTTGATATTGAAAAATGTATGATGCAGTGTTTCTAATTTTTTTTTGAGGCTGTTTTACGAAGTTTTCAGTACAGTCGTATTGATTCGAATACATATTTATCATACAAACAGCAGTACATTTTTTAAAATAGAATCATATGCTATACAAAGCCTTTCCATATGAATTTTCGTATTTAAAAATATCATTTTTAACGAAAAATATATTTTCAGCTCATTCAAAAAACCTTTATTCAATTGCGTTCAACCAGCTTTCAATTTTTATGAATTTCATTTTTGGACTTGGTTTAATACTTTCTTTTTTTCATCATGTGAAACTTAATCTTTTTTCAATCGTGTATAATACAGTTTGAATTGAGCTTATATGAAATATTAAAAGGTTCGTTACGATCTCCTCATTTTTTTGTATGATAAACAACAACGGTGCAAGGATGAAGGTGTGTAAGACCACTTGAGGGGCTATGAACAGTGTGAAAGTTGGAATTTTAGGTTTTTTTTTTTATTTTATTTTATAAATAAAAATTGGTTAGATGGATTTAAATAAAACCTTGTACACCTCTTTTACACACTCAGAATTAGTGGAAAAAATTTGTTTTTAATTTGTTTCATGGTATTAGAAGTCAATTAAGCTACAAATTGATGCCTGTAGCATCAATTTGGAAATAGTCATTTTATTGAAATTTTCAATTCTTTTAACGTGATCACAATGAGAGGCCTCTTGATCTGGACGACTGGACCACGTTTTTCTATAAGCTAGATGGTATACTAAAGGAAATGGAACCAGTATAATTTGACTTGAACGTAAAGTTTTTGTGAAGCATCATCTTAAAAAGAGGCAAAAAATGGTCATTTTTTGATATTTATAAGGCTCGTTCTCGTGAACTTGAGCACTTGGAGAGTTGAAATTTGGGTTTGTTTGGGGATAGTTTTTAAGGTACTTCAAAGTACCCAAGTTTGAGCAAAATCGAAAGACCCCTCCCGAGAAATTGGCCGAAATCCAATGGATCTACTCATATATTATCGTAGTCCTGCGCGTACAAAAAAAAATTTCGTACCAATTGATATTTTGAGATTCGTACGTTATGAACAACGACACGAGGAATATTCAGCAGTCGTTCTATATATACCTATGCTCGGCTATAAAAAATATTTTCGCGAATGGAAAAGTTGGCAAAAAAAAGAGAATCCGCGGATTCACGGAGCAGTGATGCGTGAAAGGAACAATGGCGATTAGCTCGATAGCCCGGATTGGCAAAAACTTTTCATCCCTCTAACGATGAAAGTACACGTATTTACATAGGCGCGCGTATCGATAAAAAAAAAGGAAAGATTTCTATTGACAGCGTGATTCGGGTAGTTGTGTAAATTGTTGTGTAATATTGGAATATAATATGCTTCTGCTCTTACCTGCCGCGCGGTGAATAGAGGCTTGGCTCATCTTAATTAACGGGATTTTCTCAACGATTTTTCAATGATAATCATGCAGCGTGCATGAAATTTCGCATGTTTTCTCATGCGCGAAACGAAAAAATCTCACGCGTGGAAAATGTATACTGGAAAAATCAAGTTGCGAAGATTCTACGCGCGAGTCGCGCGTTTCTCGCAATTTTCAATAAATATTGAAAACAGACAAGTACGTTAATTACTAATAACGAGAGATAGTAGGGAGTAATACGAAACTCGCATTACGAATGATGCGCGTCGTCTAATTGTAACGACGACGTCACGAAAATTTTATCTCAACGCGAGCGAAAGTTCTCATTTATTAGAGAGACTCAAAAATAAATATCATGCACAAAGTGAAGATTTTCCGGCCAACGATCAATTGATTTGCTATTTCAACGATCGTTGACGTCGGCAAGTTGCGCAACGCCGACGAAAAAAGTCTTCTATGTCACGGGACTAGAATTATTTAACGCGCCGGAAATTCGACGATGATGCTTTCATCGTCTATACAATATATTTCGAAAATATATGAATGAGGATCGATCGAAGAATCATACGAAACGATTGAATATTTATATCGCAAGTCGATGACTTGGCTATATACACGGCACGCTCTTTTTCTTCCTCCCCCGCGCGTCTGTTTGCTCGCGCGCTTCGCAGTTGTATGGTTATCACACGAAACCGACAAAGTGCATCATATAATTTCCCACATAGTGAACACATTATTCGCTCTATCGCTATATATAGACGCACATATTTATATCGGGCCATGCATATGTTACATTAAAAGGCATGGCAGAAAGGGACGTATATTCGTTCACACATCCCTTGTTATGGTTATCCAACGATTGATAATTGCATTCAAACATGAGAGGAGGGAATTAGCCGGCTCGTTGATCCGCGAATAATAATTCTCTACACAGGAAACACGCGTCACTAGTACAGAATTCGATTCTGCATACCGCACGTTCGACTCGTTACATGGAAAGAGGGTTAGCGATTCCGCATGTTTGTGTGCCAGCGAAAGAGCGAGAGCGAGAGCACGCAGATTTGCTTGCTCGATCCTCAATCCCTTGCGGCCCGTTCGCGTTCTCTTTCGGCGTGCCCGCCGCCGACCTTTATTGAAAAATGCAATTATAAAAAAAAAAATCTTGTTCCGTCCGACCCTTTCGGTACAGACATACGTGCACAAATGTGTAACGAGAAAAGTGATTCGACGTTATTGTGATTCTCATTCGAACGATGAAAAAAAAAAATTTTTTTTTTTCTCGTTTCCCAACCCCGCAGCACTTGGCACGATGCGCGCTCTCTTTACGACAATCGAATGCACGAGTACGAGGCTTCGTTCGAGGGTACGTCCCAATCCATTTCGTTCGGAAAATTTGATGCTACCTATTGGTAACAAAAAAGCGCTCCGATTCCCGACCGAGATATATATATATATATATATATATATATATATATATACAGGGTGAATCATTTAACGTGACCACTTCGAATAATTCCTAAAATAAGCGTTGCATGAAAAAAATATTCAGACAAAAGTTGCACGGTTACGAGGGGCACATTATGTGGTACATATTATGTTGTTTCGATAGGTGGAGACGTCTCAAAGATTTGAAGGTCGACTTCGTTTTTTTAAGTCGAATGCTATATTTTTTATATCAAAATATGGTAGAGTATCGAATTCTGAGTAAAAAAGTATAGACCTCATAGTCAACAAGTTATCTCACCATATTCCTTCCATTACCTATGATACCTATGTAAAGATGGGGAATCGTGATGGTATTGACAACAGGATTATCTGAATAATGTAATTCATGTTTTTTTACAGAAAATTTATTTTAACAAATGTTCGAAGTGATGGCCATTAACCTCGACACATTTGAATTGGGAGAGGTGCAGAAATCCCTTGGCCTGCTCGTTCGCCGGATTTAACTCCGCTTGATTTCTTCCTATGGGTAGCTATAAAGGATTGTGTTTACCGTGATGTTCCTACAACGCCGGCGAATATGCGAGAATGAATTACAAGAGCCTGCGCCGCTATCACACCAGAAATTATTCGAAGATCAAGAGAATCATTAGTTCTACGTCTTCGGAAATGTGTCGAGGTTAATGGCCATCACTTCGAACATTTCTTAAAATAAATTTTCTGCAAAAAAACCTGAATTACATTATTCAGATAATCCTATTGTCAATACCATAATGATTTTCCGTCTTTACATATATCTTTACAACTATTAGGTTTAGGGCTAATATAGGTCCATATTTTTTTACTCAGAATTCGATACTCTACCATATTTTGATATAAAAAAAATATAGCATTCCACTTAAAAAAACGAAGTTGACCTTCAAATCTTCGAGACGTCTCCACCTATCGAAACAACAAATGTACCACATAATGTGCCCCTCGAAACCGTGCAACTTTTGTCTGAACATTTTTTTCATTCAACGCTTATTTTAGGATTTATTGGAGGTGGTCACGTTAAATGATTGACCCTGTATATATGTGCCTCATTGTGATTGTACGTCTCGCAACGAAAACGTCTCTTTTTTTTTTTTTTTTTTACACGTTCAACAAAATGATCCGGTAATCGTGACGACACGGGTACCGGAAATATTTCACCAAATGATTATCGTATTGAACCGAAATAACCGAAAATCTTATCATATCGCGTTTCATATATTGTCAATAAAAAAAAAAATTTTTTTTTGGACGCTCAACACTTGGAACGCCGCATCATATTTGTCTAAGAAAATAGTTGATGCGCACCAAAATGAAGAAGGTGAAATATATAGCGAGACGAGCAAGGGAAGACGCGGGGATAGACGCGCGCAAGCTTGCCGATATGAGGTGCTGGATACATCAGCGGCAAGTGTACACACACCTATAAGGGATGGCCGGGGCTCGGGGATTCGCGACAGTTTCTCTAAATATGTATATACATGTATCCTATAGATACGGTAAAGTGCCCGTATATTCGTACAAAGACTCGATAACTATATTGCGGTTTCTTGCGCAAGTGGAAAGACAAGTTGGCGTCGAGCGGCGCGGACCTCCCCTTCCGCGCGCCAATTCTCCCATGTTCAACGCTTTACCACCCCTTTGCGAAACTAGGCGGAGCACCCAAGTACCCGTGTCATTTATATCTCAACAACCTTCGACCGGAGCAAGGGCACCGACCCCGTGGGCTATTATGTCCTCCACGGCGGACATAGGAATCTCTTCTCCGTGCCTCGCCGCGCGGTTGAGCTATCTTACGAAACTTCCGTCCCGTCAAATGTCTCGTCTCGGTCTCTCTGTTTTGAAATCAGTAAAAACGATCATCATTCACCCTGATATTTACTCCGGGAAAGGAAAAGGAGAGGAAAGGCTTAAAATATAGGGGAACATGGGGGCAAAGTGGACTTTCCAAAAATTGAAGATGGAATAATTTTTCAAAATTTTTTTTTCAAACTCAGGATATGTTTTCTTTCAAATTTTTCTTAGTATTGATGTGCCATTGAACAACAAATTGGAAATAATTAATCGAAAAACAGACGCTAAGAAATGAAATATTTGAGTATTTTTCTATATTTTGTGAATTTTAAAGGTTTAAGTGACTGAGATGTATTTGTTTCATTCATATATGAATTTTAAACTAATCGCATTAATAACCAACACATCATCGTCATCATCATCATCATCATCATTATCGATAACTGTGCACAAGGTGAAATGCTATTTTTGGGTTACATTTCAAAATAACACGAAGACTAAATAACACACGACGAAATACCACAAAGACAGAATAACATTCGACAAAATAACCTAATGATAACCGAACACACATCTAAAGTGTTCCAAACCCATCTAACGATTTTTCGCGCACACATCGAATCTTATTTAGGTGCGTTCAGAGTATTTGTGTTATTTTTATTGTACATTTTTTTGTCTTCAAGTTATGTTGACGTGTCACCCATTTACCTTTTACTTTTGACACGACGCGCAGTGGATCCAGTTTCTAATCGATTTTAAATAGAGTACCTCGCAAAAAATACGGGAAACATCTGATAAATAAAATTTAGTGACCTTTGCAGCTTTTTTCCTTTCGCCAGCGAATTCGACCTGACACGATGGCCAAAATTCGAATCAACAGTTTGCGGAATAAGTTTTGTTTCTGTATACGCACTCGCGTGTTAAAATATTACAACGATAATGTGGGCTGAGACGGCGTTCTAACAGAGGAAAATAAGTATGAAAAATAAATTTTTTAACGCAACAGTATAGTTGTCAGCGCATATATGTAAACCGACACATATCGCTTAATTTCTTATGGTGGCCGTTTTGTCCAGCGTTCCCATATCATTATCATGCATATTTCCACCGCAAGTAATAATATTCGGCGTTGGTAAATATTCAGCGTTAATAAATGTAAAAATATATGTTTAAATACATCTCATCATTATAAAAATGTAAAACAACTACATTTATTTTTTTTTTTAATTAAAAAAATTTTTGTTATTGACGCGAGTTAACGCGAGTACATTATTTTAGGGTCATATACAAGACCTATCTTGTGCAGCTATGCGATAAAAAATTTGCGGCTGCTATGTACAATTTCGTTAGCCCGCCGATAACTTCTTCTTGTATATTTATCGTTTTGGTTGCCAAGAGGCGGCCAAGAGAGAGTAGAATTCTCGGCGCCGACGCTCTCGCACCAACTTAAATATATGTGCCGGCACCGCCTCCGTTTCTCCTCGGTGTACGCAATATGTATTTGTCTTTAATCGTATATATATATATATATACTTGGAGTCTCTCGGTTTTGCGCGTGCCTAGTGAAATTTCTCTCACCTCGATCTCCATCGGTTTGCTGTATATGCCCTCGGTATACGCACCGGGAGTTTCTTCACTATACCACCGGAGCTATAACATCCCCTTGGAGTTTGTTGGCCCAGCATCTAAATGCATGCAAGGGACTATTGCTCCCGTACTCGCCTGAAATGATGTCTTGCCTCCACCTTGGCTGCCCGCGCGCGCGCGCTCGCTCGCTCGCTCGCTCGCCTCTCTTTTCATTTTATGCGTCCTTTTTCCAACTACTGGCAGCTGAAATAACTCTTACACAGTCTCATTGGGCTTGAATGGTGCGCGCATACATACGGTGCAATGAAAGTTGGAACGCTGTGCCCCGGTACATTGGTTTAGGTAGGCTAGGTCGCATTGGTTTATATATCGCGTTGTCGCGGTGGGATCGCACTCTTGCCTCCCACGAACCGCGAACGAATCCAAACAAGCCACTAGAAATAGAAGCTCCGCCTTCCCTAGAAGCTACGATCGAACTCCGAGGCGCGTGCACTCCTCTACATGTATATACAGTTATTATCCTCTCTCTGGAGCATCCTCCGGGAACTTCCTCTTTGGCACGAGATTCTCGTACCGCGGATAAAACGCCAAGTTGCCCGCTCAATCCCCTGGGCGTGGTATACCCGGGCTAAAGATCCACCTACCGTCGTCGCAGCACTCTTCTATAGATCCATTTTTCATTCGCGTCATACATGTGTCGCTCACTCCTCGCACACCATGGAAAAAGCACCCAGGAAAATAAGAAAATGAAGAATAAGGCAGGATGAGCAAGAGAGGCAAAATGGGTGATACGCACGGAGATGGCAGCATCTTTTTTGCGAGCTTGAAAAATTTCTAGTCTTTGCTCGCCGTAATCAAACGCGCAATATCACGTTTGGTTCGATATTGAGGATGACGATGAGGAGGGTCTTTATCATTCGCGTTATGCGCGAGAGTTATGCGAATCGCTACTGATTGCTCATTTGGTCAGAATTTTCATAACCCGGCATATATTTCATATAGTCTCGAGGAATAATTTTATAGAGATTGCGTTGATTGCTCTGATCGAGGAGTTGGACTCGAAATATTCTCGACGTTATGTATTTTAGGGTCGTGCAAGCAGAATTCGCGGGTAGCCGCGTCGGTCTCGCGATGCGTTTGAATTCCGTTATATATATATATATATAATAGAGAAAAATAAAAACGAGAAACATTGCGGGAAGGGGGCGGATGTGGCGCGGGACAACCGCGCGCGGTATTGGGGTAAACCTCTGCGGGAGCAGGCTCGCGCGCATGTAGGACGGATGGGCATGCAACGGTCTGGCACGGTGGAACGTACGACTCGTGACAGAAATTACTAAACGTTGCTGGTCGAGCGCGGAGAGCGTCGATTCTGGGATGTTGAGGGTGAAAGAGCAATGAGACGCAACAGCCGAACAGCAGCAGAAGCAGTATAGCTCATCGGGGAAGGGACACGAGTGAAAGAAGAATAGAAAGAATTAAAGAGGGAGAGGACGAGCGAAGCTTGGCCCGAAATGGGAATGCGTTCCGGCAACGGGAGGAGTGAACCATCTCGGTCCCTTTTCCAGGCCGCGGAACACGAGCGATGATGCAGTGGTAGCGCGCGAGAGTACGCGGAGCGGGGAGTATAGCGAGAGAGGCATGACGCAGAGAGGGCGAGAATATCGTGAGGGTGGTCAAACGTAGCGATAGCTATGAGACCATATAAACCGGTTAAAGGGATGGGGTGGGGTATGATGAGTTGAGGTGTGTTCGTGGGAGATGAACGCGAGGGATCGGAGGGAGCTCGGAGAAACGGGTTGCGAACGGAAGCAGCTCACAGGGATGAGGGATACGGAGAAAGGGGCGCAGAGCGAGGCTCGAGATTCAAGTGAATGCTGCGGCTTGGCTTTGCGTGGTTTATTTCGTCGTTCGTTCGCTCGCTCACTCTCCTTCCGAACAAAACGGTGCCGCCGCCGCCGCCGCCGCCGCCGCCGCCGCCGCCGCCGTCGCCGTCGCCGCCGTGAGAGCAAGTGGCAACCATTATACATACGTGTGTACGCATCTATATCGTCGTGCATATACATCGACACGTGTAGCAAAAGCATACGTTGTACGTTCTCTCGCCTCGCGCGCATATTAATCTCTTCGACCGCACATCAGCCCCTCCAGCAGCATTCACCGGTATACGAGAATCTCGTTCGTAAACGCGCACTTCATCTCACTCCAGCAGCTAACCGGGCTAACCACCTACATAACGCCGACGGCAAATTGGCAAATCTGCGTGTGCCCGACGTTGCTGTCTCTATCTTTTCCTCTCTCGTTCGCTCGCATTCGTTCGATATCCGCGCTCTTTATCTCTCCATACTTGTCTTCGTCCCTCTATGATCCCAGCATACCCCGCCAACTTCCTAGCCTGTGGCACCATTCTGCCCTGCCGTCCAACCGAGCGGATTCGTATACGCGATTGACGCGCGAGAACGTGCTTGGATTAAGAGTCTTGGTTCGCGCGAAAGCCTCGCGGCGTCGTGGCGCGGCCCGACCCAACTTGAGTTTTATCAGCATATAGACGCGCGCGCGCGCGCACGTTGACGTCATAATAACTAGCTGCAGTTTCTATTAATGCCTAGCTCTCTTATGCCGAAATAAACCAACAAAATTATCTGCGAAATATTCCGATCAAGAATCATGGAAACGCGATTGGACGAACGCGAAGAGGATTTTCTGCACGGGATGGAAAAACGAAGCCCTCATTTTTTTCATCATTTTCTTAATCTTTTGGTTCATGCGTTTATATAATGATACTCGGGGGAGCATATGATGTATGTTGAATGGCGTGTGAAGAAGCGCCAAGTTAATGTACTATATTCGTTTAGTACGGTGAAAGGGGTGCGATGTACAAGGGCTGCGGAGGAAAATATTGGTATACGGAATATAATCCGTGTCGCGTCAACCGATCGGATATTAGTGAGCGAACGCTGGTTGGGCGTCGCGCGGGCGTCGCGGTGACTCCCTCTCGCTCTGTAGGTGCATTAAATTTCATGACCGACATTCCGCTACTGATGCTCTTATATAATCATAATCGGGGGAATATTTTGGTATCGGGACAATAATCTAGGCTGTGCATTGCGCTCTCTTCTCGATGAGAGCAACAGAGTGTTGTCGAAAACGCGGTAGAGCGTACGAGCGGTGGGTTTGCCTTTCCGATGTTACGCAGAGGGGTTTTGCCAGGAGCGCGCGCGAGAGTGGACGAGAGTGAGCGAGCCGGCCGATGCATATGAGCACGACGTTTGTTTGTATATGGGGCGGGAGTGTAAGCAACATGGCGTTAGCCGATAGTCGGAACACAGTGGTCAGGTGAATACGGGCTGCATCGGAGAGAGCTAGGGAGAGTGAGACGGATAATTATGTTGGCCCCTCGGCTAAATGTCCAGGCTTCGAAAGAGAGACAGAAATCACGGGAACGTGCGGTTTTGCGGCCAACATTTCTGACCACCGAACACCAAAGTTCGAATTGAACTGTCACCATCAGCGCAATACCAAGAGAGACGGAGAGATGGATAGACGTTCCGTAGTCGCGTGCCCGGAATCGCCACACATGCGTCTCTGCGCGCAATGATTGTGGTTACCGGTCTCGGTTATTTTTCTAAACGGTATCCTCCACTCGTATTTCGCGCGTCGTCCAGATCGAAGAAAGGCCAGCTTGTGTGCGTCCTCTCCTCGTTCAATTACGGAGACGACACAAACGCCGATACAAACGCCGGGAAAAGAGCAAGGACGAGGAAGAGGATTTGCGACTATCGCTGACTACCGCAGCTCATTTCACCTTCGACCCCGATCAAGATCCTCGTTCTTCCTCGTTTGGTTGGTTGGTTGGTTCGTTGGTTGGTGCTAGTCCAGCGAGTACCCCAAGACACTCTTGAAAACACCCAACGATTGTAAATCAAGAAATCCACCAAGACTCGTGACGGGACAAAACGTTTTTCCAACTCCGTATAGCTATTACAATGATTTATCTCGTGTCTTGTGGAAATTGAACGTGAAACAGATAGATATTATTTGCATATACAAGAGCGCGGTGACGAGTTTCTTTTTATTCTCTCCCTCTGCTGCTCTTCCATTCGCCATATCTGCTTTTTATCTATTCATCGAGCGCGACGCGAATGCTCCGCGGGGCTGAAGAAAATATTTTTCTGCGCCCGAGTACTCAATGGAGAAAGTATGTTTTTCGCGCGCGGTGCTGTGTTTCGCTCTCCACTAATATCCTGAAACGAATCAACGAAGCTCAACGAAGCTCAACGAAGCTCAACGAAGCTCAACGAAGCTCAACGAAGAAAAAAATAGGGCTGTTTTGGTAGCTAGGTAGCTATGGAAAAAAGAGTAGAGAGAAAAAAGCGTTGACGATCGGCTTAACCCAAAGGGGAGGAGGGATATTGTATATTTTTTCACCCCAATGGCGGACAACGCGTTAGATTTTTATGATTTTTATATCGTCTCGCGCAATCAGTTGCGAATGTGTATTCCGAGAATATTCGTCTCGCGGACCACGCGAAGGGACAAGATGAGAGACGTAGCGAGACAATCGAGCTACGCTTCTTTCATCCCCCATCATAGAAATGTCTGTTGAAACGATTGTCCCTCACTCGGGGGCGGGGTGGGTCTCTCAATGTTTGCCGCTTATTCGTACAATCGCGGAGGTTTGGTGGCTACTTTGACTCTCGTTTATCGAAGATTGACCCCTTCTAACCATTTCCGTCTTTCGTTGGAGCTTCGTCCTCTTGTTTCTCGATCCGCATATTTACAGGGCTCCTTCGAAAATTTGATCTACATAGGCGGGTCCGGCTCGGCGATATACATACAACGACGCTATTTCTTCTAACTCTCACAAAATGTGAGCACTTTCGACTTCAAGAAAAAAACATTGAAACCCGCGTCTTAAATAGGTATATAAATGTAGCGAGAGTGGGGTGTTGGAATCTTTAGTAAATATCGTCTGCTCTCTCGCGATGAAACGATGCTAAATCCGAACGGGAATTATATAAGACAAGACGTTCAAGGAGCTATAAAGTCTTCCTAATCCCGTGGAATCGTTCACACGCCCTTCCGGATTTCACGTCTCCGGACTCATTTTGTGCGGCCCTTATGTTGTTCCGGGACGTCGTTACCGGGAGGAGGAGGCTATTTACAAAAGAAGGAGTCGTTCCCGTGTCTCATAAGCGTAAGACCAATACTAATGCGCTATACCGTGTCAGGGCGCGCGGCGTGGCTCAATTTTACCTCGTTTTTCTTACGAAATGCGCATGTACTGCCGCCACCATACCACCACCACCACCACCACCACCACCACCGCCGCCGCCGAAACCTGTATTTCATTCTCCATGTATCTATCCCTCTTGGTCCGGAGCTAAGCCGACGTCGAAAAGTAAGACGTCCATCCAACCTTTAGCCCTTTCGGGTGTTCTTGGCGGCGCCCTGGCGGATATTTACGACTAACCCGCCGCTGCCGCTAGCACTCTTGTACACTCTCTTCTCACTTTCTCGGTGTAAAACGCCGTACGAGCAGGCTCGCCTCGGCTCGGATACACCGAGACGAGTGAAAAATGGCTCTGTCGACAATTAACCGAAATCACAGAGGCCCGAGGCATTTGTCACTGCCTTGAAACTCTCGCGCGTCTGACTATAACGAGACAACCTCACTTTCCCTACTCCTACTCTGTATACAATAAGTATAATAAACACCCATCCACGATTGTTCTTACCTCTTTACCAGCATCGTTCATGCAACAATTGTACAACCAATTTCATCTCCTCTCATTTATTCATATATTATCACAAAAAATAGCAAAAATAGCACCCAACGTTTCCTCCGCTCAGTTATTTTTGTATCTTCTAGCAGGTTGTAAGCTGTGCGCGTTTAAATGGTCCAAGAAGGGTATATGCGAGTGTGAGAAAATGTTTTACTCTCAATTCGCGAACAAGTCATGTTTTCCCAGCAACCTTTTCGTGTTACTCGATCTCGTGATTTTTTTTTTTTTTTTTTTGGGTTCTCGGAAATGATGGTTTTTTCGATCTTTTCCGTAGTAGACGAGCTATAAAGGATCGGCCTGTACAAGTTAGTCTCGATGATCACCGACGGGACGCACTCTTTGACACGATCGCAGCCCGTAATAACAGGATTAAGTAATTAAGGGGATGAGCAGGGGGTGAAGGAGAGGAGAATTTTTTAATCTTGTCTCGTTCTGGGCGTGTTTTCTCGGTCGTATATTGGTGGGAGGCACGTGCTTCTCTCTCTTTCTCCCTCTCTATACGTTTGACCACGTCAATTCGTCCATGCAGGTTAGGAAAGATAGAGAGCGCTACCGGAAAAATAAATTCACCGAAAAGTCTCGTGAGCGACGGATTAAATCGCTGATTAAAGCTTTTCGTGCCACTTTTTTTTTCTCTTTTTCCGTCACTCTTCCTAAGCGGCTCGCTACCGCGGTTCCTCTCGCTTCTCGTTCGCACGAATCGATAAATTACCGCTGGTTCTCGCTTCTCACGACCGGCTATTTTCTCTCCCTCTCTCGCTCTCTTTCGACGTTAAAGCGGCGCGACATCCATCTGCTCACTCGGTGTTATTTTTCTTTTTCTTTCGTCTTTTTTCACTTCCGTCGCTCTTTCTCGTTCGCGTTTACCCTTGCCAATGCTACCGAAGAATTATCCTTTGCTCGACAAATTTATAGATCTCTGCACTCCCGACTTTATCGCGACAGTTAAACGCGCTCGTGAATTAGGATTAAAATCCCCGCGAAGATCGCGGTTTCCTCTTCTCATCGTCGTTGTCTCTCTTTCTCATCTATATATATATATGCTCTCATCGGAACCTACTGCATTTCGTACACGCAAGGTATCTACCTACATATTATATCTACATATTTTTTCGAACTAGTTGATGATTTTTATTTTGATGGCGGACGACGACGCAACGGGAGAGAAGAAAAAGCGAAGCCCCGTCATTTTTTTCTTTTTTTTATCGTTCAATTTCTTTCCGACGAGTATCTCAATATTTCGACTTTTTCCTCAAAGTTAACCAAGCAATATCATCATCGGTCTATACGCCTTCGTATTATTCCCCTTGCTTCGTCCGAAAAACGGTTCCGCATAATCTTCTTTGGTCTGTGTTCTCGCGCGGCATGGAAAAAACGACCTTTTACGCCCAGTTTCTTTGGTTTTTATTTCATTTGGTGGAAGAAAAAAAAAAACAAAAAATATTACGACTTTTCGCGCACCGGGGATATAGCGGAATGTCAACTTGATGTATTTAGTCTCGTATAAGAATCTTTGTTCTCAGGACTCTTGGACCGGCGCGCGTGAAAAAAAGGGAGAAAGATCGCAAAGTCCTTTTTCGTAACCGCCCCGAGGAATCGTCCCTTTTCAGACTTGTTATAATTTTGCGACCTACTGTTCTTTTTTTAAAAAAAATTTTTTTTTCGATCCCCATATGTTTTCCCCTTGTTTTATTCTCCCCCTTTTCACTCGCGATCGGGTGCGAGAGAGCATACTTGACAATTATTCGGTAATTTATCAAAGCGTCCGTGAAACAATGGGGGGGCAAACACGAGGATCTCTCTTGAGTTGCCTGCGGCGCGTTGAAAACTTTTTCATACAATTGGTGTCCCAAAAACAAAACGAACGTCTCGAGCAAGCACATCGAAATAATCAACTTTCCATCCTCGGTCAATGAGTCGGGGAATATAAGCGCTCGAACAATATTTTTACGCAAACTATACGGTTTTTTTATTTCTTATTTCAAAAATTTTATTTCTTATTTCGAGTGATGAATGTGATAAAAAAAATAACAATTTTCCGTTGGTAAAATAGTGGTCGACGAGGGACACCCGGTATCGGCGGGAGGATTGCAGCATTCGTGGTATGGTTAAAGGTTTCAACCCCGCGACTCGATCGAGAGAATTTTGCCAAAGGAGGCAGAGCGGAGAAACAAAACTATCTCATTGTGTGTTAATAAGATTCTCATCGTTCTCTCTCTCTCTCTCTCTCTTTGTTTTTTTTCTCGCTCTGGCTTCTCCGGCATAGGAGGGGAACGGTCACGATGTTTTCTCTGTGACTCTTGATTCTCAAGTTTATTCTCCTTTTCCTCGGAGAGAATCGATTTTTTCAGAAAGTTTGCACGTTTTCGGATAAATACGTTTGAAAATGAACGTTTTTCACGATCTATTCGTAACACACATCAGTTATTATATAGAGAGCAGCTACGGCTCCCGAAAAAGTTCAAAGTCGTCTCAAGTATCGGTAAAAGTTTACAGTACACGTACTGCAAACATGGCGTTGAAAAATCGCGTTTATTTATATATATATCCCAGCATATACAGCATTCATTATATAATGACGTAACAATGAAGATGAGCGAGAAGTCGCGCGGTGGATGTTGATGGTTTTTGAATCTGGATCGCGACTTTCGAGACACCTTGTATTCGGAATGATGGAGAAATATTGGGGTATAGGTATAACAAGGTATAACAAGGTATAACAAGGCTTTTACCGTGCCGGTACCCCGAAAATTATCCTGAAAATTTGGAGACCAATTTTCAAGAGCTTAGCGAGTGTCGAAGCTCAGGGGGATACACACGCACACTCTCTTTCTCCGTTCTCTCTTGCATTCAGCTTCGAAAAGCGTACCCCGCCGTGAAAGCGCGCGCTTCATGGCAATTGCGAGCAAGAGCCCTATTCACATATTGGATCATATCGTATCTCCTCACACAATATGAATAATGCATCTGTACGAAATCACCCGTACTCCTTACCTCTATACACGGTACACTCATACAAGTACTTCTCTATCTTTGTATCTATATATATGCATATAGATACAAAGTATATAATGCACGCTCTGTGCGATCGCGAGGATATTCCGCATGGAAATCCTCAATTTTCACCCGCCTACAGGACCTTTTCTTCCTACATCTCTTACATTCGATTGAGTTTAACGATTTTTTCTTTTTTCTACTCCCCCCCCCCCCCCCCCCCTGTTTAGGGCTCCGAAAATTTTCGAGTTTTTTTCATTTCATGAGATAGAAAGACACGCGTTTATAGTATATTGACTTATAACTGCATGAGATATGGTTCCTTTTTATTCCAAGACGCATTTGCCAACACTGCATCATCGCGAAGAGATTCTATATCCAATCCTAAATCCAAATTTGTAGAATTTTTAATACTAGTATGAACTCTCAATCGCGCTTAGCATTGCTCGATGCATTATTATCTTGATTTATTCTCGCTCTCGCATAATAAACGTTTTCTCACCTCCTCTCGGGGCAAGTATTCGGGACGCGAGGCTCTTTCCATGCACCTTGAAGCTGCTGGACCATCTCTTTTCGCGGCTCCTCTCATTCTCTCGCCCGAAATGTTGCTGCTCGCAATTAAAGGCGCCATATATTTTCACTTTAATCGAGGTAAGATGGTTTTACAGGGCGAACTCGAGACCTCGAATTCCGTGTACGATCGAGCAATCCGCAATTTATTATACGCGACGAGCTCTTGAACGATTTGGCTCTCTTATCCAAACGAATTATAATTCTGCTCAGCGTCTAAGGACACTCGAACACGTGTACGCATTTTTATTGCTAATATACATAATATTGATACGCGTATATATATATATATATATATATATATATCCAGCAAATCGATTAGCTAATTTATTATTAGTATACGCTCTGGCACAATTATTCTAAAGACCTTTCGTGGCTGAAAAATCGAGAAATATTTGTAGTATATCATCCGACGATAGCCTTGTATTTCTGAAATCGTGCGAGCGAACGAACCAGAGAAGAACCGTCCGAAGTGTCGGGAAAGTGTCGCCGAGATAAATCTCAGATTCATCCCATCTCTCATCCATCCTTTCCCCTCGCGATTTGCCGCCCTCGCTGCTGTTTCTGCTCTACGGAGAGGCTGATTCCAAAGTATCTTTAGTGTGACCCCTGGATCGACCGATCACGGGCCCAACACCTGCACCCTCCGGAGAACAATAACCAACCAAAATATTCTACAACTTATAGCCGCGCGTATATAGCCGTAGTATGGTTGTTCTTTGCGTTTTCTTTTTCATTTCGTAAGACGATGCGAGAGAGATTATTCGTGCTTACATATAAACATTAAAATATGAGACTCGTCGCGAATTCGAGTTTCCTTGACTATTTGACGATCGACGCTTGAAGATGACATATGCACCTGTAAATAATTTAAATAAGGCACCGAGGCGCGAGGGGCGATAAGGAGACGGCGGAGCATATATTTTTTCAAGAGAAGAAAGTATACGTTCGAGAGGAGGATATACGTGCTCCTGGGCATGTCGTATATTCTGGCTCGAAAAAAGGAGCTCTCTTAAATTAATTAGAGGGAAAAAAGATTCGGCCGTGTCTAGATCTTGAGTGTGCTCCGGATCGCGAGATACCTTCTATAATATACATTTATACACAGGAGTATAAGTATCACACGCTCCAAGTTCCGACACTCAAATCCTCCGTTTATAAATCGACGTTTCACGAGCAAAAGGGCGTAATTCGAACGTTCGGAAATTCAACTTTGCGTAACTCGCGCTCTTTTGGTTGCCACGATACGATTTAAAGCGATCTCTTATACCCTCTTGTGCTCAACGAACCACCTCCCTCTTACCGGTGATCCAGACGCTGCTGGGAATCCTCGTTAAGCGAGAACGCCGCGAATTGGAATGAGGCAAGGGAAAAAATCTCATCCGGAAAAATTCTTTCGCGTATCTAGTTTCAAGCCTCGATGGCACTTTGAGTAGTCTGATTTAATTCCTGTGGCGAATTCACCCACTCAATTTTCCTACGTTGCGTGAATCTTTTTTTTTTTTTTTTTTTTTTTTTTCTCAACTCATTCGTTCTTGCACGACGCGAACGAAAGAGAATTTTCTTATATTCTATATTTTTTATTTTCCTCCCACAAGAAAAATTATAGCGCGATCGGACTAATGAAAATATTTGAAATTTTTTGAAAATTTCCCTTTCGCTCGGTTATTTCGAGTGTGGTTTTAAAAAACCGATACGATCTAGAGTAACACGGTAGCCGGGTCTTCGTCGTGCCCGATAAAATTTATAGTCAACGCGGCGCGATTCCACAGAGTTTCGACAAGAGGAGCTAGAAGAGCAGAGCCAAGAGAGGGAAAGAGATGGCTTATCGAGAGAATCTTGGAAACGAATTCGCGGGCCCCATGCTCGAGATTTACCTCTGTAATCCCGTATAAGCGTTGCAAAGTCCTCCGCAACGAGTGTTACCAATAATACCAATATAGATAAGTGGAGAGGCGCAGTATAATTCCGCTATTGGACCATATACGGCGTGAATGTTATAATCCCGTGATACGTATATACTTGCACGATCGAAAGGTCATTTGATTTCATCCGGTTTTTTTTTGTTTTTTTTTTTTATCATCTCCATTTCATCTCAGACCGATGAGTGGAACGGATGTTACCACCAAAGAGAAAGCAAACTGCTCGTGTTTGCCAGGAGGAAGAAGAAGAAGAAGAAGAAGGATATACAACCTCAAAGTTCTTTTCTCGCGCAAGACGTGTAATTCCGCTTCATAATCACTTTTAGCTTGTGATTCAAAAAAGCAACTCAACTTTTATGCTCTTTCGGTGATCAAAGAAGAAACGAGTAAAATTTATTCTTCGCAATTATTAAAATCATGTGTAACTTATTTGTTAAGATTGATAACAGCCACTTTCTATTTACATGCGTATATGAGTGTGACGAAGTTGTCAAATCTTCCACCGTTTATGCGTCGTTATTATACTCATTAGCCACATTTTCACCGGTAACAAGGCTTTCTCGAGACATCATTCATATATATATATATCTAATAAAGTTGGGTGAATCCTATTTTATTGAATTCAATTCAAATCGTTCACGATTTCCATTAGATGGCGAAAATTATCCAAAGAAATTATATTCTTTTCATGCGATTGACAATTTTTTAAATTCAAATAAATAAGAAGATAGCGCGCGCGCGCGCACGGAAAGAAAAAGATTATAAGAATTATAATATGACACCCGTAGTTTTAACCAAAAACATTGTAATTTTCGTGTCAATTCCGAATAAAAATGTCTGAATTGTGTAGAAAATTACTATATGTGTGTGTTGTAAGAATTAAATAAATAGATTTTAAATTTTGAGTGGAATTTTCCTTTCGTGCGCGTGGGAAAGGAAACTTCAAGGAGTTTAGACTCGAATTGAGATGTAGCAACGAGAGAAATCGAGATCGTTTTTGTTTGCTCACGCGTAGCTCATTTAATTAAGTATATCGGATTCGCGTTTGCATCGCGGCGAGCAGAAGCACGTGCCCGCTTTTCTCACGGCTATGTGTATAAGACGAAACAATCGAGACATTCATTCGCGTTCCAGCATCGGAATTATACCTTGCATACACACATATGCACACATATTGGGAGCGAAAGAGAAGCAAAAGGAATAGAAATGTGGCACAGGCTCGAAATATCCGAAGACGGTTCGGTCGTCCCTCTTGAGTCTTAATCGTTCTCCGCGCCGCGCGCGGATAAAGAATGTTGTCCGCACGATCATAGGGCAAACGCTGCGAAGCTGCTGCGAGCAGAGCGCGACGGGACAAACAGAAGCTCTCGTCTTCGAATTTAAATGCCCCAACTTTTCTTTCTTTTTTTTTTTTTTAATCCTCATTTATTTACATTTTTTAAATTTCACTTCTACTCACCTAGTTGGCGACTATTTGGATTGAATTCGTTGTTCTCGTTGATCTTGGTACCAGATACGGTATATATGCTACAATATCGTTATTTAGAGCACACACACGCCCTCAAATGATTTAAATGCGGACCCACCAATGAACATTATTCCATTTCAGTCGATTGGAATAAAGATGAAAAATGACGCGATCCGTCAAAATATATTCACTATATATATATATATAGTGAAACACGGGCGTGGAATGTACTTATTGCTGTGCTGGCTGTTTACTTATACATTTGCATAATGTCAAATATCAAGTGGGTCTCACGCCTGTGTCGAATTCCATATTTATAACGAAGTTTGCGGAGGAAGAAGCCCCAGCACGGTATGGTCCAATCGCGCGCGTATTGTATACCCGGACGCAAAACCGCACTTTGTTCGCGAGGGTGATCACGTTCACGTTCACGGGGTGACGGACGGGGTGGGGACGGAGAGGAGGACTCCGCGAGAGAACAACATAGATGACGTAGACGTGTTGTTATACAGTTCTTTAGAAGCAGGCGGGTTACAGGTAAAGCTATAGCCCAGTCTGTTTTACCCACTCTGTATGAAATATCAACCACCATGAAACTCGAACGTCCTGAGAAAATTACTGCGTCGATGTCGGGCGGGCGGGCCGGCCGGCCGGCCGGCCCACTCGTTCGCGTGCAGTTTTTCTTCCATCGACGCGATATATCGCGACGCATAATAACATTAATGTATACACCTAATACGTCTCATAGTATATTATCAAAGCTAATCGTCTTACGAAATAAATTGAAATTTATGTCGATATTCCATTCGAAAGTTCATTATTTTCATTGGAAAAATAATAGACAATCCGATTTATTTATAAGTTCATAGCTGGCGTTCATATCGTATGACGATTTCAAACACTTTGCTGCTTCAATTTATTTATCTTCTCGCGCGGAAGCGGAGATACTTTGATAGAATTACGATGAGAATATAGGTATATAGATAACGGATTCGTGTTTTTGTTTTGAGCGATTGAGATTGGTGTATGTTGAACGTGAGGGCATCGGATGAAGGTATCTCACGGGATGTAGCCAGCCGTATAACTCGTTGCAACCCAAGCCACTCGCGATCTCGTGTTTCAAGACTCTCTCGATATCGCTTGGATGATGACGCTCTCTACCCTCTTGCTGCTCGCACTTGTTTATGCAACACCCCGGATAGTCAAAGCGGCGAAATCGCGCCTCAGTGTTTTCTTCATTTTGAGCATCCGAAACGCAGTATAACTGCAGAAAATGATTTTTATCCCCTCTCCTCAAGTGAAAATCTCTTTCAACTTGAGCGACTGTCGTTTCTTTTGAAAATTTTAATTTTTATTCCAATGGAAAACAATATTTCACGCATTAAAGTATATGATTAGCAACACACGCATGACGACCTATCAAGGGGAGCTAGAAGATAATTATTTTATCGCTAGAGAAAACGCGCGATGGATGAAAAGGAAAATATATGAGGAGCGTTATAAAGAAAGAATAGTGGTCGGAAGGAAGGAAGGGCGGCGGAGGCGGAGGCGGGGGGGGGGGGGGGGGGGCACTCGTGCGGGGTTGGCGGAAGCATAGAGCGCGAGCATATGCTTAGGGGAGATGTCGCGCGCGGGCGGATGAGAAGTCAACAAGTCGAGTACTCAACGCGCGCGCGCGCGCGCGCGCACACACACACACACGTACAACCGAGTAAGAAAAGGAGAAATGCGAGTTTCGCGTCGTGATGAATAATTCAGATTCGTGTCTCGATCGGGTTGAGGTTTCGATCGATCCTCTCGTTTCTCTTTTCTTCTCTCGACGAATGGCGATGGAAGAAAAATGCGACCAACTGCCAGATCGTTGTCCTGCTCTCAATCGAACGGCCATTTTTTCTACTACTTTTTTCTCCTTCTTCGCCGGACTCGCGCATCATTTACCTTTTTTCCCCTCGTTTTTTTCGAGAATTTTTTCATTCGCAAGATGTACACACTTTCTCCCTCTCCTCTTTCTCTCACTGTTTATCCTTTTTCTCGACATGAGCGAACCAAGCGAACGAAAACTCTCGCAGATTAAGATCTCGCGAAAAAGCCTCGACTGTCAGCTGCCAGTCTGGGTCTCGCGCGGCTCGTATGTCCCGCGTGCCATGTACGGGCGCGCGTCGAGAGATCTTTTCTCTTCCTCTTCCTGGCTTTCAGTCGATTCTTCCAGCATGTATATGTATACAGCCGTCGAAAAAGAAAAAAAAAAAAATACATTCTATAAAGAGAGACACGCACGGATGGAGGAGGAAGACGTAAAGAGAGCTGCTAGAGAAGAGTATTCCCTATTCCTCCTGCTGCGTTGCCGAATTTTTTTTTTTTTTTTTGTTTTTTTTTCTTTGTGCCGTTCCGTAATTATGCGAGACCGCACGCGGAAAATGTAAAAATTCTATAAATGCCGCGTACATGCGGTAGCTTCTTCTACCTTTTAGTTTTATTGGTGCTTTTACTGTTTCCCGGGCGCATTTATAGGCGCATATATAGGTATATATAAGATAGCCAATATAAAAATGTATATCCAATACGACGAAGAATATATTTGTTTGTGCATTGAGGAGGGGCGTACTTCATGACTTGCCTACTCCCAGCGCGTATGAGAACTCTTAAAACGGGCGATTTCATTTTTCGTTGATAAAACAGTACCGCGCGGTCGGTCAGTCGCATGCAATTATATATCGTAAATATAACGCGGGTGCATCAGGCCGCCTAATGAGAGAATCTTGGAAAGCGCCCGTAATAACGAATGAGAACAGCATAGCGCAGGAAAGCTATAGAATGTTATTTCCGATGGACATTGCGGGGAGATTAAGCGCGTCAGTTTCCATCACAAAACGCTGGTCCGTTTATTCTCGCATTTATAGACCTGTTTCGTAGGTGTGTGCGAGGTAACGTGGAACGCGCGTTGGTTTTCCCTTCCCCCGGCGAGTGGATAATTCACTTAGATCAGCGGCTCGTCATCGCGAGGTTTGCCAAGCGCGAACACGACCGTAAACCTCGTGTAATTTCCGATTATCGCGAAAATCACGATTAGCCTGCGGCCTCGCGCGATGCTCCGCCCCTCATCGTCGGTTAAGTACTCGGTCGATCGGTTTGGCTTCCTCTCTTCCTTCAAACAATCTCTCGCTATATGAATACGCATATGTCGGTGTTTGTGTCGCGACACATAAATACACGCGTCACCATATTAGATATAAGTAGAAATAAGTAGAAAATATAAAAGTAGAAAAAATAAAAAAATATTCGGAGGAATATCTACTACTGGTATTAAGCTCTAAATCAAACTTTCAATCGAAGCTTGTGAATTAAAAAGTACATATACGTGGCGAAAAGAGTCACCGAGAGAATTTCAGATTCCTCGCGCGATCTCATACGCACATATATAGGTATAGGAATTGCCGGACACGAGCCTCGCGCCACGACCACGGTTCAGAGGAGTCCGAGTTCCGACGAGCAGTCGGAAAGTAGCGTCATATACGCGAGAGCGAATGTTTACCGGTATGGCTGGCGAAAGAAACTGCAGCGATCGTTCTCGCCGTGCAAACGAGCAGGGATGACCGCGAGTATTTTCGTACTGCTTACACCCCCGTGGTCGTGTGTACGCGTATGTGTGCCTCTTTGTGCTTTGTATGCGCGGTGAAATGACACGTCCCATATCCTCTTTCAGCTCCCTTTTTTTTATTCAAATTGGCGGCATATATTCATATAACGGGTGTTTTCTCTTCGATTAATAGAACGATTCGTCGCGAAGAATAGATTTATTATTTTCACACTTTGTTCCATTGTTTGTATTATTCGTCAGAGTGTGCTTCTTCTGTTCTTCTTCTTCTTCTTCTTCTTCTTCTTCTTCTTCTTCTTCTTCTTATATTACTTGAATATTCAAAGGTTAGTAGTATTTATGGCTTAAGCTCAATTAGACTCGCAAATTAATTGTCACATATGTGAAATCGATTATGATTTGAGTACTATACCTATATATATAAATTTGAATGAATTTTTGAAAAACGCTTGCGTGGTTCACTCGCGAAATAAGACGAGATGCGGATCACGATGAAAGAAATGATGAGTTTCGCAAGGTAAATTATATAGGAGTATCTCATACATAAAACATGTATATTGGCAGACGTTTATATTTATACCAAGTATATCAGGGAGGGAAGTGAAATTGAAAGGGGGACACCCGTTATATAGATAAGGATAAAATATGGAAGCAGCGTGAAAAGACGTGCCGCGGCGGCGGCGGCGGACCCCTCCGGTCTGCTCGCATCGCGTTTGAGGTTCTTTTCGCCGCCTAATTGTATCGGGTGTCTTAATCAGCGTGTAAGCTACCAAGCCGAAAGCTACGATCCGCCTAAACCAACGAGCAGAGAACAGTGAATAGAGAAAAAACGATGATTCTACTATATATATAGCTTCCGTATAGCTTACGCCCCGCCGTTCAATTCCCTCCCCGTACTTGCTCTTCTCACTTTATTACCTTTATGCCCCCGTTATGCTTCGCATCTCAAAGACCCAATTTACAAAACGGAATTACGAAAACGCGCGGAAAAGAAAAAAAGCAGGTTTTAAGCCGTCGGCCTTGTGCATACCGCCGCTGCACGATCAGCCAGAAATAAATAACTATTTCGTCCTGTAATAAATACTCAACTCCCGTCATATGTGTCTTGACGATCTTTCTCCGTGTGTACACGCAAATATAAGAATCACCGGTAAAATATATACATATAACTTTCATTCGTATTTAAAATTGCAATGAGTTTGGCAGTATTTTGATTGAATAAAGCCGGCGGCGCGCGGCCCGGCCGAGGCTCGCGCGAATTGAAGAATTTCATCAAAAGAGTCCACGGTATATATATTTGGCAAAATGAATGCGGAAAATATTGGATATTTCGCATTGAAGACGAGGATGGCGCGCGCTCGCGGTGCATCGCGATATACAATATTATAGCGCATCCCGAGTTTGGCACGTGCCGCGAGTGTACTACACTAAAAAGCAATAAACCTCGTGATATATATAGTACGCGAGAACAGGGACGTCGCCGCGCTCGCGTACACGTGTTTGTGTGTTACGCGATGTTTTATATATCAATATACATAATTACAGAGTGGGCGCAATAGAAGCGGCCTCCGATATCGCAAAGTGGATCATATAATAAAGCACACCGGTACGCGGCATCGCTCGTCGCTCTCTCTCTCTCTCTCTCTCTCTTACCCCCTCTTATATTTTCATCATTTCGTGTTTGTGGGCGCCCAAAGGGTGTGATCGAGGCACACGTATACCGCGAGGGTTAAACGGCGATTATCTTTCTTCGGAAATGACAAGAGCAGCTTCCAACTGCATGCTTAAATATTTATCTTATCGAAAATTAGCTCGCCCACGCAGCAGGGTTCGGTCGCGCGATTAATTAAATCTATACTCGCAATGTTTAAGTTCATGCGCATCAACGAACAATAAATAATAGGATCGCGAAAGAAAGATGTGTCACAAGAAAAAAGTAAAGTAGCAATATTCGAATGAATGAAAAAATATAACGATTACTGAAAAAGGATTGTTATGTGGGATGTGATTCTAGTGGGGCCTGTGTTCGGGGGGAGATGCGGCGCGGAGGCGCTCGGTCTGGGGTTGGGGCTGTCGCTGAGCCCGACCTACAGGTTCGCTCTGCCCCCGGGACTCGCTGCCAAGACCGCCCGATGCCTTGTTTTCGACCAAGGTAGGCCTACACCAGCCATCTTCATTATTCGTCTTTCTTTATTTAATTATCCTGTTGCAGTGATTTCGCATAACAAAACAATTTGCAATATGAAATATTTTATTTAATTTCAAGTGGTTGTCGTATGCCTTAAATGAACATTAATAACACGAATAAGCACGGTACCTATAATCCCAAAACTGATCCCACAACTGATCCCATAACCCCCGTGCTTGCTCTCTTTTTATTCTAACGAAAACTAACGAGAAAGAAGAAAAAATATCCTGCTCGGTGATTTAATATATACATTTCTGCAAGCGCAATGTCGCAATAAAAAGCCGTTTCGTCGTCAATACTTGAACGTTCGCGAGCCCTTATTCCGTTAAACCGAGCTCAAAGTAAATCGGGGTTAATAGAAAGAAAATACGAAAAACAATAGGAGCAATATCGCCGTCCAATAAAGAGGGATAAAGGCATTATATATTCCAGCTCCGAGAGTGCGATAACGGAAAACGTAATTGCAATTCATCCGACTCTACATACTCGCTCGTGACTTTCCCATTCTCCGGTATACCTACTCGTTTTTCTTTCGCACCAATTATCCATCAAACGACCGGAACATTCCTCTGTTTTGTCAACGAAGGTACGAAGGTACTCTCTCACGTCGATATATATTCGGGATGATGGGATCCGAAGGCGAATCATTATTATATCCGTATTAATCGATCAGTTATATTGGAAAGTGAAAGAGAAATAAATAAATGGTCGGGGTAGTAGAGGAGGAGGAGGAACGCGAGTACATCAGCATAGAGTGTTAAAGACGAAAAGAATGGTGAGGGGGTAGATGGACGAGATCGTGTTTAGAGGCAAGCTAGAAAATTCTCTCGTTATATATACACGTACGTATATGGGCGATCGTGCGGATCGTATAGATTACACGCCACGCGTTTGAGTGCGCGCGCGTGTGTGCGGGTATAAACTTGTGGCACACGTAACACATATACGCATATGCGTAATATTCGCTTTTCTCGCTAACGAGCTGACGGAATCGGCATCGCGTCTGTATTTATTTCGCGGTATACGTAGTTAGGTACACCTTTATCTCTTCTCTCGCTCTCTCCCCTACCTCTTTCTCTTTCTCTATTTCATTCTCTCGCAGTCACGGGTACACGCACAAAACCGCGATCTGTGTATAGCGTGTAATCAGATAGCGTTGCTCGTATACTCGCGCGCGACCGCTCTCGTTTATAGTCAAGAATTTATGTCTCTCGATCTGTGGCGATGTTGTGCCGCACCGTGCGAGAACCGTTGTGAAAACCATTGCGAAAGCGATGCGAGGGGAGAGGTGACGGAAGGAGCCCGAGAAATCCCAGTGAGCATCGTTCGTCCCGCGATGAAGGCGTTTTGAAAAATTTCCCTTCCAACGACGACAGCACTTACCGCTTTACCGCGTTCGTATACTCTCATTACAGCTTTGTACGTGGGCCAATTGCGGATATTTTTATCAAAAATCATTTTATTCGTTGTACATAGGAGGCGCATCTCTAATTATCAATATATATTTATTCATTTGCACGGTCTTGCGTATATAAATATGATTTACATTCGCATATACGCGCGTATGTATATGTCGATAACATCGTACATATGTCGCTTGTTTCACGTTTTCGATCGACCCGACAAAAAAAAAAAAAAAAAACCACTTCAATATCCGTGCGATTGCAGCGCCAATATCTTTCTCCGCATGACCCGCGAATCCCCGAAAACGTATTCGTATTCATTTCCGGTTCATCATGTTTTTCATTCTTGTTGCAACCGCGTTTTATCATCACTTTCCCAAACTCGTGTCATGACTATTGTAGATATTAGCTCCCAGTATCGATATAGTGACAACTATAAAGATTAAATCCCGTCGAGATTGAAGGAAACGCCGACTCTGATGATTTTTACTGCTTCGATGAAACGTAAATGGATCCATCGTATATTGATGTATCGTAATCGAGATGGATTTTTATAATATCCTATACCGCGAGAATGTTGAAACAAAAATTATCGCGAGATCGAAGATATCGCCCGTTCGCTATAGCTTTTATATTATACTTTCATTAAATATATATTGGATACGCTTAATAAATGTGGCTATGGTCGACACGGAGACATTCCGATGTCAAACCAATAAGTATAAACATTTTATATGTAACAAATTGTAAAAATTTTTTTGACCGAATGAATTCGTGAGTTAATATCATGCCTTCAGGAAATTTTTATTCGCGCGATTTAAAGAGTGACGGGGCCGATATTGTTACTTTTGCCAAATTAGGGTAACAGCTGCGCTTTTCACCCTCTTATATCTTGAAATAAAACGCGCGAATACCGATCTTTTCGCATCACAGGAATTTCCTGGTATTTTAATAAAGAATATTATCCCGCTTTTGCTCTCTTACTTAGTCACACCGAGCGATTACGATGAATTAACAGTCGACGACTTTTTTTTTTCTCTTATTAACGTTCACTCTTGTCCGCACCCAAGTTATCCAAGGCTCCCGTGTCAAGTAAGTTTTAATCGTGAATATCTTGTTTTCGTTACGTTAATTTATTTTACATTGGACGCGTTTACTCCCAGCACCCCTATATACATTTACCAGTACATTTCACAATTTATTCAATTAATTCCTTGATAAACTCCTCATATTTTCTTCGCAATTTAAAATAATTTCGATTCTATATGAATTCCGAAAAGGAATAGGCTTCCTTTTTTCCATGCAATAATCTTTCGACGGTCGAACGAAAATAACGAAATAAATGAATAATTGCGTCGGAATGAATTGTTCAACGCCGACAAATATTTATTTGGCACATTCGCTGAAATTCCTACATCCCTCTGTCCTTTTGAAATGAAAAATTCAAACGGAATAATGGTAATGTCTCAAAAAACTCACTCAAAAAAGTCTCCGCAATGAAATGGACCATTGATTCACTTACTCGTCGTCATCAATTTTTCTGATCGTGTGTGTGTGTGTGTGTGTGTGTGTGTGTGTGTGTGTGTGTGTGTGTGTGTGTGTGTGTGTGTGTGTGTGTGTGTGTGTGTGTGTGTGTGTGTGTGTGTGTGTGTGTGTGTGTGTGTGAGAGAGAGAGAGTGAGAGAGCGAAAATAAAAGACGAGTTAAATAGCGGCCCAAATTAGCACCGCGAGTCCCTTATAACAGTGTCGTTAAATTTCCGACTATGGGGTTGAACAACAAAATTTTGATTACACACCGCAGCGTGAAGAGAATTTCATACGTCGCTCTTTTTTTTCGCCCTTGGTGCTGCACACGGTATGTTTATTATATACATAACTTTTTGCCTTTATCATCTTACTGGTTATGTCCATTCGCTCGCTTGCACTCTCGCTCCCTCTTATTCTCCGCGCCTCATTTCGTCGTCATTACGATCTTGCCGAAGATCGCTACTAGGAAAGAAACTATAAAACTCGTGGTCCAAACCCGGTCAGTACCGTGCTACGGTGAGGTCATTAAAAAATCCGTTGTATGGTCGTCATTAAAATATCTGGCCGTTGTACGGGGGTCAGCGGAAAAGTGAATTTTACGAACCTCGGCCGGTTGTATGACTTGACCCGGCGAGAAACATATGGAAAGACGAACAATATAATCGGTAAAAGTGCTGCTGCGAATGCTGCGCCAGAGAAATTTTGAGCGCGTGTTGCATATCTCATCGAATTGACCGCGCAAGTCGTAACACGCAATTCGTCTCTATACTTATAGTAAAAAAAGTGGTAAAAATTCTCTTAACCGGAACAATGCTATATACATTTCGAACAAGTTTTTTAACTCGTTATCGGTCAGGGGCGATGAAAGTCAAAGCAGGGTGCAGTTTAAGGATGCCCCAGCCCCGCACAAGAGCCTTGCGGGGCCGGGGCTGAAAATATATTTCGTTTCCCGGATTGTCGTCTTTGCAGGAATATTTAATTAGTTTTTGCGCAAGTGGGGTGGCGGGGACGGGAGTTTCAGCGGCCATAAATGTTAATTGCGGATGAAGAGGTGTAACGTCAGAGAAAGAGAAAGAGAGAAAAAGAGGGAAAAAGACACTGCGACATATCAGAGACTAAAGCGGAAGCCGTGGAGGGGCAAATATCTGCTTTATTTCCCGTGTTCCCCACGAGAGCCACCAGAGGCCTCTTAATTTCCACGCAGTATTCTTAACGAATTCTCGTCTTGAAAATACGATTACTCCGAACGAGAATAAAGACATCTCCTTCCGCGGCAGCGATTACAATTTTTCATTGCTTTGCTCATTTTCTTCAATGTCCGAAACCTTCAACTTTCCACAAAGTGATTGTGAATAGCTAAATATATAATAAAAATGCAAACTGGATCACGGGCTCGTCGGTCTTTTTCGGCTACGAGTAACCATTTTTTTAAACTCTGCTCAGCACCTCACAATTGGCTTCAACGGAGCGTGAAATTTTAAGGAAAAAAAGAAATCACGAACACGCGCCTCAAGGTTGCTGCTCGTAAACGCTTCTTGGATAGTTTCTGCTCTTCTTCTTCTTCTTCTTCTTCTTCTTCTTGCGGAATAAAAGAGCAAAGGAAAGGACAGCACGAGCTTCTTCGAGGATGAAAACGAATCGAGAGGGTAGCTAAACGCTCCAAAGGCAGAAAGAACGGAATTTAATTAAGTAAAATTACTGTCTCTGCGAAGAGAGGCGAGAAAAGCGAGTATTGCCGTTTAGCAGTGTCGCGGCAAGTGATGCCACCGTTGCCGTTGCTTCGTCGATATAGTACTTGTCCCGTTTCGCAGGCATGGTGAATAACGAAGCAAACGACGCTCGCTGTATTATCTCAAAGCTCTGCGGGGCGATGAAAAAACGTTAAAGAAACGTTAAAGAGAGGCGAAAACAGTTTGCAGAGGCCAATGATGATCTTATGCTCCGATAAAAATGATAAATAATGTAAAGAGAAATTAATGCGCACCCCGCCCGGACTGCTGCGCATCGACTCATCCGTAAAATTTTGTAAAAATTCATTATTATCGGGGTTGTTCATCTCGTTGTCTGACATGTAGCGCGAACCGCTAGCGGCGTTTGCAGAAAACCAGACAAATCCGGCGTTCGCGCGCTCGATATCAGTAATACATGGATTATAGTTTGCTTCTTTCCTTGCATCGGAGCAGATTCAAGGTGATTTCAGATATGAGCCACCGTCGCTTTGTTCGGAAAAAAGATTGGCAAAGGATTGATGAATCGCAAAGTAAGGTTGTATGAAATATTGCTGCCAAGTCGGTGATTTCTCGAGTAAATAGAAGCCATAACCGGAATCTCAAAGTATCAAATAACCCCCGTGCAATCTTGTGGAAATGGGATTTTTCTCCCGTCGAGAGCCTTCTCCCCCCACTTGCCGTACAAACACATCGAGGGTGGTGTGGAAGGCCCCCCTTCGGATAATGAGCTCTTATACGAGAATGGTCCATTCGAGTTTTCACGCATAAGCAATGGACACATACTTGGTAGATTCAAGTTGCAATTAATGTCGGAGGACATGAATTTTGGCAGCCGGATTGAATTTACGTGATTCCACAAGGATATCACAGGTGAAAAAATTCAGATTCACGAACGGGGAGAAAAGAAAATCGTGAAAAGTCTCGTTATCTGTAGATGAAAATATATGAAGGAGCGCGTTGCTCGCGCATAATCGTATATGGGTATAGCGAGCGCGTAGTAACTCGACCAATTTGTCCGGGACAAGGGGTGCTTCTTGTAAGGGAAACGGTTCGTGTTGGCTCGTCTACGTATATGATCGCTCGCAAATGAGCGATTCCGAGGAAACGAGATAGGACGAGAAAGAAAGTGCAGCTTTACACATATATGTATACAAATCGGTGTATATGTATATACGAAGGCGCGTATAGACATTGCCATGAGATAGTACGGGGGCGGGCGGGGAGCATGTGTCGAAGGGGGTATAACGAGGTAGTGGTTCCAGAAGAGGGTGTACGTGTTACAGAGTAGCACATATATGCGTAGGTCTGCGTAGGTCTGTTGAAGCTAAAGCAAGCAATCCGACTGTAAGCCCTCCGCACGCGATAAGCGTCACCGATAACGTACGCCGGTGGCAGCAGAGCCCCATTCCGAGTCTCGCGATTCACAGCCCCGCAACGCGCTTTCCACGTGCGAAACCGCCGCGAAAGGACGATTAAACTATTCGATTCAACGTACTTAGATTTCCGGGTTATGTCCCTTTCTGGTTTAGGCGGCGCGTCCAGGTCTCCAAGTTTTCAGTCATTTTGTTCTTGAAAATTTTGAAACAAAATCGTTCACCAATGCTGCCTCAGAATAACGGGGCAAGTTGAAAAAGTATATGGTCTGTATCTCTTGTCTCGTTGGTATTTCGAATCGCTGGCGAAAGTTAAACCGATAGCGTTGACGGATAGGCATCAGTATAGGCCTCTCTTTCGTATACACAGCGAGCAGCTCAACTCTGTTTAGAGATTTTCGTTACGATAGAGACCGAATTTGTGACATACATGTATATAAATTACTTGTGTTTACGCCTCCCGGCAGCGAAGCTCGGGACCACAAACGGGGCTTTTACCACCAATAGGATTTTCCCTGATTTAGCTTCGAAATACGCTTTCGAGAGATCGGTACGTTTATCGCGCCTACCGCTCGATGCAACATCCTCTCCCACTCTTACTCTGGGTATACACCTACTTTCTCGACTTTTGTAAACCCGACGCGTTACGCGACTGGCTGCGGGATTAGGAAAACCCCGTTTATTAACATCATCCGGTACGATCTCCGATGTGAAAAATCTTCGGTGTTACGTATAAGCTTCGATCCTGGCTGAGAAAAAGATTGGTATACATCGAGCGCAAGCAGGATATTGAGACAAATAAATCTCGTTCAGTCCGTTGTACTCTCGCGCGCGGATTCCAATATAAATCCGGCGCGGATCATTTGTCAATTAATCAAATGTCTGCGAATCGGTAATGATTCCACCTCCTTATTTCTCGAATTTTTAATTTACTGTTCCCGCATGGAACATTGAAGGCTGCGATAAACCGAAAAGAAACGAGGCAAATCGTGGGAAAACCGCCATTATCACGAGTTCGTCGTATCGCGCAAATCTAGTGAGTAAGAAAAAAGAGATCATGAAAAAAGAAATATTCTTGTCTGCGGCGGACGTTGCTTATATTTTCTGCGATCAACTTAATTCGCATTTCTCCGCGAAGACTGGATTCGCTGTGAAACATGCATGTTTATGGAGTAATTCGCATCGGAATTCCGTGAGTGGCCACTTTGTCCCAGAATTCAAAAATGCCCCAAAAAAATGGGTGGCCACTCTTTGCCCCATGTTCCCCTATATATAAATACCATGTCCTATATGAAAAAAAAAAGAAAAAAAAAACAAAGAGGCGCCGGCCGTTTGCGTTATGACCTATCGTTGTTTGACGAACCAAGTGATAATTCTCCCTTTCCGTATAGGTTGAAAACCATTTGTAACGCAGTTGGGGGCCGGGTAGGAAAACGTTGATGGAAGGAGAGAAAAGGTGGGGGTGGGGGATTATTAGTTATATCGAACGAATGTTGTCAGCGGGCCAGCACGTCTCGCTACTGCGTAACGCTTTGCGCTATTTGTTGTTGGTTAGTCGGACGCACGCGGGGCACGCGCGGGCACACACATATTTATACGCGCAACTGCTCGCACGAAAGGATATAGGTGGGGTAGGGGGGGGGGGGGGGGGGGACAAGTCGTAGAAAGGGGGTTAACCCTGAGATATTATGTAGACGTGTAAAGCCAGTGACAAACGTTCGCGAGCGGAGCAACGGGCTTTCGCGACTCGCCTTCGTCATTACACATTTATGGACACATGTATGTTCTCGCTTGTGTGAACATACGCGTTCAGATATTCGATGTACGCGTGACAATGCGGTCAACACCTATGTGATTCGGCTTGTATGTAACGCCGTAACGCGCCGGTGAGCCAACAAAAGGGCTTAATCCACTTGACTTTAGACGCAAAATTATCTCGGTTACGTCCTTTCGAATGTTGTGTATACCATTCGAAATACATAAATACACATGCTCGGAGACTCGTGCAATAAGAGACGGGGGGTGGTGAGGGTAGCGCGTGTTGCGTGTGTACCCGTGGGCAATATGGAAGATCATATGTCATGCGAGAACCAGCGAGAGAGAGAGAGCGAGGAGACTTTCCCCGCAAAATCTCTCGGTCCAACCCTCGAACCGTAGCTCACCCAGCAGCGTTTGCGGAGGAAGAGAGAGGGAGAGAGCAAAACTCGTGTACACACTCATCTCTGTAACATAAACATTCGAACATTCGCAAAGTCACATATGTATACAACAAAGTTGAAGCGGAGCGATATATCCAATACATAGGGCACCCATACATGGGGTGCACCGCATCCGAGGATGATGATATACAGGCCAAGATTGAATTCCTTCAACATCGAGCAAGAATGTAACTCGCCGAAACAAATACAAGCCAAATAAAATATAAAAATACCGAGGTGCGCGGGACTCTTTTCGCGCTTGCGGAATTCATTTTGTTCTGCTCGAGCTAGTTATACCGCTGTGCAAATTCGTCGCTCCGCTCGATTGTAGCATTTTTTTTTCTCTATTTATTATTTATTATTTATACACGCACGAGTATACAAAAAAAATGCATGAATATGTTACACAAATATTTTTTCACCCTCGAACGATATGTCATTTATTACAATATGTTATCATCCTCATTTCAGAATAATATAGTCTTTTTTTTTTAACGTCTTTCGCGTAAACTGCGGAAACTCGAATGATTCTTCATCGAGGTTCGGATTATTCAACATTTCTCATTCGTAGGACAATGTCGCGGTAAACGGTTTGATATTTTTTTCAATTTTTCAATTCAACCAGGAGGGGATCGTTGACCGTTTTACTTTTATGTGAATTCGTGTCAATAATGAATTTGGAGCGCCGTTGTTAAATTTTTGCTAGCTTATCCTGCACGGTGCAAATATAAATTTTCGTTCATTTTATTTTTTTATTGACGCATTTATTTGCTACTCGTTTATGCGATTGCATATGTAGAAGTATTTCTACACGAGTCATACTTGATAAACGCGTGCATTTTTCAGCGGTTGGGCGGGTGCTTACTTCGCTGGTAAAGCGATAAAGAGCGAGTACCCGCGCGACATCCAACTTCTACTACTCCGTCGTTCTTGACTTCTCGCGGGCAATACCACCGCCTATATATTTTCCGCTCCAATCCGAATTTTTTTTCTCCACAGGAGCATGCTTCTTAATTGCGAGTTATACATATAGCGCATAAGCTCAAAGAAAATGCATCTGCCGTTTGGATTTTAATTACGAAATCCTGATGCGTATCAAAGCTCATAATTCGATCATTGTTACAACATGTTGCAATGGAAAAATTGGAAAGCGTTCGGAATTGAAAAAAAAGAGCAACGGTTCTATATCTCTCTTTTGGGCGTAAAAAAAAGTTTGTTCATATTTTTGTCATGGAAGTTTGAAAAAACATGAAGGACAGGGCGTTTTCCTCCTCTCGCGTAGATATTTTCCATCTCTTCGGAACAACGAAAATCTGGACTCGAAGTATTAATCGGTATGTCTGGTTTTTATTTTTTTTTTCTATGTATTCTGATGATAAGTTATATGAAGGCGAGAATCTTGAAGAAAAAAAGACTGTTCATCCACGATGCGAAAATGGATCCCGTGCTGCTATTTTCCGTTGTATTCATCAGTTTTCATATATTTCTACGTCGCACGATAAGAGAAGAAAAAGACGCAAGGCGATTTTCGAAAACGATAAACGCTTAGTACAAGCATCGGATTATTCAAAAGGAAAGAGTATGGCAAGTGTGAGGCACACAAAGAGATCGTGGTGGTTGGCAAGGGTGAAGTGGATACAGTAGAAGTGTGGTAGTAGTAGTGGTGGTGGCGGCGGTGGTGGTGGTGGTGGTGGTGGTGGTGGCAGCAGCAGCGACGGCGGCGGCAGCGGTGGTGGTGGAGGAGTATGTCGGGCTCGTTGTGGTCTCGCGACTCTTTGTCCAACCAACAATATAAGGGTGAATCGTGTGTAAACGGTCCGGGGCAGAAAGCGAGGGAGATCTAGGGGGTACACGGAGATAGAGAGGGGAGGAGAAAGAGGTTGAGGAACGAGGGACGAGGTTCGTGGGGCTGGGATTTATTGCTGCATTCCAACCTGATAATTCTGCACGATTGGGTGGCTCGCGTAGAGCCCGAACATAGGACACGTTAGCTGTTTTATCCGCAAACACACGCGTACCCATTTATGTACGTCCTTACATATACATTTGCAAATTGCGTGTCTTTATCGTTTATCATCGACAAAGAAAAGCAGCTGTCCTCTCGATGCGTCGTAAAAACGCGATCGAGCAGCTAGCGAGACCATAAATTTTATCGAGACCGTCATCACTCGCCCATTTTTTTCTTCTCGTGAATTTTTTACCCTTAATTAATTGAAGCTCGCCAATTGAGCAATCACTTATTAACAAGGTGAAAATTCAATGTTAGGTCTTTTTTTTCTCGGGCGTATCACTTCCATCGATCCTCGTGCGATCGAATACCGATTCTCCGTCACTTCCGCCAGCTTTTTTTTCTTCTTTTTTTTTCCGTAAATTTGCTTTACCATCCAATAATTTTTGTACTCTGTTATAATTTTACGAGTGGGTTAAATCGTGCCGCGCAATGAGGCATTTTTTAAAATGAATTAATCGATGAAATCTTTCTTTTATTTTTGTTGTAATTTTACATATGTATAGTTTAGTCGGTCAAGGCTTCCTCTCGAGTTTTGAAAAAATGAAATTTTCCAAGAGTTTTGTCGGTTTGCTAATTGTCGTTAAATTAAATATATATTATATACGTTTCCAAAAATGAAATATACCGTATGGGAAAAAAATGAGGGGTCTCATCAACGTTTAGTAGTATGCCACATAAAAATTAAATTGAGCATTATTCAAATGTGTGCAAAACTGAGCCGCGTATGAAAATCATTCGCTCGAGAAGTCGATTCATCATGCATTTTTTTTTTCTTTTACCTTTGCTCCCCTTTGCCGTATATGTCAAACTTCGAGGAATTTTAGGTATATTTGTAAAAAGCCCGCGAAATGAGCCACAAGTAAAAGTAACGTTCATAAAGTAGAGTGTTATTAAGGACTAAAGGTATATGATGCGTATATATAGCGAAAGGAAGAAGGGGCAAATGCGACATTGGTTGGTCCGTTGAGTGTTATACCGATGGTGGCACTCACCATCGGAGTTACAACGGTACACGGTACACGCATCAATCACCGACATTTTAATATCGGCCTGTGGAGCACAATAGCACCAAAACGCGCATTCCCCAGTGGGAAGGAGGGGGAGAGAGTAGAGAGCCAGAAAAATGTATGTGGAGAGTAAGAGCGAAGAAGGAAAGCCAAAGACAGAAAGAAAATATAAAAACGTTGATGAGAGAAAGAGCGGAGAATAAACGAGTGAGCGCGCGTTCGATCTATACACCACCGATTCACCCCCATCATTGATTCCTGAATATACCACTTTTATGCCTCATCCCTCTCTACTCTTCATATTTTTGGTGGTGCTGGTAGCTAGAGCCAAAAAAACGTAGCCCCTTTCACATATAATTCGTAAAGAGCATGCAACATTATTGTAATTCGTTTCGGTTGTATCCCGGTGGCGAGCGCTGATAATCGAAGCATCCATTGGGGTTATGCATTCTTGATGGTGACGTGCACCGGTGATCGAGGGAAACGCAAGAACTAACGCGGCTGCCTGAAGTTGGCCAGAGCTCAGTTTGATTTGTCGAAGAAATTACAAGATTTAAGATTTAAGGAGTTTCGGTACAGAAGTCTAAATATTAAGAAATTGATGAAATTTGGCGATAACGTTCTTCAACATCAAGTACGAAAACACAATTTTTTTCAAAATTTTCTTCCATTTTACTTATCGAGTAATTACGCATTAAAGCATACTCGATAACTGTGTAGAAGAAAAATCTTAAAAAATGTGTATTGTCAAATTTGGCACTAAAGAATATGTTTACCAAATTTTATAAAATTCTGAACTTTTAAAAATTTTTTATGTTTTCAGCATTGTTTAACATTGGCAACATTGTATCGCCTGTACCGAAACTCCTTAATCAAGCGGATGATAGCTCAGGCTCTTGCGATTACGATCGTAATTTCATTAAAGAAATTTCATTCAGCTCTGCGATAAATTTATAATCGCAGAAATTTCGAATATATGAAAATTTTTGTTTTTGTCGTAGCGCATACTCGCGTACGATGAATACAATAATCAATCATACAAGTCAAATTACCTATTAATTAATGAATCGAAAAATATGATCGTTTTGATATCGATGTGAGGGACAGCGTGAGGGAACCTCGTGACTCTTGTCGACGATTGTTGACATGTGCGCGGTTGCCTTTCTACCGCATACAGTGAGAGGTGAAGGGAACGTCGTCGTGGTCGGAGCAGAGAGGGAAAAAGAGAAAGAGATAGACGTCGATTATATCGTCTGATGAAAAATCGATAGGTCTCGTTAATCGCGTTCCCCGCACTGACAGCCATTATGTAACCACCTCTCGCCAATACCACGTATATATTCACATCGAAAGGATGTTGGAAAGGGGTTGATGTGTGGCAGTGCCAGGCCCGTCGCAGCATCTCCCTCCCTCTCACCTTCCTCATCCTGATATAAACCAAAAATTCTACTCGCTCTCTCACCCATCAACCTCCGCATCCATTTCACTTGCTCGCCCATCAACGCGCGTGTGTCGATTTCTGCTGGACATCACCTGCTGCTGGTCATCCCCTATCGGAAACACGTCCCACAGCCGTCTCGTATATATACGCGTACACCTTCGATGCGTGGCCTCAGCTTGTTGGATAAACGAATTTGTCAATATTAGATTGATGCGACAAGTCCTAATAAAAATAAACCTGTCGAAAGTTGTTACAAAAACACGAACGACAGGAAAAGCAACATTCGATAAAGAGAGACTCGTCGTTGTTTTTGTTTTACCCTTTTTTCTCTTCTTTCATGCACATGTGGATTCGAGTCGCGGTAAAAGGTTTCAATCACCAACATGTTTACTCCCCCAAATATCCCATCGTTGATTCCATCCGATTATCCGTTTCAATTACCTATTTCATTTTCAAATTTTGTCCTTTTTTTTTTTTATATCGATTACTCGCGCGATGATACCTATAATATACTTTGAAAATTTTGGAAAAACATTTGAAACGTATTCGAACATAATCATTCGCGATTACCGCGCATTTTATTCTCGCGCCGCATGTCTTATAAAAATTGTGCGCGCGAAATAATTGCGTGATAAGATTATATACGGATTCCCGGTTCGTTGAATGTCGAATATTTCAAGTGTGGACCTGCTGGTGAAAAAATATGAAGAAAGAAAATACGTGTGAGAGCGCGTTTGTTCTCTACGTGTGATTCTGGTATGGCGGAAAAGCTGGCTGCGTATATATACGCGCATCCATCGGATCCAGCGAGCAGGATGAGATCGTCGGCCAGAGGAGTGCTGCTCTCTTTCACCAAGCAATGTTATCTGTACACATATAAACATATACATTTCGGGTAGATACAAATTCGGGACTAGTAGGATAGCTCGAGGGATATGGTTTGACGGTTCGCTCCTCGAAATGGATGTATCTCGTAAAGCAAGTGAGCCGACAAATACGCGTTCCTCTCCTTCCGCGGCACTCTTCTTCTCTTTTCCGCCGTTGTAGACGGGGAAGCGGTTTATCCCTCACAGAATCGCTTCAACTCGCCCTTTGCCACCCCAACCCCTTCGAGCTATCCGGGTCCCTGCTTTTCCCTCCTATATGTTCGCCCTGCCTTCTCCGCCCGCCCGTCGCCCGTCGCCCGTCGCCCGTCAACTGGCTTATTCTCGCGTGCTATACTCTATTCGCTCGTTCTCTCTTTTACCGCGCTCCTTTCGATGCGTGTATACATATTCCCCAACAAGCATTAAAAGAGCTGCGAAATTTTTTCAATTTGCGATTTAAAAAAATTTGTCCAACTCTCGATGTACGCGCGAATGCGGCTCTGAAAATCAGGCTTGATAAAAGCTTATACGAAGGTGCTGCGCAAACCATTTCCTCAACGAGTTTCCACGATTCATGTCTTTTGTAACGATTCATACATATATGTATAAATGTCTCACACACGGGGATACTCCCCTAAAAGAAATAAAAATTCGAGCTTTTCACCGTCGCATATGTTCGATACCTCCGAAAATAGAAACTCTTATCCCAAGTATTTTTCGCACACTTCGTAATCCTATTTTTGTGTTACGTTTACCGTTGCCGCTATTCGGAAACCATTTGCGAAAACGCGTTTACGAGGGATTTGTACGTCGGAGCTGTCAAATATTTGTGCTCGCTGGACCGTAAATTGCATGGTTTTTCAGATAACCGCGTTTTTCATCATATTTTCTTTCCATCATTTTTATCGGAGAAAATTGCAATGCGTCAATTAATCCAAGCGCGCTATTCAAAGTAACATATCGCGGATGTATATCGACATGGACGAATAATGCGGAGTATATTCTTACCAAAAAATAGATATTATAATATACAAAAAGATAACGGAATCGTCATCGTCGATGGTAAAATATGGCCATCACAGACGGAAATATCAGTTAAATGGCGAATTTAATTGCAAATGTTGTTATACAAGTTGATAAAAATTTAACAACGACGATATGATATAACTGGAGCAGGATGAGATTGGCAAAAGGGTTTCATCATATTACAACCACCATACCATTAATACCAATATATGTTGATTATTTCTGTGGCGTGACGAAAATTCGTGTAAACGCGGGGACGCGAACGAACCATACGAATTTCAAAAGCCTCTGTTTAACACAGACCTATCGGATTTAATATCTCAGCGGAGGAGGAAGTAGTGGACGCGCGGGATGATTCTCGCACAAGAGGATACGAATCTGGCAATCGGTATCGAACGTCGAACGAGAACAAGCGAATTCGTGAAAAAGCAGCCTACCACACGGGTTTTTAGAGTATTTTCGCATATTGGACCAAAAATATATGTTTTTTTTCTTTCGTTTTTTTTAATGGGCGGGGGGGGGGGGGGGGGGGAGAGAGAGAGAATAAAAAAACGGAGAATCAATCTCAACCCGTTATCTTCTCTGCGAATGAACCTAACGCGCGCGCGGGCACGTGTGTTGAAAAAAATGGCCTACACTTTTTTTGACGTTCACTATTTTTTTTTTTCCTTTTTGGCTCTCGATGAACTTTTTTTTCCTTCGCAACGGAGAGATTTATTTTCAATATCGAACAAATGTGTGACGTATGTAATCCTCGGATATACTGTGGGATCAGAGTTGTTCTTTTCTTCCATTCTTTTTTTCTCCATCGAGCATTTCAATTTGATTCGCGATCCTCGGCGAACTCTCTCTCTCTCTCTCTCTCTCTCTTGAAAATCATGCTTCGCATAACCTTTCGACGTACATATTCATGCCAATATCAAACGCGGAGTTTGGAACATCCACAACCACCTGACTTTACGCGATAAATTTGTATCAATATAGATGTATACATATAATATTGATATTGATATTTCAATTTTCATGGAAGGATTCGACCGTATCGAGTAACATTGACCAATGGAGCTCCGTAAATGCTCTCTACCGCCGCTGCTGCCGCCGCCGCCGCCACCGTAGCCGCCGCACAGCAACAAACAAATGGTCCGAAAATGCAATAAATCTTGATATGCTAACTGACGTACTTTACGCGCGCGCGCTATACCACATATAATATCACATGCTTGAAAAATCAAAATAATTACTCAATATAACTATACAAAATATAGATGCAGTACGATCTTGTCGACTGCTACTGTTATTTTGCGAGATTCAACAATCCCGAATGAATGCTGCGCATGAAACAAGTTCTCCGATCAATTAAGTTTTTTTTTTATCGTTTTTGCAAATATTTGAATTTTTCCTGACTCGACAGATAAAATATTGAAAAATAAAAAAAGTTTACTCAAAAAAATGTCCTCGTATTAATAATACGATTGATCCGCGAGTCACATTCGCCTGTGTGATTACATCGACGAATGTTCCGAATGCGAGCAATCATCGATTATGCTCGTCGTTGCTGCGTCATGCATTTACGCTCGCCGAATATTTTTAAAAGTGCAAAATTATTCTAGCCAAGCTCGTTCCTGCCGAGAGAAGAGCATTACCAATTCAAAAGAGGGCTGCTGCGCGGTGTAGTGACGAAACTATGACGGTTAAGATTTGTCACGGTTTAGTAAGTTCAGAGACGTAGCGGAAATCGAAACGACTGTGAGCAGAGCGTCGCGGCCAGAGCAAAGAACCGTTCTTTTCGTTAATTACTAATAATATTCAGACGCAAAAGTCGTGAGCGTGAAAATGTGAATACGAGAAGGTTGGACGTTTTAGTTACTAAAAAGCTTGGAAAAACGTGTACGCCAGCGGCACGATTTCCTGGTGAATTTTGATACTCTCGAGTTTGGATTACCATACGCAAACGAAGAGGAGCGAAGGGGCGAGACTTTCTTCCTCTCTCTCTCTCTCGCGCCTGCCCCCTCCCCGTCGGCGCTTCTGTCTCTGGCTCTTCGCTTCGCGCTCTTCTCCGCTCTCCCTCAGGTTTGCCAAGAAAAATGAATAAAATTATGCACGAAGCACGGAAATTTTCGAGTGTCGACGCCAACTCGGATGTTCCATGCTCTTTTTCCTCGACACCCTTGAAATCGGAGAGTAGACGAGAGAATTTCACGTTTGCATACTCCCCCCGCCTGCTTCATCTCTCCTTGATTCTTTTACCCGGCGCGACATATATCCTAAAAAATTCCTTGTATCAAAGATATTTTGTCGAACAACTATTCCCTCGTCCAATCAAAATCGCTTCTTGTTATCACGGAGCGATAATATGGAAATGTCTATGCTGCTTCCGCATCAACCGTGCTGCAATGTCCGGAAAAACGTGAAATATATAATATAATCATTTTTACCATTGCGCATGGTTGAATATATATATATATAGCTATGATGTCTCGAAATAAAAAGTAAAGGGCGCAAAGATTGATAGAATACCGTTTATTCGCGTTGTAATCAACACATTCGGATAATAAAAAAGAGAGATGCGCAGTGAAAAAAAAACGAGTTTAATATATTTCTATTCGATTTGGATAGCTCACTTAATAAATTTATTTGTACAAGCCTAATGTGATAAAGATTGAACCGAGTAGTATTTTCAAGCATAAGGCAGCTCGTTGAGCAGGGTGCTCGATTTGCTTTATAACGGTGAAAAATGTGTATTGCGTAGATGTGTGGGTGCGCTACACGTCCCGGTTGTGGTTTGAACCGTATAGATGGGGTTGAGGAAGCAAATGGGGAGTCACAAGCAAGACAGGGAGAAAGTTGTGGAAGAGAGAGAGAAGCAAAGGATCCCGTGGTCGTCGTCAGGGTTGAACGATGCCCCGGTATAAGTCAGAATGCGGACAGGCACGTGGTTTCCGGGGATGAGAAGTTTAAATGGCTCGTCCGTATGGCGCTTTCACCTAAACCGTGTTCGTCTCTCATCCTCGCCCTTTTCACTTTCTCCCCTCCCTCCCCCCTCCCTCTCTCTCTCTCTCTCTCTCTCTCTCTCTCTCGCTCAACTCATCAAATGTTCCTTCCCTGCTGGTTCAAGCACTTTCCATGCACGTTTGGCCGCTCTATCCAATTCCCACCTCAACCGCGTCCTTTTGCGCAATATATTTTCAATTGTTACGCCGCTCGAAACTCTTGAGCATCGATACCTTTAATTTAACCGATTGGCTGCTTAACCCTTTGAAGTCCTTCTCCGAGTGTCTTCGTCCCGGTTATCCTTGTTTATGGTATTCGTTGCGACTGATATTCCTATGTTCGTTCACACTCTACATAAATATTACTGAAGGACTGCCAGAGGTCGATTGGATCACGGTTGAACGAAAAAAAAAAAAAGTTTCAATATTAACTCCCGGGTACTTCTCCTCTTCACATCCATCTGGTTCAATTTGGAGTTTGGATCCACTCGAACCACATTTTTTTCAAGCTTTCTCCAACATTCGACAGCATTCGACAGAATATAGATTAATTCCATTCGAAAAATCATGTTCTCGCGATATGGGTCTTCCAGAGCTATATGATCGCGCGGATGCTTGGAAACCTCATATCCAATTTTCAATAACCAACGCGCACGTTATACGTTTAATTCTGTGGGAACGTCATGAGTTTGAACGCTTCATTAATGAATTCAATTGGCCTAGCTCAGTTTTAAGTTGAATTCACCAGATGAATATGCGACCCGTGAAAGGTCGAGGAAATCCGGAGGTTCGTTCCCCAACCGCAAGAGGCGGTCGCGGGTCGTGGTCAAACTTCCGGAGAAGAGAACGATACAAAAATTTATTATGAATTCGATCCTGCATGGATGTTGATAAATTTATTATTAGATATTTCCGTTCGATCATATATAGTCTCAAATGTTATAATTTCATTTGCTTACTTGTTTATTATTGATATTGGAAAGATGCTCACCGTAACAATTTTTTGTATTGATTGTGCAGGTGAGCTTGAAGAACTAATACTTGATAATTCCGATGTGAAGCCAATTTCATTATACTTTTTAGCTCATTCGAATGGATTCACAATTTGAGGGGTATTAAGGAAATGGTGAACGTATAACAAGGAAAGATAACTACTTATGTTTGAACCAAAGTTCTGCCTGATGAGAATCGTTTACCGAAAACTCAACATAGGGTTGAGAGAGAGGGAGCTGAAAAGAGAATAGACATCTAGCGATGGCAGTTTGGCCCACGAGATCCCGTCATGCTTCACGATCCTCTACAACTTGTGTCGATTTGTCGCATCTGTGCACGCGACGCCAACTTACTGCGTTAAAGCGAAGGGCTTAAATCACTCTCCAAGGGCCGAAGATGTTGCCTCTGTCTCTCCTTCTCTTTTGTCTTGAACCTCGCATCGACATACATCCAATATGCGGATATGTTGAATCGCGAGTTTCCGCGAGAATTGCGCGGCGGCGGAGTCTACCAAAAATATAAACAAATTTCTACGATACTTGCATATATATGTATATATCGAATATAAAAATATCGAAAGAGATTTGTTTTTTTTTTTTTTTTCTCCAAAGTAAAAGACCGTTCGCGTTGAGCCTGTCACTTTTTTCTTCCAATTTAATCGAGTATATATAACGGGAGAGACAAATTGAGAAAATTGTTGTAACGGCTGTGCGAAGTTTGACCGATATCAAGGGGAACGAGGAGGAAAAACTGAGTTATCCCCCTTCGAGCAAGTTATGAATGACGTTGCGAAAACTTGATTCTTATACACATATAGGTGTGTGCGCATCTGAGCATGCGGGTGCGAGCGCGTATACAATGCTAGCGCATACTAGAAAAAATCGTCGCGAGTCTTGTGTATTGTAACGGGACAGCCTTACCTCCTGGCACGATTTCTGGTTTGACAGTAGTCTGTCAGAGGCCCGGGCTACGGACGGAGCGCTCTCGCGTTAGCGGAGCACCGTCCGTATACGACAATAAAGCTCCCAATCTTTCCTTCATCCTCCTCCTTATTTCTACCAAAATTGTACACAAACAAAGAAATAATGGAGCATATTATTCCTCAATGTCGAGAAAATTGCTTATCGCAGTACGCTTTAGCGAGGCTTTGCTCGATCGCGTATAGCTAATAAAGCAATATTGAACACTCGATGCTCCTATACCGGACGAAAGTATCCGTTCTTGAAGGTCGCGAGTTCGAATTGCAAGACGGAGAAATTGGAAGGCTTTACCCGCTCCTGGCAAAATCCGCTGGTCAATGCACGAATCTGCACACTGACACCTCTCTTACGTGAGAGAAGAGGATCTAAAAAAATTCCAAGTTCTCGATATTTGGGAAATTGACCACCTCTCCAATATCGAAACGTTTCACAGTACATACACGGTGATTATAATGAACACAAGTGTGAATGCCACTTTGCAGTTACCAAATTAATTCGATACATTGTAACTCTATAGTTGGAAATTCTACATTCCACTTGAAATTGTTGATACAGCGATTGCAGTTTCAATATTTCCATTCGAGGTAGAAATTTAATTTCTATGTATTTCATTATAATTGAACTGAAAGGAACTACGACTCAAATTTCGCGATATAATAGAATCCATTGGAACGTGGAGTAAAAATGATTGAAAAAAATAAAACAAATAATATTGGCTCGTACATATATCTATGAATGATTTTTCCGTCATATTGTTATCGCGCACTAAAGTAATCATCTCTCGAGCGACACGTTTGTTGATTCGTGATATACGGAGAGAGCAGAAACGGGAATAAAAAGATGGTCGTTGTGCGGGTCTCGTGAGCCACAAAAACGAGTTACCGTAACACGGTTATCCAATTGATCGCCTGTACCCAAGCTATTCTACTAATTGTCCTTAGAGCGAGGGTCGTACGAACAAGGGGACAACGGAAAATACGCCGAAAACTAACCCACGCGAGCGAAACTTCTTACGCGTTAAGCTTATATCGAACCTCGAGTAAAAACAAGATAATAATTGGTTTTTATTTTGAGAATGAGCTCGAGCAAATCGGCTGTAGACGATTTTTTGTTATTCGCTTTAAAAGCGTTTGGAAGTAACATTATCATTTCGAGAATAAAGAATAAAAGCCCTTTTTACGGAATATTTTTTCCGTTCAATGAGCTTTTCTAGAATAATAAACTCGTCATTAAAAAAGTCGTTTCTATTCAGATTTCTTATCATCAGCGTATTTTGTTTGTTGTTATTGTACATTCGAATACGTGTGAGAGACGATTTTTGTTCTTGAAAATTTCATCGCGCGCTCAAGACGTCGTACAAAATATCCGCCGCATATTCCCGCGAAGTCGCGTTGGATTTTACAGGTCCGTCTCGACTCTGAACGATACGGAAGTGCCTCAGGGTTCGTTTTCGCGACAAGTTGACAGCGCGGAGAGAGAAAGCAGAGGGTGGGTGGGAGGGAATAGAGAAGGATTTCGGGCGCGCAGACTTGTTCCTTATACGTATAGGAAAAAACGAAGTTGAGACCTACCGAAGCGAGGCTTAAAAATACGCAATCTCGAGAAGCCGTCATGCCGAAGAATTGAAATACCCGAGCTTACCACCAAAGCATCCTTCCCCTTTGATATCGTTTATCCATAATCATTTAATTTAGCTCGGGTGAACGACCGAAATGTCGAAGCCTATTCGAAAAGCTTTCTCGCTCGCTCTCATTCGTCCTTCCCATATATCAGTATATAACTTTATACTTGACATATACACCGTAATTTACCGCCCGGAGCACTCGGATCTCTGAAATATCCAACTTGTTTAAATTTTTGTCACGCTACGCTAAACTCCATCGTCGCGCAGCTCATCTTCACACCCCTGTTGCTCTCTCTCTCTCTCTCTCTCTTTTTATTGGTCAACAATCTTTTTCCGGACCTTCGTGCACACTCGTTGCTGTTCCGCATACTGAGAATCGAAAGAAATCATGTTAAACAAAACTGCCAGTGGCTCAAACTCGTGCCTTACGCGCGCAGTGTCGTCATTATATAATAAAAAGAAGCGCGTATACAGTTTCAATTACTTTAATCATTTCGCTGCTATTTAGGCGCCCGTTGACCGGTTACTTTTCATCGAGTCATCAATTTCTTCATTCAAAGTTGAAGAGAGGCAGAATTTAATCGCGGGTACAACCGTCGAGATATCATATATTCTTTATTTCTATTTCAAGTATATAACTTAATATTTCATATATTCGACCCCTCCCCCTAACTAAGCATCTCCAAATAAGGGAGATGAGAATGAAGAAGGAAAAAAGAAATACAATATTCTGAGGAAAAAGCAGCTCGAGATCTGTGAATGTGCGAACAAAAGAGGGAAAATGCAGATTGTCGTGCCCGGGATGAACGCACACCGGGGGCTTTATAGGGAAAAATGGTGGGTTAAAAAAAAAAACGTGAATCCTGTGGAGGGAGAGACTTATATTTCACTATTTTCTCAGCCTCGTTGTGTTTTTTCCTCACACTTTTTTCATTGCTACCGGTGCTCGACGCTATGGGCTTTTGCAAGTGAGACGACAATAATACGCCCCCCGTCGGAGACACTTTCCATGCAAAGTATACAATTCCGTAAATATATGTCTACATATATATTTATATCGTTTGGAAAGTCGACGAGTGGGTGATCCGATCGGTTATTGAATCGTTAAGCCCTCGTCCGAATAAAAGAATATCTGCATAAGTGACACCCCTCCTCCTGCGTACGCCACCAGCAGCGACATCAAATCCTGCTCTCAAACCCTCTTCTCTCTTCGTCTTCTTCTTCTTCTTCTTCTTCTTTATATTTTTCCAAATAACTTGCCAAGACCAATACAAAAACTTTGCATATTTCGGGCAACTCTAATTGTAATAATTATGCGCAATCGCCGCGGTTCTTTCAACTGCGTTTATGCAGTATCTCTATACTGGGTGCATTCGATATTCGCTCATTATTGTTGTTACTTCGCGAATGCACGCTGAAATTGGCAATGGTGGTGTGTTCGGTGGTCTAGACACGATGAGGGATGAAGTATTCTTTGCCCTCGATGCAAATAATATTTTTAGACGCTAAAATGTGTCAAGCGGCTGATCCCAGCTGACATTCGAATATCCGCGTGGTTTGCGGTCGGGGGTGTTAGAGTTCCGAGGGTCCTGGATTTCAAACGAAAATCGCGCGCGCGCGCGCGAGTGGCGGGGGAATGGAAGGCGCGCTAAAAAGACGCATACGAAATCGAGGGGTTGAATCCGTATAAGCAAAAGGAAGCTCTCGCTATCCACATTCCCTAACCCGAGAGGAAACGTCCAATTTTAATATAAAGTAAAAAAAATATATTCATAAAGCTTCTGGGATCAGATCCGTCATCCATTTTTTTTTGTTCGACGATGGATTCTTGGTCGCGGCCAATCTAAAAGAGTATAAATAAATATATTAAATCATATATTGCGAAATGATGACGGTTTTTAATGGAGGTACGAACTTTTGGATCTTCGAGTTTTAGTTTTCATTATTCCCAGCAGGGACCGATACAATGATGCCCAAAGGCAATGAACCTGTTTATCGCAAAAATTTTCATGTTCTACAACGATGCGAGGAGTTGTAATATAAAAATAGGAAAAAAAAGAAAAGGATGGTCAGCGGTGCGGGGATCGTATGGTTGCAAATATCTTTGGTGGCCGCTGCATGCACCACGCGTGCACTCCTCGCGCAGGCATTAACCCCCCCCCCCCCCCCCCCCCTAAAAATACGAAAAAAAGAATGATCGTTTTACACGAGCTTTGACCGAAAAATTTGTAAGAATCTGCGCGGGTCGGTATATACAAGTTTTACAACAGAGTGTTCCGTCCTCGCGGACACGACGATTAAGTGTGAGATTTAACGATCGATGAAACTTACGAGCGAGTGAAAGAAGCGAGGCGAGCAAACGTGGCCGCGCGGTTAATGGCAAGCAGGGGGAAGGGGACAACACTCTTGACCGCGATCGCGCGAGGATCGAGGATGATGGAAAAGAAAGGGTTGATGCTGGCAAAAGCATATGTATTCGAGCAATGTCTTTGTATTAAACTTGCGTAATAAACATACAGAGAGATAGATTCTCGCCTGCTTGTGTCAAGCAGTCGCGGCATCAATGAGACGCGCGTGTACGAATACGGAAAAATTGATACAATAACGGAATATCCGCGCAGCGAAACATGAAATCTATACAGGAGATTCCTAAATTCTGTGAGGTAAAGATGGTATGAATATTTGTCGCGTCGTAGACCCACCCCTGGCGCGTGGCGATATAACGCCGCGGCCCGCTCGCGCACAAAATCATAAGAAATAACGCGACACCCTCCATATACATCGGACAAGTGTTTTTTGTTTTTTTATCTCTAATATTGATTTATCTTGTATGGCATAATATCCAACTGTTGATTGTTAATGGACTTGACTACAACGAAGGAGGGTATGAAACTAAAATTATTTACGACTTGATTTTATAAAACGATTCTTCAACCGTATATCAGAGATCCGCGTGTATATGGGCTTGAGAAATCGTTGTCCGGAGGCGGAAACGACGCAGCCTACCTACGCTCGATTCTCCAACTAAATTGCACACGTGTATATTTATATGTGAACACTTGGCGAGACTATAAAAAGTAGCAACTCGAATCCCCGACCAGGACGTATTAAAATTTTATACACGCGAGCATCGATTCCCAGCCTCGAGGCGAATATTTTTACGAAATCCAGACACCATACATACCGCAATCGATTTTCCTTCGACTCGTTGAGTTTAAAAGTTTTATCGTAAAAGGTTAATCGAGTACCGCGCGGCAGAGTACCACCGACGAGCGTCATCGTACGTGAGCTTACGACAGCGCAACATATATACCTATCCCAACGATCGTCATTGATGTTGATTATCGTTCATATGGGCTACGAGACTGCTTCGTATATGCTTATAAATACATCAATTTACCTTAGTTCACTCACCTACTTCAACGTCGTCTATACCAAACGGAATATTGAAGATAATTTTGTCAAAAACTGCGTGTAAGCGTTGCATAAATTAACAAGCGTAAAACAATTTATTGCCAACTTCCTGTTTAACTACTCGCGTTTCATAAATCCCAGAATAATCTCGAAATCTGTTCGTGCAAATACAGATTATATTTCTTCTTCTTCTTCTACTTTTTAAAATTATCGATGATTTTTCAAATACCTATATTCCGCGATTTTGAGTTTTGTAAAGAATGAGACCTGCTCGTGGACACTGTATGGAATAATGAGCATACGGGGTTACCAATAATTGGAAAATAGTGCATCGAGATTAACCCGACGAAACTCGAGACGAAGGAAAATGGTATTAGACGTTATTACTTCGCGGACATGCGCAACTTTGCGTCAATCGTCAAGACAAGTTTACTTTTTTGTGGAAAAAACGAAGGGGCTGACATTACGATTTTACAGCACTGGTTTGACACAACGCGATTAAACGGAAGATTTAAACGAGGACAGAGATATGTCGGAGCATACAAAATATCTGTCGACATTGTTTCTTTTTTTCCATTTCATTTATGTATAATTTTCATGTATATCGCGGTTCGTACGCGTTGGAGTTTCTTCGCTTATAAACCTTCCTGGAATATGATAAATAAGTAAAAGTCCTTACGCCGCCTGTAAGACTGTACAGCATTTTATCACTCACTCTCTCCATCTCTCTTTTCCCTCTCTTTCTTTCGTCTTTCAGTGCAGCCGGTATCGTAAAAATTTTTTTTTGACCACCGATGTGGCCTTACGGCTAAGTTCTTTCCTGCACTTCACATTCGTTGTTTTTTTTTTTTTTTTTTTTTTTATTCATTCATTTTTTCCATATATCTCTCGATTCCTCCGTAAATCGCCCCCTTTTTTTCCTCGCTTTCCATCGTGCTCACCTTTTATCCCAGAAAAATAAAACTGCTCGCGTGTACCAAGACAAACATATGACCTATAAAAGGCGGAAAAAAACACGTAAACAAGAGATTCGCACATGGCGAAGGAAACTTGAAAGATGTCTTTTCGACGCGTTCTCTCCAGAGGCGGTGTCGATTTTGTTACCTATTACCGTGTAAGTACTTTTTTACTTAACAAAAGGTCTCTCGAAGTCCATGCGCTTTGGATACGTAAAATCGAGATGCAGAACTCAGTTCATAAAGAAACGGGGGGGGGGGGGGGGGGGGGGCACTGTAAGTACCCTGCGGAGAATACACAACTTGAAGAATCGATTGTCGACAATTAATGTCAAGCTTGTATATCCCAGAGAGAGAGAGAGAGAGATTCTCACACCGAAGACGAGAGATAACCTTTGCAAAAGTTGACCCCCCCCCCCCCCCCCCCCCCCCCCCTCTTTCCGCCGGTGATCTTTGCTCGATCAAATGCGGAATTTTTTATACCGAATTTGCTACGATTTGATAGAGTTTTTTTTCTCAACTAGGAAGGAATGCAGTACGTGAAAAGAAGAGGCAGCGAGAAAGTTTATTAGAAAGTTTACAAAACTTTTTCTTATTCCTATAACAATTGTTAAATGCCGGTTCCTCGTTGTTCGCTATCGCGTTTGCTGGTTAGGAAAATATTTATAAAATTTAGAAAAATTCTTTTTCCTATAGTATATTACAACCCTAGGCCCGAAAGTTGGATTTCCTGGCATGTGCTATATGAAGGCCGAGGCGAAGCCGAGGTTTTGTTGGTCGGGGCGGGCATTAAAAACATAAACAAAAAGTAAAAAAACACACGAAAATATCACACAATAATACAGCAACATTATTAGAATAAATAAACAATTTCCTGATAAATGTCTAATTTAAAGTCCCGTGATAGTTAACAATTTCTATATGAATATTTCTATATTTATCCATATTAATTTTATTAGTCCGGTTACATTATTTTCTGTTTTTGCATCTGGACGAACAAATATAGTATGTTATTCGTCCGGGTTCATGGCAGTATAGCGCATAACATGAATGATGAAAGCTATACGCTATACGCGCCCGCTTGAAGCAAATCATGATGCTTGGCGACGAATAAACAAAATCATGACAACGAATACAGGCTTCACATTCATATAATCGAAATGTCTTTTTTTAAGAAAGGATCACCGGCCACGAAAAATGCTCTTCCCGGCCTGAAATGCGGCCGGAAAGTGCGTACTTTCGGCTAGGGGAGCAAGAAAAATTCATTTTTTAATATTGGCCACATTACAACGACAATGGGCGTGTTTGAGATAATGCGGGATAGTTAGGGCGTGAAACGTAAAAATGCATCGAGCGACTCGCGGTAGTTGAAAATGAGAAATGAATTATCATAATAATCCTTATCCTCGGAGTTCGAGTCACCCGTTATAATGCTCATCGAAATGAGCATTCAAGTAAGAGCGAAAAATAGTGAGTGAAAAAAAGGCGGCGGAGATGCTTGAGGGGGGGGGGGGGGGGCGGGGGCTGTATATTGGTAATTCTTCGGACTCTCGGCCTTCTCGTCGTTTGACGCGGGCATGCAAATTTTCGCAACTTTGTTGCCTTAACCACAAGAGAAGGAAAGTATTAAGAAAAGAGAAGGAAAGGAAACGAGTCTCACGGGCTTGTCGTTGGTGCGGCGTGAGATGTGGTCCGTCAAAAGATCGTAAAACGCAAGGCCACGGAGTTCGCATTTGCGTTTCTTCGACCCCCCCCCCCCCCCCCTCCCTTTCCCACCGCGTAACCGGGCGAGCGACGGAGAAGAAGCGAGAAAGGAGGGAATGGAGGCAATGGAGATGAAAGAAAAAGGAGGACCGGACTTAAGAGATGACGATGCCAGAAGTCTCTGGATCACCTTTTCTCTGCACTAAAGTGTTTTTTGCATCATGCAGAAGCACCGATTTTATGCGATTCTTCTTCTTCTTCTTCTTTTCTTTTCTCTCTCCTTTTTTTCGATGAATCTATATCGAAATCTACCTATAGTTTCCTTTAGTATTCATTTCTTTTTACACCGACCGTTATTACTCTCGTAGTAGAGAAGAAATAAACATTAATGCACCAATATATTTATATATATATGCGAAATTTATACATACATATATTAATTGGAAAGTTCTGCGACCATACCGTGGAATAATAAAGTTTGGAGAACCTCTAATAGCGCCGCTCGGCATAACTCGGGAGCGAGCGAGCAACGACGTTCAATTAAGAATCCGCAGCTTCAAACTGTTCAGAATCGTCGATTTCGTTTCATCTCGTTCCATTTGCACTCATATGTATATATACGGATCTTTCATCCAATTCCAAGTCGTCGAGGACGCCGCTCATACCCGAGTTCTTAATTCTCCAAGTGCCAAATTGACACGTCAATTCGATTAATCGAGGGAACCTTTTCATTCGGCTCTCGATATTTTTTATACCCGTACCTTTCACTGCGTGGTTGATTAAGTTTTTATATTGATGGGTCAGCGTTTGCTGCTATGCTCATGTTTTCATTTTCGATGGAAAGTATTTTTCTATAATCGGTAAAATATTTTAATTTTGAGAATACGCAAAGTAGACGCGGAAAAAGCATAAGACGCATTAACGGAGATTCAATGGTGCGGGATACGCGATGAGCGATGCTAGCGAGAAAAATTGTCAAAAAAAGATTTGTGAATGATGCGGGATTTGTCGAGCCCGTCACTTTTTCGATGAGTATATGTATATTTATATCTCCCAAAAGGAGACATACAGGGAGGGAGGGAGATATAAAGACCGAGATGGGAGCATTTTGAGCGTTTTCGTCGACCGGTATAAATTATCCCGTTATGCTAATCTGAACGATTTGTCTAAATTAAAAGGCGCTCGGTGCGGTGGTGATCCTCGTGTGGCGGATCACGTTTCCCAACATTTTCGCCACTTCTCTCTCCCTCCCTCCATCTCTTTTTGCTCGTCCACACGTTGGACACGAGAGAAAGAGAGCAAGGGAAACTCTGTCGGTGGTTAGCGCGTGAAAGATCTACTTCATCCCTTTGCATGGTCACGCCGGATTTTCCGTCGTTTTCTCTTGATCCACCCCCGTCGCGATGTCGCTCTCTCCTTTCCACGCGTTGCTATTTCAAGGGTACAAATTCAGGCTGGACTTGACCGCTCTTTACCCCCGCATCTCCGGTCAAGGATATATATATATAGGGGATGAGAGAGACCCGAGCGGACCATCATGGTCCGCGTTATCGGTCTAAATCCCCGCGGATGATGAGACTTTAGTTTATCGTGAACGTGTTTCTCCACATTCGCACGTCTCGGTAGATGCTATTCTCTTGGAACTATGAACGAACCGCGAAACCGTCGACGCACATACGAGAGTCCGCTTGTTGTATATAAAAGGATACCCGGACAAAAGGACGTAAAAGAATGGATAAAGAGGCACGAGAATGGCGAAAGAAAAACATGTGAGGATTTGCTCTCTCTCTCTCTCTCTCTCTCTCTCTCATCCTCCTCCAATTCTCTCTTCATGACCGGTATAAAACACATTGGGAAATACGTACAAACCACCCTCAGCCACATAAGATTGGTACGGTCAGCCTCAAATCCCTGCCCCGCACGAGACTCGCCTTCAAAATGAGTTTTGTTTGAAGAACAAGACAAAAAACTAACATTCACGTACTTATATGGATATGTACGTATATACGTTTGATATTACGAATTGGGGCGACATATATTGGTATCGGAATATATTTCCCCAAAGGTTCTAAATCTTGTTGTTCTTCGTGACCAGGGGCGAATACAGCATAATAATAATAATAATAATAATAATAATAATAACAATAATATAAATAACTCGTATAGCGATGTATACGCGGTCGGAGAGACTTGTAAAGCAAAAACGTATCATGTCCGACGATGCAATTATATGCTGTTGGAAGTTTTTTTTGATCTTTTTTTTTATCCTTGACCATCTGCCACGTTACTAGTTCAGGGAGGTTACTGATTGACGATTATCGTAAATTCTTTGAGTTGTATATTGCCTCGAACGATTTGGTGGTCAGTGCGGGTACTTTCAGAAGCTTTGTGTGCCCGCATACAGGATTTCGAAGGATCGCGGACGACTTTGTTTTTATCACTTGTATCTATAGTCACGCGATATCGCGGAGCGTTATTCCTCAAGCGTTCGTCTCAAGTATTCAACAATTAAACTTGACGCAATGATGTTTCATCGTTGATTGAGATTCGTGAAGTTTCGCGCATGAAATAACCGATACGAATTTACAAGCAGGGATACGGAATTTTTGTTACATCTTTAGCGGTTCGGTTCTTCGCCTCCGGCGCCTCCCCATCATCTTTCTCTTCTTCTTTCTCTCTGTATACTCTCTCGCTTCGCTAAGCCGTATAAATCTGAGCAACTTAACAGCGGCATAAGTCCAGGGATTAAATGAGGAGAATCTCGTCGTCGTGGCACTCGCCGGCTACACATTGAGGATGAGGATTCCGAATATATATATATATATATATATGTATGCATGTGTATATAGGTATAAATAATCTTACGTACCTTCATTTTCTATATACAGACGTATAAAATATGATTATATACATATACTTGTATACATTGCAAGTTGGCTTGCGAAAGAAGCTGAAAGAGCGCATCCATCTACTCCTCGTACTCGAGCCTTCACTTATTTCCCTGTGGTTTCGACCTCTCACCGCGGTATTAAAACCGCAAGAGAGACTTCTCTCCAAGAGACAAACTGAGGACAGAGTCTACAAACGGCATAGTGTAGGCCGGATAAAGTATCATTCCTTATCCCCGACACTTTGCACATTCGTGTGTATAATCCAACGCTCCCCCTCATCGCAACGCTCTCAATTCGCATTGTTTTCATTACAATCATTACAATAAATGTAAATAAGACGTTGCATGAATTTAATATATATGCGTAAAACAGTTCCATTTCGTAGAGTCCACTGCTATATTCGAGTTAACCCGATTTTCTATTCTGTTTTCATAAATCTTCCGCATTATTAAAATGTATATATCATACAATATTGCCGATTAGTAGAAAAAAAAAGTCAACGATAGCAAGATTGCTCGCAACATTGGTTTATACGGAAGTATAAACGTATATGTATACTATATGCATAAACGCGGAGAAAGGAAAACCGTGCAGGGGATGTTGTTGCGGTCGGTGGTCCTTGGGGTCGGCCGAAGCTTCTTGATATATATGAGCAGATCGCTGAGAGATACCCCCACGAGAACAGGAAAGATATGTGCAATGTGAAACTATATCTATATGTGGAGCGTGTTGAAGGAGGACGGCCGAGCGCGGCGGCCGGATGAGAGAGCGAGCGAGCAAGAGAAAAGGCGAGGGCGGGAGAGGGTGAGCGAGCTACCAGACAGGGATACAGGTTTCCCGACGGTGGCTGATGAGGTATTGATGATAGGATCGCGTCAACACCAGCTGAGCCAATTACACGGCTAAATCTCCGCTATATCCTCGTGCTTTCTCTCTCTCTCTCTCTCCCCGCGTTCTCCTCGTCGCTTGGCTCTCGCGGATGCTCCCTATCGACACGGATCTCCGTGAAAACCTCTCCCATCATCGATACTCCCAAATACTCATATAGATCCGATACAAACGATATTCTCCTCGCAAGAGCAAATTTTTTTCAGCACAACAAGTTTTGTTAAATGTGTCTTGTATATAGTTAGACGCGAGGACGACTTTAAGAAAGACTTACAGAAAATAGAATCCGAAATATAGTTCCGCAAGATCCTTGATGTGTTTTCCTAATGCAACAAGCCCTTCATAATAGAGATATTACTTTTATAACGGATTTGTCAAATATATAATTTTAGGCAGATTTTTTTTTGTTTACCGCTTTGTCCTGATGTATGCACTTGTTTGACGTCACTATTAACCGAAACATCTTTGACATCGGATCGCCGATAAATCCTATACGATGAGAGAAAAAAAAGGATTTGGCAAATTAACAAAAGAATGCCCTGCACAAAGTGCTGGGGATAAAATTTTAACGATCCCGAATTTTCACGTTTTGCGTAATTCGTTTATTTTTGTTTTTCCGTACCCTCGCACGTTTTAATCCAGCCCGTGTCATCAATTTTTTGTTGTTTTTACCCATCGCGCGATTCGAGCTTCGTTTCGTTGTTATATATTCACACAACTGCGTTACCGATTTGTTTTATCGGATAGTCGTATCGAATGAAAATATTATGTTTGAACAACAAATATTGACATAAGCTACTGGTTAAAAATTTTATTTTCGTTTTTTTTTACTCTGTTGCAGGTAAGTCCATGGCCTTAAATGAACGTTTTTACGGCACTCTATGCGACTAGGTAACCGTCAACTCGATATTTTTTTTTCTCTCATTGCACACTTTAATTAGTTATAATCCGGTCTGATTCATATATTTTTCTTAAACATCCGATCGTAAAGTTGCTGTGTACGCGCATATAAACGTATGTAGGTATACCGATGTGGAAAAAAAAAATGGTATCTAGCTGTTGAAAAAGAATGTGACAAACGAAGGAAGAAAAAAGAAAAATATTGCCACCGATGCCGAGAGGTGAGGGCGGAAAATTTGGGTTTGAGGCAAAAAAATGGAGCATACGTTAGGATATGAGCGTGTTAAGAGGGTGCCAAAAAAATTTCTCGTGCGGCGCCAACACATTGGAGAGAGAACCATTCGTCTTGGAACGGAAGCGAGTGAAAGAAGGAGGAAAAGAGGAAAGAATATCCTGCAACGGTTTACGAATAACAAAGTGGGCATGAAGGAATAACAAACGCGGTGGCTACATTGAAATGGCTCGACGGTCGTATCTCATAAAAGAGAGAGAACTCGAGAACCACATCCGAGCTATATTTAACGAGAACAGTGAAAATCTTTTCTTTCTCCGTTCCCTCGCCGTTCTCTCTCTCTCTCTCTCTCTCTCTCTCTCTCTCTCTCTCTCTCTCTCTTTATTGCTGTTATCGGCGAAGAGGAACAACCCTCGACAAGCGTTGTCTGTCTTTCGCTCTTATTTGCCAAATCGAGAGAAAACAAGAAAGAGAGAGGGGGAGAAAGTTCAAGTTGTTTCGCTCCCGTCGAAAAAGAGTATAAGAGAGAAAGAGAAAGAAGAGAGTAAAACGGTGACCAAGTGGTAGTGGTGGGGGTGGGAGTATTTGTTCCTTTTCTTTCGCAAAATCGCCTCTCAAATCTCGCGTGAAAATTACCCTATTGTCCCGTCCAAAGCCCTTATTCTCTTCGTAACACTCTTTTTCTCCTTCTCTCTCTCCTGTTCGTACCTCGTATTTCATCCCTCGGTTACGTAATCGGCTTTTTGTTTCACGTTTTTATCTCCCACTCGGGGATCTATGGGGATGTCCTCCGGGCCGCTTGGCACTCTCACCACCTTTACCACCGTTTTTTTCCTCTTTCTCCTTTCTCCCGTTCCATGCCCTCCGACCGGAAAATTCCATCCGACCTCGCCGAGTAAGGTGAAAACCCGGCTGCTCCCTTCTCAACCATCCTTTTCCACAGCTCGCACCGCGTTTCCCCTCAAATTTAACTTACGGATACTCCGATGGGTTACTAACGCGGTATACAGAGCACCCATGGGAAAATAACTACCGTGAACAAGCTGCGAATATCATCCACATGTTTATCGATAAACGACATTATGTCAATCCACCTTTTTCATTTCTCGTCGAATACATTTACTTTTCTGCGATCGCCTCCAATTTTAATATTTATTTACATCGTTCCGAAGAATCTATCGATTTTGAAAGAATATAACAATTAATCATTCTTCAATGTAAAACGCAATGATATCTTGCCCTGGTAAGTTCGTTCATCCCGGTATAAGAAATATAATATTGAATCAATATATATACCTACTGCTTATAAGAGAAAAGACAAATATGTCTACGTGCGCGCGTGTTATCGGAGGAGGGAATACGCGATGCCGTATAATTTTCATCGTGCAAATTCAAACTCTATAATTCGCGCCGTTGAGAGAATGCTCCGGTCGAAATAGCAACAAAACATAATTGTGCGAGGCAATGATTAATTTGAGCTGACGAAGTATATATGTCAGGTTGGCGGCTCCCTTTAGTCTCGCGCATCCTCTCCAACGCTATATATCTATACGAATGTTTATACGCTCAACTGGATTTTGATGAATCGATCTAGCCGACCGCACACTGACCATCGTGGCGCTGGTAACACACGCCTCGGTGTGTAGGTGTATGCATCGATGCGACTCGATGACTTTTTATTGGATATATAGCGGAGAATCGAGCTGCTAAATCGACGGTATTTAGAGGGTTGCGTGCTCTCGGAGTCAGCGCGGATGGCCGTTATCAGCCACAGGGGGTGGGGCTTATCAACGCGCGATCGGTGTGCTGTAGCTTTTCATCCAACTGTACCGGATATATCCTTATACTCTATCCAAAAGGACGCAACTAACGAGTTTTTACACATCGATCCTCGTCAGTTACACCCTTACGATCCTTATATACCGATGTATGCGCATTTAAGGAGGAAGGGATGAGCGGGTGAGCGGACGTGGACCATATGCTGCCGGTATGTTCGACACTCTCTGACCGTTCCGACGGTTCACCACACTCCTCCTCCGGAGAGTCCAGCACCGCTTATTTCTCTATAGCTATATATACACTCTTCTACCTCTCTTTTTCCCTTTTTACTCTCTCTCCCTCGTGTCTCGGATCGGCCTCATAATCGATATATTATTACCAACTCGCAGACCTTAAAATCACTTCGATTCCACCAAACATTTCCCTCTCTTTTTTTCATCCTCCCGACTCATTTATCGGTCAGTTGCCCGAATCTACTCCACTCGATGTAAACGATGCCGAATGCTTTTTTTTTTCGTTTCGTATCCACCACTACTTTTACCCCAATCGAATGAAATTCTGTACGTCTCTTTCTCTCTCCTCCTCCTCCTCCTCCTCTTCCCACCTACGAGGGGGCGGAGAGCACAACCCAATTGCTGTACTAGCACTCTGCTAATTACTCAGCTGTCCGCGCGACCACTGACGAACTGTATTCATATGAAATGAAGAGTGGATTTATTTACACGAACAATTTTATCTCATTTCCAAATTATTCTGACAACTCCTCCTTTCAATCCTTCCTATACACCTGTCAAATCGATGTTACATTTTTTCGATCGCGTACCGTATATATGAGAAATTGAACAGAATTTTTTTGTATTTTTATTTTTTTCACCCTCGATGATTGCTCGAAAATCATTGCTCACGTGCGACAAGTATTTTTTATATTCTTTCATACTTAACGCCGTAGTCAGCGGATCGCGATGGAAGATCCCTCGTCGGATTTACTGTTATACCGGAAGTTCAATTGACGTAACACGCGCGTGGCGGCTCGTCCACAGTTCCGAAGAAACTTTCTCCTGTTTCAAAGTTGAAGAAGCTACGTTACGGGACTAGCAATAAATTTTCTTTGGCGCGGAAGAGGGAAGGGGTAGAAAAAATGTAGTAAGCGTTACAAGGGCATCCTTCGACCCCAGTGTCATAATACCATCATCCTCCCTCTCTATCGCCTCTTTCTTTCCCTTTTTTTTTTGTTGTTTTTCTTCATTTTGCTTCGTATTCTTTCGACGATGGACATGGGATCCATATGTGAAAAAGAAGAAGAAAAAAGGGGCAGACGAAGAATTGGGAGAAATATCACGTGGCATATTGGTAAACTTGTGGATTTGTTACTGCGTGGGCGCGCGCGCGCGACAAAGAGAAAAGGGACAGGAACAACAATGACGAAAAATTACAGAGAGATAACACACGAGTGGATGAGTGCGTGAGTCGTTGAGGACGTATACGTGGTGTGACACATTAATTTACAATCTTCTCGTCTCTTTGCGGTTAGCCATGCGGGGTAACTCCCAGAAAACGTGATATCTCACCGTTGCTCAAACACTTAATACTTACGCACACGACACGGGCTTTTTCATGTGAAAAATTTAATGCCGTCATTCCGCTTTGTTCATCCGTGCATACCTGCTCTTCCACGAAACGTTGTTTTTTAACCGAAAAGAAAAGTTGACTGACAATATCCGAAAATATATGGAAAAATAAGAATATGCTTGAATGATTTTTTTCCGAATTCTCCAATTCTCCATGCGGCTGAAATACTGCTCAAAAGTCAGTATAGTTGAAAAAAAGGATTGCTCTGATTTATCGGAAAATATGGTGTGTGTGTGTGTGTGTGTGTGTGTGTGTGTGTGTGTGTGTGTGTGTGTATAAAGAGAACGATGGGTACGGGGTGAATCGTTGGGGACCATATGTCCGAGTTTTGCCTCACCGTCGTTTTGTTGAAGCGTCGAGGGACTCGATTTCATTATCGACTCGTACTCTCTCTGTGACGCTCCGGCTTTTATCCCACTACTAATACTCGTGTCATCCACTCGATCAAATTGCCGACCCTGTTTCGCCGTTCGACTTTATTTTGTTTTCCCGCGGTACGATATTAGTTTGTACCACGAGAGCGATACAAACGTGCGAGAAAAACGTCAGACCTGATTTCTCATAAAATTCATGTAAAATTCACTTGTAGCTCTCCTAAGCTTTTTTCCATACCGTGTTGTACCTCCTCTTTTCATTTATTACAACTATAAACCCCCGCTCGATGTTGCCTGGATTTTTCACTTCTCTATATGCATACATTCGTTGCAATCACTAATCGTTTTAGTCGAACGAGGCTGGAAGTTATAAATTTCAAGATCAGTCGCCGATCTCTTCGGGACTCCTCCACTGGAATTCGAGATACTCTTACTTTTACTCTTTCTCTCTTGCCCACTCCCTTCTCCGGCTCTCGGACTCGGAAAGATCACCCTCTTTTATAGTTCCTCTTGTTAAGTCGAGCAGCAGCCACCGTTGAAACGTCCACGTGATAATTTATACTACCAATCGAGAGTACCTGCTATTCGCGCGAGTGCTGGAAAAACGAGCCTATGCGTGAAACCAACCAACCAGCAATTTTACACTTTTACACTTTTTGAACCGCGCGCTCGTATTCGCTCAAAAGGTTTCGTTTTTTTTTTTTTCTTTTCATTCTGGAAATTCGGCCTACATTGTTCGGATAGAAGAAAAAAAGGAATGCTTGCAAAATTGAAAAAAGAAAAAAAATCGAGAAGGGTGAAAAAGATGAAATTTGGAATTTGGATTTTTTTTGCGACTTCTATATTTATAAGAAGCAGTCAAAGCGCATTGGATTGAAATTGTACGGAAATTATACGAATTTCGAGACGTTTCTTGGTGTGTTTTTGAGAGTAATGAATAGATGAAGCTTCTCGAACTTATTTGTGGGAATCACGATATTTCCTTATACGTACCCCGTTTTGTCCCCGTCTCCCCTATATATTCGTGCGGGCTCATAATCGGAATTCATGAGTATAAACGCAAGAGACATTTCCGAACAAAACCTTCGAGCGTATGCACTCCAAAACATTTTCCACCCGCTGTATAAACTATTTCGTTGATGTTTATACACCCGAACCCGGAACGATATGAGGCATAAATAAATGCCCCAAAATGTATTTTCTCTTCTCAGGGAGGTGCTCCCTATAGCCCGAGAAATAATAATAAAGTGTTACGGAACGATGAACGATCGAATAATGAAATTTTTCCCATTCCAAGTGATCATATAAATTTGAAAAACTTTTGCTGAATGAAAGACACCCACGGGGGATAATCGGAAAATTTCGATCGAATAACATTATTATTGTAAATGAACGAACTCGTGGATTGAAAAAACTTTCGAACAATGAGAACTGGAAATTTTCTTAGAAAGTTTATAATAAAGCCAAGAATTGCCGATACCTTGGCAGGTATTTGCATGCATGCATAATCGTCCTAATGCGTACAGCAAGTGTCAGATCCCGTGATACCGTAACCTCCAAGTGGGGTGGATCGAGTATGCTCAAGCTCTGGCACGAACATCCGCATGGTATATACACTACTAGATACGGTTCGAATATCCCGATCGGTTTTAGGTAGAATGGAACTGGACGGGATGGATGACGAAGTGAGGGAGGGGAAGGAACAATCTCACATCGAGGGGTTGCCTCGAGTCTCGAGTTACACATGTACACGGTAGATATAACGGTATAACGGTCGTATCTCGAGCTTGAGATGGTGATCCAAAATATTACGGCTTAAATCAAGGAGCTAGATAAAAATCATGAAATCTTTGAAGAAAAATTCAAATTTTATAAGAAAAGTTATATATTTTTGCTCCCGACTCGGGTCAGTCATGGTTCTTTCAAAGACATGCATCAGTGTTAGATCGAATATTCACTCTCAAACATACAAACATAATTTTGAAATAATTATGATGGAATAATTAAATTGTAAATATTTTTCTGAATTTTCATGAAAAAAATTTGGATCGACTCGAGTTAATTAATTATTTACCAACGTCGAATAAATTGGTAGCAAAATGAATGTTACTTTGCTGGAGTACGTTTGAATAAAAGGATAACACGCGAGACACGATGATGCAGACGACTGATCGAATTGGGACATCCTATATGTATATAAACATCTCTACGATATCCAGCACGCACATACGAACACATTTATCCAGATATAATATAGAGATATAGTTGGGACACTCTAGGCTGGTAAGCCTGCCCGCTTAAGTCCGTAACTCTGGCGTGATTTGTGTCCTCTCCGTGTATAGTTGCCGGATCTCCCTCTCTCCTGTACCCTTCAACGTATGCGTATATACCAAAATCGAGCCTGAAATTTCGAAAGGGCGTAACTGATAGAAATATTGTTAGCCAATGATACGAGCCCAGAGTCCTCTTTCATCATTAGGCTCCGATGTATCTATATATCTGTCTCGCGGTGTGTGCATCTAATAACCAAACGTAGCGGATATGCTTGACGCACCGAGTGATGATATAGCACAGCGATTTCAGAGAGGAAGAGCGATAGACGCGCGGGAGAAAATCGCGGACAGTATGCCGGCGGCACGCCCATCGCCCTCCTCGTCCCGTCTTGAAAGGGCGAGAGGGCGAAACGGATTCAAGGGTCGGACACGGGCAGGAGGAGAGCGTGGTGGCGCGGTGAAACTCTCGCGTGAACGAGAGCGATCGCTCGCTCGCTCGCTCGCTCGCTCGCATAGCCTATACCGAGCAATTAACAAGTCCCCCTCGAGGGGCTAATCCTGCTAATCCCTTGACTGATGTCCTCGTACTCACCTCACCGCCCTACTCGCTTCACCTTGTCCATGACCCCGTTCCCGCATCTGTTACTACCTATGTACAGACTGCACATCTCTCTCTCTCTCTCTCTCTCTCTCTCTCTCTCATAGATATAATAAGCATAATATATATTTTACATTGCTTATATATATATATACGCGTTTGCGACACTTATTTCTTAATCTTCACGGTCACCAGTCATCTCGACCACAATTGTTCACACATAACGATTTTCGAGTTATAATCGAAATTCCGTTAACAAAACTTTTTCATCTATATTATTGAAAACATTGAGAATCGCAGCTAGGGTTTTAATTAAAAATGGAATTTGCCGGTTTTGAGGTTTCATTCCCTCAAATTGTGGAGGGTGAAATTCTCCCAGCATCAGCGAATATACGGGCGCAAATACAAGCCGAGCACTTCCTGTTGCATTTACGAGTATACACGCGCATCCCGATCTCTCTTTCCCCCCTTTCTCGTGATCCAATAACGAGAATTTTGACATTTTGACGTCAATACCCCGAGCCGTCAAAAGTGGCCCAATATTTTCACTTCTGTCCCAATATATGTACCGCATTGCTCCGATACGATCGCGGAAATGGTTTGAGGGCTTGCTGCATGGGCGGAAGAGCGGGAGGTCCAACTCCCCGTGCAGTTTCGAAGCGGCTAAATAAACGTCGCTCTTTCGTACGAGTGCACTCGTATACCCATGGGGCATTTTCATTTTGAATTAATTCCTTTATTATTGTTAGTACATCGTGATCCTGAAGTATTTAAAGTGGTATGCTTCGCAACATTTCCGAAGGAAATTGAGGACGAATCGGGTTGATGAGTCGATAGAAAATACGAATTTATGGGAAGAAAAAATTAATCTCCGTATACGAAAAATCGTAGATCCCTGCTCTGGTTCACTCGTCACGCTCGGCCTATACCCGTATATAACTTCACTGTATATGCATACATGTAATTAAACGTCTTACGGAAAACATCATTTTATGTCATTTATAGGATAACTTCATGGTACTCTTATTTTTTGAGTATAGATACACACCTGAAAGTGAGAAAAATCACAACTCTTTTGCTTTTTTGGTAATACCAAAAGGAAAATGGATATAACGCGTATTCAATAAAACAATAGTAGTTCGAGGAGTTCTAACATTATTTTCAGTGCCACCAAAAGACATTTTCCTATAGCAACCGTGGGCAATGTTGGGTCTCGGAAGCGACGTCATTCCTAAGGCGATATGGCGACTTCCGTTGATCAATTTCATTTCACAAATTCCAACCAAGTTCTGTTGAAATAGAACGTCAAGTCAACGAATTAAGAACTTTTAACAATATTCGAAATGAGTAAAAAAAAATGGGGCAAAGTGGACACAAACATTTTTTTGCACAAAGAAAAGGCCGCTGTTGCCCCATTTTTTTTTTTTTTTTTTTTTTTTTTTATAAAATTCAAATTTTATTTAATTTTGCCACACATCTGAGAAAATTAATCAAAATCTTCAAAAGAGCATTTTTTTTTCAATTTGAAATTGAAAAATCAATTTTTTAATACAGCAGTGGTGGACAGAACATATGTAAACATCTAGCTTAAATGCTTATGGCGGCCCCTTGTTCTATGTTCTTCTAAGAGTTCCACAAAGTTATCGTAAACGAGATAAAAATGTATAAATATCACATATGTTGGAAATATCCATTTTTTCAATGATAATAACTATTTCACGGTTTATCTTCAGCTGATAGATTAATTTACTGATTGAAGAAAAAAAAATAAATTAAAAAATAGTATATTACGACCCTAGGCCCAAAAGTTGGATTTCCTCTGGCATCCAACATTTGGGCCCTGGGTTATATACTATTTTTCTTGATCCCGTAGCCGAAAGTACGTTCAATAATTACTAGCAATCGTGAGGGGAAGGGGGGAGGGGGGCGCCCGCCCGACTTTTGCAGGTTGGGACGGGCATTAAAAACATAAACAAAAAGTAAAAAAAAACACACAAAAATATCACACAATAATACAACAATATTATTAGTACAAATAAATAATTCGTTGATAACTGTCTGACTTAAAGTCCCATGATAGTTAACAATTTCTATATATATAAATATTTCCTGCTATACTTGACAATTTATATAAATATGTGCTTTCCTATGAACCTGGAATCTGGAAATACAACATTATTTCGGACGACCATATTCATTTTATTAGTCCGGTTACATTATTTTCTGTTTTCGCATCTGGATGAACAAATATAGTATGTTATATTCGTCCGGGTTCATGTCAGTATAACGCATAACATGAATGATGAAAATTACGGTATACGCGTCCGCTTGAAGCAAATAATGATGCTTGGCAACGAATACAGGCTTCACATTCATATATCGAAATGTCTTTTTTAAGAAAGGATCACCGGCCGCAAAAATATCGTCGCAGAGCGCACTGAAGTTAGCCGAGTCAGCCGGCCACGAAATAGTATGTATATTACACATTTAGGGAGGGAAAGTAGACTACTTCGCGGTTTGAGGTGGTCTAATTTTACTCCCGTGGAGTGTATACTATTTTTCACCACACATGCACCGAAAATTCAACCTTCCGATTTCGGAAAGTTGAACTTTCGGCGCATGTGTGGTGAAAAATGCTCTTCCCGGCCTGAAATGCAGCCGTAAAGTGCGTACTTTCGGCTAGGGGAGCAAGAAAAAAAGTTTTTTTTTTTTTTTAATTTCGAGTTTTTAAAGCATGTTCTCTAACGAAATTTTGAAGATTTTCAATGGAATAAAAATGTTGTAAATTTTCGGGGGCTTGTTCCGCTTTGCCCTACTCTCCCCTAGCTATTTAGATTTTCTCTCTCTCTCTCTCTCTCTCTTTTCGTTCCTCACACTATACACGCATCGAATATGCACTTGCCTCAATAATGTTTAACCCGTAAATCCATGTATATACCTACTTTTTCACATCGACGCAAAATACGAGAGTCCTTGACGGAAAATGATTGATAAATCGAAGAGTGGTACGTCATCGAGCGTTGCATCATTGCTTTTAATTCTTTTATTTATTTTTTTTTTTTTTTTAGGCTTCTGTAAATAGGGGAGGACAGAGGGTTAAATCGGAGGGGTACCCCGGGTACCAGCCAAAATCAATGTATTTATAGAAGTACTCTCGACGTTTGTGCCGAATCTCATTTCCAAAGCTGTTTTACAATCGTTCGAATACGAGGGTCGTCGAGGGACACCTAAAATGCGCGCTCGCTCACCCAATAAGCAGCTGTAATTCACAGTTTATAATTTATGTTTCGAGTTAAGCCTTAAAGCGAACGAGAGATGAAAACGATATTCTATCATATCGGATAAGGCGTTAACGGTATTAATGGCGATTCGAAAAAATCCCCCCGCGCATGCACGCAACTTTCATTCCTATTTCCGAAACTCATGGATTCTCCGTTTCATAATCTCTTTTTCTTTCTCCCGCGCTTGGCATAGAATGTACGAGTCTCGCACGCGCGGCGTCACCTCTATTACACGCTACAATGAACCCACCGCGGCATCGACTGCGTCCGCACCTATTATGTCACATTTCGTTCTGCGATTCCAATACAAATAGCTGTTAACGCGCAAGAGAGAGGACGAGCCTGTACGATCGTGTCGTGGGCATATATAGAACCGAATGATAAATCAAACTCTTGCTTCGATACACCAGCTTTTGTCCTCGCACCCCGAACATTCGTATACGCATATACACCTATGGATTATACGGATGCATACATGTGTTCGATGAAGCCTGATACAGCCAAGAGATCCTAGCAGGGCCTTTTTTCTCCCTTCGCGCGCACTAGTGGTCGTCAACATTTTTTTTTCTCCGCCTTTTTTTTCACCGTCAAGCGAGCAATCCCATGTGTCCACACGATCGGGGGGGGGGAGGAAGTCTCTCTCGGTGAGCCGATCTAACCGAACTGGTGGCGTGTCATCGATGTTGCCTCGGAGATTATAATCCTTTCATCCATCCGCATACGTACGTACGTCCATCCGTTCGCGTCTATGTATTTTTCGATGTGTATATATTGATACCACGTGTATATATATAAATTTGGCGCTTCATCGAGCAAATTGAAAACAAAGTTCAAAGCTTAATGTTTTTTTTTTGTTTTTCGCTTTCTCCAATCCTTCGAGATGCTCTTATTTGATATCTCGTACAAGGGTACTATAATCGTGTGTTTAAAGAATTCAAAACGCACGAAATAAAATCTTTAAATTAATCGCGAGGATACTATTTCTCAAGAGAGTTTGACGGAGCGTGCGTTGTCGATTTCTCCCTTACCATGCGCAACTACCAACTACCCTACAGTCATAATCAAACGAATCATAAGCTTTCGGCCAAAGTATTTCGTTTGATGAAAATATAAAGGGACGCGTGAGCGCGCGAAGACGAATCGTACTAAGTGGTCTGTAAATGTTCGGCCGTCGGAATTGTCCCTTATATACGAAGGATGACGAGAAACGAGAACGCATCACCGGGGGTCGAAAGCGAAGTGACGAGTTGACTATAGCGTTGCTTCCGCACCGCTGTAGGAACGTGTTACACGCCAAGCGCGTTGACAGCTTCTAGCCTCGCGACACGTTGTTTCCCCCTTCTTCATCCGCGCGCGCGCGCGGCTGTCCCTATATCTCTTGGCCCCTTGAAGCTTCTGCCTCTATATATATATATCTAGATTGTTCGTCCGCGGCTCAAGGATGCTCATTAGTCCTATGTATGATCCAGCACCGAAGATCCCTCGCGCGTAACGAGCATCTTGTATCTCGTCTGCGCCGAGTACGCGCAACATCATGTACTCATTTACGTAGACGCTATGACTAAGATGACCATCCGCCGCGTATTTTTAGTTTTTCGTTTTGTTCTCAATAGCGCCCGGGTTATGATGCGTTATGACGCGTTATGCACGCAAGCATGCACGCACGCTCGTCAGAAACGAAGCGCTATGAATTTCGTGGATTTCCAGACGAAATTCTGGGAATATAGGGATGATGAGCAGCCCTCGCGAGTTTGCCAGGCCGGCCACCGACTCCTGCGGTTTTGGGGTCGCGTACCTTTTGATGGCGAACCCGCGGGCTATTAAGACGTTCCGAAAGATAAAAGGTAAAGCATGCGCAGTAACGGCTGAAAGAGGAAAGACTCGGAAATATAGAGAAGAAGAGGAGATGCAGGAGTAGAATCGGAGGTGCGGTAGAACGAAATTGGTGCTGGCTAAGACGCTAAGAGAATTTTAGCAGGGAGTAAGAAACGTGTAGATATATATAAGTATACAAAGTTTTTGTGAAAGAGTGCAGACAAGGAGAAAAGACGAAAGGCGGCGGCGGCGGCGGCGGCGGCGGCGGCGCGGAGGAGGGCGAAGGAGAAACAAATAAACGAGCAGGGTGAACGAAAAGTCAAAGTATAGGCGCGTCGGTGTCGTCGCTACTATTAAAATGAAAAATGACATTCTCGCTGACATCGCGCCCGGTGTTGCGCGCGTACCCTGATCTCGCATATAGATCCGTACCACCCATAACCCCCCACCCCATTTTCTTTCTCTCCTTCTCATGAGCGATCATCGCGTGCTGGTAGGGGAACATGGGGCAAATTGAACTTTTAAGAAACTAAGACAAATTCATTAATGAGCACACGGTCTTTCACTTGTATTTGAGTCCCAAAACTGACTACCATCGCTAATTTTTCAAATTTCGAAAAGAAAAAATTTCGGGGCAAAACGAACTCGGCCTCTGCGAAGCAAAAAAAATTATAAAAATATATTTCTCGCAATACAGCCGTTGGAAATGACTGCTCCCGGATGTAATGCAAGCTCTGGCATACGAGAAAAGAAATAGGACCCCCTCGAGCCCATTTATTGGATGCACGAGAGGAAAAAATGGGGTTAAGTCGCAGATCGCTTCTAAACCCATTTTTTGGTGACATGTGAAACATTAACTTGGAGTTCACTGCGCCAGGGTATAAACGATATTTCAATTATGTTTAGGTTTTGAAACAGATTCCCGTTCCCCGTAGGTCGGATTTCGTGAAAAACGATTTGTGGGGCAAAACGAGCTCAGCCTCAGAGAGGCATAAAAAATCCGAAAATTGCATTTTTCACAATCAACGCGTTGGAAGCGACGGCGTCCGCGCGTAAGACGAGCTCTGCTATGTGAGAAAAGAAATGGGACCTCCTCGGGCCCATTTATTTCATGTCCGAGACGAATAAATGGGTTAAAGTCGCGGATTTTTTCACCAATTTCTTATAACATGAAAAAAATTAACTCCAAATTCACTGCACCAATATATAAATCATGATTCAACTATGTTTATGTTCTAAATCAGTTTTCCCGTTCCCTCTTTCTCGAATCTCGTAAAAAAAAAATGTGGGGCAAAACGAACTCAGCCTCTGGGAGGCATGAAAAATCAAAAAATTAGTTTTTTCGCAATAAAGACGCTGGGATGAATTCAATTTTTTTCACCGTGGATTATATTTCATCCGGAGACGGATGAATTGTATCATTGCGATTTCTGTAGAAAACAATTCCAATGAATTCAATTTTCTTTGTTTCTTACATTGTTCATCATTTCATTTAAAAAATAAGGGAATTCAAGAATTAAAGAATTTTTCGTAGTTCCCATTGTGGTTTCGAAAAGAAAAAAAAAAACAGGAAATTTTAATATTAAACTTTTCGCTTCGAGTCGTGTTCGTTTTGCCCCGGATTTCGCGATCACGGGGCAAAACGAACACGGTGTTCGTTTTGCCCCGTGTGTTCAATTTGCCCCATGTTCCCCTATCTCGGGCGATGCTGCTGGGCATACACCCCTAGTTCGAAAAATAATTTTTCCCCAACCCCGCATCAAAACGCTCTCCGGCCGTTCTTGTTGAAATTGTTGCTGATTTTTCAAATCTTATTTAAACAGACATGCGGAAACCCGCCCCATTTTCACCAACCGCCTTTTTTCTCCTCATCTCTCTTTCGTTCTTTTCATCCTTTTTTATCTCACGACCGAATAGCAAACGCGTTGTTACTGTCTTACTTGAAAAATAGAAAGAAAAAAAAGGGAGAGCTATTGCGGCCACCCTTCACAAGCTTCCACGCCGTGGAACGCTGCTTAACACCTTAAACTTTCTCTCCCTTCTCTCGTATAGTACAAAAGTGCCGAATAGTATATGCGGCGCCTCCTTACTACGAGGGATCTGTACGAATTTTTGTGGTCTAATATCAGCAGCTTTATCAATGCGCGTCGACGCCTCATCCTTATGGTACAAGAAAACATGACGGATGAGGATAAAAAATCAGATAAAAAAATCAGAGCTTCGTTGATTTTATAGGGGCTACGAATTCTTCAAAACTAATATAAGTAGTTGCCCGAGCACCGTCGTAGGATTTTATTGCGCGGAATTTCAATTGAATCGTGTTTTTTCCGTCTTTCAATTTATCCCGAGTCTTTCAGTCTTTGGTGCATTTGTCATGGATTCTTTATAAATCTTGCGCGGTTGTTGTTGTTGCGGTTGTTGTTTTTATTCAGCCGTTATTCCGAACGAGAGATCGGTAGGAATTTCATGCGAATTTTTCGAGAGCGCAGGGCATATGATCGATATCGAGAATCCGGGTGGACGGAACTAGCCGAGTTTTTTACGGATCCACACGGAGGCGCACGGTGCGAGAGAGGAAGGGACTGGTATATATACTACGTTACGCACCGCGAGAGGAAAAAACGTATATGTGCATTGTTATATATATATATATATATATACATATATAAATGGATGTAGGTAAGGAGGAAGGCCAAGAAGACTTGAGAAATAACGACTTTACAATCGTCGAGCATTGACATGTCACTGTCATCGTATGGTCGCGGGGGGACGAATGAAGAAGGCAAAATCGAGCGCGCTCGCTCCAACCGCGCATACACATACACGTGGCTGCTCAATGTCCGCTTGTATTCATACACGCCGGAGGGGAAAGAGACGGCAGAGAGGGCGAGTGGTATACAGCTGTCCCCCCGGGATCGCTATTTCTATCGAGAGTTCTTGCTAAGGTTTCGAGACTCCGCAAGGATCAAACCGACTCGCAACTCTCGGACCGGTCCCGAGTCATCCAATGTATTAAAGTTCCAGCAGCAGCTACTCTCTCCTCCCTCCCTTGCTCTCTTTTTGTCCCTTGATTTTTTTTTTTTTACTTCCGTTTGTCTCTCGCTTCGAACGTCAAATTGCCTCACGACTCTTATATACCAATAGGCTTCATTCATACAACAACAACAACAACAAAAAGGTGTTCCCCGCACTGGCCGTGAGCGCACAATCGTTTTTCAGGAAAAAAAACTCGGCGCACCGTTTATTATACATATATCTATATATTCAATGTGTAAAACTCGATTCCACTTGTCTCTCTCACTTTGGTTTTTATACAAATTTTACCAGCGCGATCGTGCGTTTGCCATTTTTTTAACTTCCATTCGTCAATTCGATCGACGCGATCGACGTACGAATTAGAGGTTCACGAGATCCCTGCGATTACGTGAAACTGGGCAAATAAAATGAAAAAAATAAGTCTGATGCATCACACGATGACGGATCCGTTTCATTCGCGCTGCAGTCAGCTGCAGTTCTCTTCAACTGGGAATTTCTTGCGGCGGGCTTTCTCGGGAGAAAGATCGACTCGATATGGACGCGCGTTTATTTCGCGTTAAAGGCAAGATTCGTTTTCTCGATATCGAATAAATACGATGCGCTCTCGTAAGCGTAATTCGACACTCTCGTCTCTTACTACGAATGAAGCGATATCGAGATTTCTTGGACAAAACATAGGGAGCTTTACTGTCTCGAAGCTTTCTTCCAACGGGATTTTTGTTTTTTCTTCTTATTTTTTTACTTCATTGATTTCAATTCCTCTCGCGCGCAAGGATATTGCCTTCGTGGAACAGGAATGATTTAAAATGAGTGGAAATATAATATGTTTGAGAGAAATGAGAAGCGGATGAACGAAAGGAAAAAATAAAGCAAAAGATGCGCAAAGCGAGCAAAGGGGTGTGTATGAAAGTTGGACACACGGGCCCCCGCATTCTCACTACCTTCGGTGTGTATATTCCCTTCAGGGGCCTCGCCGGAATCGACCCCCGGTACTATATCAACAATGATAGTTATACACGTACCTTATAATCGTAAATTAGCCGATGCAACATAATATATTCGCTCGCGCGAGTCAGCAACCCATGCTGCTTTCTCTCACGCCCGCCCCCCTCGCGCTCACTTTTTCCATCGTGTATGTGTTTCGGGCGCGCATCTCTCTGTTTTATGCGTTTATTATATATGACAGGAGCAGTCATACCTGACCACTTGGCAAATACGAGCCTCTCATATTTGCATTCGCTCGCGCACGTACTCTTCGTATTATAGCGAACCTCGTTTTTTTTTTTTTTTTTTTTTTTCTAATATTCAAGCCAAAATCGAGCACGAAAAAGAATTATAACGTTTTCGTTGATTCATCGCAACAATCGCGCATCGTTATATCACGGATCACAAGGGCCCATAATTGTTGGATATTTACAATTAAAAGCATATATAAACTGAATGCGGATAAAGAATGAAAAGGAGGAAATAATTCATAATGAAGCGAGATGTATACATCACGGGAGAGTTTGTAACACACGTTGCTGTTTCGAAGCTTGGCGAATAATAAAGAAATAAAAGGGGAATGGGGAGCACAAAAATATGTATAAGGACCGTGAAGTAAAAAAGAGGAAAGAAAAAATCGGCGCTCCTCGTGGTGTGAATAAGGAAGAGGGGAGAAAAAGAAGGAAAGGACAAGCAGCAAGATCGCGTGGAACTTCTTAATTCGCCGTGTAAGCTCCAGAGACGGGCGAGAAATAATTTGCAGATGAGGTACGAGATTGCTCTCAGTGGTTACTGCTGCCGTTGCTCTTTTCTCATATTCATATTATATACGTAGGTACGTGTTCGCGTTCATATGTAAAGGTGAGGCCGTCAAGGCGAGGTTTACAACGTCGCACACGCCGGACGCCGGGTCCAGCGGCGAGCGCGAACGCCCGGTTCGAGACGGTTCGAGATACGTACATATGGATGCTCCATGCATGCGGCTTTCCCGAGGGCGGTCCTTACCGCCGCGCCGCTCGAAAGAGCATATTTTAATGGTTTCAGTCGCAAGAAAAACTATATGCCGATAAATCATGCATAAATGCGAAAGCTTGAAGAAATTAAGAGAGAAACTTGGGAAAGAGAAAAAGCCATGCGGGTGGCCGTTGAAGACTGCGGCGCGGAAGAGAGACACCAGCCGTATCACGTCCTCATTATGGAATTATTAATTAATCGCGTTCGTCCCCCGCGTAGCACTTTAGGGAAGCCTGTGGTTATATTTGATATTCCAACACCCATTCCCAATAAAGTTACGTCGCGGGTACTCTCAACCAAATTTAATTCATATATTATTATTTTATGAGGCTTCCCGCTCCTTCTCACATTATCCTAAAATCATGCATGACAATGTTTCAACGAAATACGAAAGTTTATTATAAATAGCAGCGCATTATTCCTATTATTCTATGGCATTTTCTAACATTTTTTTTTCTTATTTTTTATTATTTTTCTCATTCCTTGTTCTGAAAATACGTAATTAACATCGCGTTATTATTTCACCTCTTTCTCGATGCAATGAAAGTTGCAGAAATATTATATATATGTATGTATTAATTAATTATTTATTGAACATGATAAAATTTCATCGAGTCGCTTTGAAACGTATAATAATCTTATTTTTGCAATACATTTCCGAAAACTCCGCGTCACACAAGAGAGTTCACAAGATCGATTATATTGGGCGCCGCTCGGTCGTTATAACGCATGAAACATCGAGCGACAAGTCGAATAAATTTTTAATATGCTCCGCCGACGATTCCCCCCGACGCGGACTTTGCGGAATATATTTTTATTCAGGGCAAAATGTATTCACTGAAATTCACCAAAATTGGCATTTGCAGTTTGAAATTAATATAAGGGTGTAACACACGCGGTGGCGTTGCATATATATCATTCATATACCCGCTGCTGTGTACCCGATCATCAAGATGTTGACTGTCGACATATTTTTTTATTTCTCCGAATAAGCAATCGCGCACGGGATTTAGAGGGACGTTCGCCGATTCGAAATTATATATTAAGTATCCGCGTGTGACGACGCGGAATAAAATATATAGGTTGGCTCGAACCGCGTGATATTTCGATGCATCGACCCGAACGCGTACCCGATGTCGCTGTCTCGATGTTGATAGCGCTGATTTTACGTGGTCCAGAGATTCGAAGCGTGCCCCAACGACGTAATAGGACACTCGAAATGGAGGAAGCAACTCGTCACGTTACTCCCTCGCTCTTCTTCTCTTTCTATCTCGCTCCGAGTTCCAATATCGAGGATCGAGAAAGCATAGCTTGGCAATTAATGTCACCGACACCATTATCAGTGCCGACTCTATGGTCGTCAATGGTTGGCTTACAGTTTCGCGAGTGGTTACGTTACAATCCCCGCGTGTTTGTGTATTTGCCACGGAACTCTCCCATTATTACACCTCCCTCCCTCTCGTTTATTCTCTCTGTATAGGTATATGACCGGCGGTTCCCTGTTCACTTAACTGATCTATAGAGTATGCATGAACGTTGCTGCTGCTCGTCGGCTCTGAAGCAACTTCCTCTCCCGTCGTCACCTTCGCGCGCCCCCAAACCTCCGTCCCGACGAACGTATATATATACTACATTAACTCCCTCTCTTTCTCTCATCTCTATCGCGCTTTTGTTATCGTTGTTCCGGGGAGAGTTTCAACCCTCCAAACATTCAATTCGCTAATGTCCTTTCTATTCCGTATATTGCGATATATATATGCATAGCTCAACCTTTATGACGTACACCGGCTGCTCTCGTACCTGCGTTACAGCCCGGCGGAGATGATAATTTTCTCATAATTCCTTAGGCACAACTGACCTGTCCCATCACATTTTTCACTACTATATCATACCTTCGGGTCCTCGCGCGCAACCCGCTTTGTCGCGCGCGAGTACGCGTGTTTTTCCTCCGCATTCATAGGAGCATTTCAATAATCGAATTTGTGCGAAAATAATACATTTTTTAAATTATTTTTATATGCTAATAACGATATGATAAAAATATTGAGAGTTCCCGTCGATGAAAGAAGGCCGCTGTCAGCAGTGGAAGAGAGAGAGCAGCGAAAACAAGACGCGTGTGCTGCGCGGCGTAAGCAGTCGCCGAGAGATTGAATAAAGACGGGCGTTAAAAGAAATAACAGAGACAACTGCATGCCTCTTAAAAAAGTGGACGAGCGTGCTCGCGCGCGCCCGCTCATCGCAGAATCCACGAGGGACAAATTGGTCGGCGCGCGCGCGCGGTTCGCATTATTAATTGTCCCGTGCGACTTTTTGTTATCCCGTATAACGCGCCCAGGGATCGAGTTTCTCGCTCGTGACAGAAAACTTGGGAGCAGCGAGCGATCAAGACAAAAAGAGAGATGGTGCGCGCATCAAAGGGAGAGGAGGAGATTATATAGCTGCTCCGCGCGCGCACCGGACGATTTATTTATTAGCCAGTCGCCCCTGGTATGCCAACTGAGATGTTGCGAAGGCTTATTCTGCAAAGCTAACCGCTCCTTCTCCAGCAACAGACTTATATTTTCAAACGCGACGGTTAATCGTTCCCGCGCATTTGCTGGCTAGCTCTATAATATTCGGATATATGCGTATTCACCTATATAACTCGTCGTCACACTATATGTAAACTCATTAAGCGATATATCTCATCTAACACCCGCGCCAACACCTATTAAAACCGATATAGTTATAAATAAGTTGCTAAAATCTCAAGTTTGGATACCATGCACCGAGCCCATATGGTGCGCATGGCTAATTACTAAAGAAAAAAAAGTTGACGACCGTTCGCGCGCATTTTGCGGTTTCGATAATTGATTTTCAATTTGCGCGCACGCGTACGACTCTTGTCCGCACTTCATTCTCGTATTATCGTTAGGGGTGGAAATATGCTTACGCATATAGAGTTTGATTTACAGGAAATTATCGCAACGTTTGAATGTACTCGCGAGCACGGGATGGCGGGAGGGCCGAGGGAGGGAGAGAGGGAATCGCACATTCGCCGAATTCGCACCAACGACGGTGGCTTTCGAAAGTGACGCTATATCTCTGAATTTGAGAGAACTGGAGAAAGGTGAAGGGGCGGGAAGGTTTAGGAATATTGAGGGTAGTCATAACAGAGACCGCAACGTTCACCGCACATTTCAAGCTCAAATCTTCTATATACCGGGTTTCTGTCGTGCCAGACGCATTATTTCATGATTGTCAAATATTGACCACGCGATAAATTGCCCGGGATTGTAGCCTATGCCTGCGAATCTCCGCACTTTAATGATACTTGGCAGTTGGACATTAGGTGAAAAATTGACATTAGACAAAGGTGAAAAATGCTTTTGTTGTATCTCATGAGAAATCTCATGAGAATACTCGTTCCACGATACGATGGTTATAATATTTGAAAACTATACAAGTATTCACATATCGCGATGAATGAGAGAGATTGACTCACATTACGAATGCATTGGATTAATTAGCATCAATAGTGATATGTAGACTTGGAGCGAAGAATGAAGATAATTAATTATTGCATTGAGATTGAAGTTTCGATTTGTGGCGCGATGAGTTTAATAGACTAGGAAAAATCCATACGAGTTCTATGAGATTGAAAGGATATGGTAATTCAACCGTTGGGTGGGTATAATATAATACGAATATAGATATTCGTATATTAGGTACATAACATAGGTAGGTTGATGCTACCGGTAATACGCGTTGTACATCGCCTTGAGCGACAGCTCCGGAGGATGGGAATGCGCGGGAGAGTACGAGCGAAGCGCGGAGCGAAGGGAAGAAGGCTGAGCGAGGGGCGTCCAACCGTATCCTGAGGGTTGTGCAGTAGGTGTATCATGAAAGCTCTCACAGTACTTGACGATCCAGTCTGGATATCGCTCGGGGTTTGTTGCTCTCTCGCCGAATCAATTCATCATAATTGCAATCGTATACGCCATTATTAGCCTGTTATTTTATTAATTATCTTCGCAATAACGGCGGCGAAATAAATTATAGGAAAACCCGTTGCGCTCCCGAATAATTCTCCTCTCCTATTTTGCCTTTTATTATTCTACCAGATTCTAGCAAAGCCATCCGTCAACAAAAAATCGGGCCACGCTTTGAATAAATATATTATTTCTCTCTCACGCGGATAAGCTTCTGCTTGAATTAAATCTTGCAGTATGCGTATTATATTTTCAATAAAAATATGACCTAGAGTCGTTAAATGATCGTTTATTTTTAATTAGAAAGGATGCACAACAATTAATATTTAAATAATATTTGTTAGTCTTTGAAAACCTGAAAATTTATCGTCCTGTCGAGACTCTGTTTTCATCACGGGTTCCAATATAATAATGAGAGTCTTTCCCGAAGCCCTCTCGGTCCTCGAGAAGATCCTCGAGAATCTCGTAAGTTTCACCAGAGCCCTCGTCGTAGAAGGCTGACAAAACGGTTGAGCAGCGCGACGGAAAGTCTTTGATTTTCACCGGGCAACGAGTAAAGGATCGTTTTTAATAAGCGACAATTAGCTCGAAGTGTGCAGCTCTCCTTGCTCGTTGCGCCCTTTCTTTCGTTTATACAGCTTCTTCCATATAATCTTATATCACTCTTCTTGCCGCGCATCTTTTTCTTCGCTCGTCCGTGCGCCGCCGCCGCGTTCGCCTCCGCATAATCTCTTCATCTTCTTCTTCCTTATATATTCGGGAAAATATTTCCTTCGACGTCTTTTCATTTGAATTTCGCTTTTATCGTCGCTACCGCTCTGCTGTATACGAAAAAACTTGCCATCTCTCTCTTCTTTTCCTGTCCGAGAGTCGATAGATTTCCGTATTCTCATTTTTTTCCTCTCTTTCACGCGCGAATCTTCCGAAAGTTGCATGGTCGGGCCGAAAAATTCACTGCTGGTAAGTTTTCTTCGTTCTCATTACTATCTCAACGCAGCAGAAAAGAAGAAAGAGAGAGAGAGAGAGAGAGAGAGAGAGAGAGAGAGAGCAGAGCGCGAGCGAGGTATAAAGGGATCCGATGGCCTCTCGTATAGAATCTTCCCCCGTGTGTGCCCTCTCTCACGAAGGCTCGTAAAGCGTATAAAATATTACTTTGCAGGGTTGTGCGACGCGAGCGGCATCTCACAGAGCCAGACACAAGCGGTCACCCTCTTTCCTTCGCGCGGTGATCGTTTCGTCGCGAAACTATTGCCTCCGCGTATATATATGTACATATATACTTATAAATGTATGAATACACGTGTATCCCGGGGAAATGTTAATAAACGAAAGGACTCTGTCCTTTGAGTAACTTGACTCGTCAACCGGTATGACTTACGCCCTTACATTTGCCGCGTTTATCGAGACGCGCGTGTTAAAAATTCATGAACGTGAAAATAAGGCGTATACCGAGAAAAACAAGATTCTTTGTCGGAAAAATAGAAGAAAGAGAGCGAAACACCTGCCCGCATTATCACCGATTCAATCATTCGAAAGCTCATATAGCAGCAGGAGAGGCAACGACGCGCGCGCGCTAGAATCAGCAGCGCCTTTCTCTGTTTTTCTAACTTTCGTACACTGCTTGTATTCCATTTAATTACAAATCCGCACTCAAATTTCCGCAGTGAAACTCGAATAATAAGAATTTTTCATTCTCATCGTAGCCATTGCCGAAAGTACAAATTTCGATCGAAGCTGGCGGGCATTTTAATGCCTCTCTAATGCGTCGATTAATGAAAAATCATGAAAAAATGCCCAATACCGTGCATCAAAATTTCCAGTAATAATTGATGAAATTGGACATTTAATAATTGAGAAACGAGTTGCAGCATTGAAAAATATTTCAACCAATACAGGCGACGCGCGTAAAAAAAAAATTTCTATATATATATATATATTGTGGATGTGAAAGCGGAAAGCCAACGAGAAGCGAAGAGGGAATGCGGCACATCTCGACTTTATACTTTCTTGTAAATTGTATTAAAATTGCCCGTCTTTTACGAGCATGTCAGACTACCTACACGTTATTTCATCTCTCTTCCGCTTACATACTATGCACATAAAAATACGCATACACGTTGGATGCATATAAATGTTTGAAACAAAAAATGACAACAAGAATGAATAAGACAACGATCAAGGAGAAATCACATGAAGGAATAAGTCTGTAGGAGCGATGAAAACGCATTCAGCCATGTATAGAATATCGTTATACACTATACCTTTCAGAACCATTCTACCACGTCGAGAAATATTCATTCACAGCCTAGAGATTTCGATGCTAAAAAGGATGCAAACGAAGCAAATAGAATCCACAGAAGAGGCACATTGAACATTTTCCAAATATACAAAGTGTAGTGTGCGAGTTTTTATTTTTAAAACGTCGTCTATAACGTCGTTAGAGTGCGCAAATGCGTATGTATGCGTGTGTGAGAATGTATATATTCCTTTTTTAATAATACGGGTTATTATACAATTCTTTGTATAATGTCCTTCTCTCTCTCTCTCTCTCTCTCTATCCATCTCTGTCGTGTTTTTCTTGTGTCATACACTGTAATATAACGGTGAAAAGAGTAAGGAGAAAAACTGAGAGTCCTGGAACGAGCGCCCCTTGACATCCGCGTGACATACACGACACCCTCTCGTGATATTGAATCCCGATTTTACGATCCCCGAGACGTAGCCAACCTCGACGCTTTTCCACTCCGTTCCCTTCCTCTCGCGTTGGCTGTCCCTTTGACTCGACGCACTTTGTTTTCTCTTGGTACGCGCGTGTAAACTTTTATCTGCGAATTTGGAGGAAATCAAACGTAAAGAAAAGACCAGGGGGGGGGGGGGGGGGGACATAAAGAAAATAGAAATGCCCATAAGAATATAGACGCAGAGCCAGATGGCATAAAATTTTCGAGCGAGAGACTAAAAAAGTTTGAATAAAATCAAAACAAAGTCGATTCGTTCTGCAAACTCTGAAATTGGTAGGATCGAATGTTGAATTATTCCACATGTCCAACTTGTTAACGTACTCGCGTCGTCTCATTTATCAGGTATTATTAGGTATACGCAATTGTAACAGTTATTTATTATCGTGTGCATAGCATTGCCAAGACGAATGTTAACTGTTTTTTGGGTTTGTTTGGATATCAATGCTCTTGCTTCTTTTCACGTATATAAACTAGATCATCTTTTCCTTCACGAAAAGCGAAAAGAGCAATTTTACAGCAAGATATATACGTTCAAATGGGTACAAAGTGAAACGGATGAAAAGTCAAAGAGGGAGACAAGTTTCAGCCGGAGTGGCTCTAAATGGCGTGCACCGAAAAATCTTCCTCGTGTCTCTTTCCTTCTTCTTTCTTTCCTGCTTTTTCTTCTCATGTGTAATACGCAACTGCGTGATTCTTCCGCAGATATAGGTATACGTAATGTTATTCTCGAGCTGGTTTCCCCTTTTCTACGGCCGCTGCTTTTAAGAGGCAACGCCATAGTAAAACGTTAATTAATAGCGATGGCTCTCGTTACGAGAGCGCCCTTACCAAGCGAACTCAACCGCGCTCGTTCAACTTCTCCTTCATCCGCGCGATGACGCCATATACGTTTTTAAATTCCTCTTTACAAAAAATGTGCACACTTTGCTGATAGCCACCGAGGACTTTAAAAAAAAAATTTTTTTTTCCAACAAATATATTTCAACGGCATGAAAAAATAGACTATCGATCGGTAGATAACTGTATATGCAGAGGCCGAAGATGAAACTTATATCCAGAGACTATGAAGATTCAAGTTGTCATTATTATAATGCTTGCTACACGTGTCAGATGAAAAGATACTTTTAATCTCTTATTCGTTGGAGAATGAGTTTTATGCATATTTTAGTGAAATTTTTGGGATGAATAGGCGTGTTCGATAATGAAAGTAATACCCCCGTAGTAGCTCGTAAGAGGTGGCGGATTTTGTGGGAATAAAGGAAAGGAAATGCCAGGGTAGTTAAGCAGGATTCGACGTCGAGTCTCGCGCCGCCACACCGATACGAGCGGTATGAAACAATTAGGCAAAATCCGGCGGGCTTGCGCCTCTCCACCTCTTCTTCCGTACAACCCCAGCTCGTAGGTACCATATCTCTTGTTCGTCTCTCTTTCCATCTCCACCCAAGGTTAACTTCTGATTGGGAGGGTAAGTACGTTGTTACAACTAATATCTTTGGTCTTATCCTCGTTATTATTGGAACGGGGATAACCCTTACCTTCCCTTTTCCACGCTTCGCGTTCTTCCCCCGATTCTCCTCTTCCTCTTCCTCTTATCTTCGAAGACGATATATGATACACATACTTATGTCGCGGTGCTGCATGGACGATATTTAACGCTAAAAAAAAGTTGCAAATATTAGCACTACTTTTTTTCAAACATTTTCCCCTGCACAGCCAAAAAACTATACGCATTGATTTGTCCAGATTTTCTGGTATAGCAGTGTACTAATCCCTGAAAAACGATGCTCCGTCGACATGCAACTTCGGAGCTAGTTTTGCCAAAACCTATTCACCAATGACCATTACGACGATCAATTGCTGAAATATCTTGGAGAAAAATTGAGATAAGTTTTATGGCAAATATGCACGTTAAAGATCGAGAGATATTTTATAAGTTTTTCTCATCCGTCAAACAAGTCCTAGGAAATAAAAATGGGTGAATTTAGTGTGAACCGGATCGTATAAATAATTTTTTCTCCATAACTATGGTCCTCGGCTGAATTTAAGCTCTCGCTTTTGGGTATTAAAGCCCTCGGTCCTCGACTAATATTCCATCGTGGACTGCACAGAATGTTCTCCTTCCTCTCTCTCTCTCTCTCCTTCTTGCTCTCATGGTTACTGAAATGTTCATGTACCGGTTGGCTTTTCCGGTTTAATCCGACAAAATACTCATTTATCCGCACTTTCCTTCTCTCTCCCTCACAAGCAGCAGCATCGAACGGATTATAGAAAAATTTATTTCCGTTGTCCGAACTTTCGTCGACCTCTATACAAAATCTCTTGTGCGTGCACGATTAATAAAGATCTCGACGTATTTGTCGGTAATAATGTAATCACCCCCGTATAGGAATCACCTCCTTCGTAGCTTCATTCGTACGCTATAAATGTCAAATGTATTGTGAGACTATCTTTTTTGCTTCTTTCATCGCCAGACGAGATGATACATTACAAAAAATAAAACCATGAATGGCATTCAACGTTGAGCCAACTCTCACAGTCAGAAGCAAGTTACAAAATCACATATTAATGGGACTCTGACTCAAAAGAACGTATCCAAGTATGTTCAAAAAGCATTTCATGCCAAATTGACAAACTGCTCTCTCACTCTCTCTCTAAACGGCGTCGATTTCATATTGCTAATGTCTTTGTCATCCATCACACGAATGCGAGAAACTTATTATTTTACGCAAATTTTTATGTCGTATATTTTTTTAAATTAATACCGTTGGATCTGGAGATTGTTATATTTTCGAAAGGTTTCAAATTTTGAGCTCGACAATGCACACCGATTTTGCCACAAATACCATGACGACTAATCTTATTCTTCTTTTATTTGATAAACAATTCGCATTCTTCACCTTATTCGAAGATAATTTGCTCGGTCTTCTTACGAGCTGAAATCGAACTGTTAAATGTACCAGTATTTTTCTCGTCAACGGAGTCGCCTGATAGACGAGCAGAGAGAGAGAGAGAGAGACCCGCGTTGCTTCTCCTCTCATTTTTGGTCCAAAGGTGGCTGGCAGGTGTTCGCAGACCGGAAGCCTCTAGATTCACCGCGGGGCATTTTCGACTCAATGCTTCGACAAATTCAAACTGCCTGGTGTTTAGTGAGTCTCTGACTTTTGACTATATAACAGGATGGTGAGAGCGAGCGGACTATGTATGATCCTTTCGTCCCATTGGGGAAACGAACATTGTGCCTTGAGGTATTATGTATACTGTATGCATTCACACACACACACACACACACACGCACATCAAGGGCCATCACCCTAAATGGCTCACGGGAATCGTCACCCTATACCTCTATACGATATACATAATTTTCAGAAAAGATAGGTATATAGTAAGCGCATTTTTAATATCTTATTCATTCAAAAGAATTCCATCCTGCTGCGTCGATAAATAGATATTGGATGAGAATTGTTGTTTACATACTAAAAATAGGAAAAAAAGTGTATGATGGTAATGATATTGCTCGTTTCATCATAGACACGATTTTTGTTCATTTCATTTTTATGCTTGCTCAAGATCAATCGTCCATTCATCCTTTTTCAGTTTCAATCGTTACTCAATTGATGTTTATTGAATAAAATTGATAAGAAATTTAATAGAGTCCGGACGAACGTCTGACCGAACAGGGCCATTCCGCGAGATGGCTAGTGAACATTGATCTGCTAGCTCATCATGAAAACGTACATAATGTCTCACTATTGTTCATGCTCACATTGAAATACGATTTTTCCCGAGTGATTGAACATTTTTTAAATGTACACTAATAAATAATAAAAAATAAATAGACATATGAAAATAATGTCTGGAATGATGTATTCATGCCTGTATATACGCGTAGAATTTTTCACGTTCGAAAATCATAAATGGAACTCTCAACAATAGGCATATATTCATGTAATATAATGGGATTATTCACCCGAAGAATATGTAGCGTAGAAAGGCTTTGCTTCTCTCTCACCGCAAAGTCCGTTGGTGGCATCTCATAAATCCTGTTGGACATATCTCCTTCCCCGATAAGTAAGTGTGCGGTGCAAAGAGAAAATGGTCGGTGTATGAGAATTTAACATAAATAAATATGTACCGCGACGAGGGAGTGGGAGAGGAAGAGCCGACTACCGTTTGAGCGGGTCGGAGCGGGAGCACAAGCAGGGACGCGAGAAGAGAGTGTGTGTACCATATCATGTCGGGGGAGAGAGAGAGAGAGAGAGAGAGAGAGCCTCATACGAGAGAAGACGTGCGTGGTGGCGAAACATTGGCGAGAGAGCTCACTCTCCCGAGATGTTTGCATGAACACCGCTGGACTGTAAATTCAAACGCGCTACGTTGATTTCGGACAAAACGCGTTCTCGTTCGCCTCTGCCTTCGCCTCTCGCTCTCTCACGCTATCTCACTCGATCTCCACATATATAAGTTGACGAACCATCATTATTGTTACAATATCCCTGTGGATATATACGAATAAGCGCCCTTGCCTCTCGTGAGAATGGCTCTCGACGCGTTAATCTGAAAAATCAGACCGTGACATGGATCGTTGTTCACGCTCGAATTATTCTCATTTATATAATATATTTGATGAATAATTAATTGTTGAACGATACTTGGACTCGTTGTCTCGAGATCTTCCGCGAAATCCAAGATTTTCTCAGTGTTGGAAAAACTGTGCAAAAATGTTACCTTTTTTTTTCAAATTCGCGGTTGAATTTTAACCAGACGATATAAATATACGAATAAAAGAACGAATATGCATACACGTAGGGTAAGCTGCTGGTAGTGCAAGGGCGTGCTAAATTTTCGAAAGGGTGAATCTTCCGTGGTGTACGGCAGGACGAAGCAGCCAGACTCGCAACCAGTGACATCTGTATTAACGAGATTATATAGGGTCGTGGTTGAGATTGCTGCGCCAAGGGTGTGTCAGCGGCGAGAGCCCGTTGACGTTTTCAGCAACGAAACTTGGTAAATAGGTGTAAACTCCGACTTAGCGTGTACTATAGTCGCTCTGCTTCCGGTACACAATACACTTTTAAAACACGCGAATGGTAATTGTTTAACGCAAATAAGGGCGTATCGGATGTTGAGCAGGAAGCCAGAAGTTTGTTCTTTATTTCGAGCAGGTTAGGCGCTTATTCGTATGTGCTCACACGTTGATTGTCGTTCGCTCCATCCAACACACGACCTAACTCGCATTTTTTTAACCTTTTCGAATCCACCAGAATAACGCCCTTTTATTTGTCATTGGAGCGTGGATACATCTGGATATACAATCGACAATAGCAAAGTATCCTCGTGTATACTATATATATATATATATATATATACATATATATATAATAAGAAACGTTTGTCGGGTCGTTTGGTCCGAGAAATCCGACAGGCAGAAGTCAAGGCGGGTCCCCATGATGATCGAAGAGAAGCCAAAACTCTGGGCTCCGACTTTGTCCAAGTTCACTAATCTGTAGGTAAGCGCACAAAAGCTTCGAATCTCTTTTGTCAGTCGAGTTCTCCGCGTCCGGATACGTTTTCGTCACGCGTTTCACTCACAACGATCCATCCCAATCGCACCATCATCATCTCCCTCTCGTTCTCGCCCCCTCTCCCTCTCTCTCTCTCTCTCTCTCTCTCTCTATCGTTCTCACTCGCTCGAGCCCCTCGTTTCATCACACACAACTCGACCAAAGTCAGTTTCAGAAGCTCACCCGTATCACCGCAGTGGTGCTCATCCATTGATTTTTTTTCTTTTCAAAATTCATTCTTCCACTTTTAGAATCTAACCACGGCAATTTTTGCTTATGACATATTTCGAGCCTTTTCCCATATTATCCGGCGTCTCAATTAAACTACGCGATTCCGATTCAAAGTTTCAAACGCAAAGAAACGTTGTTACTCGCTGACTAGGGAAAAAATCTAAAAATTGTATACGCAGAATAAACGGAAATAAAAGAGTGCTCGCGAATCGAAAGCTTGATGTGTGAAGAATGTTTGATATAGTTTATATATGATATGCGGCGCGTGCCGCATAAAAGAAACTATCATGTGAGGCAGCGCGTGATATATCTCACTTGAGAAATAGTTGGCTGCTGGGTACACGCGCATAAACACGTGCATATGCGTGAGTGTACAATTACATTGTAATGGCGCAATTAGGGGAGGCTGTCGAGTGTCCGATGGTGTGTGTCGGTTGGGAACCGGCAATCGGAGAGACCGGCGTCATCCCCCTCTCGAGGTCGCGAGAGAGAGAGAGAGAGAGAGTGCGAGTGCGAGACAACGTTACTGAAGTCACCCTGATTCTCTATGTGTCTCGGATTTCTGACAGTCGTGCCTGGCACGCTGGCACGGTGGCACACTATTAGCTCTCGCTTTCGGAGCTGCCCTTGTTGGCATTACTTTATTTGCACCCCATATCAACGTATATACCGAAAATTCAATCTTGTTCTTGTTCTTCCTTGTGCGTACGCGCGGGCGCGCGACACGCGACGGACACACGATTGTGGTTTTTTTTTTTTACTTGGAGTTACTTGTACCTACTCTGTAAGAGTCGTGATTCGCGTAATTTTACAATTTTCCATGTATCTCGTGCGAGTATTGTAAACCCTCTGACGATTCGCATCTTACCTACGACGGGCATTTGATCGATGAATTTGCATTTAGAGATGTTCCACGATCACAATGTAAATTTTGCGCTCTTCTGGGGATTGCAATGTAAGTAGAGAACACAATCATAATATATTATTGGCATTTTCGTACTCTATTTATGATTAACAATTCAATCGCACTATACTTAACGAATAACTTCGGCGAAGAGGGAGGGGGGGAGATCGAAACATTGTTCTTCCAGCCTGTCAGCGGACGCCCTCCAACTCCAAATAAAGCCGCTTCGCGCATTATCGTTACGCGTAACAATTGCCCTTGAGCTTTCTCGGGCTTTATATCCCCGAGTACGCCTCCGAGCTGTAACGATTTAGCAAGGCGAATCCTTTCAGGGTATTCGATGGAAATAAGAACGAACCAAACCATCCTCCTCATTCTCCTGGACGAACCGTGTACGTTTGTGTGGGTTTCCAAGTGCTTTTTAACCTCTTACCTATGGGCCGCATCCTTTTAGAGACTCCCTTTAACATGATGAGCAATTAAGACGAGTCGAGACTCGGACACGAATGAGTATAAAGTCGAGAACTAAAAAAAAATATCAAAATGCCTTGCGCGGATGAATATAGACGGACAGAGAAGCCAGGCCAATTTAATAAATAAATATATAAATAAATAAAAGATAGTCTTCTCCGCTCGGTATTTATGACATCTCCGTAGAAGTTGGTGAACCATATGGATTATACACATATGTATGTATAGAAAAAAAAAACTACCTATAAAGATAGATTGAGCATAGTTATAAAGTTAGAGGGGTACATAACACGTATACACGTACAGCATTTACACATTGGAATCCGGATGTATCAAAGAGACCGCTTTGGTAACTTTACAAGCCCGCCGCCGTATAAGCTTTACAATCCTGAAATCTGACATCTGTATATTAGTATCATATATAGTTATAGACAAAACTATACTGCGCTTAGACATGATATATATATATATATATATCGTTGATACATCATTGTCGCAGTATTTTTTTTAGTATGAAACACCTGAAACTTGGTGACACGCGCACTCTCTACCGTCCTCAGTCGCGTTGAACTCTCCGCGATTCTCTCCGGCTTCTGCGTGCATCTATATATACGCTGTCGATACGATATGCCGATTATATTTTCATACGAATAATGAGAGGCAGTAGCGCCGCGCCGCGCTTACACAAAAGGTTGACTTGAGACAACCTGGGACACCTCAAAATAGAATCTCGAATAAATATGATATATTCCTTAATTGAGCTTTTTCAAAGAAAATTCTTTCAAGGGGTATGCATCATTGAAATTATGCAGTCCTGTGGATCGCTAAACACTCGCTCGCCCGCCGGAATCATGAAACGGCGACGTGCAATAGTATGCAACAAAGTGTAGACCACGGCGTAGGGAAGAACGATCGACGTAGTAGTATTAGTTATAGTCGGTCGGTGGGATATCAAATGCGAGGAGCATGGAGTACTTGGCAAGAAATCTCGGCGATATCGCAAGGCACACAGCTGTCTCGTGTCTTTGGAGCCGTTCTTATCTACCCGCGGGTATCGAAGTAATAGAAGGTGCGGAGTATAATATCGACTGCTGTATGCCTCAACGGAGATAGAGAGGAAAAGAGATGGATAGAGAAATTGAAAGCGGAATCGTTGAGAAAAAGAGAAGGAAAGAAGAAGGGAGCGGGGGGGGGGGGGGGGGGAGGCCTCGCGGGAGCTCGAAAGAGAAGGAGAGATCGAAATAAAGAGAGGAGGCGAATGAAGAAGCGTGAGGAGCGAAAGAGAAAAGGGGTACGAGATCAGTAGCTCCCTGTTATACGCGAGATCGTGTACGGAATTTATTTAAATCGCCTCTTATTGCGGTTAGTTATACGTATCGTAACCCGAGTCTCAAGGCATTATACCTCTCTTTCTCCTTCTTTTTCTTTTCTTTCAATTTTATTTTATTTCATTTTCTTTCGCATTTTTTCTATTTATTTTCTTTCAATTTTTTTTCTTGCGTTTGTTTTTGTTTTATCCTTCGCCTTCGGCTTCGCCTCAACTTCTCACTCGCACGCACTTTCTCGGATTCGAGGGACGACACACCTAGCTCTCCTCGCGCGGTTCGGTTATCTCAATAATAACAATTACCAGCAAAAGCCGAGAAGAGAAGAGATCTCGCACCTCTGATAATGTTATATTATAGTACCGTCCACACTTGAATGCTATAAAAGAGATGCTCCAAAGTGTTTTTCACGCGGGATATCTCTCCTTTATACATCGCAAAAAGTAACATATATAGTTACAACCGTCTTCGCACCCTCTCCCGTCTCCTTTTCGCAATTTTATTCCGTTCTTTTTAAACTCGCGATTCTACTCTCTTTCATCGGACTACTTTTTTTCAATTCTCTTTTTAACGCAACGTTTTCGAGCCGGAGTACTCGTCGCTGTATAACGCCTGGTAGAAAGATAGGCCATCTTTGCCAGCAGGTGGATTATATGACGTCTTGAGTTTAATCGTCGTTGATAATATACCAGGTTGAAATCATAAAAAAATATTGTCTCATTACAAGACGAAACTGTTTTACAATTTGAATTACTTTCATTATTATAGTTACCATTTAACGGTCACATAAACGGACTTCTCAGCAACTCAAGATCTCAATACTGCTCAAACTTTTTCACTTTTCAATTGATTCGTGCAAGCATAACTTTGCGTGATGTCCGATACCAGTTCTTTTTTACTTTATATATATGTACTATAAATCTTTGTCATCATATTTTGTGATTTCACATATTTTATCGATTCAACGCGATTGCTGCTGAACGTTACAAAGAAATAAAACATATAGATAGTTTGTCTCGAAGGACACCGCTTTCATCCGCACAATAATAGTATAGCCTTTCCTCGCGGTGCGGTGTAACCAACATGAGAAGGATTCCGCCCCGATTTCAAAAGATCTCGAGTTCCAACTGCAAGCTTTACGTCGTAAGTTTATATAAATATGCTGATTCGTGAAACAATGAGCATCGTCAAAGCGGCGCTTCAAACATATATATATATCTTTGAATCTGCATTGCGATTGAGAAAGATTTTTTTTTTTTTTTTTTTTTTTTTTTTTTCATTCATTTGTTTTGTACTTAAAGCTGACGAATGAGAAACTCTCAGATGTAGAAGGGTATACGCATCAGGAATATCCGCGAATATTAAGAGCCGCGCCAGATGCAATACACATTCCAATAACGTTATAGCTACCTGTTATGTAGACATAGCGCGAGAGTCAAACCTAACATGATAATCATAATCGGAGGGTTAAGCATGATCGTTCATACCCGCCAAGTTCTGGTACTCTTCTTCGCTCCCTGTTCGCATATGCGGGTCTGCCAAAGCGTCCTTACGCTTGAGCGATATCAAAGAACCTATGGTATACAAGTAAGTATATGCCGCATAGTCCTGTCATCGTTTAAGTACAATACAAAGTTCGGTTTAGGGGGTTATGTCAGTTATATAACAGCATAACGGATCCGGCAAAACTTGTATGTCTAAAGTACATGGAGAAAGGGATGAGGAGGAAGGAAGGAAATAGTCTTATATATGCTCAACAAGTTTTCTTGCGTACACGGTAATCAAACTTTGGCTTACAAATATTCTATAAATACAAAATCTATTTCGAATTGAAAAATTTGTCTATGTATATTTAGCAACTAGCATTATTTTTTTATCGTACGAATGAATTTTTCTTCGTAACAGTTATAACCAAGAAAGAAATATATTTTATTACCAACAGCCAAGCCATAAGCAGAGTAATAAAAAAAAAAAAAAAAATAATCATTGCACCCATGAAATTATTGCATGGAAATAATCCGGGGAGAAAACTCAACACAATAGAATTCTGTTATTTCATGCGGGATTCTTCGAGCTTTATGCGTGGTAATCTTGTCACGAAAGAGATGATGATTTAGATATCATAACCCAGACTTTAATATAAATATATAAATCCGCAGTGTGGTGGCTGGAACAATCGTTTATTTAACTAATTTATTATCACGCGAAACGGTAATACACGGTAGCAACGTATTTATTAACGGAGATAGGACCGCTGCCGTTTCTTTTTTTCTCGCTTCCAATTACCCGATTCTCTCTCGGGCAGCGGTGGCGGCGGCTCGACGTTGCGTTCACTCTATACCAGTGCATATAAACGCGTTTCGATTTATATCGAATTCCGTCTCATTTGATTTTACACTCAACGTGCTTCGTGCAGCAACTCAAATACACACACACTGTGTCGAGCTCTCACCGATTTCCGCATTTAATTCACACTTATTTATAAACGTTTTGTTTTTTTCCGAAGGGATATTCTATAGAAATGGACAATATCATATGTTATTCCTTGAGCATCGTGTTTAATTCGGCAATCCTTTTCACAATTGGCTGAAATGGTAGTGAAATTTTTTTAAATTGAGATCCGCATGATGAGAACTATTGGGGCATTTTAATCATTATAGATAAAATAACACGAAGAACCGAAAATTCTTGAAAATTGTAACAATTTGTGAATTCAATGATATATTCCATGACTGAATTTTATATTTCGAATGTTCGCAATTAGAATAGAAGTTGATATAAACATACTAGCCTCGAAATAAACGATAAAGAAAAATGTTTGAAATGGCCAGTTATTTATTGGCTATAGACGCGAGTAGCTGCGTGGACGGAAGCATATATTGTCTATATTCGTCCATGTTTGCGTATGTGTATGGATGTACTACTATATATATATGCGGCAGTAAGCACATTAGTCAAAGAACCCTAGTCGCGATGCAGAAGCAGACGATGTTGAATGAAAGGATCAGGAGACAAAGATGGTGTCCAAAGAAAGAAGAAGAGACAAAGAAAAAGAGAAGTATAGAGATAGAGAGAGAGCGAGCGAGCGAGAAAGAAATGAGATAAAAAAAAAGAGCTAGGGGCAGTGCGTGTTGGCTGATAATGTAATAACGTATACCGTCCGAGGTCTACTTCATAAAGCAACTCCAGGGATTGGAGGCTGTACTTCTGTGCTGAAACTTTTCGTACTTCCTCCCATTCGAGAATAAATGAATACATGTATTTATGTGTATATATATGTGAACATGTATATATAACGTCTCGAGCCTCTTTATCTTCTTTATCCACAACCAGGTTTGTGCCACCTTAACGCGAAGAACGCGCCACTCAAGGATAGCAGAGAGAAAACTATACTCTTCCTCTCTGTACTCCAACGGAGACATATCTCTTCGTTTCATCCTATGCCTCTTCCTTCGAGAACATATTTGCGAGTTGCCAAGTCACCATCCTCCGCTTCATGTCGATATCCGATATTCCGATTTTCCTTCATCGTCTACCCCGCGCGGAGGTATCGAAACGGGGGTGGAGGGAAGTGGTTTCAATAAAACGCACATGACGCAGCAGCATCGAAAATCATTTCAAACTGTTGAAAGAAAAAACGTTTGGGAATGACCATTGACCATCAACAATTTGTGATGAAAGATGAAAGTCGTGTTGTGCCTCCAAGGAATAGCTCACATCATAATAATTATTATTAACAAAAGGAATCGAATCAATATAATAGAGGATATGCGATAATAGAAGAAACTCAGTGTTCACTCAAATCATTGTCCCTCCCTTTTGGTTCAAATCTAAAATAAAGTGTAAAGAAAAATTTGAAATAAAAGTAAGCGAATAAATATATATAGAGAGATAGACTTTTGTGCGATCGTGGTCGAACGAATTTTCAAAAGATCGAGAGAGTGAAAAACTAGAAGGGATTGAATGAGAAAAGGCTTATACACACTGCTGACTGAGAACTGAGATTCTTCGGTCCGCATAGTGCAAAATGTCAGAGACCAAGTTATACGTACGAGCTAACTTGATATAATGCAGTGAGAGCGAGGGAGAAGAAACAGTTGGAAACCGCGCCCGGCACCGAGTGAGATATCGCCGGGAACCGGACGTATTTATGAGTATTGGCAGGCTTACAAACACGCCGTCCGCGAGCCGCCACCGCGATTCCTTCTCTCCTGGCTACTTCCACGTGTGTCTTTTACCTTTTTTATATACATATATACGGCACTGTTCTTTTGGTGAATATAAGAGAACGCCGCGAGCCATGTACAACCGACTGATGCTCCGCGATCGCCTTTTATCCTTGATGTTTTCGATTCTCACTCCTCTTTTGCTCTCGGTTTGCGAAGGCAGAAGTTAAAAAAAAAAATATATATATATATATACATCCCCCGTTATCTAATACTCTATGATGATAACGGCGAGGATCTATTTCTGCTTTTTTTTTTTTCTTTTTCATCTTCCGCATCTTCCATTTCTATATCGACAATAACAATGAAAATATGATATAAACAATTTTGTTTTCAAAATTTCGCGAGATTGGTATTTCCATGAGTGCCAAAAATGGTGAGTGAAAGAAAATGGTAAGAGCTTCGCCGGGATCGGCGATAAAAAAAAAACGAAAGAATTTTGTCTCGAATTGGGTTGTTTAGGTTTCCTCGACTATATTCGCACAGGTAGGAAGGGAGATAGGGAGGTTAAGAAAAGGGAAATCGGGTCGAGGACCGGTGCATGCGGATAGAATCTCGGAGCAACATTAAGAAATTTCATAGAGGAGAACATAAATCGAGAATCTCGAAGCGGCGCGCGTCGATCGTTGGTGTGTATGGAAGGTCGGGAGGGTGTAACTTAGCTGTTGGGTCTGTTACAAGCATCCACACGTACAGATAGACACATGTACATGGCTCGGGTCGACGATGATATATAAGGGATTTGTCTCCGCGGCAAAGCGTCGTGCCTCATGTCGCAAATATTAACTCTGATACAGGCCATTCATTCACTTAATTACAAACAGCCGTGATTTAAGGGAGGCTAGAACTGCGGGGGGTCTTTATAGTCGCGATGTGGTGTTTCACAGGGCCTCGTAGCAAACGCTCCGCTCCGTATACTCGTTCGCTACTTCGAAGCTAGCACCTTTTTGCATTTAACACTTTTTTTTTCATCGTCGAAAGTGTTTGAACGAGCAGAGTCGCGACGTTTTTGAAAACGCGTCGCGCTGTTTCGCCTCGTTTGTCAAAACGTTTGCCTTTGGGGCATCCTCCATTTCATTATATACGCGTTATTTTTATCCTTTCATTGCTCGCGGCAAAATCCAATTTATTTTTCGATTTAGCATATAGTACATTTTAATATAATTCCATCGAGTTTTATTGTTTCAATTATTCATATATTTTCATACATCAGCAATTGTTATTAATTGATTCGTTTGGTTGGGGAGTTGTGAGAGTGAAAAGAGTCGACTGCGGTAGTAAAATTAAAAGTTGAAAATTAAAGTTGAAAGAATCGCACAGACGGAATCTGCTGATTATTCTCAACTCGATCGCAAATTTGAGGGGTCGTTTTCCCGCGCTTCGGAGTTTAAACGTTACGTACCGATGCACGAAGATACAGAAGCAAATATGTAGTACGAAGCAGAAAGAAAGAAGAAATACCCCTAGGGGGATGACGAAAGGAATGTCTATATGAGAGACGAAAACGAAGCCGAGAAGCAAGTAAACGCGGTGACGCGTGAGGTTGCACATCGACCAAAGGAAAGATTAGCGACGCTCGACTTTTTCGTAAAAATAGAAGAAAAAATAAAAATACCATCCAACTCCGCTTCGATATGTGTGCTCTCCTCGCAGTTCACCCACAAATCCGTCTTATTTTCTTCCCTCTTTTTCGTCATTTTTCGTGATTTTTCGTAACTCTAAAAAAAGACAACCCACAACAAAGCTCCATCTCGATCGAAATATTCGATAACATTTTAAAGAATAACAAAACGTATATAAGATCCTCGTAAACTTTAATTTTCAAGCATGAACACATGCACGACCGTACCCGGTGAGATAGATACAGAGAAAAATGTATCCATGCATATCAGAAGCCATCAATAGATATTTTTTTTTATCTATATAATTTTTACGTATAAGGGATAATAAGTTGGAAATCTCAATGTTAATATATATGAATAAGGTTGTCATGAAATTTTCATTTGAATGTTGGCTGAGCCGAGCCGTTGGAAATAACCACAAATTTTAATTTTTTTTCTTTTTTTTTTCAATCGAACACCCCCCTTAGGCTCCTGTAAAAAGTGTATGGCCAATGAATGCAAGGGTAATTAATTTTTATCATATACTATTATTCCAACTAAACGAGGCAATACACGAGGCAATCAGTAGGAACATTTACTTATTCAATTGGTACACGAAAGAGAATGATAATAATAATCACGAACCTTTGAAAATCTGAAATTTCGTGATTACAGCCCGACTCGATGTCGGAATGAAAACACGCATGATCTCGTATATATATAAAGGTCCGTTAAAGTCGCTACCAGTGCATCCTCTTTTTCTTTCTACCTCTCTACCTCTCTCTTTCTCGCTCAACTTCCCCGTAACTCAAGCGATTGCGTTATGATACGCGAGAGATTTAACGTCAAGTGGAGACTCCCTCATATTCAGCCGACAAGAAGAAGAAGTAAGAGTGCAAGAAAATAAGGAGGAAAGATGAAGAGAGATGAGGATATGCGCCACAAGGAGATACTCCGGTATGCATGAGAGGACTCTCATCCTCGCTTCTCTCGACCTTACTCGTTCCCGTGATCTTCCTTATACCCTTTCTACTTCCTTCGCATATCTCTCGTTTCAAGAGTGCGCTGCTGCTGCTGCTGCTACCGATGCTACTAGCACTCCTGGCTCATAGTCCCATGAAATTCGAGAGAAAGAGTAAGAAAACGAAGCCCGTGTCAGGATCCTTGATAACTTTTACACACGTATATATATATATTAACTAGTATACTATATAATACGATGCTCGTACACAAAGTACAAGCACCCCTACGAGCCCTCTTACATCCCTAACTGCCGAACTTATGACCGAGCCCCAAACTCTCAATAACGTTTGCCTTTTGATTCACGTCAGCCACTTTGCTTCTCCCGCACACAAATTATTATTCTAGCCTCTCATTCACGTACGCGCTATATATAAATCCTATATATCCTATTCATTCTCCAAGCATAAGGAGCTAATACACCGACCTTTGTGTATTCCTGAATCGGAGCCAGCACTCCTAACTTTTGTCCCACCAACCGTACAGTATAAAACAACCGAGAAGCAATTTTCGTAACTCTTGTATAAATTCATCACACTACAAACAATTTCAAAATATAAAAAATGTATATAATTAATGAATAATGCATGATTTCGTTGGGCGTATTTTTCAATGAACGCGTAGGAAAGGGTAAGGATAACAATAAAATTTAAAAAGATCATCACACGTCGACAGCTATAACATGTTTAAATAAATGGCTTGTCGAAACGCGACAGCCGTCTTATCATTTTATTACGAGGATAGCTTATTCCTGGGTTAACCGGATAATTGTTAAGAGTAGATAACCCTCTCTCATCGTTTTACCGTGTTATATCAAGGCTCAAGTTATTAATAAAACGGTCGTTATTTCGCGCCTACTCACCGTGCATGCGCTCCATAATTCTCCCTCTTGTACAAATTTCTTCTCTTATTTCTCCCTCAATTTTCCATTTATCGTTAAGCTTCAATATCAATATTTCCAACTCGAATTCACAATATTCTCTGTTCCATTAATATACTATACACCATAAAATTACATATAGAATAATAATTATTATGAATGAAGTCATCGAGTCCGCGAACAAATATCGGTGACGCATATCCGCCGAATACACAAATTCGGAGAGTCAACCGAGATTTCGGGACTACAACAGATGTGGCTAATTCGAGAGTTAGCCCTCTCATTTTCTCCGCTCACATATATATATATAATATACATCTCTATAATAAAAATGATGTACACGTTGATATTCGAAATAAAATGGTTCAACCCCTTGGTGAGGTTCGGATATACTTTCTTACCGAACCGCAGAGAGTAAAAGTGTTGAGAGAGCGAGAGGGAGCAGAGCGCCGGTAATTTAATTAAATCCGGATTAGTCGACGCGTGATGCGCGTTCAGTGCCGAAAGAAGGGGCTCTCGGAAATGTATACACAGTTATAGTACATATATGCGTTACTTTGGACAACAGATGATGCGCCTTTCGTCTCTCATGCGGACCATTATTACAGAACGGAATAAACATACTTTTCCTTATTTCCTGCCGCGTTATTAATTATCGTGAGTAATTGACTATGCTAAAATATTCAACCCGTCGTTTTATAACAGCAAGACACTGGTTATAGGTGAGATGAATTTGAAAAATATGCGAAACATATTCTAATGAACTAAAAACAAAAAACAATAGGTGTCGTTTAATTTATATACTATAAAAATGTATCGACTGCTGGAAAAATTGACTGAGACAAACTCGCGCATGCACGGGTACAGGTGATGGACAAAATTTATTCTATTAAAATATATACGCTTTTAACGTTGAAATAAATAAACTTATTCTTTTTGATGCGCACAAATCAAAAGATATATCGCGTAAATCTCCTTCTTATTATTTTCACGTCGTCTTATATTATTGCAACTGCGGCGTACTCGTTACAACGCTCACTTATGGAATTCACTTTTAATTAAAGATGCGCAATCGCTCTGTCCCGCGGTAAAGAAGCTTTTCTCAGAATCTTTATTTTATAAGCATTCGCGAGCGACTTCCCGCGGGAAACCGCGGCTCGGTAAGAGAGAAAAACGCCAAAAAGTACGAAGCTGTATTACACGAAAGAGCGCAGGGGAAAGGGGCGCCGAGAGGAGAGAGAGAGAGATCGCGCTAAGGGTAAATGATAGCGCGGTTATGATAACTGTTTTGCAACCTCTCGAGAGATACCTTTTAAAAAGCGTTTATGACCTCTCGTGCTCGTGTCGTCCACTGAGATAGATAAAAAGAAAAAAAGGGAAAGCGGTGTTGGAGGTTGAAGAAAGAACCAGAGATCCTCCCGCATGCTTTTCATTCTTTCTTCATCCGAAAAAACGATAGTTGAAAACTCGCGAGATATTTGGGAGAAACGAGGTGCAATTCTCACCCTCGTTTTCTTCATCGTGAAAGGGCTGCTCGTGTTTTCCATTAATTACAAATGTTCCAACCGTGAAAACTTTAAATGGCCTACGACGTACTTTAAACCGTAATCTCACTTTTTCACGGGCTCTTATTCACCACCAATCTTCTACAGCTATACACCCTTCGCACACTTTTATTTATTTCATTAACTTATCTTCCCATTTTATTTTGCCAATTTTCTTTATTATACCAAGGGACGATACAATTTTCTTTCATTATTTTCACGGTCTTTCCTTTATGCGGGGAGAGTACTATCTTGGAATTTCCCTTCTCTAATCGATCGTATACAAATGTTTCGATAGTACAATCAGTTTCGTAATATATTGACTCGTTGTTGAGCTGTACCTATCTCTTGGAAATAAATTAAAATAAAATAATTTCAATACCTGTAGCATTTTGTTTTATAAGTACAAATGTTGTTAAACACCTCGGTCCGTAAATCGACGATTTGCTCCTACTTTGGAGAAACTACGTGCAGAAAAGCCCAACGTATCGAGAGGCCGAACGACGTCAACACATAAATTTGCGTGGCTACTTAATTGAATGGGGCAAAAAAGAAGATACGAAGGGATGAGAATGAATGACGAAGGGAAGAAAAAACCTTTGGAGTGGAAGAGAGAGAGAGAGAGAGAGAGAGCGTCAGTCCTCTTCCGAGGACAAAGACTCTCAAATAGGTATACATGAGTAAGAAAAGAGTAATGTAATTCCTTCTCTTCCAAGCCCGATATATGTTAAAACTTTGGACGAATTCCATTCGACATTCTTCGAATAAATGTACGAAATAAGAAACAAACAGAAGCTCTCCGTATATCTCAACATCGATAAACGACCACTTTGACTTCGTGTATAGATGTATATCACTACAAAATGCAGAGTTTCAGCAAACTATCAGTAAAAATGCGGAAGAAAAAAATGATCCATACAACTATATTTATGATAAAAAAAAAAAAATAAGCATATCGATAGTAAATGAACGAAGGGCGTACAATTCCTTCAAATATTTGATGTCGTCTTCGTGTAAAATATATTGTTTTATACACCAGAGATGATCCGAATATGTTATTTTGGTCCGTCGGCCCATAACTCTTTGCCCGTAGAAGCGTAGAAGCGAGGAATTTGAAAAATTTCTAAGCGGTGAAGCATCGGAATAAGACCAAATGTTTCGTATCACCAGAAAACTTGTGTGTATCGGTCTCTCGCTCAGTCCCTCTCTTTCTAAGCGGAGAATTCTTTCAAGGCCTGTGAAAATACACGATGATACCCGTAAGGGACTTCCGGATATGCTGCGGTTATTTTGTTTGGCTCGAGACTCTCTCGACCCGAAGAGATATGAATATATCTCTTCGGTGTTTGCATACCAAGAAGAGGCTTCGTTATTCGTCGCAAAGCAGTACGTTGAGTAAGACAAGACGCGTGTCGACCATCATATAGCTCAACACACTCGTAGCTCAAAAACCGAGACGCGAAGGATTTTTCTTCCTTCTTATTATTTTTTCTTCGAGAGAGAGAGAGAGAGAGAGAGAGAGAGAGAGAGAGAGAGGAGAGAGAAAGAAACGATCCGTCGCACATACTTGCGCGCGCGTTAATAAATAAATATCTGCGAGTGAGTAGGAGCAGCTGTTGACCGAAAACTTTTCAACTCATTCGAATAACAAAAATTTTTGGTAACTTACAACAATATACATTTGTGATTTATGAGCGCGATTATGTTCTCGGTTCGAGTTCTCCTACATTATTCAATTTATAATTATTCTGTGTTTGTTTAGTAATCCGCGCTCATTTATATACATCGAAAAAATCTTTGCCGAGAGATCCTAAAAAATTTGAATATTTTTTTTGTCAAACACAAAAAATGTAAATTCATGTCGAAATAAAAGCTTATGGATGATACTGGAAACAAATATTTCTCATTCAGTTTTTGATCTTATTGAAATAATGTCCTCTGACTTTCGACAGCTGCGATGTCCGGGAAAAAAAAAACTCTTCCACCGCGCGTTCGTACACACAAAATTTGAATTTCTAAACAGTATAATGATAAATTCATTCCTGCGATATAGAACGATAGATCTCTTAAGCGTTTCCGTCGCAACGCAACTACATCAGATCGATCAATACGATGCCCAATTGTTAACCCAATTATCAATGCTGTATATCTATACAATTATAATTTATACAATATGCAATAATATCACAGGTACACCCACCGAACATATTTCATTAATTATACGAATCGAATAATTCAATTACTCGCCGCGATCATACAAAGCTCGAAATATTTTGAAAGAAGAAAATAATATCGCTCCATAAGAGTGGAATTTTTGTTAAGCTCTTTGCCGGTCGGTTTTTCTGTTTGACAGGCAAAAAGAAATTTCCGTCGGATCCGTCATGCTGTCCGGTATGCAGCGTCACGGTGAGACCGCAGGAACTCGAGCAACACTTTGCCCAGGAGCTCGATCGTTTGTACAAGGTATCGACAAGTAATTCGCGACCGAGGCAGCGATCGGCTATCGGCCCACCGTCCGGTCATCATTCGGATCATCAGCACGCTGCTATGCTCCATGCACCGTCGGCTGCCGACGGAACGCCCCAGGGACGATGGGAAACTTATAAAAGGATCAAGGCGAATCGTCAGGTGAGCCAATTTTTTTTTTATAAATTATCCATATTACCACAAATATTTGGTAATATTTCTCTTGGTCATAACTACTGTATTCCTTTTGATATGCGAATTTAATTTGAAAGATAAGCGTAAGTTGAGAAACAACGCGGGGGACGCATATATTATTCGAATACGTTTCCAAAGTTTGTAGCAACGGCTCAAGTTTATTTCAATCAATGAATATGTCGCAATTTATGTATATAATATCTCATGTGTATTCGTAGTGTCGCAATTGCTATATTGTTTGATTTTTCAAAATTTTTCTTTTGCATTATTCGCCCCCGAATACTTGAACAATACGATATTTAGGCGAGAATCCGCGTGAAGAACAGGAAAAGAAAAGCCGACGAGCCCGCTTGTCCGGTATGCAGCGAGCGACTCTCTGGTACACCGGAGGAGCTCAATCAGCACGTTGAGCGTTGTCTGAATAAGCACAACGGGGGTGCTAATCCATCGAGGCATAATTCAACGACCGGTGGCATAGACGAGGAGGAAGTTGACGTCGAGGGAGACGCCGAGAGCTTCGAGGAGTACGAATGGGCCGGTCAAAGAAGAGTTCGAGCGACTTCAATGCTCATTGGTGGTTTTTCCGGTACAAATTATTTACTTATCCATATACGAACGAATATACATACCGATAAAAATGTTGATTGATTGATAAATAATATAATGGTTATTGGGATGTGATTTTCGTAATTGTCAATGGATTAGCAGTGGGATTAGCGACATCGAGCAATCGCGGCGGTGGCGGCGGTGGCGGTGGTCAGGGTGGAAATCAGGAGGACGATGACGTCGATCTGGTGGTGGACGGTGACGACGCAGCACAATTTGGTCCAGCTCAATACTCAGAAGCGGATGTTGTAGCACCGAGGGGCGAAGGAACACCGAGGGAGCAAAAAGAGCGTGACGCTCTTCGTGAAGCAGTCATTTCGCCGAACGCACCTTTGACACCGCACACACCACCGGACCAACCTCACGGTGCTCAGGTCGAGGTTAAACCGGAACCGGGAACAACCGTGAATTCGCCAAATTCACCGAGTTCAACACCTCTGAATCTCGAGACCGAAGACAGTGGTATTAGCTCGACGAGACGTGATATCGTCGATGCACCCGTCGTAGAAGCTCTTCGCGGTCGAATTCGCGAACTCGAGGCTGAAATGAGAGGTCAACTCTTCAAATGTCTCATTTGCATGGTGGGTCCAACAAATATATATGAACTGGAAAGGCGATCGATCTATGAAAACTTTGCCGATCAAAATTCAATACCACACGTAGTACATAGAAATCATTACTCACACGAGCGGCGGCGGCGGCGGCGGCGGCGGCATGTCTGTTAAGAAATAATTAAGAAACATTAATTGTAGAAGCGTTTTCGAGCATCGCTCAACGAATAAAAATGTCTCAATCTGTATGCAGGAGCAGTATAAGAAACCAGTGACTTCGGTATGTTGTTGGCATGTACACTGCGAGCAATGTTGGCTTCACACACTGGTGAGTTGAGCTATTTATCAATTATTTCTGAACCGCATAAATTGCGGCTTCTATGCGCGGTCCATGATAATTCGAACTTGTATGCATTCCCTTAAAAATGAAGTCGCAGAAACAACAGTAGATCTCGTCCTAAATTTTTCGACCAACGACTTTACAGCCATCGGGCACTTCTTTTTTTCAATCGTTTGATTTTTGATTTTTCACAGGGTGCAAAAAAGTTGTGTCCTCAGTGTAACATGATAACGTCACCGTCGGATCTTCGGAGGATCTACATGTGAGCTATGTGCGGCGGTACGAGAATGTCCTGCGAGAAATCGAAAGACGAAAGGGAAATGAAAATTTCAATCGTTCGACCGGACCCGAGGAGCTCCATTGAAAAATCAGAAATGCAGACATCATCGAACCGCATAACTTGTACATTTGTATATTAAAATTTTATCACGTAAGATAACAAACTCCGACGTACCGTTGAATCGTATCTAGCATCTAGTAAATTAACTTTTAGGAGCTATAAAAGAGAAAAATGTGAAAAAACGAAAGAGTTGAAAAATAGACGATTTGAATCGTCCGTACCGAGTCCTCGAAAAATTATTCATCTTCACGGTCGAATTTGAACTCATTCAAACATCCCCCGTATTCCGAACAAAGGAGAAAAAAAAAATAAACGAACAAATATCAAGATTCGACACGAAACCGCGCACAGAGACCAAAATATCCCGAAATTTAAGACGAAAAATAAAGACAGACGGTCATAGAAAAATGGTCTGAAAAGGCTTAATAAACGTGTGTTCTATCGATAGAAAAAAATAAAACAAATAAAAATTTAAAACAAAGTAATACTAACAACGAGCGTTTCGGCGAAAATACTGACCTAGTCGGGATACCATGACGAGTAATAAAAACGACGGATCTATGTGTAAATAATTGACGAATTTCATTCGTAGTCAGAAACAAAAATATTCCGATGTTCTGTATTCGAAATAAATGAAAACAAAGAGAAATAAGAGAATGGAAAATTGTGTTGTTTTCGTTTTTGTCACATGTATGAGAAAAAATGACTTCTTTCGACGAACCCTTCATCCGCAAATGTGAAATTATCAAACGTTTCTCAATTTTTCTTGGGTTAAAAAAATAAAATGATAATGAAGATTATTTATATTATTATGAGATTATCCACGAAATATTTGTTTACCTAATTTCATCCATTTTAGGTCCCCCCTCCATAACAAAACCCTCGTTTCCCTCGTGTTCTATATTTACGTTCGTCCAATATCGCTTACCGCAACGGATCGAGTTTGTATTTTTAAAGCTGAGCCTGAATAATTTGCTGAAAAGCACAAAAAAAAAAGAAACATTCATTTTCGGCGATGGGAAACGACGGGACAGCCTTATCAGGTGAAATTTCTCTCGCGAATGTCGCACCTCGGGAGCGAGTCTCTGAGATAGAAATATCGAAATCTTGGAGGTAAAAAAGTTGCGAGTTCTTTAATCGGAACGGCTGTGAGCTCCGCAAGAAAATTTTATTACAAAATGGCGTTTGTTGGGCGCGGCTTGAGTTCTTCTCGGTAGTTGTAACGGTCCTAGTTTTTATTTATTTTTTTTTTTTTCATCCGCGGCAGCCTTCTCCAATGGAATACTCGGGTAACTCGAGTGAAAAAGTAAGTACCGCCTTTTCAGCATTATCGAAATGGAAATTTTAAACATTCTTATAATACGTGTGGAAACGGTGCGGTGCATGGTTTTTGTTATTTCGCTCGTAGTAAATAATTATCAGGAAATACATGCACTTCCTCGATGAGGAAATAATCTGAGATCTGTCGAGGATAAAATTCATATATTGAATTACACCAAGAAATTCAATAAATAAAATTTGAGCAACAAATATTTCTTGACCATCGCATTTGTCACGAGGGATCCGCCGATTCTACGGACCAAAAGAAATTTTGAGTTCGGCACAAAAGCTTTTGTTTTTTTTGTGCCAATAACGTTGACTCCGGTTGACTCCCAACATTTCTATGTTAAATCGTCGCACTACGGAAATAAGAAAATGTAGCATGGAACATGTTACAACCCACGCATTGTGTTCTCTTTCTCGGAGATGGTATATGTAGAAAAAATTGCGAAAACAAAGAAGATATCGAAGCGAGAAAAGTCTGTGAAAAGGTCGAATCGAGCATGGGTCAGTGCTTGTCGGGCTATATAAGCGCACTGCAAATAAAAAAGAACTCGACGCTTGAGCCTCTACATGAGGAGGGAGAAAAGAGGGGGAGAAAGACAACGTGGTGGGGGAAAGAGTAAATGTATGAAAGCTCCGCCTCTCGGTTTTCCTCCGGATAGAACTTTGCACCTATAAAACGTCCTCACGATCCCTTCCTCTTTTCCTCACTGCTTTTTCTACTTACAGCATAGACCTACCCCACCGCTCTCCTAATCTTCAATATATTTTTTTGAATTTTTTTTTTGCCGGCTTGATAAGTTTCTCAAAACCAAATAAAAAGAATTGTCGATTTTTAAGATATTTCCTCTAGAATTCACCATACGAATTGACAACCCTTCGAATCGAATAATAATAATAATAATAACAACATAAGAATAAATAGAATTAAAGAAACTCAAATCGAAACGGTTGTTCAAGCAGGTACCAAAAAATCTTGACGGAGGTTCGTGCTATCGGCGGTTGCGATCGGTAAGGAGAGTCGGGGATCAACAATCGAATAGCGTAAAAATATATGTTTTTTTTTTCGGAACATCAAGGGTCTCCAAGAAAAAAACGTAATATCCACTTTTCACCTATCGACTGTCCACTCATCCAATGTATCTTCAATAATGAAGATAAAGTAGTCGCATTCGAAAGATTTTCTTGTGCAAGCGACTAAAGTACGCACTTGTGATAAGAATGTGAATGCAGTCGGTAATAATTTGTCTGCCTAAATATCCGTTCTCCGCAAATAAACGAGCAGGACTCGAAGAAGTTTTGCAAAAAGATGAAAATTAAGTTGCACAAACTGTCCGAAATTGGGAGCCGCAGTTTAATCTCGGGCGAACGTACAAGTAGATAAAGTGTGGATGGACGAGCCGGCCGTTCTCGGGTCGTTGACATTATTTGCCGCCGCCCGATGTCTTCATTGTAATGCGGGGGAGCATGCTAAAAGTGTATTATGCGCTGAATCGGGAGAAGAATGATGACAAAAAATGTGCAAACGGATGAAAGAAATAAAGTTAAAAGACGAAAAAATGGGTGGAAAGTTATTGTAAGAGACGAGAGAAAATATTGATGAAGCACGGCGTCGTCAAACGAGAATCCAAAGGGGGCGGTTCTTACTACTATGAAAACCGAAATAAAAACTAAATAAATAATATGTATCTAAAGAAAAGAATGAAAATTCGCTTCTTACGGGTGGGGGAATTTGGCGAGGTGATGTATCCACCCTTTCGCCGCCGCCACGGTACTTCCCCTCCCCATAATCTCGTCACAATCTCGTCTTCTTCTCTCCCGGTCGTCTCGCATCTGCGTCTGCGTTTATCTCTCTTTTTCTTTTTGTTTTATAACGAGAGCCAAAGATCGCGCTGGTGGAGGATGCATTTGTTGAACGTTTCTGCGCAACGCGCTTTTTGGATTGCCCGTCGAGGTGGTACATACGTGCTGCTGCTCGAGTATACTTGTGTGGAATATTCGCGGCGGAGCTACGCCAAGCGCCGCCCATCGTCCTATCCGAAAGCAACATCGTGCTAATATTCTTCAAGTTGTCCTCCAACCCTCGATGAGAGATATCGGATATCAAGAGTTTGGGCCGGGCATGAGAAACCACCTACGTATTCTTAACGTGTACACCTACGTACACCTACGTACAACTGTAATAGACCTATAATCATTGGAAGAGGGACCACAAATAGAGCGAGACGTGCATGCGACGCAGAGCCCAAGAAAGCAGGGGATAAATTTACGTTTATCGTGGGATGGCAAGAAAAGAGATAGAAATAATAGTTATTCCTCGCGTACCTCGCACGTATTATGTCTATATAGAAAAAGGTCAAAGTGAGGCGCGGCCCGATCTTCGGGTTGCCTCCCTCTTTCGTATCCAAAGAATAATAGTAGTCACGGCGCAGTGGTGAGAGCAGAACAGGTGTGCGCCCAATCTCGACTTCTAGAGATCGACTTGCGCAATATTGCATATTGCATCACCGGCCTTCGACCCGTTTAACGAGATTTCCTATCTTTCTTCTCTCATTCTTCTCTCATTCTCGCGCATCTATCGCAACGACGTTGAAAAGACAAGTGATGCGCGGTAACAAAAGCTTCTTGCAGTCGATAACCGGATGGAAATTTCATCAATTCAAGACTCATCGATTCGCCCCCCCCCCCCCCCCCCCCCCTCGTATCATCAAAAATATTTTATACCGAGTTTTAATACAATTATATATTCTGAATTACATTATAAATTTTTCTTTAGATAAAGAGTTTTTATGAATTTCTCTCACGAATGAGTGTTATTTGTGTTATTTGTTACCGTAAGCGCGTGTCAGTCGATTTTTGCCATCGTCCTGCGCGTAGGCTATGGAAGCCTTTTTTTAATCGATCAAACTCTATCAAAGAATTTCGATTTTGAAAATTACAAGTGAGGTTAGTAGAGTGATCCATACTCTTAAGATAATTCACACAATTCATCGTAACAGGTCAAACCGATGGATTTTCTAAAGTCGATTTTTTTTCGTTCAATCATTAGTTTGTCGAATAAAGAACGTTAATTATACCGAGTCCTTTTTATCTCGGCGATGTTAGAGTCCCATAATGGTTGACTGCTTTGTGCGAATTTATGAAAACCCAATGCGTGCACATTTAAAGTTTGAATGATTAAAAATGCGAATATGGATGCTCCTTTCCCGCGTAGTCACCGCGTCCATGAGCTACCCCACCAATTCATGGAAATTGTTCGTTAAGAAAAGGGATGATTGGAAAAGGCCAACTAAACTCAAGGAAATTGGGTCAATCGTCCCACGTCCATGGCAAAATACTCTGGAATTTTAATAAATATATTGTATTTTATTTCTATTCTAATTTTATAACAGACTGTATATATAAGTGTGTGTGTGCGTGTGTGTGTGTGTGTTCGCGCGCGTGTCTGATATATTTTCATTTGCATGCTCATTTGCATTCATTAAAATGTAGTTAGCATGTGAAATGATCGAACGAAAGATGCATGCGAATACAAACGATTTTTTATATTTGTATATATTCGCTCGCATCTAATACAGATATAATTTCTATTTATGGCCCGACAGGAAAAAAATTTTCATGACGCCATATATCGTTGAGTGTGATAATAGTGTCGAAGGCACGTTGGTATTGAGGATCCAGAGATTTCGTCGGTGTTCTTGTTATTTATTTCTTCGTCTCGTTAGGCCGAAATTCGAAACGATGATTCGTGCATTCACGCGCGTCCCGTTGCAAGCTTCACAATATATAGCTACGATGATGATAGTATTAATAATAATAATAATAATAACAATAACGATAATAATGTCATTGATTCCTTCAATTTGTAGAAAGTTTCTTTCAATTGTTTTTTCATGTTATATCATTTTGTTTGACGTTTATGAGAGAATTTATATTTGCAGCTGGGTAAAATAGTTAACGTTACAAGAATATTTTTATGAACGAGGGATTAATTCAATATGTCAGCTCAAAGTCACTATTGATGACCTTGTATTTTGTATTTTGCCGATATTCAAAAAATAGTATCTCAAAAATATTTATCATTTTGTTTCGTGAGAAAAATAGGGGAGAGGTGGATAGCACCGAACGGTGGGTAACGCCGGACAGCTTCATTTTTGGGAATTTGTAAGCCCATTTGTTTTGAAAAAAATAAAGAGAGAAAAGCTAAAAAATTAGACATCGTAAGACACACTTTCTCGTTTTTTACTTTTTTACTTTCTTAACGAATGTTCGTAAGTGTCGGAAAAACCGAGCTGTCCGGCCCCTATCCTTCTCCCCTACCCTTTTGTCCTTCCAACTTGTTGTTTCATTTATTCAAAAGTAACGATTTTCCCGCGTTTATGTATTATTAGTTATCGCATCGTTCCATAAACTTGGATATATGTGCCTAAGTCTAGACGTCGACCTTGTAAGGTGATCCGGGAATATGATCGTCTCCCCATTTGACTATTACGATATATTCGCCTCTCTCTCGTACCAAATAGCTCACGTTGTAATTATTCCGACCGGTATGCTTGACGAAAACTTCTTCGCAGGGTCCCTTCGGTCCGTGAACTCCCACGAAAATGATGTTGTTGCCTGCGTGTCAACGTCGAATTGGAAAAAATAGTGTATTATCGACATTAGGTTAAGTAGAACTTTCGCTTGGTCGCGATATGATAAAGCGAAAAGAAGCATCGTTGGCACTCACCGGCATCCCCAGCGTTAACGGTGAACTGATTCTGCTTTCCAAGGTAGGCTTTCTTCAATCCCATACCCTTACTCGTAACCTTACTCGCGTCCGATTTGAACAGCGGTAAAACTGGACCTGTCTGCTTCGATTTTGATACCTTTGATACCGTCTCGACGATAATCGAGCTTGTTTCCTGAGCTCCTCTCTCGGCAAGATCCGCACCTAAAATTCGTATTCGTATATGCGTATTCATTCCTAAAAACTTACAAGTACATGAGGACGTAAGCGATAAAGACGCCTGAAAAAAGGAGCTTACCGGTTGCTGTGACCTTGTAAGGTGAACCGACGATATGATATCCGTTGTACTTGATGCTGATGTAATAATCGCCAGGTACGAGAGGCGTATATCTGACCTTATAACCTTCTTCGACTTCGGTACAATCCATAGCTACTTTGCTAGGTCCGTCGACTGTAACGGCAAGAGCTCCGGAGCCTGCGTTACACGTGTCGATTATAAAATCGGTTTTTTGGCCGGTTTTTATTTCCTTGAGGCCATTGCCAAACGCGTGCAATGCAGCTGGATCGGCATCGACTTTGCCAACCTTAACGCGGTACGGACTTCCGTTTATGTGAACCCCGTTGAATTTGATGTGGATGTTGTGTATTCCATTCTCGCGGGCCATAAATCTCACCGAATATTCTTCCGCATCGATCGACTGGATGAAACAATCATCCTCTATTCCACTCGGTGAAACGATCTGCAAATAATCATCTTTATTAATATTTCTCTTCAAGTCTGTAATCAATAAATCATTTCCGATCTTTTATAACAAAATCAATCATGTATAACAGCACTTTGTTTCGACAAATGATTCATCATCGAAAACCGGTTATCTCAAAATTAATTATCTTTACGGAGCATTATTTTTAACGAGAAATATCATAACAAACATCCAAACGTGACATTTCTCTATCGACTATTTTTCTATCAAATTTTCGTCGAATGATGAAAAACCAATAGCCGACGGTTTATATCAATTGAGATGCTAAAATAATTTGTCATTCCTATAAAAGGCGATATTGTTTCAATATGTTGCAGCGGCAAAAATAAGACAAGACCTTGAAGGGCAATTCGGAACGTGTGATTTTTATTCCTCTAGAGATGAATACACGTTATCTATCTGTATATAGGCGACGACTGCCCACGCGCTGAATCTATTCGATGCGGCATTAGTTATTTCGCAAAAGCCACGTTTTATTTTGGTCCTCTACTTTGCGCAATCTTTAAGCGTCTCATCCGAACGAATCATCTTCACGTATTATATACGTATATATACTTGATACATACGTAGGGGAAGCCTAACGCAGGAGTATATAGCAAGTATTGATCTCCCGACGGTGTGAAATATATCGATGAATCAAGCACCGCTTGATTATTTCATGTGAATATTATTTTTTTCCCCCTTTTTTTCTGAACCTTTTCTGTTAACGGACGCTTTCGGTTTTTTTTTTTTCATCCATCGAACAATATCAAAGAGGCTTTTAATGTTACTCTGGTTATAATAAAAATCTATAGTTTATAGATTCATCAATATTTTTGTGGTATTTGTAATTACCTTGGCATCAAGTTCGCCCTTGGCTCCGTTCTTACGAACAAGGAAAGTCGCAGGTTTATCCGGCTGTACACCACCGTCAGGGAATTGTGCTACTTCGAGCTTATGAGCATCTCCCATCGCGGGTGAGATGTAAAGTTTGTGCGGAGAATCGGGAATGTGTTGATCGTTGAATTTTATTCCCACTCTATAGTCACCTGTAAATTTTCAAACTTCACCATTACATTCCATTCTTTTTCTTTTTATTCCAATGATTTTCGTAAAAAAAAATTGCAAATACCGAAATTGACGTCTTCTTCATAAAATGAGCCAAATATTTGCCTCAAAAATCCAAAGTTGAAGAAGAATATTTAAAAATTGGAAAAAAAAAATGGTGGCAAATCGTTTTATCACCGAGGGGATATATATAAGTCGAATAAATGAATGAATTATGAAATAAATCAGATTGCATTCAGATTTAATGAGAATGTAGGCAAAAGGAGAAAAAAATTCAATTTATATATGGAATGTTCGTAGCGGCCACGATAGTAAAAAAATTTCATTTTACATCTGTAAACGAAACTTCAACTCGTTGAATGATGGCAAACACGAACGCATAAATTTAACATTTTCATTTTTTAAGCAAAGATCAGTAATTTTCTATGCATGCGTTTATTAATAACAAACTGACCATCGTCGTCACCGTCAGGTTGAGGACCATCGTTCCCCATCAGTACAATGTTCTTGCAAGCGGTAAAGGTGCCCATGTTGTGTAGAATTGTATCCGACAAAGCCGAATTACAAATTGCGGGATGCGAGGGGAAAAGAAAAATTGTAATCGTAACGAATACGAATTTTCGTTGCCGAAACGAACACCGCGAAAGTAGGTCAAGAAATGAGAGATTCGTCAATAAGATGTCAGTTGACGGCGAACGCAAATAAGAGACACGCACAATTACGTATAAGTGTGTGCGTGCGTACGTGCACGCGCACGCGCGCGCGTGTGTGGGTGTGCGTATGTGTAAATATATTTATCCGCTTTCTTGTTCCCTTTCTCTTTCAGTCCGTTTGGTTTCGTCGCGTTTCAAACCGATTCCCGAAAATGCTCGAAAATTTGTGCCTCCGAACTCGGAGGCCAGTGAGCATCTTCCACTTGTGCCACTTCTCTTCTCCGAAAAGTCAAACCTTCGAATATTCATTCTCGATGCTGCTACACATTCGTAACTCCTATATACGTTTTCTCTTTCAACGACGTCCAAAAAGTTCTCTCTCTCTCTCTCTCTCTCTCTCTCTCTCTCGCTCCTTCTCGCTTTATCTCGGTTCCTATTCTGCCTAAAACACTGATGTATGTACGTATATATCAGACAAATATAAACCAGTAGATGATGTTAAACGTTCCGAAGCTAAAGAGAGAGAGAGAGAGAGAGAGAGAGAGAGAGAGGGAGAACTTCAATCGGAGGTAAAACCGTGGAAAAGCAACCAACACACTCGGCGCCAAAATATGAATCCGTCCAAACGAATATAGAAACGGGTATTTTGGGATCGCAGCGATGAGAGAGAAGAGCACAAACACCACAACCACAAGCAGCGTCAGTAACCATGCCTATTGCGTTATGTTTCTGAAAAAAGTGTGGGAATAACGATCCCGAGGCTCATCCCCGATCCACGTAGAAACAAAAGTTAAAAGAGAACGCGTTAGAAACGATGCAAGTGTGAAACAAATATTGGGTCGTTGGACTCGCTTCTATTTTCCTATACGCAAATGCTTGCACCAGATATCAGCGAGCGATATTACAATTTGGAGTTACAATATTCTTTCAGATAAAGGCTAGCTTGGAAAGAACAATATGCACGTCTACTAGATTGTAATTACTTCCAAAAAAGATTGAGAATCTCAACGCATGCTGGCGTAGAAATAGGATAGTTCGTACCGCGAATAAGAATCCGAATGAATTAATTTTTATATCAGTCCGAGCCATTAAAAAAAAAACTTGCCACCAGCTCGTATACCGGATTAAAAAAATCATTCGTCATCCGTAGTGTGAAACTCGTTTGTATCAGTTGATCCATTTATACGATACGAATTTGTGGATTTGCATCGCTTGTCGAAGAATTTAATTGAACATGCCTGCTCTAGATATCGAGATTGGTCGTTATTGAATATCGAATAAAAAGAAAAGGAGCTGCTCCGAGGCAGTAGAAACATTTGAGTTCAGTAGAAACGTGAAGAAAAAGATTAATATTAATGTGGAAAAACTGACCAGGTTCTGCGACGGTGTAGCTGACGTAGCAGCTTCCGTCCTTGCGATCCTTGAAGTCAATTTGTGCTTTGCTAGGGCCCTCGATAGAAACGGCTAGGGTTCCAGCCCCGGCTTCTCTGGTCCAAATATTGAATTCGCAGGGTTCTCCTTGTTCGCCTCTCTCGAGTCCAGGACCACCGGCGTGAACTCTGTGAGCTCCCCCATCTCGAAGAGGCCCAACGGTAAATTGAAAGGGTGATCCGGGTATGTGCATTTCCTTGTAACGCACGGAAACTGTGTGAACTCCGAGCTCCTTGGGGACAAAAGCTACGGCGTACAAACCATCCTCGACTTCTTTGATCTCAGCGTCCTCGGTAACGCCACCGGGGGAGGTGACGGTCGCAGCCAAGTCAAAGGACGTGATGCCCGGCATTTTGAAAGTCAACTTGCACTGACTGCCGACCTCGGTTATGGGTACAGCTTCGCTACGACGCTGAATCTTTTCGCGCTGACGATTGCTACCCTCGCCGGAGACTTTTACGGTGAAGGGCGAACCCTCGACATGATGATCCGCGAACTTGAGATTCATTATATAATAACCAGGCTCCGTTGGCTTGTAGGAAACGCTAAGGGTTCCGTCCGAATTATCTTTGCACTGGATCTCAGCTTTGCTTGGGCCTTCCATCGACAATGACAAACCACCGAAGCCCGCGTCTCTCGTATCGATCGAAAAGGTATTCTCCTGGTGGGTTTTGCCTTCCTTCAACGCCGGACCCTTAACTTGAACCTTTTTCGCGTCACCGACCTCGCGTTCCTTTACGTTTATCTTGAATGGCGAATTCGCAATGTGCTTTCCCATGCGCTTTACCGCGACTACGTGTTCACCCGATTCACGGGGGGTGAACGAAACGCACATGTTACCCGACGGCATGTTCTTCAAGAAGCACGGCTCCTCCAGGCCGCTCGGTGCCGTTATAGAAGCGTTCAACGAACGGATATCCGAATCCGTTACCTTTCCTGGCAGTTGAACTTCGCTCGATGATCCAACCGATATTTGATTTCGTTTTCGACCCTCGCCTGTTAACATTCCGTCATAATCATTCTCCGCGGGTGTGCTATCTTGTTTTTTCCGCCGCATTTTAATCTTATTCAAGCTCTTTAAAGAATTATTAGCTACTTTTTGTTATATTGTCCCTATACGCTCTTATTTCTGCTTTGAATTATCAATCAAATACGGCGTCACTTTCAATGGTGTATTACACACGGATTAAATTGAGATTGAATTCCGGAACCTACCAGTGATTTTAGCCGCGTAAGGGCTACCCTTGATGGGCTTGTCCCCGAAGTTTACGGAAATCTTGTACTCTCCCGGAGCTGTTGGGAGATAAGATACGGAAACTGTGCCATCTTTGTTGTCATGACACGAAATATCAGCTTTACTGGGTCCTTCAACCGCGAGGGCCAATCCACCGGCACCCGCGCCCTTCGTTGAAATCGTAAAATTTGCAGGCTCTCCGCAGACGCCGTAAATAAGTCCTGCACCGTATGCCGTCACGTAACCACTCGCTAGCGAGTCTACGTGGAACTTGAATGGCGAACCTAAGAATTCACGGATACATTAATAACAAAGCAACGTTTTTTTTTTCCTTCATTATCGTTAAAAACATGCGGATAAAATGTTTTATGTTAAATATTCGTTTGCCGGACTGAGTAGGTCTATGTTTTTTTTTTGTTCTTCATGTAGAAAACTGCGTGAATTCGCAATTTTTCGAAAATTTTGTTAAACTTTTATCAAAATTTATCATCTTCGAACAATTGTATCCGCATTATTGTGAACAATATTATTGAGCACAGATACGAGATTAAATCTTTCGATCAAGCGAAGGGACAGATCCGAATGGAATAAGAATAATTTTGGGTGTGACAAACGAGTGAAAATTGTGTTGATTTTAAGGATGAAACTTACCTTGAACGTGTTCACCATTGAATTTAACAGCGAGCTCATGAAGACCCTCTTCCCGTGGATCGTACCTAACGGAAACGGTTCCATCTCGGTTGTCCTCGATCACGGGCTTGTCGACGTTCCCACTCGGCATTTTTACGTCAGCTTTTGAGAAGAAGAAAATTATTACAAATTTTTCAAGATTTTAAAAACCTTTTTGTTTTATATGCACAAATTTTTATTGCGCACGTTCCCAGAGTGGTGGTCTCTGCTTATTTATTAGTTTGTGCTCTTCGGGGCAAGAGCTACGTGAGTCGATGATCGTATAAGCTATGGACGAAGATTCTTTTGCATGAGGGAGGAAAAATGTTTCTAAAAATACACAGGATACCGAAAATGTGGCAAACGGGAGAGAAAGGGAGAGCGAGAGAGAGAGAGAGAGAGAGAGAGAGAGAGAGAGAGAGAGAGAGAGAGAGTCAAAGAATGAGAATATTTGATTGGACGAGGAAAAGTCTTGGTGACGATGATTGGAGGAGAACTGAACCTACGACCTCCCCGGCCAAGAAAAGAAGATCTTGGTAATCATGATCTGCTGAAACGCGAGTTGACGAGAATAGACGATCGAGCGTCGAAAAATTTATCATAAAAATTGTTTCACCTCCCTCTTATCGTACGTCTTATGGCGTATAAACTAAACAAAGTTCCATTGCTCGAGGTATGCCTGAAATAAAAGTTATTTTCATTCTTAAACTTTTTGCGTGTTTTACGATTTGTTCGGTCATGAAAATCTTCGGGTCGAGTGATTAACTGAAATTTTAATAAATAAATTGGGAACGAAATAACATTGCCAAGCAGATCCCTACGAAAGTGCCATTGGGTCAAAGTCAATCGAACCTTTCCGAGTATGAATGTAGAAGAGGCTTTGAAATTTAAGAGGAACAAATTTGAGACCAGGTCCAAAATGTTGAGGATCTTCCTCCTCCTTATCCCCCTCCTCCTCTTCCTCCTCGTCGTTGTTTTTTTCCTCGTGTTTTTGAGTTAGATCGGTAGCGTAGCAGATCGGGCCTCGTTCAGCGCGATCAATATTACTGCAGGTAACGCTTTTCAGCCAAAATCTTTGAAAAGTTGAAAGTTCGTCCCACGTTGTCTTCACTTCTTCCTTATTTTCGTTATGGTTCCAATACATTTCCAGACTCAAAAAGCCGATCCGTCAAATTCGGGAATTACGCCGCTCGTCGCTCTCCCACGACAAACAATAAACACTATCTAAGCTCTAGGCGATATTAATGAAAAGAGAAAAAAGTGCTTTTCGCGGGGAGAAACTTTTGTCCCTTGCGTGACGAATTAGCAAAAAATTCGAGGACTCGTATTTTTACGAAATCGATTGTGCTTCATTCTCCCGATAATCGGGCAGAAATGAAAAAATACAAATAAAAAACAAGATAATAAAGAGAGAGAGAGAGAGAGAGAGAGAGTCGTGAGGTTTCAACGGAAAAAAAAAAAAAAACTTTCTCCAGTTAGATTCGAGGATTACCGATCACAGACACATCTCCGGGAAGACTGAGAAGTTTCGAGACACGACTCGGACGAATATTGGCAAGTTCGCTGTCCCGGGGCCGAAATTATTTTCCAGTTGCGGGTAGCAGTGCAGGAAGTGATCTATATGCACGTACTTATATACTTGGATACGCATACATACCGTATGGAAGTGTACGAACATAGGCGCGATACACGTATGACACATATACGTGATAACACGTATGGAGCATGGTATATAAATCATATGAATATAGATAGATTTTATGAGCGTTGCTCGTTACGGACGTTTGGAAATCCATATAGTCGACATACTGGGCTAGAACGCCCTCGCGGACGTACCGAAAAACGCACACTCGGTGAATCCTCGCGGCGACATTGCTAGAGAGGATGAGGGTGGTGGGGCTGAAATCAAGCGTTTTCGCATATATGCGTCGTGTATGTGCGCGTGTCCGCTTAAGACCGACACCCGGATAGATTAGAACGAATCTCTGGATGATGACCAGAGGAAGTCAGGGGACCTGCATATTTTGTACGAGACGAAAGAGATATATAAACGGTGAGAGCGAGCCCAGATCCCAGGGGCCATGATACCAACGAATTTATAGAGCAGGTGGTACGTCGTGACACGCGTCCGACTTCCGAGTGAAAAACGTCAACGGCGTTGCCTCTCCGCGCCTCCTGCTGACCTCATAAAAGTTCGAAACACATTCCTTCTAAACCTTAAATTATGTGCCATCTTATTCTCCTCGTATACTCTTCGATGAATTTACTAAACAGCATCGATCGACGACTCAAATAACGTTGGACCTCGAATCCTCGAACTTTCTGAATTGTTGCGCCTTTAAAGTTCCATATCGGGATATGAAATTCTTCTACCGTTCACAAATTGTTATTGCATAGGCCCCGTTGTAACAACGCTGACAAGTAACTCTAACGGATGTTACAATTTGCGGCATCATTTTTACCAGAACACTGATCCCCGATCTATGTTGCTTATTTTATCGATCCAGCCCAAGTCTAGGCTATATTTATTTCTTCGCACACTTGCGTTACAATGAGAAGCCGTAATTAAGAATTTATTAACGCGATTCGACCGTATATAATTGTTTTTAATTGTCATTTGAAATAATTTGAGAGGCGCGCATCACGCATATCCTTAACGGTTGATAATTTATCGCGTTTTTCCCAAGTTATGGAGCCTCGTCGGAGCCGGGCGCGTATATTTTCCCATTTTCCCGGAGGTTTTTTGGGTCCAAAATTATGAACGAAATCCGCAAGCATGTGACTCCGCTTAATCAAGCTCCAATATTAATATCACCAATGACAAACACGAGCAATGCATTACGAAATAGGGTGAGAGGCGGCAAAAGGCAGCGCAGCATCGTTGAGCTGGATCGAGCGCTTCTTTCCGAGGTCCGAGAACATATTTTTGGCAATCCACGCTCAACGGTCAATTCCAACGGTGCGAGACTCAACAAACTAATACTATTTTATACTTTTCGTGTAGATCGATCCTCGAACGCGCAATGAGGGAGTCGTAACTGGTATAATTTAACAGATTGATAAAAATTTCTGCGCCATCTTTCATTTCAAGGGACACTCTCGTGTCTCGTTGCTCGAATGTGTTACGCGAGTCCGAGAGGGTATATCGGTGTAAAGCACACGTGACAAGTGAAAAGAGGGTTTATCATAGGATAAGATGAACAGTGCGAACCTGTCGTGTCCGTCAAGTAACGTTAAGTTCTCTGGGTGCTTCGATGATTAACGAGCTACCATCAACTTAACGTTTGATTTCCCGCAGCCACTCGAGACTCGAGTTTCTCGTGAATTTGAATAAAGAGGACAGTCACCGTGAAATTAGCCAAATTTCTCAACCGTTGTTGCATATCATCAATTAGTTTCCGTACGACCTTTGTGACCGTTGGGACTATGAATAATTTCCTCATTATCGGCCGGAGCACCACCTCATTAATGCCATGTATATCGGCAAAAAAAAAATTTTGGCAACCAATTTACCTATCCTCGCTCTCAACGTTCTCATCTATCTTTTACACCGTACTTGCAATCACTTTATTACTTTCGTTGTTGCGCGTACAGCGCGTGCCTCTTTCAATTATTATTATTATTATTATCTTTCTTCTTTTTGTCTTCTTATACGAGGTTAATCCGTTAATGCGGAAAATATATTTCAATACGGTTATCCGACTTTTCGTTCTATCTTTCAAATTGATATTTCACTCGTATTAGAAAAAATTGAAACGATTGCCGCAGGATCGTTGTCGTTGTCATAATGACATTATATATGACTGTTGTTGTTATATTTTGAGTAGAATAATTCTAATGTAAGATATATGATTATACTATACTGACCGGTAACTGTTCCGTTTTCCGATGGCAATGGAATACCGTTGAGTCTTACACCGTTGTACTTTTTCTTAGAGCTGGTATCGTGGGTACTTGTAGTACTACGCTTTGTAATTATACTCGAACTCTGTTCTACGCTCGAACTGTGCTCCTGCTTTACCAAATGCTCCGATTGACGATCACCCGTTCTTTTGCCACGATGAGTTTTGTGGCTGCTGTGCTCCCGATATTCCTCCGATGCCTGAAACACAAACATAAATTTTCTAAAATATCAAAGAAATTTCGAATCTTTTCAAGCTCCATATGATTTTATACGATTTTTATTATTTTCAGTTGTCGTAGCGAACAATAATATAGTTCTGTCCGTTTGTGAATTGCCGCGCGACCATCCGATTTATTTTCCTTTCAAGGATCCACTGATCGCGAGTTCTGTGTTTTTATTGAATTCGCTGCATTATATTTGAATTCAGTATTATCTAATTTCAGGACCTGTCATAATCGCTTTTTTCCCCTCATATATGTCCAAAAAAATGAAACATTCGAGAGATTCCTATAATTTTAGAATTACCAATTATTTTTGTTGGCATCGCGTTTGCCATTCCAGTATATATTTATAGTATATTATGTTTATCAGCGTTTGTCGCGTTTCGACAAAACTTGTTGAACTCGTTTCTTTCACCACGAGTTCTTCTCTTCCCCCAGATGTTGGATCAATATTTTTTCGAAAAATTCTACACCTTATTACTTTCGTGTCTCTCGCCCCAACACGCTCGTGTATTTTGAAATATGCGGATAGCAGGATATTTGCCAGGAAATGATTGGTACAGCGGGCTTTAATCATACACGATTAAATGCCGTTGAAATGGATTTCAAGAAGAGTCGCGCACGATTTGAGTCGTGTGCGCGATTTGATAGTCGCGACGATGGAATTCACGTATTTCGAGATTCGGTTTGCCCGGCCAAACTCATTTTATCCGCGACTACTCTATTCAATTACGTAATACGATGACGAATTTTTTCTACAAACCAAAGATCAATGTCGGTTGTCGGTTGTCGGTTTTTCTCTACTGTTAGCTTGCATGACACCGCCAAGATGAAGCATGCACCTTGAGATTGATTCAACGAGAGAAATATTGAAGTTTGGATATATACACGTGTAATTATATTATATTCTCAAATCCTTTCTTTTTCGTTTATATTTTACACTATTCGAGCGTTTAATTAATTATCCGATTGTCAATGGGGACGAAGAAGTATAAAATCTTACTGCACTCGGTATAAGATGAGGAAGTAAAAACGTGTGATGCAGGGAGATCCAGCAGCCACGGCAAGAGACCGGGATAAACTCGAGTTTTCGAGGGAGGGAACAACGAATATCTGTACGATTGGGAAATTTCTAACAATGCGCGCGAACTCGTGACTATTATAATAGATTCCGAGCCCCTTCCGTTTCTTCTTCGCTCCTCATCGACCTACCAAGCGAGCGACGTTTGTTTAAACTTTATAGACAAGACAGAGATTTTAAATTTTTTGATCGAATGAATTGAATAATAGCGCCGTTATGAAAATCTACAAAATGTATAGACATGAGGGAGGAAAATATATAGAATAACGAAGAGCCTCGCCCCCGCTCCGTGTTCCAAATTTGTTTTTATACATATTTATTCTCGCGAATAAAGTCGATAAAATAATGAATGTCAATCGTTACCCGCTATAGTTTTACACTCTTTTCGTGTTATCTCTAGATTTTTTTCTCTGTTATCGCGAGCGTTTGATTCGATAATTATTTTATATTTATTATTATTATGCTATTTTTGAAATTGCTCTGACGCGAATTAATCCACGTGAACCAAGTTCGCGATGCGATGCGAAAGCAGCTGTCGTCTCTCCTTCCTGAATGCGCGTGTTTGCCTTTTGCTCGAGAGATCTCTGACACGGTCCAGAGACTTTTAGTAAAGTCGTATAACTCGGCCACCCTCGCTTCTCTTTTCCTCGCTGTATACCTCGCTCCTCTACTCTGCTCTTTCTTCATCATTCAAGCTCATTTCGTATCGCATCCAGCCACTTTTTCATGCACCCAGTCGCGGTAGTATTATATCTACCGCGCGAGACTACAAGGTTTCTCTCCAAATATATACCTCAAAACCATGCACACTTCGTTATAAATGGCTTTCGGGCACGCTTATTACGATCACAATAATAAGTCTCGCAGTGGTCCCCTCGACTATATTAGTAAAAAATCATCGAATCGTCATCTTATCCCGTAGCATATACGCGTCAACGGCGATCGTTGCATTTTTTTTTTTTTTTTTCAAATTTTCGACGCGCATCGACTTTCCAAATATTTTGCTGTCAGAAGAGTATTCATTTTGCAGAGCGAGTATATTCGCGATATTCGATTGGGAAATTTGATCTAACGAAATAATTAACATATATGTCAAAGGCATAACCGTTGAAATTTTAAGCCCATAAATGCGGAAAATTTTCCCGTTGGTCGTTTTCAGTTGAGACTTTGTTTCACTAATTATACGTTATTCAAGCGTTGGTTTTTTTTTTTTTTCGTCATATTTATTCACAATCGAATTGATTTTGGTCTCGCAGGGTTATAGACCGATCGCGAATCTTGACATATTATCTTTACTTTTTTTTTTTTTTTTTTTTATCAAATGCTCGAGGAATTAATTTATATACCGCCGCCTATTGCTCTATTCACCCCCCACGGAAGAGCATCGCGCGGCGCGCATTGAAAGAAAACTATATATACAAGAAATGTTCTTTCCCCGCCGCCGATGTTGTTCCTTCTTCCCGCGTCGCGCATTCCCGCGCTGTATGTACATACCTACTATATATACGCGTCGTATATATGTTTGTTAATAAATTTCGTGAAAAGCTGCGCGACCCGGCGATCAAAATAGAGTTCGACCAAAAACCTCGAGATTCTCGGCCCTCTCGGGCTCCCTCTCTTTTTAGATTATCTCAAACCCGTGTGTCCCGGAGCAGGGGCAGGGATCGAATTACATGCTGGGAAATGCGGAGGCAGAACGATTGTGGGGAAAAAAGCAAAAGCAATTGCGAATGTGAAAAAATAGACAAAAACAAAAGTATAACGAACGGTCACACGAAAATAGCACAGATCTATCAAGTAACAATAATAATTGAAATAGCGAGCTGAATAATCATTATCCGATTGCCATTTTTTTTTCTTCCGGAATAAGTGAAAAATTGTAATTACTCTATTCGAGGACGCGTAACACCGGCGATACGAGGCTATACAAACGAAGAATTTTTTTTTCTAAATAGTCAGCAGCGGCTTGAGACGACAACAAAAGTCACGTCGGTGGTGCGATCACGATGAACATTCGAAGTAGACTGTTCTGAAATTTTCCCAACAATATCCTTACGTTATGCGTGTGGTATATCGGTCGCTATAGTTAGAAACACGTTTCCCGTGCTCGAACCCTTCCACCTTGTGCACGTTCCTCACCTTCCTCCTCAATTCCCCTCTACAACATTCCACCCACGATTATCGAGTTGTGTACACGAGAAAAATCACGCGGAAAAAGTTTTGGAATTTTTCTTCATAATTTTTCCCTTTTTCATTTTCTCTCAAACTTTTCAATCGTCAGAAGCTTTAAATGGTCAGATCCGTTAAAAGCACCTTATAAAAAATTCTTTTTAAGAACGACCCCGCGTTCCCGAAGCGTCCAAAGATTGTTTTACCGCGCGTTGAAACACACGTTTTGATTTATGATTCGTCGTGCATTATACTCGAATACAATGCGTTTTGACGACTGTTGAATCAAATGCGAAAACTTTTCAAAATAATCCAGCGAAACTGAATTCTCGTATATAGACACTGCTTTTGTCTTGAGAGCTTACGATATAGACGCAGAGCCGATGCGCGAAATATGCATTTTTCAAAATAATCCGAGGAGATTCGAATTTTTGAGCGATCACCTTGCACCTTGCTTAAACAAATGGGAATAAAGTGAAAAACTTACGGTAAAGGTGTAGAGGCCGTTTGGAATTGGCTGCCCACCGAATTTAATGCTCAGGGTATAGTCACCGGCATCGGCAACCGTGTAATAAACGTTTACGGTTCCATCACCGTTGTCTTCAATATCAATATCGACGACCTCGCTGAAAGCAAAAAAAAAACAAAAAAACAAAAAAAAATGACAAAGGTAGGATTAATAAAGCGGTCGCGAGAGTTTTGACAATGCGATATTGTTTGTTTTTAAATGCCACGAAAGCTGGTGACAATGCGGTACGCGAGGGTCGAGATTCGAACGTAAGAGGAGAGGCGCGAAGAATGTATAGTTTCCGCAATTTCTTGTCTCTGCTGGGACGAATGCCAGACCACCGCTTCAACAGACCATGCGGCTGTCGTGTGTGAATACCGCGGAAATGAGACAACTTAAACGGTCCGGTGAACCGAACGTCGCCCCGTTGTGTTTCGCGTTGACGTTTCTTCTACTGCGGTTGTAGCAAATCGACGAAAATCAGGAAAATACAATAAAGCTCGTTCATCTTTCTCTACCGAAAATCACGCGCAAGTAACCGTCGTAGATGCCAAGATAATACGATGCGCAAACGCACAGAAAGACAAAAAGATATTTCGCGTATCCTGCTGTGATAGAGAATCAAACGCATCAAATTCATTAGCACGTCCAAATTTGTACCAACTCTTAGAACACGAAGAGGTGAGAGGTATAGAAACGAGGGCAACACGATAATTTGGCAGTCGTATTCGAAGTGGACGAATCTTAACTAAGGAAGTAATATTACAAAGTCCTATCTGCACGAGCAGAGAGCAGTACTTCCATTTCCGGTCGAATCCGGATGTGAGATATTTCAACATTTTCATGCGCACGGGTCCGTAATAGCTTTTATATAACAACTTATTCTCGAGACTCGATCGAAAATCAGCAATAATAAGAAAAATATACAGACGGTACGCGAAACGAATCTCTCTATTTGGGGGTGTGCCATCGATGAACCAATATGACGGTTGTTCGCGTGACAATTCCTTGTATCTGTCAAAGTTCTGAAATTTGAGCCACGTCGAGTCTTTGCAAATGCGACCTTTCACCACCAATCTCTTCTCTGTCGTCCTATGCGCGTGACAACGTTTCACTGCGTCGTTGCCAAACGATACAGTTACACTTTTCGCCAATCTCGTTGGATTTCGCATCGCGCCCGAGTAAAACCTCACGATTAGAAGATCAAGCGCGCCACGCCTGTCCGGGCCAATTTACAATAGCTCAACGTGTAATAAACGCGAAACGAATCTCCGGAATAAAGACGTTCGCGAGCTCATATTATAATGAATAAATATCTTTTTATTCTCGAGAAAACGCCGACCGGGGCCAGCTATTTTTTTTTCTTCTTCTTCTTATTTTATTCTTATTCTTATCAATACTAACTTGTTAAAAATTACGGTTCACATAATTTTCAAACAATTTGCCGGTGGATTTAAAACTGTTTCAATAATTACGATAATAATCGGACAGAACCTCGTCGTCTTCTATTCTTATTGCAATGGAGCTTACGCGGTCAAACAGTCCTCGGAACACGTTATACGTCGTATGAGAGCTATTCGAACGAGAAAATACAATTTACGAGGCGCGACGGATGGAGGTACAAATAATAAAAAGAGTATGCGAGCGCGCAAAAAGAGAATAAATCCATCAGAGGGATGTTGGATCGTTGTGAGTCAATGACAATACAGATAAATTAATTTAATTTGTTCAACATATTTTAACAAAGAGTCCGTAATTGTCGTTTTTACGAGACGTTTAAATACCTCGAGAGTTTATGTATGTCTGAAGAGGTCAGGAAGACTCGGACGCATAAATTTTGTCTGTGCGCCAATCGAAAATCTCATTAAAAAGCATACAGAACGAAAAGGAGGAGTGAAATTGAGTAACAAAACGAAACTGGTGAGTCTAACCTTCCGGAAGTTGATCTAATCCGACACGTGAGAGCGCCCCGTCCAGCGTTGCCAGTATCAACCGTAATGCAATATTCTTCGCCTTGCGCCAGGGTTTGCTGTATACCTTCCTTGATCTTGCACTCATCGGCTTTGCCGGTAGAAACGCTCTGTACCATAACTGGACTCCCGGGAACTTCTTTGCCGCCGTACTTGACGTTAACTTTGTAACGTCCGCAATCGTCCGGCAAATAAGTCGCCTTGTATCTGCCCTCACCGACATTTTGGACAGTCACTTTTCGCGGAGATTCGTCCGGACCCTGGAGAGATGGAGAACGAAAAAAAACAGCTAAAAAACACACCGTAAAATATCGTCGAGCCGCGATAACGAGTAGCACGGGCGAGAGACAAGAGAAAGAATTTGACTTACCAGAACTTGAACTTCAAGGTCACCGTAGCCCGCTTTCGAAGTATCAACGAGGAAATCGACTGGGAATGATGCTGTGCAAGCCTTAGCGACTCCAGGACCCGAAAGGGCGACCTTGTTAGGTTCGCAGGTTGGCAAAACTTTGATATTGAAGGGACTGTCAGCGATATCTTGACCGCCGTAAGTAACACCAATTTGTATGTTGCTTCCGGCTGGTGTTGGTGTATAAGTAACCTCATAAACGCCATCCCCGCGATTCTCGATTTCTGGTTTGGACATGATACCTTTGTCGGTTTTGAGTTTGACGTCGAGGCTCGCCGGGCCGCATGCCGACGTGTCTACGACGAACGTGGCTGGTACACCCTCGCGAACTTGTTCGGGCTCCAAACCCGGACCATACGCTGTCACATCCTTCGCATCAATCGCAGCTTCAACCTGCACCTTGAACGGTGAGCCCGGTATGTGCTTGTCGCCGAATTTTATTCCCACGTCGTAATCCCCTATCTCGGTTGGTACATACTCGACGCTGCACGAACCATCGTAATTATCGACGCAAGTCATTCGCGCCTCGCTCGGACCTTCGATCGCGAGACCGAGACCTCCGTTCCCGGCACCTGCAATTTACACCAACAGTTGACAATAAATTACCCCACTCTTACCATTTTTCACGTCCGACCGATGCGCGGCTTTCCCGAAGTTTTTGCTTATTCGATCCGACTTTTCGTTAGTTCAAGAGAATTTTATTAATATCCTGCATGCACGTACAGCTCCGACATGATTCGAATATTTACAAAGCCTTACCAGTCGTTTCAACCGTGAATTTGTTTGGTTTACCGATAAAACCCTTTTCAAGGCCAGGCCCGAATGCTCTGCACTTGGTGGGATCGCAGGCACGTTTGACGTTGACGGAAAACGGTGATCCAGGAATGGGCACGTTGTCGTACAAGATATCAATGGTATGACGACCTTCCTCGAAGGGGGTATAACTGATGCGATATGTACCGTCGCTCTGCGGGGTTATGATCTTTTCCGTTCTTCCACCGCTCGGATTCGTGATCGAACATCCTATTTTTCCCTCGTCGCTTTTACTTTTGGGTACGGCTCTTGTATCGACGGTGAAGTCGGTCAGTATATTCACGTAAGCGCCTGCGGCAACCAAAATTATACAAACCTACGATCAGTCATTTTTCGTACCTTGAATCACACGTAACCGAATCATCGACTGTCAAAACGTGAAAAGAATTTAAAAAAAAAAAAAAAAAAAAACTAACGATCCACCAGAGTGCTCGCGATAATCCATCGACGTTTCCATATGAAAAGTCGTAGATCGATGTGAAACAAAAAAAAAACGTCAGTACTCGGCATAACGTCTTTTGGCATTATACCACCTATATTCTATATATATTCTCTATCACAAATCACAAACAAGAACATGCTGCAATCATTCTATTTTTATTTTTTTTTTTTCTATTTTCTTCAAATCCAACGAAATCATGGGCCATCGAACAATTCGAAAACTCGCAAAACGCTGTGAATAAAATAAAAAAAAAAGAGAGAAAAAAAAAAACGGCACAATCGTAACACTCACGAGCGAGCAGTTAGATATGGTTTGAGAAACGGGAGTTTTTCTTTTTCATCAAGGTTTTCGCAGGGGCAGCCGGGATCGTGATTGTTGCAGGTGGTTCGTCAATGCGCTTAATCGCAGCAGCCTGAACAAAGAGAAAACTGTAGCTTCTCGTAATTATCATCAAAGCATCATGCTTATAAAAACGGCGATGATCAGGGAGGGGGAGATGCGTGATGAGGAAAAATGAGATACGACGAGATGGAATGAGAATGAAAGAAAAAAACTGTAACGTTCGAGCAACAAAGATAGAAAAAAAAGGAGGAGAGAGTGAGAGAGACGAGTCACGCGTGGCTCCTAACCATGGGGCTGAATGCCATTTCCGGTGACCTTGATCTTTGTGAGATCAGGCTCGCTGACGATGATCGCCTGGAACGGTGAGCCCGGTATGTGACGATCATTGAAAGTAATGTTGATCCCGTAATCGCCAAATTGGGTCGGTAAGTACGCAACCGAGCACGTTCCATCGCCGTTGTCACGACAATTGATGGCAGCCTCGCAAGGACCCTCGACCGTAACTCCCAAACCACCTTGACCGGCTCCGCGTGTGTCGATTACGAATTCAGCCGGTTTGCATACTACTCCGCGATGCAATCCCGGACCCGATGCACGTACCTTCGAGGGATCACTCCCGTGCACACAGTTCAAACGATAAGGTGACGATTTCAGCGGTTCACCCCCAAAACTTATTCCCAGAAGATATTCTCCCAATTCCGTTGGTGTGAAATTAACTACGTAACCATCGTGGCTCGGGATCACGTGAGCCTTCACACGATTCCCCGATGGCGTTGTTATCGAGACTTGAATATCCGCACCCGTATTTCCAGCATCCTGCGTTATCACCCGGAATTGTTGGAGACTGTTGACCGGTGCCGCTACGATGATTTTTTATTTTTCTCTGCTCTGTATTCTCAAGGGGCTGTGTTTTTCGTACATTTTTCTTTATAAAATCAATAAATTTTCAATAATTTACGAATCGACCGACCATTTCCTCGTTTCATCGTCAATTCCGTAAAAAAAGAAAATTGTGAGTCGTTAATTTTTTTTCCCAATTACATCGACATCCGACTGTTGAACAAAACAATTGTTTTTTTTTTGTTTACCCCTCCAAAGTATTTTATTAATAGCTTTGAAATGGATCTGAGAACGTTAAGAACGTTGTTTCATCAAATGTGGCAATATAGAGAACTACGATGTTATATTTTTAAACGAGACTCGTTCCCTGAAAACCAACATCGTTCCGCGCGTCCCAGTGAAATTTTCTCTCCGTCGCAGACGAAGATTTGAACGGACAACTTCTGATCGAGTTTAATAATCGACAAAATCGAGTCTCGTTGCATGATAGTGAACGATTAACAAGAAGGAGAAGCGTTATGCGCGGCGGGAAAGGAAAAGAAAACGTCCTCAGTCCTCATTCTTACTATAACAAAAACTGCGTGCTGCTGGGTTCATACGTTTGATAATCCCTCATCTCCTTCTCCTTCTTATCCTAAAAATATTTTTCTATACTGGCTCATTACCAAAAAATTTTTGAGCCAAATGCCGAAATAACCTCGATCCCTCGAGCCCCCCCCCCCCCCCCCCCCCGCACGAATTGGCCTTTGTTTTTCCTTTAATTTCAATGAATATTCCGATTGCGACACAATTTATATGCTTAATATCGATGAAAAATCATATCCTAACGCCGTTCTTCATATATTTGATTAATCGAGGCGGCAGATCTTTGAGAGGTAACGTGCGATATTGTCGGGAATAAATTGTATTAACTCCGATGTAAAAACAGTCCCAACCGTCCGCTCCCTCGATACACCACAGCCCCCTCGAGAGCCTCAATCGTATTCCCTTGTATATCACTCATACCCGTGAAATAACAATGAAATTAATCGCCGTGTCATTTGAAAAGTCCTAAACGAGACTCAAAATATTATAGACGCGCAAAAAAAAATTGAAATTTCATGTGAGACCATCGTTCGGTTCGTTACGCGCAACACTGCAGAGGATGTTGTTTAGCACAACCTATATTGGCTAATTAGCTGATGAGCTCGTATAATAAAACGACGAGGAAAAATAAAAATAAAAATAAAAAATGTGCAATACCATATTCTTGCCCGTTGTTTTTACGACTACTGTTCAATTAATAAATTATTATTAATTTCAGCATATGCGTATGAGCGATGTGTGTTATATAGGATTCGATAGGATTATTCTTCAACGGATACTCACTTGGTTCAAGGCCTTCGACTTTTATTTTGGAGACATCTACGTGCGGCTGGACGTTGACCTTCAAAGGACATTGGGGAACTTTGAGTCCGCCGTATTTGAGATTAACGGTGTAAAGACCGGGCTGAGGGGCGACGTAATCCACGGTATATGTACCGTCTTCGTTATCGGTCAACGAGACCGGAAGATCACGACCTTCGGGAGTTGAAATTGCAACGTCAAGATCAGCCGAGCCTGCTTCGCGACAATCGACGTTGAAATGCGTCGCTGCGTTAGATTTTACTCCTTTGTCCAGTCCTGGACCAAAAGCGGACACCATCGCCGGATTCAAAGGAGCAGGAACCTTGACTCGGTAGGGAGATTTTTTCGTGGCGACACCTCCATAATTAACCTGTAAAACGAAATAGTACGCCGGTACGAAACGAAACGAAAAAATATTTCTATTTCCAGTCTCTCCGGTTGCTCTCCGGTTGCTCTCCGGTTGCTCTCCGGCTGGAGTTTTCGAAAACTCACCATAACTAGGTGCTGAGAAAAGGAAGTTGGAGCGTAGTGCGCGAGTACAGTGCCATCATGTTTGTCCTCGAGCTTGACCGGTACTTCGCGTCCCAGACCATCCTGAATGGAAACTTCGAGAGGAGCTTGTCCGGCTTTTTTCACGTCAACGGTGAATTGCGTTGGTTTGTCACGGACAACCCCTTCCGGTTGTATTCCAGGCCCGTAAACTTCCACCTAAAAGGAAATAAAGCCGAATTATTTGAAATATCGATAGTGAGAGATGAAAGGAAAAATGAAAAAAATAAGAGCGACGCGATAGGACCTCACCTTGCTGGGATCAAAGTCAGACTTTGGTTGAATGTGAGCGATGTACGGAGATTTAGGTATATCCTCGTTGTCGCAAAGAATATGAACGGCGTACGGTCCGGGCATAGTTGGAAGATAAGAAATATCGGCGGTACCATCGTGATTATCGTCGCAATTGATTTTAGCTTTGGAGGGTCCTTCGATCGAAAAGCCGAGAGCTCCGGTCTCACCGTTCGTGTCAACCGTGAATCTAGCCGGATGCCCAACGACACCTCCGTAAAGTCCAGGACCGAAAACTCGGATGCTCGATTCCTTGTAAGGTCCAACGTTTACTTCGAACGGTGATTTTGGAATTTCTTTATTACCGTAAGAAATCATAACGACGTGTCTGCCATCTTTCACCGGAACATAATGACATTCGTAAGTCGTTGAATCTTTTTTCTTCATCCTGAATAACACGAAATATGCCCGATTAACGATGAGAAAACGGCGGGGGGAAAATTCGATCGGAAAGATCGAGAACGAAAGATGTATACTGACTGAACGGGCAAGCTGGAGCCTCCGGGACCGATGACACGAGCTTCGGGGATCCCCTCGCCGGCATCCTTGGTGACGATTGTGAAATCAGCAATGTCTTTGACTCTGACTCCGGATGACAATAATCCGCGTCCATACGCTCGACATTTTTTCGCGTCGGAAACCGGTGCTACCGTAACGCCCACCGGACTTCCGGGTATAAGTTTACCGGCGAAAAATATATTGACCGAATGGAGACCCGTGATCGGTGATGCGTACTCGCACCTCCAAACTTCCGGCGAAGTCTGACGTAATTTCACTGGTACCGAAGTTTTTGAGCTCTGTCGACGGATAAACCACATGCGCACGTTACAATCGTAATTATTCTTTCTTTCTTTGCGCTATTAAAAACTTTGATACTCCGTCGTTTACCTGAGGATCCAATATAATGACTTCCGGTACACCGCGCCCAGCACCTTTCGTGCAAATGTCGAAGTAAGTTGGACGATTTATGACGACGCCTTCCGGCTGTAAGCCCGGTCCACTCGCGGTCACTTTACCGGGATCGCCCGGATGTCCTTCAACCTGTACCGTATACGGGCTTTTCGGTATTTCTCGGCCACCGAAGAGGACGCGCACCCTATGAGGACCCTCGGATTTCGGTGTGTACGACACCGTATACGTGAGATTACGATCGTTGTTGAACCTCATCTCGACCTGCCTCCCGATCAGTCGTTACAAAAATATCGATCGTATATGAGAATGTTTAACGAGAGAATAAAACAAATGAAGCATTACCGGTATTTTTGTTCCTTTCGAGTCCTCGGCTGTGACCTCGACGTTGCCTTTGCCGGCTGAGAAAGTTTCGACCGTAAAATTTGCCGGCGCTCCAACAATGGGCCCCGTGGGTTCGATACCGGGTCCATAAGCGCGTACTCTATTCGCAAATTCGCAAGAGAAAAACAAAAACGTACAATTATTGATCAAATTTTCGGTATCGACGCGGCATGAGAAATTAATATAAAACTTCGGTGTATCTTTTCTGATAAACATAATCTTCATCGAGCCAGTCCGTTATTAAGCGTTAATATTATTATTATTATTATTCTTGTTGTTGTTGTTGTTGTTGTTGTTGTCGTTGTTATTGGAATACTCACTATGATATACTAGCAATCTTTATTAATTTTTCTACGACAATATGAATTGGCTACTTCGAGTAATGAAAAAAAAAAAAAAATGTGAAAAAAGACAAAAAATAAACCAACCGTAATCGAAATCGAGTAAAGCAAAAGTATCAAACGTGATTAGACAATGCGGGCATGTAAATTCATTGTTTTTGAAATATTTCAACGAAATCTCTCAGCCAGAAAGCATTTTCGTTTATTTCTCATTTACTAGATATTTTTACACAGAGCTCATAAAAGAAATAAGCGAAAAACGCAATTGTCAAAAGACAGCTGGAGCGGCGTTGCCCGACTTACCGCGGTGGGGGAATGCTGCCACCGAAAAAAATGAAATACAAAATTACCATTATTGGTCAAATATTGGTATCGATAATGCTATCGCGTTTAAGTTCAAAGCTGTTGTTGTTGTTGTTGTTGTTGTTGTTGTTGTTGTTTTTTTTTTTCAAACTTGGCGAACGAACGGAGTATCGATTTTAAAATATTGATAAATCGATTCGGAATTACGTCGCTCTCTTTTCATACAATCTCCATCTCATCTCATCAAGATAATTGATGATGAAAAGTAAGTCTCTCGCGAATTTACCTGTTCGGATTCGTCCGTGCTCGCAGAGGCGCGCCTGTTTTCAACTTTGCATTTGGGTATTGCGAGAGATAGGTCATCATTGACATTTCGTCGATATTGGGATTTACCATCTCCTCCGGTTTGATGAGCTTAAATTGAATTATTCAAAGAGGAGCGAATGATCAGAGTCTTAGCGCACGGTCTTCTATATGCTATATATTTGATGAAAATAAATATATTCCAACTCTGAAGAATGTGAAATACCTGAGGAATGTTGAGCCAATCATCGGCCAATCCCATAGCCTCGGAAGCATTTTGAACAGCGTCTTTGGGATTCCATTCGGCCCAATCTGGGCATAATCCTGGTGCAACTGCATCAACGAGAGCACCGACCGCACGACCGTCGTTCCAATCGGAAGTGAAATTATTGATCGGTAAATCCGGAACTTTCGATTGGATCCAGTGCATCAATCGTTGCTTCGGTGTCGCTCCTTTCTCCGAATCATCGCCATCTTCTCCCTCCCACATTGGCATTGAGATCGCATAATGTAGAATAAGCGTCCATATCAGACCGAGGATCAACTTGAGCTTGCAATCAACTATATCGGAGGAATCTGCAAAAGAGATTCGAACAATTGATACATTCGTCTCTATTATTCCAACACCCTTCGCATCACTGAAATTTTTACGCTTTTGAGTTTGCGTCAAGGATGGGAACATTTGTCAGAGAGTTGTGAATGAAAATTTTTTCCAACTATCGCGTTCATTCGGTATGGCAACTAATAAAAACTCGCAGTCTCACGCTTTCGGGATAATGTCAGTCCGATGCATTATTATACCTATATATACATCTTGTTTCTGGTTAAAACTATCGTCAAACAGCCTAAAATAGTCCCCATTCTCTGTTCATCTCCGTCTCTCGCTCCGTCTTCCTTGGGACAAACCTTGGCCCCGATAAAACTCATAGAAATGAGAATACACGCATACGTACGATTTCTTGGCAAGTGAGACGGGAATCTCGCGCATCACACGACGAACAAGAAGAAGAAAGACGCTAGCACGTTGTATTACTCATCGTATATAATCATTTATTTATTTTCATGGCGTTCACGATCTTTCGTTTATGGGAATGTACCAGAACGACACCGATTTGGATAAGAAACGAAAAAACGATTAACAAAAAGAGGACTATATATATATATATATATATATATACGTTTAACGTATCAGCTAAACCGCGTGATCGTATATAATGGAGAAGCAGGAAAGTGGGAAATCATTGACTCCATTGAATCTTTGAGACTTCTCGAGCACCGAGATATTCCCAGCTTCAAGTGCTGCATGCCGCAATGAAAGTTTATCGGGTTTTATTGTTTCACGAGTGGCCGCAAAAGAGCACACTCGACTTCTTCTTCCAATCACCGCATTACTCATCCTCTCGTAATCATTAGCTATAGGTATTCACAGATGAAATTCTACTTGGTGATATGGGAGAGAAAAATATTCCAACAATTTCGAGATTCATCAGATCGCGATGCATCGATGTGAGTAAAGCGTACGATTAGCTTGTTACATCATTTTCCTCATTTGTCAAATAGTACGTACACAAATAATACGAAACATTCTTTCAACATTATTAGATATCGGTGAAATAGAGGTATAGAGAATCGAAATATAGTTAACCGATCGAAAGTGCGAGCAATATATTTTAAACTAAATACTATACTCTGTTTTAAATTTTTTTTTCTCGTAGCGAATACGCGCGATACGATTTATTTCTTCACATTCGTATAAAGCATATACGCTCGAGTCTCGAAAACATATACTATACATAAAATTTGTTTTACCATTACTTCTCGCGGGTACTTGAAAGGTGTTTTGGAGCAGCACAAGTTATGAGGATAGTTCTTGTATTGGGCTCGACCGATCGCGCATAAATATAACATAAATAAATACGCGCGAGCTCGACTCATCGACTGCGTATACACGACCGACGTATACATATGTAAATGGCTATTAAAAAAAAAAAAACGTCGAGTAAATTGGTCGTATGCGATAACGGTGTGGTGCGCGATTATTCGACGAGACGTTGATTACCGATTTGTTTGAGCAGGGACGTCGTAGGAAGCGCGAGAAGAAACATTGCTGAATTAGGCCGCGTGTATTGAAAATACAGATGCCAAAATTTGGCCTCATGAGCGAATCGTAAGCCGCGAGTTAAAACCTTTCGATGTACGCTTCTCACTTTTTTTTATCGGCTCGTCAAATTTGAAAGAATCATAAATGAATGCTCGCTAACTGTTCGACGATAAAGAAAAAACTCGATCGTCATTTATTTCTCGTCGTAGTAATTTCATCGTCGGGATACAAAAATATTTTTCTAACCCAAGGTTTGTCCATATAAAAGAACCTGTTTCGCTCGGGAAGAAACAAAAAATGGCAAATAAAAACTCAAAGGAATCTCAACGGATGGAAAAAAACTTGGTTCACGCGGAAAATTGCGATCGCATCAACGACAGACACGAATTTCGGGGTAAATTGTAATTGCGAAGGAACATACGATAACCGCGTATTCCAAATATCCGGCGGTAACAATAATGGACCCACCACATGAATCACAATACGTTGGCTCAACTATTGAGGTTGATTAGCATATAAAAATTAGATGATACGAAATTAAGATTAGCGAAAAGTGTTAGTCAGCAGCGTCAGCGAGACGAGAGAAACGACAGGAGCGACGGCCCCGCACCGAGTGATTATTCATTCTGTCTATTTTAAGCAATTACCACTGGTAACCAGTGACGTCACGCGTATAGACGGACGAACGCGTAGTCACGTCTCGCAAGATGCTACAGTGTTTCACGATGGTTCGCTCATTGCTCGTTGATCGCTATATTGTCTCTTAGCCTTATCCGTGAACTGCTAGGATTTCAACGTCAAGAAACGAAACTCTCGGTGATCTTATTGCGCGTTAATCGCTCGAGAGGCACGTCTGAGTTATCGATAATTTCGTTTTTCGCCCCTTCTATTTTACCATGTTCTTATAGCCACGAGTACGCGAGGCATGTAATCTTGGCTTCTTTCTATATCTACTTTTCACGTTCATTTACCCAGCATCGTTCTCTTCGAGTTTTATTTTTATAACTGAAGCATCATCGAACGGAAGCTGCTCGTGCATCGTCGCCGATGGACGCGTGTGCTATCGCGTAACGCGCGCAACTCGCGAACGAAATCTTAGCCACCGCGACACACTTGAACCAGAGACAATGAAAAAATCTCAAGTTTCTCACGGGTTTAACATAATGGAAAATACCTGGCAACAAAGCATAAGTAAATAATATTTTAGAACCCGGAATTGAGGGCGATTGTATACGGAGTGCAATAAAAAACTTAGGAATCTCGATTTTTCTTTTCCAACGATTGTACGAATCTCTTGCTCTGCAAGCCGAAATATTCCCTTTACGTGTCAGCCGTGAAATCGTAATCGTTATATAGACGCGACATGAAAACGACGTGGCAAAGTAACGCGGGTGCGCGCGCGCAGCTATAAATCTCACGAGAAATCAAAAGAGCTCGCTCCAATTGCAAATTACGGCACTCCTGATTTATGCGCGCGCGTTCGATCTCGTCGTATAACGTAGATTCGTCAAAGCCTCAGCCGCGTAATTTGTAACGAGTGCACGCACGCGTTTCGTCCTCGAGACGAATGTTATATCCTCCTTGTGCAACCTTCTGTCTCTATCCACCGTTTTCATTGGTATCGTCTATCAATTACAATGGTGCATATTCGGTCGTCGAATATGACGTTCCGGTGATGGATGACCCGTCGAACTCGACTCTGTCGCGATTCTTCAGAGAAAAAAAAACAACGACGACAACAACAACAACAACAACAACAACAACTTTTCAACGCAACGACAAATGAATGCGGTTTCGACGATTAAATATTTTTCAATAAAGTTGATATTAATAACCGCGCTACACGCTCGATCTTATTAATAATCTTCTCTTCGCGTACATAGACATAAAAAAATTAAATTTGACTAACCGCGGTGCGCCGCCGCATCAGACATGTTTTCATGGTTTTTTTTATCTTTCGATGGTGCTGGACCAATGGAAATTATTATAGAAAAGATAAGAAATAAAAGAGTTGATAAAAAACGGAGGAGGTAGGTAATATTGAGGTCGGCGTTGGGGCAGCGGGTTGAAATATTATAATAAAACCGAGAGGCATTCGGACAGAGTGACGTAATTATTTCTTCGCATTAATTGCTTGTCTCATCGGTGACGTCGGTGACGTCGGTGACGAAGTGAATAAATAAAATACATAGGCAGCCCGGTACCTGGTACCTCCGATGTCTGTCGCGTCAATATGGAGTATTAAAAAATATGTACGCGTATGACGTATATTTTTTGGAGCATGACTCGGATTACGAAAGATCGGAGTGAGTCGCGCGCGCGGGATAATTGAAACGGCGGGGTGCGACGAGAATGCGAATGCAGCCAGAATTTAGGACGAAGTCGTCTACGTATGCGATATCTGCGGTCATGCCGATAGTTTTTATACGTACGCGCGTATCAAAACGGAAGCCACCGACCGGTTAAACGCGACGACGGTTTCCATTTCTTATAGCAAGGGACAAAAACGGTTACGTAGCGAATTTTTTCGCTCGCGCTCGCCAAACATTTTTTCCAAGCGCACAATCTGCTTGACGAATATATCTTTTTCGCGATGAATAATAAGGTAAATCGTTAATCGTCCCTCGCTTTGTTTCTTCATTATTATTTTAAAATTATTTTTTATTGGAGGAATAATGCACGAGCGAAGATTTTGTCGGCGCGCGTCGCGTTGGTCCATCGCGCAGACTCGCGGGCGGGGCCGGGAGGAAGAGAGAAAGCGCGGCGTGTGAACACACGCGCGCGCACACACGTGCACGCATAGCGGCGATGATGCGATTCTCATCGAGAAACGAGCTTAGGGAGAGAAAGTGGTCGAAAACCTCGTGGCGGGACCGGGTGAAGGTCAAACGCACATTGGCTCAGTGTCGGCGCTCGGCGGCATTGCGCTCGCGGAACGTCATCCTCGCGGCGTTCCTTCTAATTCTCATTTCAACATATCCAAGAGAAAATATTTTTTCATCATTGATTGTTAGCCAGGTTGTTGGCCCATTTTTTAACGCTTAAATGCGACGAACGTGTGTATTCCGTCAAAATTTACGGCGGGGTTAAAATATATTATAATTTTGCCGATTCTCCTTGCGGGAGATGATGGAAAATTTATATATAGAGAGACGACTATATAGGAAACGGTTTCGGAAATGACCGTTGTCAATGGCCCGCCGTAGCGAAATGCAACGAAAAGAGAATTCCGAGAAGAGGGCTTCGCTCCAATTCTCGAAAACGTGCCCTTTCGATATTAAGAACCTTTTGTCTGCTGACAAAGTTTTTCGTTTTATACGTCCTTGAGTGGTCGTTTCGAGCCAAGAGCCTAGACCGAATACCCGTGGCTCGCTCCTTCATTCTTCCTTCTCTGGCCTCCAAATTCTAAGCTGCTCCTACATATATAAATATATTACCATCCAAACTGTACGACGATTTATATGTCCTAGAGATGGCTATCGGAATTTAATATAATAATCTGTACGAGTCGTTCCACGTTCAATCGATTCGAATTTCAACCACCGCTTCTTTTATTCTCTTTCGAATGGGCGTCATATTTTTTTGACGAGTCGAATTTTTTCGAGCGATCCAATTTATCCAATTGATAAATTGGTATCTCTCGGTGTCCTCATCGAATTTACCCTACTTTGGCTGTCGTATATTGAAACAATTTAATCTTCGCGCGCTGACCACTTGTTTTTCATCGCGGTATATTGAGGAACGTTATCGCGCACCGAATTTAAAATGTAGGTATTTCGGAGCATTTCGGAGAATAGCCCGAATGAGGCAACAACTCGCTGAGCGATCTTCGCGCGCACCGCCTCATATCATATGCCCCAAATACGGACTCTGAAATTCCCATAACTCGAGTCGTCGGACGTACGGTCCGTACGGTTCTCCACGAGCTTTTCAATTATTATCGTACCAATTGGGGAAAATAAAAAATTTTTTTTAAAAAACCACGAAAAAGGGAGTGCAACGAGAAAGAAGGCTGAAATAAAAATAAACACTGAGAATAATTGGTGCAACCTGCTGCATCTGAGCCCAGAAACTTGGAGCTTGGAGCGGATCGATTTATTTTATTCGTGCACTCGCGAGCTCTTCTTCCGTGCATGCTCTGTATACCGCGCGTCAAATAATCGTCATTCGTCAAATTTTAGATTATCTTTTGGAGAATATTGTGTTGATTATTCGAATGAAAATAGTGAAATAAAACTAAAATCTCTTTGAATGTGAGTTTTATTGGATAAGCAGCTCGGAGCCTGAAAATTATTACTCACCGATGTTGACGATACGTATTCCTTCGTCGTCAAGAAACTTGAGAGCAACGGAAACATTTTCCAATTTTTGAGATCGAAAAGTAGGCTTTTTGTTGTGCTTCGGTAATCTCTTTTGTGCCAATACTTCGATAAGACTAACGAGACCAAGACCGTCGGATAGATCCGTTTCCAAATCGTTTATATGTTTGTTCACTATTTTAAGGTGTTCGTTGGCCCATCTCGTAAATGTATTCTGTTGTATTCTCTTCCATTCGGCATCCTCGGCTAATTCGCGCTCGATCATTTCGTCCTCCTCCTCCTCCGGGGAGTTCTCGCTCTTGACTGACTTATCATTCTCATTCATCTTATCGGCCTGGTTGCTTGTGTTTTGCCGGGGAAAGGAAGCTTAGAATTGCCCCACGATGGTTGGTTATTTCGCTAACGTAGCGCACTCTGGAGGAGTGCCACACAGTGGAGGTGGAGAATCAAAGAGAGAGAGGAGAAAGATTTTAAACGTGCGTCGATGGGTTCCAGTATAGTCGACGATATAAGAGTCTCTTAAGCTCGATTTTAAGAACGAGTGTGCGTGGGTCGCTCACTTGTTCAATATTTATTTTTAAAAAAAATCAGAAATTCAACGAGACGGGTGCCTCAGATTCGCGGCTGGCCAGTTCGCCGGTATAATCGTTTTCAAATGTACAGCAGTTACTCGCCAGTCGTCGAGACCACGTGACTCGAGCGACTTTGAAATATTCAACAGGGAACTCCGTCTGTCTCTTATCCTCGATCGTTGTCTTATCTGTTGGCAAGAATAAAAACAAGTGACATTAATTTTCCTCCGTGACACGCCGAATTAATATTATTATTTTTATTTCCTTTTTTTCTTCATACATTCATATTCACAAAACGTAAACTTGTAAACAATTGATCGATCGAGATCCAAAAGCATATTTGACAGAAAAGCTCGACGATTTCGAAAGCCAAACGATAGTAAACATATTCGCATAAGATGCGAATATAGAGTTTATATAGGAATGAGAAACGAGCGTATACGAGCCAGTTTCGGTTAAGTACCCGTTGGCATTGAACACATCACCGAACGACGACGAGCAAAATCAGCAAATGATTCATTCTCGTTGTAATTGTGAAATTCCCGAGGATTCTCTCAGTGACAAAAAAGATTAATTTAGCCATGCATCGTGGATCTGTCACATTTTCAAATTTTTCATATGAAATTCTGCTCAGTTCGATTAAGCGAGACGCTCGCAACACCATTGCATCGAACAATGTTGAGGTTTATGAAAATATTGAAAATTGCTCAAGTGCGAAAGTATTGGAAGACAAGACAATTTTCATAGTAAACATTTCTTGGAGCTCCTCTTTGCCAACCTATTTTAAAAATACTTTTCGAAAGTTGGGCCCCTAGCCGAGAATATCGCGTATATAGATCAAATCGAGCGTCAGATTCGAGGATTTACGTAGAGTACAACAAGAAAAATTATGGTGAATCATATCTGAAATCTCACGTCTCACGCGATATTCGAGAAAATCATTCGAAAAATGATGAAAAGTATTATTATTGTTTCGAGTGGGACGTAAATCACTTAAAGAAATACGCAACTTGCGTGAACGTTAAAGACCTTTCAACGCAAATGTTTTTTTAATAAACAGCGTACCAATGAGAAGGCAGAAAAAATTTTCAAGCGGTTTCAAGTCATTATCTGATTATCGGATTAGTCTGAAATTTGCCAAGAGTCTATATATATTGTAACTCTTGGTGATTCACATAAACGTTACGTGCAAATATTGCATCTATCTGAATAAATTGAACGTTAAATGTTGAGACAATCGAATATGTCAATTCAGTAGATAATCGGAATCGAATGAATGTGTGTGTGTGTGTGTGTGTGTGTGTGTGTGTGTGACGAGTTTATTGAAAAAAAAACCGTGCAATCTATGTCGGAGAAAATAATCTTCACCCTTAAATAGGAAACTTGAATAAACAATAAATTACCTCGAACTGGATGAAAAATCTCAAATTTCTCGGGAACAGATACTGAAAATGTGAAAACCCTATAGCACGGATTTTCAAATGGTTATAAAATCCCTTGTCGGGTATTTCACGAATCACTGAACCCACTGGGCATGCACTCACAAGTGTGTTTAGATCGCAAATAAATTCGCTGACTCCCAACGGTAAAAGAGTGAAAAGAAAAAACAAAAAAGGAGGAAAATCTGGTTGAATTTTAGCGTTGTCGCCCGAAAGAGTGAAAGTTTCGAAGATGATGTGTCGGCGTTGCACACCGAGTTGTTACGGAGTCGAAAGCAGCTCTGAGTTTAAGTTCTCCAAGAATAGTTTAGCGTGTATCCCTCTCGACGTTTGTAGCCTCCCGAGAGTCACACCGCAACGCGTATACGAATATCCATCCTATCTTGCAGCTCTTTCGACGTTTTTACCCCCGCAACATCGTCCACGGAGGGGAATACTGCTACGATTTCTATATATACACGAACGACTAATATCTCAACCGCAAACTGAAACGTTACGAAAAAAACACGGTACACCTCGCTACCCGTTTATATATCTATTTATATACATCCCATATACGTACCAAAATTTTTCAGATTCAATGAGAATGACTCAAACCCTCATTGTCGAACCGGGGACTCGTCTACGAGGGGAGGATGGAAACGAATAAAAATGAAAAAGATCGAACGAAACTTTAGAAAGGAATTTCAACATCGAAAAATTTAATCGAGCGGGGCAGAGCCTTAATTTTATCATCGGTAGTTCCATAAGAATCAGATTCTCATCAATATTCTGATTTCCGATTCTCAATTTCAATTTTTAATGCCAATTTTTTTTTTTTCCATGAAAAGTTTTGAGTCCAAACGTTGATTATCCAAAAGCATGATAACGATCATCAAGCAAAATTTTTAAATATTGTCGTCGATGATTAAACTTTTCTTTTATCGAACACACCGAATCAAAAGTATTATGTTTGTTTGTTTGTTTTTGTTTTGATTCTGTATGGATAACAATTGACTAATTCAAAGTTTGTAGTTGAAATTCATTCGAATGCACCATCCATTGATCGATAGTTTTTTTAACTCTAGCGAGAAAGTATCGGTGAAGCAATCTGACAATATTTGTTTCACAGAGGATTCGACCTACTAAAAGTGAAAAATAAAAAAAGAAATGAGAGGGAGGAAGATTAAAACGCGTCGTTACCTTCGCGAGCGACTTTGGAATAACGGACCGTATATGGTATCAGCTGAGCTCTTGGGGAAAAATACACTATCACGAGAAGGAGAGAGATTCGAGTTACAAACACAAGGGCAGGCAAGCGCACACACGAGTGGGAGATGAGTTGCAAAGCGGCGGGAAAAAATGGCTTCTCGCCCGATTCGCATAAACTCGATGAAAATGGTTAAATAGGACTGTGCGTACGATCGTATGTGTACCGGTAAGTGCGAATCTTGCCCGATCGATCGCAAAAAATAAAAAAAAAATTTTTAAAAAACATTTTTCGATTCAAACTATTCTCCACATTTTTTACGGCTTAGATAAAAAAAATTTTTAAATACTCAACTGCTAAAAAATATTGAAAAACAAATAACAATTCCAGAACGAATGTGAGTTTTTTGTTATAAAACAATAATAAATTGGAAATTCAACCGACGCTTCCAAGTTCTACAGAGTCTTCGACACCTTTCTCATTTTTTTAGACCACACGCATGTTGGTTTTGAATTATTCCGATTTTTTTTCAAAACCAGAGAATCCGAAAGTTACGCCTTCACCGATTGCACTGCTTTTTTTGCGGCTTCGTCAAGGTCGTCCTCCATTATGAATGACAATTTTGAGTCTTCGAGAATTTTTCTCGCTTCCGTCACGTTTGTACCTTCGGAATAAAATAGTGAATATCAATTCTCACTCTTTTGCGTGGCGATTGATTGATAACTGTAACCACGACATATTGATATGAATGAACAATTATCGAAGAATAAAAGGTCCTACCTTTCAGTCTAACGACCACGGGTCTTTTTATGCCCAAGCTCTTAGCAGCTGCGACAATTCCTCTTGCGATTGTTGCGCAATTGACGATTCCACCAAAAATGTTGACAAAAATAGCTTGCGCCTTAGGATCTAGAAATTTTTGGAAGAAAAATTTACTTATAAACATCGAACCGGACGACTTCGTACCGAAAGCCAAATATTTTAGATTTTCGTCGATATATCCTTAACGGTATCGACTAGTCTGAGACGTCATAAGAATATAGCTATAAAGTATGAACCTTCAGCAACTATTTTGAAGGCTTGAAAAACTTGATCCTCCGTAACGCTTCCACCGACGTCCAAAAAGTTCGCCGGATCTCCGCCGTTTAGTTTTATTATGTCCATTGTAGCCATTGCCAAACCGGCTCCATTTACTGGAAAAAAAATATATATATATTAAACTCAATTGATTGGTCGTTTGTCAAGAGAACGAGTCAAGTTCGATAAAAAAATGAACGGACCTAAACAAGCAATGTTTCCATCCAAGCTTATATAATTCAAATTGTGTTCGGAGGCCGCAACTTCGGCTGGATCTTTTTCAGTAACGTCTTCCATGTTGAAAATATCTCTCTGACGGAATTGTGCATTATCGTCAAAAGATATTTTGGCATCGACGGCGACTACTTGTTTGTCCTCAGTTTCAACAAGTGGATTTATTTCGATTTGCAACGCGTCGATATCAACAAAAAGACGCCAAAGATTTTTGAGCTCGTGTACAGCCTTCTCACGCACTACGTTATCCGTAAAACCCAAAAACGTAGCCACGTCGTTTGCTATTATGTCATCGATACCATAGTAAATGTCAAGCGGTACAGTTTTTATTTGATCCGGTGTTTTCTCAGCGACCGATTCAATGTCCATTCCACCAGCTGGAGAAGCTATCAGTACCGGACCGTTGTTTCCACGATCCATCAATATACAAACGTAGGTCTCTCTCTTTATGCTCACAGATTCTGCTATCATCACTTTTTGAACAAGGATTCCATCTTTATGAGTTTGTTTGGTTATTAAACGATGACCCAGCATATTCTTCACAATCTCGAGAACCGCTTTTGGACTGTAGTCGAGAAATAAAAAAACATAAATCAGGCATCATCGTTACAGCAGATAATTATCTTCTTGAACGGCTAAAGCGGAGCTTGTAATTGCATGATTTTATGATAAAAATTTTCCAATGCGCATCCTGTTATCCGCGATAATGGCTATTCTTTTTTCAGCAAATATCAAAATGCTGATCTATTTGTATCAAATTTCAAAACGCTATTCTATTTGCATCAAATTTGTATTGATAGTATCGCGATTACTCTTTCGTGAGATGAACACCACCTTTGAAACCATGATCGAACCACCCTTTTCCTCTTCCGCCAGCCAATACTTGTGCCTTTATGACATACTCATCGACATCTGAAATTCCAGAGATAAAACCAAGTTTGAACGATTATCGTAATATTATTGAAACTTTTATTTATATACTCTTCAGATTCGAGTTTATCGTGTAGAACTATAATTTTCTACCGACACAGTAAAATTAGAAGAGTATATATCAACTTCCATTTTAGCTCGGATACGTGTTTTTTTTTTATTCACATTTTAAAATGATAAATACTCACGAAATTTGTCAAGAGTCGAAGGTGCTTTATTGAGATCGTCGACAATGGTGAAATTCTGTACGGAAACTCCACTATCTTTGAGCAATTCTTTGCTTTGATATTCAAGAAGATTCAATTTACGTGCCGGTACAAAATTCGCTATTAATAGTTTGTTCAAACTGTTCACATTGCTAAGAATTCTTCTCGATAGTAAACCAGACATGGTTAACCTAATTTTGCGAATATGTCTTTGAATCGTGATGTAAAAATGTTTTCAATATCCAAAGTCTGTTTTCTCGTTACATATGCAACTGGAATTAAAAAAAAGATAAGCTATCATGCAGCGGCGGCGGCAGCTGTGTTTTCAGTCGCCCGAGTCCCAAGTATATTATTTTCTTTACCGGTTGTACTCGTATATTTTTACTTGTCTTTTTTTCTTTTGTTATCGCGATTAACCGGCGGCGAAAGAAAAAAATATCCGCCAGTTGTTTTTTTGTATGCAAATATACGGGTAGGGACTAGATTGGCCGAACATGGCCGCCGTCACTATTTCCGGTCGGCCAAAGTCACTAGCCGAAAAAAATGGGGTAAGATAGTTGTAGAAACAAGGCACAGATGTCGCAATAAGCTTGTTCGTCGATAATTCAGAAATTACAGTCTCGGCGGCAGGGGTTCTCAATGAATTGAAATACGCACACCTGTTGCCACCCAAGACTCGTTATCGTAGCAGCTGCTGCACGTCGTTTTGACGTCAGGTTATGGTCTCAAAGTGTTGTTTCAATGCGGAATGTAAACAATGAGGTGATTATCACCATCATTATTAATTCGTGTTTAATAATAATAATAATTATTATTATTATCATCAAACACGAATTAATCGCGTCATTGATAATTGACTCCTTCCACTTTAACTAATTATTTTCATTCATGAATTACACTCCGCATGTATCAACACTTTGGGGATCATAACCTCAAATGTCAAGACGACGTATCGTACAACTACCCAAACAAGTCTCGGAAGCGTATCTATTCGTATGTATTCATATGAGAACGAGAACCCCTGCCGCCGAGGTCGACGAAAAAGCTTATTGCGACATCTGTGCCTTGTTTCTACAACTATCTTACCCCATTTTTTTCAGCTAGTGACTTTGGCCGACCGGAAATAGTGACAGCGGCCATTTTCGGCCATTCTACTTGACGCTGACAGCATTAAGGTAAGAGTCGCGCGACTCTATGGTCAAATGACTATTTATTAATCGTCGAAATAAAATAGGTTATAAGAAAGGTTTTCTGTATTGAATAAATCTTGGGGCAATTTTAACTGTATTCGTATAAATTTATACAAGATCATGTTTAATAATTTATGATTAGAAATATCTTATGATTGCTTATTTGACCCGGTTTTTCAATATATACATATATATATCGGTTCTCTTCTCACCTGACAGTCGAAAGATATCATAGCCTCCAAACTCGCCGGCTATCACGAAAAGTATATATATATGTATACATTCTTAACGTTGCCAAGTATATCGAGCCACTTCATGGCAGTCGATCTCCTGCCATTTTCTGAGTTTTCATCGAGATTATTTTAAAAATTCTCTTCGAATCAGTCGATGGCCCTATATTTTTATGGTCACATTAGAATCTTTATAATATAATCTATGAGGAGCAATTTTAACATAAACTATATCTAATCGATAAGGAAATGAATTCTGCAATCATAGTGTTGGCGGGATGGGTTTCTCATACGATGCCGTGTTATATTTCTATTTTTGATCGTAAATTTCTTTATATAATCTTCGGTAACCTATTAAATCCTTTAGCCATATGAAAGTTTATCACGTAAAAATGATATAATTTAAAAATCACGAGTTCGTCTAATATAGATTGTCGCGCGACTCCTACCTTAATAGCGCTATTTTGCGTTCGACTTGGCGTTGTTGTTTAAACGTTATACAAGCGTTTAGATGGATGCGTTTAGAATTGTGTTCTCAACGCTCCCGAAGTTCAAGTGGTTGAACGCATCCACAGAGAGAATCGTCTGTTATCTCTGTTATCGTACTACTGCTTGTTTCGCTGTCTTCACTTTTCGATGAATCCAGTGTTATTTCGTCGAGTAATTGAAAAAGTACTCTAAGGCTCAAGAACCGCCTAAACGTCAGAGTGTAGTTCCGGGCAGTAAGCAGAGATGTCACCACGGTTGTTTTTGTCGGTAAAAAAGATTCAGCGGCCGAGACAGGCGACACGGATTCTCAACTTTGTTGATAGTCGAATAAAGGACTTATTAGTTTCGTGATTATATTTTCCGTACGAAACGAAAACCGTTGTATAGGTAAGTGAATAAAGAAAATTTGAGAAATAAAGGGATGATAAATAAAATAAGTGCGTGTGTCTTAATGTTGCAATCGTGTTTTTCCAAGCCCGTTCTTAAAAATTTATGTTTTTAGTGTACGAAGCATGGTACGAACATAATTTATACACATCGTAAAATTTATATGAAATTATCAACGGGTCGGGAAAAAGGTTATTGCTCTCCTATTGAATTTTCAATATTTCATTTTTAAGAACGGGCTTATTATTTATCGTCCCTTTATTTCTCAAATTTTCTTTACCTTTACAACGGTTTTCGCACTGAAAATATTAATCACGAAACTAATAAGTCCTTTATTCGACTATCAACAAAGTTGAGGAACCCGTGTCGCCTGTCGGCCGCTGAATCTTTTTTACCGACAAAAACGACCGTAGTGACATCTCTGCTTACCGCCCGGAACTACACTCTGACGTTAGGCTAGGTTCTTGAGCCCTAGTGTCAGCTCTATCTCTATATAGACGGGGCTGGCGAGGCGAGCATTGTAGCACGTGTTTATTTTTTGAACTAAAACCAAACTAAAACGAAAAAACGAAGTGCGCGTTGTTTTTCTCCTCTCTATAAAATTTGAAATTTACTTCTTATATTATTAAATAAGAACAGAATTAATGGGGAAACAAAAAAGAAATAGACGTAAACTACATAAAGAAAATCCTACGGGTCTTGTGTCGGTTAAAGATTTCGATGAATCCACGGAAGATGTTGAAGAAAATCGAGACTCCGCACTTCAAACAGTATGCGGCCAGGTGAGATTTTTCGCTGTTTCTTATTTTTTCAACAAACACCACATGTGTTAATGTTTATACGTGTTTTTTAAAAATTGTTCCATTTGACCTCTTGATTCTTTCTGGTTTTATGTATTCGCTGGTTGCGAATATATAATTCTCATTGTTTCGGTTTGTTGGTTAGGATCCATCAAGCTAGGTTATACACGCTCTGCACAAGTTCTTTTTTTTCTGTACGTTTTATAAGTCGTTTTAAAAAATTGGAAATCCTCATATTTCGGTAGATACATATATAAGAGTTGCCGCAAAGCTCGCGCCGATCTGTTCAATAATAAATGGTGTAAAGCTGCCAAACAATGGAATGTCGATAGCTTTAAATTATCATGTAACCATTTCTGAACGGGATAAAGTTTGCAATGATGTGGAGTAGAATATCATCTTTTAATAAATTGAATTTGTTGGAGATGGATTTTTTCAATTTAGACTGCTCTACTGTTTTCTATGGAAGAATTAAAATCAATGTTTCTTTAAATAGATGTTTTTTTTTTTTTTAATGATGAACTTCATGGTTCAAAATATAAACATTAAGTACGATTGATAAAAAAGATTAGGAAACTTTGAAAAAAATGCAATGAATTTATAGATTGTAAGTATATTGACAATAATTCATTTCAGTTGCAATCACCAAGCATGGAAGAAAAGTTATCAGCGCTCCAAACTGTTGAATCAATGTGCTGCGACAAAGGTCAAGCACTGCTCATTCTTGACAGAGGATTAGCAAAAATCATTGGGCCATTGCTGGTAGATTCATATATTACAGTCAGAGCTGCTAGTGCCTCTGCCTTGAGACGCTTGGGTGAAAATGGTGGAGAAGAGGCTTATGAAGTTCTGCTTCAGGATGACGTAATGACGCCATTAACCGCCCTGCTGAAAAAGGTTTGGATTGAGTAAATTCAATACATTATTCACTATTTCCCTCCGACTCGATAAACGATAACAACAGGTTCAATAAAAGCCATCATCAATAATCTTTATAATAATGGCACATTTTAAATGAAATTGTCTACCGAACAACTTATACTTTGTAACTCAAACCACATTTCGTGATTTCTAAATTGATTACATCTTAAGTAACTTTTTTAAAACCTATTTATAACAAATAAATAAACTATGGAGTTTATCTTCGTTTTTTTTCTTGTCGAGTTGTATTATTTTTCAGAAATCAGTTTCTATCAAATACAAAGCGAGTAATTTATCTTTTCTGAATTGGGCAAGTGCAAATTTAATATTTCATTTTTCATTTCAAATCCTAGTATTACAGTAACTGGCAACCGAACCAGCCGGTGGAAAGTACTAAGGGTCGTATGGATGATGAGAAAGAAACTTTAATAGAGGCAATAACACTGTTATGGTCTTTGTGTGAAAATAGCGAATGCATCATGAAATATTCCAATGAAGAAAAGCTTGTTTCGCTGTTGGTAAAATTATTGGATCATACAAGGTATGGGTCGGTGGTAAGCGTTGTGGCGGCACAGTGTATGCTAACGCTTACAGAAGATAATCCATCGGCGTTGGAAGAGTTAAAGGAACATGAACAGATGCTCCTCAGCGTTTTGAATTTGAAATCGAGAAACGAAAGAGAGAGCAGTGAAATAATACCTCTGAAAACGCTCACAGCTGGATTGTTGATGAATCTCAACAATGAATTCACAACAAAATCTGATAATATTGCAATAATGTGTAAAGTGATGGGTGTTCTTGCTGAAACTTTGGCTATAGATCACAAAAGTATAATAGTTGAATTGGCATCTATGTTACCGAGTGAAAAGGGCAATCTGTCGCGTAGTACGAGATTCAAGTTACAAGCAGCAAAAAAAATTCTTGGAGCTCAACAACAAGCTCTTGAAATTTTAACAAACCTATGTTCCGACGAGCAAGATTATCAACTTGACACTGAATTTGACGATTCCGATCAAACCGAATACGAAAATGAATACATGGATGACGATCCTATGACCGATAAACCGTCTTGTAAAGTTATTTCCAATCTACCCGTCACCCTCATAGAAGTTATAACGAGTACTGCTTTGAATGACAATATTATCGATAAAATTTTGGCTCCTGATAAATCAGTAATCGAACAATTGAATGCCTTTTCCGATTGCGAATCCGTCATAAAGCAGATACACACATTGCGTTGTCGAGCTTTTCTTTGTCTCAATAACTTGATTGCGAGTTTAGATGTCGATATATTTGGAGGTGTTGAACAATTGTACAGGTAAAATCAGTGACAAACGTTACTCATAATTACATATTTTATTAAATGAGTTTTACTTCAATATATCTTGAAGCACTAAAGACGTTGAAAATCGAGACCCTGTGCCTGATATTAATTACTCAACTGATTTAAGGTTATGGCTTCAAATTGGGACCATCGTTTTTCACGATTGCGAGGCAAATGACATTGAATTACTGGAATCTGCGACCGCGGCTATGCGCGCAGTTGTTCAAAAATTGGCTGAATTACGAGCGAACACTTTTGAAAAATTAACAATTGCCGATATAGAACCAATGTTGAACGGCGAACGACATTGCACCAATCCAAATATTCGGGTAAATTTAATCCGGATGTTGGGCAATGTGGCTTTAATTATAAGCCCTTCGATTGAGTATTCTGGATTAGTCAAAGTATGTAATGTTTTATCTTTTCCATTTTCTTTCATAATCATCCGATTGTTTTTTTGTGAAAGTTTGATCTTCCTATGTAGCACGTTTCTACATCTCTGTTGGATATTTGTATTCGAGAAACCGAAGTCTGGGTAATGGCTGAGGCGTTGGACGCCATTATGGACATTTTTGCAGAGGATGAAACAGATCTTATGGCCGAAGAAATAAAACTCCTTCCAAAATTGCACAGTTTAGTTCCCATTTTGACAAATAAGGTAATGAACAATTCAGTAAAGACAACTATTCATCATTTTCAGAACTTGGCATACTTCTTTCATCTGTTAAGCTAGTGTTCATTTAAATTAACACACAACCAGAAAAAATTTAAAACAACGCCCTAATTCACGTAAAATTAATCACTTGGACTTATCTGATTGTGTTTTTGTATGTATTTTAGATTCGTCAACAAAGAAAAAATTTAGGAGACCACACTTCGGTAGTGTCTACAGTGAAAACGAATTTATCACGATTTATTAAGTATAAAGAACGTCAGCTGGCAAAGCTCAAGTAAGAATTTATATCTGTTATTTTGCTCATTGGTTAAATGATAACAACATCCCCAAAGGAAATACTTTTCAGTAAACATGTTTAATTTTTATGCGATTCAAGAATATGTTTCGAACCGGAGTTGAGTAAACCGTTTGGATATTGATTCATTTTTTTAGTGTAATATGTCCAATAGTATAAACTTTATACCAAAAAAATGTTATTCTATTAGAATTGAGAAGGCCACGAATATTATTTAGAGGAAGTGTGGTCCAGCATATGTGGAATACCAGTATGTTTTTAAGGAATATCTGAAACATTACAGGAGAGAACACGAGGAAAACTGTTTGAAAAACAAAAAAAAAAACTATAAGGCTTTGCTCACTTTGAGCAAAAAATTTAAAAAAACTTAAGAACTTGGTTAAATTTTGAGTTGAGCAGAAAATGTCAAAAAATGACATTCGAGGTAAATTGAAATAGGCGAATTAGAAACTTCATATTAATTGGAAAATCATCAAAGTATCTTTCATTAAAGTATCAGTCATATTTTTTCGACGAAAAATGATCCTGGGAGATACGAATATTCCTGCTGGACTCATCCAGAGGACAACAGTTATCAGCAATCCTCTTTTGGTTGATGACACAGCTCCAATTGGTTTTTTTTTCCTTTACCCACTTTCATCTACATCATTGAATATACGCGTAGCCAAAAAGTTATTTTCAAATAAATTTTTGTCCAGATTATCATAAAATTCGTCATTGTCTTTTTGTTAAAACCATTGGCTCTTTCTTGTAAGGCTTCTATCGGCTGTCTTATGAACAAGATTTGATTGTTCCATTTGAAAAATCCTTTCATCAACCAATATCTGCCAGTGAATCAATTTATTAAGGGATTTTCAATGTTGTTTTTTTACAACTAACTGGTATCAATTTTTGTAGATCCATTCGGGTTAAACCATAAAGTGTACTCTCCATCACCAGAGGCGTATTCTACAAGCTTACTCGCAATGTTTTTGTTAAATATGGGCTTCCGAATAATCACTTTATTCGTAAGTTCCGAAATAGAAGGACCTTATTCCTCATTGCTAATCGAAACAACGTCGACCTTGGTACGCTAAAAATGCTAGTCGCTTTTAAATAATCCTTTTTTATGCGGATAGCATCAATTGAAAATTGATTATAAAATTTAATTATAAAAAAGCATCTTTTATTTTTGAACTGCGTAATAAATTAATGCGAAACTATAAAATGATAACACTGTTGGATATTTTGAACGATTTGTATATAAATTTAGCTCAATAGTTTGAGTGGTCGAACTTGATAAGATTCTTATAGAAAAATGATGTACATCAACGATGCTTCCCTCTATCCGCCACGATGTAAATAACAGCAAAGCGGCTCTTTTTAACACCTCACACGGTTCAGTCGTCATGTTAAGTTTAAGTTTGAGCCATTAAATCGGAACTGGCGTCAGTAGTTACTGATAAGTTTCGGTATTCCAAATTACCTGCAGTATTCAATATATGCTACACTTCCTCTACTGATAGGTAAATTAAATGACATTTATTCTTGGCTTATTAGAAATTGGTGCTCAATTTGATTATTGAATTTAAATACATAGCATTTACACTTGTCCATTATGTGCGGAAACATGAGAATTAAAGTTAAAACGTACATTAATAGTTAACTTAACTAAAAGTTATTACTAATATCAGACTCTCATTTCTCTTTGACCAATGAGGATAATTCTTAATTTAATGTACGGAATGAATATTTGTACAAATATTAAAAAATACTATGCGCTACTTCTCTGTAAAGCAATTAATAAATTTGCCACAAAATTGTATTAACTCATCGTAATGTTCATCAATTTTAAAAGAATGTCGAAAGGATCTATCTACGTCCAGCCTATTCGGAGTAATTTTTGCCTGATTATGTCCGTTCCCGAGAAAGCATTGTGTCCCGAAACATTTCATTTTATTTTGCCGAATTATCATATGTTAAAATTGCCTGGACCGATTAACTCACAAAAAAGATCGATTAAAAAAATATCCTCCCCCGATGAAATATCACTTATTATAGTCCAATCAACAACTTCGAGAAGAAAAAAAAATCCATTGATTTTCGAAAAAGTAACCAAACTGCATAATTACCGAAAAATCAATTAGATTGTGAAAAATATTTAAAAAGTTTATGGCTTTTGTGGTGATATGTAGAATTTTATCCGATTGCCGATCCGCTAATTTTCGTTAGAGTTTTCATCAAAGCTGCGAAAACTAGAATCTAGATTTCGTTCTGACCATGCCATTGCCTCACATTAATGAAAATAATGTTGATATAATGTAGGATAATATTAATTTATTTCCATCGCTTTTTCAACCTCAGTACATGATATTCATTACATAAATAATAACTTAATTGCGTTGTTCAATAATAGGAATTAGGTACGAAACCTGTCTAATTCAATTTTTGTTGATGCTCACTTAATTTATAATATATCAAACAACGTTTTCGATTGATTCTTTTATTCTTGCTTATCGGATACGTCGCGTAAAGATAATAACGCTTGACATATCTAAGATATAAATTATTACACGCATACATTTCTCGAGTTTTCTCCTCGGTGCACTCATCAACAATTATTCATGTTAATATCGATATTGAAAAACCCTTCCATACATAAATGTTTTTATTTTTTCTTACATTTTGTTTTTTGTTCAATAATCTTTTCCGTTTACCCGCATTTTTTCCATATACATTTTCGCGGCTCTCAATGTTTAACTCCAAATACATTTCTTCACAATCTTGAAGATATTTTCAGCTCTACGAGTTGCTATCACGTGAGTTCTATGATTCATCGCGCGGAAGACTGTTGCTCATTACTCTTTCCTTCATTTTCCGCTTATTTTTTTTTTCTGTATGACGCTACTTGAAATTATTCATTGGAAAATTTTCGTGTTTATTTTCTGTATGCCCAACAAAATTCATTGAAAAAACCCTCCTCCTCCCATTCGCGGTATATCAGTCGTTACTAGAAAATCAGTAATTTTATTAACCACCGACACTTTCCACATTATAGTGTACGATTATGGCGCGATTTTTCTATCAATGTCTGCTCATTTTCAACGCTTACGGAATAATTTCACCATGAAATCGTGACAAATATAAATAGGTTTTTTCTTCTATTCCACGGTGAAATACACTTGTTGGTTAGTTTTCCTGTGAACATGTATCCATTTCTTTATTACAAATTTTTCATGCTACTGTGAATTCTCACATCTTCGATTGACACTAAATAATTTTGACTCCGAGTTGTGGAAACAATAAAAAATACTTTGATTTTTTATCGCTATGAAAGGGGATTCGAGTCATAGGAATGTTTCGAGAAAATTGGTGAATTGTTTCTCACAATTTTTTTGACTGTCTAATATCTTGTGATAATTTCATGAAAATCTCAAATTAATACCGTGCGAACAGGCATTGAGACGAATGATTTAAGGATTTTAATTTTCAAATTATATCCATTTATTTTCTTCAACAGAAACCTTCGATCAAGCATTAGATAAACTCTTGAATCAACCATTCTCCTATTCCATCAATATTATACTAGGATTAAATATAATAAAACTCCTCAATTTTAAATGCATTTCCAATTACTACTTTCCTCTCGATGGATTTTCTACTGTCTTGGTATGAAAAAAAATAAAAATAAAAATAAAGGGGCATTTCAATAGCCTTCCTTCGAAGATGGACTGAGACAAATTTTTCCATTTATCAACAACGTATCTGTCTATCGTTCTGGTTTATCCGGCATGTTTCAAAATTATTAAGAAATGTAGGCCTCGCTTATCTCACGGAACAATTACCTTTTTCACTTTGTTAAAAAAAAAAAATACTCTATTTTCCTCCGATATTCATGCTATAAAGAAGAGAAAATAAAATCATTGGTTTTTTTCATTGATTCAACTGAATTAGCATAATATTTTATTGTTTCCGAGAAGTTTTTCCCTCCGGCAAGGAGTACTATGGAAATTTTGGATGAAAATGATTTATTTTCGGATTTCAAAGAATTAAAAAGACCAAGGAATCGGGAGAACACGAAAATTCTATTCGTTCCGAGCGCGTGGGCGGAGCCAAAAATCTAATACTACTGCACTAATAGTATTAGTGTATTCATGCATACTGCCAGCGCCACCATAAAGGGGGCTCCGGCGTTTTTGGAGTCATACAGAGCTATACGTATACACGAAACACGCTCACTTTCAAATAAGTATGTGTACGCGCACGGAGCGAATAAAACGTTGTGCCAGGTTTCACCCACCTCTCTGTAAAACAAACTTATGTATTTTGTATACTTCTACATATTGTCCATATTAAGATAATTCTCTTTTTAACGACAATGCCATTATATCTCATCGTTGATGATATGGGTATAAAGAGTTCATAAATTTTGAAATTTGTAACTTTTTTCAATATTTTTTTTTTTTTTTCGAGAGTACGGATTTGGAATTGGCAAGAATGAAAATGATTCCAAAAAGTAATAAATAAAATAATGGCGTCGAGACGCTACCGCATCTCTTGATTTAGAAATGTTTTTCAACAGCCAATTCAAGGGATTTCCTCTCCTTATTCAACTTTTTTTGAACATTCATTCAAAACATATTATCGGCTATTTGCCAGATCAATGCGGCACCGCATGAGATCCGTGTTTTGTGAGTTTCTTTGCGTATTCCTGAAATCCAGAATCTGAAGAATCGAGTATAGGCAAGATTCAATTTGTTTTTCAATTCGTAAATACATAATATATAGGTATATGTGTATGCTGTAAATTTACTGATCCTTGATAAAAAGATTCGAGTATCTTCCTTGTCTCTATAAGATTTTAACGAGTTGATAGTAAATTTGAAAAAAAATGAAAATCTACATCTTTTCCAATATCACTTAGCCGACCTTTTCCAAGATTTAATGTCAATCGACGTCAGTATACGAGTTTTATATATATTCGTATATGAATCCACCATAGATTTATATATCAGTTGCGTAAAGATATCGAAAATCATAGTTGGGATTGACCAAATATGGCATAAAAAGTTAGCTCTTTATTGCATATGTCACCAAGTGGTCGAGTTTTTTTATTCCCCAATCGATTATAAAATTCATATTCTTTTCATGCACTTTATCCCATTTTATTTGCAAAACTAATGCCCTATCACCTATCACGTCTAGTCTGTGTGGGGTTGAAATACATGTATGCAAGATTATGTTATCTCAATATCATCGTTTTGTTTGAGTTCAATTAAGAAGGTACTTGCATAAAATTCAAATAAAAATGACTTGGTTTTGTTCAATGAAATTTTATGATTTCTCAATGATACTTGAACCGTTTTAGACTTTTCCAATGAAGTTTTTGAAAAATAATAATTAGTCATCAATTGAACATTATTTACGTAAAGACATCGTATGTATATTTGAAACAAAAAATTATTCTCTTCCGAATGGAATTCATCAAAAATATAATATTTTATTTGTATAGAAAAGTGATTCCAAGTGTTGCGTGCAAGTACCCTCTTGGATGCAAACGCATTAATTACAAGATTAAGAATTTTACAAGGAGCTTTTTCTGAATTTCTCGGGAGAAAACATTTCATTACCTTAAATTAATCCTTTATATACTGATAGTGTCCCATTCGAGTGCGGTTAATACGAATCAATATTGAACCTCAAGATATGCATTTTTTAATTTACTTTGCTTCCACCGTTTTTTTAACTATTCAATGCACATCCTTTCAAGAAAACAATAAAAAAAACTTCCAATTGATTTGACGAGAATTGTGTCAAGTAAAAAAAAAAAAAAACATTGTCAAACTTAACGACTTTTAAGGAGATTTTTCAAGTATATTTGACTCTTGGCAAGTACACTGTCGTATTCGACGGAAATAAATAGGAAAACAAACCTTCGCAGCACACACGCACACGCGTGTCTGTGTGTCTTATTATACATGAATATTCAATATATTTACAAATCGTATGTATATATCGAGGGGTTCTTTTTTTTACTCATTGAAAAGTCATCTAAACGTGAATGTTTCTCGAAAAATTGGAAGAGTCCGTATGGAACGAGGCACGAGTAATGTTAAACGGAAGCAGAGTTTCGGTTTAAACCATGACAAAGTCTTATTTTGGCTATACTAGAACAGGGTCTAATACTTGCAATTGCAAAAATATCATGATTTATCATTAAAAATTCGCTTAATGTTTGTCATGAAACATTTGTGCCATTTCCATACCTCGTCGTATCTCATCTTTTTCTCTCTTTACTTCAATATTCCTATTTTATAATTCAAGTCAACAAGTTTCCTATCGAATTATGCTGCCGACTTGAGGTATGCCATAAATAGAGAATCATCAATATATTTGAGATATTGAGATATTAATTTAATCGTAGAAGGTATAGCGTTGGAAAAGTGTTTAGAGCAGAGTGCACATGTAAAATGTATTATAATTGCGATTTCGGAACAACTTTCTTTTCCATCTCTTTTGATTAATGTAACCTTGATGATGTCAATTTTCTTCGGGTCAATTATGCTCTGCAACTGTTCTTTGTAATTCGAATTGGCTCGTTTTGCTCCGAACCGTAAATTATAATGATAATTAAAATAATACAATCATAGTAACAACAATAAGAGAATCAACGGTAAAGAACATAATGCTAGTAATAATATCGTAATAACAAGTGACATTATTATTCGACCAATATTAACGATTATCGTAAGCCGATTCTTTTGCAGTCGAGTCGAATGGAAGCATAGTTGAAATACTACAGATCGTCGTACCGATTTTAGCTTGCGAATTTTCATATCTTATATAATTTACTATGGTTGAAGCGCAAGATCTATAAAACGAAATCATTCTACAAATTCGTCATATGTTTGTTGGGGTTTTTACAATGATTTTTTTCTATTTTTTTAGTTTGCTCTATACTTCTGTCCGTACTTTTTATTCCTCACTCTGTCGTTGACTAGTCATTGTAATTAACAATAAAAATTTACCCTGAAACTGCATAGGCACGCTAAATCGTGCCACGTTAATCAATAGAGTGTACATTGTCCGCAGGTGCGCCTACACTGTCCTCTTTTCGTTTTCTTCTTTGTCTTCCAACTAACTAATATCTCTTTTGTTTTACTTTCATTATTCGTGTACAGTTTGTATATATTGTACGTTTTATTTCGTATTACAGTTTTTGTTCCTATTTATTCTTTCTGTCCAGTCAAAGATTCACTATAGTCTCGTGCAGCTCGAAGACAGATTGTCACAATCTTCTCCGTTTCACGATATAAATCCGATATGAAAAAGCAAATTATTTCGAGGAAAAAATATTCACTCTTGATTATCGAGTATGATTGAATGTTTTATGGATAACTTGTTTTACTTTTCAAATCTCATACGATCTGCGCTTCTACCATAACGTGGGAAAATTTGTAAACGCTATTCGTGTATCATTGTTTCCGTCGTGGATTTGTCTCATTTTCGATTTTTGTGGTTTCTTTTTTTTCTTCTCCTCTTCTCGAGTTATTCATGCTACAATTCGGTAATTCGTGTCTGTAATTTATTAATTCTGGATGTCATAAAAATTGTATGAGCCGATATATTCATTCGTTTTTTCAATAGGGCGCGACATCTCAATATATAATTATATAGTCAATAATAGATAGATAGATAGATGGATAGATAGATAGATAATTATATAATTATAACCACAGGCACGGAACAGTATAACTAAAAACAGTCGTTAAAATCCCCGTCATGCCTGACCAATTATACATTTAATTTCCATCATACGCTAATAATAATCATACAAGATTTACGCTTCAATCTGACATAACAAAAAAATGAACAAATAGAGAACGTTTTTTGTTTGGGTCTGTTATTTGCTGTACCGATTGCGCATGTTTTGTTGTTTCTCTCGTATCTCTGTTAAAAAATAAACCGACTATCAAAAAATCTACATTTGTGCGACTATTCGAACGAAGAGCTTGATCTTTCTCTTTTCTGGTTCTTCAAAAATTTATACGAAATTGTATTTAAAGCCTATTATTAATTATCGTGACGATTCATGTATCATACAGAGCTTTGTACAAACGTTATAATTGGATTTAATTTGTTATAACATTTCGCTTAGAAGCACGTAAATCATCCGGTAATGAGAGATACCTCAATGAATGAGTCGGTCGATGCTATCGATGTAGATTTTAACCGGATGAATTATGAAAAACTTTGTCAAACATTAGTCATGGTTCGCGAGTCAGTTTCTTTGAATCCTGTTTAGCTTTGCTCTGTTTGAATGATTATTTCACGTTTACTGAACATTAGTAACATATATATCTAGGAACTTACCAGCATGTTTTTTTTTTATTTTTCGATATTTAATCGTTATTCTCCCTCCCCCGAATCATTATTAACCAATAGATAATAAAATAGTTTTTGCGAGGAAGCAGCGAGTCCTCTGACACTTGAACTTGAAATTTCGAACCATTCGCTAAGCATTGGAATTCTTGTAAAGTCTTCGCGCTGCACAGAATTCGGTCGTCATATATATTATACATTTTTTTTTACGTATTAACCACTCGCATCGACGCACGCGCACGCACACGCAAACGTATATATAGAAGCGTATGTTACCGACGAAACTTAAATTCAGGGCAGCAAATTAGTGTAGCCAAGAGGGAGCTAATCTAAAAGAAGTGGCATTCAACTGATAACATATGAACGTTTTTATATATAATGTAACATATATGCGTGTGCGTGTGCGAGTGTGCGTATGTATATAATTTCACGTACAAACGCGTACCATGAATCCGCAACATGTTCCAATTTAAATATCTAGTTATACCACAAAAAATGCACGAATGGTCGACGTTTATATAGTCACACATTTCTTCCATTTTCTCTCCAATAATCTTATAGTCAACGGTCTATTTACAACGGTACTATTGTTATTTGTCTGAATAGATGAATTGATATAATACTAAATTGCCCCAAGGCTTAGCTCATTTCGCTCGAGTCATACATTTCGTTATATTTATATATGTAATTATCGCGTAGTATAAACAAAACGAGTTTACGTATTAATTCATAATTTCGTTTGGATCTATATGTAATATTAATTGTTTTTTTTTTCTTTTTTTTTTGTGATAATTGCCATGAGCATTTTTATGAGTTATACTTTTATCAACGTCGTCGCATATTTCGTCTCATCGGAGAGGAACTTTAAGACGCCCCCCTTTTTGTTCTTCTTAGCTAACTGAAGCTCTTCTCAGTTCGTTTGCGTTGCAGCGTTGAATATTCTCGATACTATTCAGGTAAAAGAAAATTTTTGTTTCGTTTGCTCGCCTTTTTTTTGCCACAAAGTACGTCCCTGACCGCCCTCCTGCCGCCCTCAGGTCTCCCTCTCAGGTTCATCTCCTGCCCCATTACTTTATTCATACAGGTTCCTCATTTTTTTTCTCATTTGTCATTTGACTCGATCGTGCCGCTCATAATAATCAGGTGTGATTCTTCCAATTATTTAATTTAGTACATTTTCTGGTGCTTCTTTCACTTTTTCATTGTTCGTACATTCTGTGATAACCGTGCATGTCATATTTTTTGATGAAATTGATAGAATTTTGTTGTTTTCGAAACCTGATGGATTTCATGGAGATAAACATTAGCGTGGTATTTTTTTATTTTCGAATGTGCAATTTGAACGCATAGCAGCGCGTGCTATAAATTACCAGCGTGGTCGAGATTGATTCACGAACAATTGCAGAATATGAATCATGCAGAGTTCCATGAAAAATAAATTTTTTGGTAAAGAGCATCATTATTCGTGAGTCCAACTCGTTCTTCAATCATTATCTTACCGTTGCGAGGGGGGGGGGGGGGTTCGGTTCCAACATGGAAATCTTTATAATCACAATGATTATCAAAATGACCGCTCTAATACGATCACAGACGATTTGTACAATCGAAATCAATGAATTTGTATTCGGTGTGTATAATGCACTCGACCACGTTAGTTTCTACTAAAGCTAAGCAATTACAGCATCGATTCTATACGGAGCGATGAGCCGGCTGGCTGACTGAATCAGTCCATCATTGAACTATTTTATTCACGCTGCATGCCGATCGTCTAAAGCAATCTAGCACAAAAAAATCTTGACTGGAGAGGGACGACCAACCTATCAATCGCTGAGCTTATTTTTCATATGGATTTTTCCAAATGCGAGCGACATGACTGTGTAGATGCTAATTACGATTTTTTATCCGGAGCATCAAAAATGTCGAATCACAAAAATTTGAACAATCAAATGACGTTCCATTTTTCGCCTTTCTTCTCTTCATTCGGCCGGATACAACTTCGTAATTTGCCTCGACATATCATATATTGTTTTTAATTACCAAACAATAATAATAATAATGATGATAATAATAATAATAATAATAATAATAATAATAATAATAATAATTACAACAACAACAACAGCAACAACATCAGCAACATATATTTGAGCAACTATTGGTTACGATTTGATTTCGTCTTTCGCATGCGTCTGGGCGGTGAGTGCGGTTTTGTAAATAACATTCAAAAACCCTCTATGATCGGAGTTTTTTCAACTATTATGGTAAACGAAACATTTGAGCGTTGATTGAAACACCGATTGTAATAATTCATAACGAATCATATTATATATAATAATAAATTATATCGTATACTTGATTGCACCGATCGGCGGCCGGTTTAAACGGGTAAAATATCCGAAAAACAAAAAAAAATCAAAATCAATGATAAAAACAGATACTGTGAAAAATGAAACTCAGCGCCCAGCCGCTGCGATCGAATCAGCAGTCGACACACCATTTTAACACCGTGAGTCGCTGGATTATGTTCATTTTTAGTTTATAATGATTGACAATAAACGGCGAAGATACGACGAGGCAGACGCGACGGACGATCACACACGATGAAGACGACGATGGCATGCCTGAAAAAGCGACTACGACGACCGGATGTTTTTTCTACGAGAGCGGCGCATATCTGACATTCGTTTAAACAAAATAGCCAATTAAATATATCGCAGATAAGCAGTTAACTGCCGCACAATAAATTACCAAAGCACCCGCATACTCGATACTTAGTCATCTTTTTTATATTGTACGGAAAACAATCGAATAATGTGCAGTTAAGATTTTCATCGAATTCGATTTTCGATATTAATTTGATGATGAAAACTTTTTTGCGTAAACTCACTCCGAGTGCTTATCGATTAAGAACAAAAAAAACCTTATTTCGATTGAATTTTGTGTATAATTATAAAATTTAAGAAATGTGTTTAGTAATGATGACATATCGATGATTCCATGTCTCAGAGTAACACACGTGTGTATGCGTCGCTGTGTTGTGTTGATTTTAAGAAATGGATTTGCCATGGAGCTCAACAACTTTATCTTTCCAACGAACGAACAAACATAGTACAGCAGATTAAAAAGCAGGGTGACATTGTAAAATGGTAATCGGTTCGTAAAAGGGTTTTCCAATAACGTTTGAGCTATTTCGTCCGATCACCACTGCATCAATGGTGCCTGCGTATGGAAATTTAGAAAAATGAAAAAATTCATATTTTCAAGTGAACGCAGACACAGCTGAAACGTCGATGGAAAAATAGGAAAAATAATGAATCAAGTCTCGGATTTAAAGATACTACACCGCGGTGCGTTGAGATACCGCGCGTTGAAAAAATTGCCGTAAGTTTGAATGAATAGCAAAATCCACAACTCGATAAGTGTATCTGGAAGTGTGTTGGAGGACGCGTATATAATAATGTGTACTGGATTTTAAATACCGGATGACCACGGCGAGCCATGCTATTTCTAGGAGCCCCACGCCAGGTGTTAAATATTTGCCAAGCGAAAATCACGAGTTCGCCGATGTTTCGGTCCAAATTGACAAATGGTCAACGCGCGGTAGTATCCGCATCTCAACAAGTCGTGTCGCTGAGTAACGCCTCAACGCGACGGTTGCAATGGAAGAACGCATTGTGCCCCATTGAAACTTGACGACTATAATGGTTTATCCGCGCGTGCATGTTGATTAGCTTCGGAATTTGGACATTCGGCGATCTCGGGAGTCAAGCGACAGGCCCCAAAATGGGTACCTCAGCCTGGAGCGGGTGGGGCAGGAGATATTGTCCCCCTAGAAAAGCAGAAAGGAGACCCGAGTACGGCGAGCGTCCCCCTTGGCCCGTCGGGCCATCCCAAACTGTCAGACGGACGGATCGCTGCCGGGGGCGGAGCCCGTCTTGCTGCCGTCGCCACCCGCACCGCCACCGTCGCCATCGGCACCACCACCCTCTCCGCCCCTGTACGGCGAGCCGCCAGACCCTCGCGCCGACAGACCTCGGAAATCCAGGTTGTACTGTAAATCATCAAGCAAAAAAGGGAAACTCGTGTTAGTCGTAACATGATTTTCATTCATTTTTTCATTAGTCAGTCATTTCATTAGTCAGATTGGGGAGCAGGGCTGGATCGGGCGGCGTTACTACGTCAAAAACGATTCAACGATCAACGAGCACTGCGCGCAACATCCGTCACACAGCAGTACCTGCACAACAAAAACTAACTATATATTCTTCGGGGTTATTCGTTTGATCCGTTTTCACGGTAGGTGACAATCCGACGTATCGCGAAAACAAAACAAAAACCGATCCACGCTACGACAAAAAGGCCAAAACAGGTTAGAGGAGCACGGCTCGTACCTCTGACGATCATGAGGCAACACCACCGCACTATGGAATCTTGCTTGGTTAGGCTTCGCTTGCACGATTGGGTATAGCGATAGAAAAAACGAGATGGTTGTCATGTGAGTAAGTGCAAAAAAAAAAACGAAAACTAAAACCAAAATCAAAAACGGAAAAAATGATGGACACGCATGAATGAAGTATAGACGAGTAGACAAATAACAAAATGATCGCTGCTGTGTACGGAGGAATAAAAATTAAACGGAAGTTATCAATGTTGATGCGAATCAATGTTAGTTATCATCGAGAGTGACTCAGCGAGTGGGACTCGCACTAACTGAGTCCCAAACGCTTTATATAACGGGAAAGTAAGGAAAGAAAAAGAAGAAAAAAAAACAAATTCAAACGAAAACAATGACGAAACTAATCGAACCTGTCGAAAAAATAACAAGAAGAAGAAGAAGAAGAAGCGGTAGAGTAGAAGTAGAAGAGAAGAAGCAGAAGAGTGTCGTATTCCATTGTGGTTCTCAGGTGATTCTGACGAAGGCTCGGGGTTGCGGACAGCCTGGTACCATCGAACGCGAATTAAGTGTTATCTCGGCAGTGTTGAGTGCTTTAAACGTTGAAGCTGGGCATGATGATGCATCCTCAATTGTTGCTGAAGATTTTGGAGATTCTGGATACCGTAAGGCGATTGGGTACCCGAAGAATTTATTGTCGATGGATAAAATAGTGTCGGATGGAAAAGAGCGAGTGAAGATGCCAATGAGCAATCGGTTGGTGAGCCAGATTGAAAATTACTTGTGAAAATATTGGGACGAAGGATGCTGTTAAGTTGAGCTGACGTTAGAGGATGCGGTTGAACATAGGGACTTCCGGTTGGTAATAATTGAGGACTAATTGGGTAAAGACATTCCTCTTCTTGACCGGGTATCGAAGTTGGGCTGACTTCCGTATACGACGGCATGCTGATATTGTGCTGTTTTTTTTGTAAAAATAAAGCATGCTGACATGTATTCATCACTACCGTATCAATTATATCATCAATTATAATAACATTTGGGACTCGTAATCCAATAATAAGTAAACTAATGAGCAAACTTTTCGAAACTTTAAAAAGTACAAAAGAAGCGAAATATTGAAAAATCGCGACCTTATGAAACAGCCTCTATGTGCTGCTCTCGTTGAATGAGAAATAAAGAGAGCGCGTGACTTATTGTCAGCACTGGGCGCGACGGTGGTAACTTCGTTCAGCAAACTCGCTCGCGTATAGTCGAGAATATAGATTAATGTCAAATGAACGCATTTTCAATACGAACGATTCAAGGGAATATGGGGCAAAATGGGCACTTAAAATGGGATCTAAGCAAATTTTGGTAATAAGCGTATGGTCTTTCCACCATATTTGAGTCCCAAAATAGATTTCCGGCCCCCTAGTTTCATGAATTTTATGAAAAAAAATTTTCGAGGCAAAAAGAGCCGAGCTTCTCGGAGAAATAAAAATTGAAAAACCAACATTTCTTGAAATGTAGAAGTTTAAAGCGACGGTTTTCGAATAGAATGTCAACTTGGTAGTATAGCAAGAGAAACGGGACCACTGATTGTGAGACCCCCCATTCCTTGGCTGGGAGAAGAAAAAATGAGCCAAACCTTAAGTCGAAATTTTTTGAGTCATCAAAAATATGTACTTCGGGTCAACCGTGCTGAGGTTGCTGTGTGAACTATATTAAAGTTTCAATTTTGCGAAAAACGAAATTGGGGGCAAAATCCACACAGCCTCTTGAAGCATAGAAAATCGAAAAACCGAGATTTTTCGGAATACAGACGTTTAAAATTTTCCCCGTATGCCATACAGCCGATATTAGTGACGAAACCTCAGCGGGCGAACCGTAGTAGGCGAACTGATATTCTTACAAGCCTGTCGCATCACGCCAGTTTATCGAGCAGCAAAAAGAAGGTCGCGAAGACCTTTTGCTCTCGGCAAATCCTCGTCTTCGGAAAGCATTTCTTGCATTTTTTGTGAACAATTGTATTCGCTTTCCTCCGAAGACTGGATCAGCCGTGTGAAATGCAAAAAATGGGCCCTACACCTTGTATACAGGTGTTGACGAAGACGATATCAGTTATGAGTGCGATTTTTGTCAAACAGAATAAAGAAACCTTTTTTCGCTCTTAAACTTGATCTTTGTGTGTATTTGATCCTATAATTCAACAATTTAAGTTAATTTAGGATCAGAACATTGGTTTGGATCTAAAAGAAAAATTTTACATGAATTTTATAAAATTTGATCTTCACGTGTGTCCATTTTGCCCCTCCATGTGTCCAATCTTAGGCTAATTTTGAGCAAAAAAGTAGTGTGGGCTCGAAAAAAATGCACAAATCTTGGAATATTGCAGATTTTGAATGGCCCGTTTTGCCCCGGATTTAAACTTTATGGGGCAAAACGGACCGCTGGTCCGTTTGTCCCATGTGTCCATTTTGCCCCATATTTCAATACATGTTCGCCTCTTTCGATCTATAAAAAAAAAAAAAGTATTCGGTCCATGGCGAAAACCATAACTCCGAGTTCGAGGATTATATTAAACTTCGCGACCCTGTGTTTGGGAGTGATCTTTGGCGAACGTATAAGCTGGAAAATCATTTGCTGATAAATGATGGCACATTGTTTTTGTAACATTAAGTTGATACTAATATCGTTGTTATTTTATTTCTAAATAGGCTGTTCAAAGATTTATTTTCTTTTATCAAAGCGTACGAATTTCAACGTAGTTTCCCTAGCGGATTTTGTGATCAGTTTTTTGCGGTCGAAATTGAGCTAGTCGCTTTTGTATAAAATTAGACCAGTTATTCGTGGTCAGCGTCGGAATTCTCGAGTTTCCACTACGATTTCTTGGTCGGAACGACCGACGTGAATGCCCAATGTCCAGCTCAGTCCGACCACAAATGACTGGTCGACTTTTTTTACAAAAACAACCAGAAAGGTGATCACAAAATCCGCTAGGGTTTATATGCTATATTTCTATATTGTTCTATATTTGATGAAAAATTAACAGTTTTGCTTCTCTTTTTTATTTGGACCGATGATCGAATGATCTCTAAGCTCGTATAGAAAATCCCAAAAAAAAAAATGTCAGTCATCTCACGAGTCAATAAATGAATTATCTGCGTCTAGTTAAGGCACACTTGACTGGATTGAGAATTTGTCATTAATAATGAAGGAATATTTAAATGAATATATTCTCCGACAGGAAACGAGGTATTTACCTTTGTGGCGCATACGAAACAGGTTGTGACGACTTTCGATATAACGTTCATGAGATTCTTCGTCTCTTGTATGACATTGTCAACTTTTGTGAAAGTTGCAGCTTTACCAACGGTGGGATTTTTCACGGTGAATTGTAGCTGTTGAACGTAGGTCGGTACCCGATCTAGATTCTCCAGGAGTTCTTTCTTGTGTGGCCCACCTGGCACCTGCATCCATGTAAAAATCGTATACAAACTTACGTCGGTCTGCGTTCGGGACGCCAAAAAAACGTGTTCTTTTTTAAACAATCATTCGTAAAAAAATTTAACTGACTTTTTAAAATTTTCTGAACACGTAACACTTTGGTATTTTGAATCTTCGAACATTTCTCGTCAAAGTAAACATGTGACGTAACTCAGAACACGCTTTCTCCGCAACCCGACAGCATATTAAAAATACATTTCACATATTGCTGGTGCCTAGCCTTCTTGAAATACAACTAATACAGGTATTTCTTCATTTCTTTTTTCATTTCTCTCAAATGTTAATCTCTCTTTCGTATTCGTGATAAACCGATATATGGAAAATCTTCTCAACTTATGTTTGCACGTTTTATTGGCGACAACAAATTTTAACGTAGACATATATATATATTATATATATATGTATATATATATATATATATATTTGTTTAATAAAAATTGTAAATTAATTAAATGAGAGAATATTATCGGAAATATCTATTTAAACTCCTAATGTGTGTGTGTGTGTTTGTGTGTGTGTGTGTGTGTGTGTGCGTGTGCAGAAACATAATGCTGTGTTAAAACGGCAGAAGAGCAAATAAGGATAGAATATTTAACACAGTATAGTTCATTGTGATCGTGTAGATGGCAGTGAAGTAAGTACAGACCTTTAGACCCTTGACAGTTTTTTAAATGTATTAGGTTATCTGACTAATTCATTTTTATCATCGGTCAATGTAGCCTTTAACGATCAAATCTCGATATTTTAAACCAAACGTTCTCTGTACGAATACTTTCGTCGCTCACTGTACATGGTGATGAATTTATTTGAAAAACTGCCAAGAAAGCTTGAGACATAATTATTTCATGCCTCAAATAGTGGAATGGAAGGGGTTACCACAATGCACACAGACGTCATCCACAGACGGAAGCATTCCCGTAGCATCTAAAACACACCTCACTAATATCGTACACAAAAACTTCTTTAACAATCGATATACACAAAACTGTGATTCAAATGACATAACAATAATAATAACAATAATATAAATAATAACGATAATAATAACAATAATAATACATTTTTATGGCTCATTTACGAGATGTACTTTGAGACTTAGGCGTCAGGGCCTAGTTCAAAATATCTTATTTTGATGATTATTATTTTTGGTTTTATAATATAGGTTTTTCAGTTGGCGGCCTCGTTAAAGAGTTTGATTATATGTAACGAAAATAATAATATAACTCAGGATTGAATTTTCGTTCCAGAACAGTAGTAGCTGTGTTGAAAATGAATTTTCTCCACAAAGTGCGCGTTGCTGCGAATGTATAATATTTCATTGTCGTGAAAAACACGGATCGATATGTCGTGTAAAGCTGAAAGTAAATTTGATGAAAATATTGGATACGAAATAAAAATAATGAATAACAATGTTACAGATCTTCTTAAGAAATTGCCGTACGAGCCCCTTAAAAGAAAATCATTTTCGTATAAATTTATTAGCAATCGATAAAGTTAATAAATTCCTTTTTGATGTTATTTCTCGTATTATTCAGGATTTATATACAAATGGATAAAACGCAAAAACTGATGATACTTACAGAGATATGCAAAAGAAAATAGAAACCGAGTGGGGGGGGGGGGGGGGGGAAGAAACCATTTGCAGGACAAAATGCTGAACAAATTTACACACTAGTTGAGTAATGAAAGTGGAAAATGAAATTGCAAGTATGGTGAATTTTGTAATGAAAAATTTACAGATGATAAATGAGTTTTTTTTTCTGTTGCAGTATTGACATTTGAATGTTGGTGTGCATTACGGAATTATCGTGACACCGAAATTTTTTCACGTTGCCGGAATAATAGTGAAAGTGGCATATATAAATGAGTCCACGTACATTCTACGACCAATCAAAATCAAATATAAAATCCGTTACTTTGAGAATATCTTCTTAAGGTTCATCAACAAGCTAAATAATTATGGAAATAATCGTAAATAATAAGATCAAAATTCTAGAGGCGTATAAAAGAATTACGTTTTCACATAGACAACGTGACTCCAGTAACGTTATAACGGGTCAGATGAAATTTACCTGCAGTGAAGTTTGCATTAAAACAGTTGATAGTAAGCAAAAATATCTAGTTCCGATCACGAATTGAATATCGTTTTCAAGAGGAGAACACACTTTTTCTTCATGTCATGGACAATATCAAATCAGGTTAAATTGAAGTTTAAAAATTAAATTTTATTTTATTTTTGTACCGCTTGTAGGATCTGACATAAATATTTTTGCCCTAATACACAGAAAGACAAAATAATGAGTGAAAAATGATGATATTTGTATCATTCAAAAGCTGCCGTTCCTTCTCTAAAATTTTCTTGAACATCCCTTATTTTCGTTTGATAAATGATCACAATTGAAAAATAACATCTCAGGTCTTGTCAATTTTTATAGAATATAGTGACTTTTACTAACTATAGGAGCGGATTTGTACGGCAGGTCCCACGATTCTATTTAGTAACGAAAATAGATTTATCCAGATTGAAAAAAAGGTGGCCCAATAAGAGGATGACAGCATCGAACACAACATTCGAGCAAGCCTGAACAATCGTATAGTGAAAGAAAAATCACCGTACGTTCCCCAATTTAATCTTTTTGAACTTTTTTCATTATCGAAAGAAAAATAATATTACAATTCAAAGTTACCGAGAAAGACATAGCAGGTATTGGTCGTTTGGAACAACGCGGAGGAATCGAACCACAGGCTTGCCATTGTAAGACGGAAGGAAAGTGTGAGCTCAAAAGGTAGCAGTCAAATCCGAATGTTTCTAGTGGCACAGAACTTACAAAACTTCTGATTCATTTATAATTGGAAAGCAAAATCATTTTGTTCTATAGTAATCAAAGAAGTGATTCACTGTCTACTCTAATAATAATAATACCAATGATGATGATGATGATGATGATGATGATGATGATGATAATGATAATGATATTTTGCTTGAACTTTCACAGCAATCAGAGTTGAACATGTGCTTTGTTTGTAGCACAAAAATGATATGAAGTAGGTACTGAATTATAAGGAGTTATGAAATTGATGGATAATATCACAATAATAAATTTAGTATGAATTCGGAACTGCCGAGGCATGTAACGAAAATAAAAATTTGAAAACTTTCAGAATCGGCACTCTCATCGCCAGTAGGATACGTAAATGCATGAAGAATCAAGCAAACATGTATAGTAGACTGATTTCGCAACGCATTCAATTTTCTACGGAAAAGAACAAACCTGTCGTCGGCGGGTTAAAAACTCATTCAGGAAGCCCTCTACTAACGCGTTACACTTAAAAATTAGATACTTTTTCCATCCGTTATCATAGGATATAAGAACAAAATGTATAAGAATGCGAGATCCTACTGTGATCTTAAACTGAGATAGAGCTCATGGGAATGGTATAGATTTCATTTTACGTGAATTAATTTCACATGCCGAGTTTATTCGCGCCAATTCCCAACATATATACGAAGCCATTATGGCAGACCCTATAGAAACATTTCAGCTGTTACCCAATGACCCAGTGCTTCCACATGCCCTTATTTCCCTGAACGAATCTTGACATTTTTTCAATTAGATTCCTTTGCTTTTTACGCGCTTATGCATAAGAGATATTTGAGTGACTGCGGTGCGGCTGATTATGGAAGTTCGATTTTGCCACTATTGGCATACCGTTTTAACGGCTAAGGTCTCAAAACATTCAAATCAAGCTTTTATTAACGGATAGAACAATGACAGTGGTTTTGTGAGAAGAACGCAAAATCTTGAAATTTCAGTCATTATATTCGTTAAATAGAACAAGAAAGTACAAACTCTTCAATTTTTTGTATCTACAATGTCTCAGTGAACACCTGTTGTATTCAAATTAGATAATCATTTTTTCAATTTAATGATTCACATTATTCGATACCAGATAAATGAAACGAAATTTTATATGAAAAATACAGATATGCGTCGAGGCTTCGCTACATACTTAAGACATTTTCATTCGGATTCAAATCCACAAACGAACACTCGGGAATTGAATTGATAACACTATGCTTGATCAATGAACTAAGCTGAAAAATGGAAGAGGAAAAAACTATGAAAAATCAATTTTCAAAAATCGGAAAGTGAAAAAAAAAAAAAACAAGAAGTAAAAAAGACGCGAATGAATGAAAATGAGTTATCAAGCCGCCATATACCATTTCGACTCCACGATTTACCAAAACTCGGAAAAAAAAAACAAAAAACCCCGTTTGAACTCCACCACCACTAAAAATGTTGTCTCTGTATAGCGACCGATGTTGACTGAGATATTGTATGTAGATTGGATGGTGAAGAATAGAGTGACAAGGATTACCAGAATAGAGAAAAAATAGTGAGTAGTTATTGTACAACAGAAAACAAGTGAACGCACGTCCAGTGAATAGAAGAACGTTACTCAAAGAGAGAAAACAAAAAAGCAGATATATTAATTACGATGAGAGATACGGCGATTCGGATCACCTTATAACGATTTTATTGAACACGAGGTTGGTGATAATGGTGATTATAGATTGCAAAGTGAGAGTTATTTTGAAAGCGATGCAGAAATAGGCGTTACGACGTACCTGATAACTGAATTGTCTCACAACTTTGTACAATCTGTTGGCTTCCTCGGCAAAATATTCAGCTTGAGTAAATAAATCTTGAGTCGTTTTAAGTGCACCTTCGCCTCTCGTGAACTGATACATCGAGAAAGCCATTGACGACATGTTTTTCGCTCTCTTAACAATATCATTGTTTTCTTCCAGAGCAGAGCCACTTTCCTGCCATTTTTCTGTTTCTGCATCCATTTCAGATGTTATTAGTTTCATTTCCAGGCCGGCTTTTGCTATCTTAGCCTGTTCTTCGCTGTCCAATCTCACTGGCTTCAGGGGCTTACTCGTCGTTCCGTGTTTCTGATTGAAAAATATTGAAAAATCACACAGAGGTTCACTCGGATATTGTATAATATTAAGCAATAATTTCGGGACGAATAGTATGTAATTGCGACGGTATAAAATCTAATACTCACCCCTGGTCGTGGTAATGACATGTAAACCTGCTTCTCCGGTCGGCTCTGACTCAATTCTAAAACGTCTTTAGCTACCGTCGTCACGTCCGACATGAGCCACTGCCACATGTCAGCGAATACTGATAAAAAAATATTGTTCAGTTCAATCATTATTCGTTCCGTGAATGAAAAATTTTTGTTTTTTGAAGAGTGAACGGCGGTTTTGAATAGTATTCAATACTTTTTCTTCGCTTACCTTCTAGGTTTTCTTTGGCTATTTTGCTTGTAGGATGTCTTGCCAACGTGTGCGCTGCCGTAACTACTTGAGGTCCATAAATCCGCAAGTTAATCTCTGTGAATTTAGCCGATACTTGAAGAGACTCCGAAAGGGCAACGTGTCTCAGTAGCTTACAGACCTCGAGGAAAGACAATAATTCGAGTCACTCTATTGGATCGTCGCATTCCTTTACCGCATTTACTACATTAAATCCTCAAGGGATAATAGTCTACATAATATGGACAAAAAGCAAATAGAGGTGTACATGAGTATGCTGCTTACTTCAAGAATATGTTCAATGTATTCGTGAAACCGATCGCTACTCTCTTGTAACCGATCGACGTCATTTGTTAGTGCTAAATTTCTTATCGTTGAGACCAATTCTTGACCAGCTTTCGTCACTTGTCCAAGATCACCGGCCTGTTCCATTGTCGTCGTGCTTAATTGTTGTCGAAGATCTCTCGTTGCTCTGAGTACAGCCAAAACGGCTTGTTCCATCTCGGAACTCGGCGAACCACCGCCGCCCTCGAAATTTTGTTGCTGTATAACGTTAATTTTGATAATTTAACGTTTTTTTCTTTTATAGGGATATAGAAAATAAATAATCAACCGACCGAGAAATATCAAAGTCATTTAGGCGGTAATACTAAGAAGAGTGTGTGTACCGAGCTCCTATATGATGAAGAAAATTTGAACTTTTTACATGGCCGAATGTAAACATTCGTATAAACTAACCATATTGCCAACTCTGAGAAGAGCGTTTAATTCCAATTTGGCGCGGTCACAGAGCAAAAGGATGTTTTCCCGATGCTCGTGGCTCGTATAGGCACTGTCCGTAAAGTCTTGAGTTCTCTCGACAACGGTATCGAGAGCAGCTGTCAACGTCTCCCTGCATCCTGGACCCAGCAATGTCATTCTTGTTGTTTCGACCAGGCGCTCAAAGTGTTTCAAAGCTGAGCAAACGGTGCTACTGTCCCAATCCTGTTGCTGAGGGCTCTGAAAATTATTCGAATCACTTTTTACACACCCTTCGACTCACCCTTTATACATTATTTTTATGTAAAAATGAAAATGATCTGTAAAAAAAATGCAACGTAAATGAAAAGAAAACTCCCCTGTACCCAGCAGATTACAATACGTTTTTACCATGTATGGCACCACCGACAGTGGTGCCATATTTTTTGTGGCTCCGTATCATTTGCGTGCTTTGAGAAGCCATTAATGAGTTATCCAACGTCATAAAATACCCGTTTAATAGATTACAAGACCTCGACCCGACCTCGAACTTGACAACGATAAGATGAGCGACACTTGGATCGAGTCCAAAGTGCTTTACGCCCCCGTAGTTAGACCTTCCCATTGCCGAACAATGATTATAATAATAACATTCGATACTTGACTTGAATTATATTTGCCGAAAAAACAGGCGTTTACTACTGCATTATCCACCGTATCCAATCGACAAGGACTTATATGTATACGACGAGTCAAGGATCATCGTAAAACAAAATGAATGTGATCATTTCAATTTCAATTGAATTTTCATGCTGGAAGTATTCGAAATTTTTCTCCTTTTGTTTTAGAGTTTTTAGAATCATTTAACTTGAATCGATTATTGAACGTGTCGTATCGGCACGATTTTGATGCGATGCGCAGAATTAAGATTATCGAATAAAATTCGATTGAATAATAGAATAATTCATTTGAACAGAAAAACTTGAAGTACCCGTTGACTCTAACAATGACAGTCCTGTTCCTGTATTTTAATGATGACTTCGACTAACCTGAGAATTCGTATAAGATTGTGCTTCGCTGCAGTCCAAAACACCATCTTTAACAACGTAGTGGATTAAATCCATGGCTCGTCGCATTTGACAAAAAACTGTATCACGATTTTCCTTAGCGGACGGGCATTCAGGATGCCTGAGACAAGTTTTGCTAGATGTCAATAGCATCATTGTACTTCTTTCGAGGACTTGACGCGCAGCTGCCATTTGAGCTCTCCGTCGTTCATCCTTAAGATCATTCTATGGAATTAAAACAGCTTATAACCGCAATTGAAATACAATGTTCATCTCAAAAAATTCAAAGGAAAGATTATAGTCATTCAAATTAAATTAATTTACTATACACTCTGAGAAATTGAAAAGAAAATGATAGTTGCGAAGAAAAAAAAATCAAACTTGAAAGTTTTTCAGTCAAAGTGATGGGAATGTTAACAAGCGGAAAATAGGGTCCATACTGACTTGTCGATCACCGGTCAGGTGTGCCAGCTCCACCATCTCAGCGCCGAATTGACTGAACGCTTTAACGAATTCCGTAAAGTTCGAGACACTCTCAAGACGTCCGAGACTTCGAGCAACCTTGTCCTTGGCTAGTAAAAGCTGCTTCACAACAACAATGTCTGCGAGGAGAAGAACTCGTGTTACTGAACCCAAGAGGCAACGAGCTGCTCGAACAACCGATCCTCGATCAGCCAAGCTGTCTTCCATTGCACATTCGCAAAGTTTTTCAATTGCCGAACCTGAAATAACATATACAAACTTGTTAGCAGTATACTCCTGAGAATGTATATCTCGCGGATTTCTTCTCGCATGACGATTAAAATTTAGTAGAGTCTTCCCAAAGCCCCAATATATTATGAAATTAGTAAACATTAAATTCTGATAAATTCTCAAAGTTTCATTATTTTATTTAATATATAGAAAAAAAAAAATGTAGAATATTTAGAAAAGTACCACCAATTGTAGCATCACTGGAATATAGTTGAAGAACCAAAAAAAAAAAATCAGTGTTTTTTCTTCACCCGAACTTTACCGATTTTATGAATCAAGAAACGCTTCACTGAACAGCATTTAAGAGTCGTTAATTGGGCATATACAGAAGTAGAAACAATATTGCATACCAGAATCCAATTAAGCCTGGACGGAAATTGTCTCATTTGAAGTGACATATATTTGTACAATCAGCAGGTCGGGAGAACGATGTTCCCCCGACATCAGGATTATCCTGAAATCCATTAAATGGTGCGCCTTCTAAAAAAGGCGATATTTTTCGTAATAGAAAATTAATATCAGCAAATACGAGAATGCGCTATAAATCGTGCGATTATTGAAATCGGAACGGTGATATCACTTAACAACGGTCAATCTCTCTCGATCGCGATCAAATTATTACTGACGCGTTTGTGAACGCTCGCATGAAAACAGTGTAATAATAAGTATTTTAAAATGTTTGAATTTGCATAGAAATTTTAGTCAATCGTACAAATCAGTATGCATAGAATAATGTCAGGGGTCACGCGGTGGATGTAATAGCGTCGGAAGACTCGCGTATATACAAAATGAAATAATCATTTTATCGTTGAGTACTGTATAACGGAATGTCTCTATATCTTTCTATCATCAATGAACCTTGATAGAAAGAAGCCTTTGAAGTTGGTATGGAAATTGTATAGCGGAGCACAGAGGGCTTGAAGTAGGATACATTGGCAGAGGTCAGGCTGCTGGACGCCTTGACCTCTGCTTGTATATACGAGACACATGAAAACATCTAGCAAGCGTTTAGATTTGGTTAGGATAACTCCAATCTTAATAATAATCGATGCTATACATGAATTTAATGAAACAATGCGATGGTTGCTATCTATATTGGTACGTTTTTGAGCGAACGAATGTCCGAAGCTTGCGGAAACGCTTGGTCGACCGGCGAGCTACTCTCATAGCTCGCCCCAGCTTAACTTCCTCCTCGTAGTCTTCGTAGCCCCGCAATGCGCTTCCCGTGTTTTTTCTCCTGTTAACTTGACCCCATTTCTATGCCCCGTGCTTATTCCTAAGCCAGAGTATAAATAGCCCGGAAAGTATCTATATCGAGAGAGACGAACGCGTACACACTGGGGACCGTCGCTACAAAGTGTGGTAGCAATTGATGGTCGGATCGACGATAGCTGTCTGCCACGACAGCCATTCACCACCATTGTTGTAGCCACGCGCGAAAATGTATAAAAGTTCTCGTACCAGTAGAATTCCTTCCCGCTTGCATCAATAGATAGAAAAAAAATGAAAATCATTAAAAAGCTTTCGTCATCTCGTTTCACGTTGTGTTCTCCAACAAAAATGATTAATCTATGAGAATACTTTGTGAGAATCGAAGTAAAAAAATATGGCGAGAGTATTGCTTTTTCTATGAAGAATTACGATTCTAGAGGTACTTCATTGAAACCAAGTCAAAAATGGTCTTGAAATATTTTACATTTACGGTAAACCTTGGAAACGTTGCAGATGCTTCAAATCAATTCGATCTCGCATAATAAGTCACACCAACCTGGCTTTCGATATTTTAGTGAAAATGCGAGTGTGAACATCGGTTTTTCCACTTATTTCCACTCGTCCTGTCATTTTTTCTTGCCACGTGTGTTTAAATTACATATGAAAAATTAATGGCGTATGTGATGGAAAATTTTGGAAAAATTGGGCGCTAGGTATATAGCTTCACTTTGGAATAAAATAGACCATCGATTTATCCATTAGTATATAATTAATTCCTATCAGGCGCGGTATGAAATAAATCATGCCCCCGAACCCATAAATTCGTAGGCAAAATAGTTAGAAATTCCGTATTTTGCTTCCTCATCGCGAGGAGGCTTTTTGTGACGATGAAAATTTTTTTTTTCCAGTTTTCAATGTCAATGTGCTCAAAATGTTCCAAAACATCGAAAAATCATATCTAGAAAAAATGTCCGGATGTGTGTGTGTGTGTGTGTGTGTGTGTGTGTGTGTGTGTGTGTGTGTGTGTGTGTGTGTGTGTGTGTGTATGTGCTATGGCACTGCAAAATTCAAACGCTTATAACTCGGAAACGGTTTGAGATACAGGGCTACCGTTTTGCACAGATGTTAATCTATACAAGCTCTTCATTCTCTGATAATTTCGTCAGAATTTGTATAAAAATACGAATCTGACGACGTTTTGAAATTTTCATAAAAAGGGTGTCGACGCTCTAACTTTCGAAAATTTCAAGATTTATTAATAATTTGTTTTTTTATATAAATAGACTATCATAATAGGAAGGTTGGTATTGAATTTGGGGAATATCGGTTGAGCAGTTTAAATTTTATGACATTTTGAATTTTACGAAAATATGAGTTTTTCAAAAAATTGTCTAACCGCTTCAATTTTTGGAAATGTTGTTAGATATTGTGTATAAGTCCGTACTTCCTCTATACTTTCCAGCAAAGTTGTCTGAATTATTTAATTTCAATGTAAATAGAAAAATGATGAAAATTGAAAGTTGCAAACTGTTTTTTCTGATGGCTCGTCATTTAGTTTTTTTTTATGAATTTAAACAAAGAGATAAATTAAAGTTCGTAAAAGAAGGTAGAGAAAATACATTATTTCCTTGTATACAAAAAAAATGCTGCAAATTAAAATTTGCAAATTGCTTCCTCAAGATGGTCAAGATGCACGATGCTCGAAGCTTCCTCTATGAGGAAGCCAAAATGAAAAATATAGCACCTCATAGGGTAAGTTTTGAGCATCGTACATCTTGACCATCTTGAGGAAGCAATTTGCAAATTTTAATTTGCAGCATTTTTTTCATCTTGTTACCTTTTTCTTTTCCCGATTCTTATGTAAACTATATATAACGCTCGTGTTCGTGACGAATGAACGTTTCGTTGGAAAAATCAATCAAATTCAACGTTCTGCTTTGCTCGTGCAGCAGATAACGAGATAGTTGTGACCCAAATCGTTACCGAATTACCAAATAGCATATTTCAGAGACAACCGAATAGGAGAGAGAGTGAACTAAGTTACAGATAAGAATTTTCGCTCGAAGACCGCAGAGCACTAGAAAATACGAGAGAAAAATCATTCGAACAGGCAAAGATCTATAAAAAATCCTTTTGAAAGATTCAAAAGTATACGATCGAGGTTTTCTATAAACAATCACGAAAATAAAACATCTCGTTGATTCACTATGAACGCAAGAAACGTAGCTTGGGAGTGTCTCAGGTGAAATCGATGGCGAGAAATCCAGTGAGCAAACACGCAAAGGCTAGTCTCTGAGTGTGATTGAGATGATTTATTGAGAAAGTCCTCGGGTTATTACATATCTAATGCGTCGAGAAAAAAAAGATTGTCGTATTTGATGATGTTTTTAGATAAATGTTTGAAAAATATATTTTTAACTCATGACGCAAGCGTGGAATATGGATTGGTGACGGTTCTTCTGCTCCTGCCGTTCCTCCGATGCCGCCTTCTTCTTTATTATCGTTCTTCTGCGTCCTTGAACGCTTCCAAACCCTCCGACTTTTTGTTTCCGGTCTCGCTAGTTCAACCTCGTCAAACATTTCTCCCCTCTTTGGACTACGTATTCACGCTCACCCCTTCATCTTATTTCCCGCAACTCCACGTAGAAAACCTTGAGGACGATTCGATCGCGCCTAGAACGTCGAGGTTGATGTTGAAACCAAGCACTATATCCAAAGATTTCGAACTTTTCCGTCCAGCCTTTGCCTATCCGTGTTTGTATAAAGAGAGTCTTATCGATTTTTTTTTTTCATCATCACCATTCATGACACGTGGAGCAACGAATATTCGTAGCCTTCGGTAGAGTATGAACGATCACAAATTCTGACCAAACAAAACTTTTTTTATTATTCGGCGTGAATATCCGTGGGTATACCAAGATACTGGCTAACTACTATCGGCGAGTTACATCAATTTGGTGTCCTTTGGATAGACGATTTTTTCTAGTTATTATCTTTCGAAGGCGTTTATATAAAAAAAAAAAAAAAAATACTCCATACAAAAATTGTGCGTCTGATGTTCTCTACATAAAAGAGAACCTTTGCAAAAATAGCCTACCATTGTTGGTTGAGCTGTTAATTGCGCAAGTTTTGTTATGATGCAATCTCCGATTGCGAACTAAATCACGCACTAAGATCGTCACTAAAACGGGAAGGAAAACCCACACCGCGCACAACATCGAGTCAACATCACCCGAAGTATATATATAGCTATATAATACGGAGAAGCGTTTAAGGAGGGTGGCTACGTTCGTCAAATTGATAAGAAATTGATCAAATTTGGTGATAATGTTCTTCAACATCAAGTGCGAAGACACAATTTTTTTCAAAATTTTCTTCTGCTTAGTTATCGAGTAATTACGGATTAAAGCAGATTTCTTATGCCCGAAATGTATACCTATATATATGGAAACGCTATGCTTATACACGTGAACTTGAGTGATCAATTACTCGATAACTGTACAGAAGAAAAATCTTAAAAAATTTGTATTGTCAAATTTGGCCCTAAAGAATATGTTCACCAAATATTATTAAATTCTTATCATTTTGAAATTTTTAATGTATTTAACATGGTTTAGCATGGCAACATTGTATCGTCGGTAGCCACCCTCCTTAAAGCGCGTTGGTACTACTTTCGGCAAAAAAAACAGTACTGCTGGTAAATGCAAACGTAAAAATGGATCAAATTCACTCACCGGCAACTCTCGCCTCTTTGCAGGCCTCGTACATTGCTTGTTTGATTTCTGGATTATCGTCGGCGATTGTTTCGCCAACGGTGACGAACCGCTCGACCGCAAGATTTACCGCTTGGCCGACCCTTGCCACGGCTCGTAGACTTCGGTCCGAACATAGCGGACGCTCTCTGTGAGATACTAAAGTGGAAATCTGGAAGCAAGATTATTTTTTATTATGTTAGACCAATTTTCTTGTTTTAATTTTTTCACTGTCAAACGTGTCATTTGTAGGTATGTATATAGTCTCATTCGGGTACATTGTATCATGTATATACCTATATATACAGAGAGCTCGTGTGTCAAAGCAGAAATCTAATGTCTCAACATTTCTAATCATTCATTGTGTCACCTTTTCACAAAGAATTATTCTCTACTTTTTTCCCCTGTGCTCTATAAAAAATATTTGCAGCCACTTTTGCTCTCGCAGCACTCTGTCTAATTGGCTACGTTGGCCGTGTTTTTTGTTTTATTACCCCCCCCCCCCCTCTCCCTTTCTCTTTTCGACCTTTACTTTCGGAACGTTCTGCATTCATCACATTTTTCATTTCCCTCTGATCGCTCCTTATTTTCAATTGTTCGAGCCATCATAAAACAGAAATCCTGCATTTGCGTAGGAAACATCGAGTGTGATGAAAACAATCAAGACCGATCCAAAGTCGAAGAAAAATATCGGAGAATAAGCCCTAGAAGAATGATCCCTCTCCTGTCGTCTGCTTCCTCGGCATCTCCCTCGCGACGTCCCATGCGCGCAATAGTTTCTCGTTCATTATTTTTACTCGAGTTTCCGTGGGCGATGAGAAAAAAAAAACCAATTAGAAAAAAAAGTGAAGCTCTGTTTCTCGCGTGATTACATGCATTTCAACGCATTTTACACACATACACACAATTGAACATTGTATTCGGATGCGAAGCTGCAACTCTTTGTAAAAGGAACGTACGAGCGACGGTGTATACATGTGCATGCGGAAGAAGTAAATGCGGACAACACGCTTAGGGATACTTTATTTCAAAGGATGAGAAGCATGAGGAGAAAATGCTATCGGACCTACGCGAGCTACACTATTTATTATTTTATCAAATATCTCGTAAGTTTGTGGTATATTGGCTGAAGTGAACATGATGACTTTTTTTTGCAACATACCCTTAGAACCGAAAGAGTAGAAAAGCAGAGTACACCGAGAGAAATATTGACGCAATTTGGAGCAACTGACGACTGAACTAATTAACAAATTTATTGTTCTCACTCTGCTATTAAAATACGGTTCGAGGGAGTATGACCAGACAAAACTTCATATGAAAGATGAATTTATAAAAAAAAATGAATGAAATTTTGATTTACGTTTGTGAATAAATATAAGTGTTGATGGTAGTTCGGAACGAAGGAACAATCTACGCATCGACGTCGTAAATTGAATTTTCCACTCTTGCTCTTTCCACGTGCATTCGTGGAAATGCAAAATATATTTTTGAGAGCGCAAGGAGAATAAGAAACAAGAAGCAATGGCATACAATGAAATATAATGGGTAGAAAGCACAGAGAACGCGCGAGGGTGATGATTTTTTGTAGGATACACACATATTTGCTCATCCTTGCTAACATTGTGGCAGGTGGATAAACGCTCCGAGCATGGCGTACACACGTGCAGCTTTTTTTTAAATAAAAACGAGAATGCTATACGCATACGCATATAGGCATACGCATATGGAGGCTACGGCAAAGCTCTCAAAAGTTTTGGTGCATCATTGTTTCATGATATGAATGCGCACCATACGAATAAACCTCTTATGAGCATCTGGCTGAGATTGACGTGTCCGTGCCCTGTATACCAAGGATGGCAAACCTACACGACGGTACAAGTCGCTCCCTTATGAATTTCAAGATACCCTCAGTCCGAACTTTACATACGCTTTTATAATAATCCCAAAGAAATTTACAATATTCTCGCATACAATCAACACTCCAATGAAATTCGCTATATTAGACTCTTGATGCTCTACGTTTCGATAGTTCATTTTCGACTCGTTGCTTCAGAATATTAAAAAAAAAAAAAAAAAAAAAAAAAAAAAAAATTCTCCGATATTTCTCTCGCAGTATAATACAGCCAGCCAGTGTATATAATGTCCAGCAAGGAGACTCGGTTAGAGATTTCTTTGTAACTGACTCTCGCCATATCAAAATCCATCCACTGCTCTTTGATTAAGTCCATTCATTTCAAATCCAATCCAATCGCATTCTTTTGGTTTCAGTAGAAAATCAATAATAGGCTTCTTAAACAGGGTAAGGCCAATGTCTGACAGCAAAGCTATCGTAACTACATCAACTCGTGCGTGTACTAATAGCGGTGCATTCTATCTATATCTATATTATTTCATGCTCTCTTTGAGAAGCAGGAATAAGTTGGAAGAAGTAAAACCAGTGGTTTTTCATTTTGTTTCTCCAATTAATCCTTACGAATCCGAAATAGGAAATCCAGAGAAAGTTATACAAAGCAATCCAATTTTTTTTCTTTCTATTTCGAAAAAATATTGCTTGGCTTCTATACTGAATGCTTATCAGTTTTTCTTCTTTCATTCTGTATCTTTAAAACTATGCTATCCCGTAGCGTATATGTTGATCCTCAATGTTATTCCAAAGGCGTGAATAAAAATGTTCCTCACTATAATTTTTCACAGTGCAACGAATGAAGAGATCAGAGAAATCTCATTCGGTTTTACATTTACGAAACATCAACGTTTACCACGACAACGGGCTAAACGAATGGTGATTTCCACCCGACAAATGAATGAGTCACAAATGGAGAACCCGGTCGTCTCAATTCACGAGCAATCAAGAGCATGTGACGTGACGAATGACCGAACCCCGCTGAAACTCGACATGCAATAGTCGCGGGATTCAGGTAAACGATGGTGATGTTTTGTCATATAAGCGGTATGATACATAAACAAGTATATATTTGCGCGTGTGTAGGTATGAATAAAGCGAGGGATTGATTCGTAATCCGTTTATCCGAGGTTGGGTGTATAAACGATTCCTTAGGTATGCTACTATACAGAGACGATTCAGAAATAGAACTTTCGTTCCCGTCGACTTTCCTCATGACGTTCAATACTTGTTTCAATACTTGTTTTGAACAAATTTTTGAAAAACAAAAGACGAAGTTGATCCATTAACGTTTTCATCCCAAAATAGTGAGAATCTGCAAGTGTGTAAGTCGTTTCAAGAAACGTCATTACCATTTATAGTAATATATCTGATAGCATCATATAGAATTGGCCAGCAGGTGCGATTTTGTATTATCGGATATTATAATTTATTATAGTTTTACATAGCGCGCAGAAAAATTATGATCGGTGAGATGTCTTGGTGGGATGAGAGAATACATATTTGCAGGACTACTCTTTAGAACTTTATTTTCAGTCTCGCCGGGACTCTGTTCGAAGTTTTCCCAAACTATCCGCTATAATCATTGGGATGAGTATTATTCCGAGACATTTTGTAGTTTTCTCTTGAAAATGACGCGATGAACAACAAAGATACGGCGAAACTTCGAAGAGAACCTAGAAAAAACATATCGGAACAATAAATAATCAATGTGACTCTCGTAGATAGCTCCAAAAGGTATCAAAAATAATTTTTCTTCACAGAATTCCATCACTTCAACCTTCCACTCAACTGTGAAAAACCAAGTATGGGTCCCGCGCGGGGCGCGGGGCTGATTATATTCTCATAGTTCGGATACGAATTCAAAGTTCAATCTGTACTCTAATTCCAATTAGTTAACTATCATAGTCGAGTTACCGATGCCGTGTCAGATGTTAAGGTAAAATAATATATTCGACCTCTTCTCATAAGTGTTTTTTGTCTCATAAAAGCAAACCAACTGGGAGAATAAGTTTTTGTTTTGTCACATGTGTTAATTATAACTTTGCTAAGCCACGATATTAGAGAATAGAAAAAAAAAGATGAAATAAGATGAACATTATCGCATTCAATTTTCCTACTATAATAGTTGAATAAAAAAGAATGAGGAAGTGTGCATGCGAGTGTAGAATCCAACTTTTTGAAGGACTTGTTCCCTTTGCCCTCGACTTTTTTTACCTCTTGCGCTTTAACCCTTATATACCTCTTCCATTTTATACCGTGCAAATAACTGAGGCTCTAGTAGGTTTTCACGTCTAGAGATCGATAGGGTCACTGCCTGTCTTTTGTTCGACAATTTGATGACAGGCTTTGATAAATAAGAGGCTACCACGGAACAAGTCAGAGTCGGGTCATCTCGTCATCGGCGTTGGTGTGTTGTCGTCGTCGTCGTCGTCGTCGTCGTCGTCGTCATCCACAGTCACAGCCTTACTTTAACCTCGTAAATTTCTAGACCTGACACTCGACTGATTGTACTCGACTTTGCAATGTACCTCGTGTATCCAATTCCTTTGGAAGCTTTCTTACGATCCTCTTCCAACGTGAGCTTAATCATTCTCGGAATCTTGCCGATTATCTTCTAATTTTCAGATTCACGGTTCTAAATAAACTTCTAAGTATAATCTGCTGACCGATAAAGAATCGACTATCATTTATAAGTAATCGTACGTGTAAATAAAATTAATTGTCCCATGAAAGTGTAATCATTGTTGGGTTTAATTCTCATTTACTCCAAGCTGTCGTTCATTTCAAGAAAGTTTATTCGTCAGGAAGGGTTTATTATCAGTTACTTTTAGATTTACCATGAAAACAGACAAAAAAGCATCGAACAGTTTGTTCTGGAAAAAGAAACAGTTGGGTTTCCATTCGATTTTTTTTTTTTTCGTAACTCCCAAACGAAGCGTTTAGCTCGATTGAAACGAGTACTCACGTGGAAATTGCTATTAATTCTTAAATTATTAATCTTCATGTTAGTTTTTTTTGGTACCTCTTTTTTTGGGAATAACTTTGCCAGTTATTAGTTTTACCATGCGAATTACTGTTCATTAAGAAGGTCTCGTGATTTTTATACTCAAGTTATTCTATTTTTTCCCCGATTTCAGTTAAGAGCTATTCTTCTGAAAGAGCACTCTAACCGATCGATGGTTTCACCGTTTTCCGTCTGGCCCCTCCCCTATACCTCCTTCATTTATTAACAGTTCCAACGACATGAATACCTTATGACAACGTCCAGGAACATTTACCACTGTCCTGCTAAACACGCGTGATATCCCAAACCTCGTATACGATACATTTTTTTTCTCGATGACACTCCTATAGAAGTTCAACGATCATTTTTTAGTGTCTTCAGAATTTGTGAAATTCACAATTTCTGTAAACAACATGAGTTTAACACTTATCCTTTCACAATTGGTCAAGGTCTTTTCTATCACTATTTTCTCTTATTTCATTATCCACTCCTTGAAAGATCCAAAAAAAAAAAACACGGAAATAAATGTTCTCTGCAAAAAGCGTTGATATATTATTCAAGGTTTTAGTAGTCAGCTATATACGGGAATTTAGCTGCGACTACTAATAGTGAGCTATCATTATTGAAGGAACTATTATTCAATCATGAAAGTTCATTAAATGGCTAACTGAATTCACAACGAAAATGTTCTCCCTCCCCATGGAATAGCCCCTCGTTACAACGATAAATTAATGTCGGACCTGTTTGTCCGTGCGAGGGGGAATTAACCGTTTGACTATCCCAACATTCTCAATTTTGAGAAAAATATTAAAAAAGTGTCATCTGTTTTACACTGATATTTCCAAAAAATGTAAACTTGAGACGTCGATGATACTACGCGTATAGGCCGCCTCCACGAGGAGGCGCGGCCATATAGATACGATGGCCACGCGGATTATTTTATCGAATTCCCAGTTGTAGGGAAGATTTGAGCTTACTCGCAAAACGCATGCAGCACTCTCTCAATCAACATGTAGATCAATACATCTAATATCTAGCATACAAAAAAAAACGCTCACGGCAAAAGATCTAACATCTGCTCAAATACATAATCAATCAGCGAGCCGTCTAATCTCATAATCGAGTCAAGTAATCGTACCATTTTAACATAGTTTTATCCTTCAAACCTCTAAACATCAATGTCCTAAAGACAGCTTTTGCATTATTCGGATTATTTCCGATCTCGCTATGCGTCGAAAAATAATTCCTAGACTAAACGAGCAACGATTGAATTCTTCGCGACATTAATTTCGAATCAATTTAATTAATTTGTATTCCATTGCAAGTTTGAATAGCCGTAGCCATAGCATTTACAATTTTGTTCACTCGCAAACTGTACCTAATCGGAATCTCAATGAAAATAATATATTGATTTTTGACAGAGTATAAAGGGAAACAAACATGAAACGGTCATAAACAATTTTGAAAACAATAATATGAATGAAACGACCTTAAAACAAAGAAGACCTTTATTTTACGTAACATTGAAATGTTCGATAAGCTAAACGAACCAATCTACTATACTTCCTTGACCCCTTTGAATCGTCGAAAATCTTGTATTATTTTTTTCTTTTTTTTTTCTTCGATTTTACCGATATTCTATATTCCAAGGGATCAAAGAGCATTTTTTATAGTTTAACAATGATAATCGCAATAGGAATGATATATAGGTAATAATAACAACAATTGACATCACCGGTGACTCGACGCAAATGTACGCGATAAAGACGTACCTGCCGTTCGGCGGCCATGCCTCCCTCGTACATGATTAATTGCTGTACTTTCACGAAGAACAGTCAACAATGCGGATGAGACGGGTTTATATCTGTCTCTCTTTCACTTTCTGTACAATATTATATATAATATTATATTTATTCTCTTCGTTTTTTTTATTATTTATCCGCGTACGCACGCAAAAGTTACGATTCAATATTAACTTTTTGATTGCTCTTTTTTAAACGAATTTAGATTATTGTTTCGGTCACGATAACTTGTTATTATTTTATATAAAGGTGTATCTTATTGTTATGCCTTTGCTTTAGTAAGATGAAAATATACTCTGAATCATTATAACATCTCAATGAACGAATAGATATGTGTATTCATTAAATATATATATATATGTGTGTGTGTGTGTGTGTGGATATATGAGCGTGGGTGTGTCCGAGTGCGCGGGTGTATGTGTGTGTGTTAGATAAGTAGCTTGTTCATAGATAATATTCGCATAAATGTATTTTCATGTTGTTGCAATATTATTTGAATTAACGCGTTAGAGAAGTTATATGAGAAACGCGTTGCTTAACAAAGATTTTTCTATTTCATTATTTATGAATGAATTACGGATTCTTAGCGGACTATGACAAACCGGGCACTGGAAAAGAGACCCGCAGCCAATCATGAGAAGCGCTGATCTTTTAGTCTTTATTATATTTTCCGTCTCGTATCATTTCTTTTTGTTCCGTGTTCTTGTATTATCTTGATTCCGCTTATTATCTTGGTTCCACTATAAATGCATTCATTTATTTCCTATTTTGCGTCTGGCTCCTCTTTCCGGACAAACGTTCACGTTTTTCGATATGTGTTGAGCACTGTTTTTCACTCTATTTTTCCACTACTCTGCTCTCGTTCGCTCTCGTTCACTGTCCCTTGATCCAAAGTTGGAAATTGAGTTAAGGAGGTTGGGGTGTCGTGAATGACGATGCGAAGAACGAAGTTTAGGGACTCGGACTTGTTGTGCTTCGCTATTGAGTTTTCACGAACCCATCGCGTTGATCTATCATTAGTTCTTTATGCTGCATGATCTGCTACTCGTCATCTCGCATGCGAGTACTTTTTTGGAGTTACAACCAGTAACGTTGCGTAATACGCTTTTTAATTCTTGTCGTAACGCTATCAAGCAATACAGAGCGCGTTTGCCTTATTTAGTCGATAAACGTTACAAATATTAAAAAAACATTGTAATATAATATGTTGTATCTAGTAATGGCTGAGTTCGAAGCTCATTTCTCCCGTGCTCTTTGACTCTCAAGCTTTCGAATATTTCAATCGACCATTCTGCAATCACTGCATTGGAAATATAGCATAAATTTGGAAGGAATCGTACAATATAAATGCGCCGTAAAATGAATTCTGCAGAATTTGAGGCTATGAAGTTTCAACGGTAAAACAACTTTAAAGCTTCCTTCTATTCGCTATTACTTTTGAGTTTTCCATTGACGATCGATGAATTTACGCAAATAGTTAACGAAAATCTTACGTTATTCGCATCCACTTATGGTTGACTCAAGTATCCAAGATTATACTGCGTATTGGCGTCGCGTCTCGCGTCGTCGAATGCTTATATCGGTCTCGCAGCATAAGATTTTTTGGCTCTTAAAGCTGCTTCGAGTATCACAGATCGACGAAGCCAGCGACGAATTTAATAAATGAAAATGCACCACGTTTTTTGTATTTGTTTTTACAAATGGGCAAAGTCGATCGAATGAATTTTCGGTGTATTCGTTCGTAGGTGCGTAGGCCGTCGACTGTTCCCCAGTCGCATTCGCTATCACGAAACGAATTTTTGCTCAGTTTTTGCCAGTGTTGACGCACTAATATGAATATGTGGAACCTTCGTTTTTGCAGGATCTTCGAAACTTTAACGAAACAAAGATATTTTCAATGATTTTACGTTGACGACAAAGGCCCAAGCAAAACAGTTTCAGCAATCGTTGATTGAGCAAATGAAATGACTCATCAGTGGTGAGAGCGCTTGTGTTTTTAGCGGAAAATTTTTTCTTCACTGCTCGATGACAATAATCATGATCTTTAACGACCGGCGCTAGCTTTTATTTTAAATAACTTTGATCAACGACGATAAACCTCGTGGCTGCACATGCTCACGCTGATTGCCCGCCACACTAGTAGAGTAGCCAAACAGAAGTATAGTATTATTCCGTCACTACCACCACCACCACCACCACCACCACCACCACCACCACCACCACCACCACTGTCTTCACCCCTCGCGTTTAAAGCCCCTACAGGATCAGACCAAGCAACGGCTTGGATTGTAAAAGCCGCGCGCGTTTCTCGGCTGTGCGTAATACGTTCCCTTTCTTTTTCTACCACGAAGAACCTTTGTGTGCACAACTTTAAATAAAAAAAAACGAAACGAAGCTCGGAATGGTATTAATGTCTGATCGCTCTCTCGCTTGTCTCTTTGCTCGTTCGATCGTTTCTTGGCCGCTAAAATATATGCTGCACCAATTCCGATGTTTATAACTATTCCGTTATATGCAGGCACATGTGTATATTAACATACATACATACATACACACACATCCATGAGCATGTATTTATAGCTTTTTTTCAATGCGACGATGAGTCGAATGATATAATATGAGTTCGTCCGTTCGTATAGAAATGTTTCGTGATTTTTTTTTTCTTTTTTTTTTCAGAATCCGATACTTGTAATATTTTGCGTATGTGTCGGTAAAACGTTGACAATCGTTTTCAACCATCAGATTGTAATCTCTCAGGCCATTCCTTTTTTGTTCGCAATTGGATGTGCATATTTTATTTTGATTGATTATATTTCTCTTTTCAAGTTTCGAGCGCGATGACTATTTAAAATAGTATTGAGATTCAGTATTCCTTATTACTTTGTTTGATATAACTTTTATAACGTGACCAATCCCACGTTGGTTTTTCTTCTTTGTTTTGTTTTGCTTTTCGCATGTGCAACTATCTGCTGAAGTTTACGCGGCTGAGGATTGTCGCGTGCGTCCGTGAGTTATGAATGTATGACCGCGTGCCTGTGAGTATTTGTGTACGAGTGTGCGTGCGTGCGCGCGCGTATCTGTGCAAATGTGTGATTCTGTCTCTTTTGATGTGTGATAAGGAATGTAATTTAGCGGTCGGTCAATCGAGATAGGTACTGGCCTGCCGAGTGCCTAGGGAAGACTGAACTCTAATCCCGTAGCTCACGCGCTCTGTAGCAGCGAAAAAGCAACGATGCCAGTAGCAAAACCAGCCCCCCCTCCCCCAATAAAGAGCTCCATAGGCCCCGGGTGCCAGACGAAGATACGAAATCGGAGGTTGGTCTGCTATGGCGCTGGAAACCGTGGCAGGAATGGAAGACAGAGGAAGTGGAGGAAAACCAGGGTGCGCGCACTCTCAACGCGTCCGCCACGACAATCAATACCCCGGGCAACCCCCGTACCTTCGCCGCGAAATCTCAATTTCTTCTTCGACTTTTTCTTTCATTTTCTTTTATTTTTTTATTTTTTTTTTCTAAATTATTCTGCACGTGCTCGTTCTCCTGAGTTTATCTGTACATGGCCTGCTTGGAACCGATTCTTTCTTGCGCGCGTAGATCATTATCCCGTCACCGAATTTCTCCGCGACTCAAGCGAATTGGACCTTCTCGCCTTGCATGCTTTCTCAAGTACGGCTTACGGCTTGTGTTATTGAAAAGTGTCACACTTTCCGCGCTGTTCAAACTTGAACAAGGATGTGTACACGTTATGGCGAAAGATATCACGAAATATTCGTATGTACGGATGGAAATGAAGATGGAAGCTATTTCAGTGCCACTTATTTTCAGGCTTTTACTCCAGATATCATTTTATGTATATAATAGCTGAAAATAACAAAGAAATCTGAACGTGTATCACTGTGAGCCTACCATTTCGAAAGAAAATAAAATTCAGTGTACGTATTAATAATCCCGATGTTTTAATTTGTTCTACTTTGAAAAAACAACTGGTAGAGAAAATAAGTTGCACAGACTTTCTTTTAATACCTGATGGCATCGAAACACGACCGCGGTACTTGATCTTTCCAAACGATCCCAATCTATCATCTTCAGCAAATAATACAACAATGAGCAAGAATGAGCAGCAAAGCCAGCACGACAGTATTCTCAATCGATGCGTAAAGAGAACCGAAATGTATTCTTGTGCAATAACTTGTGTACTTGGAACGTAAACGGTGTGTCTTTGACGTTATTTTTTGCACGTGAACGCGATCGCGCACCGCGCACCGCGCATCTAGCCCTAATTTCTGGCACATTGTTCGCCGGAAAAGCTTATATCGCGGATACTGGTAAGAAAATTTCAATCGACTATAAACATATAATTAAATATGATAAAGTCACGTCTGATAAACACGCCGAGAGCATTGGTTAACGAAATTGTATTTCGTGCCTCTTCCTCGAGATCACTTGGTAGTCCTCCACTCTGTGCCGATCTTACCACCTGTTTAAAGCTAAAAAACGAGACAGTGGCTCCCTCGCGCCCCCGCGGCGGCCACTCTCGGACACTATTCTCATTCTTCATTTTGGTGCCGAAGGAACCACACACTCGTGAAGGGAAAAAGGAGTTTTAGTTTCAGAAGAAGGAGAAAAAAGAGAATGGGAAAGAAAAGTGACGAAGAAAAAGATCTTCGTGACCGTATAAAACGGCTCGAGAAGAAGATGCGGAAAACGAAAAGACGAAAACACCATAAGAAACGTAAGTTAGCCTATATTTTGTTCCAGATCAACTCGACGCCGTTACAACGGAGGCTCGTGAAGCATCCTAGTCGCACTCGATATCTCTCTCAGGCTCAATGGTTAAAAAAAAAAAAAAAAAAAAGATAAAAAATCTACGTCAGGCGTAGTATGTCGCAAAGGAGGGCGGGTCAGGCCCGCTCTTCTAGCAGTTCAGGACTGCTAAATGCGAAAAATGCTATATTAGTATCCAAGGGATATTGATATACATTTGGAATGAACGAAACTTTTTTCCTTGTTTCTGGCCGTAGATTATGAATATTCATCGTCAAGCAGCGGGGCGACAGAGTACGAGGAGAAAAATGAGATTGAGAGAGAGAGACGATCACGTTCACGTGTGTCAAGACGACACAGAGCTTCACGCTCACATTCTCGTTATCGTTCTCGCTCCCGCGACAGCGTACGTTCACGCGTGTCGGGGCGACAGAGAGTTTCACACTCACACTCTCGTTATCGCTCTCACTCACGCGACAGTTCACGGTCACGTTTACGCACCAGGTCGTACGAGCATGAAGGAAGCTTACACTCGGTCCAGGAGCATAACCTTAATCAGGAGCCTAAAAATGACACAAACGAGGCGACAGATAATGTGAGCGCAACGGATAACACGAGCGGCCAGGCCACTCGTGTTATCCGACCGGTCCTCGACTCGGTCGGTAGAAAAAACAATAGAAAACCCGTGCGGCAAGGCCACACAGTCGGTAGAAGAGGACATAACGCTGGACGAGGAAACATTACTCGTTATTGGCAAACGACTGCGTTCAGACAAAAAACTAACAGAGCCCGTGCACAAAGACATACAAATTCGTTGGGAGGAAATTTATAAAGACGGCTTGCCAAAGGATATAAAAGCCGAATTGTTAAGCAAGCATCCCCAACCGGTCAACATCGCATTCTTAGAGGCGCCGAAGCTCAATATAGAATTAAAGTCTTCAGTGCATGAATCAGCTGCGAACCGAGACAACCGACTGGCTGAAAAACAAGAAAAAGTGACCGTTTGTTTATCGGTATTGGGCTCGATTCTATCCCAACTTTTGAAAAAAGAGGAAATAAAATCGATTGAGCTAATCGAAAAAATAAGCGATAGCTGTAGAATTCTTGTCGATTTACAAAGAGACGAAACCTTAACACGACGCTCACTGATCATGTCCAACATTCGAGCTTCATTAAGGGAGACGCTCAAGACTGCGGAGGTTGATGAATTTCTGTTCGGCAAACAGCTTGAAGAGCAAGTGAAAGCGGCGAAGCTCCTCGAAAAATCGACCAAGGAATTGAAACTACCAGAAAAAACCGCTACCAAACACGTGACAAAAAACTCGAGGGGCCCGCCTCAGCAGACGAGCAGGAAATTCATACAAACACGACCACCACAGAGAAAGTCGTGGGGCGGGCATTACAAGCAACGCCAGTTTTCTCCCCGCAAGTCTTACTCAACGAGTCACAGGTCGCACAGGAAGCGGAACTAGAGGAGGTGAGTAGTTCGGCTGGTCGGCTGAAGTTCTTTACCGAAAATTGGAGATCAATCACATCCGATGAATTTATATTAAACACTATAAAAGGATTTAAAATACCATTCAAATCAGAGATTCGTCAACAGCAGCAGCCCTGCGAACTCTCGTGGTCAAATAAAGAAATTAAGGACATAACAGAGCAAATAGATAAACTGCTGCAAAAGGGAGCAATTCGAAAATGCGATGCGGAAGACGATCAATTCATATCGAGAATTTTTCTAACGCCTAAACCCGATGGATCTAATCGGCTAATATTAAATCTTAAACCTCTTAATGAGTTTATAGACACGTCACATTTTAAAATGGAAGACAGTAGAACGGCACAGAGGCTTATGTATCGCGATTGTTACATGGTAACGATAGACCTTAAAGATGCGTATTACCTCGTGCCTATTGCGAGCGAGCATAGAAAATATTTACGCTTTTCGTTCCAAGGTCAAATTTTTGAATTCATGGTGCTACCATTCGGCTTGAACTGCGCTCCGTTAATTTTTACAAAGATTATGAAACCTACTGTTACATTTTTAAGGAAAAAAGGACTCATGTCCGTTATATATCTCGACGATATATTACTGTTCGGTCACTCGGTAACAAATTGTTTAGACAACGCCAATCAAACAATAGAACTTTTAGAAAAGCTTGGGTTCGTGATTAATTATGAAAAAAGCAGGTTATCCCCATCGAAAAAATGTATATTTCTAGGCTTGTGTCTAAATTCCGAAAAAATGCAGGTCGAATTACCTCCGGACAAACGGCTAAGCGTATTGAAACTAATTCGTAAATATCAAAAGACCAAAAGATGTAAAATTCGGGATTTTGCTTCATTTATTGGATCTCTTGGATTTTGTTGTCAAGCAGCGACATATGGTTGGGCATATTTGAAAAATTTCGAGAGAGAAAAGGTTAGAGCACTAGAAAAAAATCATGGCAATTACGAATTCGTTATCGAAATTAACCCCGAGTTACAAGCTGACTTCAAATGGTGGAAAAACAATATACTCAAAATAGTTAAACCAATACGTAATTCCAAATTTTCGTTGGAAATTTTTTCGGATTCATCGTTGACGGGATGGGGGGCGTATTGCAAAGAAGAAAAAATTCACGGTTTTTGGTCTCAAGAGGAACGTAGACTTCACATAAATTGCCTAGAGTTGCTTGCAGCCTTTTTTGCGCTGAAAAGTTTCGCAAAAAACTTGAGCGACTGCAATTTACTGTTAAGAATTGACAATACAACAGCAATTTCTTACATCAATCACATGGGTGGTATGGGCAGTAAGAAATTAAGTGAAGTAGCAAAAAAGATATGGTTATGGTGCGAACGTCGCAATATTTGGCTTTTCGCTTCATATATTCAGTCAAAAAGTAACGGTGAAGCGGACTTTGAATCTAGACGATTAGAGCCTGAGACGGAATACGCACTATCGGAACAAGCCTTTCGAAGAATTCGGAAAGTATTGGGCAACCCGGATATCGATTTATTTGCTAGTCGGACTAACAAAAAATGTAGCAGTTACATTTCATGGAAAAAGGATCCAGGGTCAATTGCCGTTGACGCGTTTACAGTTGACTGGACGCGTTATTTCTTTTATGCTTTCCCCCCTTTCTCGGTGATTACTAAAACGCTAAGAAAAATAGAGCAGGAAAACTCACGGGGTATTTTAATAGTACCGGACTGGCCGTCACAACCCTGGTACCCGTTGTTTATGAGTATGACAGAATCGAAACCTTTAAGATTTAAACCAGACATTGATCTACTTCGTTCGTCTAACAGAGAACCCCATCCACTGTGGCCACAGTTGTCGTTGATAGCAGGGATTTTATCAAGAAAGCATTAGCGAGGAGAGGAATATCTGATAGGGCAGCAACAATCGCCTTGGCCTCAGTCTCTAAGTCAACGTTGAAGCAATACGAATGCCCGATTAAAAAATGGCGTCAATTTTGTGTTCGAGAGAAGTTGGACCCCTTATTGATAAATTTTACAGCACTTCAAGATTTCCTCGCCGAAGAATTCTTTAACGGAGCTTCGTACACGACGATCAATTGTTATAGATCGGCTATGTCATTTGTATTTGGCCCGAACGTTGCAGAGGATCCAGGGATAAAAAGAATTTGCAAAGGCGCATATAAGATTCGTCCACAAAAACCCAAGTATAATTCTACATGGGACCCGAAAGTGGTACTCGAACGTCTGGCCAAATGGACACCAAATAACGATATTTCATTGAAACAGCTGTCTAGCAAACTAGCGACACTGTTAGCGTTAGTGACGGGACATAGAATACAGACATTGTCACTGATAAACATTAATGATATAAATGTATCAAACGACAGGATAGAAATTAAGATCCCTGCGCAAATAAAAACCTCAGGGCCAAAGAGAAAGCAGCCCGTACTAATCCTGCCGTTTTTCGATAAAAAAGAGATTTGCGCTGCGCAAACGTTACTCGACTACCTAAAAGTAACACAAGAAATTCGCGGAGAAACGGAAATTTTATTTATATCATTCAAAAAACCGCATAAAGCAGTGGGTACGCAGACTCTAAGTAAATGGATCAAAAAAGTATTAAAAGAGAGCGGAATTGATACGGACTGTTTTGGAGCATATAGCACCCGGCACGCTTCGACATCTGCGGCAAAACGCGTGGGTGTCAACATTGATACGATTAGGGCAACAGCGGGCTGGACTAACGAATCCAAAACATTTACGAGGTTTTACGATTTAAACATAGTACAAGATAAAACAGAATTTGCCAAGGCTATTTTGAATTTATAAGATTACTATGTAAACGTTACTATAATAAACACGATCCGGTGAGTTATAATATCAAAAAAAAAAAAAAAAAAAAAAAAAAGAATTAACTCGTACATGCTAAGAGTTAAATAGGAATAAAGTTTCGGTTCAAACGTGAAGTGTAATAACCGAAACAGGGAGTGTGTTGAGTCGTAACGTAACTTTAAACATCTACCAAGTGATCTCGAGGAAGAGGCACGAAATACAATTGACCGATTAAACGAACTTACCTGTAAGTGAAGTTCAATCGTAATTGTATGAAGGGCCTCTTCCGAAGAGATCAGTCCCGCCCATAAAGATAAGGCAAAATTTTTTCCTTTGATCCCATAGCTGATTTAAATCAGCCCCATACACGTTACGACAGACTTTGAATAATGAGAATAGTGTCCGAGAGTGGCCGCCGCGGGGGCGCGAGGGAGCCACTGTCTCGTTTTTTAGCTTTAAACAGGTGGTAAGATCGGCACAGAGTGGAGGACTACCAAGTGATCTCTTCGGAAGAGGCCCTTCATACAATTACGATTGAACTTCACTTACAGGTAAGTTCGTTTAATCGGTCAATTCTGATGCACATATCTACTGGTGCGAAGTAGTTATTTGTTGGAAATTGAGTTTGGCCTAATGCCCGAAAGCGCTGTCGTCCGGACCTGAAAGTAAGCACCTGTTACGATAGAAATAATAATTTGGCTTTATTGTTCGTCACAGGCCTCGTATATTGCCCGGTAAAACTACGATTCCTATAAAATTGAGCTATCAGCTTATAGAAACCAGACGAATATACCGAAGGAACGTCATAATCCATTCGCATTCGAATGATCGATACACAGAATGGCACCAATAAAGTACCCCAACACACGCGTTTCAACGTCTATGCGTATCTTAACGTCTTTCATTGTTCGGAAAAAATTGTTCCTTCCAGATGCGATTCAACCTTAATCTGACGCGAGCTTTGGAGAAGCAATGTTAAATATATATACAAAGGTTGTTCGAAGTCTCTGTTGTCGCGTTGGAGCTTATAATGGAGTGAAAGTTTTCGGTACAAAAAATGCGTGGAGCATACATTCTGACGTCAAGCCTCAAGACTCGAAAGTACGTGTCTTTGGTAAATGACACTAAGACTCCCTGTACTAAATCATCGTTTACTAAATCAATAACTTTTTGCTTAAATCTGTTGCATCGAAGTGCCGTTATTCCAAAGTGCAATTATTGATTTACCATAGCTGTTGGTCGTTGAATCCATAATGTTAACCTTTTCTCTAGGTAAAATGTGATGAGAGTTATGACGTAACTGAGAAAGCAAGAAGATTCGAATGGAATCGGGCACAGTTAGGAAATAAAAAGCCGCTCCCATTGAGAGCTCGATTCGTTGGATGTCAAAACATATCGCGGATATAATACAAACTTTTCAGAAGTTTGAAAAGTTCCGTTCGTTTGTTACTCTCAAAAACCAGCGCTAAAAAGAAAAGAAATCAGGAGCAAAACGGAAGAATTTGTGAATTTTCTTTTTTTTTACTACACCTTCGGAGATCAATGCGCCTTAGATGCATTTTTCGCGTTCAACTTACCGCTGTATAGGGACACGATAAGGGCGATACAGCGTGAAAGTCGAACGCACCCTGCGATGAGCGCTCTCACCATTCAGGTTAACGGGAGCGAGGAGGAAAAATGAAAGAAAACAATCGAACAGAATAACAACTACCGTTACCTGTAACTCCATATCTCTCCAGATATTTGGTGTAATATAGAAAAAAACATTGCGGCAACTGTCGAGCCATTATCCGGTATAAAAGTTGAATTGAACAACACGAAAGACTTAGGTCGAAGGGAAAATAGGACGTCTAGCAATGTGAATAATGACGAAAACTGACGATTTATAGTGTCAAAGTTGCGCGGGTAGGCGCAGGTGGGATCTTTGCGCAGGTGTAACCAAAAATGCTGATGGTCCTCAAAATACAATTATTGTAGGCAGTAATAAAAATATATAAATTCCTGTAAAAATGCTTTTCTAATTTGAAAATTATACAAAAAAAAAAAGAGAATTTTGAAAAAATATAAAAAACTCGGTTATCCAAATTTTTGGACTGGGAGACGTTTTTGCTTGGATTATACGAAAATGTAAAGACCATGCAAGGATGTTGTGAGAAATGGGGGCTGCTATTCCGGAATCGCATTTTTACATTTTTCTCATTTTTGTTGCAATAGTTTCATTTTTTAACGAGGGCCAAGGGGAGCTTTGTAAAATCCAACCGATAAAGGCGGCTGTATTTTTTACTGGGGTCTCATTGATTGGCATCATCCGAAAGCCAGAAAAATTGTCTTGGCCTCGGCAATTGATACACGAGAACGAGTGTATGGCTAAATCGGCTGAATGACTACGCACTAAGCGTAGTATATATTGGCCCAACCCGAAAGTGCTCATCCTTTAAGATCGACGGAGCCACACATCGACCATGAACTTAACGCTGTTAATTTTTTCATCCATCGAACGTTTTCGCGAAAACAATACAAGAAATTTATGTATTAGCCCCATTTTTGGAGAATATATATTTTATTCTGTTCGATATTGTTGCTGGAAAATGAGGTGCTTAAAAATGTATATAATATATTCATTACGGTTTCTTTACGGCGAATTCAAACAGACTAAACCGGTGAAAAGGTCTCGGAAAAAACTTCATAAAGGTTGTGGCATTTTACCGGTTTTTTGGGCATTTTACCGGTAATCAATATGAACCAATTCCATAAATGGTATTTTGAAGGTGAGGAATTGAGCTCCATTTCACTATACCTGATTAAATTTAGTTTGATTTTCGATTGATCGATAGCACGTGAACTCACACCGCACTTATACATCTCGAAGACTTGTTTTTTGTGTTTATGAAACGCGGCTGAATACACTGAACACTATACTGTAAATGATTTTTTGTCTCTCGTGAAACTGTTAAGACATTGTGTATATTCGCATTCAAGATTTGCGTTTACGATCATTGACAAGCTATTAAAGAAAATAAGATAATCCGGCAGTTTGTTTATTTTTTTATCTTAAATCATACTTTCAAAAATAATCTCTGAGCTCGCACGTCGTTCGCTGATTTTTACTACTCTTTACCTACTGCGGCTAACGGTTTATGTTATATTGTTGTTAAAAATAACCGGTTTCTACGAATTTGCACGAATTTGGGCATAAAGTTTAGGAGCATCCTAAGACTCGGCCGGAGAGAGCAGAAAATATCTCCGCGTCAAAAAATAGTTTTGCACCCTTTATGTGTATCAAATAGCGTGAAGATTCATGTGTTGTGTAGTGACCTATAGGTATTGACGGCTTACTCCGCCCAGGGGCTTTTTGAACTGAGTTTCTTTTCAATTCGATTCAAAAGCTGCTTGTCTGCAGACCTCCTTTCAGTCTTCTTTTCATCCGAGTGTTCGTATAGTGACTACTCATTAGTCAACATTGCAAAGATTTAATGATGATCTTCAATGATTTACCAATAGTGTCAATATCAATAAAATTAAACGAATATTATCTTTGCGCGAGCAGTTATATTTGATACAATGAGTATTTTTGAGAATAAATTATTACTTATTAAATTATCACCCACAGTTTTGACGAACTTAGACTCTATAAAGGAATTCCGAGTTATATTTTAACGATGCAAACTCGTCGGCTTTATCATATTTTGGAAGCATATAGGTATTTAATAAGGTATAAATGAAAAACGAGTGACAAATTGAGCACGTTTACTACGTAAATATAAATATTATCAAAATTTAATATAGTAACGTAATATACATTAGAATATTCTCTGTGCAATTTGAATAAGATACGAGATGCAGTGCTGGTGCATAACGAATTACGGTCATGCAAGGCATCGACCGAGTGGGTGGTCGGTGTCACAGTTGGCTTCGGGAAGCAAGATAGGGCGTGGAGGAGTTTAAGAAAGTCTCAAGACCCTCGTATTACCGCTGTGCGCGGTCTTATATATATATACACCTTATTTCAATGCTTGACCAGGTAAAAAGAAAAGAAAAAAAATCATTATCTGTTGCTAATTTAGGATCATGCAAGGCCGTTTTCCCTTACAGGTTTTCAATGTCCAGCACTGTTTTCCAATGCAATGTTCATTTTGTACTTTCGATCGTTGTATTGAAGGGCATGACCGTAAAGATTGAATTGTCAACGTTTGAAAAATCTAAAAAATATTGCAGACACTGGAAAAAAAAAGAGCTTATTGATATAGTGAAAACATGAACACGTTACGTTCGATTGGATGACAATTTGAGAGTCCTTCCTTGAACGGGAGGACTTGCAGTTGGACCGAGTATCTTCTAGGTAGAAACATCTCGATCCGGATGACATGCGAGGTTGACCGATTCCAGCTTATCACGCGCGTATTATCCTTCGCGTCAAATTTCCTGACTCTATTTTCAATACTTTTTTTCTTACACGCGACATCGAAGGAATTTCAACGAAACACTCGCAAAAAGATTTGGAAACGCAAAACTCGAAACATGATAACGAATTTCCTTACAACTCGATCAGAGAAAATATCTCATAACCGTAACGTTACTTATGAACGACTGGAACAGAAGATGATGGAGACGTGGACAAGGTAACCCTCGAGACGTGTCGCAGTAATTGAAGGTGCTGGTACCAGACTACCCCCCGTCGTCCACCAATAGTCGACGCTCTCTTTCTCTCCCGCGCGCGCTTTCTTTCCCTTCTATCCTCGACGTGTCGATCCGTTTCACTAAGTAGGTACCCGCACGCAAATCTTGTTAGTCCGGCGGCGGCCACATACAACCAGCGAACGAGCCTTCGAGCCCTTTAACTATTTCCCCCCCGACCCCAATGTTTTATTCTCATACGATACTTGCGGATAATACCGCGATTCAGGCCTCGACGAACGTGCATGCAAACGAGAAAAACTACCGGCTTTATTGCTATGGAGACATATGGTGGAAAATCGACACTTTTGCCACGCGTGAAAACATCTCACGCGTACGAATCGCAACACAAAGTTACCCTCGACGCCCCGCCATCTATATACATATATTTTTTGACTGTGGTATCGATGTACCGATAAAAGACCGCACTCCTCAAATTTTCAACATATCCTGCTTTGCTCTGTTCATTACTTTTTAGAAATATTGTTCTTTGATTTTTCGTTATTGTTAAGCATATCCGGGTCGGATATCGTATGACTTTTGGTACTTTCTTTTTGCGTCAGGTGTGACATCTCGCGCCAGTCTCAAATATCCGGATGATATGCAGGCTGCTCAAGATTACCGGGGATTCGCGAACAGCTCTCCGCAGCTATATTTTACCATATATGTAACTTAATTATCATATTCGAAGTTTGTCGACTTTCAAATAGAATTGATGTTCGCGAGATTTCAAGAGTTGACAATAGAGGAAAGGCTGCCGAAACCCGATGAAATTTTCAACTTAAAAAAAAACCAATCAAATCGCGTTTTTGCCCCTTCTAATGGATCGGGGCTTCAGGTTTGGTGAAAGAATACAATCGTGTTCAACTACTTCGACATGAGCCTAAGAAAAACGTTTCAACTTTGCTCTGGATAATTCGATCAGCTGAGGTGCAAGAAATATAATTTTCCCTGCGAAAATATTGCAAAAACGATAAACGAGAAAACCGAGATGTAAACGTATATTTCTATACATGCAGGGGTTTGCCGGGTCTGCTGAAGTTATTAATTTGGTATCACTAATCAGCGCAGAACGATGGATGCGATGGATTCAACAACATGTTTACAAAGTCACTCAAGACGAAGAAGAATGAACACTGATCGGCGATCGATACCTATACCCAAACTTGAATCATTGTTCATTGCAAATGAGAATCTGTCGAGAATATAAGAATTTTTCGAAAATTTTGGTTCGAAGCCTGAAATTTTTCAACAGATGGATTATAAAATTATATATTTCGCACCAATACAAAAGTTTCGATCGTCAAGCTAGCTTCAGTTTATATTTGAATAATTTGACGAAATAAGTTGGATTGAAGAATTAATCGGAAGGAAAGCACAAAAAATGTCCATAGCGACGACGTATAAATCGAGAGAAAATTCGATCATCGTGAGGAAAAATACGCACAGACACTCACCATAGCCGCGTATGCCTTTGATCCCTCAATAACCCACTCGCTAGAGCCAGTAGCTAAAAGCATCGTCACAACGTGGCCCCCTTGCCTCTCGTGTCTCAAAACTCTCTTCACTTCCTCCCTCATCCAGCCACTCCGTGCATACTTACACATGCACGGAGGAAGAAAGAATCACACATACATAAGTGAAGCAAAAGTCGTCACACTTTTACCACTGATACTTATAACACAACTCGTGGACGAATTCGTGTTTTTGCTCCGCATCGTATAAGCGTTGCACTTGCACACTGGACTACCCGCCGGGATCGTCGTCACTCGATCCTATTTTTCCTCGTCTTCAACGCCGTATGATCGCTCGCTAACGGTTTATTGTAAAAAACCGGCTTTCAAGTGCTTTCCCAGTTTCGTCTCGTTATCGCGCATCTTATTTGGATCGCTCTCGCGATAGTAATTGTAAATGTCACGTAACCAGCAGCAGCAGCAGCACACGGAAGAATACCAAGTGGATAGAGACAAATAAGTTGAGGAGGATGGTATCATTACAAAAAAAAATAAAATCAAGTATAAGTGTATATATATATGTAAATATTGAATTGAACAAGCAGATCAAGCGTGTGCATTGTGTATGTTGTCGAAGTAAGGTAATATTTATATAGCCTTGTGCAGCCAATTTATCTTACAATTCACAGTCATTGTACACGATAACGTAAGAGGGTTTAAGATTAAAGGTGATTATTTAACAATCACTTTGTTGTTTAAGCGCTTTTTTTCTTAACAAGTTTGTTTTTTCTCTTGTTGATATCTCGTATAGGTTTAATGCGATTCGAATACACGCGATTACAACGATACACAATCGAATGATATTGTTTTGTTGCTGCTTTGATTTGGTTGTTTTTCGTTTAGTTTTTCCTTACCTGTTTTACTAGAGGGAGTAGTGTCTGTTCTATGCTACGGGTCTTAATCTCTAGGGTGACTGGGTCTACGGGGTCGGGTGTCGCCATGATTCGAACACAACTCAGCACTCCGTAGACTCCGTGCCGCGAGCGAGGGTTCGTTGCACCCCTCCCTCGTCACCTCACTAATCTCCCCTCTTTCTCTTCACCATACCATATCCCATACATTTCGAACTTCTCTTCTACTCTGTGCCTCTTTATCGAGACTTTTACGCATACGACGTACGCCGGTTTCCATCAGCGCCATCCCATGCCGATACGGCGACGCCACCAACTCGTTGACGACGCCCGGCGCCTCGACAACCCACTCCGAAACTGTCGAACCAGTTTTCAACGACACCTCGTGGCTTCTACTTTTAACTCTCTCTCTCTCTCTCTCTTTCTCGCTGCTGCTCCTTTTCCTTCTTTTAACCATCGGAGCCGCCGCTCCAACGTTTTTCCTTTTCTTCATTTCATTTTACTTACCATTTTACCAACTGTTGAATAATCAGCATCCCTAACTTTCAATCTTTCCCGTGGAAAATCAATTCTTACTTATACTTTCAGAATCATGGAATATTCATAATCGTATTGTATTCGTTTTAATAACAATATACAAGTCGATCGGCTCTGATTGAGAATATTTGATTATCTTGATGATTCCAAAAATTTGATTGAATTCCCAAATCCCCCCGATAAGTTAAGACAAAAAAAGCTTTAAACGCGTTCAAAGGTTTTGTTACATCAGAATCGTGCGCTGGATTAATTCATAAAATGTTAACTGTAACAGTAATACTTTATTAACGGCAACAATACTAAGCGTATACATAAGATTTACTCTAAAATAAATTTATTTTGTAAATAAACCATAAATTTCAACGTGTAATGACTTTTTTCTTTCTTATCGACAACAATCGATATTATCGGATATACAATTTAAATGGACGACAGTCGACGTTGGTAATTCGTTCAAGACGCTTTTCATGAATATACATATGCATATTATTGATATGTATATGTATATCGCAAGAAACTCGGTAGAGTCTCGGGACAAGTACGCTGACAGCTCCATTGTCTGCCGGCCCAAGATTCGTCGAGTCTATACGGATATATTTTGTCCTAAGGAAGCTATATGTGTATATCAAGAAACGCGAAAGCAGCTCGCGACCCCGAGCTGGATATATTTATAAGATTATCTAAGTACCATATTAATCTCTATGATCGATTTTATCGCTCTTCTCCAGATGCAATATTCGTTAGAACCAATTGCCAGCACTTTGTGTTTGTTTCCTCAAACTTGCAACCCTGTAAACTGGTTTGAATTCTTTTCAAATTTATAACTTTACCGAACGAAAAAAAAGCTTCGATGAATTAAAGTTATGCTTACACTGTTTGTTTCGAAGTGTTTCGATTATTCGAATAATTATATCAATTACTTATGCTGAACATGAAAAGACTCCTAAATCTACGACGAACAATCCATGTATAAGGGATCTCAATATACTCATTGATCACTCAAGTAAAGCTATAAGTGACTAGTTCTACTTTTCATATTGAAAAAAAAAAAAAAAAAAAAAAAAAATTTCCAAAGTTGCGCATCGAAAACGTCGAGATTTTGCGCTTCGAAGTTACCTACTCTTGCCGATCAAGACGCCAATTCATATTTAAAAGACATCTTCGATTCTTGAACGATATTCATAAAAAAATTCAATTTTTTTAAAAGAATCTCAAATAAGCTATTAAATATCGTTTGTTGAACGGGTTGCGATTGAGATTTTTCTTTGGCACAACAAAATTTTCAATTTTGTTTGTTTTTTTTCCCCAAACAAACGACGGGACGTTGTACCGATGGAGATGATGCTCCATTGCGAAGCCTCTCAAATATCATTGATCAAATGAGAATATACGATTAATAAATAATTGAACATGAAAGAACGAACCGAATGAATTTCTCAACACTGAAGAGTGTTAACACGAAACAGTGGCGGATTACGATCACGTTTTAGGGGCCGCCATGCACTTTACTCTGAATGGGCGCAGGGGGGGCTCTTCTCTTAATATTTTTAGCAGTAACTCTGTCTCTCAACGGTGGTCCTCCGTTCGTGACAAATGCACCTTTCCTCTTTCTCAATGATTCGGTTGGCAAATATTCCGCAGGCCTCAAGAGTTGTCGGAAATTATACGGACCGTTGATATCTTCGTTGTCATAATCAGTTTTATCATTATCCTGACAATTTTGCGTGACCGTCGGTCTCAATAATAATCTGAGATCAGGCACGGGTATTTTGCTGACATCTTCCGATATTAGTGCCATCTTATTACCATTAACGATATTTCGTCCAGAAACTATCGGACGCTGTTTGGTAACGACGTTATCCTTTCGAGTATCATCATCATCGAAGCACATATAGCCCTTCGTCATTATTTCTTTTCTCACGATCCCAGCAACACTTTTACGAGCGTTTATCGCATTTCCATGATTTTTCATAACGTTTGTGTACACAAGATTTTCATTTTTATCGTTCAACACGTTTCTCTGGTTATTTTTCCTATGTGACAATTCTTTCACTCCGTTGCAATGAACGATTCCTCTCCTTTCTCGTACGCCAATTGGATCGTTGATATACGAAGTGTGCTGGTCAAGATTTTGTTTCCCCCGGTCATCCTCTCTCGAGCAGGACCGCACGTTTCCACCGCGTAACTTATTATTCCGTGTACTGCAAATTTCAATCATAGGAATAGGAATGAGGAACAAATCTACTTCCATGATCTACTTTTATACAATCTCGAGTCAATTTTTACTTTATTCATTACTTATGCGGAATCGTTCGTTTCGAAATTGCCATTTGAATTTCGCGAAATTCTTATTTTTCACGATATTGCAATAATTGTATGAGAAATGAGAATTTCACTAAATTACTGCGGAACAAGGTACATGCGATACTTTTTTAGGAAAATTAATGCCAATTTTAATCGACCAAAAGAACGTTATTCATAATATTTGATTCAAGTTTATAGCAAAATTTAATGTAAAACTCATAATTAAAATCAGGACCGTCCTAGAACACGAATGTCAGGGGATTAAATATATAAATAACATTTCACAAGAGACAATATACATAGATAAGTAGATTGAAAAATTACCTGAAAGTTTGCCATGATACCTCTGAAGAAGGCAATAAATATATAAAGAGTTTTATGAAAAAATAACAAATTGGATCGATTGATATGCAAATTGTGTAATCAAAGAACGCCTCAAGACACGGACAAGCGTCGCTGCGGTGAGTGCGAGGAAATAAAAGTGTTATGAACGAAAAGCGTAATATTTTCATTAAATATTTTAGGCTAATTCATAGTGCTGTTATTTCGAAGTAATAATTGCATGAATTTCATAAAACTTCAAATTTTGTTTGTGTCCGTCATAAAAAAATATTCACCCGAATGTAAATGTAAAAATAAATAATGAATATAAAAAAATACAGCACTCGCAAAATATATGTTGAGGTTTGAGCGGAGCCAAAACAAATCGCACATCCCCTAATACTGCATCGATAAAATAAACTCTTGCTCTCACCTGATCTGCTGTCCGGAAGGTTCGCTTGCGTTCGATTCGCCCGGGTTGCGTAGTGCTTTGTGCCAAATATCGGAGAGTTGATGTTCCGGTGCGACCGAAAAATCGCCCTGTGCCGCTAAGCGCTCGGCCCTCTCGGCATTCACTTGCAGAACTTGGCCCAGACGATTCCTGCTAATTTGATATCTCGATAGGTACGATGTTTCATATCCCTTAACTACCGATAATACAAAGGAAATTTTAGACGAATACAACTTTATATTTATATTGAAATGTTGTCGTCACTTTGCAGTGATCTTTTTGATTCGTCCACTTTTCGCATATCACTCTTAATGATAAGAGCTTGAAAAAAAAAAAAAAAAAATCATTATACCATCATAATTTCTTATTATTTAAATCCCGAGTGAATATGTAATATATTCGAATGGGCGAGTTAATCTTCTGGAAACAACGACGAGGATAAAAAATAAGAATTGTTCAAGTTTCGTTTTTACAAGATACCTCGCAGATGGTTGAAGGTCATTTTCTAGCTGTATCAACGGTAAGTCCCAGCCAACTTCGTCTTCTTCGAATTCCGAACCACTTGCGATGCGAGTGCCAAAAGGATTTTTAAAAATTGAGCTATCGAATCTCTCGTTCCATTCGGATGACACTCTTAGTACTATTATCGATCGCTCATACGTGATTTTTCCTATTATATTTACCTGCTCATTTCTTCCTTAAGATCTCTGTAGTATTTAACGGTTTCTTCAGCCTCGGGTTGATTCCCATTGCGATATTGGAGAATAGTTTGTACCATGTTAAAACCTTCGGGTCTTACGTAATCCGATGGTGGATCTTCGATATCATTCAATCTGATTCCAGGCTTGTTACGACGAAGATTTTTGTGCACTTCCTGATTCTTCATATGTACCTGTTCACAATAATAACAATAATCAAACGGATGTAACAGCGCGAAGAGAGCACTGAAGAAAAAAAACTTAATTGTTGTTTCATTCTCAATTGGGTACTCGGCACCCGCATATCAACGATATACTCTTACATTTTGAGAAAATTGTATGAGATCCGCTTGCCGCAATTTCGGATGAATCGGATCTTTAACCGGTGGTTTTGGACAAACCCGATCTTCTCTCTTGTACCATCTTTGCACGATGAATGCCGCATCTTCGCTCTTGACTCCATCACGAAGCAATGCCTCGCGGGCCTCTTGCTTATTGTCGTAATCGTTCAATATTTTTTTGAAGCGCTCCTCCAGCTCGCAACCAAAGCGCTTACGTATTGTATAGCCTCGAAAGTCTGCATGCGAATATTTGCCATTTTCAAGTATAATTCCAGCAAATAATTATACCGTAAATCATTTCGTTTTATCGTGTTAGCTAGAAACATTGTATATGTGTATACATACGACTTTGAATAACGACAGCCGCGTCATCTTTCGCGAGATTCTCTTTTCCATCTTCGCCATCTTTGAGAGCTGCATCTTCGGTTTTATTTCGGAACGATATCTTTCCCTTGCACCAGTTTACCTCGTTTCGTAAATGTTCCTCTGAAGCATACAGGAAAACATGAGAGAAAGTTGCTTCAAGCGTACGAAAAGCTTCAAGTTCCAAACAATTTTTTCAATTCTATATAAGAATTTAAAATTATCATTGAAATTCCCGCAATATATTTTACCTCTGGCTCTCTCGAGGGCCATCTCTTCTTCTTCAGTCCTTTCGCGGATCAGACGCTCTTCCATGTGTTTCCGAGCGAGCCATCCTCGTATGTGCCGTTGAAGAGTAACAACCGATAATGCGAGCTGCCATTTTTGTTTCTTGTATCTTATCTTGGCAAGCCAGCGTCTAACGCAAGCCTGTACGAGTATTATCATTCGTAATTGTTCTTCGTACATCTTTGATAGGAACTCGACGTGATAGTATTTCAAAAAGACTTTTGTTTTACCAATCGCCCAACCATCCATCTTAAGACGGATCAATAATAAACGACAATTGTCACGCGTCGCGACAACCCGCTCGTCCCAACCGAAAGCCAGAAAACAATATCTGCAATATTTAATAATCTCATTATGGACTGTATAACGGACGATGAAATGGTAATTGCTTTTGCTGATAAACTTATTAGATTTATTGTAATTTTAAACGACTTTGCGCCTGCTTTCTCATGCCAGACTCATCATTGCGATGGAAATTTTTGTAAAAAATTTGGGCTAACATGAACAAATATCAATAAGGGATCAATAAGGGAACAAACTGTGTAGAAATTTTGAAATGATAAGTATGTGGAGGATGCACGTAGCGAATAACTCCACCGTTTTCTCGATGGAAGAATTCACTGAATACATATCACAAAGAATAAGATCAAAGCAATATTTTCCGTAAGCCGTGAACGACCATAAGAAGATTCTGCTTTCTACAGCCATTCTAGATTCTCCTTCTTATGGATAAAGACGAATTTTTATCCGCTGTAGAAATATATTTTCCATTTCTTTATGTAGGTATTTTCCAACGTATATATACATAAGACTGTTGATGTCGAATTTTACCCGAAAATCATGATAAAGTAGTGAAAATACATTCCCTTTACAACGGAATAGTATAATAATGCGTTCGAACCTTTTGAGAAATTCGTTGAAAGGTATTCTGTGTGAAAATCCATTTTGTCTTATTCTAATGGTTTCGAGAACTCCGGTGTAGCGTAATTGTTTAACAACTTTCTCCTTATCAAAGAATTTGGGGCTTCTCGAGTCGTTTGGTTTAATACATCTGACAAACTGTGGTGAACCAGAGACCATTTTTTGCAACAAATCCATCAACGAATATCGGAAATAAGTTGCTACTGTCTGTTGGGCCCGCGACTGGGATGCCAAGCCACGGCTCGAGTATCGTTCCTAAAATCGTCAAACAATCATTCATTTTACGTAGGCCATCTACTCTCATCTTGGCGAAAAAAATGGCGTCGGTCGTTCAGACGGTCGTTATTGTATAATCGTCTAACGCAATGATATGAAATTTTTTGGTTCGATTCAATTGTCATGCCTCACCACCATAAATCGGAAATGAGTTTCATCACTGTGTGTGTGAGAGAGAGAGAGAGAGAGAGAGAAAGAGATAACATAACAGGAGAAGGAAGTTTACCTTGGTGTTCTGGTTAGACGTGCTCAGCTTTCTCGATCCAGTATCGTGAATTGCCGAATACAAATTTCCAGTCTTAGTAATTGGACATTGAAACAAAAATCTCACCATATCAGATTGAGATTGTCGAACTAATTGTATCACTTCTGGTGGTAAAAAATTGCGATTTTTTTCCAAAAAACCGTCCGCCTGATATACTACACGACCAGCAAAATGATGAACGGCGAAGCAAACTGCGTCGGATTTTGGCCTTACGTAGAATTTAGATTTTATGTTATTGTGAAATTTTTCTGTAAATTCAAATGATAAGTTATTCGTAATAATTCCATAGATTCTCCTTTTATTAATATTTTCATTTGATTTTGTGCTGACCAATGAGCGATCTGTCGTTAGCCCTGGGAAATCGACTCTCCTCATCGAGAAGGGCAAGAAGTCCCATCGGTTTGCTAAGTAGCATGTCCAGTACCGGTCGATTATCCGAAAATTCGACCAAATCAACGGGAATTCCTTCAGCCATATATTCCTGTTGTTCCCACGTGAATATATGCTGATTGAAATAGTATTGAATTTGCTCGTTAGCAATATTAATGCATAACTGCTCAAACGAGTTCCTTGGAAAATTTTCAAAACCAAAGATATCGAGGAGACCAATGGCAAGGGGTTCGTAATTTGGTGAACGGTTGAAACTCAGCAGGCAATTTATTTGATTAACCATCCAGTCAAACAGGCGACCATAAAGACCTTTGGCCATTGCGTCACGAGCGGCGCATGCCTCTTCAACTGTGTTATTACGAGTTATCGTTTCACCTCTAGTCACCACAGAATTCGAGGTTAGGGCTTCGAGTAAATCATCCTTTTCGACTCCTAGAAGATTCGACACTGAAATCAAAAATAACCAGCATCTTTCATTTTTTTGTAAATTACTCTGTTTGAAAAAATAAAAAAAATAAATAAAAACGATCATGATGATAATGATGATGATGATGATGATGAGTCGACTGCCAGCATAATGGACATAACAGAGTTGCTATAGCGCTAAGAATAGTTTATGTACCATATAGATGCAGATTAAAAAACGAATTGACGCGAAGAGTGTTGATAGGGCAGTAATTGGTTGGCGCGAACGACGAAACATTGGAAAATCGTATCGCTATATAAGGTACTCAAATTCGTCAAAACCCATGACAATTGTTATTCTTTCATTGAAACTCGCAAATATATTCTAATCTAATGCGAGCGCATCTTTGTTGAAAAGCGCGAAGCTTCCATATTTTGAAATTCATCGTGACTTGCCTCGAATGAGCGGTGCTTCGTCAATTAGAGTGCTCTTGTTATCGGTGTTATCCTCGCTGGTAACTTCTCCGAATTCAATATCGCCGAGATGAAGTATGGCTGCAAGAACGCTATAAACAATGTCAACCTCACTATCCTGGAATCCCAACACTTTGAAGCCCGTTTTAAGCTGATGAAACTTGTCGATATGGGTTTGCGAAGTGTGACTATGGTCAGCAAGATAACGATGACGTTTACGTAACGAACTGTCCAAATGAAATTCTTCCAAACGATTGTCAGCTTCCAAGCCATCGTACATGTAGTAAAAGACGTGGAAATTTCTTTCTCCGCTAAATAAAATATTTAAATCCCATCTATATTATCATCAATCGAACCATTAACAATAAGATTTAGCAGATTTAACAGCAGCACCAATGATATTGCATTGATTGAAAAAAAGGATTGTGTGAACTCTTGACTGTCCAATGTGTCTGATCACTATATCATTTTATCAGATATCGTCTTTGAAATAATAGTCGCGATATTCCATCATTCCCCTTTGCTAATGCTTTTTATGAAAATATAACGTAATGTACTGTGTACTCACTCTGCTTGAGCAACCACGCGCGATTGTTCCAAAAGATAAACCGCTATCCGTGCACCGGTGACTTTACCCCCTTTGGTCATAGTGAGATCAAGGTATTTGCCGAAACGCGAAGAATTTGCATTTATTCCCGTAGTTGCGTTGCCGAAAGCTTCCATTATGGGATTTATCTGTAGAATTCTTTCTTCGAGATTACGATTGGGCGCTTTGCTCAAATAGACCAATTGTTTAAGCAACAAATTGGCACTTTCGGTTTTACCCGCTCCGGATTCACCGCTTATGACGATCGCTTGATTTTGACGTTGATGCAGCAGTGCCTGATAGGCAGCATCTGCAACGGCGAATATGTGGGGCGGATTATCGGATCTTGCCTGACCCTTGTAACGCCGTTGTTCCTGTAATAAAATATGTCATCAAAATGGCACAAAAGGTTCAATCTGCTATTGAATCCGATTAATCAGAGCTATTAGAAACGCGGGCTAAAGTTCGTGTTCGATAAAAACAAATTTAGGCAGCGTCGATCGTTGAACCCAGCAGTTCAGTCTGATCGCAGCCGAATCGAATGAAGAGAGTAATGATTTTGGGGTCGTCGTTGTTACGGCGTTCCAGTAACCTAGTTGTTGACGATAAATCATATACAGTCGAATCGCGATCGAGGCGAGAGTCGTCATCGGGGGATCCAATGGATCCGCGTGTAGGTCTAACCTATACGTGAACCGAACCGTTCGCACAGTGCTCGATCATCGACCTTCATCCGAGAGATTCTACCGACCTCGTGAACGAACGCGTTCAACGCGTTTTTTCAACAAGAAAAGGCGCAAACAATTTTTCTAAAGGAGTGGCGGCGGCGGCCATTTCGAATCACAACTATAGAATCACAATATTCGAAAAATACTCACAATACCGGTGTAAAGGCCAAGATTGGTAAATGGATTAACGGAGACGAGTATGTCACCGATGTAAGTATAGATTTGGGTTTGCATGTAGCGATTTTGTAACTGATCGACTATCGCGTCTTCGGAGAGTAAATCAAGGGCAGCCAAATCGTCCATGTACATTTTTTTTGGCTGAGCTTTACGGTCTGTTTTGAGTTTTCCATGTTTAGTCGTGACTTCCGGTTGTCGTTTGACACGACCTTCGTTCCTCTGGCGGCAAATTTCATCTTGCAATTCTTTTCGCACTTTTCCAACGATCGGCTCAACATTCATCAAGACTGGATGTTCTCTCAATTCGCTTGCGAAAGGACGATGCTCGAGATCTTTCACCAGACACTCGGCTATAAAGTCCGACAATTCGGGTGAGTGCGAGTCGGGATTTTTCAATGCCGGTGGCGGATTACGCGGTATTTGGAAGAGGGCGCGCATCGGATGAAGTTCCGAAAGGGGCGGATCCCCTTCTGCCAATTCAATCGCTGTTATCCCGACGGACCAAACGTCACAGCGCGCATCATACGATGAGTCCAATTGTTGTTCGCACGCTATCACCTGATTCATCACAATTATTTATTCATTAGAGATACGCTTCGACAAGGACGACTCCATTCTAATTGAATAACAGACTTTTCTTCTCTTCGTCGAGGATTAACAAAAAAAAAATTGTGAGCGTTATCCAAATTGTGTGTTGATGATACTGGGTATTCTCGTATAGAGGTTTTACTACATTCATTACTCCTGTGAGTAATATACGATATCAAAAAATTCCTCAGCGTCCCTTTTGACAACGAAAATTTGATACCTCGTTTCACCATATCATCATGCATATGTTCAAAGGGTTCCGTGACTCTAAATCACACGACAAAAAAAACACCGACAAAATATCACCGACAAAAAATCACACGGACAGTATATCACCATTAAATTATTAAAGGTTTCAATTAAATTATTTTGGGTTTCAAACAAACCCAAGCGGACAAACACATACAACCCTACACAAACTCAAACAAACAAACACATGCATCCCTACACAATCAAACCCAAACAAACAAACACATACATTCCTACACAAAGAATACCAAACAGACAAACACATATATCCCCACATAAACTAACTGAAACAGACAAACACATACATCCCTACACAAACAAATCCAAACAGAGAAACACATACATCCCTTCACAAACAAACTCAAACAAACAAACACATACATCCCTACACAAACATACCCAAACAGACAAAAAAATACAACCCTACAAAAACAAACCCAAACAAACAAGCACGTACATCCCTACGCAAACAAACATTCAGCTTCGATTAATCCGTGATATATTCGTCATTTGCCTCCATATACTATATCGATGCGATATTTTGTCACAGTTATTTGTGGTGTTGTGAGATTTTGTGTGCGTGATCTTTTGACGTGTGATATTTTATCGTGGTGATATATTGTCCGTAATATTTTTTCGTGCGATATTTTGACTGTGATATTTAGACGTGCTACCGTCTAAAGACTTCAAATGTGTATCATTAACAAGCTATAGCTTTTTTGTCATTGATGAAACCAACCGAGCACTGTATGAAAATGGGAAACATTATTGTTTCTCTTATACGATGATGCGGTTTGATTATGCACATAGGATTGGAATTAAAAGATTTATCGAATGCATGTGTCAGCGAGTGAATGCGAGAATATAGCTCTCTGATGTTTCCGAAGCTTTCTTCAAACCCCAATCCCGTTCTAATTGGGATTTCGATATAATGAGAAATGCTTTGAAGTACTTTGCAAAAGCTCTCATTAACGAGACTCTATGAAGGATTTTAACTCGTTATTATATGTAACATTGATTTTCACCTCAGGTGCCATCCAATACGGTGTTCCTACAGAAGTGTTGCGCCGTCCCATCGTCGCTGTCAAATGGGATGCAACGCCGAAGTCGACTAGTTTGACCTTTGCTTCTTCGGTCAATAAAATATTGTGACCCTTGACATCACGATGCATGCAATGATTGGTGTGCAAATAAATCAACGCTTCGATCGTTTCGCGAAGAATGTAAGCAATTTGATGGTCCTTCAAGCGATTGTTCCGTTTTTTCAAACCCTGAACCAAATCGGTGACCGAGCCTCCTGTGCATAGCTGTAATCGGACAATTTTTTTCAAGCAATGTTTATAGAAAACAGAAGAAAACTGGTTCGATCCAGATATTTGAAAAATTCATCGTTTTATTCAAGTCCACTATCAAGTTTGTTAATTTTTTTATTTCTTTTCCAAGTAATCTTACCTCCATAGCAAACCACAACTGATCCTCTTCTTGCGCAGGTTTGGCTCTTTTCAGGAACAAACCATAGAATATTGGAATATTTTCATGCATACTCAAATCCCTGAGAACCAAATATTCTTCCTCGATTTCTTCAATATTGTCGGCAACGTTCTCCAGTATCTTAACTGCGACTTGGTTTCCCGTTTGCTTGTCCAAGGCTGAATAAACTTCACCGTATGTTCCTTCGCCAATAAGATCTTGGAGAGAAAATCGATCACCGGGATCAGGTATGGTGTCAAAGTTGACATGTTGACTGAGACCATGATAAGCCATGTTCGTCCCGTCACTGGTTATTTCTGCAAATATGAACATGCGTCGAAAAACACTTTTATTGTATCAACGCGATACTGAATTATCAATATTCTTCTTCTAATTAGTCGATCAACTTGTCAATGATCGGGAAAAGAGTCAGATTTTTCGAAACAGTGGCTGATACCGAACGATATATAATTGTTCAACGTTCAGATCAATTTCGATTTGCACAAGAAATTCTCTTAACTCAGACCCCAAGGTAACTTCCATGCATTTTCTCGCTTTATCCGTAAAATGAAAATCCGGTACAAGAGATTTCCATAAATGTCTGAAAATTTAACTGTCCAGGCTTACCCAGCTCTACTCCGATCATATATATCGTATAGATAAACTATTAAAATGAGTATGAAGACTCAGAAATGAACTCAGCATTTAAATTGTTGTTAACTGTCCTCCTGGAGGCAATATTTCGTTGAACATTATCATGAATTCTGATTAAAACGTCGTAAAATTATAAGTCAAATAAGGATCAAGGAATATGTGCATTACTGAGCGGTTGCGCGTTGCATCGCGTAAAAAAATTTTTAAAAAAATGCAGTCACTTCGAGAGAATTAAGATACATGAATGTTTAAAGAAATTGATTTTTTTTTGTATTCCTCAAAATATTGAAGAAAAACGAACATAGTTAATTTATTTGATTATTATTGTTGTCACCTGCGAAATATTTTCCATTCTTATTATAGATATTACTTGACCCTTGTGGACTTATTTTTGTCGACTCGTCGTTTTCTACATTCCATTATGTTTTGAATCCAGTGAGTTTCAATGCGAACATCTCCGTTAAATTTATATTTTATAGAAGAATAAGTGAATATGATGATAAGAATAAAGAGAGAAATAAGATCGATAAAAATTATCACGATGGTAATAACGAAACGCACCAATTATATCGCCCATATTGATAGACTTTCGGAGGCAAAGGCGGATGATGTTTTATAAAATCGCGCTCAAACTCTCATGATAAAATAAGCACTATTATATGCTTCACATTTGAAGCAGTGTTTTCTCGACCACTCGCAACTTCCGACTGGACGATTTCTCGTTCACTAACGAGATACCTGTTAGCCCCTAAATCGGATTGAATCCGAGACTGGCACAGCTCTCGACCCTCGTGAAATAGGTCTCGGCTCACATTCGATGCTATAATTCTAACGTTTAAAATCTCTTTCAATATTGTTTTTATAAATGAAGAAAAAAATGTTGGTCGCCTACACGATGATCGAAAAATTCTTGTTTTCAGATCATTAGTTTCGTTGCTTTTAATCGTTTACAAAATTTGACTCCATACGAATTTATTACTTTTCATTATACGGTATAAATAGTTGAGAAGTGTCAAGTTGTGGCAGGGGGACTTTTGATGACCGGTGCATAAAAGAAAAAAAATTATGCTGTACACCTCAAAGACAAATCGGGTTGCAAATCGAGTAACTGAGGATGAGTTTTATTCAGAAATTTCAGCTGAATGCTGAACGGAAACTTTTGTCGACCGATAGAAAATCTATTGCGCCTTCGCATCAATCCAATGTCATTAAATACTTCAAATCGCGTATAATTTTGAAAAAAAATCACAATGCGTACCCCACTAATTTTAGGCATTCCGACATTATAATACGTATGCATTAAACTAATTTGTATTGTGTTTATATAGAAATTTAAATGTAATTCGATGGATTTATTTGGCAAAGATTAAAGACGGTTCATCGACACCGCCACAAAGAATTGGAAAATGCTTATTGAATTCAATGATTTTCTCATAGAGTCTCAAAAAAAGGAAAGTTTTCGATCTTCAATTTTTACGTTGCCACGCCATTGTAGGAAACCCTTGAAATGTCAGCGAAGCCTATCAGTGGTGGGCAGCGACATTTCGATATGTTGAATTGGCATCGACGTTTATAGATCAAGTCCGGTCTTTCGTAATAAGTGCTGCTTTGTAACTCAAGCACTTTTTCAATGAATAAATTGTTTATATGTTCCAATATCGTGTCTAGCTCAAATGTCTATCACAATCACGCGAGTATAATCCAATAAGAGTATGCTTGTGGTCATGCACAATTTTAAAAGATTCTTGTATTATTCAAAGCGGAGTGGTGCGTTATCTATCATCAGAATTAATGCTCGAAAAGTCTCAAAAAAGCGACCACAAAGTTTTACGATTTTTTCCAATTTCTCGTAAACTATTTGAAAATAGGCCAGTATCGATTGTAAATTCGATCGCGTGTTTTCGCAGGATTATCGGAAATAAGAAAACATGAAAAAAAAAAAAAAAAGAAGAAGCCTGACTTGGAAAGATTGGTTGAGAAGTTTCAACCAGAAAACAGTGTTTGTATGTAGTCACGCTAGAGAACCGTATCGGAGTACACACTCGTCAAATTACACGCTTCACTGAATCGTTTCCTTGTGAAAAAGTGTCTCGATGGAATTCCGCCTGAATCCTACATTTTCTTCTCTCCCTATCCCAACAGTGTAATTTTTTGTTTACGACCCGTACATAATTCAAACCATGCCAAACGTCATAGACCCATATGCACATCTCTGTACTAAATGAAATGAAAATAGTACATATTTAAAAAAAAATGGCGGTTTCCCCGCCATTAGCATAATATCGTGACTCAAAGATGAATTCAATTTTTCTTCTCATTCGCGACAGTGAAAAATGGTTGGAAAATATTTAAAAAATGCTGCTGCTATGCTACCACAAGTAAAATGCAACGGTCACTTTTTTCGATTATTCGCTCAGAAATTACTTCAACAGCGAAGTAAAATAAAAGAAATAAATAGTTATTGCCGGGAGTTGGTTCGTCCAATGGTAAAATGATTTCATCAGGAAGTGGTGACCTAGGTAAGTACAGATGGAGCTGGTCGCAGGAGTTTTGCGGTATTCGCACGCAGTCGAGATGGGCAAGTATAAGAGCGTAACATAAGCGACGTGCCAGTGCGTGGCTGATGACCATCTGCTCAGTTATTATCTCTCAAGTGTATTTTTATGATTTCATCTTTTTCTCTTGTTTAGCGCCTGGAATAAAACAGTATATATTGTCCTCAAGAAAATAATTGGTCGAAAGTAAAGTGGCGCCATGCTTTTCCATTTCCCATTTAACCTTGCACCAACAATTCATGTTTTTTATCTTGTTAACCGATGGCCATTCAATCACTTATTTCGTTGCTCAAACGTCAAATTTATCGTTATATGTATTTTCCTACGTTTGAAATTTTCTATTGTTTGAAAAGAAAAAAAAAACATTTTTTATTGGAAATATAATTTAATGATTTATTAATAGATGTTAAGAAAGTTTTCATTTATATAAAATTAAAAGATTTAATAAAACACTATGCGATTTCTTAAACCACGAATACTTCGCGGGCGAAGTCGGTCATGTGTTATTTTTCGGTCAACATTATATCATAAAAGACTCAACAGTTTCGTACATGCTTCAACGATGTAAAAACATATTCTTCCCAATCAGACGGATCAGAAACTTATTATCGATAATAATAAGTTTCATCTTCCCTTCAAGAATATTAAAAAGTGACAACGATTTCCGAAGGGAGAATGTGAATGGGAGGAGACGATAGCGGAAAAGAAAAAAAAATCCCATCATTTTGGGCGGTTTGTACAATAAGCCCGGGCCAGTCAAACATCAATGAAACGATTCTTTTTGTGAGTACAAATCCGGATCGTGGCATATAATCAATTAGAAAAACGTACTTATTTACTTGAGCCGATCAGAAAAAAATAACATTAGCGGGTATAGTTTTATTATCACAAAAATATTAAAATAAAAAACGCTTACTAGATTTTAATCAAAAATGGGATGCGACCAAGCTTCAAGAGAATAAAACATGATCGAACCATGTATACGCATGCATCAAAGATCCGACTCACAAAGTCTGCGTATATAAATCATGTTATAACACGTCACCGGTCACCAATAATAGTTATTATACATATTGTTTATGCAAATCACTCAGCAGCATGATATTACACTTATGATGACTTAAAAAAAACGTTGAATACAGAATATGCGAAATAATACGGTATCGTAATGATAAAAGTTGCGCGTTCTTGAAAATCTCGCGCCGAACTGGATTTTTGTCGACACCGCCGACACTGAGGAGTGAGCTTCGACGATGGTACGGTACTTCCGGCGGTGTTACAATCTTTTAGCGTGACGGCGTAACGGTACGATGCGTGTCATCAATAACCACGGAGCTAGAGTACTCTCTGTACTCCACAATAGATACAATAGTATACGCTACTAGCAACAGTACCATACAAGCATACTTTTCAAATAAAATAACGATACTCAACCGTAAATTTGAATTTAGTTGTTTGAAAACAACGAAAAATGGTATAATGGCTGCACAAGTATGGCTTTACGATTCAGTGGCCACCGCTTTAACGCTTGGACAGAGTGCGCTGTTTCGTATGTTTTAGTCCATTGACCAACGAGTTCACAGCAGATTAAAAAATAACGATAAAATAAAAGGAACGTTCGGACGTTTTTTTTCTATTAATTTTGCAACTTTGAATATATTCTGTAAATTTTCATTTTGGTTATGAATTCGTTGAACGAATTTTTCTCGTTTGTACTATTGCACAAATCTTCTTCATTTATGCATATTATTATATAAATAAAAACAAATTTGATACAAAATAGCATCGGTTATCGCCATCATCGTCATCATGAATATAAAAGATTTTATTTGAATTCAGAGATATTATATTTGTTATTCCTAACGCGAAGACTGCTTCAAGGATATGATCCCATGGTCGGGAATAGATTATTAAATACAAAGAGTATATTGAGAAATATTATGTATAGCATTAATAATATGTTTTCGAAAAGTGTAAATGACGTATAATATAACGCCGGGGTTCTTCGGATGTCTGCAAAAGTGTGCTGATGCCACAATTAAGCGAAGCCCTACTTTCTCACCTTTGACCGAAACGTTAAGTATCTACGAGAGTCATTTCTCCGCATATGATGTTAACGACGAAAACCAGCATGAAAGCAGTTCGTAATAAATTTTGCGGTACAGTTGTAAGACTCGTAAATAAAATAGTAAAATGAATATTTATCCAAATGCGCAAGTATAAATAGACAAAATCTCATAATAGAAAAACGTTAAAATTTAATAAAAAGTTATTATAAATAAACAGCAGTATCATAGACCAGGATCCGACATGACGTATAAAAAAAAATTGCAAAAAGTTTGGATGGGCCATCATTAAAGCGTTGTTGTTTTCAAGTAATTGAACTTTTCGAATATTTCGTATTTTTTTAATATTGAAAATAATGTATTCAACTCGCACGAAGTATGAAGCTGAGTATAAAGGCAACCGGATTAACGACCGAAGAGAGTAATGTAAAACCGGTTTCAACCTCTGGACCATCTTTTCACCCTCGCGTTCGCATGCTTGTAATACATTTATGATGCAGAGACAGCTGTTATATATTAGCAATATTCATTTTGAGATTCAATAGTGAAAACAACTCCGGATAGTTTGTTAAATGCGATTGATCATCCGAGTGAGTCACTTTAAAAACCTGATAGAATGCATGCATGCATGCACGCGCCACGGTATGATCGTCACGCCCAATGGATGAATTTCTATCTAGAAAAGGAATTGAATTTTTTCTGAACTTTCATGATTGACAGATCAAATGAGATAGGTACGATAATTGGAAAGATTCCAAGTTGCGCTGATCTATCTACTCATACTTCATTAATTATGCAATACAGAAAATCATCGGTAATTTGTATATTAGTTATATTAATACTCTATACATTGGAGTATAGTTATTAAACGATACAAATTAAGCGACGAACCAACGAGAAACGATTGAGCGTTATCTCAAAGTTGTTTTGATAACAGAACATTCCATTCTTTCGCACGAAGTTCCTCATCCTATCTTTAGGTCCCTTAAAGTGTACTCAACAGTTACTGTTTTAGAGTTAGGGCAGGCGGGTAACCTATCGAAAACGCGCAATTGGTTTATTGCCTGGATATAACGTGGATTGATTTTTATCACGTCATGAAAAAATACAAAAGCATTAAAAAATTGCAGGATTATAAACATTTTTCCGAAACATTCACCAATTCAGGCTAATTTCGGGTAAAAAAAAGTAGTTTGGGCTCGAAAAAAAATGTATGAATTTTATAATATTTCAGATTCAGAGAAGTACGTTTTGCCCCAATATTCCCCTATATCAATGAATTAACAATATATTCTGTCACGCAGAATCAATTCTCAAAGTCATCAGTGATACCTGTGGGAATCCACGAGTGGGCATTTGAGTCGTATGGAATCTTATTACGTTTAGGACAAACATATATGTAACATATAGGAATTTACCCTGTTTAACTATCTCGATAATATTGTTTATTTATTTTTTTCAAATGATCAAGAAGATTGAAATGATTATTGAGATACCTCATGCAGTATTCCCTCAACTTTGTTTCATCTGTATAACTTAGGGTTCTTTATAACTGTTGGAAATTGGTTGATTATATTATTTATGAAAGCTGGGAGAGAAAGGGTAAATTTTTTTCGGGAAAGAATATTTGGTCGGATTATCTTCAACAAGCAAGCTGGCGGAGTAAAAAAAATCATCAAAAATTATTAAACCTTGTTCCTTTTTCAGTGGTTATATATATGATGAAGTACATAGTATTGTCGTTCGCCGAGCTTGGTGAAAAAAAAGAAAGGTAATGGAAAGTAAGGAAACTGTCAATAACCCGTGACATGGCTCAAGCCGTTCGGGTCTAAATCCCGCGAATGACGAACGACCACCGTGCGTCTACGGTTGACTTTCTTTTCGAGACACCTTCGTTATCCACTCTCCATCCCCGGTCATAGTACGTCATAATAATAAGCATATGCGAGTACCTTTCACGAACTTATGGACACTGGCTTGTTGGGTTAGTGAAAGACCAGATTTCTCGATACCCAAAACTAATCTCTACGATTTTATGGACTTTACGCTGGAACAATGATGAATAATATTCGGCTGCTATTTTCTATTGTTCGATCTTATCGCGCGTTAGACTTGTTCGCCCTAACGTTTATTGAGTATGAATTTTAATGATCTCACTCAAAGAGAAAAGAAACTTGATTGAATGTCCGTTCTATGTAATAATTTATTGAAACGACGGGGGTACGTCGAATTTATTATACCCTCGTGTGTACAATTACAATGCACGATTGCCGTAATTGTCACATAAAAATCTCCTCGCCGCACTAATTGAAGGCTGTGGCGAAAAACACGATCATAGAAAGGAAAACTTTCTCTCCCTCCCTCTCTCTTTTTTCGCTCTATCGTTGTCTGCTATTTTTCTTCTGCGTTATGATTAGACCTGCAAAATCTTTAGCAATATTCTTTTATCGTGAAGTGACCGATAGAGACTACAAAAACCTATCGGAACCAATCGGAACCAAAGTGACGACTTTCATTCGATCAGCTATTTGAAAAATTAGTTACGCCGGTTAGTTCCAATGAGAAAGTTGAAAACTAAACAGTTTCCTGGTATTTCTTGATTCCATCAGGTCGAGTTTTTATCAAGTTCCTATTATGCGGGTTCGTGCATGATTTGCAAGCTTACGACAAATGTACAGGGGTTTCCACGCGATTCCGACCAATAACTTTTCCCCTGACTCCTACACGTAGAGAATATTAAGAAAAGTTTTAACTTTAATTTTTCAAAATGTTTACAATTTTTTGTATATTTGTATATGCATGATGTCAAGTACATATTATGGACGTTTTAACAGTGTCATGCCAGATACATTTATATATTTTTCCATTTTATCACATTTTCAAGGCATCCTTTATTTTTCAATTTTTTTCATATTTTTCGTTCATTTGCTATGTATATTAATTGTAAAGATTTACATGTCAAACCCCATTGAGCGATATTTCGCTTAAATTTTAAATGCGCTCAATCCTCTCGCGTTACAGAACGAGTAGATAGTTTTATTTCAAAAATGAAAATGAATGAGAGAACAGATTGGAAAAACCGGAGCGCCGTTGCTGCTTATGTAATAACCACCCTGCTGTTAATATCGTAACTAACTCAGGCACACGTATTCATATAGTAGCGGATAGCATTGAGATAAATTTCTACACCTGTACGAGCACTCTAAGAAGGGGAATTTTGCCAAAAGACGAATGTAGTTATATTCAATTCAACTGATTACATTCGCGACATAATTAGCTATATGCTGATACCACTCCCCATGCAATTATATATGTATGCGGTCAAACGTGTTTTTGAAACGACTCTTTTCGCAGAATTACATGTTGTATTTTTCCCTGTGCAAAAAGCTCACTTTTCTTTTAGCCAACTTTTTTCATTTATTTCTCATGTTTTTCGGAGGTCGTTCCTTTAGAGTCTGCTTTGCCCGCCATCATTCCCTAATTCTATATAGGTATTGAAATAGAAGCTCAAATTTGGCGAACCTTGGCAAATTAATTAGTAAATATTCGGAGCGGTATAAAATGTGTAGAAGAAGCGATACGCGAAGATCGTTGTATTTTGATGGGAATGTGGCTAGACCGTTTCTTCACTTATTATTTTCAACACCATATAGATACATGTGGAAAGAAAACCACACGCTCATAGAACTAAACAATTGAGCTCACACACAAATTCAAACTTCTTTATTCATATAATTTGCATACAAAGCTTCGACCGACGTACACTCTCCTTTTTTTTTACAGATGAAAACAAAAAGAAATCTCCTGACACTTTTTACCCATCCTGTATAAATATGATTTTATCAAATGTTTTCTCACAAGTAAAAACTGATTTCAGTGCGTATCAATAGAGGAAATTGCACCTAAAACACCATCAGCGCCCGCCGACAAATTAATTTTTGAATCTTGAATAGAAATTGAAGTACCGAAGAGGCCAAAAGATAAGCCGTTCTTCTATATAGCTTATTTCAAAAGCTTCCGCAGATGAGAAATACTTGTAATGAACAGTCAATTAATGAGGGAGCGTGGAGCGAGCAATGTGTATGCACACGACGATACTACCGACGATACGTCACGCTATATATATATATATATATATATAATCTACAATCTTTCGTCTAATTTCATTTGAATGAGTGCTGACTAGAGTAGCGACACGTGGAGTTATTATTCACAGTCGTCGGGCAAGTCACGCACTGCGTACGAGAATGATTACTATAATTGCTCGTAGACGAGAAGCGCGATAAAAAATATTTTCCATAAGTGTACCCGATATTTACATAGATCGATTTTAAGATTATATACAACGTCGTTAATACTTACATGGTCTGTCAAAATAGCCGAGACAAAATGAAAATTAGAGAGCTCGCTACACGAAATTGAGATCCGAGATTCGAGATTTTTGCTTTCTTAGCAAAAATGCAACATTGCTCGGTTCGGAAATTTCTAAACTCGTTATTTTATTATTCGGGATTGCGAAGAATTCTTTTTACAGATCAATGGATACACGAAATCACTTTGATATTTTTACTTTGACTTTTTCTGTATAACAAAAATAACCCGATAAAAAAGATAAGATGACGCAAGGCCAGTTTGACGAGTTCTTGTATTCTGCGGCTATGGTTATATCACGATTATGACCGTGAGCAGCTCTGTGCGAATTCGCCGCCACGAGTTTGCTCAACTTTTATTTTGATTTATGAACAGAGGGATACGACTAACTGATCTATATTGAAACAACACCAGTCATTCCAACTGTCATGTGAGATAATGATAACGCGTCTATCGACAGTATCGAATCACTCGCTGTTATAAAATACAATCGAATAAAAGCTCAAACTGTAAAAAGAATTTCAAATATAATCGCTATGCTGCTTGCTTGTTTAAGTATACGAGAGACGATTTTTATTAAGAGAGTTTTGTTAGTCACTTCCCCATTGGGTTCTCCTTTTACTTTTCGTACTCATTAAAATGCATTAGGACCAAATCGAAAAAAAAACCACTATAGCGTGTTAATATTATTGATGAGAAATTTGTACCCAGTCTTTTTCGAAGAATGAAATATCACTCAACAGTCTTTTGACGATAAAACGATTCCTCGTATTTATTCACGCGAGCGTCGCAACGAATAATTCCAATAAACGATCATCGATCAACCGGTTGTCCATGTACGTTCGCATAACGACTGCTCAACTATAAATTTTGAGTCGTGGAAGAAAAATAAGAAACAACGATAATGAACGATTTCACATATTTGTCCAAACTTTTGCTACGCGGCGAAAAATATGATGAGGAGCGGCGATATGTAGTTATAAATGTTGAACGAGAGACCGGCAGATTGGCACTGAGGAAAAACATCAGTATGTTGGCCTTAGTCGAACAGGCCGCGAACAGCGACTTGGTCCTCTCGCCGACGTATCCGCAACACCGTAAGTCGCCCGAGTACGACGACGAAAAAACCTCGTTGAGTGTTCGGCGCCCCGTGCCGTTACTTCCCTTCCTTTTATGTGCATCTTCCATCTCTTATTCTGGCTACTTATACCCAGTCAGAATCTCTTCCTTTCTTAACATCGCCTCAATTCTCCGTTCAGACTTAACGATGTTTTTTTCCGGTCTCCGATCATCGTCACGTGTCACGCGCACGCCGGTGATGCCCGAGTCCCATTTTTGTATTTCGGCTTTTTATCTGCGATCATCACATTTTCATCTAGTATATATAACATGAATTGATTAATTCATGAATCTGAATTTATTAATCGAATTCAAATGTTACTTTGCATTGTTGCTTCCTGAAAATTCTATAGAAGGCGAAAACGTTTTTATACAAAATTCGAATTTAACTATATATACACAAGTTCGGCGATATCGTCGATCCTCGAATCAGAAAATTAATCATGAAAACCAATTTTCATGGAAAACCTGGACACACAATAGTAGTGTTCATGTTATTGCCGATAATACGTGTCGTGATTCGTGACTGCGTGTGAATGAATGGGGGGGGGGGGGGGGGAAGGGTGAGATATCGTTGAATCAACTATATATTACGACCTTTTTTATTATTTTCAAGAGGTTGAAACCTATACGACACTACCCGAATAATTTGTGGATGGAGTACTGCTCATTATTAATGATGAGGAATGGGATATTAAAAAATTTAGAGCTATTGTGATTTTTTTTTTTACATTCACAGCGCGTCAGCCAAGATTGTGAAATCAACGTAATCTCTTGTCCCACCGGTAGATAATGTATCAATAAAGGTTGACTCGCCATTGCATGCGGCTACCGGTTGATGGCACCACTTGACGGTTATAGTGAGAACGCTTCAAAATTGAATCGATACAAATAGTCCTGAACTATATATAGGTATATGTGCAACACCGAAAAGAACATGATGAACGAATTTCTTTTTTCCAGCTCCGTTTGAACATCCTAATATGAAAAAATGATTTTCCATGTGTCGTATACCTAAGTTGAAACGTTAGTTTCTCATAAGAGATCGATTTGAATACTAAAAAATTGATACTATTTGTTTTGTCACGAAAATTGAAAAAAAAAATGGGAAACCGTTAGTATGATGTTAAAAAAATTCATAACAAGACTTCAATTTTGGAAAAATTATTTGTTCATGAAATATTAATACACTTAGGTATATAATTATTAGCGACTCGAAATAAAGAAATATAAGCCTGATGTTTGATGCCATTTTGAAGCCGCATATTACATAATCGCATACTGCTAATGTTCATATATCGGGGGATATAATTTGAGAGATTCTAGCAAATGGGAACACCCATAAATATTCAATAAGAAGGAATCACATTGATTTACGAAAACGACGGTACGTAAGCCGGCGAGCATCCAATAATTATACTCTTGAAATCCATTATTCTCTCGACATAGGCTCATTCATCATGTCGCCCCACAGCCATGAAACCGTTCAAATTAATAACGACTGTAAATGCATTAGTAGCACCGCTTGTAAGTTTTGTTTGTTGCCATAAAGATATGCTTACGTTAGCCGAGCGGAGCTATTGTTGTCTCCAGGCTCTTTTCATTAGCAAATTTGCTTACCTAAAGTATAATGTGATGTTTTTGACGATCGTACCCTATAAATATCACCCTCCATGTTAAATCCATTGACGCATCCACGTGTTCTCGGCACTTTACCACATTCTGATAAAATTTGATTCTTCTATACCCTGCTAAATTTTGAAAATACCAGTTCGATCCCGAAATTTACTATAATGTAATCCTCGAAGGAATACCAAATGCTTTGATTTTGTTTTTAAAAAATCATCCTTCAATTTTTTTGTCGCGGAGTTGCATAACTTTCAAAGTTGAATAACTCTTTTTTTTGTCGCAAAGAGAGTGACATAACTTAGAGGGTTATATAATTCTGCGAAAAAAAGGCAAGTGGTTTTCAAAAACGAAACGAAAGCTCCTGGTATGCTTTTTCAAATTCGAATCAGTAAACTATATATGAGATTGCAATATTTTCAAATCTTCATCTTTTTTTTTAGAAATAATACTTTGTTTACTCTAGACGTAAAAAAATGTGAAAAAATTGTGATTCTCGAAATGCGTGATATGAAAGTTTAAAGATTACTCTAGATATTCCGTTCATCAGGTTTTCCAGTATTATCAGGATCCAACGAGTTTTATGAAAAAAATTGAAAGAAAATTCAAAGATGCGGGCTCACGGAGAAAATATAAGTGACATCAAAAAAAAACCCTACCCGCCAACACTTACTAACATAATATCGTATATTCTGAATTATATAATTGATCTAAAGTTTTTTCACTGTTTTGTTAAACATGGAAGCGTCAATGCCCGCCTCTCATGAACAGCGAAATATCGAATCTGTACTCCCGCTGCGAGCCAGCAACGACACCTGAAACGAAAAAAAAAACCAACATCTGGCTTTGTTTGCAAGTATACCGATGATAAGAAACAATATAAGTTGAGCCATATGGCGTTCGAATTGACGTCTCTCCCTGATTTTCCAAACAAGTACGACCGATCGCAACGGATTCTTCGAGTCTGTTTGTAAATGATTGATTCTCGATCACAACAAAATTTCAAGTTTTTCCGAATCAACGCGATATTTTTTCTGAAAAGATATAAATATATAACGTAACGCTTGAATAGAAATTTCAGCGATACGATTAAGAGATTCGAGAATTAATTAATAAACTGCCTCTGAACAATGTCACTCGCTCTATTCGTAAGAAAAATTTCGAACAGTATAGTTGAAAATAGACATGACATTTCTACTGATACGCGCAAAATCGATCGATTTTTGTAATCTTACAAAGATACCACACCACAATATCGTTTCACCATACGATATACGTGCGAGTGCCTTTCAATTTTACCCAATTTCTCATAATTGTGTAATAGAGTGGAAGACAAACACGAAAATATATATTTCTTGACAAATTTAGGATGACAAAGGCATGGAGGATAATGTGCGTTGGAGGGAGCCGCTCCCAGTATCTCAATATTTACGCTCAAAGACGAACTGCCGAACAATGCAAGGGGCTTATTCACTTCGATAACCGTGCGTCATGCCTCGAACGATTACCGTCAATCTATCATGTTCATCGTAAACTAAGCAGCTCTAGGCCATTCACATTATTACGGGACATCGTCTTCGTATTATACTAATCCATACCAATAATAATTCAATGATTTAGAAAACTTGGAAATTAAGTCTCTAGTTTCGACGAAACACTTCTATACAGTCGATACATAATTAAATTGATAAATAATTAAGTCGTTTTATAACGGCTAAAAACAGAATAAATCAGAATAAAAACCGAGTAAATCAAAAGCTATTGTTCTTGGTAGTGGAGTATTAGTAAATCGTATCGAGTACTACTTCCTTCCGAATATCCAATGATCGACGAAACTGCGTCCTGTCTTGTATCGAGCGACGAGCAATGAATTTGGGAGCGGTCATTGCGTCAAATCTTTCACGGTGCAAGCACATATCCCACATATATACTTCTACTTAATTCAACCATGCACTGTAAAGGCTAAAGTACCGTAAGAATATACCTCATAATCGTGTGGACTTTTTGATAAGGCTCTTCGTCCTACGGCTGCTCTATATTTGCTGCATATAGTATAACGTGACTCAACGGGCGGCCGCACGAATAAATTCATTATACTCTAAAGTCTGGTTCACTATGTCATGAGATTCATCCTTCATTCAGAAACATATGTGTATGCGTGTGCGTGTGTATGTGTATTACTCCGTATCCACGACGTCCGGAATGGTTAACGCTCGGATCGAGAAGATTATATTTCACGGGCATCATGACATTTAAAGTGCTTAGAAACACTGTGCCATCTTACCTATCGGAGTTATTTTCTACTGCGAATTCCCCCCTTCGCCGTATAGGTACACGCGCTTCGAATATACAGGAGGTGTTCCATTATATATACCACGGTAACGAACATCATCTCTAAGTATTTCATTCATTCTGTCAGCCTGCAATGTATTTTTAGAACTCCCATTACGAATTCTAGTCACATTGGCGCCGTCATTAGTCCTATTCAAAACGAGATTGGTCGAATACCTCCTTGCAGCCGCGGAGGCGATGAAGCTCCAACTGATTAGTTTACAATCATCGGTTTTTATAATGATCACTAATTTGTCACAAACTCTTGTTATTTATTTCTTTTTTCTTTTTTCATTAATATTGTGTAATCTCACATCCGTATACTATATAGTACCGTTACCGCGGATGTACTTTTTTTTTGTCCCATAACTGTATTTGGGCTATTTATGAATTGCGCATATGATTTTGTTATTTAAAGAGTGAAAAACAAAAATATGTTTCGTTGAACAATACTCATAGACTTTGAAATTTTTTACCCCTATAATTATATTTTTAGCATAGAATCAGAATGATAGAAAAATAATGATCATCCGAGATTATACTGGATCGGAAGAGTAGAGGTGGGCCCTAAAAAAATGTTCACGATGCTTAGCCATCGTGCTCTTACATCAATCAAGTCGGGAGGTAGGTTATTCCCCAAGTTGAGGGAAAGATCGTCCATGCATCCGTGCTTCGTATCGGTCGTTGCTGAAACTTCGAGTACAGCCAGGAGAAAGGGACGCGGTATGTACGCGTATATTTATATATAGTGTCGTTCTCACCCTTGTTTACCGTATCAAACTTAGCCAGAAACTAATTCAGTCCTCTGGACGGAAATGAGTTTTCATCAGTTCGAACGCGAGCAATCTCGGTGATTATCAGGGCTTTGAAATTTTTCTGACAAAATCTCCCTCATTTTTGAGTTAAGCGTGATTAAAATTAACATCATAGTAACCAACGATTGCTCGATGTCGATTGTCGATGCATAACTTTCTCCAAGTTTGAAAGAAAAAAACTCGTATGTTGCATTACGAGAAAAAAAGATGGGAAAAAAAAAACTTGAATACGTTGAAACGCGCTAATTCAGAATAGTACTCAGAGTGGCTCGATCGAATTCCAGCACCATTGTAAATCGAAAAGCCATTTAAGCCTGCTGTAACACTTTTTCTTCATTACGAAGAACTTTTCGCGTTCTATCGGTAGGTAAAAAATGAAGATCCAATAAGAAAAATCCATCGGTATGGGCATCCCGTCGCGTTGAACGTGTGTTCGAGTCTCGATGGCAATAAGTCGACCACCCGAAGTGCTCTTGATCCTCTCTCGTCGGTAAGCTGTTTTTAGCGTACGCAGCATGATCGTCGGGATCCGTACAAGCAGGAAAAGTGCGTATCGAAGAAAAGTACACTCAAGGTCTGACGCTAGTGCCAGCGAGTGAGGATGGTTTTCGTTGGCAAGGCGTCAGAGTGATGGAACACCCGCGATGCTCTCCCCCATATACATCCCTACTATATGGACAACCCGACGCAATCCTCCGGTAATTGTTGATGGATCCGGGACCCTCGCTATCCACCTTGACCAATGCCGTTATACTAAATCGCCATTCACGTCGAGAAATCCCCTGCTACTGCCCCTTACAGTATGTGGCGTCGACATATCTTAATTAAATTGATTGCGATACGACGCCTGCGGATCGCTGATCGACCCCGCCATCCAACGTTCAATCATCTCGAGCTTCGCCGGCGGTGCTCCTCTCCTCATCGCCCGAGAGTCCATTCCTAAACTATATACTTTTCCGTTCAAACCCTAAACAAACCTCGGATTAATTCTACATCTTCGCGCCCTCGAACAATCCTAGCTCTATATATAAAACATTCTTAATGATCGATGATATTATTATTTTTCTATTTTATACTTTGCTCGGTGCGAACTTGAGTAAAAAAAAAAAAACAGCACGCCGATGTGCGGGGTACAAATCTTCGAATCGAATACATTTACTCGCTCGTCAAAAATATAATTCCACTCTCAATACAAAACCCCGGAAATACAGAAGCTTAAAAAAAATAATGTTGCTCTGGCAAGTAGCAAATATCTCTGTCAAAAGTCAATAAAATCAAGGATAAGCGGGAAGCAGACAAATTTTTCCATTTCAAAAATCTACGCAGCATTATATATAATGATAAGAAATAATAAATTTGCTAGAAAAGCATAACAAAACTCAAACACAATTGTGTGAATTGTGCTTGTGCTGGCTGATAAGTAAGAGAAAGAAAAAGGAATGTTTTTTTCGTTCTCGTTTCTCGACGCAATCATGAAAGGATCCCCATTGGGTTCTGTGAGAAAGAGTTACAAACACATATTCGTCGTTATCGATGGTTTTACCAACTCGATACTTGCGCCGGCTATACGTAACAAAGTCAGCAACAGCCGAGGCAATACATTTCTTGAAGAATTCACCGTTCCAGATATGGAGAGCCGTGCCAGCGGCTCGACGCCAAGCTTAAAAATAAGTCAATATAATATCAATATTTTTTATTCTTTTGTGGTATCAAGTCCAGTGACATCTACCGTAACTATATAAGAAATCTGAGCGAAAAAATAATTCTAGAATAAATGAAATTCATGTATATGATCCGTCAACGATATCAAGAATAACTCGCAAGTAAAAGCAGACAATTATTGTTCAGGAATTAGCGAAGCTTCGGCGAGAGTGTGATTTGGGATATCGTTTGCCGCTGCAATGCTTTTTGCGTCGCGCTGATTCCCGGACTACGCGAATTTTGAAGCAATTTATAATATTGTTCTCACTCGATTGCGACGGCGACGCGTACGACGCATGCGTACCGTGTGCCCCCATCGATCAATCACACTGATTGATTAGACTTCGATCCGAACGTACGCACGTGCACGCCGTATACGTTCGTATCGAAATTATTTCTTTTGTAAATATACAGTCAATTACGATATTTCTTTCTTTCTTTCTTTCTACTTCACAATATTCATCTTGAGATATTTTTCGGACCAATAATTCGTTGCGGGATTACTTCGACATTCCAGGATGATTATCCATCGGCACGTTTATCGAGCACGCTTCTATATATTCTGTTTCCATCGGTCGGACCCGTCGAACACGTGTTCGACAACGATCGGATCATCTCAATTCTCAATAACGTTCTTATTCTTGCGCGGATACTGAAAACGTATCGAAATCGTGCTCAACTTGTATCACCAAATTGATATTCTTCGCATTATTAATTATTTCCTCGGCATCTCATTTTAGAAAACGTATACTCGTAAAAATTGGAGAGAAAAAAAAATTTTTTATGGCCGTTTGATACTACAGAGACCGAAAGAATAGTGAGAAGCATATAGCGACATCTCGCGGTGACAGTAGCGAGATATCCAGTCGAGAAAACAGTATATATGGCGTAGCGTTTCGTGGATCAAAGTACGCGATAAAGTAATTATAAGGATAAAATTATATAAAAGTCAGTATAGCGCTCTATACCTATATGCGCGCATGATTCAGCGATTAAAATATTAGCTGCCGTTTTTTTTCTTCCGTCATTTTTTTCAATGCACTTTATTGAAATTGTGGAGGATAAATTGCATCACCAATATAATAAGACGGCCGGCCTCTAGCCGTCACGTAAAACTCGAACAGCAGGCCTGGTAACATTTCTATATATAGTATATATATATATATCGCTCGAATTGCCATCTTTCACTTTCGATAGACCTAACGGCATACGCAATGGTAACGTTTGGAAGATGTTTGCGCAAATTGAAGTTCACAGGTGTGATGTGTAGTTTATCGATCGAACAAACGAGTGGTTGTTGTGGTAATAATGGTGTTGGTAGTGGTCGATTGCTTCGAGATTTCTCGAGGCTGAGCAGCGACAAGTTACGACAGAAATCATTCGTTCTTCAACGACATACGAGCCTACTTGGGAATCGCGACGTACAAAAACGCAACTTTTCGTAAGTCAGTAATGCATGATTATAATTGTTTACGCAACGCGCTCTATTCGCAACGACGATGCGACATTATTCGCCAACGCACTTACACCAACGCCTATAAATAAAAATATATATAAATGTGGGGTGATTAAATTTGCATATTCCAATATTCATGCGGCTAGTTAAATTTTTTTCATCAATATTATTGCGGTAATGATTCCGAAACGAATTCTTTCAGTGACATGTCACGACCGATAGTTTATTTAGCCGATGCCAGTCCTCCGAGTAGATCGATCCTCCTCGCAGCCGAAGCCATGGGTCTGAATATCGATGTTCGGAGAATCGATTTACGGCGCGGTGAACACCTTACAGAAGAGTTCAGAAAGGTAGGAATCTTCTTTAATATATCTCGGTATCTCTATAAATAGACTTGTATGTATACGCGATATTCCGCATGCATCGAACACACGAATATTCATTAATTTTTGTATGAATACACAACAGTCCTTGTACTTCCTTGTTATCTTGTCCTCGTTGTGTACGAATGTAATAACTGACGAATCTTATTTTGACGAACAATGTAAATTATAATAAGACCAATTCCGTACGAACACGAGTTATTTTTCTTGTTTTTCAACATGTTAGATGAATCCTGAACATACTGTACCGACACTTAACGATAATGGATTCATAATTTGGGACAGGTGCGTAACACACTGTATAAAACTTGCCGATATTGTGATTTTCCTAACACATTTGTTGGTCGTTTACATTTTTTTAACTTTTTCAGTCACGCGATTATGGGCTATCTCGTGGATAAATATGCGAAGAATGACACTCTCTATCCAAAAGACGTGGCTCAACGAGCTCTTGTTAATCAACGTCTTCATTTTGATTCTGGGGTTCTGTTCAGCCGCCTTCGATTTATATCGGTAAGTCATTCAAATTTATTTGAATTAATAACCCTGCAAAATCAGAGACATTATGTCCTTACAATAGAAGCTCCGTGTGGGGCCTATATTCTAAACCGTTTATGAAATGATTGTTGGAATTTTTCATTAAAGATAAGCTCGAAATAGATATATAAGCTCAATTAAGTAAAAAGACCTTCCTAAAGCGCAGGAAGTGGCGCAGGTATGATTTCTTCATACGGGCGACGAAGAAAGAAATCGCGTTACTATCACCAAAAGTTGTATTTCTTGAGTAAATTTCAGAATAAATTTCGGCACGATAACAATAATTATGATTGAATTATAATTACGCTATCTTGGGTAGTGTGTGTTACATAATTCGCATTTACCTCGAGATGACATGGAGAGCTAACGCGTACTCATATTTATCTAATACATAAATTTTCGATTGTATATTGGGATAAACTTGGGAACTGTTTGTTCTTGCAAATAAACATTTGACTTTTTTCAGTATGCTCTTATCATGGGCAAGACCGATACTGTTCCTATTGAAAAGTTGGAACTGCTCGAGGAAGCGTACAGGCATTTGAATAACTTTTTAAATGGAAAAAAGTGGTTGGTCGGTGATTCCTATACTCTTGCCGACATTAGCTGTGTTACAACAATTTCGAGTATTGTCGTACGTTTGGATCCACGAACTCTAATTAAATAGTATCAATACATATTCATCATTTACAATAGATACATGAACAAAGAGTTTTTAAAAAATAAAACAAATATATGCTTTTCAGTGTGTTCTACCAATCGACGAATATCCCCATATACAGGCATGGCTCAAACGCTGTGAAGAGACTTTACCAGGATACAAAACTCTCAATACACCAGGATGCAATTTGTTTCATAAATTAATCGGATCGAGGATCACATCAAAAGGCAAATTATAGAGGTTCAACGACTTATTCAAAAATAGGGTAATATGGGGCAAAATGGACACTTAAGGATTTAAGCAAGTTTCATTGATGAGCATATGGTCTTTCAACTATTTTTGAGTCCCAAAATTGATGCCCAGTCCTTGTTTCCCGAATTTCGTAAAAAAAAAATTTCGGGGCAAAACGGACACGGCACCTTAGAGACGTAAAAATCGAAAAATCGACATTTTTCGAAATACAGACGTTCTAAGCGACTGTTCCCGAATAGAATGTCAACTCGGTAATATGGGAAAAGAAATGGGACCACTCAGGCTCCATTCCTTGGATGTAAATGAAAAAAAAATGAGTCAAATCTTATATCCCATTTCTGTCATGTTTTTGAAGTATGCAAAAAATCAATTCTGAGTCCATCGTGTTGGGGTATATTTGGTGTTCGCACTATATCGGAGTCCCACCATTGATTCATGGTCCTAGTTTTCGGAATTTCTTCAAAAAAATTTTCCGGGGCACAACGGACACAGCCTCCAAGAGGCATAAAAATCGAAATATCGACATTTTTCGAAATGTAACAGTTTAGCAGACAAAAAAAAGCTCACCAAGACAGCCAAGTCCTCGTCTTTTGAAGACGTTTGTTGCATTTTTTGCGAAGGGTTATATTCGTTGTCCGCTGAAGATTGGATTTACTATGTGTAACATGCAAAAAATGGGCACACACCTTGTGTACAAGTGTCGAAGACGAAGATATCAGCTATGAGTGCGATTTTTGTAAAAAATGAATAAAAAACCTTTTTTCCTTATTCGTACTTTGATTACTATTGTGGTTTTTAAAAATAAGTCAAAAAAGGGAATAGATAGTGAGAAAATAGTTTGAGATCTATTTTGCTCTGAAACTTGAATTTTTTGCGGGTGTCACCGTGGAATTCAACAATTTACCATGATTTATGATCAGGACATGATTTAGAACCGAAAAAAAAATTTTATGCATTTTAGGAAATTTCAGTTTCGGGAAAGTCCATTTTGCCCCGGAATTCAACTTTATGGGGCAAAATGGACACTGTGTCCGTTTATAGGGTAATATGGGGCAATGTGTCCATTTTGCCCCATATTATCCTATATACACGAGCAGAATTGTTAAGTAAAAATTATACCCAGTTACATCGATAGGAATGGAGGACGATCTTTTACAGTACAAAGTGTGAATTATTTCACCTAGTACCTAGACTATAATATAAAAGCATGCATACGCTTGAATGTATGTATATGTATATCCCGAACGATAAAATAACAAGATTCAACATTTTTTTATTGAAATGTATGAAATGTATGTATTTACAAAAAAATAAAACGAAATGACAATGATACGGCTATATGATATTTTTCACCACTTTTTCATTTGCCAAATGGAAAGATTTTCGCCATTTAATATCGGATTTATAGAGCGTCTTGCAGTGATTATTTTTTGAAATTGTCACGTAAGTCTCGTCGATGATCACAACCGATAGCTAAGCTGATGTTGTTCTTGTATAGATGATCGTTCTCGTAACGTCACCGAGATGATGACCTGCTTAGTCATCGGAAGCGGGTCACTACTGATCCACGTTGTTCTGCTCGTAGACAATAATTATCCTCTAACATTCGTAATATATGATACGGCGTTCTCGCCCGTTAGCATCATTTGCCAAAATTCCGTTGACAAGGGTGACCGATCTATCGTGACTCGTGACTCATGATTGCTCGTTGTTCACATCGGCATCGTCGTGTCGTTTTAATCGAAAATAGCATCATACTTATTTAACAGTCGCTTTTAAAGATGAAGACGCGAGCAATATACTGCTCACGCGTTCCAATGATTCGGAGAAAACAGTTTTCAACATTGAAAACGAAGGTTTGCTGTTCTTATTGGTAGTCATCGAGAAATTCATATATATCGTTAGATCGATCGTAGCAGCTGCCCGTGACAGAACCGAAACGACCCACTGAAATGCTCTACACATTTATATAGAAATTTCTAATGGTCGTGAGCTGGACATTCGTGACGATAATATCAGCTACATTGAAGAAAACCAATAACTTTGAAACTGAAAAAACATCTAAAAATTGCGAAATGGCTATGGGTCCACCGCGGCGGGTTTTGACCTTTGATATACTGCATGCACATAGTTATTTTCAATTGTCAATAAAAAAACAACAAAAAACTTATTTTAGAAAAAGGTATTTTAACGAAACTTTGACAACTCTCAAAAAAGAAAGAAAAACTGTATTATTTTTTAATTTTATGAAAACGACTCGGTGAGATTCGACGCTAAAGTATTTTTAACGTTGATTTCAATGGAATTTTCCTACTCATCAAATATTTTTAATCAACGTTCTTAATTTGAAGAATCAAATGTGGAATTTTGCCGAGAGCGCGGTCACGATGTTCACCAGAAGTTCCTACCCTTAGCAGTATCTGTACGGCATTGCATGTTCTTTTTTTTATCTCTCTCTCTCTCTCTATCTTTGCTAGGTATCCCGTGGTGACGCCGTAAGTCCGTGGGGGGTGAATTGCGGAGGGAAGACTCAGCGGAGTGTTAATAATAGCGCCAGCATCAGCTTCACAACTCCGACATCGAGATGTTGGATACCATATCTTTACTGAAATTCTAGATAACCTTCCGAGAACTATATAATTGCTAGTTATCCTTCACTGGACTAATCAATTAGTACGAAAATTGTACGGGATTCTCTCGTAATAATCTCTCATCTCATTGCTCTACGGTGATATACGGGTTATGGTGATAGTCACGGGGGAGCAGCGCCACTCCGTCGTATATACGCTAACAACGTTTCAAGCATCTCAACATTGCGAATTATTGAATTAACGTGATCCCAGAAATCTATAGTTTCTTAAGCCTCGAGTATACTGTATCGATATGATGTTTCATAAACATGCACACCGTAACGCGTCTCTTCGGACTATTTGTGATGAAGGAGAAAATATACGAATACAAGGCGCGAATACATCACAAAATATTCATTCTACATTATTATTACCGATAAAATTTATTCAATTCACTCGTAGATTACTATTAGTACTAGTAAGATCCAATTTAAAATCAGCATGAGCTTGCACAATATTGCATGATACAAATGTGAAACGAGTGCTCTTTGTCGAATAATGAAATTTGAGTGCCAAAGTGTGAAAAAAAAATGTTCATTTTACTTCAACGGTCTCCCGCCCTCCCGGGATGCGTATAGTTTTCAAGGGGTATATTCTATCTTGTATCGACGATCTCCGCACGAATAAATGTTAGCTCTAACTTTTCCCCATGCTCGCATACGGCAATACTTCGGAGATGGACGGACGGCACACGATCATTTTTCCCCCAAAAATAGTGATTCGACTCGTGCCATGCCTGCAAGTATGAAGCATGAATGGATGTAGATATATAAAAATATTGGTATCTTGTCATGTATATGCGCGTGTGTAAATATGCATATATACCTGTTTAGGATCATGAGGTCTTCGTTAAGAGCACACGCTGATCAGAATGGCGTTGCCATGGAATAGCTAGATTCGTGGAAGAGCGCGTTATTGCAGCGACGATATTTTCAGGAAATGATCTGCTCTGCTCCCGCCTATACGCTTGATTTTCGTACTTTGATTCTTAATATCAATTCTTCGTTTTATTATACAGTTTTTCCATTGTGTGGTCCATCTTTATCCGCAGCTTAGAAAAAGCCACAGCACAAAATACAATGACCAGAGGAAAAAGTATGAACCAAAAATACTTTCTGCCATATTCGGCAGTGACGGATAACTGTATGCCCGCTATCTTTTCTACCAACCCCTCTGTTCTTTTGTCCCCTCGATAAAACTCCGATGACAGCCTCGCAAAATGTCCTGAACCTTCCCCTAACCGCGATCAAATTCACTGATATCGTATCGAGTCTCATCTCAAGATAATAGGGAACGTCCTGATGGATGATGATCAGTTCTTTTCTCGTTCGTATGTATTGCCCTTGGACTAATTATTATGTACTCATCGCGCATCATTAATAGCATATCAATTTCGACAAATTATATGATCGTATATTCCGTCGCATGTGCGTACATTCATAAAATATATTTCTCGCTTATAATCAAATTAATCAAATGGAGAATATATTTTACATATTTTCTCACTGTAAAAATGTTCACTTCAAAAGTTACCCAGTTCAATACCCAGATGAAAGTAACGAAAAAATAAAATTGTCGCGTGTTTTCTTCGCGGTGCAACTTTTCTCGATTTGTCCCCGCACTTGAAAACCTGCAAATGCAAGCAAAGATGTAAAATGAAAAAATTATTCGAGTCCCCTGGTAGCTAGAGCGTAAATGGCTCAGAATTCCTCACTTCCATTTGCCATTATCATCGGATAATCCATTATACCAAAACTTATGTGATGAGACGATTCAAGAGATTTTTTCACGCTCGAAGCGTTATAAATTTTCATAATTTTTGGTAATTCTCAAAGTATAGTACACGCGCGATGAATATCTGTTTTATTAATCCTGCGTTTGCAAACAAGAACGAACAATGAATGATCTCTGTCTTGAATACATTTGATTCAAATGAAAATAAAACGTGGAAAAAATTGGTACGGTTGAAGTGGTACTCGAAGGCCGTACTACACTCTCTTATACATTTACGGGCTGTTGGAGCTCGCCCTAGCGAACGTTACGTAACATGAATTTGCATAATTTCCAAATCTAATATCATACCGACCACGCGATTTCAAATTCACCGCGTATCATGCCCATGAGCAGGCCGTCACGCGCTAAGGGTGCTGCGATCCGAATGAGCGCTGATGTGACATGCACACATGCGCACACAAATAACTTTATATCTAATATACATGAGGTTTGATACACAAGTAGCAGGCTGTACAGAGACACGCAGCAAGAAGGAATACTGGCGGTGTTCTTTATTCGAGATGAACTTATTTGCCATTACATGTGTAGTAGAAATAAGGGCATGCAGGGATGCCGTTTATATACTTCTGCCAATCGGATCATTCGTTCGCCGTGTGGCGGGTTTGAAATTTCGAAAATCGAGTTCCTCAATGAGGAAGAAACTAACAACGCGCTCTAAAACCTGCTCGGAGTCCTGCTCACTTTATCCAAAGATATTGAAGACTTAAGCGGTTGGAAAATTGTTCAAACAGGCGTGCTTGCATAAATTCAAGCTCGTCTTGTCGATTTGCGTTGAAACACGAGGACAACACCGAGACCGTCATATCGAGTGAAAATGACTTATACACGTCACTTCGTGTAACACTCTCGTTAAAATCATCCTTCTTCTCTTCCTCGTGAATTTTTTAATATAATGCTTTTTGTTTCAGTACGTTTTATGCATTGAATTCTTCTGGTTCATTGATGTTTACTATTTTTGAATTATTCATACGAATTTATTATCTTGACCCCAGAAGCAATTTTCTTTTTTCGGAGTGTTAAAAGAGATGCGAGTAGTTGTGACGTTAACTGGGATTCACGCGCGTATAAGCCATGCACGAACGAGCAGCGTTTACAACGTCCAATGAAAACGCAGTCAAAAGATAATAGTGATTCTTGAGATTGCAAAAACAAAAGAAAGGAGGATATATTTTGAAAGATCTCGACGTTGCGAATGTAAATTGTTCGAAGCGGGATGCAAACTGCGGAAATGTAACGGAGCTTTTGTTGTATTGCTGCAATCAATAAATTATTTCAAAGGGTCGCGAGCAGGCTGTCATACATCATGGAGTAACGTGGAAACTTATCAGGAATCACGCACTGACGTATATAAAGAAGCTTAATTCGACGACCGCTGCATACCCCGGCGCGGTGGTGCCGTTATCGATGGATTTTACTATATACGAGATAAGATTAATAAGAATGATAGTCCCTAGAGCGTAGATTAACACCTGGATATTCCCAGATTTTTCTCTTCGATCATTTTTTCGACCAATATGCACGATCGCCAATATATTAACGATTCTCCTGTTATTCCTTTTTTTCTATCCACGCGATTGAAAAATATTGCGTTTTTTTTTGTTTTTTATTTTATTTTTTGCCCCGTAAATTGAGGTGATCGTTATGATTCATTCGGCATAGAGCACACTACCCAAAATTTCACCGAGAATTATTGTGTACCTACGACGTGCGGTATAGTATTATATCTGGTTGGAAAATTGGAGATATAATTGATAGGCGAACTAATCTTCGTGAGTAAGTGGAGCTCCAAGGGAGGTAATCGTAATACTAAATTAACAACGAAACCCAAGACTCGCTCAAAGCATTCATTCAAATATATAAAATCGAGCTCAATGCTAGCAATTTGTAATGAATACGAGACTAACTAGAACACCACTTGAGAACACGATGATGTTCGACAATCCGTATGTGAACTTTATATGTTATGAATGTAACTTTAAATCATCACCGCGTTGATTGTCACATTGGTTGGATGAAATATTAAAATCATACGTTATATACGATATATTTTGTGAATCGTACCCTAATGCCCCCTTCCCACAACTACAATCGAATACTTGCAACTTGAAGAATTAAATTCAACATCTATTCATGAGGGTTGGAAATATTTTCTGTTTTGAAATTTCTGTCGCGTCTCATTTTCGACTGTGTACTGCTTCGAGTACGATCATTATCTTTATTTTGAAAATTCAACAATGAAATATTCCTTCAATTGTTGTTTGTATCCACACTATATGAAGAGCTTCGGAATAACTAGATATTTTCATCCGTTATTTTTCATCGGTTCTCAAACGAATGTAGTACACGGTGTATTGGAGAAAAAAGCAAAATCGTTGACAAAACTAAAAACGAAAGAAAAGGATTATAATTAAATTCGAACGCGATCGTTGACCTGCTGGACAAGTATATATATATACAGAGCTCATACGACACTGCAATTTGACATTTATGTATTGTCACGGATTAATACTTGCCAAGAGTTAAAACGATTTTGAATGCTAATTATTAAAATCATTATTAATATTGACTGTTTATACTATATACAATCTCTCGATCGTATTCATATGAATGTATAATTTATTGATTTAATCGATATGAAATATTTCAACGCTCTTCTCCATTCGTCATGGAAACATATCGACGATCAAAAATTACAGATTAAAATATAATTATTATTAAAGCAAGTATTATTGTTGTTGTTGTTGTTGTTGTTGTTGTTGTTGTTGTTGTTGTTGTTGTTGTTGTTGTGGTTGTTGCTAGCAGAGCTTGCAAACGTCGTAGTTCGATCGAGAAACCGTAGCATCAGTTCAAACTCAATAATATATTGCAATTGAATCAAGTAAACCTACACCAATTAAATTGGAAGTTTAGATTCAACGATTTTTTTTCCCCATCAGTGTGGATGCGATGCGACTGCGCGTAAAGCGCGCGCTGAGAGTGCCACTCCCGATGATCGGCGCACACGACTAGCACACACCAACCCCCTTGCGATTTCTCCTGTCTCGAGCGGCCGTTGCTGTTTCACTATCCTCCGTTACTTCAGTCTAACGTCCGTATTATTAGAGCCAACAACCCTCGCGGTCTACAACCGTCTGCCTCTCGGTCCCTGCATCCCCCATGGCCTGTCACGTAAAAATCTTGCCGTAGTATCCATCCTCGAGTTCCCTTACGCCGGAAGACGTATACACGCGAAACCCGACAACCGACTTACGATAAATAAACAACAGTTATCTATATTAAGGTCGCCGCAACAGTCATCTTTCGAGACAGATGGCCATTACTAAATTATCAGCTAGGATAAACAATAACGAAACGTCAGCAACAACGAATGCTCACAAAAAAAAAAAAACATGTTGCTTCGTGCAACTGGAATTATTTTCAATCTCATGCATTTTTCATTACTTTTTTCCCCATTTTTCTGTGGGATTAATAAGTACAATATGATTGGGATACTCGATGCTCGATCCGCATAGATTCTCTTTTCGATTGGACCGATTCTTCGTTCGTTTTCAAATGTATGAAAGATTCAAAAAAGAGCTGACAAACTCGACCAAAAGTTTAATTATTTTTCATTGAATCGAATAACGAGATGTTTGCAATGAAATGTAGTAGTAATTTTGGGAGCGAAATCTGCACTCGGAGACGTCGATTTTATATTCCGAACGTGTTATTACCAGCAGCGGTCCTCAATATGAGAGTAGTTTATGAGGTAAGGGTTGAAGTTCTCGAGATATATTCAAGTGAGGTTGGTCTTTGTGTATGTGCGACGTAAAAAGCTTCGCGCCTCACATGCGGATGCGCGCTCGACCGCTCTGCTTCCAGTAGACTCTTTTTATTACGTTTCTCACACGCTTAACTTTATTGCCCGTCGGGCACCGCAATGTAATGTGATCCCAATCAAATTAACAAATTAATTTTCTACATTTTTCTTCTTCTTTTTATCTGCTACTTGGATGTCGGCTTTTTTATTCTCATTCGTTCATCTTCCGTCCGTCTTCTTTTTGTCAATCATTTTTTCGTTACAATAACTTTGATTAATTTCGTTTATTGTATCGCGGACAAGTGAGTCACATTGGAAATTTTTATTCCTAAATTTTAATAACTACTCACTTTTCACGTCACTCACGTTACGGAACATATTGCCATTACCATTGAACTGCACGCGAGGTAATTCCACTATTAGTCCGTCATTATCGAAATGAAATTTCAAAAACCTATAATAATTGCGTGAATAAGCACATAAGTCGAATGAAATAGCGAATAAAAATCATACGTTCCATGGTGTCTGCCAAAATTCTATGCGCTTATTCCATACCATTAAATCGTCATCGCGAAGTTTTGGAAAACTTTTCGGAAATCGTATGTCAAGTGAAAGATTTTAGTCGCTGATTATCGAGATTCTCTTGATGACGGAAATCGAGACAAACATTTTGACAAGCTCTACGAAAGGGTATCTCCTTGCACATTCCTCGAATTCCTGGGAAAGAATCCTCATAAACCCTCCCATATGCTATTCATGAAAAACGTTATCAAATTACTATATTGGGAACAAAATTGGTATTTCTATAAAAGTACTTGTACTTAGTTGTTTCAAACATTTTTCTCTATAGTTTCTAACGGAATAACGAAAGACGTCCTTTTGTACGATATCAATGTAAGAAATGAGACAACAATTTGGCGTACTTTTCACGAGAACTTTTTTGACTTCGTTGTTATTAATCCAGAAAATGAAAACAATATTGTCAAGCTCACGAGCTGTCGATTACTGACAAGAGTAAGAAGGATCCGGAGAACCATATGGCGTCTCGTCCTCGCAAACGTATCCGGAGATATGAGCAACATTTCATTTGTAAATCGACTCCGTAATTCGAAGTGAAAAACGAGTCACTTATATCATGTTCACGCTTCTCCAATTCCTTGGCCGTATAAATTCACTATTTCGTAGGAAAAAAAACGTAGTGTGCACACTCGCGAGTTTCACGATGCCCGAACCCACGATCAAGGTGGAGAAAAAAAAATTATCTCGATTACGATGGGAAATATAACTTGATTTTGCGGTGTATGCACTGCGTATAAATAGTGTACTAAATACATGCGTGTGTATTCTTAAGCGGGATGAATACAAATCGATATGAATAAAAAGGGATTGGACAAGTCGGGATATAAAAAGTGTACCTCGAAAAACGGAACGGACACGGTTTTTTTTACGTACACTAGAGTGACAGCATCGCGTTTCGCGTCAAATGATTAGGTAAAAGACATTCGGAGTGCGTCGTTCGTGTCATCGGGACTCCGGTAAAGCTAATTATTCGATAAATCAACCGCAATCTTGGGGAAGTTCGTCAATTGCACCGCGTCTCGAACGGGCATCGAGCGGAAGGAAATTACGGAACACAAAGCCCTTTTCCGTGGTGAGTATAATTAATTTGAATCTAGACGTTTTTTTTCACAAAAATTCATCATTAGTCGTAAATATGAAATTTTTAAAACATTACACACCAATTTGAGAGTTAATTTAAAATTGTTGTAAGGTATATGCCATGAGTGAAGAATAAAAAGGAAAATTTAGTTTTTCCTTCGGTCGATATTTGTACAGGAAAAAACAATCTTATTTCCCGAGGCGTACGGGATTTGTTCCGGAGATCGTTGCCGATTCTTGATGACATTCGTAAGGGAATTTCATAAATCCCATGTACTACCGACAAACAATCGAAGCATTAAGACAATCATACGCTTTTCCTAGTTTTTTCATCTTTTTACATCTGACTTGACTTAACTTTTAAAGCGACTCAGACTCCCGATTTACATTTTATTGTACCGATGATGTTATTCATCGGCTTATTATATAATATTATAGAATATACTCGAATTATCATATGGAACTTGGGGAATCTCGCAGTTCTGATGCAAATATCTACGACATCGAAATGTCGTTTATCCCAAATTTTCATTCTTATTAAATATTATTTCCAATATTAGTATCATCAACTATACAGTAGATTAATAGCTTTTGAAAATTCAATAAACTTTCATTGCGGTCAATACTTTGTCAATGAATAATGCAAAAGTTCGGCAGTACGAAACTTTGATATGTACGCAGATGTTTGGTTACTAGACGTTAATCAGCTCAATATAAATCTTTTTTTCTCGAAAAAATCTACCGGATGTTAATTTTTTCTAGAAAAATCAACTTCTTAGACTCGTTGATGCCGTACTTTGTGAATATGAGAATGAAAAATATCGCCGAAAAAATGAGAGAACGTCGTGCAATCTGCTTGTATTGGGTTTAGAATATATGCGGATAAAAATCATTCGACTTGTACTTGGCTCAAACGAATGATTTGTGATTTTCATTATTATTATTATTATTATTATACTTATTGCGAGAACGACGCTCACCTCCGTTTGATAGAATTTGAAAATTCAACGTTCGTCGAAGCATGAGACATCTGCGCCTATACCCTTTTATGCGGGTACATGATGGAAGACAAGCATGCACATGGAAACAAGTATCGATGTTCGAGGAGAATATAGACAGGGAATAAGTTCACCTCAAACATTCGGGTCAGCTATCATGTCAAAATGTTAGCTTTCACTCGCTTATGTCGTGTAAAACGTTTGATGACTCGATTGTTGCCGATACGGGATGGCCGGATTTAGTCAGCTAGAAGGCTAATATACCTCTATCCATTTAGGATGCTGAAATGCATGGGCCATTGACATGTGACACCGCTGCATCATTATTGTCTTATATCGCAAGAAGGATCAATATTTCGAGTCGCTTCGAAGCAGCACAGGACAATTTTTCTAATATTTATTATTTCCTTAAGAAGCAAAAAAAAACTTGATAATATAAATTTTCTCTGTCTCTTTCTCAACCGCGTACTCGAGCTTCCAGCAGTCCATTGTGAAGAAAAAATTCGAAAAGAGAATGAGTTTATAAAATAATATGCGGGATCGTTAATATGTTGACAACAGTTGGAAATCGAGACGAAATTCCTCGTCCGAAGTTATACTTTCGCATCGTATGTGCGTCCCTTTTCTCTTCGATCTTGGGGAGTTCGCCCGATGTAACCACACCTCACCACAATCACCGCAGTACCGACTGTTTGTGGCTGACCAATGGAATAAGTTACTTCCCGAAACTTCACTCTCCGTTCTGAAGATTCCGCATAAAACGGGCTAGCTCCAATACCACAGAGAATGCGCTCCTGGTATTGGCAGTAGCTCGACCACTCGACTGGAAATCCTTAAATCGGCATGACACAACAGCCACGTTCAATGACGAGTCCAAAATATGTGTCTGCTTGCTTGTACCTTTTCCCGATATACTTTTCAACACGTTTATTATAAACTATTGCCAAACACCTGAAAATTCTTGTTTCGCGTTGACAGAATAATAGTAAATTACAATATTCTCCCCGCGGGTCGATTATATTGGGATATTCTAATGATAATACTAATAACATTCTAGCCTAGATCGCGCTTGATTTCGAAAATGCTGTGACGAATTGGGATTCCAATCTGAAAGACAACGACTAAGCAATCGACAAAATCGAGTTTAAATAAAAATTCAATGCCGTTGAATAAAAGCTTCGCGAAAGCTTCCCGCCTATATTATCAGCGGAATATAATAAAAATTCTTCAAAAGCCGCATTTGTACCAAAAACAAAGGATTTGATTTTTATTTTGACAGAGACATGTACATTGTTACGCAGGATTTCGATTGAAAAATATTTCGAGATATACATATGCGAATCCTATATATAGTAATTGCATGATGATGCGCGTATATACGCGCGCGCAATACACGGGCACGTTTCCGGGACGCGTGAGGGCACAATGCGACTTCAGTTGCCTCAACTCGTTACAATACGTTCGTCTCGCGTTTATAGCCAATAAGCCGTAACCATGCGCACGCAAAATGGTTTGTAGGATACGAAAACCCTTGCGAGCCTTTCTGTATTATAGGTATACCATGTAATCATGCGTATTTCGTAATTCGAACTATTGACCTGGGGGGCTTTGTATTAAAAATTGGGCGAAATTTTGAGCCGTAAATCATCATGCATGGTGATGTCATTAAATTTTCGAAACAATTTCACCCAGTCTACAACGAATACCGCAAATATCACATATATAAACGTCAATTTAATAATGATTTTGTTCCAAAATAAAATATTGCGTATCTGATGAAATTGCGTTCCCAGAACGCTATATTATATATCGCAAATCGCGATGACATTGAGCTTTTTTTGGATCGATCATTGCAAAAACTCGTACTTCGGATGTGTTGAATAGATTTTCATTTAGTCACTTATATTTTGCAACTTTATGCTATGCGATGACAAAGAATAGTCTGCTTCTTTACGGCGGGCGTATATATATCGTTAACCGGATCACTCCACTTTATTCACCACCGGTCGCGTTGTGCGATATATCCTTTCTCCTATGAACTCGAACTAATCTATAATGCGGAAACATCTTTTCAATTTCAAGCTCTGTGAAATTGCTTCGGGCTTTCCGGAGCGATGAACTTTTCACGATATTTACTGCATCACCTACTTCAATAATTTTCCACTTTCCCTCAAATTTCATAACACATTGAATGGGCGGGCTGCTTTCAAATAGATTTACAGCCAACGCTCCATCTTCGACTATCTTCATATGTCATCAAACAGCATATAAGGAAAAAGCAAAAGCGAAATGAATATAAGTCTGTGAAATTGGCATAACACTGATCGCGCAAACATCACATTCTCAAAATAAGGGTAGAGAAAATTGCATCCCAAGAGAATAATACACGATGGAGAGCATGCGAAGAAAGAAAAATATCAAGACACCGCGGCTCTCCATCTAAAAATTTCGATTAACGCCCTTATGCTTCGATTCTGATTTGGCTCTATAATGATACCAAATACGGATTGAAAGTAAAAAGTAAAAAGTCTATTGTGTTTCTCGTGCATCACAGGCATATGTTCGGAGTTTTGTTTACAACCATTTCGAGATATTATTGATATACATGACAAAGGAAGTTACCGTTGTAGATAGCAAGCTGTGCGCGATGCCGAGCTAAGAATAAAAGGTGCACGTAAGTACGCGAGTAATAAGGCCCCGATCCACGCAGTGGTTCTAACAAGCTCGCAGCTATATATATCTGCTTGGTACAATACTATACGGACGAGAAAACAATGGAATTATATTTGGCTTGAGGACGGTTATGCGGAGTATTGTATGACATATCAAGCGCAGTTTTTTTCTTTTTTTCTCAACGAGTAACATTTTTGTTGGAATTTCGATAAATACATAAAATTTTCGATACTATCTTATAGGCTCTCTATATCTTTTAATACACATTGCAGGATTCTGCGCATGACCCTCGATCGGGACACGTATTTTCAAAACTTTATCTTGTTTATTTCTTTTCTCTTTCGCAAATGCCTCCAAATGAAAGTTAAGTAGAATAGGATCCCGCGATAGAGGTAGGTTATATTTTTTTCAAGTGATTGAATGCACAGTGGAAGCGTGGTTATTCAATATCCCGTTTCGTAATTCAGCATTGAACGAAGCAATATCCAGAAGTTATTGGACGCAAATCTCGTCTTCTCCTGTTCCATTCTATTACTATTTCAGTAGTCCTCCGCCCGCTTGAACGCGATAGCCTTATTTTCCGAATGGAAGCCTGCACATGTCGTAGATATAGCATCTCCTGTATTACATCAATCCACAACACCGCAAAAAAATATTCATATTTCGCAAAATGGAGTACCCGCTGCTCTGTTTGTGTGATTAATTTTTTTTTTTTTTTTTCTTTTTTCATTTTCACAGGAAAACTCTCTCGGTCTCTCGATGAGCCTGAGACATAAGATTATTCGAAACAACGTATTCTGCGTCGGACAGATTGATTCACCAGCCAGATAATCTTGAAAAAACTGCGGAAAAGAAAGAAAATAATAAGCATCGACGAAGCTGGGCGATAGAAACAAAAGGTGATTTTATCATTAAAGTTTCTAAAATCTGTATAAAGGCTCTATAATCATCGAGTTTAATAAAAATGTAATATTATTGATATATTTGTTGTATTCAAGTAATGGATAATAATGGCTACACTCTTACTATTGTCCAAACGTTGCAGGGCTATAATTGATGAGAATATAGTATGTAACATGATTTATTTCATTTGCGTTTGTGAAAACTCATGCGCCAAGAGATCACACACTTGCGCACGCAATAGTCAACATGAATATTGTTCCCGTGAAAGCAGGGTGCGAGGTAAATGCATGTAAATATTTATTCTCGGATACGCGAGTGGTGCGTGCGTACATGCAGTAACGAATTCGAGGCATTTTGCAAGATAAATTCAAATGGTGAGTCCGTGATACTTGGACACCTAAAAAATCAATTTTCGAGGGATCACCGAGCGATCGTGCGTCAAACTATACGTAGACACACTTTGGTCTCCCCCTTTACTCCCTCTTTTATGAAATCCGTGATACTGTCACTCTGTTATTCGATGCTTTCAAAATGGATGCCTGATTGAGCGGGATGGTCGACACCTGCGGAATAGACTGAGCGGGCTAACGAATCATTGTGTCACCGACACGCTTCGAATATCCAACACGTACCGATCGTTTTCACAACACGTTGCATTCTCGATTCTCTCTTTATTCTCTCATACTACATATATCCGCAATACTATAGTGTATTCAATACACGAGCCGTCCTGCTCCCCGCGATAGATAACTTTTTTCCTCATGAGGGCCAATATTCCCGGCTGCTCCACCCTTATCAGACGGGTGGGTATACTTCTTATGCATGATCCCTATCATCGGCGTTCGGCGGCGTTCCCATGCGCGCATATCGTAACCGACGCTGCAAGTGCTGGTAATCCATGTAAACGACGTCGCAAGACCCGTGCATATACTATATGGCCAGTTCGAGTGCGCCCCGTCGCGTCGCGATATGTCTTATAAAATTCGTTTTCGTTTAGTTTAATCGTATAAAACGCACCAAATCTAATATCAAGGCGCTATCATTATCGAACGTAGTGCGAACGTAAGTTTTTATTATCCGCATATGAGGTTTCGTCGCAATCATGCATGCAAGCGTGCAGTTCGTAGAGCGCGCGGCGCGTTGATTCCATTGTGCGCCGTATATAGTTTATGAAAAATTCAGATAAATTATACTAATGGTCGCGGGATCAACTCCTGAACGAAATGGATTATGCAATATGCCTCAAATGCTATTTTTGACGTTGGTACAGGCGGTTCGAGCACACGCATTTTTGATCCTATTACATCAACTTGAACAACATTCGTCTCACGTATGACCGTTGCGATACGCAAGCATATTTTTTTTATTTCCTTTTTATTTATATCATGTTTTGTACTTTTTGTTATCGGCCGAATGTATACGAACGATCATACAATGTTCTGCCAAATTTAGTAAGTACTTTAAAAATTTTATCGTAGTTTTGTATCATATTCAATAGAACTTGACGTTCGCCAACGAAATGATGAAGCGTCCGTGAAAATGTAATTTGTAACGGAAAAAATGATTTTGTCTGCGACGAGAGCAGTCCAATAGTCATACCGAATACTGAATGGACCGCGTGATAGATTTCCGCGTCCGTATCTGACTGAGAAGAGATATAATCTCACAGCGCAAGGCGCAACGATGAACGAAGAACACTGGCTGTCCAACCCGATGAGATATCGCACATAGCGCAACGATCATATTTTATATCTTCGCAACTTAACTCTGACCGACAGGCCCAAATGAGATGATGAAAACTTGAAGTAACTCGTATCTTTCCATAAGACATTGAAAACATAATTTCATAAAAAATGAAAAATTTCGTCTTCTCAGCGAGTGCTTGATTAATGAAACTTATACTTGAATTGAATTTCCGCTTGCACACGCCACGAGTTTAATGGCGATTTTTTTTCCTATTCCATGCATTAATCAAAAAGGTACCTATATTTATATATCTAGCAGATTTTATACAGACATATTTTTCCTATACCATTGGACGATGTATAAGTAGTCAATGACCCGCCGCGCATCAACCTATTTCGTAAAGCGCACTTGAGTATTATGTTTATTTGAGTTTTTCCATAGTACCTATCATCTATCACTATTTGAAGTAACTTGGATAAATATATCATCCTCAACTTAATTTTTCGTTATGTTCTTTGTTCAGTTAGCGCGAACTAGCGCCTTGTTCAATATTAAACAAAAACTCAATCCGATCGCGCATAGGATGCTGGGGAAGGGCGCCGCGGTTGCGGTCAATCGACGTGGTCCGCGAATGTTTTCTAATAAAAATAGATACGCGTACGCAACGATATATAACGAAAGTTTCATCGCGCGGGCAAGCGATTAAATCGAGAATTAATGAAAGAGGCGTGCACAATTAACGGAAGAAAATGACGATAATAATAATAATAATAATAATAATAATAATATGAGAAGGGAGGATAGGTAAGATAAAAACGGAGTAAGATACAGTAGAGGACCGTCATATTATAAAAAGTAAAAGAATCGTAAGATGCCGGAAAAAAAAAGAATAAGAGAGTAAAGACCTCGGGGAATAGCTGGAAAGTTTCACGAGGCGCAATATACCAAAGTATTTTTACATTCCCATCTCGTGCGGATGCTTGTCTCTTGAACAATTGATCAATCTGTAATATCGAAAAAGTCAAGTGAATAAACAAAGATGGTGAGAACTTGCAAAATTTCGATCTCAAGCAGGCCGAGACACCTCCTACTTTTCATATTAATTAAAAATTAAGCTATAAAACAATAAAGTAAATAGCTCGAACAAAATTTCTTCGGGATTTTTTGTTTTTTTATTTTTTGTCATTGTCCCGTGTCGAATAAACCTATACTGTTTAAAACGGTGAAATATGTATGTAGTATACTCGTGTTACTGGTTCAATATAGGAATAGATTTGTAAAAAAAAAAAAAAAAGTCAGTGATACAGTTTCTCGAATGTTGAAACAGATAAATTATATGCCAATAATGAAATGGGGAAAGTAAATGGGGACGAGGGGTAAAGAAAAATTAGAGGAAAACAGTGAACTCCGTGTAAACAGTTTGTTATATAGATATTATTTACTTGCAAGAGGCATTGATGAAATAGAAGAAATATGGAGGACGCCGTATAAAAAACGAGAGTGAAATGCTGAAATGCAAAAGAGAGGGCCTAGTTTGTGTCATATACGGAGACACGGTGAGGTAAAAAGAAAGCAGCGGGTACGACAACGGGTGGCTAAAGATAGTAAGGAAAGTTTTCCCCTGAGGGAGCGGGATAAAAGGCAAAACTTTACCGCGTACTTCCTTTCTCGCTCTGTTCTGCTCTGTGGAGTGATTCAATGTGGTAGCCGTTTAATCTGGTGCTAGCGCTGCAATTTCTTCCCATTAGTGAGTTCCTTCGCGATTAAACATTTGCATAATCTTGGTGGGTTCTCCCGTATCCTTGCGAAATCCTTCATGATATATTTTCGTTGCGTGTTACTAAAAAACTCACTTTTTTCCATGTTTCAATAAAATCAAGGTAAAACAGGCGAAACTTATAAGAGCAGAACCTTATCCCAGTACAAAAAGTGCAAAATCTTTACCCAAACAATACAATTCATAAGGTTAATTGATCATTTTTACCGATTTTTTCATGCGTGCGTCTACCTGCTCAGTTCAGGGTACGAAGAAGCGTGGGCCAAAATTATTATTTGGCGAGGAAATAAACACAGTTGTCTCAAAAATGTTCAACATCGTTTGAGCCATTTTTTCGAGGTCCGTATCCTACCGAATCGAAGATTATTTGTCCACCGTAGTTATAGTATGTAATTTGAACGAATAAAATTGAGACACGATTGTCGTGTATACATCCCCCCGCTCATGCGGAGGAACGGAATCGAAGAAATGAAGCGTCGATCGTTGCGTCACGCAGTTGCTGGGTGTGGTTGAAAGGGACGGAGATTAGGTAGGTGAGACGGAACAGCTGCTGGGCATAACGAAGGAAGAAATGATGCAGATTATAGGGCAATGGCAGGGGAATTTCGAGTTAACCCGAGTACACGGCTGCACCGGCAAGGTGAAGTTTTTTAAGGGCGATAATACGCATAGGAATCAAGATGACACACACTTATATAGTTGCCTTTGATTCGAATTATTTATTTATGTAGTCACACGTTTGTAATATCATAAATGTATTTTCAGCGATGCGTATGTTTTTAATGACAAAAGTGTGATTATAACACGCACCATTATCGGAATCGCTGCAACTTTGGTCAAATGTTTTTTCTCCAATTCCTTTCTAGAAACATCATCAACATTCAGCCACACCTAGCTTCATTAAAAAAAAATTACAAATATATTATTGAAGCTCACGTTTGGGAATATTACGGTTATTACCGATGCTTGTCCTGTTTTCAACTTGAGAAAATGTAGTATCCGTGGAAGGAGCTACAAGGAGAAATAAAAATTCAGAAACAGTTGCGAAATTAGATAAAACTAATTGAAACACGTTTTAATATCGGAATTGTTAGTAGGAACCTTAATAACAATTGTAGCGCGCGTTGCATTGATGCATGACGAATTGATGAAACGGAAAAGTAAACGCCAACTTAGCTCCTATGCAAAGATTTCATTACTATAATCCCGCGTAGTGATAAAAATGCCTTGAGCGAGAAACAGCGAAGCTTACAAAACGAGAGCGAGTTTCGAATCTCAACGTTAAGGAAGCTCTGAGCAGGGAGCCAAGTGAATGTTCGCTTCATAGCCACTATATATATAGTATACCGTAAGTAGACCTGCCGAGGCCAAGTACGCCAGATGTGATAATCATAATACATTTTACAATTACATTAGCACTGGATATCGCCCGGGCATGCACGTTCCGAGTATTTTCACGAAAAAAGCAACGCATAGGGATTTTTCGCGGTTTAATAAGCTTCCCCGGGCGTGGCATTAGGTTTATGAACATGTGCGAACCAAAACGAGAAACTGTGGAAAACTACCCGCTCTTTTACTATTGTTGCTAATTTAGACTTTCGATTTGTTCCGTTACTCCCATCTCATTTTTCTCACATTCCACGGAAGCACAGTGTGTCTAGCTGCCTTTTTTTCAAAAAGTTCTTTTTCAATTTTCCCCTCTTTGCGTGCGCAATACCTAATACCGTATCTCACATCAAATAAAATCAATTAGAATGCGATGCTAGACAACTATACCGATTATTAGCCATGTTGGCAACGCGGACTAGCTATTATACAAGTCCGTAAACGTACAATCCACCGTATCAGAGATTCATTCTCAACTTTTTATTTTAAAATACAAATTTCTATTCGTCAAAGGTGTAACCTTAAAAAATCGATAATTCGTGACTCGAAACGCGTGTTCGCCGGTACGCGACACTTTTCTACACTATTTTTGGTGTTTTTTGCAATTTTCAAACCTGCTGTTCGAACTGAATATATGCAAATAGGTTGGAATTCGAGAAGCGCGTAGTCACGCTGAATTTTGAATTTAATAAACACATACCGTGCAGACAATCTCGCAACTGCGCGGAGTATCATTAACCGCTGGCAAGGCCGTTGCTCTGCAAATAGCAGAATATTTTCATCCCTTTTCCTACTCATTCTCCGGTGCTGCGCTGGCAGGACTGTTACGTCATCGCGAAACATCGGACGTTTGGTGAATAATGAGGCAAATTTTACAACTAGCCGCCGCTGCTTGGTATTGCTTTCTCATATCACAGTCCCTATGAGAGATGTATGCATTCGATAATAATAAAATAATCAGAGTCATAATACATGCAGTAAATTCATTCATCGGTCCATTCAATTATAGCGTCGTATATCTGAAATAAATAAATTGTACCCATAGGATTCTTGCGAACACCATTGTTATAGTCTTCACTTTACATTCGCGTTGATGGGATACCGTGTGCTTGAATAATTGGATTTACTGGGAATTTAGTCAATCCAGTTTCTTCTGGATTACGAGCAGAAATAATTTTTTATTATGCGCCATTCAGAAACAGAAACTGTATAGAATTCTTGAAATACGGTTCGTAATTCATATGAGTTTTTTCTGCAATCGATTTCCATTCTATAAAAAAAAAAAAAAAAAAAAAAAAAAAAACTGGTTAGCATTGTTGTCCGTTATTTGGAATCACGTGATTATTAAAGATTTTCAAATAATTTCATTCCAAAGATAAATTCACTTGAAAAAATCTGTCGTATTGAGCAGCCTCGGGAGCGAAACCAATACTTGAGGATGAGTGACCCTTAGCCATGCTCCGGCTCGAGCGAACAAATACAATTTGAGTTCTCATGTTGATTTTTATCGGGATATGATACATGCACTCTGTATCAACAGCTTTCTTAGAATATACAATCGCATTTATTTATACCATTTATGACATACACGACCGACACGACCGTTTCGTGCCCTGGCAACAACACGCGTGTGGTCTTGGAAATGTATTGAAAAAAAAAATTGTTTCAATATTTGAAATATATTTAGTTTGTCCATCACTCGAAGAACGCATCGAACAAGAAGTATTGCTCAAGCTATCGAGTAATTGCGAAACTTGTAATTCGTTTAAAGCGACCACGAAGCAGGTTTGCGAGAATATCGATTGGCGGAGAGAATTGTGCCCGCCAGAAAGGGATTAATCATGGTGAATGTGCGAGTCAAAAGACCCGAGTGAGATTCCATTGACACTTATTGGACTATATTGGAGTGACGCGCAAACGAATCAGTGACAAACCAAAAATGGAATTGCACTTTTTTTCCCAAACACGTACTCTTAAAACTCGAATCGCCGATTAACGTCTGTAGCCAGCTTTGAAATTCCATCCGAGGCACTTGAAAATCTGTCAGATCGAAGAATCGAGTTACCGTAGCCAAGAGAACGCGTTGAAAATTCTCGATTCCCTACCCCTTTCGCTCTCTCTCCCTCCCTCTCATCGATACACGCGCCAAGGAAATGTGCTTTGCTACATCGAACTCCATCTCCGGAGGAGAGGACCTCACGACCTCGTTTAAGAGAGCCGTCATCCCCGGCAATAACTCGTATATGTATTTACCCAATAAGCTATATTAGCTAATTCTAAAACAATTCCTCAATACTCTTTTACAATTCCAATTCTATAGTTAACCGTATGTAAATCTCGATTTCTCTTGTTGTTAAAATAAATAAAAAGATTATGATAAGAATATGATGCAGTGAGCGAAAGTGCAAGCGGAGAATTCCAAGTTATTAACGTAATTCGGAGTGCACTCAGAATCGCACGCATACAAAAACTCATAGATATATACGAAGTATAAAGCCCTAAGCAGGGTTTCGAATATTGTATTATTATTATTATTATTATGATTATTGAAAAACCATCATTGGGCGGCAAAGCTAGCTCTGGTTTTTTTTTTTTTCTTTATACTTGCGGCGTCGAGCTGCTACCAGGCGGCTCTTGATATCAAAAGAGCAGTCTTCGCAACACAGCTCTGTTGTGTTGAAAATTCTGGGGGAATCCGAGCTCACCGCCGGAAGAAAAGAACTGTTGAAGCAATAGAAATACTCGATCCGGTGAAAGAATGAAATGAAAAAAAGAAATATAAGCATATCTCATTTAGGTTGCACGGTGGGGCATTCATAACCCGCGGGTAAAACAGAAAATACAGCATTGTGATGAAGGATCGAGAAAACACGCCCTATCGGAAGCGTATGAACACCGGGCGCTCCTGCAAAACAGAAGTAGTGCAAGATTGCGGTAAGCCGGAAGAAAATGTAACGGCGAAAGCCACAAATAACCGAAGATGCTATACGATAAGAAGCCGCTTGTTATAGTGCTGCACCTTTCCAACCTGCGCTTCCTTCCCTTCATATTCCAATCGATTCTTTCACATATAAATACATATCGCAATAACGAGCCGTAAGGAGACTTGAGCTTTTTTCTTGTTCCAGAAAACAACAATCACGTGATAAACGGAAAAATAAGTAATCTCGAACGATATTTACCTCGCTTCGAAAATTCATTGTCCACACTATAATATATCATGGATTTCGAAGAATCTTCATTTCTCCAACGGCTAATCAACTCCTGTAAGTCGCCAATATTACTTGTATATTCTCTGATAACCCTCTTTTTTTTTTTCTTATCCTCAGCAGATTCTTTGGATTAATGAAGCTAATATTGAATGCGGCAGTTGGATCATGAAATTTCATATTATCGTATTTAGCTCATATCAGAAAAAAATAGAGGCAGGGGACTGAGTTGCCCGCATTAAAATTTGTTTGATCGATCGAATCCTGCATGGGGAGAATGAATTTTTTATTTATTCATTCGTAAAATCTTTTACTGCATCACCGAAGAAGAGAGTTGGACAATATTATGTTATATTATTGTATATATTTTACTCTATCACATTTTTATATTTCTCTAAAGAGAAAAAAAAAACGGAAAAACTGTGACAACGGGATAATCCTTATACGAAAAGGCCGAAGCCCACCCCTTCTGTGAATCACTGTACGTTGCATACGTAGTTGCAATCCGTAGAATAATGCAATTCCCGGAAATATACAACACGGGGATAGAGCATCTGCTCAATACAGTTGTTGAACGGCAGTAGTTTCGGTAGCCTCGACGAACCTAGAGAAGCAGGTTGAGACACATTTTAGAGAACACCTGCGCATCTGCGATGTCTTCCCTCAGGCATTTTCATGCGATTGAGGCTCTCATTCGGTTACCCGACTCCAGGGAGCTTCCGGTTTCGAATCTGACGTACGGAACATATTGGTGCGTGGGGAGCTAACGGGACGTTTCATGAAGGGAACTCTTCTTCGCCTCGGTGAAACACACGCTGATACACGTTTGTTTTATATATACGACTACCCCTTTATTCAAAGTTTCAAATTTGGTCAAATGTTCTCCCGTTGAAATCGCACACGCATAATATGGTAATTATGGTAGCACGTTCGTTTTATTTGAAATTTTATACAACTGTTATATATATACGAGTAGAACTTTAATATATTTTTTTTCTCATTCAATTATATGCCACTTGTTTAATGCAAACTCCCTCAAACACATTGATTTTCATTGATTTCCTTCCGCATTAACAAACAATATTTCCTCCTCCGAGTGATAATACTTTAATATATTGTCCATTCTCTATATTTATGAAAAATCGAATGACGCGTCGGGCTGACCCCTTGAAATTTTATTTCATATGTTGTCCTTTTAGGTAACTTTGTCTTTTGCGGCATAATATGACGATAAAAGCTTATTGAGTCTGAAAAAAAAAAAAAAAAATCAGTTTTTCTTCGATACATCCGAACGTACAGGCTTCTCATATACATATTCGATACGATCGAGTCATACTTGGACGCGAAAGAGTCTCACTTGTAACGGAAGAGGCAGAAAGCGACGATTGGGTGGGGCGGGGAGGGAAGGGGAGAGGAGGTAAGGATTGCTCGAAGCAACGGCGGTGGTGGAAGAAGGAGAGCTTTGCTGAGATCGAAGTCCAATTATTCGGGTGGAACTGAACTTTGGTTGGTATATTCTCGTCACCGAGCAAATCATCTCCGATCAAGCCAGATCGTTCTGAACCTTTCGACATCAATAATGGCGTTCCGAGTCTCCTTTTTTGAGTATTCCAGGCCAGCAGATGACGACTGAAGCTGGTGATGTGGAATGTATTGGTCCGAATACAAGGTGAAAGAAAAAAATGAGGGTGAGGAAACTACAGAGGACCTGAGGGAGGACATCCGTGAGGAGAAGATGATCAGGAAAAAGAAATACGAGAGGAAGGGAAGAGGTAGGCAAGCAACATATCGATGCTGACGGGAAAAGAGTATCCGTGATGAGGGGCTTGGGGGATCTAAGCAAGACCATAAGAGAGGGCAAAGGGCTACGGAGAAGTGCGGAGGGAAGAGTCTGCTGAAAGCGAAGCAAGAAAAATGTACGTCAGGGAATGGGCACATATAAGGGGATGAATAAGAAAAGGTCTGCAAAAGGCGTGTACATCTGCTGTAGAGATGAGGAATTCTACGGTCCTACCTCTCTGGGGAGTTGCACATAACTGTATCTTTGGCTTATATAGAAACCAAAGATTTCACGATCCCGCGTATACGGGGGTTATGACGCTGATTATTATACGCGCCAACTGATTCTAGGTACAATGATGCATGATCACTTTTTTGCCCCACTGTCACATGCAGTGGAAACGCATGAGTCTGGCAAAATAAAAACCCGGGGCCGGGGGGAGGGCTCATTACACGGTGTCTATTTCGTAATACACAAACAATTCCTTTTGATTGAGAACAGAAAAGCTTTGATGATTTTCACAAAATCAATTTTTTCACATATTTCACACAATAAGACGAACAACGACACGAAATATCGTGAATCGCGTGACCTTGTCGATGAGTTTTTAGTCATGCAAAAAAGTTGAGCGGGAAATGCGAAGTATCCTTTATACGATTGCAGGCAAAGCAAACCATACGGATGGTGGATCCGACAGTCGTCCTAAAAGTTTGTACGTTGCATCGGTTATAAAGGATCTCAGTTGAAATTCCAAGAATAGCATGAAATAGTAGGAGGCTAAGCCGAAATCAAAAGAGAAGGACGGTGAGCGGTAGAAAACTTAAGCTCTTTTGATAGACTTTCCGAGCTCCTTGGGGCCCGCGTCGACGCAGGACCTAAACTGCTGGGAAAATATGTTGAAGTATTTTAATATTAAACCGTCTAGCGTCGTCATTGTCGATGTCGTCGCGTGCTATGGACCTCTTCGCATGGGTGGGTGACAAACCTCGGAGGGTTTCACGCACTCGCACCAGCCATCCAAAAGTCGGAAGCATTGTCCTCACGAATGACTTTCTCCTGGATGGGTGAATAGATCGGAATTTCACGGCATTTTCGTATACTACCATCGAGATCATATTGATTTGCCTATTGTCGAGTAGGCGAGTCGTTGCTGATTTTCGTTTGCAAACATTGAAATATATAACTAAAATATTCATAAATGCATGTTACTAAAAGTCATCAGTCAAATGGTCAATCAGTCTTTTGCGATAAACCGACACAACAGCAATTACAGTTAGAAATTTGGAGGCAAAAAAAAAAAGAACGCCGAATACCAAGATTCTACAATTTTTACTACGTGGCATTCTTTTTTTACTTTTTGTTAAGTATTTACCGGTTTTTCATCACTTGAACCAGAAATAATTTGCTTCACACTTTCCCTTCATTGCCAACAAGAGGTCACCCCCGCTTCATAGAATAGAAAAGGTTCATGGCCGAAAGCTTTGCCGGAAAGATTCCACTCAACATTTTCTTATAGATCCCGAACTTCACAAACGTCGCCCTAGCTTGTTTCTTTGATCCGAGGGACATTCTCGACATAAAAATATATTTTGCATACTATCGGCTCGGGCTTGTCTTTTGAGCGTCCGGAAATTTCAGATTTCAAATAAATTCCCAGTTGTAGAAAGTTTTCTTTCGAATTCCCGATGTATACCGCGCGTTTTATCGTCAGGGCATTAGTCCTGTATATACTTTTATGATGACTTTAAACGTTCGTGCAGTGATGCATGAGTATATCTAAAGCTGTAAACAATTGCAATTGCTATAAACAAATCATGTCATCGATGTGCGGCGATAACATTGAGCAAGATTGGATAAAAAAAATTTATGCGGTTGAAGCCATGAGCCCGACGTATCAATAAATTCACTTTCATTAAATTAGAGCTTAAGCATCGCCTAAAAATGACGGGCTAATACTAACGTTAGTAGCAGCAACAAAAAGTGACTCAGATTCCGTGTGAGAATTCATTTCGTATGAGTCATCGATGAGAGATCAATGATCGAACACGCCGCAGCAGCCACGAATCAACGTTTTTAAGCGGGTTGTCAGCTGCGAGTCCTTTCGAATAATCATCGAATTTTCGTTCATTCGAGGCACTGAAATCAAACAAATGACGATTGCCATTGACGCGCTCCATGTATGAAATTTGTATTTTTCAATTGTCTGAAAATTAATTTGCTCCTCCCGCCCTCTTGGTTTTGTGACAAAACTGACAAAACCGACACAGTGTATACACGTCAGGATGGAATTCGTTGTCGCTGGTGGGTTCGGTTGGAAAGTGCTCGTGAAACTCGTAGTAGGGTTGAAAAGTTGGAGGGTGGCCTCTCGGAGGTACGAGGATGTTATTGGGTCGTGGCCACTTAATATGCAAATGTACAAGAGGCACCTCGCAGCTTCTCTTTCTCTCTCGACATTTCTTTTTTGCATTTATTTTTATTCTATCCCTCTGGTTCGCGGCCCGGCCCCAACTGGGCCAATACTTTAATTTACATTTAAAATTGCTTAAGGGTTGACAGCAGTGTACATGTCCCTTTTACTAAAAATGGAGTAAACGAGATCACCTCCATCGAAGTCACTCGCTCCTTCTGAACACACCTACCAACTTCTTTCCGCTTTAACCAACTCGTTCCTCCTAATATTAGTTACCGGAATAATAGCTATTCTGTAGGAGCATCGCCTATATAAAAAAGCGATCGTCATCCTCTATTTTTCATCCAAAGATTTCATCATTTTTTTTTCCTGTTCTCTCTCGTCACATTGCGGCTTTAACCAAGTATTATTTGCATATGCTGGTAGCAAATTACTTTTATGCATCAGTTTTTCTCATTCGAGAAGGAGCATAGAAAAATCGAGCGACTACCGCATATAATGGAAATCAAACCTTCCTAAAAATACGTCGATAAAGTCGATAAATTTGATTTTTCCGATTATTCAAATGTATTCACCTCGTTAAAAGTCTATCATATTCTAATAAATATTATTATGACCGCGAGATCTAGTGACGCGATCGGCTTATCGTTAATCCTAAATAGAATAAGTAGTGCGTTGACGGTTTCTCGTGGCAAGGTTTCTAGAAAAATGAAAAAATTTTTTTTTTTTTTCCAACAAATAGGCAAGTTTCGCTCCATATGAGCTGAAAAATAGTTTAGTAGAATGCGCCATTTACTCTTGCTGCTCGTACAATTGCATGGCTAACGGACGGTGATTTAATGCTATATATTCTTTAATCGTATCTTTGAATTGCTGATGCATCGTTTGAAGATATTATAATCGAATTAGCTTCTCGACAAAATACTCTTATTCTGTGCGTAAAAAAATAAATTCAGTTGCATTATAGGTCGCGTCGAATTTTCCCATTGTTTTCGTATTTCAGGGTTTCTCAATTGATATTATATAATTTCGTGGGTCGCGCGTACGTTCTCGCATAAATAGAAAGATCGTAAAGTGAATCCGCTCACACCGATATATGGAAGCATTTCCAGACCGCTAAGACGATTATGTCAAAAGCACGAAAAATGTAAAACGAGGATGGACATAAAAGAAAAGTAAAAAATGTTGGAGTGCCAAGTTGAAAAGTCGCAAGGATTTTTCACCGCTCGACTCACTTGATGCTCTTCGCGTCAATTTTTTTTTTCTCTTCGCCTCTCGTAAGATCATATTGAAAAGGGCATAAATTCATAAAGGACTCGCTACGTGGCTTCAAATAAAGAAGATGACGAAAGAAGAAGAAGAATAATAATCGCCCTCGGGCACCGCTTGAAAGGACAAGGCAGACGTTTTTTTTTCCTTCGGCTCGCGCGTAACAGGCGTCATCGTGTCTTTCCTTTCCAGGACGATAAATGCATCGTGCGAGAAAGTCTAGGCCATCGAGAAAGAATAAACGCTTGTGGAAACAAAAAAAAAACATCATTGACTATAAATCATTTTGAACCTTCGCACTTGTTATCTTGACGTATCCGCGCGAGACCGCAGGCATTTTAGCTTCTCCACGTATTTTGTTTACGCGATTTCCTTTGAAAATTATTTTCCGCAATATTATCAAATTCAATCGGTCCCGCGAAGCGTCTGAAATGAAAAATAAAAGAAAAAAATTTGAAAACAACAGACAATTGGATTTTGTTACGACGAATGCAATACAAACGAATATATCAAGTACGGCTATTAATTTCAACGAATCTATGCCCGGAAGTTGATCTTTATTCTATAGCTTAATAAAAAAAAAATTATCTTTCAGCGTTCGCAAAAAATGGTCCCTCAATTTTTTGAAAATATTCAAAAGGAACACCCCAAAGACGCGCATATTATGTTGAACGGAAATACGACATTCGCGCGAACATGCACGAGAGCGGTTTCACTCAAGGCAGAAAATGTAAATATACGAATGGCGCATTGAGAACATTAGATTTTGTCCTTCGGCAACACATGCATAATATAGAGAACGAAAAATAAGGTACTTCTGTTGTGTGTGCTAACCTCGTACGAGCCATAACCTCGTATCAGAGAGTTCAATATCTGTGGTATATAAAACTCCTCTGCCAGATACGACGCGTATACCGCCAATGCATTTGGAATATATACTTTTCTCTTTCTACTCTCCTTTCGTTTTTCTCTATCTTCGCGAAGCCACACCGCGCTCACACGTTTCGAAAGTACTTATCGCGGAAACGAGAAATTGAACGGAAAGACATTGGCCCGAGTTTTAGTAGGTGCTCCGATAGAAAAAAAAAATCTTCCGTAACAAAACAATAAAACATAAAATGTTCCAACTCTTCATTGGACGGGTTGAAATTTTCATATACGCAGTTGTATTCGATCAACCGCGAATTCCTCATACAGGTGAGTATTTCATGAATTGCAATGCGATTCGAGTCAAATTTTTCCGATAATTAGTTATTCCCGATTATTCATATAATCACTTAATTTTTAGTAATCGCTTGTCTTTCTCTCCTTTAGCCCTCGAGCGACGTTCTGCGATGATATAATGCGAATGTGCATCAAGACTGACCTGTCACATATGTGCATGCAATTATCGCGGACACACTACTCTCGCAACGGCCCCACGACAAAAGGATTAAATTCTCACAAACCGAACGTTGAAGACGCGATGTCCTCAACTTTGGTATTCTCCAGGATGCATTCGAGATCGGAGTATAGACAACGATTGGTAGACGTTCCTCCCCATTGCCGACATCGATGGATTTCAGCCATTTATTGCATGATTTCGATCGATAATCGAACTGCACAAAATCGTTAATCAACACCGCGATCCACGCTGTGTGACCTTAATTTGGCCTTCGTTAAAAAAGAGTGCAGCGACATTGATCTACATAAAAATAATAATTTCAAATCCTATTTTCTACATATTGTTCTCGCGCGCGATATGAAATTGGAAAATAATGCATATGAAATCTACTCACCCGCAGCGACCACGGATGAATCGAGCAATACCGAAGACTTATCTTGAAAAAATGGAAAGATCAATCGATCAGATTTTTAATGCAAATCAGTCATCGTATACGAAGAGAGAATTTTGGAAAAGTTGTCGCGCGATATAAATGAGGCCAGGCTTGCGACGCGTATTCTTGGGGAATTAACACACATTTGCGATGTTATTGCTTGAGAATACACAGTTGTAACTAGGAGTCGGACTCGTAACAACGTCACGCATCAACGCTCGCATCTCCAACGTAACATGGACATTACCGAGAATATCATACATCGGCGAATTTAGTATAATAATGAATAATCAAATATTATATAGCAAGTTCAATGGCATCATGAAACTTCGACCATTGAGGCCAGGTTGGCGACGCGTATTCTTAGGGAATTAACACACATTTGCGATGTTATTGCTTGAGAATACACGTATTTGCCTGGCCGATCACATCGTACGATCATACAAGGATCAGTCAGACTCAACGCTTGCGAGATACTGCTGCTGCTGCTGCTGCTGCTGTCATTATCAACTTTATCATATAGTAAAAGGAATGATCGAGCTTGTATACGCTGGACTGAAATATCGGAATAGCAGATTGTTTATTGTTACGATTATAAATATCAAATGTAATTGTATATTTCAATAGAACGTGTCCGTTAGATGTTTTATTTGTACGTGAAAGTTTTACACGAAGAGATCGAAGATCATGAAATGTATTACCGTAATGGCTATAACGAAGATTTACCAATATCAAAGTAGTACCCCGCAACTCCGAAATATGAATATAATAATAAATACAAAATGTTGACAACCTGCTGCTTCGTGCTTCTAAATAATTATATGGCACTGCGAATCTCTTCTAATTTTCCTTTGTATACAAATATAATTTTCCGTTATACGCAGTGAATTAAGGAATTTTTAGCAATATACGATTTCGTGTCCGCTGTGAAGTGACAAAATTCAAAGCAAAAATACTGCAAATTTGCGCAACCGAATATTTCTCGAACATACTAAATACGCGTCAACTATTATCATAAAAAATAACTTTTTACAATCATTTTTATATAGTTCCATTTAAAGGGAAATTTAAAAAGAGTCCCGGGCACGGATGAGTTACTATAATTTTGCTATGTCATGCATCTTGCTGATTGTGAGTATGTAGTAGAAGCGACGAGAATCAACTGATAACTGTTAACGAGAGAGAGGGCGAAAAGTACATATATAATCAACTCAGTCGCGCTTGTTCTTTCAGCACACATCAGTCTCTTGAAAAACATCGTCACGCATTAATAAATGAACTCGTGATTGCAGCTTAAGTATATAATATCGTGCACGGCGAGACAATAAGTACAAAAAGTGCATCGAATGAGTAATTAGTTATCTCCTGATGCGAGCTAAAAGCAGTTCATTATCTAGCAGTACAGATTTAAACGGTTTGGAGAAAAATACTTTTTTTTTGTTTTGAATATCGAATGGAAAAATGTTTTTAAGCACGTTGGAGCTAAGCGTGATCGCAATAGGTTTATTATCAGGTTTGTACTATTATCTCGTGGCGAATTACGACTATTGGGAATCTCGTCACGTGAAAGGACCGAAACCCGTTCCTTTTTTCGGTACTGTTAAAAATTTGATGTTTGGAAAATACTCGATCGGTGATTACTGCGCACTAGTGTATGGCGAATGGAAGAACGAGCCGTTTTCCGGTGTCTACTTGCGTCGGAAGCCAGTCATTATTCTACACGATCTTGATCTTATAAAGAACGTTCTAATAAAAGATTTTAGTAAATTCGCCGATCGCGGTATCAAGTTCAACGAAAAGGTCGAACCGCTGGCGCCTCATCTTTTCAACCTCGAGCCCAAAAGATGGCGACCGTTGAGACTGAAACTGTCGCCGACTTTCACTTCTGGCAAACTCAAAGATATGTTTTATCTTCTCGTCGAGTGTGCCAATCATTTGGAAAAGTATTTAGGCAGTATATACGACGCGACTAACGCCCGAGAAATGATAATGGAAGTACGGGAGTTTACGGCTAAATTTACGACCGACGTCATTGGGGTCTGTGCATTTGGGCTTCAAATGAACGCTATGGCCGAAGAGGACAGTCCTTTTCGAGTTATGGGACGACGCGTATTTTCATTCAATTGGAAAAAATTCGTGCAATTTCGCATCAGGGATGTTTCCCCGAAATTATATGGAATCATCGGACCCTTGGTCGTTGATCACGAGCTCAACAATTTCTTCATCGATACCATGAAACAAACGATGGAGTTCAGAAAAAAAAATAACGTCGTTAAAAATGATTTCGTTGATCTTCTCATGGCAATCAAAGACCACCCTCAGAAGATTGCTGAAATCGGTTTGTTTGAGCTCATTGCATATTGAGATATTGACAAACATTAATATAACACACCGATCCCTAAAATAAATTTCAATACAGATTTGACGGACAACTTGATGGCGGCTCAGCTTTTCGTATTTTTTCTCGCTGGTTTTGAAACTTCATCGAGTACAATGAGCAACGCTTTTTACGAGCTTGCACTGAATCCCATGGTTCAGAAGAAGTTGAGAGAAGAAATAAAAAGCGAAATGGACAAAACCGGAGGTGTAATCGATTACGAATCAATCAAGTCGTTGAAGTATCTTGACATGGTTTTTCAAGGTAATAGTGATGCGAAACGATAATAATTGACAATAAATCAGAAACTTTATATGAAAACACGATTCATATAATTTTTTGTTGTATACATTTTTCTCTCATGCAGAAACTCTGCGAAAATATCCACCTGTAACGGTCCTCATGCGAAAATCTTCAGAGCCCTACACCTTCGAGACTTCCTCCAAAGACAAAATAGTCTCGGTGGAGAAAGAGCAGACAGTTTGGATACCGATTTATGCGATTCAAAGGGATCCCCGCTATTTCCCGAAGCCGGAACTCTTCGATCCCGAAAGATTTACCGAAGAGGCAATAAAAACTCGACATCCAATGGCTTATTTGCCTTTTGGTGATGGCCCAAGAAATTGTGTCGGTATGTGTCGCGCGGGTGTATTTCATCTCGACGCAGCGCAACGTCACATTCCTCATTTTCCAATTTTTTCTCTTTCCACAGGCAAACGATTTGGTGTAATGCAGACAAAAGTTGGCCTCGTCAAAATCTTGCATCATTACCGGGTCGAAGCTTGCGAAAAAACGTGCGTACCTTACGAAAATGAACCCAGAGCCTTTCTACTCGCGCCAAAAAATGGTATTTACCTCAAAATAGTTAAAGATCAAATCACCGATCTGTAGCGCCAGCAAACAAAACCTGTGCATAACTTTGTAGTATTTCTGTAAATACTTCGAGTTTTCACAATTCCCTGGAATTTTTATATTATCAGTCAAATTTTTTATTCGTACGTGCGCAGTAAGTGTTATACGCGCACAAAGCTCGTTCATCAAATGCATTATCAAATTACTGCTTATAATTGCAAATTTCTCATGTAATGTTTATGACATAATAAAAAGAACAACCTTCATATTCAATTTTTTATTTTACTAGGGTCACCGCACGCGCAAGCACGCGCGCTTGTCTTTAATTGTTTTAACGCTTTTTAAATAAAACCATTAATCAGGACTCTTACGTCGCTAAATAAATTTTATCTGACATGATCGCGATCGAGTGTGTTGCAATTGTTTCCTCCTTCTTTTTTCTACGATCTGAAATACGACGCGAGAATTTCGGGAGAGCTTCTCCAGCGCCACCATGCGGCGTGAAAAATCTGAAAAAACAAGGAACAAAACCCAAAAAAAATTTTTCGAATATCCCTTTTTTTCCCACAAAAAAAAATTCTTGAAAAATGTGAAAAAAAAAACAGGGGGTCACAGCGGTGTTGTCCCTTAATGTTTTTTTCATCTTTTTTTTATGTTCCAGTAATACTGAACGAACGAACGATTGACTAATTCCCCAGGCACATATTTAAACTTGACGTTCAAGCCTAGCCCCAGATCCCCCAGATACAAAAACTATATACGCATGAACCAAATGCGATTCGAGCGCGGTTGGCAAAATTTATTTTTTTCTTTCTTATCGCTGTTAAACCGCTTCGTCATGGATCGAGGCTTGCTTCGATATATAAAATTCCAGGAAATTATATCTCGTTGACTCAGCTCTCATTATACCTTCAGCATCGAATGTTGTTTCACGGTTTTTCAATGATATTATCATGTACACTTTATTTGAAGGAATTTCTCCTCGAGCCTACAAAAATGTTCTCTATGCAGGACCTGTTACAAAACTGTAGATATGTAACCTAACCATGCACCAGCATGAACGAAACGAAAGAATTCATTCGAGTTGCGAGAGCTACTCTAAAATTTTTCGCTACACGCGTTACGGCTTTTCTTGAGACGACCTCGCAGCGTTATATTCATTTTCGAAAAAAATCATCCGATCAAAGAAAAAGAACTAAACGAGAGGATTACAATGTAGAAACGACACATGTGAGTCATAAAAGTTGAGAGCTGCTGCGAGGAAATGATATAATTATAGCAATTAATACGTGGATGAGTGTCTGACGTTGTCGTGGAGCACTTTTATGCACTTATGTGCACACAACGCAACTGCGGAATGACCGAAGATCGCATGTACATGCGTTACAAAAAGCGATAGTCATTCACATATATAGCTATATATATGTATATCCGTATATATATCTGGTTTATATGAAATTTAGCCATGTACACGCGCGCAGCAGACATACAGTTTGCAGGAGCATCGCGATATGAGAGCAGCGAGCTTCGAGAGATTCGAAGGTTTTTGAATGAATCGTCCAAAGTTGAGACGGGCTTATATGAGACGAGGAAAAAAAAAATGCTGACTCGACATGATGCGTGAAACGCGCGGCAATATATAATGGCCAGTTCGATGCAATATCAATGTTAAGTTACGTCGAGACTTTGATTTTGTAAACAATGACTGGCTCCCGTGATCGCACGTGAAATAACAAAGCGAAGTTCGCGTTTCCGCGTTTGCGCATCTGCGTCGACGAGTCCGCGATTGGACCGAATGCTAACCTTCCAGTGACGAACGCGAACCGCTATTGGTGGGAGGAATTTCATAATGCCCCGACAGGTTTACAAAATCAAGGCTCTAGTGTTATGTACCGTCTATGTACTATAAGTAACATTGAGAATAAAGATAATAAGCTGAACAATGTTGTGTCAGTTCCGCATTGATACTAGTCCCGCGAGTGTCGGTTCTATGTAGCGACGGCGGCGTCAAACGTGTTTGCGCAAAACGACGAACGGCCCAATAAAATTCGATCAACGGATAAATAAATCATTCGACTAATTGAGAATTTGAATGTGCATGAACAATAAGAGTATAAGAAAATAGATAAGGTGGTTGCACGCGTGCGCGCGCGCGCACGATTTTGAGATAGATCGTTTGCGGATAAAAAGCTTCGGGTTTTATGATGGAGTGGAGCGGCGAGATAGCGATCGCCGTGGTTACACTTGTAGCGATATTCTATTATTGGTCAACGTCAACTTTCAACTTTTGGAAGTCTCGCAACATAGTAGGACCAAAGCCTCTGCCGGTAGTCGGTAATTTGAAAGATTTATTTTTGGGAAAAAAATCGTTCGGTGAGCTCGTTAAAAACATTTACGATCAGCACCAAGATGCGCCTTTTATTGGGATTTTCATGAGACGCGAGCCGGTCCTTATTCTCGCTGAGCCCGACCTCATAAAGGACGTTCTTATAAAAGATTTCACAACGTTTCCTGAACGCGCCATAAGAACATTCGACAAGGTGGAACCGTTGTCACAGCATTTGGTAAATCTGGAATCGAAGCGATGGCGACCTCTCCGTCACAAATTGTCGCCCGCATTCACTTCGGGAAAGTTGAAAAAGATGTTTTATCTGGTGCTCGAGTGCGGAGACCACTTGGAGGAATATTTGAACAACCTCGGGGACAATAACGAAGCCGTTGAGTGTCGCGAATTAACTGCTAAATTTACAACCGATGTTATCGGCACTTGCGCCTTCGGTCTTAAAATGAATGCCCTCGCTGACGAAAACAGCGAATTTCGTAAAATGGGTCGAAAAATTTTTACCCCCGATTGGAAAAATGTTCTCAGAATGAGGATGCGCGAATCCACTCCCTGGCTCTACGAAATCGTCGGAACGTTACTCGTCGACTGGAAAGTCAACAACTTTTTCATGAATATCATGAGAGATACTATCGAGTATCGGAAAAACAATCAAGTCGTCAGGCACGACTTTATCGATCTCATCATGGAGCTCAGAGATAATCCTGATAAACTCGGTGACATTGGTAAATCGAACTAAAATTCATCCCCTGCCCGATTCAAACTTCATAATTTCCTCGGAATATTATTTCATAGTTGTATTTTTTCTCAATTCTCTGATCGCGGAAATTGAGAAATGATCGTTATTACTTTTTCGCATGCTCGTTTCACTCGATGTTTTACGTAAAAACATCTTTTCAGAAATGACGGACGCGCTGCTGACTGCTCAACTATTGGTATTTTTCCTCGCTGGTTTTGAAACTTCCTCGACAACGATGAGCAACGCCCTTTACGAGCTTGCCCAACATCACTCGATCCAAGATAAATTGAGAAACGAAATAAAAAATGAATTGGCGAAAAACAACGGTCAGTTGACTTACGAGGTTATCAAATCTATGAAGTACCTCGATATGGTTTTCAAAGGTAAATTTCACCAAGTTTTTGCTCGTTCGCAACCGATTAAATTGCATGATCCGATCTTTTTAACCGCGAGGAATCGATCGCCCGATGATGACGTTATCGTTGATTATTCTGCAGAAACTCTTAGGAAATATCCACCAGCGACTTCTTTAACAAGAAAATCGAACGAAGTATACACTTTCGGTGATAACAAATTAACGATCCCGAAAGGAACTCGAATAATTATACCGGTTCTCGGAATTCATCGGAATCCTCGCATTTATCCAAAACCGGAAGTGTTCGATCCAGAAAGATTCACCGAAGAAGCGGTCAGCGCCAGACACTCTATGAGCTGGTTGGCCTTCGGAGACGGACCCAGAAATTGCATAGGTACGTATATTAAAACATTCAACTACGTTCGAGTCGCATTCTTTGAAACGCACCTCTGCATGGTCTTCAAAACTTGGTTCAAATCTTTTTGTTGAAACGCCTTTCAACCAGCATTCATTAATTTTGCCAATTCTCTGTCGACCCGCAGGTGCCCGTTTCGCAAATTATCAATCCAAGGTCGGACTGATCAAGATTCTTCAGAATCACAGAGTCGATGTTTGTGCCAAAACACAAATACCTTACGCCATCGATCCCAGAAGTTTTCTCTTGACCCCCGTGGACGGCATCCACGTGAAAATTACCAAAATACATTCGACGTAAACTCATCATCGCACCAACGAGAAGCATCCTTCTTCACGATCTTTTTTATGCTACAAATCATTTACGTCGAGTCATTTGCACATGACGCTCGAGAATGAATCATCACTTTTTCAAAAGTCCTTAACAAATAATGATGATTTTACTTTTATTTGTTTTTTTTTCATGGATTATTATTATTAATAAGAAATAATGTTATCAATTGATTAGAGAAAGAGACATAACATGAATCGTATGGTTAAAATTAGAAGATTAGAAAAAAGTGGGTATTATTAATCGTAAGTTGCTCAACTGTATTCGATCGCATAAATTCAGATAATTTTTTTGTAGGCTCGGACGAGCGAATGAAATAAAAAAAAAGTTGCACTTACCCTCTCTTCGAAAATATTGTTGTTGATTTTTTTTATTTCTCTGCTCCCGAGTCGTCACTCTGCAATTAGCCTCAAGAAAAACGGATCTTTGAAGCGTATACCCTCGTTATAATACTAAATATATTTGTCGATCGTACTCCGAAGAAATAAAGAAGAGTATAAAAGAGTAGACTCGCTCTACGACTACGAATGTTATCTTCGACGAGACGAAACTATGTAAATATTTATCCACACAAAAGACGACGTTTGACAAAATTTTTCCTCCTGCCAATGATGAATTTCCCGTAGATGAAAGTCACGTCGGCTGATGTGTGCAAGTCACGATGTTTTGTCTCTGTGCAAATAATCGCAAAAATATATAACGCGCGTTATCGTTCTATATTAATTGGGGTTACTCCGATAAGGGGACGACGATGATGACGAATCACGATTCAAATCTAAATGGTATCATAATTTTTCACATTTATTTGCGACGTACTTAAAATAAGGATAAATGGTGGAGCCCGTCAGTAGCGATCTGAAGTTGGAGGAAGGAATAATTGAATAATCTATTCATTCGTATGTGAATCGTAAGAGCGTATATTATAGAGGATAAAACAAAAGAACGAGATTCAAAAGTAGAAATAAAATTGTTTGAATTATTGACGGTTGTTGATTATAAGATAACAGGGTGAGTTAAATGAGACAGACGACACGATGGAATGGCTGGAATTGGTTCTCGCAATTTCGATGCTTCTCTTCGGATTTTACTACTGGGCAAGCTCAACGTTCGACTTTTGGAAAACTCGCAATGTCTCGGGACCCCCGCCGTTGCCTTTGATCGGCAATTTGAAAGATGTTTTGTTGGGAAAAAATTCAATGGGCCAACTGTTGAAAGAGATTTACGAAGAATATCGGAACGAACCGACGATCGGTATATACTTGAGACGCAAACCAGTTCTCCTGCTCGTCGATCCGGATATCATAAAAGATGTTCTCATTAAGGATTTTTCCACTTTTGCCGATCGCGGCTTGAGGACCTTCGAAAAAGTCGAACCGTTGACGCAACATTTAGTAAACTTGGAACACGCCCGATGGAGACCTCTCCGGACTAAATTATCACCGGTTTTCACCTCAGGAAAACTTAAACAAATGTTTTATCTACTCGCCGAGTGTGGCGAACATTTGGAAAAATATGTGGAAAAATTGACCGCGAGAAACAAACCGATCGAGTGCCGGGAACTGACGGCAAAGTTCACAACCGATGTTATCGGACACTGCGCATTCGGCCTCAAAATGAACGCCCTCGCCGACGAAGAAAGCGAGTTTCGAAGAATGGGACGCAACGTGTTTGCTCCCAATTGGAGAAACTTTATCAGATTGAGAATTCGAGAATCCGCTCCTTGGCTCTACGACATGATCGGAAGGTTCATTTTCCAATCGGAAATAACACTTTTTTTCATGAGAATCATGAAAGAAACGATGGAATATCGGAAAAAAAATTCAATCGTCAAGCACGATTTCATCGATCTTATAATGGAACTCAAAGATCATCCCGATAAAGTTGGTGACATGGGTAAATAGGATCATCGCGTCTCGAATTTCACATTTAATTTGTAAAATTGATCGATGATAATACTGACTGATTTGACGTTTCACAGAATTAACAGATGCGATACTGACCTCCCAGCTCTTTGTATTTTTTCTCGCTGGTTTCGAAACCTCCTCGACAACGATGAGCCACGCTCTTTATGAACTTGCCCAAAACCAATTAATCCAAGATAAATTGAGGAGCGAAATCCAAAATGAACTGTCCAGAAATAATGGGGTACTGAACTATGAAGCCGTCAAATCCATGAAGTATCTTGACATGGTTTTCAATGGTACAGATTTCAAAACCGTATTGAAATTATTGATAAAAATTTTATTCGCATCAAATTTTACTTTTACGCGGTGTCACAATTTAAATGATTCGATTGAGCTCGTTTAAATCTGAAACGTTGATGCAAGATTAAACGATTAAGCGGGGGGGGGGGGATTGAGTTTTAATAAAACGAAAGAAATATTTTCAGAAACACTTCGAAAATATCCGCCTGCGACGGGGTTACTGAGGATGGCAACGAGCGATTACACGTTTTCCAAAACGAACGTAACGATACCCAAAGGAACCCGAATTCTCGTGCCCATATTCGCAATTCATCGTGATCCACGGATTTATCCGCAGCCGGAAATATTTGATCCCGAAAGATTTACCGAAGAAGCTGTCAAAGCCCGGCATCCCATGAATTGGTTAGCGTTCGGTGATGGGCCAAGGAATTGCATCGGTATGTGATTATGCGACTTTTCATAAATTCCATTCCGCGCATTTCCCGAATTTTACACCTTTTGATGAGCTGCAGTTGCTCTGGGCTTGCAGTTGAAACTCCTCATGTTGAAAGATCGATTATATCATTGATCATTATGTTCCAGGTGCTCGTTTCGCGAATTATCAATCGAAGGTCGGACTCATAAAGATACTTCAACACCACAAAGTCGACGTTTGCGATAAAACAGAAATACCCTATATCATCAATCCTCGAGCCGTATTTTTGTCGCCGACCAGTGGCATTCATCTCAAGTTCAGCCAAATAAATTAGATCATTCGTCCAACTCGATTTTCGACTCTTATTTTTTACACTCCACTATTTCCCCTCCCTTCCTGCTAATTCCTGCCCAATGTCTAAACTCTAAATATGCAGAAAATACTGTTATTGTCGTGAGGCGCCACGTTTTACCGTTAACCCATGTGCTTCCAAGCTGTCATTACCAACTGAATTTTTTCTTCACATAATACGAACAAGGGATATGATAATTGCAACCCTCAACTCCTGTAGTCCAACTATGAACGATTGTTCGAAAAACCTGAAGACGCTGTTGAAATTTCATCCACTATAAGGTCGTCATGAAATTCTTACGCATACTACAAGTTTTCTGTCGATTCAATCACTTCATCATTGCATTCATCTTCGAGTTTGTTCTTCAAATATATTTAACAGAAAGGAAACGATTTATAATGATTCACACAACATTCCAATGAGAATTATAATGAAACTTTACTAATTCATACGTATGTTTTGATCAGCAGTCAAATTGATTCGTGGAACTATTTTCGATCATTGATTCGTGTGACATTCTCATCGATTCTAGTTCTTACGATATAGTTTCATTTATCGACATGTTTTGACCCTAGTTTCGATTAAACAGACAATGACAAGGATTTAAGAAATATGGAGGAAAAATATATGCGCTCACGCTTTGTACAGGTTGGTTCGTGTAATCAATGACTTTAACGTATGTAAAAATTTAAGCAGGTAAAAATTCATTTATAAATGCCGCTGATTCGCTTTTTAAAGCACACACACACTCGCACACACACACACACATGCGCGCGCGCACGCGAGACAATCGGACGCGAAATTTTGTATATATTCACTTGACTCTGGTATGAGATACAAAAAAAGATTTTCATTTCAGACGTTTTGATCGGATCAGATTCCGATCATCAGGTCCGAAACGAAAGACGCGTGCATTAACGAAGAAAAACCTATTCGTCAACTCTACCGGATCACAGAGCTTTCACCTTGAGCTGCTTCATTCTCGGCGCTCTCTTTTTTGCTAATCTTCGCTGCTCTTTTTCCTCCCATTTACGTTGTTTCTCCGGATCCTCCTCCTGCAATATTCTATCCTGTTCAGCCTTGCGTTTATCCTCACGACGCTGGGCAGCTGCTTCTGCTCTTGCAGCATGAGTCGTTTTCAAAAATGCTTCTTCAACCCTCGAACGATTTTTGTCCGTCTTAGATTTTCCCTGTATTCAAATTTTATCTCGTATTATGTTTTTTTTTTTTTTTTTTTTTTATCCCAAACGGCACTTTGCTTTTTTGCTTCAATACTTCTGCCTCGGCGATCGAAAACAGCAACGAAAAGCTATCGAATAATTTAGCCTATGCCATTAACTATTCATTACGGTATTAATGTATTTAGAATACAAACCTCTTTAGATAATTTGAAGCGGCGTAACTTGTCCAAAAGATAAAATGTTAGCTGGAGCAGTAATCGCATTTTTTCGGGACTGTCATGTGCTATTCTTCCTTTGATGCTTATATTTAAACCGACTAGAAGCACTCGCTTTACTTCCGGCATCGTTAATGCGCCAGAATCTCTGTAAAATATTGAATCAACAAATAATAAAAAATTGAAAAGTTGATTATTTTGGTGAAATAATTTTTAAAATTCGTAAAAATACTGACTCTTGTTGCTTCTGCCCGCTGTATTGATCGCTTATGTGAATATAATCGATATCCTGAGAGTATTTGTTGAAGGCTTGAACGAGTCTGGAGTCAAGAATGGCTGAAGCAGCTTCAGCAATTTCGGACATGACGAAAAAGCCACTAGGCAATCCAAACTTTTCGGCAGGTTTTTTTTCCGGACAGTAAGTAGCGATATCAGCGATATCTCTAGTTAAATGAAGAGCAGTTTTTTTGGTAGCAACAGCTAGGACGAAATTGTCACTTTCGTCTTTGGATAATTCGATCTTGAGATGGACTTGATCATTTTGCGGTCTCCCAAGTTGAGCAAGAACGGCTATAAGATCGTGTCTTTTGATAAGTCTCAATTCAGCGAGCATCGAATCACAACCAACCCGTCCTGTACAGTAGAGACTGTACTGCGACTCGCTCTCTTTAATCAAACCACTTTCCGAGGGATCGTCACGAGATTTACCAGTGTCACCGACGAGAGAAAAATTCTCCATTAGCAGTTGGGCATTGTCGTTCACCCAGGTCTCTGCAATTCGAGTATTTTTTGATCGTCCCGCTATATAATTACTGAAATAAACAACCAGGCCAGCGACCATGAGAATTTCCAAATAAAAGCTATCCCATCTAGCTCGAAGGTGAAGAGGAACTTTTGTTATCGTCAATGTTGACAGTTCATCCGGTTTGGAACCACCACCACCGCCGCTTCTGCCATTGTTGTCCAATCCTTCGAACTCTTCGTCATCCTGGAAATGATCGTATTCTCCATCACTGTCTTCTGTCATCGCTTCATCCTCATCATCTTCCAACGCTCCATCCGACTCCACAAAACCATTTTGACTCTGCGATGATTTGAACTGCTCTGACAAACGTTCGCCGGTATTCGACACACCTGGCTTAACCTCTTCGCACTCTTCGAACTCCGCAAATTCATTGTCCATCATCAATTCATCATGAAAATGTGCACCGACCCATATATTTGTTCCCACCAGTGCTATATGTACCGCCACTAACCACAACTTCATTGTTCAACTGTAAAAAATTTTTTCAAATTTTACTTCCTCTCTCTCTGATTTGGTTGAACAATTTTCTTTGATTTTTCAAATTGGATGAAAAAATTGAGGTAAATTTTCAGATTAAGTGATTTTCCAATGTGTCTCATTTTATTTAGGGATTCATGTTACACAATTATATGTGTCAGGATTTTTCAATTCGTCAATGCAAAATTACTCAACTATATTGTTTATTATAAAAACCATAGAAAATTTGGTAAAGATTTTCTCCAAATATCTCTTCTATCGGAATAGTAATAACGCAAAATTTTTTTTTTTTTAAATTATTTCAAACTCCCCTTAATAATATCCATCATTTCTGTTCAGAATTGTTTCAAAAACCGATTGAAAAAATATTCATTATACAAAACTGAGTACATACAAATAGCAATTTTTTTCATGTGTAAAAGCGAGCAAAGAAATGAATGTTCAAATCAACTTAAATAACAGCTAACACAATCGGTTCGCAATTGTTGATTGGGTGAAAAAAAAAGATCCACGATTTATCACAATTTTCACGGATATCTAAAAATAATCACTACCAACAAAAATCATATAAATTCATGGGACGTTAAAATCATGTGGATAGCTAAGAAAATATAAGAGGAAAGTGTAACCTTCAATCACCAAAGTATCACAGAAAACATATCAGTATCGTAATTCTCCATAACTCACCGCTTTCTAATGTGTAACGATATTATTTTAAACCGTACAAATGTACTTCGACATGTAATCGAATTAATTAGGCCAATGAATCAAAAAAAGGAGAAATCCCGTGTCCCGTGCCCGAGGCAGTGGTGACTTGCACCAACTGAACGTAGCATTGATTGCACTCATATATATGAAGACACAAAGTTTTACATCTGTCGTTAAGAGTATGGATCAGTCGACTAACCTCACTTGGAATTTTCGAAATTGAAATTCTCTGACACAGTTTGACCGATTAAAAAAAGGCTCTGTCAGCCTACGCAGAACGATGGCAAAAATCGACTGACAGAGCCTTTTTTTAATCGGTTAAACTGTGTCAAAGAATTTCGATTTCGAAATGTGCAGCTATCTCTCTCGCACTCACGGTTGCGATATACCGACTGATCCATCCTCTTACAAAATTCGTGAGACATCTGGTGTCAAATTTTTAACTACAACCGGGGTGCACATGGACAACTAACACACGCACAAGTCACTTGAAGATGTGACACATACATGTACGTTGCACCCCGGTATGCGCCATTTTTAGCTTGGCCACGCCTCCATGTCAGATCCCAATAGAGGCAGAGTCTGTTGCGGCGGTACGGTAGGGTAGAGATTGTCTAAAATGGTAGAAGAAAAATCACTATAGGGCTGAAGAACCTAGCCTAATGTTTGAGTGTAGTTCCGGGCGGTAAGTAGAGATGTCACTACGCTCGTTTTTGTCGGTAAAAAAGATTCGCGGACGACAGGTTACATGGGTTCTCAACTTTGTTGATAGTCGATAAGGGACGGTAAATAATAAGCCCGTTTTTAAAAAATGAAATATTGAATATTCAATAAAAGAGCAATAACCTTTTTTCCCGATCCGCTGATAATCTCATAAATTTTACGCTGTGTAATTCGTACTACACTAAGGACGAGTTGTTTCAAGTTGGAACAAACTGCCCTAAAAACAATTGCACACCGTAAAATTTATGAAGTTGACTATCAACAAAGTTGAGAACCCAGTGTCGTCTGTCGGCCGCTGAATCTCTTTTTTACTGACAAAAACGACCGTGGTGACATATCTCTGCTTTGTCTGATTGTCCGAAAATTTGCACCAAAAAAATCAAAAAATTTGAGACCAACTTCATGGAGATGATCACGGTCTTACATACAGATCGGGAAACTCCGCCAGATTTCGAGGGTCTCTTATTGAAGAAATTTTTTTACTACATTGACCGCTAGAGGCGCAGCTACCTTATAGACCACGTAGGCGCGGGACGACGCGGGGGGCGGGGGGGGGGGGGCAGTGGCGGTGTTGAACAAAGACAGCACTAGTAACCGCAATCTGATTCATTTTTATTTAAAATCTGTTGACAATACTATTCATTCTTTCCAATATTGTAATAATTTAATTCAATTTTGATATGTTTTTTCACAAGAGCTTATCAGTTGGATAGCAATCAATATACAATAACGTAAAAAGTTCGAATAAGTTTTTGAATAGATATTTGCATTTTTTTTCTTTCAACGATTTAATGCGATATAAAAAATAATTCGTGTTTGCTTATACGTCACGTTCAGTTAATTTTAAGGTTATGATTATCCGGTAGGCAAGATCTCAACGCCGCGTGGTGTCGATTTTTGACAAAAATTTTCGTGCGTAAGAGACCTACCCCCACCACCAAAATTTGGGCAGAGTTTCCAGACATATGTAAGACCGTGATGGAGATAGACGACGAGAGGGTTGAAGTACCAACCGCGCGCGAGCAACTTGCACCTTGCACGAATGCCTACATTTATGTGTTTACGTGTATATGCGTCACGTATGTTTTGTACGAACGACCGGAACGACGTCGTGCGACATTATATATACCTACTACGAAAAACGGACAGCGCGATTTTGACGTAACTCGAACCGAGATAGTTTCACAATTGAACAGTGTTTGTATTTTCTCATGATAATCAATCCGATGTCCTATAACTGAAAATTGGTAAACTCAGTAACTAGATAAACTAATAACTATCGAATGAGGTTAAAAAAAATCAATCGATAAGGGGTGTATACCCGCCGGGAGGACGCGGTGGTCAAGGAGGGGCAATGAGTCAAACAATGGATCAATACACGTGTGGGAATAACGTGTATTGAGTAATCATCCCAAGACCCTGTTTATTCGTTGTTACTTGGTGACTGAATGAAATAGAAAATCAAACGAATAGATTCGCCATCTGAAAGTAAGTTTTTCATAATTCCAATTTATGTTTTGACATTTCAAATGACACGCATAGGGCAATCGATTCATACGTTTTTGCTATTACACCTATACATTTGTTATTCATCTTAAAAAGTGTTTCTTGGATATTTAAAAAAGTTTTAAAAAATGACTAAAAAATTTTAGATCCATTCACAATTACAAGCAACAGAAGTTTAATTCATTACAATTTGAGGTTGTCAAGGAAAACGGACATTTTTGGAACCTAGAAGACTTGATTTTGTAATATTTTTCAACAGAGTTGGAAATATTTTAAACGTTTTAATCATCTTACAACAAACTTATCTAATAACAAAATGTTGATACAAATGTCAGGACTAACTGTGATTTTAAAACATAGATTGTCTCTAACTCGGAGGAAATCAAATACTGCATAGTATTAGAAAAATGGAGAAATCAGAAAACCAAGGAAGTCGTGGCTCAAAGAGACGAAGTCGAGGAGCAGCGGTCTCGACGAATACAGAAACTGGAACGCAGTGCGTACAAGTTGTGGTGCGGTGTCGTCCAATGGATGAGAAAGAGGCTGTGAGGGGTTATTCCAGAGTGGTCGAAGTGGTGCCGTCGCGAGGAGTTGTCGAAATAAGAAATCCACGAGAAGACCCGAGCCGTGACAGTGTGAAGGTGTTCACATTTGATGCTGTGTACGATTGGAATTCGAACCAGGCTGAATTGTACGAAGAAACAGTTCGACCGTTGGTCTCGTCGGTGTTGGATGGATTTAACGGTACGATATTTGCTTATGGCCAAACAGGAACAGGAAAAACGTATACGATGGAAGGAACGAAAAATGACGCGGAACGTCGTGGAATAATACCTCGAAGCTTTGAGCATATATTCAATCACATAGGACGTTCGGAGAACATGCAGTATCTCGTTAGAGCGAGTTACTTGGAGATTTATCAAGAGGAAATACGAGACTTGCTGCATCCAGATCAGACTTTACGTTTCGAGCTGAAAGAAAAGCCTGAAAGTGGCGTTTTTGTGAAAGATCTTTCATCGGCGGTGTGCAAGAGCGCAAGTGAAATACAGCAGTTGATGAGAACTGGTAATCAGAATCGTACGATAGGAGCGACAAATATGAACGAGCACAGCTCTCGTTCGCACGCAATATTTTTAATAACGATTGAAATGAGTTCAATGGGCGACGAAGCAGGTGGAATAAGAGTAGGACGTTTGAATTTGGTTGATCTCGCTGGTAGCGAGAGACAAAGCAAAACTGGATCTTCCGGTGAACGATTGAAAGAAGCGAGTAAAATAAACCTCAGCCTTTCCGCACTTGGCAACGTGATATCCGCACTGGTCGATGGTAAAACGACCCATGTACCTTACCGTGATTCAAAGTTAACGAGACTCCTACAAGATTCATTGGGTGGCAATTCCAAAACTATCATGGTCGCGAACATCGGCCCGGCGTCTTACAATTACGACGAAACATTGACGACTCTCAGATATGCAAATCGTGCAAAGAACATAAAAAACAAACCGCGCATCAACGAAGACCCCAAGGATGCGCTATTGCGACAATACCAAGAAGAGATAAGTCGTTTGAAGGAGAAATTAGCGATGAAAGGCCCAGGAGCTTCTCGAAAACGGGGAAAACAACGAGGAAAAAAAATCAACGGTACCGAGGATTATCTCGAATCCGAATCAGAAGCCGAAGACAGCCGCGACGACAATAGAATCAGCGAAAAAGACAAAAAATTAATAGCCGAACAAATAAAAGCTGAGAAACAGGAGACCGAGTGTCTCATACAAAGAATCACCGATCTCGAGTCGAAAATGTTATGCGGTGGTAAAAATATCGTTGATCATACGAACGAACAACAAAGAGCCCTGGAACAACGGTCAGCTGAGATTGCCGAGCGGAAGAAACGCGAAGTCGAGATGCAACAAAAGTTAGAAGATGAAGAAATGACAACTATTGGGGTGAGAGAAACGTATACGACTTTGCAACAAGAAGTCGACGTTAAATCACGAAAGCTGCGCAAATGTTACGCTAAACTTCAAGTTTTGAAACAAGAGCTCGAGGACATCAATGAAGAATTTAATCGGGACCGAAGAGACCTTGAACAAACGCAACACGAATTGATGAAGGAACTCAAGCTCAAGTATCTCATTATCGATAATTTTATTCCTCACGAAGATAAACACAAGATATTGTCGCGTATTAGATTCGACGACGACGAAGATTGTTGGATCGTCAAAGAAGCGACTCCCGATACTGTCGAAACTATCAAGAGACCGATTTCTGTGCCCGATTCACGACGTCCCGTCACCGAATACGCAAAAATCGCACTCGCTATGGGTCGCGGCTATCGCTATGCCGGTGAAAATATTTTAAATCTTGAATTAGATATGCCTGCGCGAACGACTTTGGATTATCAAGGGCCAGCGATCGCCCCGACCATTCAAGCTGTTCTCGAAGAAGCTCTCAGGGACGAAGGCGATATTGACGTCGACGCCTCGAATGCCAGACTACGACCGAAGCCTCGTATTCCATCGGCCAGAACGGCTACGAGGCCTAAAAGCGTTGGAAAAATTCCTCAAATACCAGCACCAGTTTATCCAAAAACGAGGGGTCTCGTACCCAAGTAGAATAATATTATTTTATACAGAGTTTACATCGTTGGAACGGAATTTATCTTTTTCCATATTGCTTAACATTTTTATTTACCTTTAGGCACATTTTTCTCAATTCTAGCGGATAGTAGAACCCAATCATGTTGAGTATTTAAAAATTCGAAATTTGGAGAGGAATCATATGTTTCGTGCATTCCAACAATGCAAACTTCGATACCATTACTTAATAAACGATGCTAAAACGTTGTACCAACTGTACATATATCTATTGTTATCAGCGCGTAACTTCGAATGCTTTAATATTTATTTATGTCTTTTTTTTTCTTCATAGTACCATTATCTCGTTGTAGATATTTTTTTTTAATTATCAATCTAGTCAATGTCTCCAACGAATGATTATTTCACCTATCAATAAACAAATGTTTTGCCATTCAAATTGCCTTAGTATAGTATTTTGGGTTTGTTCAACGACTCTCGGATTTTCCTTCGAATATTTACTATATGCAATCTGGACTCACAAATTTTGATCTCTATATAACACAACTCATTGTTTATCGGAATATAAAATAGTTTGTTTTTAAAAAATATATCGCTACATATTCAACTTCCACGCAGTTATCGCTTACACGCGACATAAGCGATTTGAAAAAAAAAAATTGAATTCCTCGAAAAATATCTGATGCACAAACATGATTTTCTGCGCTTTATTCCGATTAGACTTTATGCGATAAGTTTTTTGAAATACTCTCTTATATAGCTTTTGGTTGGTGGAAGAGATTTTTATGAGAGCAGATTTTCATAAAATTTTTTGTGAAGCGGGATTTTTATACAAATCCGTGAATTTTACCAACAGTGGATTATCAGTGATTTACGTGTGTGCATATGCGACGAAAGTGAACCCCTATATAGATATTATTATTATAGCTTTCATGGGGTCTCTCTTTTTACAGTATTGAAGATTGAAGAGGAAGAGTTTCCTCTGAATACCCGAAACCTGAATAATAACGAATAAGTCGTTCCACCAAAAAAATGTGGCGTTCTTAAAAAAAAACAGAGGGGGAAACAGAAATGGGAATGTGGTGATTGTGGTTGCTCGCGCATGGCGGACAACTCGCGACAATACAAAGTTTAATTTTCTTCTAGTAGATAATCAAAAACAAAATTATACCATAGAAAATCAGCCGGAAAAGTCATCGATAATTATGATTAAGTACACGGGTAATTAACGTGTCGAATTCGGAACTCAGTGATGCCTGGTTTAGAGGGAAGAATTTTATACGATACGAGTCCATCCGCGCACGGCCTAATGTCCGATGGAGCCGCCTCCGAACAAGTGAAAAAATTTTTTTTCACATCTCAACGTTCACGTGACGAAAAAAACGAGGATTCGTTGGAAATTTATATTCCTGAGGTCAGTTTCATTCCACACTATCATTATAGAAATAAAATAACCTTGGCAATTGTTTTATTTAACAAAATTTTCAATCCCACTGGTGTTACGCAAATTGAAGGTTATGTCAACATACATTGTTCATCACCCATAAAGTCCTGTTCGTGACTAGTGGAATCCAAATCTTTTTTAATTTCAAAAGATGATTAAATATTATATATATATTGGAGCAATACCAGAAATACATTTTTGGTGTGTAATCAGATTAATGAATCTTGCGCCATGGTTGTTAACAATATCACTGATATCACCTGATATTCGTAACATAAAGTAGAAGACATTTTGCCTGTCTACATCAGTAATAATAAGCAAATGCAAAATGTACAATAATTATATTAGGCCATAAGTTATGAATTTGAGTTAAAAAGAAAAGTTTTGGAAATACAAGTATTCCATTTTATGGTTAAGAGTCCGAAGATGTACGAATTTTTTCAAATTTTTTCTAAAATAACGACAGTTCGATAAGCGGCAAATGCACATTGACCAATGTACTTAACAAACTATATAATAACTGTAAGGTCAAATAAAGCTCCTTTTGATTTTCCAATTCCAGCTTTTACAGGCAAGTTACAGTTTCTATACGTGGCCCTCAGCTCCGGTACTTGCTTGGTTTTTATGGGAGCATAGAGAAGATCTGATAGGAAAGAAAGTTTTAGAACTTGGTTCTGGAACAGCATTACCAGGAATATTAGCGAGCAAGTGCGGAGCTCATGTGACCTTGAGCGATTCGGCAAGTTTACCTCGAAGTTTACAACACATAAGGCGGAGCTGCGAACTTAACGAAGTTTCATCTCAGGTGAAGATTGTTGGGATAACCTGGGGAATTTTTTTGTCCGGATTATTCACAGTTGGACCCCTAGATTTGATTCTGGGTTCAGATTGTTTTTACGAGCCAGCTGTCTTTGAAGAAATAATCGTAACGGTTGCATTTCTCTTGGAGAGAAATCCCAGTGCAAAATTCCTTTGTACTTATCAAGAGCGCAGCGCTGATTGGTCGATCGAGCATTTATTGAATAAGTGGGGCTTGGCTTGCAATCATATTTCACTGAATGGTCTGGGAGAAGATTCGGGGATAAATATTCACGATTTGATGCAAGATCACACGATTCATTTATTGGAAATCCGGAAGAGTTAATTCCTGTATTCAGTTATTGTCATGGCTTCGACAGCAAAACAGTTACACCGACTTTTCGTTGGTAATTTGCCATGGACTATTGGCACTCCTGAGCTCAAAAATTATTTCTCTCGGTTTGGATACATTGCAGATGCAAAAGTGATATTCAGTCGTAACACTGGTATGAGTAAGCGATTCGGCTTCGTCGAGGTAACTGACAGAAATACTTTCGATTCAATTATCAACCATTGGGCACACAAGCTAGATGGTAAACCGATTATAGTGAAAGTCTCCAATAAATAAAAATATCCAGTGAAAAAAATATTTCTCATCGCGTTGATATAAAATTGATCTAGCAATCGACAAGTAGTGTATTTCGAAAACTAAATAAACCGTAGAAACGTAGCGCATTCGGAAAAATTTGCGATCAAATAGGAAATGGATAATTCAGAGATGAACGAAACTAGCGAACTGGAGGAAACTTTTTCCAGAGCATCGAATCATCTTCAAACTCTCGTTGCCGAATTGGACACGGGTCAGTTATTGGGATTTTACGGTCTGTACAAGCAAGCAACTGTCGGAAAATGCGATACACCACGTCCAAATTGGTATCAAACTCAAGCGAAGCACAAGTGGGAAGCTTGGAAGAATTTGGGTGAAATGAGCAAAGAAACTGCAATGGAAAATTACGTCCGAGCTGTTGGTAAACTCGATCCTACCTGGGAGCAAAATTCAAAAGCAGGAACGAGATCTTGGGTCGCAGTTAGTACGATGCCAAATATGGACGAGGAACTCGAAGACTCGGACAAGACTCTTCTCGATTGGGTCAAGGATGGCAATGAGGACAAAGTTTTTGAGGCCCTTTCTATCAATAGCTCAGGCTTGAATGATTCCGACGAGAATGGAATGATGCCGATTCATTGGGCCGCTGATCGAGGCCAGGTTGGAACTTTGAAACGCCTCGTTGAAGCCGGCGCTGACTTGAACGCTCAAGATCTCAACGGACAGACTGCTCTACATTACGCAGCTTCTTGCGCCCACGTCGAAGTCGTTCAATATTTATTATCATTGGGAGCTAAATCACTCCAGGATAATGATGGTTTGACACCAAAGGATGTTGCTTCCGAAGGGAAAGCGTTGCAGCTTATTGTAGAGATGTCTTGAGACTACAATTTCCTACAATTCTGTAACCTATGAAAATGAACAATACAAACTAATATAGTTAATAAATACTTTGTCACGCTTGTATCTTGTACCATTAATAAAAGACGTTGAACTATATTCTCGATTACCCGTTTACTGTCACTCCAGTTGTGATGAATCATTCATGTTAATTAAAAGAGAAACAAACGAATCATCTGTAAATATATATACATATATATATATGACTAGATCCATTGGATTTCGCCCAATTTCTCGAAAGGGGTCTTTTAATTTTGCTCAAACTTGGGTACTTTGAAGTACCTTAAAAACTATCCCCAAATACCAAATTTCAACTCTCTAAGTGCTCAAGGTCACAAGAACGAGCCTTATAAATATCAAAAAATGACCATTTTTTGCCTCTTTTTAAAATGATGGTTCACAAAAACTTTACGTTCAAGTCAAATAATATACTGGTTCCATTTCCTTTAGTATACCATCTAGATTATAGAAAAATGTGGTCCAGTCGTCCAGATCAAGAGGCCTTTCATTGGGATCACGCTAAATGAATTAAAAATTTCCATAAAATGTCCATTTTCAAATTGATGCTACAGGCTTCTTTCTAGCTTAATTGACTTCTAATACGGCTCATTTTTTTTCGTTTTTTATACCTTCCAAGCGAGTTATGCCGAAAATTTGGATTGCGTGAAGAAGCCTAGAGAGATATCATTCCAAAGTTGGTCTTTTTCGAAATTTTACGAAAAATCGCTAACTTTGACCGTGCACCACGAATTTCTATCAACTCCGATGTTCACAAAAATTTAGGTGAGAGTAGTTTTTTTTTATCTAGAACGACCCGCTTCGAGGAATTTCTTGGCTCGAACTTCCATCACTGTTTACAGCCTGCTGAAGATCACACAACTCCGAGTGCTTTGACATTGAAAAATGTATGATGCAGTATTTCTATTTTTTTTTTTTAAGGCTGCTTTACGAAGTTTTCAGTACAGTTGTATAGAATCGAACATATATTTACCATATAAACAGCAGTACATTTTTTGAAAAATGGAATCATAATCATGTTCGTAATCCGATGTACTTGGCAACTTTTGTATTTATTTGAAAACGTTTTCTTTCTTGAATGAAAAGTCTTACAACTATTCATTTCCATGATTTTACAGGTGACTGCTCAAAAAACATAAATGTACTTGTCTCTAGTTTTTTACAGCATTCATGCTGGTGATGTCAGGTTTAAAACATTCTTCAAGTAACATGGCTTCCTTCACACGCACACCCAAACTGCGATAAAAACCTATTTCTCATTGATCTGGACGACTGGACCACATTCTTCTATAATCTAGATGGTATACTAAAGGAAATGGAACCAGTATTATTTGACTTGATCGTAAAGTTTTTGTGAACCATCATCATCTTAAAAAGAGGTAAATAATGGTTATTTTTTAATATTTATAAGGCTCGTTCTCGTGACCTTGAGCACTTGGAGAGTTGAAATTTGGTATATGGGGATAGTTTTTAAGGTACTTCAAAGTACTCAAGTTTGAGCGAAGTCGAAAGACCCCTCCCGAGAAATTGGGCGAAATCCAATGGATCTATCCATATATGTATAACTGAAAACAAATATGATTTCACAAATTATCTCTTCAATTCAGTAAAGAAACTTTTTATTTATGTACAAATAAATCCTCTAATACTCCAATGTACTCACAGCCCTAAGTCTTTCCTTAGGTAAATGCGTGTTCTTCACGTAGACGTACACTTGCTTTGTTTTTATCAATTCTTTTTTCATCGTTCTTTCCACGCATGCACGTACACACACACACACACACACACACACACGCGCGCGCGCGCGCGCGCGCGGACGTTAACAAATCGCTCATTGGAAAATTCAAGCACATAAAAATCGAGAAACGTGGCGTTTTCAATGCAAAAATAAAAATTTGGAATAACGATAATCTAGATTCGTTTTTGAAACCTAGCATTTTCCACAGAACGACATTATACTTCATTAAAAAAAAAAAAAAAAAAGAAATAAAAAACTGACACGTAACGGCCGTATAAAAATGCTTATTTGTGAATATTTAATTTTGTTTGAAAAAAAAAATCATTCAAAAATTTTCGTGAATACTCATAGCCTTCGGGAAAATGATTGAATTGTATTTTTTTTCTTTTGGTTTTTCGTTTGCGGAATCACTACACACGATCAGCACTAAAATAATTGTAATGCAAAGTATTAAATTTTATGTTTTTCGAAATATAAGAAAACAATATCGATTCATTTGTCCATTAATTGGTTTCCTCTTCATTTCAATCTTCGTCATGTAAATTATGAGCCATTTGTAAACGTGTCAATAACGAGTTCCAGTCTCGCGTTGTTCAAACGCCATAATTTTACACTTGTTTTACTTTGAAAAATTTTGTTTCACCCTGCAACGATTTTCTCGCTGAATATCACATTTGCCATTGCGTAATCTCCGAATTACGTAACTTCGAAATACAAAAAAGAAAAATAATTATAATCGTGACTGGCTATAAATGAAAAGGCAGCACAATGTCGTGACTTCGGAAAAGAATTATTATTCCATTTGAATTGTGCGCTAAATCGAGTTGCGTTTTGTTTTTTTTTCTTTTTTGTTATCATTAAAACGGAGATCGTAGGGCAATTTTTTATCATCTTATTTTTACAAGAAAACTCTGCTTACTTTCGTATGCTCACATTCGCATAATCGGTATTTAAAAAAATAGCTGCGCCGTGTAAAAAAAAAAAAAAAAATGCCAAAGACGAAGGTAAGCGAGAGGAGAGCGGACAAAATCCTTTCTCTCGTTTCTAATTTCATATATTTATAATATATGAAATATACGAAAATTTTAGAAGACCAATCAGCATTGTCTTCCGAATGAAATGAAATAAAGAGTAAAAGAGAAAATGGATAAAAACGGAAAATAAAATGTATCGCTTATTAATTCCAAGGCATACCGAAAAAAATTGGCAGGATTGAAAAATCAAGTTGTTCGATTGTCACATTACTCCTGTAGTAGCTTGCCTTTTCTTTGACTTGTAAAAGGACAGTTTGTTCGTTAATTTGCTCATTTTCTTTTTAAATCGAAATAAAATGAGTGAAAATTTGAGTAATTGACGAAAGAACTCAAAGATTCGTGCTTTCGTGATCGCTTTTTGTACGTCCCCCTGTCGGCGGCGGTGGTGGTGGTGGCTGCGGTCGAGGTGGTCTTTGAACGATACGCGGTGAAGCAGGCGTTTGATGCTGCGGTGACTTTTGAACGATGACCGTATCCGTTTGGGTTTGAACGTCGATGATATTGCCCTCCGAGCGTGTTCTTGCGTGAACCTTGGCGTTTTCAGGCATGTCGGGTCTCGGTGGTTTACCAGGACGTTCGTTCGAGACTGACATCATCGAAGTGGGACGACTGCCAACACTCGGACTTCTCTGCAAGTTCGAAGAAGCCGTGCCGTTTCCATTGCTCTCAAACGACGGGTTGAAAGCAGTTTTCGTTCCGCGCACTTGTATTATACTGACCTGTTGTTTGTCGACCGAATAAACGTGAGCCCTCTCCAAGGTTAGAGGCTGCGCATCGGGCATCTCAGTATTATTATTTGTCAATTTTTATTCAATTTATTTTGTGTTTGCTTTACGCTTTGATTTTTTCATTCTCATGATTTATTTACATGCTGGAAATATTTATGGCGTAATATTTTTATGCAAAGGGCGGGTCCAACTTACCCCGGAATCGATATCTAAGTTTACATCGTTACTGTGTCTCGTGGAAGGCTGCTGTTGTTGTTGTAGTAGTAGTTGTTGTTGTTGTTGTTGTTGTTGTTGTTGTTGTTGTTGTTGTTGTTGTTGTTGTTGTTGCTGCTGCTGCTGCTGCTGTTGCTGCGTTCTTACGAGACTACATGGACGAACCAATGAGGCTGGTCTTTCTGGGATCGCCGGTTTCACGTTTGCACTTCCTGAACTCGCACTCGTTCCCTCGCTTTTGTTTCGTAACTCTACTCCTTCTTCTGCAGCAATTTTAACATTTATTAAATCAACAGATCAGCAACATTGCTAATAACAAATATATAAAAGTCATCTTTACTGAATGTCTCGAGTAATGATTATTTCACGTACGAACGAAACAACCAAATTTCTTACCAGAATATTGGTGTGTCGAGTTAGTCAAGTTTCTAGGCGCGGCAACAGGCTTTCTTCTCCTCTCCAAAGTGGAGGGTTTTTCAGCCGGAACAGGTTTTGGTTTGATTATCGAATTTTCAGCAGATTGTTCGATATCAGGATTGTTCTTGAAATGGGAATTGGTTAGATTGCCTCGTGAATCAAGGGCCTCGAACCCTATGGGAGCCATCGTCGTATCAAGATTACGGGTATTTTTATCAGACTCGTTATCGAATTTCTGTGGTTCTTGATTTATTTGAATGGGCGTTTCAAAATTGGTTTCATTTTCTTCGCTCGTTGAAATATCGTTTTTCGTTGGAGCTTCCACTGTTGAAGCCTTAAGGTCGCGTTCTAATTTTTCTGCTGATTTTTCCGAATGCAACTCCGATTGAATATTTATTAACTCGGCGTTGACTTCGTGCTTTTGAGACTTGTAAGTGTGCCGGTTCAAAGTCGATGTTGTCAAAGGGCGCGGTGGTTTGTCCGGCGCAGTTGGCGGCTTTTCCTCATTCCTTCTCTCGTTTTTGTCCGGTGTACCACTCGGTGGCGTCGGTGCTGGTTTATTTTTTCTTCTCGTAGCTGGTTTTGGACTTCCCTGCGGTGGACTTTCGCCGTGATCGCTTAAACTACTGTTAGAAACGCAACGTCTCATACCCACAATCATTTGTTCGTCATTCCCATTCTGGATCCCAATACGATACCTATAATCCAAATCCCGATCGAAATCTATGTCACCGGGAAAAAACCAATCCGCGTAAGTCACCAGCTGATCGACGATTAGACTAGAGTTGTTTGCCGTACTCATGTTCATCCTGTAAAATCAAAATATCTCACCATGTATTTTGACCCGAGGAGCTCACGCTTCTCATTTAATTTTTAAGTGTTCAGCACACGTCGAAAGAACTGCCAGTTTATATTTCTGCTGAATAACCAACATTTGAAAATCCGCATTCCATTGTAAATGGATAAAGACAAAAACAACATGTTACAATATGATAACTCAATGACTTACACCATAGTATTCGAGTCTTCCTGAGGGCTCCAGATAAGATTCGGGGCAATAACAATCGCGATGTTTTGGGGCGACATTTTATTGACATCTTGATTCTTCGTTAGGACAGCTAGAAATTTAATTAGGAACCTCAAGTTTTCCAAATTGGCTGGCGGCAATTTGTGTAGCACCTCCCATAAAGCACGTAGCCTCGACTCAATTTGAGTTATTTTCGACGCTGCCATCCACTCAGGATATAATCTGCGAAAAAAGAAAAAATAACATTTAATTTCTCAACCTGCATTTTTTATTATACGCAAACATAAATTTTATCGGATCTTTATTCCCACGTCAAGGTATTCGTTGAACTCTGCAGATTCATTGGAAATGATATTTATATTACGTCTGAAAATAAAAAAAAAAATCCTCTATTGGAACTTGAATTCAAGGTGGCACAACTTTTCAACATCTTTTTATTATACCGAACGAATGAGTTTTGATCGGTCGATGAGATTGCATTATTATCACATTAAGCATATTACTATGAGTAATCTTGAATCGTGTGTTCGTGTATCCAAACGTGTATATTTATATTTATATATAAATGCCCGGAGGTTGGTGAGAGTAAGTGGAAGGGACCCGAGGTCAAATCAATTCGGACGTTGACTCGTACTTACAAGTACTCTCGTCGACCCAGCACTTTATCGTGCGGTACCGCAATAGAGCTGACTTTCCACTTATCTATTTGTTTCTGCGCGGATTTACGTTCCAGTTTTTTCGCTTCTTACAGCCATATGTTGTTTGCAATATTGTGCTCGAAATGTTCATTGATCGTTTCAACATAGGCAAAAAGCACGAAAATAACTCGTAAAAATATTAAAAAAAAAAAAAAAAAACATGTTTTCTGTTTCCCCCAAAATGATTCGCTTACTTGTAAGTGAGCAGAGGTTCGGGCAATTCTCGGAGGTAAGATTTAAGAGCACCAGCGACCACGTGCGGATCCTTGTATTCGAGGGCGGTAGGAAGAGTCAAACAACACGCATCGAGGCTGAGCTTTATCCGACGCAATTTTGAAGCACCTCCAGCTATCCTGAAAAGCCCTTCTTCCTCCATTCCAAGTCTGAGAAGCGCCGAAACGCACAATTGTATTGGCAATGCTATTTTCCGATTCGTCACTCGTAGATGTTCTTCGAGAGGATAACCGTAAACGGGTTTCATCTCGTTGTCATCTAAAATCGGTTCGAATGAATTGTAAGCCACAATTTATAGGGCAACAAAATATCCGTTCCAATTAAATTTTGTTGCAGAGATCGACTTTCTACGATTTAAAATATTTCTAATTATATTGTTTGGTAGAAATCTTACTGATATAGCTTTCGAGTCCTGGTATAAGATCCGCCAAACAGTGTAAGGCACTTTCGTGATACGCACGTTGCAATTTCACATATTGAATTATCGTTTGAGCCAATTCCGTTTCTCGCGACATCAACTGAAACATTTCTGCTGCAAGTTGATCCCGACATTGTTCGACTCTCGCTTCTGCTTCTTCAAGCTCTTCTCGCAAACTGTCTACTTTCGTAGCCCCTGTACCTACAATATTACATGGAAATCGTAAGTATAAAAAAAATTTATATGAAACTGACTATATACGATTTCGAATACAAACATTTATAGGGGTTAAATACTAGATAATAATAATGCTCTGTTGATTGGAAAAATGTTCGAGTCTCCGGATTGTTGGATTCTGGTTTCATCATCACAAGTGTGAATTTATTGCCAGTATTTACTGTTTCTCGATTTCCGAAATATTTATAGAAAATTCTTTTACCTCCTCCGCTGTGTTTGTTAGCTTGTTGATAGCGCGTTCTAGCGCTATCCATATCCAAAGTAAGACGAGCAAGATTTCTCTTGTGTTTAACAATATTTGGCACAGCGGTTTCAAGTATGAGATGCAGAGGTGCGGCAACATACTGTTCAACTTTTGCCTCGTGATCTACCGTTTCGTTTGCCAGAGCAATTTGAGCTCTGCCGCATTCATTTAAAGCAAAACTCAATAAACCGTCCTCCGACACGTTCTCCAGCATGGTTTGTCCAAGTATGAATTCGGGACATTTTTTCTTGGGACAAACAATTGGGGAAGTTCAATTGAGTATTTTCATTCAGACTTATTTACGAATGTAATAAAAAATTTGGAGAAAATTGCCCACCAATCGTTTATCTTTGTAGGCCGGATCCTGGATTGTGGTAAGAGTTTGAGGCGTGCCAAGGCGTTTGCTTAAACCGGTCAATGCTGATTTGATCTGCTCTACATGTTTGTCCGCAGCTTGCAAATCATCTGTCAATACTTCAGTTTTTCCAGCTCTGAAAAATTATTTTGAAATAGAATTTGAAGCATTGTCCTCAAATGTGTGGAACCTCAAAATAAATCATTGCCTCAAAAAATACTTAACAGAAAAATTGAATTTTTTATAAGATGGAATGTCAATAAATATTTTATTTCAAGAAAAATGAGACTTGTTTTAACAAAAGATTATAAATAAAATTATTCATGGAAAAATTGCTTTTGTTTCATTCTCGCTTTAATGAAAATAGCTGTTGGAACGAAATCATAAACAGTGACTTAATTAAAAACTCGATTGATTATTTTGTTTTATCTCATATGATTCATTCATTGTTGACTCTAGGAAGATTACCGAAAGCTACAAATGACCTCTGAACACTTTTCCCAGTCAGATAAGAAATATGGTAAATACTTGTCAAAAAAAAAAAGTACGAAATTGTACACAAATTGTTTCTAAAATAAGTATGAAACAAATTGTCAAATTAATAGGCCTCTATCTTATTTTGATCTTTTTTTTGTCCAATACTGAATATTTAGTTTGTTGTATTTTGCTCCGTGATCAAAGTTCCTGGGCCAAAGATAGGAAATAGGCCAAAAATAATATAGAGCTACGAGAATAGAACGAGTCAGAAACGTTTTTTTGTTCTTATAAGAATTTTTTGAAAGCCCCTCATTTTCCTAAGTAGTAATTTAATATCACAAAAATGTTGAAGCCACGACGGGTTTTGTTTCAATCGTTAAAATTCGTGATTGACACATTCCGTTATCGGAGATCGAAGCTCATAGACGATTCGTTGTAGATAATTATGACGATTTTACCTGGAGAAAGTTTGATCGGCGAGCTGTTTCACCCTAAAAAAGCCCTTCTTCATGGCTGAGCTGTTCCTTCTTTTCTACACGGTCACAATGACCGGCCAGTCGTCTTTTCAATGGAATTCGAGATTGTAGAAACAAAACAAAAGAGAAATGAAAAAGGAATCATAAAGAAACACTGTGTTCACTCAATTGTCCACTGTGATCGCGTAAACTCGTATAATCGAGACAATCATTTCTCTCTTCTGTCTCGCTCGCGCTCTGTCGGATACACTTAGCACTTGGCACTTGGCAAAGTTTTGAAAAATCTCTGAAAGGTTAAAAAAAAATGATAAAATGTATGGGTATATGAAAAGAATCTAGGTGAGAATTAAAAATCCGTCATAATTCTCGCGACGTGATCTCATACTTAAAACGGAGAAAAGCGCAACGGAGAGAGATAGATTTACATTGACTAACCACCACAATCTCACATCGGGAGAATTCAACGATAAGTCAATCTATTTTTATCGACAAACATTCGCTCGCTCTCTCTCTCACTCACTCACTCACTCACTCACTCACTCACTCTCTTGCTTTTGCCCTTTCGCATAAATACGGCGCTACGCACTCATGCGATTTTCGCCCAATCTTGTTTTTCTTCTTGATTCCAAGGATATACAGATTATCAAAAAATCAAATAAAAAACTTTTTTCAATATCACGATATGAAGCTACGTGTCAAAACGACGAAGAAAAGAGAAAATAAATCACAGCCGGCGACATTGGCCTGTGTGCACACGCTCGCTCAAAACCGAATCAGAGTCAACTGACATGACGTCGTTTTTCCCGTTGATACAGAGACCAGTATAATAAGTATTCTTTGCTATCGTGTCTTTTACCAATGTTATGCACACGACTCACACCCTTTTACACTTTGACGCGTTTTTACGCGGCAGTCTTCAGACCCCTTGAGAAGAAACGTACTCTCTCTCTCTCTCTCTCTCTCTCTGCTGCTGCGCTTCTCCGTCCGACGGGTCCGACGCGTCGTCATCCGCGACTCCATGCGTCATGCGTCCGACGACGAGTCGAAATGTCGTCGTCGTTTCTTGTCGATAGCGAGAGACCTCCGTGAGCTTGGTCGACTGTTATTGAATTTCCGGCTCTCTTTATAGTGCCAATTGATTTTTTTTTATTTTGAGATATCACAAATTTCCAAACACCTAATCGAAACACAACCGTTTGTCGGTTATAACTTTTATAAATAAAAAGTTTGTCGGATTCCCGTTCATTAACAATAAAATAATCAAATAAAAAAAAATCAATTTGTATGTCAACGGATTTTATTCAAATTTAATTAAGTAATTATATACAATATATATTCTATAATTACCGAATTCTGATCAAGCTGTGGCCGTTTACGGGTTGCGAATTTTATAATTATAAAAAAATTGTATTATTCGAAGAAAAAAAAGCATAGAGTCAACCGCGCGGTTCCTTTTTTTTTCGAACGAATTCTTGGCTAATTATTTCAATTTTTGTATTTGTCATTACCATATATAGTTGACGTTATCCAAACCCAAAAAACCCATTTTTAATTAAAAAAAAAATTCAAAATTGTTATTCATTTGCTTATGGTTTCGTCGCCGTGACCTTATGAATGATTTTTATAAATTATAAAATAATATAATAATAAATTTTGGACTGTCGAGTTTTCAACTTTGTTTTATATGTAAGTAAGTTATTTTTTACTTAGACCATTTAGAATATACAGCTAGAACGACTTGGGATAATCTGAGAAAATCAACGAGCAAGCGTTTCTAAAATATTGATTGAAAAAAAGTAGTTTGGATTTTGGAAGTAAAAATGTATCACACGATTTGGAACAGGAATGAAATTCATATAACCCGCGCGATGTTCAAATAGCGCGATTAGTTCGCACGTTTTTCGTGGCGCTGATTCCATACCTAAACAGATTTGTACGTGTGTAGTGCGAGCGGTATATGATGCTACTGCCTACTGCTGTTGAGCGTACAAAAGCAAACTGTAGCAAAATACGACGGGTTTTCGTATTATATCGTATATTGCTACTCGCGTGTAGCCGAGCAGTCAAGCACCTTTCAAAATAAGGGAAACCACGTCACTCGGATGCGGATAGCGGCGCTAACAACAACCCATCCCGAGATACGTATTTCACCCCAAGTCGGAAGAATAACGAAACTCAAAAGAAAAAAGAACAACTAAAAATTGAAAAAAAAGAGTAGTAAATTTCTAAAGAAAAACGTGCAATATTTAACTGTAATTTAAACAAAATGGCGATCGATAGAGCATTTTTAAATGTGATAACACTAAGTTTTGGCTTCATGCTTGTGTTCACCGCTTTCCAAACCATGGGCAATATCGAGGTAAGAATTTCACAATGTTTTTGTCCTCGTAGTTTTTTTCTTTTGTTTTTTTTTCGCTCGTCTCTTCCGCGTTCCACTGATAGTTCAGCCGCCTGACGTATTCCCACTCTCAGCTGTTATTCGTCGAGGGACGAGCCCCTTTTTATTATATATACATATATGCTGGGATATATATACTTGTCGCTTTTTCTTTCCCTACAATACTCGACCTACGGCAGCGTGGGCCTTGATTTTTCAACATGCCATGCCTGCTTGAGTTTTAAAGACAAAAGAATATCATACATTTTTTATTTATTTGAGAATATCCCAAAAATGAGTGATAATATAAATTTCAATAAAATTCGTGAGAACGGTTTTACAAGACTCAAAAAAAATGAAGAAATAATATGAATATTTACGGAAGAAAATCTCTGATCTTGCTGCCGTTTGTCTCTACAAAATTCAGCAAAATGAGTCGAAACAAGTACGATGAAATGATGAGCATTCATTTTTTAATTAGGCGGCGGGCACGTCACATTTGATCGACTCATTAAAACTAATCGCAAGAATATCAAATAATAACGTGCTATCAAACTTTTAAGAATTTACCGATAAGTTTTGAACTCTCGATATCGTTGTACACAAAGATTTTTTTTTCCAACCTCCCAAAAAATTGTTACACATTCGCATTCCGTAATAACTCATTCAATGACAATATACCGATAATAAAACTCGTGCATGATAACCTGCGGAAGGCCTCAATCGTCTTTACAAACTCCACACTCGTAATGGAAACAAACGTTTTTAACAAATTTAACATTTTTTCGATTTCTCGGTATTGACAAAACATTTTTTGATCGCTCGAACGTTCTCAATTGATAAACAGTAAAAAGTATTTTTCATCTGAATAAATGTTCAGTTGTTATACTATTATTTCAGTAAAAATTTTCAAAGTTGGACTGCTTGAAAAAAAAAAAAGCGCCGAAACACCAAATTCCTGAAACTGGTCGGTTTGAAACCGGTGACAAAAAAAAAAAGTCTCAAGACCGGATTAAAATGCCGGAATCGTTTTATATAATTTAATGAAATGTCATCTCTATAAATTTCCTGCTCCGAGCAACTTTCAACTGGCATCTCTACGAGTTTACTGACTTTAATGTTGATGACATTATTCGAGAACTCTTTGATGAATGATTTAAAATAATATTTTATCATGGAAACAAAAATTAATAAGCAATCGTGCAGTGAATCTATTTTTCTCCCTGCCCCTCTCAATTTCAACGCTCTTCCATACTGCGATCATACAAATGCACGTTTTATCGAATGATCGTTTGTGAGTGAAAAAAAAATGACGAATAAACTAGGTCGATTGCAAAATATCGAACAATCAATAAGGTCGAGAAACATTGCATAAGATACGATAAAAAAAAAAAAAGCGAATTCTGTGCGAATGTTATCGAATCGCTCATCTAAAAGAAATTTCATCGTAATCAAAACTGCTGAAGGATATTATTATTTTATTCGTTTCCGAATAGACGAATCATCAAAAAGCGTGAACGATCCGTACCGAGGCACAGTTGAAAGTCAATTCAAAAACGAATAGTGCTGTTATCCATTTATGTGATAATTAAATATTTATATTATTTCTGTCTACTGGATAAATTAAGAGAACTAACGAAAATAATTTCGCCATAATTATCATCTGAAATATAAATTAGACAAACAACGTTTTTTTTTTTTATTTTTCGTTCTCGCCATATAAATTATAGACTGACATAATTTTTTAATTGAAATAAATTGTACACCAAATAATTAATATCACGAAATATATTTCATCGTTTTCGTAATCTCCGGCGTGTTAATAATAATCAATTGGACAACTCGACTAAAGAAGAAAAAAAAATACGCATATCGACCGCTATCTCAAAGCGGCGCTATTTATTTTGGACTCGTTACGTACATACGTATAAGAATAAATAAAAATGATACAAGTGCGATCGTTCGCATCGATTAAACACCATTCGTTCACCAAGAGCTATTGAAATTCACTGTTGCCGGTTTCTTCCACGTTTTTTTTTCCCCTCAATCTTGCCAAAATTTGCCACAGCTGGGGAGGAGGTGTGGCTCTCGAGATGTTGCGAAATTTCGGGAGAATGGCTCGCCTATATCGTCATCCCCTCGCGATAGAAAAAAGCTCTGTAAATATCGAAACCTTGAATTTTCCAAAATTTTTTTCTTTCAGTCTCACTCGGTTGATTTCATCAACGTTCGATCGATCACAAATTATATACATTTTTCGAATTAATCAAACAAATAATATCGGTCGGTTATTTGGGAAAAAAAGGATCCGATTTCTCGCATGATAATGATTGGGGAGCTCGTCAAAATTGATCAACGATACGAAATTTTTTTCATAATTTTAAAGAAAAGAAAATGACCCGGGAATTTGGTGAACGTACACTGGCCGCGAATATACACGCGTTGATTTAATGTCCAGACGCGCCGGGGAGAATAATTGAGTCTCGGGTGAGAGAACGTTCTCGGCATTGCCTTCTGGTAGAGAGGCAGGAGCGTTTTTTGGCACTAGTACAGTGAAAGCGCGCTCAACGGCGAAAAAAAATGAGCGACGAGAAGCACGTGCGTTTAAAAAAGCTCTGATGCAACAAATACCAATCAGTCGTGTACTGATGTCTTGGAAAAAAATTGTATCGCAGATTATGCGGATCATACACCTCGGTTAATCCCGGGATGATAACAAACGAGATTCCATGAGTGCCAATAATGATGACCGTCGATCACTCGCTACGACCTTCCAAGTTTCATGGACGAATAATTATATCCGATCGGTGTACTTGACGTTTCCTTGATCCTCGCATGATTTGATATTTAATCGAATTTGAAAACGTTCGAATCGGACACTTTGCACTAAAAGTTTCAATGAATAAGAGATTGTCCCGCCGCATTGTCGTTAAAAGTTTAAATATACAATGATATAACGATAATGATAGGGGAATTGAAAAAAAAAAAAAAAAAAATAGTAGAAAGCGCGAAAGAGAGTGATAAAAGTAGTATAAAGTTGAATGTTCATTTTGCAGGTTACGATATTGCAGAGCATCACGGAGGACGATCCGAGTTTTGTGGGTACCGGGTTCACGAGTCTGGCAATAGTATATTCAGCGTTGGCGTTGTGCAATTGGCTAGCGCCATCGTTTATATCGATGAGCGGTCCTCGGGTAGCGATATTCACGGGTTGTTGTTGTTACGTATTTTTCATAGGAAGCTTTTTGGTGCCGACGACGGAACTGTTGTACACCGCGTCGGCGATACTTGGCTTCGGTGCGGCGTTAATATGGACGGGTCACGGTCAATATTTAACGGAAAACAGTAACAGCCACACCATGTCGCGAAACGCGAGTTTGTTTTGGGCGATATTCCAATCGTCTTTTTTCACGGGAAATCTCTTTGTTTACTTCATGTTCACCGAATCGAAAATAGAGGCGGGCACGAGAAAATTAGTATTTTGGGTGTTGAGCGGGTTGGCATTGGGCGGAACTATTATACTCGGAACGTTGCGCGCGCCGCCACCGAGGTTGTCGATCGGTGAGGCAGAGGGCGTTTCGAGCGCGGACAAAGAATTGGCCATACCGGAGCCTCGTAGAGAACGAAGTTGTCGCGCTGCGTGGCACGCTCTTCGCGACGCTTTCAAGCTCTTCTTGACTCCGCAAATGTTGTTATTGTCGTTGACTTTTGTATACACGGGATTGGCGTTAACCTTCTTTTCTGGCGTGTACTCGTCGAGCGTTGGCTTTACAGTAGCGATGGGGGACAATCGCAAGAGCCTCGTCGGACTTTCGGGCATTTGTATCGGAGTCGGGGAGGTCGTCGGCGGCACTCTTTTCGGTGTTTTGGCCTCCCGTGCAGGCGGTTGTTCCGGTTGGCCTGTCATCGGAATTGGATTTATAATCAGTTTGTTTGCTTATATAACGACCTTCTTGAATCTGCCGAACGTCGTACCGATCAAAGAAACGTCACAAATTGGTTATATCGATCCGTCACCCGTTCTAGCGATGATCGGTAGCATAACCCTCGGTTTTGGCGACGCTTCTTTCAACACTCAAATTTACTCGTTACTCGGTCTTCTCTATCCCAAAGAGAGCGCTCCTGCCTTCGCTCTCTTCAAATTTTGCCAATCGGTCGCGGCCGCGCTCAGCTTCGTTTACAGCGGTTATCTTCCTCTTCATGGACAATTGTCTATACTCTTTGTCACTCTTGTCCTCGGCACCGGGGCCTTTTTTTTCGTCGAACGCGCTCACAAGAGGTCCAAAAATATCAATCATAACCAAGATATTGATCCTACGATCACCGATAGCGTCAGCATTGAGGATTAACCTTAAAATCCCCTTGTAAACGTCCAAGAAACGTGAAAAAATCCAAAAAATTTCACGTGTCTCTCTTGGACTCTTGATCACTCTACACGATTCAATTGTTTCTTGTTGTGACAATAAATAATTGCGTACACTGGCTATAGTGGCAAGAGTCCGTTTATCGACCGCGCGTAACGAATTTCGGTTGCTGCGTAAATCAAATTTTCAAGCAGTTTTGCCCTATTATGAAAAATCTAACGCTTCCATCCTTTCTATTTAATTGAAAATTTGCTCGAAGATATGGAGCTGCGGATTTAATAAATATATACGGGGGACACGAGTCGCTGAAATGCCAAATAAATTCCAGCCCCCCGATCATTAGATATAAATTCGCCAAAACTTGGTGAAATCATGAAACAAAAAAATCGCAATAAATATTATAGGCGGTCGCTCTAAATCCACAGCTAAAAATCCATAAATTGGATTCTATAAGGTTGGCTTCCTAGTCGCAGTATTTTCCGTAGACAAAAAAAAACATGTGGGATTGACCGAAAGGAAGAAAGTGCGTGTGCGTGTGCGTGTGCGTGTGTGAACGGCGGGGGGGGGGGGGGGAGAAGAGAGTGGACTTTCCGGGAGATAAATATGCGAGAATGGATTAAAAATACTATAGTGAAAGTATCCAAACTGCTATTTTACCTTATGAAATGTTGTTTATTTGTTCGATTAAAAATACATTTCAATACGTATATGTATATATATGAACCCGTATATTTTTACATTTCTACAAATCTCGCAGAAAAAAAACTTAAAAAAAAAATTGACACACTGCATGAGAGGATACGAAAATGGATACACGTCGAGAACGTTCCAAAACCTATTATTCTTATTGATTTATCTCTGTAAATGAGGAAATTATAGCAACGATATATCGATTTATAATTTATTATCTAAGCATGTCAAGTGCGATGAGTTTTCTCGATATTGGACACCTAACAAGAAATCCAATTCGACGAGAATGAGAGGATTGTTATACGGACTGATAGCGATAACGAATGCCAACATCTATTGTTAATTATTATGTACATATATACGTGTATGTAAGCTTTCATTAATTTAGCTGTATATATTCGAGTTGACGTGATCTGATATTTCTTTGACCTTTCGAGATTTAGAGGTTTTCACTTCTGCGTCGATGATCCATCAAACAAAAGATGGAAAAAAAAAAAACAATTATAGGTAATTCAATTTTGAATGGAAGAAAAATAAATGAAAGGATTTGGCCTTGACCTAACTTTAATCTGTAGTATTACATACGTCGTTCTTATAAACTTTCAAATCCATGTATGAAATGATGGATCTAATGTAGACAGGAACGAACTACGGGACGCCGCCAACGGCAAACAATGAAATCGTGCTTATTTGAGGTTATGTTACTAAATTGCTTTGCGTTCCTCCAAATGCGAGTGCTAAATTCTTACATTTATCGAAGCCAATTAAAAAAAAATTAAATTCTTTTTGGAGAATATTGAACAGTTTGTGAATCCATGATTTTCAATTTCTATGATTTTTGCGAGTGTATCGTTATTAATATTCGTCAGATTAGAAAAAAGTACTTTTATACAAATCAATACAAACAATTTATAAAATCAGTGCATCGAACTTTACATTGATGTACCTTATTATATATAATATAGTTGACCGCTCGTTTCTGACTGCGGTGTCGAGTATCCGTGCGTGCATATTACCTATAAACGAACGTTCGCACTCGTGTCGAGTAATGATAACAAATGGTTAATACACGTTATATAATAAATACTACTATATATTTGCTCAACGAAGACAAAGAAAATCAACGATCGGCATCGGGACAGAGAAAAAAATCAGATCTGTAGCCCGTTGTTCATGTACGTATACCTACAATAATATCAATATACACATTCCATGAGCTGCTGTTGAAAGCTTTCGATATTTTAACGTTGATCGTTTTCTCGTTGAAACTTTGTAATAAATATATATTTTTTTCACGTTGGATGAATAACTTACGTATTTTTAACTTGAATTAGGTGAAATTGTGCAATATAAATACAATAATATTGGTTATAATATATTTGTAACGGCGATTGTGGTATATTTATAACCAAAAATACTCTGTACGAATAAAGCGACAATTTATATTACTTCAATACGTAAAAATTGGCCCGAAAATGAGAAGAGAGAAAAACAGCGAAAGTGAGGTCTGTTATTGGACATATTTGACCTTCAACTTTCTTCAGTGTTTTGACATTGCTGCTTCGATGCTCGGAGCCTGTGAGCCGGAATATTCGTTTGTTATTGAAAAACTTCGTCATACGGAATTAAGCTCGGATTTTTAACACTTTTCGTTTGATCCCGAAAGGCTCGTGCATATGGTGAGGCAAAAAGTAAGGAAACGGGCGGGCTCGGATAAAGGTCAATCAAAAGTAGAGAGTACAATTTTCCGTTTGTCTGCGGATAATGCAACCGATGGTGAAACATAATAACGTCGAGCCATATTTTATGATGCTTTGAAAATGCAATAATAAAGGATTGATCGAGAAAAACAGAAGCACCGGATCCTTTCCTTGCCTCGATTTGTCGAATTTTTATCCTACCAATAAGACCTTCGAATATGCCACGGACAAAGACCTCCGGACGACATTCCGTGAATTCCATTTACTTTGCTGTCGTACGAGGATATATAAGAGGCGAGCCTTTCGAACTGCTCCTACGAATAGAAAGTATACACAAATCTTGCCTGAATCTCGCATGTATAAGACTTTGCTAAATCACTTCATTTACGCAGCAATCTCAGTGTTTTTCAATTTATAACTATGTATTTCTAGTTTTTTTTTCATTTTGCTGATTCAATAAAATTCCTACGTTTTTTTTTTTTTTTTTTTTTTTTTTAATGATTCGCAATTTTTTCCTCTCAATTACAACATATATATTAAACCAGAATTTACTTTTTGATGGTGAAAAAATATGTTTTCAAGTCTCTGAAAAACCTACTGTATGAATGTAATGATAATAGTGTTCGTTCATCGTGTTATTGGAATAGGCTGAACTGTCACCATCGCTCTAATTCTCGATTATTTCAAATAAAAGTATATATTATCTAGAGTTCAACTGTACATTGACCGCTTCCTGTCAGTTAACGCAAGCTCGCATAAACGAAAAATGTGTTTCTATTATCGCGATATATGTATATATGATTTACGCATTGTCGAGCTCCCGCCGCGAGCTCGAGTAGGTAGATATATGTATATATATATATACAAAAAATAGATAGAGGTTGAATCCCCGAGAGATAACCGTGCAAATACTGAAATAAAATTTCTAAAAAATCCGTCAAAAAAAACTTGACCAAAGATCATCGTTCATTAATTAATTAATCGGACACTCTGTTATTGTTATTATTGTTTGCTCGCAGTATACACACCAGCAGTTCTCAATAAGTTAATAATAAAATTATAATGATTCATATCTCGCGCGCATATAATGTGAACGAAATGTGTTGAGGAAAAGTATTGATTCGTTTTCAATAATTAAATAAATATTTTGGTCCCATACATTCTCTTCATTGTGACAAACTACAAAATAAATACAAACTTTTTTATTCTTGAATCAAAAAGCTCGATCGATAAGAAACGAAATTGGGCTATAAAAATTCCAACTGATGTCCCAAGATGGCGTAAAGAGTCGTATTCTCAGCTGCGCTTTTCGCTCATGCAGTTTTGCCATCTTTACCTCATACACATACGCGTACGCGTGCACTCACACGCATGCTTCAATCGTTGCAATTTTATTGTTGATTCTCGTGCTGCATCCGTGAGCACCCGGTCGCCCAATATCAAATCCATCCCATTTTTTCGACAGATTGGACAAATTTTTAGTCTCTCCTTACGGAGGGGTGTCTCGCGGGAGGTGATAAATCGATAAAAGCATTCAAAAGAGAGAACGTTTTGCCAAGTATTTTAAATCACGGTGTCGTGTTGCCCCCCGCAGCAGTATAGTCGTGAGGAGTTGTGTCCGGAAAAAACGATATAAAAATACTATCGAGATGCTTCGATTGTCAATATCATTTCGGGAGATTGAACGGTTGGAACATTTATTATTGACAGAAAGTCGTCGCGAGCGATTGCTTGATGGGATGCACGCGTCAAGAAAACCAACACGAAGATCTCATCTTGCAACTGCAACTCTCCGTGTTCCTCGAACGCATCTTACAAGTGAATAAGGTGTTTTCTTTTGTTTTTTTTTCAATAATTCGCGATTCGCGATATTCCCACGCGTGTGCACTAGCATTTTTTTTCAACTCAAGTAACTTGCTGAAGAAAAAGATTTCGGACAGATGCTTCGAATTTTTTTTTATACATGGAATTCGGAGATTTAATCAGCCTGAGAAATACGTGTTTTTCTGGTTGAACCGTCAAAAGATGGAAAAATCCGCGAGCAATGAAAGATTGCTGTCAAGACGACGCACCGTCACTCTTAAACCCCTTACTATCAAGGACGAACGTGTCGCTACCTTGAAAAAGGTAATACCTCGAAACATGAATTATCAATTTATCCTCGCATTTCAAACAGTTTCCTCCAAAATTCAAACTAACCTACAAATTCTCATTCTTAAAATTTTATTGATATTATTTTTGTCATTGCGATATAACGATGTAAACAAAGACTTTTAAATGTATTTTTAGGTCACTGCTATCCTTCAAAAATCCGAGGACTCTCGCAGTCCTGAAGAAATTGAAATTTTGACTTCTTGTAGCGACATTGTCAAAGAAGTGAATCTGAGGTATGAGACCCAAACAAATTCCATATGTACTCGAATATACGCAAGAACTTTTTATTTAACTCCGCGCTAATCTTTATGTTTTAAAAAAAATACCAAATGAGAATCAAAAATATCAACAAATATTTTAATTCTTAGGCGAATAAAAGTCTATGTCAGCAAAATTAGATATCACGACTAACCGATACTCGTCCTTGATTTTAGACAGCAGAAAAGAGACCGAGTGAAAGCTAGACTGGAGGAGGTGGAAGATCCGCCGGAGCTTCTCGAAGAGAAATGCATGCGTTTGGCAGGTGCCATAAGCAGAGCTACTTCCTTGACGGTATACACAGGAGCTGGAATAAGTACAGCTGCTTCGATTCCCGATTATAGGGGTACGAACGGTGTTTGGACACGAATGCAACAGGGAAAAGACATTGGGTAAGAAGATTTCTATGAAAAACTCTTGAAAGTATTGCGATTATGTTGATAAAAATAAAAATAGATAAAAAAAAGGTGATAATTTTGTACAGGAACCACGATTTGAGTCAAGCCGAACCAACGGTGACCCACATGGCGCTATACGCTCTGTACAAAGCGCGTGTACTAAAGCATATAGTATCGCAAAATTGCGACGGTCTTCACCTCCGAAGTGGGATTCCACGATCGTTGATATCGGAGGTTCATGGAAATATGTACGTAGAGGTGTGTCGTTCGTGCAAGCCATCGCGGGAATATTGGCGTTTGTTCGACGTGACGGAGAAAACTGGAAGATATTCTCACAGCACAGGTCGTACGTGTCACAATTGTAAGTCCGGGTTGCAGGACTCGATAGTGCATTTTGGTGAGCGTGGAAATTTACCATGGCCGATTAATTGGAACGGTGCGAGTCGCGCTGCGAAACAGGCCGATGTGATATTGTGTCTTGGCTCGAGTTTAAAAGTATTGAAGAAATATCCATGGTTATGGCAAATGGATAAGCCAGCGCACAAGAGATCTCCCTTGTACATAATAAATCTTCAGTGGACGCCAAAGGACGAGAACGCCGTGCTAAAGATAAACGGTCGTTGTGACGACGTCATGTCTCGAGTTATGATGAATTTGGGTCTCGAAATACCAATTTACGATCGTTCGAAAGATCCTATTTTTTATCACGCGATAAGGTTACAATCGAGCGAAATTGGGACCACGACGCAACCCTGTCTCGAAGAACCTATATCGAAGATTCCAAAGGAAATCGAAGAGGTCGGGAGCGTTGAGAATCCCGAGGATAACGTCGTCGTTGCTAAAAAAGAGGAAGCTTTTAAGGGGATCACACTTTCAGGAACACTGAGCAATTACCAAGCGCCCATTTTCGCGGCTTTACCCTTTTTGTCCATGGGACTTCCTTTCCCACCCATGCTAATGTATTCTCACCTCACTCCTCTCTTTTATTATCCTTCATTTGTTCAAGTTCCCAACGGTGTCAACGAGGAAGAATCTTCCAACCCCAAACCCGCGTGTACTTTTTGTATGGAGAACGAAGGCTCTCTCACTTGCTTGTATTATCAACGCAACGGCGACGATCCCGTTTCTACCGAAATTCTCGGTACCGATCAAGAGAGCGATACCAGTCTCGAAAACATCCAAGAAACCCTTGATTCTTCCACTCCCTTACCCACCGCTAAAAATCCAGGCTGGTTTGGTAAAGGCTACCGCAAAGGTTTACGAAAAAAACGGTAGCATCGACTCAAACCCCATTTTCCTCTTGCGTATTTCGTCTTCTCAACACTGACGCGTTAAGTACGGTCTTTCACAACCTTTTAACGCCCCATGCATTATCATTCTCTATTTCTTTATTTATTTAAGTCTTTCGATTTTTAATTGCAGATTTTATTTATTCATTGCAACAAGCGTGATCACTTCTCGTTCCGTTCATTCTCGAGTCTCATTGACTATATTTTATAACGTAAGACAACTTTATTTGAAAGTTTTACTCTCATTTCGTCTCGTCGAGACTCATTTTAAAAAACGTTAGATTTTATTTGGTCTTGATTATATCAATTTTTTTTTCTCCCACTTAGTGGGAATTCTTAAAACGGTACAATACAACAAAAGTTTCACTGGCAATTCATTTTTATTAACTGATAGTGTTGCCTTTTAATTTTTCATCAATGACAGCGGTTTTTATTATAAATTTCGACTGAAAAGGAATAGAGAGCTTTCAAAAATCTATCGTCTATTTTTTAAACTTTGACACAATACACAGAGCAGCAACTTACGTTATATACTTCCTTTGAAATGAAAGAAAAAAATGAGAAATTTGAAAAGCGAAAAGTCATTTGAGATAAAATTTATTCCATACTTCTCGTTTGTATGATTTTGCAAGGAAATTATAAAAGCGAAACTATGATTGTTTGCACCGAGCAATTTTGGCTCTCCGGGCTCGGGCATTCGACTTTTCCGAATCGTTATATTATTTGTAAGCGTTATACCGAATATTATTTATTTATAGTGCGATAAACATAAGAGTACTACGTATTAAAGACGGGGGAGAAAAAAAACCATGATCGAAAAATCTCATTGAATTAATTGCAATACCGTTATACCTTGCTCTATTTAGTAAAAAAAAAACGAGAAAATAATAGTATTGTACTTTGTAGCGTGTATCAAGTATTACGACTTGAGTACGAAAATGAAAAATCTTCGTGTTCCTCGATGGCGCAAAATTGCGCTCGCTCCATACCTCAAATTGCAGCAATATCAAAACAATCATCGTCGTTTCACTATACGGAGAATAAATTTTTTTTTCTTCTTTTTTTGTTTATCGTGAATGAACGATTGATTTGCGAAGAAAAATGATATTGTAATTATGTTGGGTTTTAGAAAAATCGACAGTAACAATTCCGCTAGTTGTTTGAAGCACTATAATAATATGCTTAATAATATAGAAAAGTGATTTTTAAGCACTACATTATTTATAAGGAAGGAAACAAGTGCTCGAAAAATACTACGATAATATGAGAATCCTGTCACAGGATTCCTCTACACCATTTCACAACGTGTGAATATTTATTAAACGTCATTAAAAATTATCAACATTATCCTCGAAATCTCGTGTGCATCATGAATTAATCATGTGTCGAAATTGACAGAGTTTAAACCATGCTCTGATATTCATATTATTATTATTATTATTATTACCATTATATGGATTTAATGATAGTGAAATCATAAGTTTCACTTCGTTCATGCTGGTTTAATGATTTACAATTAAACCGAACAATTAATTACGAGTTCTCCAATAATTGCTCGCAACGCAAAAAAGAGCCATCAGTAATGACTGTACCTCGAATACTTTGTTTATGAACCTTTCCTCTCACCACATATTTGATAGTTTATTTTTCAAGTGATAAAAAAAATTTCATCAAATCGAAAACACGATAAGCGGTCTATGGAATTTTTCTCGAACCATATTCTCCAGCAGTTTGTTTGATAAAAAATATCTCTTGATCATTCTTCGCGTCATAGAGAATTTGTGAGAGAAAATTGGTGAATTTTACATTTCTAATTGCTATCTTTTTTCAATAAGAGATTATCGAATATTTTCGTCGCTGCGTCGTCGCGGATGCTGCCCCCGTATAAGGTAAGTTCATGATATATCCGCCATTCCATGAGATTACTTCATTTTTTTTCGTAATAAATTGTGGTCAAAGTTGAGCCAATTTTACGTCTATTACAAATTGATAAAAAAAATCCAATAAATTTGCCAAAATATATGACTTTTCGAAGAATTATAGCGTTATTTCACGAGTTGTGCCGATTGCGAGGGCTCAAAAATAATAAATTGGTCAATTTGTCATCTAATACTGGAAATTGCGGTTACAATGCTGACATGTAATTGAATAAAAGAATCTCGTTGCTGCACTCGCATATCATTAAACAAAGCGGGTGCTGAGTATGTCGTGTACTATGCATTTTTTTAGCGACGAGTGTTTTTTCAAATTTTTCAATTCTTTCGTCGCAAGAAAAAATGACGTGTACCGTGACGCGACGCAACGTACGCAATTATAACGCACGCAACTGTATATACAATCAATATTTCGAGACCCTTGGTTTGCAGGATTCATAGTGGCCGCCGCGCGGTAAGCAAAAATATGGACCGGGACGCAAACGCAGGAGGAAAGGTGTGTACCGCTGCTCCTCAGGTAAATCAAAATGAGAGGTTTGTGTGTTTGTTTCTGCGTGAGTGGTAGTACGTCGCGTTCGCGTACGGTGCGAGCGCGACGTTCCGATCCCTCCGTCCTGTAGTAACGAATAGAATTAAACATATTTTTTAACTGTTATACATCAAAGATATCGAGACCGAAAAAGACTTTTTTTTTTTGTATAGCTGAAAATTATGATGACGAAAAATTCGAAGGAGAAAAATCTGAAAAAACCGGCAAAATTATGACAGTTCTACGATGCCATAACTAAGAACCTAGCCTTCAATACTCGTACGTCGCGCGAAGGGTGAACGAGTGGAAGTCCGGCAGCAATTGGGTTTTCTTTTTTTCTGAGGGTCGGTGTTGTTGGACGCGACGACGACGAGGAACCGCGGACGCCGTCGTCGTCGTCGTCACTATTAACAAAATAAAAACGCGATATTAGTGTTTCTTCTGTCGGGGCGGAGAACCGCCGGGCCGCATATCGTGTAGTGGCGGCCGGTGTTACATATTTCTCTCGTTATATATTCTTTCGATCGCTCAATTGCCGCAAAAAGTATAAGAATTCATGATTCGAACAAACGAATGATGAATGGGCGAAAAAGCAATCTTGAGAAAAGTCACGAATAATAGAAAATGAAACGTATTCTGAATTTATGAGACTGGTGGTTTGTAATTATCGTTGCGTCGTTTGCGCTGAGAGTGCTGAGACCGGACCACGGCTATTTGGTGCGGCGATAACCAACCATCATAACTGCAAGATCTCGGGATTGTATAGTCGTCGTCGTCGTCCTCGTGTGTTTCACGAATCTTGTAGATAGCGGTGAGTGTGCTGCAAACGTATTTGTGCTGTAAAACCAAGCAAGGAGGGGATTGATCGAACGGAGGGGAAGAATTAAAGAATACGCTCTTCAGTTTTGTAAATACAGTCGAAACTATAGGATAGCATCAAAGTTTCTTTCACCCGTTTATAGGATCGCTGTTCGGCTTCGCGGCTATTGTACCGGAGTACCGGCGCTTACTCCCACTCCCACTCACTCCTAGTCCACGAAGCCGTCGTTTCTTTCAATTTGATAATGCGACGTCGGCGTAGATCGCGCTGCGATCGCGTTATACCTGCCGCTCCGTCGATGAACCAAATTAAAATAAAAACCACATAAAAACTGACTAAAGAAGATTTTTCTATTAAAATTCGAGTAAAGAAAAGATTGAAGTTTTCCTATCACAAGTATATAACAAAGAGCAAAACGTCCAGCACAAACTTGTTCACTTAGCAGTACGAAAGGACCCCTTTCGTACAGAGTTTACACTGCGTATACACCAAAATCGGAAACTACAGCGATATGTATATAAATATATATATATATGCGTGTACATGTTACACGTACACGATTTTATCGGTAGCGGGGCAAGTGAGTGGGAGGTTGGAAGGAAAAGTCTACGAGGTCTGTTGCCATGGTGACACCCCTAAACAGCATTCGTCGACAGTTTCCCCTCATCCGCCTGATCCGCCTTCGGTCTTCGGTGCTCTTTCACTCTGCTTTTGCTGCGTGCTTTTTCTCCGTATATATAAACACCACAGTATACAGGAGGAGGACGCATTTTGTCATCCATCTTTGGTGTACGACGCGGGGACGCGCCAAGTCCTTTGCAACGTGCCTCCTGCGTTTGATATTATACTTGACTCTTGCCAGTCGAATGGCTATGCGACTTGAAAACGGTCGAGTATAGTAAGAGTAGTACGTACGACGGAGCAGTGACAAGAAGCCGCGAGGACGATATTATAATGCACGAGACAACGAGTCAATATATATATATATATTATACGAAGAGTTAAGGCTGGAGAGGGGAGAGACAGAGTATAACATTTTTTTGTTTTTTAAATGAAAGAACGAGAGAGATGCAATTATTTTTGTAAACTGTGAAACAGCATCCTTGTTCGGTAGTTCATTTTCACGGTCTTCGCTCCATAGTTTTTTTGTTTTTGGTTTTAATTTCATCAGTTTTTTGAATCTGCAGTCACGAGGCAAGCTGTGTACCCTCGAGGGAAACAATTTACCGAGAAACATGGTACAAGTAATGAATTATAATAGGATGTTGGTAGCGTGGGTAGTGAATGGGGGATAAGAGAGGATTTTCGAAGGGGACATGTGGGTAGAACCGATTTTCAACTCTTAGCGAGATATCCTCGACGGTGCCGATCCTGCTTGGACGTATGAATATACACAAAATTAAAAAAAAAAAAAACCATATTTAACGGCAGTGGATTGTCGCATTTTCTTTTATACCGATGAATCCAAGAAGGCTCCCGAGGATTAATAAACGGTTTGAAATTATTTTTATTTTTAATACCGTGAAGAAAAGTAGACAAATCAACTGCGTATACGACCCTACGCAATCACAAAAATATTTCTGCGAATAATGAATTACATCGCAGTAATCCCAATAACGATTTCCAACTTCCGAGCCGAGAGGTCATAACCCCCGAAACATGCAAATCACTGTTGCGCGCCATGTTTATATATTGCCGAAATAACATCGAGAAAGCTGTGGAGACAATGAGAACATTGTGTTGCACAATTTACTCTGCTGCTCATGGGTTATACATGCGAACGGTCTACATAGCTTGGTAATACTCTCTGCTCCAGGAGGAAATTGATGTTAATTAGTCCTATTATTCGAGCAAACCCTCGTCGACGCTGTTCAATCTCTTTCCCCCTCTTCTCCTATAACGTTCTCTCTATTTACAAAACACGTAGCATCAAATTATATCGTTCGCGTGATCACATCTTCGGAAACATTCACGGCTATCATTCCATTTTAATAATTGTCACTTCTCCTTATCAGTATTATCATTATTTTCATCGTCATCATCATCATCATCATCATGCTTTAAATGTCATAGTTTTAGGGGAAACATTAATTGCGTCGTATCATACCGGCGACGGTGCGAAAAGTATTCTTCAAGTTTATCATATCGCAAGGTCTTCGTCGAATTGAAAAAAAAAATCAAAAACATACACACGTACATGTATAAAGTACGAAAAAATAAATGAACAATACATATTATAGTCACGGACACGCGTATAGGACGTCGTCTCTTATCTAATCGCTGTCCCCGAGTTACACGGGTATCACCAGTCAAAAGAAAAGAAAAAGTTGACAAAAAGATAACAGGTGTGCGTGGGATAGCGAGAAAGAGGGGAAAATTATGGAAAAGAACGCAGTGAGAAGATGATTCAGAGGGTCCTTCGTGCGAGAGGTAAACGCTGAAAATATTCCATATGGCGATATAATTGCAGGAAAATCGGATAATAAGTGTAAGAATAAGCTACGATTAGTTTTTCATGAAAGAAAAATCGAAATTTTCAGTTGTAATCCGTTCAACCGGGGTTCGCGTTCATTATATCGTTCGTAAATCGAGAGGAAACGAAATCCATCAATATTTTTTCAACTTTGCATTTCAATTCTTATCGTGTATCAAAGCTTGGATTATTTCGTTCCACACGTGTATCGCCTCTCTCTTCGAGTCACAGCAGGTTGAGGTTATGATGACAATTCTGCGCACGCCCTCTATATATATTATCGAATATTTACTGCATAGTAGATCCACACAGATTTTTGAAAATAACAAAAAAAAAAAAAATACTGGACAAACGAAATGTGTCGCGTCAGTAATCTACGAACACGCCCAAAAAGCGTATTTTCTAAAAAATCTATTTTCGATGGTAACAACGATTTTTAGTGGGCAAACGTATCTCGTCGGGGGTGCGCGAAAAAATAATTTGAAATCGTGAAAATTGTAAAATTCAAAAACAAACCATAACTTCAAACGAACGCGCTCTGATGATTTTTTTATCTATACGAAAAAAACGGTTCTCTTATTATCCCGAGCTATCTGATAGAAATACGGTCGCGTCATCTCGCGCCATTTTTCAGAACATCGAAGCCACTGGAAAAAAGATGAAATCATGAGAGAGAGGGAGGGTGTATTCGTCGTATACGTGAAAAAAATTACGACTGCAACAACTGGCAAAAAAATTTTTTAAATCTCTCCGGTCGGTAACAATAAGTTAATGCGATGTCAGAAAAATAATGGCATAACAGCAGTTATAATTACGAGCGACATTTACATTTCGAATTGAACCGGGGAATATAAAACTCGATTGATATGACAGGTGAAAGAAAAAAATAACGAAACGAATGGAGTCGAGAGATCAATTTGGTGATAATATTGTGGCGCATTGTGTTTTTTGAGACACACGTTTTTCGTTCTATCCAGTGTCGCAATTCGATGCAGCTTTCCTTTGTTACATATCATTTCGCAATGTCTGTTATATGTATATGCATATTGTGCATATATCGCGCGTTTTCACTGCACGTTTACAAAGATGATAAAATTATGCAGTAAAAGTTAATCGAAGGCGATGGATTTGCATGGGTGGTAGATTTTGTCAATTTTTTTTGTACACCCGGTAGAACAACCGAGAGCTTTGCCCGCTAGACGACGAGGATGTGAGCAGACGAAACTGACGAGTGTAGAAAGTAGGAGGAGGAGGAGGAGGAGGATACTTATGGAGGGGGAAATGGCCTGAGCGTCAACGTCGAGGACGTCGAGGAAGGAGTAAAGTGTTACTATAGCTCCATCGTAGTATTAGAGCGTAGTATACATGTAGTATAGCTCGTAAAGCAAGGGGAATTGCGTTTGGTAGAAGGGATATCGATTCGTGAGAAAGAAAAGGGCGCAACTTGTCTGCGTTATCGAGTGAAGCTAAGGAATTCGCGCGCCATTTTGTTTGTTATCGGTCGATTCATGCGTACGTGTACGCGCGAGTTCAGGAGAGAGGAAGATAAGGCCGAGAGAGAGAGAGAGAGAGAGAGAGAGAGAGAGAGAGAGAGCGGACAATGGAACCGCCCGAGCGCTCTAGCGGCCACTAACCGAACTAATCAGTGCTGCCCGAGAGATCGGCCGTGAAGTAAAATCGCGTCCTCCGCTTTTGCTTTAACTCACACAAAACACCCGTATATTGTGTGATATATCTCGACATCCTTCAAACTTCAGCTTCGGTAATTCGAGCTTGAGTCGAACAAAATTTGATATAAATTTTCTCACAATCGTGACGAAACAGCGGTTTATTTTACTCTACTACGGTGAAACCCGGTTTTTTACGATTGTCCGCGCAGCAGTGATTACGGAGCACGAGTTTTTGCTGTGTACATATACAAGGAGACGGTTGAGTTGAACTATGCACATAAAAATGCGTACGATATAAAATCTGCGGGGTTTTCAATCTTCGAGAATGTCAGTTGCGATTTTTTTTTAAAAACGTGCAATTGTTTGAACCAAAAAAAAAACGAAATGGAATAAAAATGAGTGAGATTTGAATCGATAGAATTATTTTCGAAGGTTTCGCGTGATTTACGGTTTAACTGAGGTACGAAAAAGGTGCGTAAAACATTGCGAGATTTAAGAGCCCGCAGGAAGGAAGAAAGGGGCTTTTTTCTTCTTTTTTTTTTATATACACATAGACGGGCGCGTCGGTTTTCTCTCGTTCGCGGCTCGATCGTCCGCCGTACAGGCGGCGTTTATACATCGTACATGATACTTCGGTTCGTTCGGCTTTGCCAGCAGTCGACGTCGGGACACACGCTGTGGACGGTTGGGTGTAGGAGCGAGTTTTGAACAAAAAATGTGTGATTAGCTACGAAAGCGACAAACAAAGCGAAACACCTTCGTGCCGTTACTTTAGTTTAAACGGCCGGATGAAACGCGGGGAGAGGGCGAAATAGAAAAGCCCCAAAAAGCGCGAGTGCAAAATGGCGCGGTGGACTCGTGCGTACGCGCTTCAAACTGATTTAACTCGATTACACAGGTGATAATTTGCTACATGATCGCAATACTGTACCATAAAAACACGTAAAGTTCAACATATCGTTTCGTACGGGCAATCGCAGGTGGTTCTTTTTAATATATTTATTTTTATTGTTGTTGTTCTTGTGTTATGGTGCGTGTTACGCGTGGTTTTCTATTCCGATCGTGAACATCGTAAAAAATAATAGAGAGAGAGAGAGAGAGAGGGGGGAGGAAAAAATAATATTCGGACTTTCGATACACATAATACGTGTGAGGGTGGAACATTTTGGAACCTGGACAACCATCGGGAATATAAGAGATGAGGAGGATTAGTGGTACGTTATTCGCACTTTCATTTTTATAACCTGTACCGCTCGCTCCCATTACTATTCATTTTTTTCTTTGTACACTCGCCTGACAGCAGAAAAATTCGACTAGGTTGGAAAAAAAATAATCACCCTCTAATTTTCAATTATTTGAGACTTTATAATTAAAAATACACTCGCCGTCGATGCTCAAGTATTTTCAACCTCACTGTATTTTCATGATTTGTGATAACATCATATATTTATTCGACAATTTTCAAATCGAATTTGCCGTAAAGTTTGCACAGTTTCACACCTTCACTGTCGGAAACGAAAATAAAACTCGACTTTTGTACTCATTTGTATCTTTCCGACATTATTATTGAATTTTCGGTTTTTCTTTATTACGATAATATTTCTGTTTACTATTAACATTTTGTTGATAATAATAAATTGGTTGGAACGAATAATTCCGCAATGCACATTGTCGTTTGGCGCATGCTGGCAGCTGTTGTGTTGGGATTATATATATATATCGGGGTAAACAAACGCCGGCTAGCCGAGCCAGAATCGTGACACCCCCTCGAACTCGGAATTGCGACGAACTGTACAGTGTTTATATATATGTATAGATATTCATACATGTATGTATTTATGTATGTGGGTTGGACGACGCTGCGATGCAGCACATTGTTAGTCAGTTTGTTGGACTCGAATCGATGTTGCTTGTTACTTCCTCCATACAAAACCTATGACGAGTAGAAAGCGCGTAATTCACATCTGTACACATTGCATCTGTCGGAGAAATTTCGTTTTATCTAAATATTTACAAATTTTTTCGATGCTCGAGGTGGTTTTTTTTATTTTTTAAATTTTGACACTTTCGAAAGTTAATAGGCTGATGTGGGCGAAAAGAAAATATTCTTCGTCGGGAGTTTCGAATTTGGAAACGGTGAGGATTTCGGTACATTTCATCGAAAATGAAATATTCTTTGAATTTTGAGACATAAGATTGATTCGAGTAATAAATAGGAGTGATGGACGTTTGAAATAAAAGATTGGCTGTCACGAGGTAACGCAAATCGTTTTATGATTACTTGGCACAAGCCGGATTCGAATTTTTCGAGTACCAATAAAAGGAGTTTCGATAATTTTCGAGAGTGGCTGATTCTCGAAATTGACAGAATTTCGAGAACTCGAAACGAATCTGCATAACTCGGTAGGTTTCTTGGTGAAAAATAAAATAAAATTAGTGCCTAACTCGAGCACAGGTTTAAGAAATAATGACGAGAGGAGAAATAAAAAAACGTGTGCGTATATGTGTTTTGCATGGTCTTTACGACTCTCGAGAGTTTCGGGTGTCTCTCGCTGACGGGTTTTGGCTCCGAGCGAATTTGTTTTTTTTCCCCTCCTTTCTTTCTTTCTTTCTTTCTTTTTCCCTCACCCTCGAGCCCTCGTGTGTCTGTGTGGTGCGTGTGCGTGTGTTTGTAACATAACGATACAGTTGGCTTGGCCGCCCGAGGGTCAAGAAAGACAGACAGGGGATATAGTATGGAAAAGCGTCATTTATTAGGGGGGACACCAGAGGCGAAGTCAAGAACTGACGCTTTTGACGCGACTACTGACTTTGACGAGCTTCCGATGTTGGTCGTTATTTCTTCTCATTCTTCTCGTTTCATCCATTCGTGACTAATGCCAAAAGCTCGTAGCTCTTTTACGACCTTTCCTCATTTTCTAACTCAAACGACATTATATATATATTCGTCAAATATTCGTCACACGAATAAATTTGGAGAGAAAAATAGTATGTCCGTCCGATGAGACCCTCCCTCCGATGAACGAATTTCAATAAATCCTTTGCAGACAGATACGTTATATGACGAAGCGTCGTGAGATTCAGATCGTATCGAATTTCGTCAAGTCCTTTATCGAGTAACTGTCAAAAAAAAAAAAGGTATACGCGCGAATATTCGTGAAAAAGTGGAAAATTGCCATCATCCATGACGCGAAGAATCTTCTCGATGAGGCTGTATTTTTTCTTATAAACAAATGGAAATTTTATCATTCGATACGTTACTTTTTTCCTCAATTTGACTTGATTTTAATGAAAAAAATAAATAATTACGACAAAACAGTTTGTCGTATTTATCGTATAACGTAGATACAGATTTTAAATGATTTACAAGTATTGAAAATTTTATAAGAAATAGACGATTTGCTACAAGTTCGGATTGACAGGCGCCTTGATTTGAATATCAGTATCAGTGAAAACGCAACGTTACAAGCTGAGAATCACGTGTGTGCGCGCGCGTTCTAGTATAATATAGATCGTTCCGTGTCGCGTTTTCCCTAGCGACAGATCGAATGATAAAAGAAGACCCTGGGGGTGGATTTGGAAATCTGAGAATCTTGGCGTGCTCTTCTCTACACTCTTGGCGGAGTCCCTACCTTGCTATATAACTCGGCTCTCGGTGCAGTCGAGTGAAATAGTGTACGAGGCGAAGAGAGCGGCCGGGTGGGGGGGAAGAAAAAGGAGAAACAATGAGAGAGAGAGCGACCTCGTCGAGAATAAAAGATGTACGTATAAGCAAAAAGGAAATGGTAAAAGGAGAGATGAGGAGACGACAACGAACTCGCAGAGTTTTCAGCGAAACTAACGGTGAGAGTTCTTCTCCCTCGATCTCGTCGTCTCTCTCTCTCTTCTTTTATTATTCCTTTTCTCTCGCCTCTTCTCTTTCTCTTCTCTCCGTCTTCTTTCGATTTTTACATACATGGACGCGCGGCGGTGGCGGTGGCGGTGGCGGTGGCGGCGGCGGCGGCGGCGGCGGGATTCTCACAGGACAGGTATAAACACACTCGACTCGACGCCATCGGAGCCGCCTCGGGGAGCCGTAGAGCAGCGCCTCTCTCGGCCTCCTCCGAACACCGAACATCCTGAAGATAGCCTGATTCGTTGAGAGCCTGTCAGAATCCGTTGCGAACGATCGAAAGCCGAATTATTGTGTGCGAGCTCCCCCGGTCTCTCGTAATATTTTTCTTTCATTTACCAAACAATTAATAAGGATTAAAAGCATCATTTGTCGAGAATAAATGGCGGGAAAGTGTCTTGCCGGTTATTGTCGTCGAAGAATCCTAACCTCCGAAACCCATCGAGAGCTATCTTCGAAATTCATACATTCCTTTTCTCACCTTTTTATTAATCTCCGCAAATATCTATGTACGTACACGCGTACGTATTTCGCCTATTTACTCAACCATACAGAATATAGCAACGCGCAAACCTGGCGAGGCTATATAAACTTGAAAGCGTCGTTGCGTAAAGAGGCTTCGTCGTAAATTAAACCAGATCTCTTGCTCTTGACGCAAAGATCATCTATATACGTATAGCTTACCTACGTAAATATATATCATATTAATGTACAAGAATATATATATATTTATACATACATAGAGTTGTTGGTGGAGGTTCGCTTCGATGCTAACTCTCTGTTTGCCGGCCAAGTAATTACTAGAGCTGTATCTCGACACTCGTGTGCACTCCACCCTTTGCGCCAAACCGAGCTTTTATCCATAATACTACGATGTACGCGTATATACCGATATAAATATTTATAGTCTTTTGCATAATACGAATATAACTATATAAACGCAGACTCGAGCAGTCTGTGCCAGTGCCTGATTATTTATACAAGCTCTAGAGTCATTAATTCCCACTGGAATTTATCGAATTGCGCAATTATTATTATTAATTATATCCTCGCGTTTTAATCGCTGATTTCAATATTACATTTAACCACGAATTTTCCTTACCACCCCGAGTTTTCCTTACCGTAATTATTCTTCTATTTTTTTCCGATTACCAGGCTCTCCTATTATGAAACTACATTCGGGATTGATGATTCTCATTTCATTATACTTTTAGAGCGACCTCCTGCTCCATATATCTGACACTCGCACGATCGATGCTGAAATCGACACCAAAGAGTAAAAATGAATATCGATCCTCGTATAATTATAAAATTATTGGAAAACAAATTGAATCGTGATTCGTCCACTGATGCGCGTCAAATATAAAATGCTCTGAGAAAAAGCAAATTTTGACACTTCTCGTTGGGTAGCCAGTGACGAAATTGTAAAATTTTGTTCGGTGGTATTTTTCACAGCGTGTCCAGGATGTAATATCACACGTGTTTCTCGCTCGCGGCGAGCGTACACGTATAAAGAGTAAAGAGAGTAAAGAGTCGCCTCTGTCTGCTGCTGCTGCTGCTGCTGCTGCTGCTGGCTTCTCCCGTCGATGTGTCGCGCTGCTTCGTGCTGATTTCGCTATCTCTTTTACTTCGTGCGAGCTCGTCGTGCTGGCCATTTAAAGAGAGCGAACCAGCACGAGATCCGTGTACATATATATAGATCGTGTGTGCCCGTTTCACGGGGTTTCCAACTCGGATCTGTGAAAGATCGAGCCAAAGCGAACCGATATCCGGAGCCGTGAGACCGGTGAGAGGCTTTCCAAATGAGACAAGCACGTATACGAGAAGAACAGAGACGAAAAATGCCAATAAAAAAATCGGCAAGAGATTGCGTTTACGTGCTGCTGGGTTTGTGGTCAACCCTTGTGGACACGGCGACGACGCCGCTACCTCTGCATGCCCAAACTTTTAACATGCAAGTGAGGAATACAATTTGGAATAGAATTCAATCGCTTCCTGTTATTATGTAAGAAAGAATCATCTCTCGACGATAATTGGAAAAAAATTATCGTCTTTCGTTTTTTCTCGCTTCCGTGTACATTGGAGTAATCGATGCGGAAATATATCGTCGCGTTGTACACAACCGTAGGAATCCAGGGGCGCGCGTTCAACGGCATATATTTTTCCAACGCACATCAAATGTTGGCGATATGAGGAAACCGAGGATTGCTTCTGAGAGAAGTTTTTTATTTCATCAATATTTCATAATTCAGTCATCGAGTCAAAGAGAACGCAGCGTTCCTCAAGATTAAAAAAACGTCGCATTTCATTTCTGTCCTGTTGTTCCGTATCTTCTTCGACCTCGGGGGGAATGCGCGTAACCCGAACGATCGCGCCCAGCGAGTTTGTAGAAAAATCGAATTTTCGCAGAGTGCCAAGAAAATATTTTCGCCGAGCCTGTTGAGCTGGAAAGCAAAAAGGATGAAAAAGAAAAAAAGGTTAAAAAGCCCTTCGAGAAAGGAGAGAGGAGTGGCGGAGCCATTTGCAGCGGTGAAACGATACATTGTGCAAGCGTTTGAGTGCGCGAAAACGAAAACCGGTGTCTACTAAACAGGATATTATACGCAGGACGATTCAAAAGACGCGGACGTGGTATAAAACCGCGAAATCAATTGGATCTTCAAATTCGAGAAGGGCAAGTCCTCGTCGGTTTTTTTCAGCCGTTGCCGTGGTGTATCGCGATGATCGAGTTGCAGCCAATGCGAGGGGTTCGCCACGCCCACTTCTCTGTTGCTACTTCGAACGGTGCTTCGTATATGCGAATATCCCCAATGACTTATTTTCTTCTCGAAATGGCCCAATCCACGGATTCACAAATTTTCTTCAGTCTTACTTTTGCATTTTTGCAACGCTCTGTAGAACAACAAATTTAACTTTGGACCGGTTCGTTCGCTCTCCTCGTCGCTCTCGCTCGATCCCCCTAATGCAACAACCCTTTTTTTCTCCCCTTCTATACATCCCCGCTGATATACATAAATGATATACACACATATGTACGTGCGTAATAGGTTGTATCGTCCTTGAAACGACCTCGCACACGATCTTTGTCTCTTCTCGATCTCTCTCCGCACTACGCTCGGCTCCTTCGAGATTTGACAAAGCGCCACACTGAAGCATTCGAAGGTCGTAAACTATACTCGCATATATTGTCCGTCGCACACATACGCATCGAAAGATATTCATTTTCATTATTATGATTATTATCTTATACATTCGCTGAGCACGAACGTAAAAAATATTCGATGAGTCTTCCACTCGGCGGATATTCCTCCGTTTCGTTACTCGCTCGTCTCTCGTCGTTCATCATGTGGTAGGAATACGAGCGAGCGAGCGAGCGAGCGAGCGAGCGCGCGCCCAACACACGAGCACGCCAAACCCGTCCGCGCATAAATGTGCCCTCACAGCCGGTAGGAAAACGGCCTTAAGAGGCCTTGTGTGCAGTTCTCCGATCCGAGAACAGTGGAGAACCAGTGGAGAATGGCCTACGTGACTGCCCCTTTTATATATGTATAGGATACATTGTCGCTGCCATATGCAACCAATCGGAGTGTATTCTACCGATATTTAAATAGTATTTCTTTTATCACTCCTCTAATTATCGATTCCAATAGTATTTCAATCGTTCGACGGCGATGAGGAAAATTCCGATGCGCCGTTAAAATGCGTTTTTTCTTCTTTGTTCAGTCGCACCTCGTTGCGGAAGAAGAGCTTGGCACGAAAATTGCTCAATTTTTAATGGGTTTTTAAAATAAATTTTTGTCCTCTTGTCGCTCACTGTATTCGGGGTTTCCGAGGCATTTTCGTGGGATTTTTTTTGGGACGAAAATTGCTCGACGTTCGACACAAACTGTTTCGTGAAAAATGTGCTTGAATTTTGTGGGTGAATGCAAAGTTGAGAATAAGGTTGGTCCGGAACGGAGGGAAAAATAAAAAGGTATTGGATGTTCCAGGCAAGTTTGAATCTGCATCTTGTTACATTACGTTATATTATATACGAATGGTAACCCGGACTATGCGGAATTGAGTGGTTTTAGCTCGAAGCTATTGAAACGGGGAACTCGCTCCGGTGCGGAGACGAGAGTCCGCGAGAGAGAGAGAGACTCGCCGAGTTCTCTCCTCGTACGTATATAACCGTGCGCGCACACTGACGTCACTACTCCTCTCCTGGCACGATCCTAAGTGCACATTCGTTTCTGCTCCCACAGCCTTCGAGAATATTTCCATTTCCTCGATACTAAACACCGTGTAAAAACGTCCAGACTCACATTTACTATCGCTCTGCGTACACGTGGTTTAACGATGTAGCGCGCGCGTAGATACGAAAGTGGCATATGAAAATCATGAAAAGTCGTTTTTTTTTGTCGTTTTTAGTTGAGAAAGGAGAAAAAGAGCGAAGCAATTTTGATCGTTTCGTTAGACAATTTTCTCGATCGACGAGAAGACGATTCTTCACGCAGACCGAATGATGTGTGGAAAAATTTCATTTTCAATATTTGCAGCCATCTCTCTCTCGCACTCACGGTTGCCAAATTTCACTCAATTTTTTCTCATCCTTTCTCTTGTTGTGCTTTTCGTGAGAATATATATATATACTGACTCGAAGATTGCTCCAGACGACTCGCAGCCGTTCTTAGACACACGTCGAAAATACGACGTGTGTCTATAAGTACGAGTTTTTGTCCTCCGCAAAGATGCCCGCACACTTTGGTGCGCCAAGCGGCGACCAATTGACGGCCAACATTCGTCCCGAAAGTAAATTTCGAGTGAGATTTTCACGCCCGTGCACCAAACTCGCGGAGAAGTCGAGCTCGTAAAGCGTAACGCGCAATCTTGGCACTCGAATTTTCCTCACTTGGTCTCTCTTCGGCCCTCCACGAAAGAGGAGGAAATACGAGGCGAAAAAGAGAAGGAAAAACGGTGCTGCTCTCCTCCTCGCTAGCGACCAACGGTCTCCCTCTCGGATTCTAAACTTGTCAAGTTTCCAGCATTACGCGGATCTACGAAGTTACGGAGATGCTGCATATGCACGCGAATTTTATTTCACTTTTATATTTTTGCCTCGATTCGTCGTTCGCCGCCAATTCCGGAGATTTGAGACGTAATAGTCACGAAACACCGGGAGTCACCGTACCTGCCCGGTATCATACTATATACATGCCGTGCAATATTTTTTTCTAAAAAACGTAACCATCATCGCTTGAAAATTAGTAGCCGAATTAAGTATTCCAACCGGAAATCTTCCGCCGAAAGCCCATTTTTATGAGACTGGAATCCCTTTCGAAATACTAGCGTGTTTGATTCATTGGTTTTGTCGATCTTTCAAACTTGGTTTCTCCTCGTACCGATTTATAAATATGCTTAAGATTAATCAACTAACCTAATTTATGGCCAAATCTTGGTAGTTTTTGTCAGAATTTTCTTCCAAATTTGAATAATCTTTCCGAGGTAATGATTATAAGGAAATTAACATAAAATTCATTATCCAATGGTACTGACATTTTTCGTTTTCCGCTGTCTCGCGCCTTCGCGTCGTCTACTCGGCGGAGAATCCCTGATCCGGTGCTCCTTCCGGAGTAACTTTGATTTCTGCGAGAAAACATTGGTCCTTGATCCTTTGCCGGTAGTTTAATAGTAGCCCGCAGTCCGCTCGCAGCTCGCCGCAGCAACGTTGCACGCGTTGGTAAAACTTGGTGCGCATATATAAACAGACTTGGATCGCGCGATAACGCCGATAATGAAGCGGGGCCGGGGAATGACTCGTTGCCAAGAATTTGAGCTCCGACACACCGAGCCGATTGTGCGCATTTGCTTTCGCCCTCGCTCCTATACACCATATATATGCCATATCAAGATATTTATTCTTGAAACTTCAATATCCCAGCAGCGCCTTTAAAGCCTCATGAATTATAAAGCAATATAGGCATGCGGTTGGGAGGGATGCGAAAACTCGATTACTCCCCAGCTGAAGCATGAAAAGTTTCGGTCGGTAGGGGGAAAGGAGTTGACTCGAATGCTCAAATAAAACGCGAAACTTGCGCCTTTATTTTTTTCTCCTTTCGTCTGCTGCTCTTATTTCTAATCATGGTCGTTCATGTGTAGTATACGCATTGACTAAAAATAAATATAAAATAAACACGCCTTTTTGGAGAGGAGTTTCTTAATGGAAAAGGGAAATCGCGGGGGGCAGCGCTTTCGGTATTTCCAGCTGTATCTCATCTTGACTTTGGTACGCGCTCGGAAAAGCGTCAGTCTGCGAAGCGCAAAGCTACAGCGGGTTACTCTCTACGGATAGCCCATTATAAATGTCTATTTATAGAAATGAGAAGCGGTAAGAAGAAGAGAGGAGGAGGCGCGCAAGGAAGGAAGGAAGAAAAAGGAGGCGAGAGCTGTAGGGCGAGAATAAAAAAGAATCCCGAGAGGAGGGTATGGACGCGGGCGGCACGTGTGAGCGCGTCTTTTTTCTTTTCTTTTCTTTTTTCATTTACTCGGAGAAGCGAGAAGCCGGAAGCTGCTTCTCTACTTTTCCTCCTTTAATGCTAGTAGCCCCCTCCTCTTTTGGCATTGAACGGGAGTGAATACAATTTTGATCCATTCGTCGAATCCACGTTGAGAAATAACGCTTCTAGTATGCTCGAATGCGCGCGCGCGAAAAGATTCCGCGAAATAAAAAGCTCCGCGGCGGTCAAGCCCGCCGGATGAAACTCTCTTCCGCCTTACTTTCGTCGAGTAAGACCGAATCTTTGAATAACTTTGAAGATCAATATTCTCTTTAATCGTCCCGCTTTCTCTATACGTGCCAAGTGAAAAAAACGCTTTTCTCCGCGCTGAATCTTTGTGTGTCAGCAACCAGCCCTTTTCTCGCACAGGCGCGCAGGATTACGTGTTGTAATAATGAGAGGATGCCTGCTCGATCGCTTCTCGGCCACCCACGCACGCGACACTGCAAATTCATTAAAAGTCATGATGGTTATACTGTGACAAACACCCAGACACGCTTTTTCATTATTACGAGAGCTCTCGTGCCTGCCCAACTTCTATATGTACGTTCGCGTCGATACGGGGTGTCGTTTTTTAATCGCTCGAGCTTCTACGTTATTTCGACGAAAATTATGTCCGCGCAACCATCGCTCGATCGAATTTTTCTTTATCTTACGGCAACTCGATTCGAGTGTTGGCAACCGGAATCAGAAATTCAAAAAATGTAAACAAAAATGAACTCGAAACGATCGGAAGACCATCGAACGGGGGATGAACTTGAAATAAGACTCTCGTTACTTTTCGGACACCCTTTGGGTGCAAAAAAAAAAGTGTTGGCCTCGGTACTGGGTCGTTGCGCTACCATTCTTTCACTCCATTTTGTATGCGGTATAAACGCGTAAATAATATTACTGTATCAGGAGGGCGGCGCGAGCATCTGGTGATTCTGACAAGCAGAATCGTTCATCATTCCAGATACAGTGAGCGCGTCCTCGACGAGTCCGCCGGATCAACATTTACCTCGCACGTTATAAAACCGTCCGTATTGTATTCGCACATGCGAGGCGACCATAAAATCATCATAAAAAATCCTGCATCTCGTTAATAAGCACCGTTATGATCCAATATTGCGTCTTACGAAATTAGCTATTTTCGGTAGGAACTTTGACGAGCACGGGCTTGCCAACTCTTTTCATTTTTCTCTTTTATTTTCGATCCTGATGATGCATCCAATTTGCAACGAGAAGGAACGTCAGCTCCTCGAAAAATGAAAAATCCCGTGCAATCCGATCGGCGATTAGTGGTTCTCCGAACCAATTGCCACAGAGGTTTGATGCAGCTTCTTGTTTCGTAGAATATCCGATAAGACGATAAGACTTTCTATAGACTAAGAAATAGAGCGATGGAAACATCAATGGTATGAAACTGTTTGTAAAATAACTGTTGTTTAACTTGAAAATGCTGAGACAACGGGCAGACTGTTAGAGCTTGAGCTATTGTATTAAGGGCGAGGGAGCAGAGAAAGATCGAATTCTCTGGAGGTTCGAAGTCACGGATGTGAGGCGGATGATGTTACTGTTTGCCTGTCTCACACTGTCTTGATGCAGCAACATTGAGATAGAAGTTGAGGGCTAGTCAAGGGATGGGATGCTCAAACGCCCCGTGGGTTTTATGTATATAATCCCAAATAGCACGAGGATAGACACGCGCCAGTTATAAATAGATTGACGAGAGACGCAAGCGGATGAGATTGTATATGCGGCAAAATTTATACTTATTCCCGTGAAATTTATCCAATTTCATTCTGATAAAAAACACATGCGGCTTGTTCAATGAAAACATAAGAAAATTGGATAAATTCGCGAAGAAAAATCGGTCCGATATGTTGATCGGTGTGATATTGTAAATAATTAAAAAAAAGTCTCGTAATACTTTGCCCCGGTTGCACAGAGATTCGAATGGGGGAAAAAAAAGCCTTATCGAAATATAATAATAAAATTGGAAAAATGTCGGCGTCGACCTCGATGCACCGACTACACGATTTATTCCCCGCACTCGAGGTTCTCGTGCATGAATGTGCAACTCGGATACACGTGTGTTACGTACGTGGTGGAAGAAAATTATTGGGGAAGAATGAGAAAGGCCGAAGCGAGTGTAGGCGAGACGTCGCTCGTACGGTTCGATGTGCGAGTAGGTATACGTGTCAGCCTATGCAATATAAGGGATGAAGGAACTAACAAGTGGAAATTGAAACGTTAAGAGGGAGATAAAAAGCAGACATTGTGATCGCGTATATATATGTAGATCGATCGAGAGTCTCCGGGGCGGGCGAGAGAGAAAGACTTCTAGAGACTTCATTCGCAGCGGCGCTATTCTTCCTCGCTTTGTTTGTTCCTCTTCGTTTTTCATATTCCTTCATTACCTGCTGCTTGTTTTTTTCCTCCTAGTTTTTATATTTCTTTCATTTTCCTCTTGCCTCGTATTGTTTTATCCGCTTGTTTACTTTTTTTTGCTATAATAGACTGATTGTGAGCCAGCGGGTCGTAGCTCATTGGCCATATTTCACTTGGCGTTCGCGTCGTCAAAAGCTCGTCGAGCTTTTCCTCCTGTCTTCCGACCTCGTCTAATACGCTCCTCCTTGTTTATTTATTCTACCAGGCTCTTAAATCACCTCGAGCTCTTTCATACATTCGAACGCCATTCTCGAGAACGATTATCTTATTCTTTTTTTTTCTTTTAAGCTCACACATTTTTTCTCAACTTATTTATAATCCGTGATTCGACGTGTTCGCGTACACTCGACACATATTTTTCGCTTCCTTCCGTCGCGGTCCGCCTCTTTTACCGGAAGTTTTCCCGGCGAAAAAACAGATTTTTCAGATCCTCGCGGTAGCTAACACAGTAGCTACGAGTACGAGAGCCGATTGACCATTCGCGATTGGAAACGTTTAACGCACTCGTCGGAATAACTTAATTACGGATATACTTGTCGATTCGTTGATTAACCGAGCCAGAAACAGTCTAATCAATTGATTGATTGATAACACGCCGCGAACTAATTACTAATCAATCATGCGCGTATCCTCGTTCATTTATGATTTATTATCCGCGGGAGATCTGAATGGATACGGAAAATAAATCAATAAATAGGATCGATTGAATAACGAATCGGGCGGGTGATATAACACGAGGGAACTGCTCTGGTATATATCGTTGAAAATTCCATTGACAAGCGTTTACTTGCCGTCCCGGGGTCTTAATCATTTTCGCTCTTAAGAGAAAGACCGCGAGGGAGAGAGAACGGAGCTCTATAAATGTAAGGACGCGAATGATTTTCTTCGCGGTCGTTCAATCGAGCGTAAAGAGACGCGGGTCACGCATACCTCGTCATACAAGCGCCCGACAAATATATGCGTACGTACCGCCTATTCGCCCCGATCTATTCCTTTTTCACATACTTTTCCCTCCTCTTTTTCAACTCTCGTTGCGAAAGCCCGTCGCGGCGCCGTCGCGTCGTTTTATCAATGAAACTTGGCGGCGTGTGCCACTCGCTTTTAACCCCCCCTCCTTTCCCCGGGTCATGCACCCCTACTATACCTTTTTTCCTCTGCTCGTACACGCATCTGCCGTGCATTTTTATTTTAAACTCTCCAGATCGAAAGACTCTCGACCCATTTTTCTCGTTGTTCGATCCTCTCACACGCCCTCTCGCTCTTTTTTATTTCATCAACACCTCGATGAACAAATTCATAAATATCTTATACTCGAGTTCGCGACGTCCTTTTTTTTTTCGTTGCTTACATCAATAACGAAACTGATTCGCGGACTCGAAAACCTATGTCTTTTAAAGTGTTATCCGCGTGTTATATTTTTTAACAATAATGCTTTTCACGACTCGCGGATATAATAATTCGTTGTAATTCGTCTTTCGTTCGAAAGGCAGGAGAAAGGAACTGCGGCGCGATTCAGCTACGTGCTGGAATAATGAATTTTCATTTGGTTCGATCATGCAATTAAACTCCGTTCGCGCGATTGAATAATTCATATGCCGATTGATGAATCAACCCGCGATTCTAATGAAATCCAGGATTTTAATAATCCATTGAAAAATGAATAACGATTCGGGATAAAATAATCAGGGTCGTCCCGAAGCAGGAATACGGGCGCATGGGCCCGTTTAGTTATTCCAATTGGAATTCATTTATGTTTGAGTCTCTCCATTCGAGAGCATAGAATCTCATTTTTTTTTTTTTTTTTACGATTCTATTAAACTTCCTTTTTTCCGGACTGCCAATCGCTGTCGAATTTTTAAACTGCATGGCTGTTTTCTACTCGGCGCGCTCGCAGCTGACGAAAGAGTTTTTTCGCCTGAAATCCTACACGCGACCACGCGCGCGCATATCGAACATTTTCTTGTTGGGGGGAGTTAACCCACGCATTTCACCGACTCGTTTCACCCACCTTCGTCCTCGTCATGGCGTTTGCTCCACACTTTTTATCGTACGTTTTTTTTCAATCTCCTCCGGGGTAGGGAGATTTGGGTGGAGAATGAAAAGAAGAGAGAGAGAGAGAGAGAGAGAGAGAAAGAGGCAACATTTTATGAATGTACGTACAGACATATCTATAGACTTTATTGCCATCTCCATGCCGCTGGACCGCGAGCATAGAGGCCTGCGAAATCTGGCTGTATATATGCCTGTTTATTTTGTTTTTTCTTCTCCGTATACATTCCCAACGAGCCTCTCGCACAACGGGCGTATCATTCGATCGGCTCTTTCTCGACCGATGTCCTCCGCACTTTCCGTCAGTTCTTACCGGTCCACCGCCGTAGCATTTTCAATCGGTGCTTCTTTCGGGCGGCGACGAAACATCGATCGAGCTCGCTTGCTTTGCTTTCTAGCGCGAAAACACCTTTGAATATCGCTTAAAATTAGGAAAATCGATTTCGCTGTACGAAAGGCGAAATAATTAGTTTGAAACTACTCACGAGTTTCACAACACCCGCAACGTTCTTCTTTCTCTTCAAAATTTCTTTTCATTTCGAGGCTTTGGAAGGTTGCGTTGGAAAAAAATGGAAAAAATTATTCTTTCCAAGAGCCGCGCGTCGCCCACGAGTGAGGAATCGCGATCGTTCGATACATAACCACACACGGACGAAATAAAGAACGAGCGAGGGGGGAGGGAGGAGAGAGTTCTTTCCAAGATAAGTGAGCGACGAAGAGACGAAGGTGCAGCTCTCCGGCATGACTGTATAAGGAGCCCCTGATACTTCGGTTCGCAGCTGGCACGTGTATGCATACATGTTTTTACATACATAAATATGAGTGTACGAGAAAAAAAAACTAGTGAAAATTGAAAAAGGAACATTAGAAAAAATCATTTAATAGTAATAATGATATTTATCAAGCGACGAAAAAGTGTTTGTCGAGCAACGATAAAGTGAATTCGAAGAAGAAAGTGAACGCTATTTTACGGTACATTCGTTCGAATTGAAAAACGACGAGGCAGTGTTTGTTTTTATTTTCGGAAGATGGCAATCGTGAGCGCGGTTCCGAATTGCTTGCTTGGTCCCCCGCCCCTGCCACCCGGCAAGCGTTTTCTCTGTAAAACAACAACAACAACAAACGGCGCGAGCGTCGCAAGCGGCTCAGGTGCAGCTCGAAAAAATCAAGCGAGCATGCAGTCATCGACGTACTTGAGTTTCCGCGATCCAGCGGTCGAGTCTTGGATACCGATGGGCATCGTTGTCGCCTATCCCCGTGAAGTAATCAACAAACCACCGATAAACAACAAAAAATTAGGGAAAACCGAAAGAGCGCCAAACGGCGGGTTGATAAAAACGGCCTCGACCTCGCAAAGTCGGGGCAAAAACCGTGCTTCAAATACGTGGCGAACCAATGGCTCGTTGTCACGAGACCTCGAGGTTTCCGATTGCGACGAGATCGACGGAGCTCGCGTGATCGAAACGAATTTGTTTCGCAGCCACTCCGAAGGGAATTTACACACCTTGAGAAACAATAGAAATCGCAGACGTGCCAATAACGATCCGGTCTTTTCAACGCCTTTGGATAAATGTATCAAGAGGATTTACGGTAGCTGGAAAAATCTGCTGCAACGTAAGATTTTCAAATTTTTTTAAAAGGCATCCGATTTTTCTGTATCTCAACAAAAATTCTCAATCTCCTCTCCGTTTCTTCATTCGCAATATCGCGCGACTTTCCGAAAGGATGATCCAATTCCATTTACAATTATCGAGCACCACGACTGATTGATCGGTACGCGGAGAATTTTCTCACACCGAGAGATCGTATACAACCAAATTTGTCTGAGAGATGCTGCAATAACAGTATACATATAGTCTCGATGAATTTGGTATGGTCGTGTGCCAGATCCTCGTTAGCCAGTCGTTCATCATGGATATACCAATATATTCTCATTAATAGATACAGATATAGAGGAATAGGTAAATGGATGTTCCAAATACGTCGAATGTTCATCGGTCTATGGTCTGTGGACGAGAGAGTCGCGGTCTTAAGGAGCAGCACACATCGAGTCGTGTGTATGAGGAGAATGGATAATTAACACGCTTGGCGAGTCCGAGGTGCACGACCCTCAATCCCCGATGTACATATATATACGTAGGTGAGACCAAGCCGAAGGAGGCAGGGACATGTAGTCGGCAGAGATGTCACAGAGAGATACACGCCGAGCAGTTCTCTTTTCAATCCGAGCCCCACTATTATTTACTTGTAGACGTATATATTATTTGTATGGGAATGCGTGTGTGGTAAACCGCGCGAGCTGAGTCGCGGATACAAAGTTCCATTCGGCCGTATACACACCGCGTGTGCCAATATACAAAGAAACATCGATTCATTTTCATTTGTTTCGCGACGATTTTTTGCCTCGTTGCTCCTATTTGCTCTCCGCGAATATTCGAAACCGTGAAACGAAATTTGACACGTCGGCGATAATAGTCGAAGAGAACCGTTCGAGTTCGAATCTCCTTTTTTTTTTCTCCTTTTCCTTCTCAGCACGCGGCGCGCCAGCAGCGCGGGGACAAACCCGTTTTACCGGCGTGCCACGAAAGAGCTCTTTTTATCGTTCGACGACCGCGTAAACCACCGAGAGGAGGAGAGGAGGCCATTTTATGCTTTACGGGAGAGAGCAGAGATGCAGGGACGAGTATATTGAGAAACGAAGAAAAAAAAGGGTCAAGAGACTTACTCGTCACGAACGAGAGTATATCCCCATATATACATCATGTATATGTATAAATGGATTGGTAAATATAAGAGTCTCACTGGTCGGTCGGACTCTTTCTCTCTCTTTTTCCTTGACTCGAACCGTTTAGGCCAAGTGGCTAATTCAAACGATACGTATGAAGAAAAAGAGCTAGCGAGAGAGGGGTCTCATAAATAAGGAACTCGTCGATTCAAATGCCGGACAATTTACTGTACTTATATAATTGGTCACTTTTCTTTCATCGCGCTCGCTCCTTGTAAGAGATCTTATCTCTCTCCGAGTCTGTATCGGTGAGTCATTGAGCTCACGTGAGTTAATCGTTATGTCATGTAAACAATCTTATTTTCGACTAATTGAGGAGAAACAAATTTTTTAACATGCTCATCGCTTTAATTCATTTCCACTTGTTAGCTCGCAGTCCATCGACGACTCCGCGCGAGTAGAATTTTTTTTATGGACTCCGAAGTAGCAACGGGAATCGAATTTTTATTTGTAACACTCGAATGTTGTAATTGATTATTACTTGAAAAATAGTGGCATAGCAAATAAATGAACAACGAAATATTCCATTTGGGGCTCGAACGTTCATTTTTCGTCGCAATCATTTATTTGCGTCACCGCGTCGAGAATCGAAGTCGCGTATACTCAAGCTTTTTTTTACTCGCTAAGCACGCTGCTTCGTTAAGCCAGTAGGCTAACTCGAGTTACGTGCCCAACCGCTTGACCCAGCTCCGTTCTTAGTTTTTTCTCTTCCCTCTTGCTGCGCGTTTTTTATTTTTTACTCTTCAAATTCTTTTCTTTTTCACCCAAGCAGTTCTTTAATTTGTACCGCCGCGCGAATGCTTCATAATGTTTTTTGTCTCGCTGTCACGATGACAGTTATTATTGTTGTTACTGTCGTCGCTCTTTCTCTCGTCCTCGGGGGTACACTTTTACTACAAATTCTCACGTATTCTTACGTCACTCACTCGGACAACCCGAGCTTTTGCCTATTAAAAAAAACAACGCGTCCGATGCATCTCTTTTTCCAGTGGAAAATAATTATATGACAATGAGGAGTTGATAATTGAAAAAATATATATATATAATCAGTATCGTTGCTACAGTTCGATTCGTCGTTGTTCAGCAAATCTCATCGAATTACTGCATTTCTAGTGCCGAGCTCGGTTCCATCGATTAATCAACGAAAGTATTTGGAATTTAGATTAATCAAAGTATTTGTTATATTCGCTCGATCAAGGGGACACATCAAAGGGAACACATATTTTTATAGTCGTATACATACAAAATTTTTTGAGATATTCATCGGTGTAGAAAAAAGCCAGCGGTGGCGTAGTCACGCGAGGAAATTCGTTGAAAGGTTGTATACAAACCCTTCGTGCACTCTGATAGCCTGTTACATGTTAATACCACATTATTACACCGCAATCGTTATACTACTACATTTTTTTAACGTACTCAGAGTATCGTGTATAAGAAAAATCAACAACCTGTTGATTTCATATAACACCGCGTGAACCAAAGATGCGGACACACGAAGCAGCGAGGTCAATGAAATTGGAACTGCATGGGATCTACACGGGCCTCTGCGGGGAACGTTTCAATGCGGATCGATCGATTTTCATGCACGTTTATTCGTTCTCACTAATCGAAGCATTCGTCTCCGCAAACGTAATTCGAAACTGAATATTTTCATTTCAATGACAGTTAATTTCAGTGAAAAATCTTGACTCGTCGTTTTGAGATGACTCAAGAGAGAAAAACGAGTGATTTTATTTTCCAAACTATTTGTAGTTTCGATGGAAAATTGGAAAAATTATCAGATAAGATGATAAGGGGAAAGCTATAAATCGTAGATAAGTGCCCCGGTAGAAAAGCCAGATGGTTATTTAACGTGTCGAGTGTTTTGGCCTGTTCCATTGCACACGTATACCGTCAAATTCGACGTACTTGAGCGTTCAGCTTTATATTCACCGTTGATCCTTTGATCGGTGGAGACACACACACACACGCGCGTGATCATTCTTCCTTAATTGAGGATTGTCCCAACAGAAGAGAGCACGTGCCTTCGTATTTTCTCGACACGTTTTATTTCAGCGTATACACGCTTTTTCAAAGCGCATTTTTTATCCTTTCCTCGTCACACGTGTCCAGTTAAATTCTTCTTCGTTTGTCTCGCTACTCGTGGGGATCACGGCTTCTGCTGAGAGATAGAGAGAGAGAGTGAGTGAGTGAGTGAGTGAGTGAGTGAGTGAGTGGTGGTACACCGACGTGCATATGTTGGCAGATGTTAAGAGAGGAAACACGTGCTATGCGCGTTTTGTGTATATTTAATTTTGCTTATACACAAACGTCGAGTCTCTCTCTCTCTCTCTCGAAATTCGATTTTCCGCTGCAGGTTCGGTCATAACGAAATTCTAGAAATTCTATTGAAAAAAAAAAGAGGAAACAGAATCCGATGAATATACATAAATTATAATTTTCCTTAAGCACATGCATACGTTCGACGATACAGCTATGAATATAAAACTATTTTCCAGTGAAAGACTTTGGAATGGAAATGAAAAAATGTGGGTGTCCATAATCTCTTGAACAATCAAGATTCTTTGATGCCGCAGAAGTATCGAGCGGTCTGGAATCGAAGATCCCTCGCGGGATCGCTCACGCTTCATTTCGAGTATAATTAAAATTGAGCCAAATGCACCGCGGAGCCTCAAAATCAAACCGCGAATGCGGGCTGCAAGTGTTAATGAATCGCTGGAAAGCGTATCGGCTAGTTCGATCACGTCGATTAATTAATTCTTTCGTCTTTGGCAAATGGCTTATGACCGATGGGCTCAATAATTTTTCTTGTCTTTTTACCTATTTTCATTCGCGAGTAATGAATTTCATAATTTCTTCCACGTGTACGTTTTTGTGTTTCCGCAATGTTTTTTCTCGACACCGTACATAATAAATTGTACCCGGGAAATGCAAAAATATACTTAAAATCAGCGAATAGAAAGAAGATGCGACGCGAGAGAACGTTTTTATTAAAATATAATTAATCGGAAAAGAATTTGGGAAACTCTGGCCTGCGTATACGACTGAAGCATCGCGGGGACGTCTCTTATTCCTCGGAGTTGCTTCATATATACCCGTTCGAAAAGCTTTTGAATCGATTCGACCAAGTCTACGCCCATGAAAACCTGTTTACCCGAGTACGTAGGTATACGCTGCACTCGAGGAATAACCGGCGGTGTGTGCGTATCGTCCGTGTATAGTATACGCGCTCGTGTGTATACGTGGAACGGGGCTCGAACGCTATCTCTCCTTCTTTCGCTTCCCGCCACTTGGATACGAAGAGGACCAGAGCTTAGCTACTCGAATGCTGCTTCCTCCCCGCCGCTGCTCCGCGTGCAGCTATCTCTTTTACCTTTCTACCTCTTTTTCTTCTCTCTTTTCCTCTCCGGCGCCCTCTATCACATTTCTCTTTCTCTTCCACAATCCCACTCGCTTCTCTTCCTTTCCTTTTTTATATCTTTGTCTCCCTCTCTGGGTTGTCCCGGGCCGCGAGCAAAGTCGTCGCAAAAGCCGCGATCAAACCCGAGCCCGATATTGTTACACCGAGCGCAGTGTTCCGGTTCTCTCTTCTCCATTCTCGATTCTATATATTTAAATCGTTATGAGCTAAACGAGAAACGCTTTTTTTTTTTTTATCGAACGCGGTAAAAGGTGTGCCATCACCGCATCGTTCCAAATTCCCGTTGTGATTTGTGATCCGCGCAGGAACGAATATTTTGGAATAATAATAATAAAAAAAAAATAAAAAAAACAAACAAAGAAAGGGGAAAATATTTTTCATTCGGCTTGGGCGGGGTGGTGGTATACGTGTATATCGATGCATCGATTCGCGTAACCATATAAACTGCTGGCAGCATGCATCAGCTACGGCACCGCTGCTTCTGCGATCCCACAACTTGCTGGCTTCTCAACGATCGCGTGTAACTCACGTTCTTATTTTATATCTCGTTATATTTATTTTGTCCATTTTCGTTTTTCGATACTCTCTTCGTAGTATATTTATCGAGGAGGCGGCTCGTCGAGATGAAATCTGCCGTCGCGCGCTCGTTTCAAGGTCATTACTTGACGACGGAACGGTATATAAAGGCGATCTTAAATAATCGTTTACTTTTGGGATGTAAAAACTTTGGAAACCTCCATTTTCGTAGCTTCCCGCAATTATTTCTCGAAGCTCCGATGGAAGTAAACTGAAAAAATGCGATCGCATATTCGCCGTTCCATCGATTATTTCAATCACTTTCCTTCGCGTTTCGATCGGAAAAATGATGGTAATTCGCAGGAAGAGGAACGAACTTTCGTTGCTTCTTCGCATCTAATAACAAACGTGGGTGTGACAAACGTGAGGTCTATTTTCTCGATGAAAAACACCCCCTCGACCGGAAGAGTTTCAATTTTTATTTGCTTTGTTACAGTTGGCGGCATGAGCCGACCATCGAAAGCCGTTACTCAGGTGAAGAAGGTGGCACCACCCGCAGTGCCCGATGTATTTCGTCACTCGGGCTCGTCTTTCGGATCGGCCGGGTATGCCAGCAGCGAGGACGGCGGTTTTCTATCGAGCGGGGGTGGTAGCGCGATCGGCGCTGGATCCGCCGGTGACGATGGATCCTACGGCATGCCTTCCGGCAAAAGTCCCGGCCCAATATTCACCCACCCGGGCTTCGCCTTTCCACCTGTTGTTGGAAAATACGCGCATGCCGAGGACCAAGGTATTTTTCATTTTTTATTTCGATATTGTGCTCGAACCGTCCGTTCGTATATCGTAGAAATCGAAAAAAAATTGTTTCGATTAAAACTCAACTACGCAGGCAGCAGCATCGTTTCATTTTTACAACACACCTGAGCCTAAAAAAAAATTGTTATCGAAAAAAAAAAAAAAGTGGACCAAAGGATGATGGAACATTTGCAGGTATCGACATGACGCAGAGTCCCGGGCGCGACAGTCCCGGAAGTTCGGGTTCCGGATCTGGCTCGAGACACTCGACGGCTTCCCTCGATTCTGGGAGAGCTTCGGGCTACCATTTGGGTGGGCCGCGAGGACCCGGAGCACTCGCTTCGTCGCCCAGATGCTCGATCAGCTCATTGGGCAGCCATCCGGACAGACCGGCGGATCTCGATGTCGTACACGCTTGGCTCACGGAATTACAGTTCGACGAGTATTTTCCACTTTTTGCTTCCGCCGGCTACGATCTCGCTACCATTACTCGCATGACTCCTGAGGATTTGACAGCAATAGGTAAACCACTTGCTGTTTCTTATTGACGAGCGCAGTCAACTTTTCAAATTATAATTTCGATTTGAGCACAAGAATGACTTTTGAATGTATAATAGTAGAACGAGAAGAGAGCTGAGCAGCAGCAGCAGCAGCAATTTCGAGTATTAATCAATGTTCCATCTCCGTTTTGACAAATTTCAAAGGAATCAAAAAGCCCAATCATAGAAAGCGATTGAAAGCGGAGATCGACAATTTAAACGTCGGGGATGGATTGCCCGAGCACGTGCCAGGCTCTCTCGAGGAGTGGCTAAGATTATTGAGACTGGAAGAATATCTCGGTGCTCTTCATCAGCAAGGAATGAGGTCGGTCGAAGATGTGACGACGCTGACTTGGGAAGATCTTGAGGACATTGGTATCGTTCGTCTCGGTCATCAGAAGAAATTGCTTCTCGCTATTAAACGAGTTAAGGACATAAGAGCTGGAAAAAGAATTCAACCGTTGGATCTTGCGCGACTTCCACCTCACCCTGGTCACACGCAGGTACGTTTTTCATATAATTTCAAGTTTTTTCCGTTTATATATACATAAATATTTATTTATCATCACAACTCTTTGGGTTCGTTTTAATTCGCAGGATGTTGTGATTCAACGCGGCGGTCCGGACTTGCCGTCTCCGGATGAAGATTGTTCTTCTCCAGTTTTAAGGTCGTTTCAACGGGTCGGAAACGAGGCTACCTCAACATGGAGAAGTATGTACGCAGCTCTTCCAGGAGGTTTGGAATACAGTACTATAAATCGAGGGAGCGCTGGTTCCCGAGGTAAATCACTCGAGAGCCTCGAGGACGCTCCTCTCGTTTATCCTCCCTCGCCGGCGCCGACGTCACACGCCGATCCAATCGGTTGGCGACCGAGGTGTTTCGAGGACGGTGATTTGACGCCGACGAATGAAGCAGCGACGAGTGTCGATGCCGGGGGCGGAACTTTGCCGAGGCCGAGACATTGCCTTGTTCGTCCACGGCCCGTTGCAAAGGTAAAATAAAACCTTTCGAACTTTCGCAAATTTTCGACTCATTCGTTGAATAATCGAGTGCACAAACTTTTGATTGGCGTACATCGATTTCTTGAAATTTAAAACTGGAATGCCTGAAGACGAAATTACAATAAAAAAATGCAGTGGTTCAATCAGGTCACGGCGACACCAGGACAGTTCAAATCATTGCCACGTGACTTTGACAACAAGTATCAGTTGACTTACGGCCTCGAGAGCAGTCCGCATCTGTCAAAGAGGAGACCACCCTCCCCGCCGAGACGTCAGAGCTCGAGGGAACTCGTTGCCCCGGGTGCTAATGTAAATCCGAGCGGTGACGTTGTCATTGACTGCAGCGGTCCCGTTCCAACTGCCACCTGCGATGATCATCACATACATCATCATCTTCATCATCCTCCTCCACCGGCACCTGCCCCTGCGATGCCATCGACTCCGCAAATGAATCGACCACCCTCTTCGACGATGTCTCGCTCGTGGGGAAGCGTCAGCGTCAATGTTAACGAGGAACACGAACTTATAGCTACGCTCGCCCTTCAACATCGCAACGGTTCTGACGCCAGTTTCAAGGTAACTTTTTTTTTTCTTTTCTAAACTCACCCGATTCACCGTTAATTACAAAATTTCGTATCCAAAAACATCGGATGGGAAACGCGAATGATTTTGCCTTTATCACTTTTCGTACTCTAAACAATTGATTGGTGTTCGATGTATCATATTTTGAGCACACGGACCTACGCCAATAAATCAGTTGGGACGAAAAGACAATTTGCCGAACAATTTGTTTTGCGTTTCTTTAAAAAAACTCGTACCTATCTTTTCAATGATAAAAATGTTGAATCTATCGTTAAAAGTACGATTAGGAAAGTATAAAATATGGAAGTGAATGTATTATTATCATGTTGTTGGTTTGTCAACAGTCAAGTTCGAGCACAGAGTCGGATTCACTCCCGTTTGCAAATGAAAATGCAGGCACGATCAAGCAACGAGCCGCCCGAGTACAAGAATATGCGGGCAGTCCGGGTGGGCTTGGTTCTCACGTGATGGGTGGACATCACATGGGCGGTGGTCACAACAACGTAAATAACGGGAATAATAACGGCGAAGGTGGGGGTGGTGAGCCAGCAGACGTCCTTAATGATATTGGTAACATGCTGGCTAATTTGACAGACGAGCTTGACGCGATGCTCGAAGAGGAGAAACGCCAAGGTCTAAATTCATAATCTTCACTGCCATTTTATTATTATGAGAATCCTCGATGAAATTATTCTTCCTAGTTATCTTCCTTTTCATCGTTGATTTTCGCGCCACATTGCCATAATTTAATAATGAAGAAACGAACTGAATAGAAAAAAACGAATGAAAATAACGATAAAGGGAGTTTATCCGCATTCACGATTGGACCGCTAATCAAGAATCATGAGTTGATAAACATTCCGTCATTTTGTGACTATTATCGTGCATTAATGGATGATGAAAAAACGAAAAAACAATTACCCGGAAGAAAACCACCAATCGATCAATTTTTGTCGTTCATTACCTCCAAACAGAGTTCGTACAGTCATTACCGTTTCTTCTTCTTCTTCTCTTAACATTGGTGCACCAACTTTGCCGGAACCAATTTTTTTTTTTCCTCAAAGTCTCAAAACATACAAATGAAAAATGTGAAAAAGTTGTTAAGAGTTCGAACGTCCTTCCGACACTCGTCACGAATAATCGTATATAATATTTTATTTATAATTATCGTCGTTCATACTTTGCATTTTGTTCGCTGCTTCCCATTTTATTTGTTGTTAGTGATTTTTTTTTTTTTTTTTTTTTTTTTTTTACCAGATAAAAGACGGAAATGACCGCGCGCGCGTGATTCACGTTAGGATCACGAAACTTTTTACACAGGGTCCGCTGCACAAACGAGAGGGTGTGTGTAGCTTTAGAAAGAAAAAAAATGTTTTTTCACACGATCCGATAAACGTGTTGCTACAATTTCTGCCCTAACGAAACGGCGAAGCTATTTATAGCCCTGCGAGATGGGCTTTTTTCCAAGTCTTTTTGTATTTCTCGAACGCAGAAGCACTGTTTGCGCAATAATAAAAACTATCTTCTTTTTCTATCGAGCTTATTTTTCGACATATTTATACGTCGAATATTCGTACGATAAAGGGATGTCTCGGTTCTCCGATGTCGAAAATTCCATCGTTAATCAACGGTCAAAATTTATCATCACGAAAACTTGCGATTAAATATTTTCTAATACACCGATTTTTTTAAATTCAAATATTGCGAAAGAACATTTTGTTGCTTGCAAACTTCTATGGATTTTCAAAAGCGGTATTCTCGTTTATCGTGTTATATCGATAGTGTCGATAGAGAAAGGCTATTTCCCCGGTTTTTTGCCGAGCACAGAGACGAGACACTAAACAGACATTCCAATAAGCAACAATTTATGGAAAAAATCCATGTCATAATATTTAGTAACGCGTTCCTTCTTCCACACGTGTCCTTCGTCTTATTGAAGTCGTTAGAAAGACGGCGGAATGCAATAAATTCCAGACACAATTGTTCAACGCAGAAACATATTTCGAAATGCCAATTGCAGAGATTTTTCGTACAATAAGGAATATTTATTGATCACGCATAGGCAATTTTTACACACGATTTAATGATCCCTTTGGTTTTTTTTTTAAATATATATATCGAGGAGAAAGGAGAAAAGAGGAATTTTGTAACGATCCGGCGCGAGTTTTTTTACAGGGACTCGGTCGATCAAAATTCTTTTTTACGTTTATAAAAGAATTAAAGGACGATAAAAAAAAAGTGAGGTTTTTTAGCTCCGCTCTTTATACGTCACCGTTTCATTACGAAGTTGTCGATACGACCGCAAAAAATTTTAACTTGCGGTAGATGAGTCATTCGAAGATAACAAATTGTCATGAAAAAATTTGAAAACTCCGAAGGAGAGAATGTTTGTACATGTCCCCGCCCCCTGCCTCATAGAGGAGGAGAAACAATAAATGAAATCGATCGCGAATCGCCCCGAGACGAATAATTGAAGAAAAGAAAACGACAACCCACTACTTAAAAGTGAAGAAAAAAAAAACGATTAAAGAAATCAACTTAACGTTTAAGATTAATCTATTAAAGGATGAGAAGAGAAAAGAAAGAATAATGAAAAATTAATGAAAATACAATTTGGCTCGATTATTTCGAAGTCAGCAGACTTGTCTTGTTAACTATTGTAGGTGTATAGTTATAAATAGATGTCATGAGACAGCAGTGAATTTAGGAAGAGTGTCGATACTTGTTTTTACTTTATCGATTTTCGTTTATTTCTTTCAATGACTCTACTAATCGTAGTGTAACAAATTTTCCATTTGCACATTGTACTTACATATTTTTTGAGCTCATTTGCCCATTTTCATTCGGGCTTCCGTTCGGACCCATTGAAATTGTCAAATACACGAATGATTATAATTTTTAATGTAATTTTATTGATCCGCGACGAATCAATACGATTCAGCAGCTAATAGACATCGCCTGAAATCATTGCTTCTACATGGTGTATAAATATATATATTTATATATATAAATATATATATGTATACATATTATACTGATTATAGTTTTTGTACAAAGGTATTTTCTCCTCTCCCCTCTTCCAGCGGCGATCTCGCCTATCGAGTATCAAAATACTCGCATAAATTGTATTGTATACCGCCATCCATCGATTCTCCCCCATCCTTTCCTTCATGTTGGTTTTAATATGCATTATATTATATTATTTGGTTTAACGATTGTAAAAGAATATTATTACGATCTTGGAATAAAGCCGATTGATGCAGATACGAATGTTTATTTTGTCTGAAATTCATACTCACGGTGTACCCATTTATTGGTAACCTCAGTAGCAACTGTGGTCTCGAAAATGCACATTCTGAAATTCATATCTCTACTTTTTCACATTAACTTACTTTTGTGGCCCTCAACCTTCATTATCTTTTCAGCCGTAAGAACGTTCCTGCTCGTGTGCCATATGATGAGGCTGAATATTCACCAGGGATTTTTTTGTTTTTCCACAACGCTGAGGATGGTGCATGGATAAAATCACATTCCGTGAATATTTTTCAACGAAAAATCCGTAACACAAAGAAGCTTGAAAACAATGCCTGCCATACGTTTTTTACGGATAGATCTTGTGACGATAGAATTTTAAATAACCTGGTATTTCCTTTCTATCTGCTCTCCTCTCTCGTAGTGTAAAGTTGTGACTTTGACTACCTGCTTTGATCACCTAACATTACTATCAACAGTGTCATGCGCTGCATCACTTATTCACAGCAAAAACGATACATTCGTTATTGCACCACAAAACGCGACGGCATGCATGCTTTTTATTGTTATATTGATTATGGTTTCAACGAAATACATACAGTGAATCTGTTATATATATAGATGTTGTACGTTGTACCGTACGCCGTGCGTTCGTAGGTTTGTTTCAGCAGCGAGGTATCGACTGTTGATAATGTAGAAATTCAATCGTGTGACATAGTTTTCTAATATTTAATTCAGTAGTCCGAGGGCGTCCGAGTCGCGTACACAATAAGAGCACCGCTGCGTGTGGTGGTACTGCTCGCTTGAGAAAGAGAGTAGAGCAAGGAAAAGAGAAAGAAAACAAAGTACAAAGTGTAGGTATAGTACATAGAGAAACTCTCTCGATTCCCCCCAGTGTCAGTGTTCTATGTACTATCGTTGGACGCAGACGAGTCCACCTGTTCAGTTTCAACTCAAAATAAAAAAAATCAAAACATATCTACACTGAGAACTTGTATCGTAATCAGTTGAAAAAAAAAACCAAATTAGTAAGAAAGAATACTTTCTCTAAAGTATATCGAAGTGTTTGTTTCTGTGTGACTTATTTCCCGTTATTTTTTATCGTTTATCATTGATCTTATGGATACAAGCATGGGATACAGGATGATTTTTTCGTCCTTACGTGCGTCGCGTCGTTTTCGCATGTTGTTCCGTTGTCAGGAAAGTTTACAAGTGTAGTTGACACCACACATATATACCGGTTGAGGAAGTTATATACGGGCTTTCAAGAAAATGTGTCGCATCCTTCCTGTCAGTGTTATTTGTGCGCGCATCGGTGCATCAAGGGCTAAAAACCCAACTCGTGCATCGCCCAAAGTTTCTCTTTGATGATTTTCGTAAATTACAGGATAAAACGTGCGTGTTTTGTTTCTCTTATGGGTTTTCAGTCGTCTTTTTTACGTAAATCAAATATACGCGTGTGACAGTATATACGATAGCCAGCAAAGATATAAATCCACGAATGAGTATGGAATGATTTATAGGTAGGACATTTACAATAAAGTTGGGATTGGAGAATTCTCGAGTGTCGAGAAAAGAGCGTCGCAGTGGCTTGGCCCAGACTGCTGGACCCGCTATCTTGACACGGAGCTCTTTTTTCTCTTTCTCTCTCTTTATCCCAGTTGAGCCCGCGCGCGGTCGATTCACACAGCAGCTTCTCTATTATCTCGGATCAATCTAACGTTTATCGAATTTCTCATGATTAATGAGGGTCAAATTTTAGTTTTCATTTATTCTTATTATTTTTTTTTTCGACGTGTACCAATCGTGAGGCCTCGAACAAACCGTAGCTGGTGGTCTAAATTCTTCCAACACTATAAATTGAAACAGCAATTCTTGGATCGATTAATTTAATGTGTTTGAGTCGTGAACATACAATAAATTAACGACATAAAAATTACTTCCTAATTGCAATTTTTGATAAACGTTTTTCAATTTAACTTTTACTTTCACATATTAATTTCAATCTGCTATAGACTACGAAAGTGTCAAAAATTCATGAAATAATTTGTATTTGTACCGAAGAATGCGCACATTAGATAAATGAAAGCTCTCGATGAGAAAATTCATCAAAATTTTTTCGCGGCAGCGAAAAAATCTCAAAGAAAAATCAAATCCGTTAAAGAATAAATGAAGTCATGGAAATTTTGAAATTCGTCAAATATTCATTGCAGTCGATCGGAAAGGTGGGTTAAAACGGTTCGATCGACAAAATTCATGTGCAATCTTTACCAATACTGTAAGTTGTGTAGTTTTTTGTCCCATAATCGCCTTTTCGCTCGTACAGCTCTCTTCAGCAACTTGGTGAATTAATTCCGTGACACAGAAACGGGAGAGCATGTTCGATCCTCGTGTTTCAGACGCTTTTGCGTCTACATATACTACATACAATAGCACCGGATTCGGTGCATGTGTAGTTCCGATCGAAATTTCTGGCATCTCAACCAAAATATATGCCGTCGGTGATAATGGCATGTTGGGAGCATAAGCATCGGTGAATAACGAGAATGCGGATCGATTGATTATATCCAACAAATGTAAACATTTGTTTACCACTGTCAATCGGTAACTTTTGTGCATGGCTCTCTCTCTCTCTCCCCCTCTCTCCCACGGTCTATATTTTCAAAAGTACAATATCGAAGTTTTCTTCCGCTCGTTTGATCTCGCCCATGATCGTTTTTCATTGCAATACACCCGTTGAATTTCGGATTCTTTTAACCTGCGTACTCGCGAGGCCAAGATGCAGTTATATAGAACGTTGCAATATATACGGTTGAGCATGATGCGCGGAGAAGAGAGCGAGTAAACTCGCAATTTCTTCGACGGCCCGGGTCGGGTCTCTCTTATACTCGTAACTTTACAGTTATACGAGCAACCAAATGTACCACACTCACGGACTCGTAACGCAGTGTTCCTTTCTTCCATTTCTTTCCTTCTCTTCTTTTCACTATGTTTCATTTCATTTTTCGAAAAAAATGATTTCTCAATTTATCTCCAGTACGAACGAACCGCGCGGCTGCGGACAATTTCTGGAATTTTATTTTCAATCGCTATGTATTTTCATATATTTACTTATAAAGTTGTATGAAAAATCACTCTTGCGTAATGATGAGTAAAATGAGATTGCAGTAAACGTACGAGTCTGTTTCGACATTTTAATTCTTGCCTTCGGGACTTCTGGGATTCATTCTGATACCGACTCTACACGACGAATTTTCTCTGTCTCACGGAAATCATTCCAAAACTGAGCTTTACTTTTTACGTCACTACTGCTGCGAACTCGACTCACATCAGCGATTCTTCGGTAGCTCACAGTAGATGCTAAAAAAGAAGAAATAAAAGATGTGACAAAAAAACTTGTAAAAGCCCAGATTCATCGGCCTGCCCGAAAATCCGATTAATCTGCTCTCAAAAAACCATAAAAATACACTCGAACCGGAGAATATCGACACTCGTCTCTCGTGCAACCTCCACGGAGGGGAGCAGGTACGAATGTGAATTAAATGTGAGCGAGGAAAATCCCGGTTGAAAAAAAGTCGACGGAAAAGCGCATAAATTTTTAATTCTCATCGATTATACCCAAAGTCAAATGATTATAAAACACTCGAGAACGTTGAAAGCAGCATCGTAGCGGAGGTAATCAGGAATTAACGTCGAGCGAGTCGTAAAATTGTGCGGAAACAAAGTATATATAAAAAGTGTGTTTAGTCGTTGACGTCCCAGCAATTTTGAAAGCGGATAATTTGCTTCGTATTTTCAACTTTCATAAAATATTACCCGATGGTTTTCTTTCAAGCTTATGAATAAAAATGAAGATTCTATGTAAACATGAAATAGCGTTTCCTCGAAAACGCATTATTTCGCAAGTCATTCCCGTTCATTCTGGTATTCGTCGTACCTGTGATTCTGTGGTGGCGCGATTAAATACAAAATTGCAATACTTTTTTTTTACAGGTTCTTTATAAAAGAAACAAGCGCGATTCTCCGCGTGGAAGTGAAAGAGATTGTGACCAAGATATTCTCATAGAATCTTCAACAATGAGGGTATATTGACTGGTCCGAGGTCTTTCAAGTGGAAATAAAAAAAAAAAAAAAAAGGATGAAGAGGAGCGGCCGCACAGCGAGCGGTCCATACGTAGAAAAACAAGGAATACGCAACACCCTCGTTAAATGAACCGAACCTGTTTTTATTTGGAATAAAATAATTTTAGTATATGATTGAAAAGAAGAGATTAACGAAAAAGTGAAAAAGAAAAGAGGTCAAAGGAAAAGAGAATAATAGCGAGCGAGGAAGGAAAGAAGTGGGATCGTATCGGTGCGCGAAAAGAACCATCTCGATGCGTTGATGTAGTGGTTTAAGTAAAATGGCCGGGGCTTTGTCCGAGAACGCCCCGAGGCCTGTAAGCGTCGTGACCGTAGACGGTGCAAGTGTCCAGCCCCATTCGACACCGAGACACCAGAATCGTATCGATACGAGCGGGAATCATCAACAGCAAGATTTATTGAGCGAGTTGAGCGAGCTCCATCAGGCGGCTCGGAGCGATGAGAATCAGCCGGTAAGTCAAAGCGTTCTCGGGAACTGTCAGCCTCAAGATCAACAGGTTGACTCGAGGATTACTCAGAGATCTTTCGCCTCGACCGAAGCGCAGACCGAACTCGCGGTCGGCTCGCGCCTCCTCGAGAATCCCGGATTATTTAATCATCACCATCATCATCATCATCACCATCACTCTCAAAACAATAACAGCCAAAATACGAACGATAATCATGCCCACTCGAGCGAGGAACAACTCCGCGATGCCCGACGAAGGGAACGCAGGGTACGTCGCCATCATCGCCGCGCCATGCGGAGCTGCTCCGTGCCACCGACTTATCAAGGCGTCGTCACTTCCGGTGCCTGCATCGGCAGCGTCGCCGGCGCTAACCCCATCGCTGCTGGACACGCCGGCGGTCTCCCTCTTGTACCCCCCGTTGGTGGCTTCTTACATCCACCTCCGCCTCATCTCGGCCTCAGGGGACTCAGCCTCGGCTTACCTTTTCCGGTTCCCGCTAGTGTTTCCGCTTTCGGCAGGTCAGTTCAACCTTTTACCGTCCATTTATTTTCTGCCTCCGTTTTGTTATTGCCTTGCCTTCTCCCGACCATCCCGATTTTTCAAATATTTTTCCATCCGACAAGTACAACTATTTTTTTTATATATACTCGAAAGATTCGAATTTTTATAAGTGACGCGATACAATTTTTTTCAACATTTTTTAACTTTTCGTCGTAAAAAAAGTCGAATCTTTGGAGAGAAACAAAGAGCGACGATGCGTATTTCATCGTCACGTTTGAAATTTTCTTTTCACTTTACACTCGAACTTGAGCTCATCGGGTTGTTTTACGATACAGGCCGAAACTATAATTATTTTCGAGGAAATCTCGAGAGTCGTTCGATCGAAAGTCACTTCAGGAGTTAGGCGAGCACGATGAACAAAAACCATCGATTTCTGACCGATTATTTTCAAATAACTGAAAATATGATGAAAAAAAAAATGTAAATATAGAAGAAACAATGATTCAACGATTGCGCTAACGTTGGAGCGGCAGACGAGATTCGATCGAACGATTTCTCACGGGTTTACAACGTACGAGATCGCGCAACTCTGCTCCCGCCGCCGCGTCATTAATTCCGCGTTCCAATTATCCTCCCTCCCTGCGGGATCGTTCGCGAGACGAGTCTCACGCTATATTTATTCTACCTGCGGATCAAACGTCTTTTCTTTTACTGTTTATTGCTATTAGCATTGCTACTTACCGGACCACTCAACATTATAGTATTTCCGGACTTTGAGCGCTCCCTTCTTTCGCGATTATATTCCACACGAAGATAAATTGACAAAGATATCGATCGAATAAATGAAAACAACATAAAAAACCAAACTTCTTCAATCGACGGAAAAGACACTTTTTTATTTTTATTCGGGATTCAATATTTCTACTGGCACAAAAACATTTGTAATCAAACTGTTGCGCGATTCTTCCTTCGCTGTGTTTTATTTTGTTAAAATTTACGAAACAATAATGAATTCTATGATTGTATTTATTCGTAGAAAAAAATGATTGGCAACGGTTGTCGTCCTTGGAAAAGCTGAACAATTGAAAAAGTTTCGAGCGGCATGATACCTGAACCGAAAAGAATATCCAAGAAAAACGTTACTCAATTCCTCGTTTAATCGTCAAAGTTACTAATGACTCGCCACTGAAATTTATCATTATAATAATTTACAATAGATTACCCACCTGTGTGTTGCCACTCTGTGAAAAGAGCGTTCTCGACAAAGATCCTCGCGGCTGGATAAAGCTCGTGTGTGTTGGCTCTCGAGGATTTTCTCGATGCTCGCGCGCCACAATGCGAAGAAATAAAAATGTGTTGCTTGATTGAAGAAGGATGCGATGCGGTGAAGCAGGAGCTCGGAGCTACGTGTACACGAGATTTCCCACGTATAACTCAGATCCTAGAACTTTGTAATTTGGTACATGCATAGCTAAACATTTTCCGGGATAAAAGAGAAATATCTTATAAGCGAGTGCACATCTTACGAGTTGATTGCACACTCCCCCCCGTACCGTTCCCATTTTATATTGCGTCGTTAACCCATTTTTCAAATATCTCAAAGATTAATATCACTCGCATCCTCCGTTTCATTTCCATTTTCATTATTATATATTTATATTATTCGCAAACAAATGAATTATTATTTTCCCACATTGCACTTTCAACTGTGCCAAGTAAGCATTGTACGATATTGCGCTCACGTCTTTGCTGACATATTTTTCGCTTAATTCGTCAGTCTCTTCCCCTCTGAGTTACATGAAAAAATGTTAACAATATTATATTAGAATTTATTCATTACAATCTCGTTTTCGCGATGAAAATAAGGCGCACGAAGCTCCGTATCGGGGAGGAAAAATAGCGCTGGAAAAACGAAGGAAAACGAGTTTCCTTTAAACTCGCGCGTTTTTACCGAAATGAAAAATTGAAAAAAAAAGGAAAAGTTTTGGTCAATGAAGCGCAGGTCGGGAGCAAAGAAATAGAAGAGAAATATAAAACAAAGGTGAGGAGGAGGAGAAACGTATATTTACTTGGGGGGGAAAAGTAGTGAGAGCAAAACTTATTTCACCGAGATAAAAATAAGTGCAAAAGCTTCCTACTATTCTTCTTTCGTCCCATTCGAGGGCACATATATATAACAAACAGAGAGACCGAGAAGGTAGCAGCGCTATTCAGATTACTGGGTTATACTCCCCGAATACTCGTTTCTCGTTCTCCCCCGCATGCAGTCGTCGTTAAAGTCACGTGGCAGCTGGCATCTCCCCCGTACGAGTTGATCAGCCTTCTCAAAACAATTGAGTACAGTAATTGGCCACTTGGACGTCGAAAATAACACGCTCAAAACCGGTGCTCTTGAATCTTTTGGGAAGAGACGCGCGCACTTCCATTGGGAGTCTAAAATCGGTTTTGGCTTTTCGATATATAGAAATCGCGTCCGAATCGCGTTGCGTCGAAAATTAATAATGCTGGGAAAATGGGACGAAAATTCGAAGGAGGATCTCGTCGGTGACCAACCACTGTACCCCGAGCGCTCTCACTTTGGTTCTTCCATTCGTCATAAAAGCTTTGAGCGCGGGGAAGACGAAGAAAGAACCAAGGGAGCATAGACTCGGTGTCCCCTCGTGCGGGATTACGTTTGCCCTTACGCATACGAGGGTTGAAAAAAAAGTGTCGTCAACCCTGCTGAGGGTAAAGAAAGGGGACAGGAGAGGGAGGAAACGAGCGCATTAACAAGACTGAACTCGAACGTAGCGAAGAGCTCTTTTCTTCAGTCATCGATGGGGAGGGAGCGGAGCCTCAAACTCCGTTGCTTCCTCAACGTAATCGCTTTTCTTCTCCCCCTCCGGTCGGCGAGGCGTCGAGCCAGTACAGCCAACTTTATTTTCGTGAATCATCGGATCACGTCTGCCTGCCTATACGAGCTGGGCCAGAAGCTAAGCCTCCCCGAGGAAAGCGAGGCCAATGGCCTGGATCGATGAGCCACGAAAAATAAAATAAAATAATAATAAAAAGGGATAGGAAAGTATACGCGCGTGGCGACGGCGGCGGGTTTCCGACTGAGAATCCAGCATCTAAGCGAGACGATCTATTGCTACTCACGGATAAATCTTTTTAGGAAAAAATCATGGAAACGGAACTCGAAAGAAAGATTTTTTCAAGTCGTTGAGAAAATAGACTTTTTTCGTGAATGAAAACCTGCTTCCTGCTCGTATTGGAACGTATCGAATGAATGGTAAATGTTTCGGGGCGAGAACAGATTGAGACAAAATTCGTTCAAAAGTTTGAAACGCGTCGATAGAATAAACATTGAAGAAATACCAGCACGCTTTTATTTCGATTTGTCAAATTTTCTTCATTAGGCAACGGAGAATCGTCAACAAAAACTGAGCGTTCTTTCAAAGTGGCCAATCGCTATCCAGTTTAATGAATAACTACTTTTAATTATAGTGATTTGAGCTCGTCTCTTCCGACACATTTTTTTTCTTTCACTTTCTTCCTCTTTACGTATAGCCGGGCCCATTAGTGGTGAAACTCGTTTCTCTCGTAAATACATGACACAGCGTACAGGCACCAAGGAACTGACCCACCTTGAGGATTGCACTACCGTTTGATTAATCACTTGCCAAATTATTCGAGAGCATTTCGATTGATTTCGTCTTGCACCGAGCCTTCCAAGTTGTGACCTTCAACGAAACACCCGGGAATAAAAATTATTGTGTATCTCGACCATCTTTCATTCGGTTATTTCGATCTTTTCTTCACTCCTCGAGTATCACTATTTTTCTTCTGGACCTAATTTCGACGCTATGAAAAATAAATAAATAAAAATAAAAGTTTTGGTCACGGACTTGGCAAATTTTCGGACGCTCGCTTTGAGATACTCCTCACAACTTATCTATTATCTTGGAATGATAATAAGTATATATTAAAACGTTCTCACTATTGTGTGAAAGTTTCGTTGACGGTCTCGTTGAAGCCGCGCATATATGCGATGTACAAATGATTGTCTCGTACGTATTTATTTATGAATGTACGTATACAAATGAAGAATCCGAAGTCAAAGTGGCGTACTTTCTATTCCATTCGTCATCGTGTTTCACGCGTTCTCCTCGTTTTTTATTATTATTATTTTTTGTTTTGTATAACTACTCTCGACGACATTTATTGAAAATGTCTCAAAACTTGCTGTTCGAATTCTCGTTAAAAATAATAAATTCGTGACACAAATTACAATCCTCGTTGGATCGAAAAATTTTCTTCGTTTCAAAGTACAAATTTGGTGCATGCGACCACAATATTATCCTCTCGTTCTCTCAATTTACTCGCCGCAAGTCTCCTCCCTTCTTCGGGAACGGCATCGTCGTCGTCGTCGGCTTGAGACTCGCAGCCCGCGAAAAGAGTCCGTGTCAGTGGGTCATTTTCTTTCTTTTTATTTCCTCCTCTGTATATACATATATATATATGCATATACAGCAAATTAATGACGAGTAATTCAAGTTGGAGAAATTTAATTTCACTCGTTAAATATCTCGCATTTGCATCTCGCGATTAGTTTCATTTTGAGAAGATCGTCGCGATGTTACGATTTTCATAAAATTTTAATTTCTTTCGAAATCATGACGACTACTACTCACCTTTGTAACGATCAATGCGAAGCGATCCATATATGCTGCGAAGCTGCATGCGTCGTCGTAGTAAAATCATAACTGTGAATTGAGATTTTTAACTAGATCGAGCGTTCGTAAAAATGTAATACAAAATTTATAATGTGAATTTTTTCCGTCGTTCCTTTACCCGTCAAATATAAAATTGTTTCTTGATATTTGGTGTAATTTATTACAAGATTATATTGAACTATGTGGGGATATAGCTCGACTCAAGAGAACGTTTGTTTGTTTTTTTGTTGGCAGGGATGCTGTGCCGAAGCAATGCTGCGGCCTGGGATCGCCACCGGTTCGCTGGTCGATTCTCGGTGTCGGAATAGTTGGTCTCGTCTGCGCCGCAGCCGGAGCACTTCTCGGTGCCCTCAGGGCTACTGGCCGAGATCATATTGCCGTGTCCCTCCTCATGATCGGTAAGATAATTATGTCTAGTCGAGCAACAAAAATTTATATATTTTTAAGAGCGCGTCAAAGATAAAAGTACACCCATTACGTGTACGGATGTTCGAAAGATGCGATCGTTCCGTCGTCGAAAAGTCATAAAAAATAAATATTATTCAAAAGAGGCAAAAAAACGGGTGGGATTCAATATGTCGAATAACTGAATTGTAGAACGGTCGATATTTCGAAATTTTTAAAGTTGTGACATCAGTTTGGAGAAAAATAAGTAATTCGAAGTTCTTATTCCCGATTGACTATTCAGCAGATTGCGCGTTTAATCAAAAATTCCTTCTTTGAATTCGTATTTACCCGAAAATATATATTTCAATAGTTTTCATTTCGAATGCAATTTTAACAGACCATCCGAATGTCAAAAGTTCATATTTTCGAATTCAAAATAGAGAGTAATTGTTTTACTGACAGACCAGAATTATAGAGTAGCAAAAAATCAAAAGTGAATTTTTCGAGCCTACAAAACTTATGCGGAATAGCGATGGCTCGAAAAGGCCAAAGTCAAAATGGCGATGTTTAAAATTCGAGATCACCGGTCTGAGTGAATAAGTGAGCGAGTGAGACGCGTGTATTTGGAGCTCCACTGCATTTCTTCATTTTAATCGATCGACTTTCTAACGTTTCGCTATTTTGACTGTTCGACTTTTTGGTGTTTCAGTATTTCAACCTCAGTAATATTTGGTCTTTCGTTATTATATTTTCAAAATTGTGAATTTTCACAATATCGCTGACTGTAGTAATTTATGAATCGAAAGAGTGATAGTCGAATTTTCGAAAAATCGATATTTTAGTCATCGTCCTATGGGCGATTGTTACATTCTATTTTCGTTGTAAACGTGCTTCGAACCTTGCAGTTTCTACCTTTTATTTATTTTCGACATTCAAAGCTCTAGTCGAATTCATCTGTCTCCAAATTATCATTCGAAGTTTATAAACTCGAGATTTTAGCTGTTCGAAATTTTAGTCATTCCAACATTCGATCCCCACCCAAAAAAACAAACAGGGAAGTGTCGTTTTTCTCGTAACAATTAGTCCGATGTTTGCTCAATTATTCATCGTTATGCTAAAATTATTCCGAGTTTATTTTATAAGAAGAAACTTTTATTCTTTCCGTTGAAATAATGAACTACAATTATTTTATCGTAAAACTATTACGAGCTGATTTTCTTTCATTGCATCATTTGTTGCGAGCTTCCACGCAAATGAGGCCGCCGTTCGAACGAACAAATTTTCCGTATCCTGCCTCTCAAAGCTTATAAATACCGCATGCGAAAAGCGATTTTCATATTTATTCAAGAATTTATTGACACATTATCGATCGAAGGTTTCCAGTGTACAATTGACCATGGCACACAGAAAACTGGAACATTTGTACCAAACGGATTTGTCAGTTATCCCTGTTGAATCACCTTTCGTCACCTTAGTATCGACGTGTGTGTACGTCGATACTAAGTGGGGGGAACAAATACGGTTAGGCCTTGTTCTCACCATAGTCAACGAAACACGCTTCGTGAGGCAAATCATTGAAAGAGTTAAAAATCTCGAAAAAAAAAACTCAATAGGTTTGTTCAACAGTGAGTAGCGAGTCACTCTCGAATAGTTTTGTTATGAAAAACATTGACGAGCTCTCAGTCGATGATCGTCGATGAGAACGCGCAGGGACACTTTCACGAAGTGCGCATACTGCATTATCACGAGTCATATACGAATTTCGAAAGGATAGCATCAATTAACCACACGTAATTATTCTATGACACGTTTATGAAAAATCCAACAAACAAATTAAAAAAAAAAAAAAAAAAAAAAAAAAAAAAAAAACGAGTTTGATTTCTCCATTCGGAAAAGCGACGATTCATTGTGAAACATTTCTGCTATAACGCGATTAATTTGTATTCCACGAGGGAGTATAAAAACGACACCGAATGCGCGCAAACCTTCTTTGTGACGCGCACATACGCATTTGCTAGCTCTAGAGCCAGCTGATTTTTACGTACGACACGTGTGTTTTTATTGCGTTACTTATTACGTGAGAATTCGCTCTCTCTCTCTCTCTCTCACGCAAGTACGCGCACACACTGTTGTTCATGCTCTACGTTCCATCTTATACGTCTCCCCCGAGCGAAATTCAGCCTCGCTCAAGTTGAGTTTACCATACGAGATGGAATACGGGTACACTTGATTGTTTTAGGCATCGCTACAGCTTAGAGACCGCGACGTCATTAAGTATTTATGTGACAATCTCAAGGTGACGAATCATCAGCATTTTTTTTGTTTTCTGTCTTTAATTTCATTTTTTTATGCGGTTCTTACTACCGTGTGACTCGGGACGAGAAACTATAAAATAAACGACTCTTCGTAACGCCTGGATATTGCAATTCTTTCGTAACCGTGACAATATTATCTGAGGAAATATCGCGCGAGGGATTCTGCAAAGATTCACAGCAGTAAATGTTTTTTTCGTGCCTCTTCGTTTTTTGTTTACTCGTACTATTCACGGCCTGGTGTTTCCGAGAGGCGATCCTCTTTTTTTCCTCTCTTTCTCTGTTCATGTTTATCGACTGTGCCAAGATTTCCCCCTTGGGACGGACGGAAAGAAAACACATCGAGCTCTCGCTCGTTGCTCGTTCTTCCATGAAATTACAGAAAAGTTTTAGGAGGATCTACGACTCTTGTCTTTTTCGTTTTTATTTAATTTTCTCTGGGAATATTCTTTTAATACGCAAAACAACTGTACAATATCGCGGAACAATGATTTTTTCGAAATAACTCATTGCGCCCTCGTTGTTTATTGGATTCTTCTTATGCATTTTAATATAGGATCACACGCTTCGTCCGTTTAGAAATTTCTAAAGCATCGTAACATCCTTTCCCAAAGGCTCGACTCATCCGAATTGAATTAAATTGTAGCCCAGCGCAATTATTTTGGAAATCCAACGAATCATTTACTTTAAAATCATAAAAATAAAACTGTTTCGACTTCCACCGCTATTTTTCTCCTGAGACCCTTGTCACATTTTTGTTAATGGCTTCAGTAGAGCTTCAATAGTTGACGTGAGTTTTTTTCTCATATTTTTTGTTCGTCACGACTTCCGGAGCTCGGAAAAAAAAAAACATTTTAGACATCGGAATCGAATCGCTTCGAGTTTGCAGAAAAAAATGGCGGATCCGTAATGAACATCCTTCAATATGCCAAAGCGGTAAATAAGAAGCGAGCGAGCCTTATTTATCATCGGCTAGCACAAAAATCTATATACCAACTTCAATCTCTGTATCCTGCAATGTGTACAGCGAAGGAGAGCAAAGGAGATCGTTCTCTCGGTTGAAGCAGCGAAAGAAAGATAAAGAAGAAGAAAAAAGGAAGGAAAAAATGAGAGTCAGGCAGGCGGGCTTGCGGTCGTTTTGTACGTTACTTTCTAAACGCTAAACTCGAGCCCGAAGTTGTAGCTCGTAACCTGCGACCCGGAGAATGCGCTGCCGTTCACAATGGACACAGTCGGTGATCGCGCCTCCAGTTGCTTCGAATCGGCTTCTCTGGTGCTGCCTCCTTTTTTTTCTCTCTTTTTCCATGTATATTTTCTTTCCTTTTGTACTCCCCACCACCTTTAATCTCTCGACATATATCTCGAGACGTTGGGTTCACTGCAGCGTTGCCAATCCGTAATATGATTTTCTTACATTTACGATTATATGTGCCTCGTATGGATATCGTTTATTATGGCAACACTAATCCATACAGATTCGTACTGCCGTTGCTCTGCTTACGTTCCTTTCTCGCGAGAATGGCCAAAAGCTTGGTGAATTTTATTTTACGTGTATTATTATTTTAATTATATTTATCCCTATCTCTAATCGTTGTTCGGCGTTATAAATTTTCTTTGTTCCTTCGATCATTCGATTGACATGAGACGCGGGAGTTGATAGTCGTTTCTTAAACACCGATGAAAGAATTTTGTTCGATTTTGATCGTCGAAGATCGTCGAACACACCGAGAGCGCTCCTGAAAAAGTTTGCTCTAGACTCTCGGAAAAAACTAAAATACTGGAAATGTAAGTTCTTGAGCCGAAACAAGGTCAAGTGATTCCTTGAGCGAATTAGTTACACGCTTTTTTTCCCGCCAATCCCAAGTTTATTGTGTGGTTAAAAAGAAGGAGAAAGTCGAAAGGAAATATTATTCTATTGAGAATTCATGATTTTGAGCAAGTTTACGGTTGCCTTTCAATTTGGCCGATTAAAATTACGTTGGTAACGTTTTACGTTTACAATAAAGTCGACGAAAGTACGTATGTGTTCGGTCGCGCCTTGTGGTCGCGACTCGAATCCATGTAGATGATAGATATATACGCAGTAGAATAAAATATGATGTGTTTGGAGGAACGTACATATATTGGTATGGGTGTTCACGAAAGAGAGTGAACAGGGAGGGGGGAGGGGGGTCTCGTACAAATGTCTCAAAGCTTGGGTACACATAAGAGTACTTTGAGCCAAGTGCAAGGCGGCTCTCGTTTCTTTCACTTTGAAGGTTTTTCTCGACGATATAAAGAGTTCGTAATTACAGCGCCGAGAGAGTGGATCCTCTCCTACTCTGTCTACACTATATCTACCATTTTCTCTTAGTTTTTCACTTGTTAAAAATTTTTTGTGATTCTTTCTCACGTTTTTTACGACCGCTTGCTCGTAATGTTCTTATGTACTTTTATTTTTTTATTTTTTCACTCAGGCATAGGAGTAGTTTTGGTGACCGTCAGCGCTGTCGCATGGCGCGTTACGAGTCGAGAAAATTGTAACAGCTTCTTCGGTTTCGCGGGTATCGCAGGTCGGATACCACCTGCAGCAAGACCCATGCATCCTTACGCCGCCATGATTTATCCGGAGTTTCAGTTCAGGACGCCGCCACCCAGTTACCAGGTGAGTCATCTCGTTGTGCCATTTTTAATTATGATTTTATATTTATATCGATCAACGTTGGAGAAAATATCGAAAGAAATCGAGTTTAATATGCGCAATAAATATTTATTTTTTCTTTTAATGATTGTAGGCAAGTATGCAGGAATACAGGTTACGATTATTGTTGCTGGATCGACTGCAGCCAACATCATCGCCACCGCCAACGTACAGATCGAACGCTCCCAGTATAGTAACTCCGGCGTGTACGACGAGGGAAAGCCGACCGCCGAGTTATTGCGGTCGTGTTAACGTCACACCCACAGCGACCCTGGCAACCTCGAAGAAGGACGCAAATCTCGTAAGAATCGTACAGACTGAATCGGAACCGGTGATTTTGAGCGGCGATCAAACCCCACCGATCGCTGCTGTTGAAGTTTTGGCTCATTTGTAAACAAAAAAAAAGGAAAGAAATGGGAGAAACTTTGAGCACGAAGAGAGCACAGGAGAACGTTTGGGAGAAAAAGAAAAAATAGTCCAAGTTGACAGCCAGCGATTCTGATGGTATCAAATATGCAAACAACGTTTTTTTCCTTTTCTTTTAGCACTTTTTATCGAATAATTTGTGTAAAAAATGTTGGAAAACGTATTTTTGCCGAAGTTTGGCTGCGTTACAAGAGTCAACCGTATTTTCACCAGCAAGAGCTCTCAATAGTACTTTCTATGGCTACAAAAAATCGGGCCAATCGCATTATACCATTGAATTGGAACCGCTCGACGTATGACAGCTTGCGATAATAAATGTCCCGTCAATTTATCGACTTTTACGTAGCACAATAAAGTAAGCTCCAAGTTCGTTCACGTGCATGAATTCATGTGCAATGTTCTCATGATCGAAACGAGAAACTTTCAACACTGATCAGTTCACCGGAAACGTTATCGACCACTGGACGATTTTTTTTTTTTTTTGCTACATTGTCCATGTGTGGAAGAAGGAGGAATATTGGGAGTTTCGAAAAATAATGTTCGAAGCTCTCATAAACAATTCGCCAAAAGCTCAAGAATATCGAGAAAATTGGATAAACAAATTTCTTCCGGTACACGACAGTTTTGCACATTTCTCTTATTAATGAGACATTTGCAGGACTGCAAAAATTGCTAGACCGCGACAGTGTCATTTGTGCAATAATATTGAATCCGTTGTAATTGGAAAGCGTTTTTTCTTACTTCACGGAGGAGGAAAAAAGTAGTGTGAATTTACCGAAAGAATGTTCATTCTTCTTCTCTTTCTGACGCGTCTTCCAAGCGTGTAGAATCTGCCGAGACACGTTTCGTTAGCCATACTACTATGCTATATTTTATAGCTTATAGATAAGAGATTAATTTTTTCAGATTGAATATACTAGCCACGAATAATGTAAATATACGATAAAAGATTAGTATATTCATTTGGAGGTTAGTTAACTGAACGCGTGAAAATCCTCGAGAACAAATTGTAAACTTACAACGCGAGAGAATATTCGTTACAAATATGCATTGTGCGTGTGCGCGTGTGTGTGTAAAATATATTTTTCAAATTGAAAAGCTTGGCAATTGGTTGAAATTCGCGAAAAATCTATCCAGTTTTCTCTCTACTTATACATATATCTCTCTTTTGCCTGTCGTACATCGCGTAATTAAAAAGCGTGAATAACCGTCGCCTTCGTGCTCTCTTGTGTTCAGCGTAAAATAATACTTATCGGCCGCCGCCGGGGCGTAAACCGTGCAGTAACAACGTATAAAATTCATATTAAAACCGTATACTCTCGTTCTCGTCTCATTCATGCGAAAACGCCACTTTCAATCTTCAGATTGTATTCCCCTTTTTTTGCCGACTGACGAAAGCGAATTTTATTTACGAGATATTTAGCCATGAAATAAAAAAAAATTATTTTCAAACACTTTTGGTTTGCTTGAGATTCCTTCTCAGATATTTGAATTTTGATTCAAAAGATTCGAATCGATGAGCCATGGAACGAATCTCTTCTTTCGCTACTATTGTACTCCGCTCTCACTCTTCAAAATGCGTTTTTTCAACGGCTCTGACAAAAGAATAATTTTTTTTAGTGCTATAATAAGACGGTACACGGAGATCACTGCCCTATTTCGCTGATATCGTAAATGTACTGGTGTTTTAGAATCTAATATTCCCCTGCACCAATTTGTGTTCAATAAAATTCGTTCAAGCTATCAATTCAGTGCGAACGAACCGATGACATTTATTTTTTCGAATTCAGCTCCAACGATCAACCCTCCACTTTTTTTTTTATAGTGCAAAACACGAGTAAGGATACAATTTCGATGCTTATGGAAAATTATTTGGACAAAAACGTATGAAAAGCACGCTCGATTATGGGAACAGTAGCTTTAGGCAGGCAAAATAAAAAGGTCGAACGCCTTTTTTGGATTTATGAAAACGATGAGTGTCGAAATCGAAAATTTTTGCGATCTCTGTTACCGATAAACGTACAACGTTGATGAATAGCCACGAAAATTGTTCGAACTTGAGTAAAGTGTTATTATTATCGTATTGCATTCCGTAGAAAAATGTTCAATTGTGTTTTTTTTTCTAAGAAAAAAAAAAAATACGTAGGAAATTCTTGGCGAAGAATTCATTGCACGATTCATAAAAATGTGGAACGAAGATAAGCTTCGGGGAAATAATTTTCCCAAGCGTCACCGTTACGACAACCCCGGGAAAATTTTTCTTTGTCTCGTTTACGATTTATGTAAATTTACAACGACAATTTCAGCAGGACAATACGAAAAAAGTAGGAAAAAAGTAGGAGAGATGGGAAAATTGCGCTTCTCGTCGAAGAGATTGATATTCGAGATTTTCGCTCGTTTCTTGCAGAAACAGCATATATATATATAGACCGTGCATAAACTGCTAAAATTTGTAGATAAACAATGCCAATTTAACGCAAAGAAGTTTTATAGTGGTCGATTAACCATGACACTACGTCTCGTACAACAGCCAAGAATATTTGTGCGAGACAAAATAAAAATGATAAGTTATTTTTATAAAGTACCGATTGGGACCACACGGACGAATAACTCTCGAAAAACAAATCACTCTTTACAAAGTTTTTCGAGAAACAAAAACGAATAAGTCCCGTCTGGAACTTTGAAAAAGATCCCGGTATATTATCGAAATAAAAAAAAATAAATTATTGCAGAATGAGTAAATGAATGATGAAAACGAGAGAGAATAAACCAAACTCGCAATGTTTCGTGATACGAGAATGATTTGTCGTTACTTAAGTGATCGATCGAATAAAAGTAGTTCCTTAATATTCGTAGGACAAAAGAAACTTGTATATTGATGGAGAAATAAATTTGAAATTTTATTTCCCCAATGATTTTTGGATTATTTTTCACTCTCGCCACATCCATAAAAAAAGGAAGGAAGGAAGGAAGGAGCCAACTAATTCATCTTCATTCCGAAACATCAATGCTTTAATATTATTTTTCTCATCGTGTAGGTTGGCGCATGGAAAAAAAAAATATACAAGAGAAAAATAAAATGATAAAGCATAAGATTATGTACACTGGTCCGATGTACGTGAATCAAATGACGTGCCCGTTCAATCGTTAAAAAAGAATGAAAACGAATAAAAAGTATTTGTAACGGGTGGTGCATTGATTGGGATGGGGAAAAATTTTCAATTTATATCTAGCCTTTGACTAGCCTCCGATTGTGAGCTTCCTCGTGATCGTTGCTGCGTTCACCACATGTGCGTTTCTCGAATTTCACTGATTATATGACCAGCTTGCGTCAATGCCTGAAAAAAGTGCGATTTTAATAAAAACACAAATTTATTGACTGATTGATATGATCGAAGTCAATTATTTATTTGGTTCAATAAATTCGGTTTTGGTCGAATTCATAAAATTAATTTCTTTTCGTTTGGATACGAAGATTACTAAAAAAAAAATGAACTCGTACAATTCACAATCGATTTGTAAACTATTTTTTTTAACTCATCGCGACTATTCATATTAAACTCAGCTCGTTATTAGTTATGGGTTTGCTAGTAATAAGAAAATCGTAAAAAGTGAACGAGAATACTTACTTTGAGCATATCACCAGCTTCTTTACGTCTAACGGCAATGTGCTCGCTTTCATTGAGCAAAGCTTCGGCATGATCGGATTTGTACAGATGAGTAACAAGCTCGCTCTGCAAATTATCCTTAACAAAATTAACAAGAAAATGCATAACTGCTTTAGGCACGCTGTCCTGGATTGATTTACGAACGATGTAGAAGTAAGATTTGATCAGTCGCTCTGAAAATAAATACAAATCCATTTTCAAAATACTCTTTTTGTTGTTCAGTGATTTTTTACTGGTAGAAAAAATGGATGGATTGGGGCTCGGGAGAAGGTTCATTTTTTTTCTTACCAATAACGTCGCAATCGCGTTGTTCTCGTTCGCTCAACTTTCGTGACGTCTGCATCGGTACCTCGGGCAAAAGATTAACGGGTTTTTGCTGCGGCGAGCCTTTTTGCAACATGTCGACGGGTATGCTGTTTCCTCCTGGATAAGGCGAAACCGCACCATCACGATTCCTTACAGGTGAATTGTCGGCGGTATTGACGCTCTCGGAACGTCCTTGCGGCAAAAGATTGCTCAGGAGCCAATGGTTCTGTTGTACTTGCTGCTGCAATTGTTGCTGTTCTTTTTTTTCATCAGAAATAATTTCGTCACGACCGTTTGTCTGTTTTGCATTCTGTAGTAGAAAAGTCGGATAAGAGAAGCAATCGATCGAGTGTAAAAACCAATAATGACAGAGTTATGCTAAAAGTATGTTTACTCGAGTGAAGACAGTCAAAAAATAAGTAATCATCATGAGTAAGAGTACATAAAACACTTACATTATCATTTTGTCCAGAACTTTGTCCGGGCAAAGGCCCATTGGCATTTACCATGTGACGTCGACTTTGATGTTTCGGCAACTCGTTTTCAGCGCATTTTAGCAACGATGATACGAGAGCAGCGTCTTTGTGAAAATCGGGATGTTTAGTATTTATGTACGCCAATTCAATGGCAACGAGATTTTCAACCATTGCATTGGTCGTTGGTAAGCGACGTCGCAAAAGATGTGTTACGGTGTCGACGATCCGTTCGTGAAGTTTTGGAAATCGCAACATTTCTTGTTGCACTTCGGTGCCGCAATGTTGTATAATACGTTGCATTTCCTCGTGAACGAGCTCGACGCAACGTAATGAAGGTTCTTCGAGACGACGGATCTGACGTTTAACAAGCAATTCGAAGGAAACCTCTGGTACGAAAAGGGCGGGTCTCGGACCCGTTGCGTTTCTTATCGCCGTGAGAATGTCCATTTTCGTCAGTCCTGCCAACGGATGTATCGAATCCAAAGTTCTTCCAAATGTCTCGTGGAATATGTAACATATTCTTGCGCCACCACATAATTCTGTTGTCTCGATGTTCCTTGCTGTGCCTTCGATCGTTGAGCAATAGCTGCTCGCAAATTTCGTTATTATTTGCAACAACGTTTGGCTCTTATCCGAGACATCGTCTCCGTAAGAACTCAACAGGGTTTGAAATTGCGAGACCATTACATTCACGCGAGTCTAATGACACAAAAAATCATTCGCGTGATGTGAAATATTATTTTTATTATCGACCTTTGATCTCTACTACAAGGTCCAATACCACCCTCAATTTTCGAGTAAAAATCTTTATTTTGCCATCTTGAAACATTCCAATCCATCAAAGTTTTCATCAATCATTGTTCAGAGAATACGATTATAATACCCAACACCGTTCCTTTCGTCTTTGAAAAATCAATAAAAAGAAAAAATGGAGTACAATAAAATGTTATTATGTAGCACATAGGTTGTTTTAGACCCCGTTGTAGCATTTACGTACGCTTGATAGATTGTTGTAATTGTCCAGCATGAAAGAAAAAAAATGTCACAACAGTACCTTAAGGTCTGGAAGGCAATCTCGAATATGATGCATAAGCAGACGATTGAGAGTTTTAGCAAGATAGGGAGTCCCATTTCTGTTGGCAAGCGTAGGATATTTTCGTTGAAGAAATGCTGCCTCGTCCTTTAACGCGTCCTGTATTGTCTTATTGTTCATTATATCTTGTTGAGAACGATTCACTACTCCGATAATACCAAGTTTTACGGGTATTACACGTCCGCATAGAATATCGATTGCATCGGTTCCTGAATAATGCAAAAATTGATTATTTTTTCTTGTTAATTTAGTGCTGACTCATTTAAGTACTACCAACAATAAATTTTTTAATCTACCTGCATCCATGAGATCAAGTTTAGTTACTACAGCAAGAGTGCGTCTACCATCGGGATCAACGTCTTTGCTCAATTTTAAGCTTTCGCTGCAGGCCATGTCGGTGTTAGCAGTGACAACAGCCAGTATGATAGAATTAGGATTACAAATATATTTGAGGACCAATTGTCGAATTTGTTGTTCAATGTCCTCGGGTTGATCGCCCACAGGGACTTTGGTGATACCAGGAAGATCGATGAGTGTCAAGTTGACAACAGAGGCAGAATATATTTTGAGATTTATAGGTTCGGGACAAATGCCTTTATTGTCACCTGCCATGCGATCGGTTTCAGCATCAATTTCCCTGCGTATGTCATTGAAATCTTTATAAATACGATTTTTAGTGTGGAGAAAAGTTCCCCATTCAGCAACGTCTAAAGTTCCATCTTCGGCGCTACGATGTTCTCTGTCTTCTTTTGGCGTGTAAACTAATTGAAGAACAAGGGGTCGTCGAGTAACTATACCAGTTCCTCGAGGTAGAAAAGATCTACCAACTAGACTTTCAATGACCGAGGATTTTCCGGAACTCTGATAGACAAAAATTATTATGCAAACAGTCAAACAGACAGTCAGAGTACGTAAACATTGATGACTTAAAATTGAAATATTTTATGGTAATAAAAAATCACAAACAGCCTGCAAGTTCTATCGACATCTATTAGAATATTTCATTTGATGATAATAATATTGGCAGAGAAAATAACGAACTAACCTGAGTTCCAAGTACAACAATTTGAGGCAATTGTATAGCATCGGCACCCACAGTATTGAACACATCTTGGAGTTTGTTTATTACGGGAATAAGTGCCTCCATTGTTCTCACAGGTCAATTATTAATCGAAACGAAGGAAAAAAAATATTTTCCCTCCCCCCGTTTCGCGTCCTCACTTCTTCAACAACGATGATTTATTCGCCACTTCACTCGTTCTCTCCCCACCCTCCGTTACTTTTGCTCACACGCTCACGGTATTCTGTAGCCGAGGCAAAATTTTTCGAAACGCAAAAATTCAAAAGGTTGGTGTTGTTATACGATTTCAAATGATAGGAAAAACACAATTTGACTGGCGATATTCACTGGTGTACAGTTTAATGACCATTGAAAAAAAAGAATGTATCAAGGGGTGCGTGTGCCATGCGTGAATTCGCGACGATCCGCGCGCAAACTCAACAGGATCGCACCCCGCGCGAAAGTTCGTTTGTACATTTATTTTTTTTTTTCTTCACCTATATATATATTATACTTCTATTCCTTATTCTTATTATGTCATCCTCCTTCTGCCCTGCCGGCTGTGCTGCACACTCTAATTTAAAAATACAACGCTAGGAGGCGTTTTTAATGGTTTTCATTGCACACCAACGGTTTATGCACCATATGACAGAAATTTCGGGTAGGACGGAGATTTTCCTAAAATGGCGGAAAAATTACTAGGGCTTAAGAACATAGCCTAACGTCAGGATGTAGTTCCGGACGATAAGCAGAGATGTCACTATGGTCGTTTTTATCGGTAAAAAAGATTCAGCGGCCGACAGACGACACGGGTTCTCAACTTTGTTTAATCGGCAATTTCATAAAATTTACGGTGTGCAATTATGTTGTTATTGTATTTTTATTGAATTTTCAATATTTCATTTTCAAGAACGGGCTTATTATTTATCGTCCGTTTATTTCTTAAATTCTCTTCTTTCACTTACCTTTACAACGGTTTTCGCACTAAAAATATAATCACGAAACTAATAAGTCCTTTATTCGACTATCAATAAAGTTGAGAACCCGTGTTGCCTGTCGGCCGCTGAATCTTTTTTACCGACAAAAACGACCGTGGTGACATCTCTGTTTACCGCCCGGAACTACGGTTAGGTGGTTCTTGAGCCCTAGTGATTTTTCTTCCGCCATTTAAGGATTGAGGACAATCTCCACTACCCGAACCTGGGAAAAACACGGGCACCAGAAGAAATTGATAAAGCGGTTTTTCTTTTATAAAAATTATTCCATCATCGTGGATGCGCTGCAGATGCTTAAGATAGATAAAACTAGGATTCATTTTCAACACATGCGTCATCCATTACACCCTATTGTCTTATCATAAAAACTTTTCAACACTGAGGGCGGGTTGTTCCAACTTCTAGGTAAGCCTATCGGACAGTTAAAGATCTACAAGTCAATGCTTTTACTCGCCAGATAAGCTACCTAAAAGTTGAAACAACCCGCCCTGAATAACTCTTTCTGATTATATAATCACTGAATTTTTGGGTATGGCGCATATTACCCACCGTGCATATTCCCCATTGAAATTTTGCATTGGCTTCACTGGGCTTGAACACGAAGATTCATAGAGAGGCATGATACTAATAGAAAATATTTTTCTGTTTTATCATTCGTTATAAGTATTAATGAATATGTAGTATACAGATAGAGCGTCGGGTTGTATTTTTTTGGAGTCAGCAGCGCTGATCACTCGCTAATTCAAATATTGAAGTGCTGCATGAGCACTTGAAGAAAAAAGATACGACGACAGAGATTCTTAACTTTGTTGACAGTCGAGTAAAGACACATTTACATCTTTACCAGAAAAATTTTAACGAAAATTTGCACAACTACCACCATGTATCAACTCTGCAAAACATTCTATTCGTAAATCTATAAATCGTAACGACTGTATCATGAAAATAAATAATATGAAAATATTATATCTAACGGTTCATTATTTGAAAAAAATACTTCCATGAAATATCCAAACGTCATCCTGACGTTCACGTGTTTTGATCATTCAATCGGCAGAATGTCTACATTTGTAACATGAAAATCGTCTTTCATATTTCGCGCATTCGTATTTAAAAAAAAAAATCGTTGGTGTATGGTGTAGTTACTCACGGTTACAGGAACGAGCCTCGATCTTCTTCCTACCTTTTTCTCTCGCGATCCTTGCGATCTCCGTTTTCCTCGACGATCCTCTCCCTCTCCGTCTTCCTCCACGATCCTTTTGCTTTCCCGCCTCTGCCTCTACGACGATTCTCTTATCCTGCTCCGTGGTTCTGATCATAAAGAACTTTCCACATATTTTCAACACACTTCTCTTCCAATGTTTTTTCGTCCTCCCATGTTGCAATTTATCATTTCACCTTTAACTTTTTTTATCACTTCACCGTATCGCAGAAAATCGTAATCGCGATTCATTATCACAAAGTTATATTTCCGCTGGTCTTTTTTTCGAGAACGAACATGGGTTTTTATTCACCAAAAGTTTAACTTTATACCGACGCGAGAGAAAAAATTCGTTATTTAATTGTACGACCGATTGAATACGAAAATTAACATAAACGAAAAAAAATATCCCCATTTTCAGGGAGGGCTCTTCTTTACCTACTCTTCCCTAGGTTTTTTCCCCAGAAAACCATTTTTGCGCAAATGGATAAGCCAATATGTCGAGTAACAGCAGAAACAATTGTAGTGACAAAGACAAAACCTGTACCACCGTTTCATAGAGAATCGAGTGTGCCCGCGTGCGTGCACGCGTGGTCAGTTGCTCGCGTCCTATTGTTAGCATTTGACTAGTAAAAACTATTCGTAATGCTATACATAGCTGCGGTTATACGCGTTGCGTGCATTGCTTAGCGTGCAGCGTTTGCAACTCCGACTTATCTGCATGGAATCTTGCCTGCGCGACTTCAAAGTGATACAGAAACTGTATCGAGCTCGGAACTGTGTCAAACTATCCACTATGGAGTAGATTTACTGACTGTCCGTCTTCGCTTGCCGACAACCCCATGGCATGCATGGCTTTAGGACCGTGCGTTAGGTGCTTTGCTTTGCGTTGCGTTGCTCGGGGTATGCTTGCATCTTAGCTCGCTTGCGGACACGCGCGCGTGCGAGCATACACAAGACTCTCGAAGCTATATTACAGGCGTCACAAAACTCTTTCTGTTACTGGCCCTTGCCTCGATACTATTTTTCACGAATTACCAAAATTTTATAAATACTCATTCATGTGCAAATTTTGTAATAATAATAACATCGAGTTCGAGGACTTCCCTATCGGCTTATTTATATAGTTGCGTCAAAAAAAGGAATCTCAGAAATTAAAGAAAAAAAATGTATATTGACAAGGAGCGAATCATTATTTTTTTATTAAATTTCAACTTTAATATTCGTTACGTTGTGTTTTCGTGTCTTTTATCGATTCGCACGATCTTAAGTTCTTTTATTTTGTACTTTAGATGACCGATCAGTTGCTTCAGCGAGATTGAATTTACTGTTAAAATTATGAAATAACTGTTAAAGCTACAATAATTGATAAAATTATGACCGCTACCAATTTTTATTGGTTTCTATTTTATTTGTTTATCGATTGATTGAAAAAAATTAAATCGTAAAAAAACGATTATTTTAGTCATTCAGGATAAAGTAGGATTCCATGTGTCGTATTTCGTGCCCCGTTTTCTCAATGCACTGGAATGTACAATGCGTAGCGATAACGGCACGCTCACGTTCCGCGCCAGTCCCCACCCTACGCCTACGGGCGGTGAGTGAAGCGAAAAGCGAAACGTGTTGTGCCTCTCTCCCGGACGGAGCTCCCCCTTCCTGTGCGTGCCGAGCGGGCCGAGCGACGTCGTGAGTGAAGCGAATCATGTTGCGCCTGCGCCTCTCCCCTGTCTCGAGCTCCGCCCGGTGTCCGCCCCCCGTCTCCCCTCTCTCCCACTGGCTGACCGAACGCCTCTATACCCACTCTGCTCTGCTACTACTGCTACGCTATAGCCGCTATAGCGAATAGTCCAAACACGACCAAGCGTAACGCGTGAAAACGTAAACACGTGAAGAACGAAAACAAACTGAACGAATTATCCAAAATCCATTCGTAAAAATTCACCGATTAATTGCCATAATTATCAATGCACAAAATTGTATGTACCGAACCGTTGAATACGTTGAATAAATTATGATCATCCATTAAAATTATACATTATTTGTGGCACTCTAATATTTATATATTAAGGTATTTTTATCAAATTTTAATTAATATTTTTTTATTTGCGACATGGCGATTAGGAATTTGCGCCGTGCAAATTCCCCATCGCCATGTCTATATTATTTTGACGATTGTTTTTCCATTGATTTCTATATATTTTTTTGTCGATTGGGAATTTGGACGGCGCAAATTCCCCATAGTTCATCTTTTGTTGTTCACAGAGAGATTAATAACAACTTTTATCGTTTTGAATCTCGGCGTACACATTCGTTGAACAGAGACGCGATATCATATAGTTAAACGCAAAATTCGTGCTTCACTAGACAAAAATTCCGACAGATATACATATAATGTTATATTATATATACATGGATGTACATATGTTCAAAAATGTTTCTTGATAAACAAAAGTGAATATAAATATATTCGATTCATCAAGTCACATGCTAGTGCATAACTGATGTACGTATATGTGAATATTTATTATTCCCGTAATAAAAATCCAACGTGATTTTCTTTAATCGTACTAATTCATAATCAAGTGCTCATGCAGCACTTCAATATTTGAATTAGCGAGTGATATCAGCACTGCTGACTCCAAAAAATACAACCCGACGCTCTATCTGTACTAAATTCATTAATACTTATAACGAATGGTAAAACAGAAACATATTTTCTATCAGTATCATGCCTCTCTATGAATCTTCGTGTTCAAGCCCAGTGATGCCAATGCAAAACTTCAATGGGGAATATGCACGGTGGGTAACATGCGCCATCCCGAATTTTTGTTACATTTTATATTTCGTTTGTTTTGGAGGAGTTGTTGAAAAAAGTGGTGATGATGGTTGCTTTTTCACTTGATGAAAAAACACCTTAATTCCCTATATCCTCTTTTACGAAATTGATGATGATGGTGGTGCATGGGCCTCTACATCTCTCTCTCTCTCTCACTGCATGCGTATATGTACACAAGAGGAATGGTCAATGTGAAGATTTCCGATGGTACACTAGGGCGCTATTGTACATTTGTGTATATATTTACGGTTACGCTGAGACCGCTGAGAGCTCAAAACTTTACGAGTGTATTACTTCGTGTGTAGTACTCATAAAATATCCGTTGCTCATTTTATATATATATATACTTTTTTGTAACAAAACGTTTTAACAATAACGACGATTGTCTTTACGAGCTATATTCGTGAAGTTCCCAACGAAGTACCAGTGTTTTTTGTTGTGTATGAAATAGTGAATGAAGGAACCAAATTATCAGTTTTAACGAAACGAATAAGAGGAATTACAGTGGTCTATGGGTGGTGACGAAAAATCGCGTCAGATCTAACTCGATATATTCGTTGTGAATACATAGTAGATACAATACATATATATATATATATATTTATGTGATAAATATATAATTTTATTACACAATCATGGATCTCGCTGGACTCTATGAATCTCGCTGGATTCTATAAATGTAGAATATTTTACACATGAGACACGAGGGATACAGAGTCAGGATACTCTGACAAAACGAGCTTGTAATATGGGTAAGAAATTAATGTATACGTTCAATGTATTTTTTAGATTACAAACTGATTGCTGGAAAAAAAGAGTATAGAATTACCGTATTATAAACTCTAATATTTTTCAATTACACTATTGTTAAAAAAGTAAGAAATGCATCAATTCAACCTCAAATTATTCAAATTTCATCTACAAAAATACGTACTGCAGATGAAGAAATATTAGATTATATATTGAAAATATTACGAGGCTTAAAGAATTAAATTTTAATACAAAACAATGCTTTCTGATGGAAATTAGTGATGGCCGGTACAGCACCAAGTCCAGCAACGGATGTATCCTTATCAGCAAGGTTACAATGGCTACAACAGCGAAGAGAGCAGCTCCAAGAAAAGCTTGCTTTAAAGAACAGCGAGCTCAAAAACTTATGCCTCAGTGAGGCTGAACTGACAGGTGTATTGCCACCTGAAATACCATTAGAACCAGGAGAGAGTCCGCCAGCTTTCCGCAAAAGAGTTGGCACATGCTTAACTTATCCCCAGAATCTTATCAACAGGCTCAAGACTAATGAGGCGGTAAGTTAGATATCTAATCCACAATAGTACACTGATCATTCTCATAAAGTTGAACAGAATATTAATTAGATAATCATTACAAATTTGTAAAAATCATAGGAGGAGTCAGCGCTGGAATTGGAGCGTCAGGTCCAGGTTGACATTGCTGAAACATCACTCAGGAAATTGAATGATCTTTCGGAGAGTAAAACGGTGCGTCGTAAACATCGCTCCATATATCAACAAAGCCAGAGAAGACTGAGAGAGCTTGATGCTCGTTTGAGCTTCATACGTCAAGCTTACGGTCGTATCCAAAGACAATCGAGTACGACTCCACTCGAATCCTCCTCTTATTCCTGTGTCGACGGTGCTCAATTGAATGCTAAACACCGGACAAAAAAGCCCCGGCCACCGCTAGATAGTCCAGGTAATTCGGCGCAATGAATATTAGCCAAATTGGGCAAATATTTGATTCACAGAGGAACTTGAACTATTATCAGCTTCCAGTTCTATTCAAATGTTTTGCCAATCTGAAATAATTGTATTGATTTTTTATTCAAGGATACGACCCAAATGGTGCAAAAACGTTATCTCCTCGAAATATTCTTCAAGAGAGTGGCGTAAGTTTAAGTCCATTAGGAATAGAGACTCAGTTACAAAATCAGACATATCGACAGAATGCTTGGAGCCCGCGTAGTTACCGCACAGGATTGGTCGATGACGATTCCCCGACATTAAATTTGGCGTCAGACATTAGAAATTTCAATCACACACTGGTGGGGTCAAATTTAGATCCTCTCATCGATCGCACTCGTCGTAGAAACGTCAAATATCCAGAAAACGATTTAAACGATAATCACGATGTTTACATATTGCCAGAGCGTTATCGGCAACGGACGTATTCGCAGGGTAATAACGGGCCAATTAATCCGGTCGGCCCGAAATATTGTCAAGACACGGAGAGAACATATCGTACGATACCAAACACTTATACCGAGGAGGAACGACAAATGCGTTATCGTCAAATGCAACAAAAAAGGCATCTTGATGCACAAAATTCACGACAAAATATACCGGAACAGCAACACACAGTGCTGCTACACCAAAAGCCGCCGTTGCACCAAAGTTATTCGTCGAATTATCAACACCAACCGTATCTTGATAATCAACCTGCTTATTATCAATCGGACGAATATGTAAATCGTTTACAAAATCGTTACGCGACAATGCCGGACGAACAGAGAGCATCGCAACGTAAAAATTCGTCGCAGAGTCAAACACGTGCTAGAGACAGGAGGGAAACAGCTGCGACGCCTTTGAACAGACTGTCAAAGACAAGTTTGCAAGAATCAACAAGATCGGAGGGTCAACTCGCAGCTGGTTATTGGATACGTGAGAATGATGAGATAGTTTGGTGTCCGGAGGAACCTCGCAGCACTTCTAACGATAGATTCGGCAGTCTTGATCGTCGGAAGTACAGCGCTCAATGCAGTGCTCCTTACAATCTATTGTTACAAACAAAGGATCGTGGTGGGAGCCAAGAGGATAGAGAGAATTACGGGAGTCAGCACAATCATAATATTACAGGCACGAGAGATTATGTTTTAGGTTTGGCTGGTCCATCGAAATTTTCATCAGCATCAGCGGTAACGTCGCGTCATCCAAATTACAATTCACAGGTACATCAACAACAAATCGGTCCAAGCACGACGTCTTGCTACGAAACTATTTCACCGTCGCCACCACCACCACCAAGGGCCCTTCTAAGAACTCAATCTCTGGGAAGCGTCGAGACTTGGCAGCAACAACAGCAGAGCATCATGGGCAGCAACCCGGATGGTCTTCACCCTCGAGACATTTTACAAACGAGCAGCAGAGACGATACGATGACGCGTTCTCGTGTAAAAGAGAAAGAATGGTACGAGACCTCGATGGACTCGAGCTATTCGGCAAGTGGAACGATTCCAGCGGCTTACGAATACGTGACCGATCCGTCTCATCGAGAAATCGGACAATCACGAAAAATTATTCAACCTCCCTCCCCGCATCATGTCAAACCAATTATCGGTTCAACTCCTCCTCCAATTCCACCTCCGCTTCCTTCACCTCCATTACCATTGTCGAATTCCAGAGACATGGTCATTGGTCCGTTGGAACCTCGACCACAAAGACTTTATCCCCAACAACCACAACAACAACAGCAACCCCAGCGTCATCCTGTCTCTCCCAAAAGTCTGGAAATCCCCGCAGAGTCCAAACGACGAAACGTTCACGCTGTCGTAGACGAACAAATGATAAACACGAGCAACACGAGTGATCGCTCTCCTGACATTTGTACTATTGTACAAGCGGGTAAATATCAACCTTATCGCGAAGTTACTAAACCTTTTGAAATGTCAGATTTTTATAAATACTCAACAAAATATCGAAAAAGAAATGAAACCGCTACAACAAACAATCAAACCAGTGTTCCACCATCGAATGTCGAACCTGACGACGACGATGATGTTGCTTCGAGACGTCGTAACGAAACCGTTATCAGGGACGAAGATACTACTAATTTACTTCTTAATCCGGTACAACGTAGAATTTATGAACCTGTACAGAGAATGACTTGTCAACCTTACGGTAATTTAACGAGAAGACAGCCTATGGAAAATAATGAAGATAATGAGTGGCGAGGAACTACCATTAATCGTTCTTCTGCTGAAGATTCCACAGTTGTATAAATTAACAACAAAATCAAAAATCTTTTTTTTTTCAGTATGGGAGAGACAAATTTTGAATTTGAATGAATAGGATATGTTTTGATGATGCATCTTTAAATGCTTTGACGAGTTTTTTTTTAAGATCATACATTTCTTGCAAAATTACTATCAATAATTAGATTCCAATATAGGCGGTTCATTATTGCCGTGATAACACTGATAATCACGTTTATTAATACCAAATATGAAATTTCTTTTGATTTCAAGGTTGACAAATCTGACTTTTTTCCTCTCTCTAATTCACCACAGGATGACATCTATCTTTCTGCCTTATAAATATGTATTAATTAATTTCAACCGAGGTATCTATTAACGTGTACAATACTTACCGCTTTCTTTTGAGCCGATTTTTTCGACTCTAACATTTTTATTCAAAACGTGAATGGAAAAGAAAAGACACGTTGCCACGAAAAAGAGGCTATTTCGCGCGATTAATATATGAAAATACGTGATGACAAAAGATAGAAATTTTGGGAAAAATCATTTTCATTACGGCAACATTTTATTAAATTAAAAAAAAAAACCTTATGAACAGCCAATTCGGTGCCTTTTGATATTTTGTAGAACAGAAAAGCGTTACAAAAAAATTATTTACGTTTATGGCTAATCCCGCGTTATCATCCATAATGGATGAATAAACAATGAATTTTAGCGACTATAAATAAATATCGGACTATACATTTAAGTATATAAAAATAACATATAATTCATTCGCGAATCGAAGTGCCTTCGTTCTATGATAGACTCGTTAGAAGTGCTATGTCGTCGAAGACTGAATATTATTTCGAATGTACAAAAACCATTGTTAGAGAAACTTTTTGTCTAACGAATTTCGAAGGATATAAAATAAAGAAAACAAATGAAAAATTGTATACTGGATTTTTTTTTTTTTTTTTTTTTTTTTTAAGTTTAATACACGTCTATTCCAATAACAAAAATATATTGTTGTACGAAATGAAATCGAAGCCGGACATCGTCGAGTGGTGTGAGGTGATGAAACTTCGGGTTATTCGACCGTCGCGCTTATTCTACGTGATATAATATTGTAACAAATACACGCGAGATGACGAAAAACGAAGATTCTATTTGTATGTTGTATTACACGTAAAATTTTTGCGAAAATCTCAAATAGCCCGATTTGTGATTCAAGCAGGACACAATTGACTCTGCGGAAGCTCCTGAGTCTTCATTATTTTTTCTCTCTCGCTTTTTTCGCTTTTTTACAGTATTTCTTTTTTTTTTAACAATTAATATAAACTGGTTAACGATAAGACCGCTCCTATAATTATTCTATAAACGTCTATCGTCTTTGTCGTGGACCCTTTTTTGGGCTTTGTATCTTTTTTCTCTCAGTTTTCTTAGTAACTATTATATTTTCGCTTTTTGTATTATTTTTGGAATTTGAAAATTATCCTCACTTTTTTTTGGAACAAGACTTTTATTACTACGTTTTCCAGACGAATGAATAAATTAACGAGAAAAATAACGAAAAAAATGTCCGCAGGATACATTGCCAAATTTTTACTCTTCCCCCTTTCTTTCTGTTTCTCGCTTTTACTTTGCAGAGTGTAGCTAATGACAATAAATTGCGTGAGTGTATATTTGATAGTTAATATCGAAGTTCCTATAACATTCAAGTTGAAAGTTGACTTGTAAGTAAATTTGAGGGAAAAAAACAAGAGTTTACATTGGCCAAACTTAAACAATAATGCCGATGACTCGAAAAAATTTCATCTTTCGTTTGCTGTCTCTTTTTTTGCTAAGAGGGTTGTAAGAGTCTGTGGTTTATCGCGGCAGAAAACGACAAAAAAGCCGCGGAGCGCTCTCTATCGAACATGTAATATTGGTATTTGTTTTGTTTGGTTTTTTTTATCTTTTATAAAACTCTTACGGAGCACGATTGAGCGTTTTACAATCAGCTAGCGTGTTATAGCTAATTCTAGACGTTACAAATAGCAATTTCTTTTTTGTTGTTTTTTTCAAACTTTTTCTTTACTCTTACGAAATGCGACGGATTGCCCATTCATTTTCGGTGTTCTCTTTATTTTCACTATTCGCCCTTCTGTCCAAAAAGCGAGTTGTTTGACTGCTTTTTCTTTAATTTTTGTCAAACCCGAGATAATCATTTCCGTTTGAAAGTTTGAAGAGACGGAAGAAGAAATTATTAATGCTTATCACGCCTCATTGGCGTCTTTCCCCGAACGTGCAAAGAACTTGCCTACATTCATATAAATACCCTTCTTATTCCCGAAGAAAAACCCCTGTTGTATGGGAGGCAAAACCGCAATTAATAATCACTTGTTAACTGTGTATGTGTGTGTGTGGGCGCGCGCATTTCACGGGTGCGTGAGTGCGTTGGCTACGCGTGTTCGTATTTACGAATAAACAAGACTGCAAGCCAATATTTCCACGATTTTCAAGACTGATCAATGATCTGCCTTGCTTGTTCGATTTTCAATCCATTTGCGGCGAAAAAACTCCCAAAAAGTCAGAGCGCTTATCAATATTTTATCGCAAAGATATTTTATGATTTCTCGTTACTTAGATGAACAAGATTTTTTGTGGGTTTTGCTGCCTTTTTTGGTGGCGAATTGCATTACTCTTTTTATTTTCATTCATTTTTCAACACTTTCTAGTTTTTCCTTCTCATTTTGCCAACCTTATCCAGACCAGTCCGAATCTTCCGAGTCTGAGAACACAAAGACCACTTCATCACGGTCGTCCATCATGACCCATTGATTATCACGCACCTCCAAGAAATTCCACAACAAGATGTGCTGCTGTAAGATATTTTTTCGTCGTCATTAAAAAAATATTCAAGATAAAATTCGTAATTTGTAAAACTGTTGCAAAATCAGCCATGGTCAGATGGAATATAAAATTTTTACAATTAAAAGATTTTTATAACAATTGGAAAACGACATATTCGATTAAATACTGATATTTCAACATCAAGCTCTTTCACTTCTGAAGAAATGATTTCAATGAAACCAGGCCAAAGTTGCCACATATTATCAAGGCAATCGAGATTGGAAGCAACGTGTACCTCGTAAAAGTCCCAATCATCATCAGAGGGTGGATCTTGTCGAACTGGTGGACCAACGTCAGTTTTGGTGCCATCCGGTAGAGCATGAAGATAAAAACATTTGTTGCCAAAGGGACATTTGCCACGACCTTTGTTGAAATATTTGCAGTCCTTGAGGCTCAACGCTTCTTTGTACTCGACAATAAGTTTTTCTTTTTCCTCTTTTGTATCGACCCAATACGTACTAGGACATACAAAGTCTGATGGTACACGACACTCGGGACAGGAACGTATGATTTTATTTTCGAATTGCGTTGCTTGTCGCCATTTTCTTATGCAACCGAGACAAAAACAATGATTGCAATTCGGCAGTATACCAAATCTCTGTTCCGCCGTTGATTTCTCCATTATCACTTCAAAACAAACGCCGCAAGATTTGTCACGACTTCGTTGTATTGCGAACGAGAGCTCCATGTCTGCTTCGTGCTGTTTTATACACGCCTATCATACAAATTTAAAATACATTAATTTTGGTTCTCCCGATATATTTTATCAATTAATGTAGAAAAACAATGATAACATTGATGAAAAAAATAAAATTTTTCACAAAGTAATTACAGCTTTTTCAATATGATAAGCATGTACTGAAAATTGAATGGTTGATTGATGTAGTTTAAAGAACGGTATTGTATACAATTGAAAAAAAGTAATGAAACAGTATTTGAGGTGATATTCACATTCGTATGTTGTTGCCGCAACTCATCGTTAAACGGATGAAGCGCAGCTCTGCCACACATTTCACACATGATACCATGAAGATAAGGGCAGTCAATTTTTTTGCATATTCCACTTGCTTCCGCATAAGGACACAAAGGCTCAGAAGCTGGATTTGACGTCTGTCCCGAACTGCAAACAGCCCTGGCATAAGAAGTTGGTGCTCCTGTTTTTGACGTTGATTCTTCAGCACTAACATTCAACCCACTTGTTCCAAAAGAGGGTACGAATTCCGGTGCTTTTACCCAATCTTCGGCAAGACGTGTTCCTTCCTTACTGCAAACGCATTTATGCATTTTTATTTATAAGAAAAGCTTTTTAGCCCTTGGTAGGTTATTTTTGAATGTGCGAGATTATTCTTGAAGCACAAAATTATTATATGAACGAACCATCAATGGTAAATAAATGAAAAATCTTACGTCTTGTCTAGAACGGATTCAGAAGAGGAAGAACTTGTAGAGGCACAGTCCGAGGTACCAACAGAAGATTCACCTCTGTTCAACTTTGAATTTGTTTTGGTGGTGTCTTCCTTGGCACCGTGTGCAAAGCGACAATTTGCACCAAATTTGCAACTGCCCCATTTAAAAAATCGACAAGTGGTCGATGGGCCAGTAGTTCGAGGCGGCGTATCGTTAGTATTGCCAACAAGAGTGTCATTCGAGGCTACTCTTGCATGATTGTATCGACAATTGTCACCTTCGCGACATATGCCATTTTTGTAATATCTGAAATACGATTTTGATTTGAAAATTCATGAAGTTTCCCAATTAATAACTATTTTTGTGACGAAAATGGCCACAGTAATGGTCTGATATCTAAATCCATTTTTCAAGGTGGTTAACAAAGGAAGATCCTATAGTATCATTAATATTATCGTATGGTTGAGTGAGCACGAAAAAAAATACAAACCGGCAAATAATGCTCTGTGTCCAATTGTCGGCCATTTGTGGAAGCACCAGAGCTCACGATTTGTTGATCCTCTTCCTCTCTCGAGGACGTTTCGTGAATCGTGAGTCTTCCGATTAGCAGGATCACAGTTTGTTTTGTCGTCGTTTTTATCAAGTTTTCGCAGAAATGCAAACGGCAATGAAACACACGAGGCTCCTCGTCAGAGATCCCTTGTCACGAAAAAAAGAATTCTCGTTTCGAGGGATCTCCGAAACTCTTCGTGTGCTCTTTATCAACTTCGATGGAAATTCTTATTCTCTCCCTTCTTCGTCTTCGAATAAAAAAACGGAACTTTCCAAGATCAGATGAAATTCTTGAGGATAAGAAGCTTGAATACAATAGTAATAACGAAATCTTGATTCTTTCTTTCACCGTTTATAAATTTGGGTTTGTTTTCCCAATAATAATAAAAGGCTTTTCTTTTCTCAATCACTCTCGCAGTTCGGTTTCTCTGTTTGTTGTGTCGTCTAATAAGCGCGCGCGCACACACCACGCAACTTTTTTCCCGAGCACATACACGAGTTTCATGAATGTATACACGAATACAAACACCAGAGAGAAAGACAGAAAATGTCAGACACGAGCTCAGCACGAGCTGTTACGAAGAGCCTTGTGGCATTATTATGTACTAACTCTTACTATAGTCACTATAGTATATATAGTGGAGACTTGGTGGAGACACGGTGGACGGTGGAGACACATGGGTAGCATGGGTGGCATGGGCTCAGTCGTGTCATCGTTAAAAAAAAAAGGCCGAAGCAAGCTCTCTAGGCATATTTACTTGTAGCACTTGTAGTATGTTTCACCGATTACAAGTGATTAATTTAGATATTTAAAAATTCAAATATCAAATTATCAGCGAAGGGACGCATAATAGTCTCAATTATCAGAGTATCAACAAAGTTTAGATTCAAGTTTGATGTTGCTTCCTGCTAATAGCTATACAGGCGAGAATTGGCTCGAGTGATTTATGTATTATTTATGCTCTTCTAGACGTCACGTAAAATCATTGAGCATTGTGAAAAATGTTTGAATAATGAAATAGTATAACGCAAAGTATCAAAGAGTAACAATTAGGTAGTAGCGTGGGAATGAATAAATTTGCAGGCAACTGTCAGTTTCAGTTCGGCTGCGGCGCTCTGTGTATACCTATATACTCATCTGTGTATACCCAAAGCAACCCAAAGTAACCGTTACGAAAAAGCATTTTGTGAATTTGCGGACAATTCATATTTTTCTGAGACAACTTCATACTGTATGAAGTAATTCATTCATTGTCCGTCGCTGCCTTTCAAGGCGCCACTTATCAGAATAGCAGCATATATGTGTATATATAATCATAATTGTAAAGTACATCGAACACAATGAAACAACCGTGTCTGACAAAACCACTCAGCATTGATGCAAAACCCGATACACTACATAAAAAAAAAAAATGACAAAGAATATTTGAGTCCCCAGCTAAATTGAAATAAATTTTTTGATCGAGAAATGATGAACCAATAAACTCACTTTCCAACGAAACGAGCATTCGCTAAAAAATACTATCCACTAAAAAAGATAAGTAAAAAATATAAAGTGTTAATCTAAAAGAGCCAACTTTACGCGATTGTCAATGTGTCACTTTGACTAATGTCACCCTATGCTAATCCCCGTGCTTCGAACGCTATTTGTTTACAAAAATGTATTTCCCTTCTGTTTTTGGTTAATCACAGCATTTGTGAGTGTCAAACCCCCAACAAGTTTGTGCAATATGATACAGTGAATAAGAAAACCATTTCCGAACTTTGTTGGAAAATCAATCATGCTAATAAGTAACCAGTTACAAGGAACACATTGTTAAATAACGTAATGGAACTTAAAGTGTGGGTGGAGGGTATTCAACGAATCGTATGCGGTGTCACCGAATTAACGACCTGCCAGGTACGCCATTTTTTTCTACAATAAAAATGCGATTAACCATTTTTTCAATTTGACTCTCCATAGTTTGGAACAAATAACGAGTCTTCATATTTTTTGTCGTTTAACGTTCCTTTTTTAATCATATCGTTTTATCATTGTTCTTGTGGAACACAATCGTTTTTGGTTCAAATGCAATCAACTTGAGATAATAATATTTATTCAAAGAAATTTTTAACTACCTCTCAACTCAGAAAACACTGAAGGAATGTTATTTGCTGTAATCACAGACCTAAAATCTCTAGTTAGCATAACCGGCTATAACACATTCAAATTCATCAACTATCAATTTAACTAAAGAAAATCATATATATTTGGGAAAATATTCTTCTGTATTTTCATAGAATAGCTAAACTTTCTTTGTCAAGCATGCATCCATAAATTCTGGACGAATAGTGAAGAAATACATGGGGCAATACAATGCTATCATAATAGAATTTGAGACCTTATTCTGTTATGCAAACATTAAATATAAGGTCAACACCTTATGAGATTCATGCATATATTTTTCAAGATTTGCTAAATGTTTTTCCAAGTTTTAAGTATGACGAACAAAAGTTCAGAGCTGGAACACTTCATACTTAGTACCATGAAATCTATTTTTTTTTTTTAATGACTTGTCAGAGTGGTACGAGTCTTTCAAATACTAATTCTTCATGAGATACTATCGTTTTCAGGATGTTGTTTATGCTCTTGCCCATGCTACGGCTCAAACTGGTCGATTCACATTGATCGAACGTTGGCGTTCCAATGAACGACTGCTGGCACCCCATGAGAACCCAGTCACAGTGAGCACGATTTTTATTAGTTTTCTTTTTATTATTTATCATTATAAAATTGGAACAGAAACTATTTTTAGATAAAAAGATATCAATTGCATTCAAGGATTTCCATGCTGCCAGGACATAATGAAGAGAATGTAAAAATTTAATCTCTCGATCCTTTGAATTCTCAATGATTTTTAAATTACTCCAACAAAATTCGTGTTTATACATGTTATGAATAGTGAATAATGAGATCTAATCTTTGTTTAGATATTGATCAAATGGGGAGAATATGCATCCGAAGTCCAGTTCATACTCCGTCGATCTTCTCCACACAGCAACAAGACGCAGAATAGCTCAGTAGTCGAAGGTACTCAGGGCAACCGATTTAGTGGAATGTCCGTACATTCGATTCAAGCTTCGACAGCTGGTCACTTGCACGATGACGCAAAATCTACCACACCAGTGGTGAATGTAGATGCTGGCCAGGGTATTCAAGAACGTAACTGTGACATTCGAAAATCTTTGACTTTTAATGGACTGCATGGTAATAATGCTGATAGTAATGTTAAGGTAATGTTACTCACATGGCTACTTACAGCTGCATATAAATGTATTTTAACCTTCCAAATTATATTTGTACTATAGTTTGATTTTGATTTCAGACTCAGGTTGAAAATATCGCCATTATTCAACCTACTTTGCAATCAAAAGCTAGAGTTTCTAGCATACGAAAATCTGCTCATAAAAATGTTCCATCACCAACAGGTATCCTCTCAAATGACGGTGAGTTTCTGAGATCAAATCCCCAAATTTGAATTGGCGATCCACACTAAGCATGCGACGCCTCGCGGATTTTTCTTGAACTGCTGTTGGAGTGCAAAGCAGGTGATCTGTCACATAATATATTAATGTCGTTAAGTGGTTTTTGGAGCAGTTATCAGAAAAAATGTACACATTCGTAAATTTGTCGAAGTTTTAAGTGCGACTGGTCCATGTTTCCAATGCTAAACCATGTACAGCTGTCAAAATTATATTCCAATAGCGTTATTTTTTCGAGGAACACGAGCGCCGCCGCCATCGGTAGTGTGGATCGCCAATATTTAGTATATTACACACCTAGGGAGGGAAAGTAGACTACTTCAAACCGCGGGCAGAATTGTCACCCGAGCCGAAGGCGAGGGTGATAAGCACGCGGTTTGAGGTGGTCTAATTTCACTCCCGTGGAGTGTATACGATTTTTCTGTCCGACGCAGGCGGAAAGTGGCAACTTTCGGCCCGCTGCGCTGCGGAGGGCTGAAAATAGATTTTTTTACTAGAAGTTTTTCACTCCAAAAATCGGGGTCATAAGTCGAGTAAAAATACTGACTCATGTTGAGATCATAAAGACAGTTTGTTATAAAAATTAAATACTGGAATTTTTTCAAGCAGAATTTAGGAACCATGTTTTGTTTTCAACAGGAAACGTATACTTTTCACGCAAAAAAGTTCGAGAGTTGCCTCCTTACAGAGATCCTCCAGGTCCAACATCTCCGGTGAGGACCCTGCCACCATATCGAGAGCCACCACCACCTTCTTCAAACAGTCCCAGTCGATTACAGTATCAAGGAGAGACGAATAATTCCAGTTCACCTCATCATAAAAATAATCAATCATCACCCAGAAATTCAATGAAAATAAAGCGAAATCTCAACCAGGTATATCTTGCAGCGTACACCAATAAGTTTTCGAGAAAAACGAAAATTATAATCTGTTTTTCTTTCATCACAGAATAAAGTGCTGCTTTTTTTTCCTTGAAATATCAAACGTCTCCGATATTAAAATATGATTCTGCTTATTAGTTATTTCTCTCACATTCGTCCCACTGATGGAGCAGCGCCGTGAAGAGCAAAACATGTTGATAATTGTTAATTGTTGATATACACTTTTCTGTAGGAACTTCAAGAAACTAACGATTCTTCGCAGTCGAGTTATCCAGCTGATCAACAAACGTGTATGGTGACGGTAGCCTATACACAACGATACGTTGAACTCATTCGACTAGTCAACAGGCAACGTGATACGATCAACGCTCAGCAAGCAGATCTTACCAAGGTGATGAGCATATGGTTTCTGTTTCATGAAAAGAGTTGCTGAACAAAAATGTATTTTTGAGAATGCATTTTTAAGTCATGGCGATAGATATTGACAACATTTTTTATAGTAGTTATTCACGATAGCTTTCGATACGAAATAATGATGGATTCTTCCGATTTTATAAAAAAATTTTAGTTCGATGCGGAAATTCTATACTGGGAAACTAAAAGCCGTGAGCAGTCTCACCAGATGGATTTTATTTCACAAGAAGTAAACCGGATGGAAACAAGTGGTCGTATGATCGAGGAACATGTACGAATGAGAATTTTTCATTGATGATTCGAAATCTTTTGTTGACGATTCGTGACGGTTCGAAAACTTTGCTTCTTACAGTTAAAAGAATTGGCACACACGGAAGAGGAAAGTGAAATAGTTCGACAACAAGAAAAAACTTTGAAATCCGAAATTACACTTTTACGATCGAAGCTTGCCAACTGTGAAACCGAGTTGCTACAATGCAAGAATAAGATGAGGTAGAGAGACACTCGACTCGTTGGTCTATTTAAATGATCAGTTATGATGACGGTCTCTAAAAAAATGTTCTCTCTGTCAGGCTCGTTATAGAAGAATTGGCGTTGGAGCAACACGATGTGAATCGCGAATTGGATGAACGACAAATTATGGAACGCAAGATGATAGGGGAATTAGAACGGCTACAGGAAGAGGTCGAGCATGCTAAACAATCGGCAGAATTATCGAGTCAGTGCGCAGAAGTATTAAAGTTCGAAGTCAGTAGTCTCGAGGTTATTATCAGTGAAAAGAAAATGCAAGTTGAGCGTTTGGTAGCCGATATGAAAGAAGCCAATTTGCAAAGTCTTGCTGCTGCATCCCAAGATGATCCAGCCAAATATTTACTGGAAGGTGAAATTCAATAAGACCATAGTAAAACGTTAGAAATGCATGATTGTAGGTTGTTCTCCATTCACATGATATTTTATTTTTATTTTAGGTATACAAAAACCGGGCAGTATGCGAAAAATCATCGGCTCTCCAAGACAATTGGAGACAGCGGTTCCAACGAGCAAAAATCCGCATGGTGTCTGGGTTTAAATTCAGAGTGATCTGTCACTCACCCTAACAATCGTGGCAATCGTTTTATCGCGTTGTACTGTTACGAAAATACCCAAACTCGCCATAATAATCAGCAGTAATGTTTCATCACTTAAAAATAATAGAGAATATTTGTTTTAATTTAAAGGATATACGATTTTATATGAGTTCACTAATAAATACTGCAAAAAGTCAACATGTCGATTGCTATTGTTGATGTTAGCTTTATGAATGTTCAAAATATCAGTTTAGACGGCACTTGGATCGTAATTTTGAAGTATTCACAAATTACCGACGTTTCACGAAAATTTCAGTGATTTATGGACTCTCGGTGACTCTCCGTTATATTTTTAGCATCCTTCGTTGTTCCTGACATGAATATTCAAGATCCGGTAGACTTTGCGTAGCTCTTTATATAATTTCAAACGAAAATGTTACTAATGTGAAGTTTATTGTGCACATTTATGTAATTTTTTCAAATACCCGTGTCAGCAACGTTCGATGTTAGTAATCGATTAAGTATAATTCGTTAAAAATGCTTCTTCACATTGGATTGTTACGTTCCATAGCTCGATTGTTTATTTACACCGTGTACGTGCACATATACCTTTGATCTAAGTGTGATATGTAGAGTAGAATTTAAACAAAAATTGTAAATATTTATTTACATTTGTGTTCACTGAGCTAGGATTCATTGCTTTTTATGATATAAAATCAAAATTTTAATTAATATTTAATGAAATCTGGTCACCAAACTCGATTTGTGAGAGTTCGCAGATTCAATACTTTACAGGTAATTTTGGATTAAAAATAAATAAAAAAAACGTCATTTTGTTTGCATTTACAGCGGAGTGTCAATTTTTTTCGAGAATTTAATGAACACTTCGATCATTATATTCACTCTCAATGTCTCTTCGGAACGTCTGTCATGTTTTCGTAAAATGTACAATATCTTTTAACGACATTGGGATTACACACCCGAATACTTTATATTTGTTGCAATAGATAAAACTTTGTAATACGTACCATGACATTTATATAAACCAAAAAAACGGATGTTTTCTATAGATTCATAAACTGGATGACCAACGGAATTGATAGTACATAAACGAAATGAGAAATAAATACGCAGGGACACGTTTCTACTATATTATTTATTTGCAAACTTCAATACTTCTGTACGTGTATATTTTCAATAAAAAAATGAAGATACAATTATATCCTACGGTTTCAAGAATTCCAACAGCGCTTCGAATTTCAGAATCAGACAAAACTTTACATTCTATTTCCATTATATTCTAGCTAGTGAATTCTTTTTGTATTTATTTTCGTTCGAATTGAACATCGATATATAAGATAGTAACAATTAGATAAAAGTTCTGGAAAAAATTTCAAAATACAAGAGAATCAAAAAATTCGTTCCTATAATTATGATAGAGAAGAACGTAAAAAATTTATATAATAATACAATGTTCACACAATAGATCAAGGCGAATACTGAATAATCTTTTGAAGCTTTTTCTAAACCTCTATAGTCATTGAAATTTTTATGCAATAATATATACTGTTGGAAAAATCTGTTCCGTTTTTTTCTTTATGTTCATTATTTTATTATAACGCATTATATAATAATAATAATAATAATAATAATAATAATACATATATTATTAAAACGCAGTATATTAATAAAAATATACATAAAGAAAACGCGCAATTTATTTACCGACCGAGATCAGCTGTTTTGTGTGTGTGTCATTTTTCCTGTGTGTCATACAGCTGAAACACGCGGTGTTGAGTTTTTGAATGAAACAACATTGAGTTGCTGATTCGAACCAGAACGATTCGAATAATATAATATAACCGTGTATACGCGTATGACAGTGACGTATCTCTCTTGATAGCTACATATCTCAGACTTGATTTTTCACGCCCCGAATGACTGGAGTTTCTTTTCCATTGTATTGTTACTTATTCAACACATAACCTCTTTTTTAAATACGTAAATACACAATTACCGTGTTCAGGTGTTCACAGTGATATTTAGTGACGTTTTAGTATAATCCACGTTTGAAGACTCAAAATATATAGTATTTCATTTCATTTTGAGTACTTTGATAGACTACCAATATTATTCAAGATGTGTGCAAAAATGGCATTTCAGCACCAGGCGGGCACTGTCATGGAGTGCCTGAGTGTAAGTTGACATTCTTTTTATAAATTGAATTCTCAGACATTCCAATGATATGCATTTCCACAGTAAATTCTTTGACATACATGAGTATTTAGGATTCTTAGAGAATACTTAGCACATAAAGATCAATAGCATGTGTTAACTGAATCTTTTCACAACTTTTATACTGGCACTTTTGTCTCTAATTGCAGATACCCATAACATTACACAAAGAGAGTGAATTTAACACAAATGGTGAAGAAGTGATGAAGTGTGGTTTCAAAATTGGTGGTGGTATCGACCAAGACTTCAGAAAAAGTCCACAAGGATATACAGATAACGTACTAAAATTTTTCAGAACTTCTGTCTATATTTCCTCAGTTCAGAATGAACTGATAAAAAAAAAATACAAATTCGTAATGTCTGAATGAACAAAAATGATTTATGGAATAAGTAACTATGCGATTTACTTCTCAGCAGTTCTGCTATGAAAATTCAATAATCTTGTCTATTTATAGAAGTTTTATTTCTAGAATATCAAATGGAGTGCTTGAAAATCATTGATTCACAAATTATATCCAAAAATACTCGAAAAATTATTTTAAAATAGTTTTTAAACTCACCCAAGATTCTCAAAAATGATCCTGAATGCATTGGTTGACTGGGTCTCTTTAGGATTTACTCAAAATTCATAATTATTGAAATTTTAACTGAATTTTTGTATCATGTTTGTGGTAAATGTGACTGCTATAATTAGTTTATAAAAAAAACAAAATCGAACAAAAATTTTTGCCCTCCCTCACACCCTTAAATTTAGTAGTTCAATTTTCCAGGGGATATACGTAACAGAGGTACACGAGGGTTCTCCTGCAGCAAAGAGTGGATTGAGAATGCACGACAAGATTTTACAATGTAACGGATATGATTTTACAATGGTGACCCATAAAAAAGCTGTTGGTTACATACGCAAACATCCTGTGTTAAATCTACTAGTCGCACGTAAAGGTGTAACAAGTACTTAAAGAGCATGTTTTTGGAACATTGCTGGAATGTTGTACTGAGCGAAGTGAAAACAAAAAATCCACCGAGTGGACCTTAAACTATGAATACCGTTTATAAGCAATTGTAATTGTTCCGATTTGTCGGCTGTACATTTACAGTATTAACCAACTGTTACGGCACAATCGGCCATTTTTTCGTTTACAACAAATTATTATATAAAACCAACTGTAGTTACCTTTAAGCGTAAAACTATCGATTTTTATTCTCGGAATTCATTGTACAATAATGCACAATTGTCTATACAACACCAAATTGATTAGCATTTGATTATCCTTAACGGAGCCGAAATAATTGAACTACTACCAAAAATTTATCAACGATAAGCTGTATCGTTGTCAAAGTGTATTTTGGTTTAGATTCTGACAAGATGGGCATATCTTGAGGCATATTTATTTGATAATATAACATTTTTTTCACAATATCTGATTGTATGATAAATTATAAGTTTGCCGCTTGAATATTATTGCATCAAAGTAAGATAAGTCCCTTACTTTTAAGTAAACAAATAACATGCTTCATTTATGAACTACTCCTCATTTTCCTCTTCCAAACTTGTGGAGCGTGTGATAAACCATTTCAAATATACTCAATTATTTATCGTTATACCGATCATTACATTAATTTGCTTATTATTGATTCATCTGATAATTACATATTTCACAATTGACCACAATCGATCATAAAATTAAACATTAAGCCTATTTATAAGTTGAGTATCCATAGCTGGTTCTAAACGTTTTTTGAGCACATGAATTTTCTTATTAGACAAACATATGATGTAACAGTGGTCCGAATAAGTGATAGATATCTTGTGGAAAACTTCATTTGGACGGAACGCTTGAAAATCAATTTTATCAGTCATTGTTATTAAACCAGCTACTACATTAGCAATCCTTTCGTTGTTTTCAAGCTCACCGCCAGACTGCAATCATAGTAATTTCAGAATTCAAGATCAATTTCATTTTCAATCAAGATAGTGAACAAATATAAATCTTATTTTTCATTGTTAAGGTCTAAGCAGTTTTTATTTTTTCAAAAATAATTACATAAATTTAGAAACATTAAAAGTAGTATTTTGGATTTTCATAAATCTGGTACAGAGCAGTATCACAGATTTTTTTACAGAATGTTGTTCATCAGTTTATTAGTTTTTGTTTCAAAACCAAAAATTAGTGTTGCAGAAATCTAATTCATCCTTAAAGTTTATCATGTTAAAAATAAAATTTCTTATGATCCATGGTGATACAAAAAGTATCAGAGTTTCGTTTAATATGCCATTTATTTTTCTCTCAATTGATTTTTCACATTTAATGTTTCAAATGTAGATATCTTTACAAGTGTTTTTTTTTGTGCCTTACCGTTAATACTGCACCATCTTCTGTGAGTATCAGATATCCTAATTGATTCGGTATTTTTTCCATTGACAACATTTTTTTAAGTGTAGAATCCAAAGAATTCAGCTCAATATCTCTATGTAATAAACAGAAATTGTTAAAAATATTATCAACACAAATTTCGGTGAAGAGGTTATTATCTGACAGAAACAATTGATATTTTTATTTCTATTATCTCAAGTATCGGGTTGCGGGCTTACTATTTTTTTTATTAGCGCACCATTCGATAATATCGTTGTAGACTGGTTGTAGAATTCAATATCAATGTATTTCTGACGTTTCCGTAGCAGCAGTTTTGGTTTCACTTTACGATGATTGACGTGTGGGTCGCTGATAAAGAATCCAGTATCCAGTTGAACCGTTGAACAAAAAAACTGCGTTTATGTGATTGTTTCTACTACGTCGGTGGTTTCTATACCTATACCACCTACTGAAACTTGGCTTGAAGAAGAGTCAGTCATCGGCGGCTCGATGGCTCTCACGTGACCAGCTCACCATCGAAGTCAACACCTCTCGTGGTCGAATCTTGCAAAATTCGAATTACTCCCGCGCGGCACTAATTTTTCGTTCGAACTGCTGTCTCGTCTTTTACACATTTTTTTTGTCGTGTTTTGTTTGATTCTCGATATATTGATGCACCAACGATTTTCCAACTCAAAACGATTCTTGGGCGAGGTTCAACATTCTTCGACTGCTTCGTTTGCTCCGAAAATTCGATCTGTTGAACAATCTGGAAAGTAGTTTAGCAGCTTTTGTCCCTCGAAAAAGATTTTTCAAGCCAACCAAGAAGACAACTTCAATTATTTTTTTTCCAGTGACTTCGATAATTACAATGGCATTTTTTGTCTATATAATGTCAGTGTGTTTCGTCTGCTGCATTTTTTTTCTGTATAAGCCAGGAGTCATGATTTCCCACTAACAGAGGTTATTCCTAAGAACTCCATAGAGACTTGAAGGAAAAAATATGAAAAATACATCGGATCCACGATTGTCGCTATAGTAAACTTTAATGAGGACAAACCGAGCCCCATAGAGCTTTGATTTACATTATGAGTTGATGATTCACGATGTTCATATTTCAAGTAGTTTCTTGTAACACCAACTCGTTAGCAGATCATTTCGTTTCTCGTCATCTTCCACAGCCATCAGAGTCGTTACACTCGAAAAGTTTCGTTCATATTATATAGAGCTGATGAGATCATGTTTATGATTCATATGTGGGAGACGCAAATTGTGGGCAAGTCTGCGTGGATCGTTCGTAAAGAATTTCACAATTTAATTTCGTTACAATACGTTTTCCACTTTCAATAAGTAACAGTATTTGTTTTATTCGTCGATCTGATCACCATTGAGAGGCTTTTTTTGCGTTTGGAAAAGGAACATTTTCGGAAAATAATTGAACGTTACACAATTTTAATTGTTTTATAATTCTTCAGCATTATCATTGTTGTTGAAAGAATCTAAAAATCGAAATGGACTTTCATTTACACTATTAGTTTTTTTTTTTTTTTTTCGATGAAAAACAGAATTACTGCCATGCTTAACTGTTGATGTGCAAGAACTCTAATTGGAAATCTCATTACGATGATGGAATCTTGCAAGGCTGACAGTAGGAACCAACGTTTTGTAACGAATGCTCGTGAAAGGGATCGCAATCTGAGGTACATTCGTTATCCATCAATATTTATCACCAATTTCAAAGTACGTGTGTTAATTGTTATGAAAAAAGGAAACTTTCGTTATGCAGCGTGAATACAGCGTACACGACCCTGAGGACATTAATACCTACGGAGCCTGTCGATAGAAAACTATCGAAAATTGAAACGTTGAGATTGGCGACCGGTTACATAAGCCATTTGCATGCCATTCTCGTTGCCGAGTGCACAGAGCAACCGTGTTCGAAATTGAAAAAAAGTAGCTTCACCATTCATGAAACCAGGAACAACGACTGGACACAGTCGACGAAACAACTGAGGACTGAAGTTTGTATCTTTTGTCTCGCCATGAACAAAAAATACGTGAGTAATCAAATACTTTTAAAATTTATTGCCAAGCCATTTTTTTGATGATATAATTCGTGTCTCGAGAAATAACTTTCAAGTCATCGTTGTCTCAATTGTTTCTAATCATCCAATCGTAATTCTTCGATAAAAGGAATTTCTGAAATTTGACCATTTGAGAATGAATTATTAGTTGTCATTTTTTTCCTCGTATATTATCATTGGTCATACATTACTTGAAATAAACAAAAAAAAAATTGATCATGTTAGGTACGTTTCATTTAGACATATAGGTGTGGAATAATTTACAATTGCCTAAAAGCGTCTTGCATCCCATAAAAGAGATAACGCATTACAAACGTCTTTCATACAATTCGTAATAATCGTTCACGTTAATGTTTTATATGTTCATGGGATCATTCATAAAATAATATGTCATTCATACCTCTCGTTTAAAGTACAAATAAGATAAGATTATAAAATTTATATCTATTGTTGAAAAATAATATAAATTGAATATATACATGTATAGTTAAGTACTATTTTTTAATTAATGAAACGCAGAATAGGCACACTCGATCGATCGGAATATAACGTCTATAAATGTGCCCACGCATAAATTTCAGAGTGTGTAGATTATTCGTATTAATCATAATGAAATTCACTTGAATTCGACTTGTCAGAAAATTAAAGAATTAACATTGCCTGTTGTTAAGTCTAAATTTGACTAAAAAGTTTAGTCTTTATACAGTTTTACTACTGCACAATCCACGTACTTTCACAATGGGTGTGACTGGGGGAAAAAAAAAAAAAAAAAAAAAAAAAATTAGAAACTCAGTAAAACTGGTGATAATTGATTTTGCAAAAACAGGCTATATGTATTTGACGTTATTGACTTTATACACGTGCATATATAAAATGAAAACTAAGCTTTGACCTTATCAAACGTCGCGTTGCGTTGATACTTTTGATGAATTAAAATTCGTAACACTGCTACAATAACTATTTTAATTGGTTGACTTATTATGATAAATTACAACCTGTATACGACGTCGTTCATGAACTTTTCTTTTTTTTTCCATTATTTCATGTTGAACGAATAAAATAAGATTCATTTTAATAATAATCCACATGTAAAAATATTTTTGACACAGTGATTTGTTGCAGGCATCAACGTTGCCGAGTGTATGAAGCATGGGATTAAATGTCAGCTTTAAAAAAACTTGCAAGTACCGTTCTTCGAAATCTTCTACAAAAATTGAAAGGTGGATTTTACAAAGCACCATTCGAAAGAATTGGTCTTCGAAATTGCTTTTTCTTCGTAATTTTGGATACAATCACGCGTACTGGGGATTCTCAACATAGCCAAAAGTACAAGTGCAATCGCTTACAATTTCAGCTTCAGTTAAAAGTAGGTCATTAACCATAAACTGAGGGTAAAAAATTATATACTCCTAATTAATTTTTTATGTTGGAACAATTCTCGGGAAAAAAATTTACTTAAAAAAATGAGATGTTGCGTAAATGAGAAAATTTCGATGCTTAATATAACGCAATTATTGATAACACATAAAATGAACATTAAAATTTGGCATTTGTTTACGGATATTAAAAAGGATGGAAGATTTTTTACAAACACCTTCCAGTTTTCTTGTCAATTCATATTCGCAGAGAATAACATAAGAAGCCTCATTCAAAACGAACGAATAAATTTCCTGTCTCTGAAAGACGAGCATTTAAAAGTTAAGTGTTTCCCCATGAATTATAGTTTATTCTATTTTATCCTTATATAGAAAAAATTGGAACGGAAAAAAATTATCCTTGAGAAAAACATTTACAAACTTTTCAAGTAAAATTCCATTTGTAATTGATTTATCCAACGGGCTAATACAAATAGCCTCTTCATCTTTTCAAATATATTTCGAGTGCCTGTCGTGGTTGCTTCCAAATATGAGTCTGCGATGATGATAATAGTAAACAAAAATAAAAATAAATGAGCAACTGCTCAAATATTAACGAAGCATTTTTTATGCAGTTTTTTTTCTTTTTACGTTCGAGACAAAATCGCACACGTAACAGCAGCTGCAAACCGTCGTCCATCTTCCTCTTTTCGAATTATCTCTTAGAATATTAGTATTTCATATAAGTAATGAGAAATACATCATTTTTTCTTAGTCGAACACAACGCGTTTTCTTTCTTTCACAATGAAGATATGATTTAGAAAAATATTTGAAACAACGAAAGAAACAAGTGTTTGTAATCACGACTGCAGATACGATGTAAGATTTTGCCTGAGGTACGAGCAGTTCCGAGTATGAGAAAACTTCAAGATATCAAACAATTGCCAAAGCAGAAAAGTAAAAACTCTATTTTTTCTACTCAATATTGAAAAGATAGATAAAAAAATGCGTAATCGAAATTTCGAGGAAGCAGTACGCGGACCGTATGAAAAAGCAAATTTGTCGATTCACAAATTTTTACATTTTTACAATGAGGGCTATGTTATTTCTGCAAGATGGATTAATTGAAACACAATTTTATGTTTTCTTGTTTTGATTCTATAGTTACACCGCTATAAAATGTTTAATACCTAATCGAAAATAATCCGCTATGCCGTTGCGAATTTTTTTTCACATTGTTGCACGCCATTTTACACACGCATCGAAGACTACTCTCAAAACGCTTACTTCCCTTCAACTCTGACTATATACAATAATGTTCTGTTTCGTGAGAATCGCGTAACGTCTCAAGCAAAAATTCGGAATTCCGTCTTCATCGCCTGTCGCAATCTTTTTTTCGATAAAAACTCATAGAAAGCTACAAAAAGTCGATATGTTTTTTGTCTTGTCTCTAACGGCGATATAAAACAAAATTGAATTGTAAACGAGCACAAAATTCGTAAGAACTCTTGTCAATGTAATTGCAGCGATAAAATAGAAATGTTTGCGCTTAAATTTCATAGGGTCGTCACAAAGAGCTTTCGAGAAAGGCGTAAATGCATGTACTAGTCTTTGAAAATGACAAATAAAAAGGAAATAAAGGTTGGAACTTACGAGATGATTTGATAAGGGACGAAGGAATTAAAAATACTGATCTCAAAAAGTGAAGCCTGATCGGACACGCATCGTGACCAGCCGGCAACGACGAATTATCTATATAAATATATAATATTAGTAATAATATTTCTATAAATTAGTAATTAAGGTCGTGCTTAAGGTCGGGTCCCACGTGCCGCTTCTTCCAGTGCTCGGACCTTAAGCTCACGATCGCGTTGTTGTCTAAAAATAAAAGAAACGAATGGTTTTTCAGCAACATTTCAAGCGCTGTCTAGTAACTCGTGTTTTGTGTTTTTTTTTTTTTTAAATCCCGACATCGGAGAACCTTGCGCCACTTTTTTAGCATGTACTTTTTCTTTTCTTTTTGTTTTAATTCAAAAGAATTTGTTTTTACGAACGAAGACGGAGCAAAGTCAAAACGGTGACAGAAAAACGTCATACTTGGTTTTCTTTTTCGTCGACGTTTCGAGGTTTAGAAAAATGTGTAAATGTACGAAAAAAATGTAATTACAAATAGCACCTCAGATATTCTTCGTGCTGAGCAACTAAAGAAGCGTGAGGCGGAAACCGCTCTCGTTCCATGATCAAGTGACGTTGGAGCTGTTCGTGGTGTGCGGCCATGTCCGCGTAAGGACGTCCAAGAAGCTCCGCGGGATGAAGCGCGAGTGTCGGGTCCCTCGGCATCATACCTGGTCTAGGATAATTGGCCCCAGCTGCCGCTGTATGATAAACATTAATAAATTGTAGGTGGAAATACGTGCACATATTGAAGGGGATGCTTCGCGTGAACATACGATATTTAAAAATGAAAACAGATTGAAGGTTGATGTGAGACAAAGTGCGAATCGAATTGGCTCGATGCTAAGGTCGAATTAAGGTGTATCAAGGACGGATAAATATGAATTAAGCAATAATAACATAAAGATTACCTAATCGTTCAAGGCGGTCCCGATCAAGTTGACTGGGTCCGGGGGGAGCGCCGTAAAGCCCAAATTGATGAAGGCCTTGTGGGGGTCCTGAAGGGCCGGGGGTGAGGCCGGCAGCGGCATATCGTCTATGAATTTCGAGCCAATGTGGATCGACGGGAGTGGCCATGGGTCTGGGGGTGCCTTTGAGTAATTCCTCTTTGAGTCTGTCATTCAGTTCTCGCTCTCGGAGTTCTCTGATTTCTCGTTCTCTTTTCTCTCTTTCCAAATGTTCCAGTTCGAGTCGTTCGCGAGCACCAGGTCCATACATGTAGTGAAGCATAGGATCGGGAGGTGCCGAATGTCGTGCAGGAGAAAAGGCCGCGTGCGGCCTAGCATATTCTGAAAGTTGTCTCAACGCCGGAGTATCGGCATAAGAACCAGACCTGGCAGTGGCGTATCGATCGTAAGGTGAAACGACAGGCTCGAGGGGTCCTCTGCTGGGAGGTTTACAGCTTTCCATTTGTTTTTCAGGAGTCGTCATTTTCCTTGCTTGTTGAGTAGCGGCAGCGACACGATCACGTTCTTCTCTTTCTCTCTCGGCCTGTTTTCTTAACCTCTCCTCGCGCTTTCTTGCCAGTTTTGAATCCGGTACAGGTTTGAAGGTCAGATCAGTTCTCGTGCAAGAATTATTTTCCCCTCTATTCCAATGTCGAAGGAAAATAGCGGATTGTGATCTGTGGCATTCGCAGTCCTCGATTCTGGGTTCAGGGGATGGGCCGCGAGGGCTCGGAGTCTCTTCGGGTTCGGGTTCGATGATTTCTTGTTCCATTTTCAATTCAGGAACTTGAATAGTTTGTTGCTGCAATTGCTGAGGTGGTGGCGGTGGTGGCGGTGGTGGTTGTTGATGATGATGAGATTGTTGGTGATGGTGATGCTGTTGTTGTAATTGCTGTTGTTGTTGCAGTTGCTGTTGTTGGTGTTGCTGATGTTGTTGCTGATGTTGCTGTTGTTGCTGCTGCTGCTGTTGTTGTTGTTGTTGTTGCTGCTGCTGCTGCTGCTGCTGTTGTTGTTGCTGCTGTTGTTGTTGTTGCTGCTGCTGCTGTTGTTGTTGTTGTTGTTGTTGCTGCTGCTGCTGCTGTTGTTGCTGCTGCTGCTGCTGCTGTTGATGGGGACGATGCTGGTGATGATGCAATACGGAACTCGTAGACATCAAGCACGAGGAAACGAGGGGTTTTCTTTGAGAACTCGAATGAACGGTCGACGAATGACCGTGGGAACTGTGCGACGAAATAGTCATCAATTTATCATGGTGGAGGGTAGCGGCTTGATGCATGGACGATTGATGGTGATGCGTCGCTACCAAATTTTCACCCTCGTCCCGAGAAGTCGAAACGCTCGATGAGCTTGTACTCGAATGATGGGCCGCCATCATCGTCGTACTATCTTGACTTCGTTGCGACGAAGGCGGTGGTATAGCGTGTGGCACAGGCCCGTACGGATACGGTGTAAATGAAGGGTAACCGGCGACCGGAGGATAACCGGGATAAGCGTGCGGATGGTAAGGATGCATCGCTGCAAATAGGGAATGATGCATCAATGTGTGGTGGGGATGGAAAGGATGCGTCATGTGAGGACTCGGCTGTTGCGACGGGTGCATTACCGGCTGGGGAATAGAAGTTGGGGGAGGCGGCAAACCCGGCTGTGGGGACGCGGCGACTGATTGAACTTGAGCAACTTGTTGATTTTGCTGTTGGTGATGATGATGCTGCATCGATTGCTGCGATTGAGAATTCGAGTGCGAATGCTTGCTGGGAGTCGGAGGTTTACCCGCGTCCGGATCTTTCTTAATGTTATCGAGTGTGGGGCCTGGGTAACTACCTTGGAAACCCGGGACTTTGACTTCTTTGAGACTCTGTAGCGGATCCGGCTCGGAGAGGACTGATTCTTGTTTGATTTTCAAATTCTGGGGCTCCATGGGCGGCGTTCCCGGCATCGAGTACAACGGTCCGATTGCTTTTTCAGAGTTCAACGAGGCAGGGACTCCCGGCGACGGGGGAATCGGTTGGAACATATTGACCGGTGGCTCCGACCTCTCCAAACGAGCTTCGTCGGAACTGTTGTTCAATGAGTTATCCATCACGCGATCCGACATGACTCGCTCGTTGTGTCTACCGTCGACTATTATCCTTGAGTCACGCATTCGATCGACGTTCTGATGCATCGATCGCACATCTTCCTCGCGCATTCTCTCCGACAATCGATTGTTCTGTTGTTGATGCTGTTGAGAAACGACTGCGAGCGGCACCGGCTGGGGGGATACCGAAGATAATTGCGATATGTTGGTTGATAGGTTCTGGGCTATGTTCAAATTCAAGGCTGGAACGGAAATCGCAGCAGCTGGGTTCAAACCATTTGTTATTGCGTCCCCGTGATTCGTAAGATTTTGAGGTGTTAAAATGTTGTTTGCGTGATCGCGCACCGGTGGTCCTAATATCGTAGGAGGTCCTAATACAGGCCCTAAGCTACTCGAAATTTGCATGTTATGGGGTAAGTCTCGCGACGACAAACCTTGCGGATTTTGTGGCTGCAAGCCGGGATATTGCATATTAAGTTGATGCATTTGAGGGCCCTGAGGTGGTAACTGTATCTGTTGCGGTACACTATTCGGTTGACTAATTTGAGGTCCGCTTATCAATCCGGAAGTTAATGGCTGCGATATGGGAAGCGGATTCGGTGGGCAGTTGCCAGGATTCGTAATAAGCGGTTGCTGATTTACACTACGTGGTATCGCTTGGGTAAGATCGCTAACTGTCATCGACGTTGCTATTGGAATGCCCAAATTTTGGGGCGGCATTTGTTGGATATTTGGTTGTGCGTGGTCCACTAATTCTTTCGAATCTTCTTGCTCCGGAGACATCTCAGGCTCGAGAGGAGCAGGCTCCATTTTCAAGTGAATTGGTTCTTGTTGTTCTCGCATTGAAACGATTACCGCTGATGAGGAAGACGTTTCTTCATTTTCAACTTTGATTTTCGGTGAGGGAGTAGGCGCATTTCCTACAATGTCGTTATGAGAGGAGTTTGGATCCAAAGAAATAATGACAGTGGAATTGGCAGGATGATTCTGGATCGTTGGAGGCGCGGGCGTTGACACCGGCGTAGGTTCAGAAGGTTCTTCTTCAGCTGCGGCAGCAGCCACGGGGCTTACCGGTTCCTCCGGTATAATGCATGATCCGGGCGGTGCTAGTGGTATTTCGGGATTCGTCGTCACTAGATTCTCGCCGGTTTCGGGTTCAGTCTCGCGCTCACCCTCGTCCATGAGGGAATTGCTATCCGTCGTCAAAGATTCGGCTGGACTTTCTGGCCTGTCACCAGTGGCGCCACCGGTTGTACCTCTCTTTCGTTTTTGAGGATCTTTCTCCTCGTCGAGATCTTCTGCTGGCATTCTCTTTTGTCCTTTTTTCGGTGTCTCGTGCTTTGTCGAATTAGGACCATTGGCCACGGTGCCGGTGCCGGTGCCGGTACCGCTGCCACCACCGCTGCCGCCGCCGCCGCCGCCGCTGCTGCTGCTGCTGCTGCTACTACTGCCCGATTTCACTTTTTTCGTTTTATCCGCAGATTGTGTGCTCAAAGAGTCGCGCAGTGGCTGCGATTCTCGGGTTTGAGAATCACGCTGCTGGGCCTGTTGTTGCTGTTCGCTGCTGCGCGATTTTTGATCGTTCTCCGGTGTTTCGGTACCACCGCCTAACCGTCTCGGTCTAGATGACCTCGGTGATTCTTTCACCTTATTGTTCCGTGTTCTCATTCTACTAGGACTGTCAGGCGATTCCGCTGGGACCGGCCTGAATATATACGGCGGTACTGGCGGCAATTCCCCAGTCTTTTTCGAATGCGCGCGGCATTCTGCGCACAACAATAATCTATCTTTACCCGATACTTGATAATCCTTCGAGTTGGTTGAAAAACAATGCTGACACGATGGCAAGCCCGGACCGTTCGTATTTGTGTCACGCGAATCGCTGTCCTCCTCGGAATTGTCGTCCTCTGTCACGGAACTTATCTCGCCCCCGGGATTGCTGTTGCTGTTATTGTTGTTACCGTTTGCGTTGCTGTTACTATTTGAATTATTTGTGTTTGTAGCGCCTGAGTTATTTCCACCCGTGGAAACACTTCCGCTGGTCGGCGTCGTTTCGGACTCTGAGACTGCCGCCTCTTTGGTTTCACGATTGCCACGAGCCTCTCCGCTACTCGCTCTTGTTTCGCCGTTTCCAACACCCGTGGATGTACTATCTTTACCCGAAACCGTAGATTGTTGTTGTTGTTGCTGCTGCTGCTGCTGCTGCTGTGACGTTGAAACCTCTTCTTTTGGCGTGCCAGCTCGTGAATTGCGCGTATTACGGATTCGCCGCAAGGAGCCTTGGCGACGACGACGGTGGGGACGATTGTTGTTCGCACCTGGAGTCTTTTTCCAAAGATAATAGAACTCGACGAGTTCCGGCTGTTTCACAATAGAATCGTAGTAGAGAGTATTTTTTGGAGTTTCTTTCTTTGTATTTTACTAAAAAAAAAATAACTTCAAGCAAAGCATATTCACCGTGTCTTTGTGGGGCAACAGATCTTTTCTAATTCGCGAAAAGTTTTTTCCAAACTGACGTAAACCTTTGACGAAACGTTTCTGCAAAATAAATTAATTGATTAAAATTTGTAGAGTACCAACTGAAATAAAAAAACGAGATAAATAATTGCTACTGAACGTAACTATCCAAGACCGGATCTGTCTACACATGATCAAAAAATCGGCTTCCATATATATTAAAGAGTGAAATTATATCTCAAGTTTTATCGACACAAGTAGATTGAGGTATAAATCGATACTCGATAAGGTGAGCGCTTAGCTAAACTCGCGTATCATCATCATCATCATCATCATCATCATCGTCATCGTCATCGTCATCATCATCATCATCATCATCATCGTCATCATCATCATCATCATCGTCATCATCATCATCATCATCATTACCATCATTACCATTATCATCATCATCATTACTATTATTATCATCATTATTATCATCATCATCATCATCATCATCATCACCACCATCACCATCACCATCACCATCACCATCACCATCACCATCATCATCATCATCATCATCATCATCATCATCATCATCATCATCATCATCATCATCATCATAAGCAGTATGATAAGAGCCCCTGGGTTAAACATGAATGAAAAGATCGACTCACAGTCTCTTCCTCGGACCATTTCTTATCGATGCCTTTGGGTACTGGACACTTGACAAGGGCTTGTAATGCTCTGCCTGGATCATATCCAGAATCGTGGAGTATGTCAAGAGCGTTAATGGTTGTATCGTCTCGAGATGCGGCAACACAGCCATCGTCCGGTGAGCCTCCATCACACATACCAGCGAACGCGGCCATTGATCGAGCCGCCCTTAGATACATTAGAAGATCGCCATCCAATGACATTGCCGGAATCCATCTTAATTCCTCGCGCTCCTTGGAGAACTCAGGATCGGGCAGCAGGTCAGCGGTCGGCACGCCCGGCCGATAGTCAGGCAAACGGGCCTGACAAGAAACCAATTCCTGTACACCAGAATTATCCAAATTCCGCCCCGTTAACACCAACTCTTAATTGCACTAAGAAACTATCGTAACAAGTTTCTTCCTTTAAATTACATTTTTGAATATTCTCTTAGACCTTCAGATGTTTGAGCACTTTTTTCATTGAGTATATTCACGCGTTATTTCTTCATCTATTCGAATATCCTAAATAAATGGTGGTCCCCTAGGACCCCGCGCTTTTCTATTACAACCTTAATCACATTCCATTTCATTAGCAATGTTTCATTCAATGAATAATCACACAGATTGTAATGATTCCTGTATATTCAGCATGAACTATTAAATTAAATTCTCGATTATCTACTTTCTATTTTGAGTGATATATTTCACACGTTTTCGAAAATATTTATCGCTAATGTTGATTTACTTGCTCTTCCTCTATTATTGAGCATAATAAAACACGATAGTTCGGCATGCGTCTACTGAAAAAGCTGTAAAAAGCATGGCGTGCATGAGGAAATGAATTAATGATTCCGAGTCGAGTTTCATGCTTCTGTTTAATGATTCTTTGACGAATGATATTTAAAATTGACTGGGTAATTAATTTAAGAAAATAGGGTATTACACCTTTTTTGAAAACTGTTTTAAAATAATCCTGTGATCGTAATAAACCAGTAGAATTTTTATTTCAATTTTATAAGACCGAAAACTGTCTTGAAAACTATTTTTTATTTATAATTTTCAATTTTCGCGCGGAAACGCTAGCCGCCATGTTTTTTCGGTTTGTGACGTCACTCCGTTAGTAAACAATACAATTGCGAAAGACCAAGTAATAAGATTTGTAAAAATAATGAGTTATAGTGGTATATCATTGGTGTCTCGTGCCTGAATGCAATAATACAAGTGTAAAAATGCCACAAAAATTGTGTATTCATCGCCACCATCGACATATTTATCATTGGTAGATTTGTTCTATCTGCTTTCACAAAACCGTTTTCCATAATGCGATTTTAATCAAATGAATGATAAAAGTCCACAAACTTGCATAATAGCTTGTAAAATTTCAAAATAACACAGAGCGCACAATAAGAATCTAGATTGTTTACTATCGGAGTGACGTCACGTTGGAATCCAATATGGCGGATGGCGTTTTCGACATTTGAAAAACAGTTGAAAAAAGACGATTTTTAAAATTGAATTATAAAATTTACATTGCATTTTTATGAATAAATATTGACGTTTCTCGTTTACTTTTTACGAAATCTATCATAATCATGCATTTTTATATATTTTTTTACATAGTGTAAAATACCCTATTCGTTCGAGTTTCGCCTTAACTGAAATTCAAAAGAATCTACAAAAAAAAAGTAACGGTTGATGAACACACTTGACGTACGAAAAAAAAAGTATTTTTGATTAAATAATCGTTTGCATGGATAAATGAGAATTTTTGGATTCTATCTCAACAAAGAAGCTTTGTGCCACTTGTATAAACTCTCTCTCCTCTAGCCATGACGCAATATTATTCGAATACCTACGTTGCCACCAGTATTTTTGATCGAAAAAAACCGAGGCAACGCCCAAAGTGCCACATTTTCGTCACAACAATTGATTATGAAGTCAAAGTTATTTTTAATAGCAAGACATTTGGTCGACGAAACCTATCAAAACCTAAAGAACCAGAATTATTTTTTAATTCGTTATCGAGGCGAAGTCGTTTCGAGTCGATTGATCATCAAATTTCACGATTGAAAGGTCCTATTTTTTAAATAGCTATGTTAAGTATAATTAAAAATTAGAATTTTTTATTTTTTGTTTGTTTCAACTCACTTTCGGCACTCGAACTTAAACTTTGGCACGACCAAGCGTTGAATTCTTGACCTCGATTATCTTAAAAAAAAACCATGATCTATGGTACACACGAGATACATGTTGTTAAATATGAAAGGTCAAAAGTGAAAAACACGACGTGACGTTTTGAAAAAAACTTCCGCAGCAAAGTGCATGCGAGCCACGTTATTTTTACCTTCATAGCCCTTTTTATAGTCTACAAGTTTTACGAGGATTTTTTATGCTTTCAGAAATTATCACCCGAAATTCAATTACTAGTTTATTAAACCGTTGCAAGGCTCGTTGCAAAGCTTATGTACGATTCATTACTTTGAAAAGTAAAAAAAAAAAAAAAACCCAAGCACCTCGAAAATAACAGTTTGCAGAAAAATCATTTTTTCTCACTTTGCTCCTTTTGTTAAATCATTCGTTCGTCTGTTTCAACGTAAATGGAGTACTAAATCAAATTATGAAGAATTATGTGAGCAAACCTATTGGCACTCGTTTATTCCCGATTATAAATTCGCTTATACCGCGTCATGGCTGGACTGACAAACTTTGGAAACACTGCGTGAACTTTCCAATCAATTCTGCTGCTTGTCGAATATATGTCGAAACTGGACTAAGATGATTTTTGAAGAAATATTATGGGGCACTTCTAGAACATTCTTAGCTCTTAAGTCTTTAACTAATGAATTCCATCTCCCAGAGCTACGGAGAATTGCGATCGACAATTAATTGTTGACTATTTGATTTAAAGTCGTGGCTATAAAAATATAGCAGTGTAATAACATCTTTGTTTGTTGTTAGGACCGAGGATTCGCCTAGTTTCGAATCCTCTCCAACCAACGTAACAAACAGTAAATTATTTTTCAATCATATCTAACTCGTTAAGCAAGCTCTTGTAGCCTGAGGGAAACACCACTGTGACCGTTCAAGATAATTTGGAACCTTCTTGACACATTCTTATGTGTGCACCTACAAGAAGTAGCGCTATTTTATTCGCTACTGCGGTACATTCCTGACATGTCCGAATAGAAGTGGAAAACGGCTGAATGGTTTAATCATAAATTAAGGATACCAAAGATTTGTTCCAACTATAAGAAATTGTGACCAAATTCTGCTCTGTTTAAATGCAGTTTCTTAGTGTAAATATTGGAGCTGTAACATTGCGTGAAAATTTTAAAAGAAACAAACAATTTCAAGACAAGGAGGGAAAGATGATTTCTAGATAAGTACATGCACAAATGGTTGAAAATTTTCCTAATCACAAACGATTGAAAAAGAGAATTTAGCCCATAGTATGACAAACCGTGCGGTACATTCACTTTTTGAGCCCAGTCACAAAAACTTTCTTTTCTTTTTATTTTTTACTGTCGTTGTTGTTTTGATTTGGAAGGTTGCATCCATACATATGATGTTTGTTTCAAGAAAAATTGGCAAACCTGGTGCGATGAACCGATCCGAATCTCCCCCTGAGTGCCGGTGGACATCTCCCCCTCCTCCGAAGCTCCACCGTCTTTCTCCAGCGTATTGACTGGCTGCGATCTTCAGTTCCCAGTAAAATCCTACCATCCACCCCTGAACCATATAGTCACTCTATCAGAACTGATATTATTCAAAATGTTTCATTTTGCTCATTATAACAATGACAATAATACAGTAGAACTTGGATTATCCAGCCTTGCTACGCATCTCAGTGTTACATATAAGTGTCATAAACTATCATCAAACAACTCCTATTGCTGTGAGAAAAAGTACCAAGTTTCAGGAAACGAAGGAATTAGCATCCGATACTAGACTCGCTTCAGTGCAGATTTTGTCTACAAATATTTTCAATTTGCTAATATTTTCCGCCGAGTTAGATAATCGAGTTTCTACTGTAAACGCAAATATTGAAATGGAATCAAAAAAATTACGAGAAAAATGTAACAATAATGATGATAATAACGATAATAATGCTGCTGATGACGATGAAGATTATGAGGAGCAATTGATTGAAATCGAAAACAACAATGGTGGTAATAGAGATATAAACATCTCTGTTCAAAAACCCACACTATATCAATCAACACGATTGTTGACTCATTTACTAAAGTGTTTCCTATAGACAGAAACAAAATTTTTTTTTCCCCATTTCATTTCAGAGCAATGTTTCTCAAAGAGACCTGTACAAAACAATCGTGAAAACTCATGATAATTGGCAAACTAAACTGCTGAGCATATCAAGATATGCGTCGAACACATTTGACATTTGCTGATTCGAAAAGCTTGAATCATCCGTATTCGGAGAATGTCAAATGTCTCTAGAGTATGAATGGAAATCCCTTAAGAAGATACAGAGATTTTGCTTTTTCCATTTTTCAAGTTACAACGTCACAATGATGTTTCCCTCGATATACAACGGCTAAAACGATTCAAACGTTCAACGGTTCAAAAGACCCAGAGAAAGATACTTTGCTTTAGACTTCGTCGATACTACAATGTTGCTTTTTTCCTGCCGATATGAACTTGCGCAACTTTTACATGCCACAATTTTCTTCATGAACAAGAACAAAATTCTAAAGTTATAGTTATATTCAGAACTGAAGTTAATAAGAATAGTTGAATGCTCGTTACATCTCAAGTGTCCAAATAATTTTTTTTCCATACAAAATATCTAGCTAAAGTGTATAATGAAAAAAAAAAAAAAAAAAAAAAAAAAAAAAAAAAAAAAAAAAAAAACTGGTTAACGTCGTGATCCCGGTACAAGAATAGTTCTGCCAGGTTGAAATGCTCGATCAACAAATAAAGGATGTGCTGAACACTACTGTTTTTTTAATGGTTACCATAGGCAATGGAAATATAGAAATTATGAAAATGTTAGTATAAAATGGTAACTAAACAAGAAAAAAAATGAAAAAATGTTGAAAAACCAAGAAATATATAGTTTAATGTTCATTACTCACCACAACCTCAATTTTATTTCAGCGTTGTAAGCGAGGCATTTGTAATGTTTATTTGTTTGTATAATTCGAGCCACCTCTCACCTCACCCCTTAACTCGTGTTAATTGCTTTAAACTGAGCTTCTTTTGCCCTTTTCACAGTTTTATTAACCAAGTGTATATTCCCTAATCCCGCGTATTCGCGTCACCTTTTTCCACTCGATGATTATAGATACTCGTGAGAATTCTATCCACTTGGCCGCCGCCGCATGTAACCATTTATTATATAGTCCGAAATCTTTTAAACCCTTAACTTCTAAACGAACACTTTTAGATAATTTTGATAAATTAACTATGAATTATTTGTCTATATGGCTTTTTTATCTTTGCCTTGACAGCCTTTGTTGCTATTATTTGGTAAGCGCGGATTCATCAGCAGCCACAACACCCATACGCAGCCATCTTGTAGTCTACCTTCTGCTTTACTTTGTTTTGTGTGGGTGCGGTTCGTGTTCCACACGTTCCACAACTTTATTGTTGGTGCGAACTATATGAAAACAACTTAAAAATATATCGCTTTTATTATTGCATGATAATATTTTTGCATTTGTTTAGGTTTGATACAATAATTTTTGCATAAATTGATCACCATGTTCAATCATGCTTTGCTCGCATAAGCGCGCATATATACATAACATTTGCATTGCGTATCAAAACTTATTTCCTCGAGAAACTTGCATTCGTGATAATACTCGGTAAATATTCATTAGCGAACATGATTCTTTCACAGTTTCTGAAAACTGTTATACGAAAGTTTTAACCGATCAGGTCAATTTGAGATGAGTTTCTATTTTTTGCATCGCGCACACCAACTCACAGGATATGTATATTTTTTCAAAACAATTGTTTCAAATCCCATGAAAAAATGATAAATAATTATCGCTCCGATGAATTAAAATTTTTTTAAGAAATATCAGCAAAAACAACACAAAAACATTACAATTCAAAGTCAAGTGACTAAGTTCACATGAGTATAAGAATGTGTTAATAACTACGTTTACACGGCCCTCTTATTCCGGTTTAGTTATATCAATATAGATATACAAAATACATATCTATTAATATATATAAATATACCCGTCCATATATACAAAACCGGAATAAAAGCACCGTGTAAACGTAGTCAGCGTTATCAGCGCGTCGGAAGCCTTCTATTGGCGAGCGAATACCCAATCAGCTGAGAGTAAACTGGCGTGCAGTGTCGCCCTCAAGTAGTCATTTCTTTCTTTTATCTTTCACCGCGAGTCGGCGATACGCAACATGGCTCCTGTAAGTTTGTTATTTTGCGAAAAAGTGAAAAATATTTATATAATTGTTTATTTGCGCAAAATGAAACTATCACAGTGGTTCCCGCATACTTTATTCACCACTTTGAACTAATGCGACGAGTGTAAATTTGATGATGTTAGAGATACGAATGGCTCCTCGGAGGCATTGATTGAGGAGCATTTTTGTGGTGTACGAACGATCCCGCATGGGTCTCGAGTCAACCTAAATTGTGGAATAACAATAATATAAAAAATCCATATTCGCAATGTTTGTTACTTGGATAATGTTTTGTGCAGGTACCAGCGAAAAGGGCAAAAGGTACGATGGGCAAAAAACAGCACCTCCGAGGTAAGGGCCAGAAAAAAAAGGTTGCCCTTAAATTTACCATCGACTGTACCCATCCAGTTGAAGACAACATTATGGATGTTGCCAATTTCGTAAGTATTCCTCATATTCATTCAGACCGATAATCTACAAATTTTAAATCATTCAATAAGCTTGTTCTAAAAGTGTATTCTGCTGAATGATTTCTGTAATATTTTGTTGTGCAGACTAAAATCTCTACAGGAGCAATTCGTTTAAACTATATAAAAAGATGGTTCAACTAGACTCGAATACTGAATTTCAATGACACTTTTTTTTATTACCGCTAAGGAGAAATATTGTATTTAAGTAAATTATTCATTGAAACTCGATTGCTAACACAAAAAAATTTTTTAATCACTGTAATAATTGTAAATTAAATTCCATTGCACAGCCATTAGCTGTTTTTGGCTGGTTTTTATTAGTTATTATAAAGTAGTGTACAATATGGAGGGTTGAACATTTTTCAAATGTTTCCTATACTTCTGCTGTTCAATGTAACTGAACTAGGACAGGTTGAGCGATAGATTGACAAACTTAGTTTTTCCTTATCAAAATACATACGATTTTTCTATTAATAGGAAAAATACCTTCAAGAGAGAATTAAGGTCAATGGCAAAACTGGCAACTTTGGAAACAATGTTACCTTGGAACGCAACAAGATGAAATTGTCTGTCAACAGTGATGTCGACTTTTCCAAAAGGTAAGTATTAATTTTAGTCACCCAGCATAATTGAATTTTACGAGAATAGATGGAAAGAGATTGAACATACGGTTGATATTAGGTAAAAAGGAACTTCTAATTCATTGATTTTTTTACTGCAACCGCGACGATACTAAATTCACGATTTTTACTATTCATCTATTTCTTTGGCACCATTGAATATTGTAATCGTGTAATACTAGAATGAATATCTATCAAAGTAGTATCTGAATTGAAGAAAACTTTGATATTCTGAAATGATAATTTTCCTATATACCAAGTACTCTGGAAGTAATGTCGTCATTCTAACAAGAACATTTTTTTTAGGTACCTCAAGTATTTGACGAAAAAATACTTGAAGAAGAACAAGTTGCGTGATTGGCTCAGAGTGGTCTCTAAGGACAGAGATACCTATGAACTCAGGTACTTCCAAATAACAAGTCAGGAAGATGACGATGAAGAAGATGCAGAATAAGTGATTTTCACTTTCACTACGTTTATTAGCTCGATGCTAACTGAAGCTATTTTCTGTGAAATACGTGAATTAATAAATGACATCTCTTATACTGTTAGATTCAGTTTTTTTTTTAGCTTTTTCATTGAGCACAAATTTTACAGATCTTTCATCCCATAGGTCCTTTTTTCCTACCTCCAACACGAATCGTTTAAATAAATTTATAAATGTCTGAAGTTTTAAGGACTCAACCCCGATATTTTATTTTCAATATATATTTGTCGAGTTTTTTTTTATGTAGTTTCTTATATTGTTGAAAAATTTCGTTTATCGATTTAAAAATTTAGGTGCATAGCGAGCAGAATTTAATTTTTCCAAAAGTCTCACTAAAATTTTATGGTTCTGTTTAAAGAAGAATCTAATAGCTGATATGACGAGTAGTTAGATTATCTTCAAAAGTTAACCACTCCCACCACGTAGATGATTGTGGCTAGTTTCCCGACCTGTATATAAGTGTTAGTCCCATGGCCACCCACTAACAGTTTTCGACGACCGAAAGGAGAAGAAGCAGCTACTATCAGCGAAGTTGCTAACGCGCAAGCGCGTTCGTGCACGGAGATTGTTGTGACAGACGCGAATAGTCTGACAAACAAGGAACAAAACGTTACTGTATCCGATTTCGTACTGCTGAGTCAAGCCATCCTAACGACGCAGTTGGTATCATTCAAAATAAAAGTGGAGTAGAGAGTTTACCTTGATTTGCAATAAAACAGAGTGAAGAAGCGTTACGATTCAGATTCGTGGAAAAATACGAAACAAAATAATCTAAGTGGTACGAAGTGTAGTAGACATTGCTTTTCGATTCGTCGAAATTTCATTATTATAAAAACAGAAAAAAAACGAAGGTGTGACAACGAAATAAAAGAACGTATATTCATTTATTTATCCGTTGACAGATACCAAATTTTTCTTTTTCTCATTCGAAAAGATCATCTCCGCGACTAACACTATGAAGTTCCAATACAAAGAAGAACATCCGTTCGAGAAGCGAAAGGCAGAAGGCGAAAAAATACGTCGAAAGTATCCTGATCGAGTGCCAGTGAGTATCAATATATGGGGTTAATGATGATAACACATTACTATTGCTTGCGTAATTTTTAAAGGACTTATAAAACTTATCGTCTAAATATTAGAAAGATGATGGGAATTTGTAGAGTCGTCCATTCGCTTACCTGATCAACTGATAACAATTTTTTTATCGGATCATTGAAAAACTCTGAATTCGCGACTATCTTTCTTCAAGATATATATTTTATATGCATTTTTTCATAAACCATTACGATCATGATCGGTAAAACAGCAGAAAAATATATTATACGAAGAGGGCTTGTTATAATTTCAATCTTTCCTGTATATTCGGTACATAAAGAAAACTTGATCAAAGTATGGATCATTTGTTATAGGCAAAATACATTGAGACAAAACTAAAATTATCATAAATCAACCACCTCAAAATTATTTCACCAAACTGCGAAAGAGGCTGAGTTTGCAGACTCCGTTCCTGGCGCACCTTCTTATTTGTTTCTCATCTAAAGTTTGCTGGAACCCAGAGAAACCTAAATATAAAATGTCATGAAAAAATTATCAATGTCCAGCAACATTATGTAAATTGTTGAAAAAAACTCAAATTAATAATTTTAAAACTTCATGTCAACTTATATTTCATGTTTTACAGAATTTTTATGCAATTCTAACCTTTTTATGTACACAAAATTGAGGCTTTTAACATTTCAATTTTTTCCATAAATATCACCTAAAAATATTGAGCAATATTTATAGAAATTATTGTGTTCGTAAATTTGTAAATTCTATACTGATAGATAATTAACATTTTGCTGACGTGTGTAGCAACTAATAGCATATTATTTTCATTCTTTCTCGACTTGGAATATTTCATGGTTTTTTCATAGGTGAGAAGTAAATGAGTTGTAAATTAATCAAAATAACATCTGTTCAAAATTAATCAAAACAACACATAATTTGAAATTTTGCAAAAAATCCGTTAACAGCTGGAATATTTTATTAGAACATAGATTCATTGATAAATTTACCACTCACTGCAGGAGAAAAAAAAAATGAGTAATAATTGGCTATCCTGAGATGATTTTGGTAAAAAATATTTCAAAATTATTCCAGGTAATTGTTGAAAAAGCACCGAAAGCGAAAATCAGTGATCTCGACAAACAAAAATATCTCGTTCCATCGGATTTGACGGTTGGACAATTTTATTTCCTCATCCGAAAACGAATCCACCTTCGTCCCGAAGATGCATTGTTCTTCTTCGTTAACAACATTATCCCTCCCACGAGTGCAACCATGGGTTCTCTCTATCAGGTATGTTAAAAAACGATATTGATGTTGTGATAAACAAAATGTTGAGAGTAAAATGTGATCCTCATATTTTAATCTCTAAAAATCTATTCTACTATTTAAGAAATTATTGCATTTGTAGTAGGTTTTTCAAGAAAAAGAGAGACAAAATTCTTGCACATATATTTTCTCGGACACAATAGAGAAAATCTGAAATGTTAATAATTTCAGGAACACCATGAGGAAGACTTCTTCCTGTACATTGCTTATAGTGACGAGAACGTGTATGGGCGCTAGAAAAAAAATGCCTCGCGGAAGAGTATGAACCTCCCTGGAAAAAATATGAGCAACATAAAAAACGATTAAACATATGAGAAAGAAATAGCAGACGATATAAAATCCTCGAATCATTCGCAGCAACGGCACCATTTATAAATTAGGCTGAACACGTGCATAAATCTATGAATGAGAAGTGAAAGCTATGATTGCTCATTCAATGTAATCCGCAAATTTAGTAAAAAAAGGGAAGAGTAAGAGGGATCTCGGTTGAAGTAATTTTTTGTCGATTATCTGAATAAAACTTAAAACAGGCATAATCTTTCGAATTTAATCAGGTTTATATTAATATTGTTGCTGGACAAAAAGATATTCCTCATTTATTTTATTATTTCGTTCCTTAATTATGTTCAATAAGTACTGGCATCACTGTAAATTTTTACATATGGTTATGAAATGAGGGATTTTGTCATATTTGACAGAGCATTTATGCTGTCGATTGGAATGGGTTCTCCAGTTAATCGAATTTAAAAATAAATTCATATTCTTGCTTCAAGATTGTGAATTGTTTCTTGATACTAACCGTCAAATCTTCAATAAAATTAATGAAAACAACACAAGTAGTATCACATAGAATAATGGAAATGAATTTATCCGTCTCTGAACACTGTTCGATGAGTTTAAAAAGACAGTAACTATTTATGTTGATCTTTTCTTTCATTTACATATTTTCTTGTCAGATTTTCAAAATACAGACGATAATTTTTCTGGAAAAATTCTTTCAACATTTGACAACTCTTCACACATTTTTCGATCAAATTCGAAGCTAATAAGTTCGAAATTATTATTGGAATCGTGCTAAATTGAATCTTCGAGTCACAACGTTTTAAACATGTTACATAAAGATATCTGTAACGTTGGATGTGAGTTCGTCAATAAAAATATAATATAGAACTGATGACCGTACTTAAAATAAACAATTTGTCCTGTCCTTTTTTTATTATCATACATTTTAGGATCGATCCCAATGTCATTGTACTTTAGTCGATAAGGTTTGATTGGCTAATCGTAAAAGTGAAGGGAAATCAAAATTACATAACAAATATGAACATGAACTGCTTCGCTGTTTCGTCAAGTTGATTATTTCGTGCTACTTTTCAAGGTTTTTTTTAATAAAACATGACAAGAAATAGTTTCCATTCGTCAGCAGAGTGTCTCTCCAGGTTCAACTGTAAACAGTGGAGTTTTCTCAATCAGACCTTTTAGTCTATGCCAAGGTTTCCATGACAAGATCTAAATAAAATTTTATTTTCATGAAAATTTAATGAAAAACTTTCTCCATTGATGATCTAACAAAAATCGTCAAGATTTCAAAAACCTTTGAAAATACTGTTATTAAAATATAAGGATGAAAAATAGGAGCAGCCAGCATTTTTTTCTCAATTTTCGCAATCGATTCGACCACTATTTTATTCAAGCTTGGTCTGACAATAAAAAATTGAAATAAATTTTAAGAATTGTTCTACTCTTTGTTATGATATTCATTTTTGAATAATGAAAATATTTTAAAAAATTAGCTATTTTCGAAACATGATTTCGAGTGTATAAGCATGAATAAAAATATGACAAGATCTTCAATACCTTACGAGGTTTTGCACTAGAATTTTTTTATTCTGTTCTTTTTCTGTGAAGACTGCACACTTTCCGAGAACTGCCGCTTGAAAAATTTGATGTGTTTGTTTATATTGAAGTTTTTTTCAAGTCCGCCCTATTGAAAATAAACTAAAATATCTTTAAGTTGATAATCGATCCGTGTCGAGATGTTATACCTCAAAATCGAAAAATGTGGAAAAAGAAATTAGTTGTGGGGGGAAATTTCTGGATTTTGCATCATTCCGTTTTCAATTCGTGGATTGAGATCGAATTCTTGGATTTCGAACACCTAGATGCCAAGCCAAAAGCAGTACAATACCCTTCCACTTTTCGCCGAATTAGGCACGCCTACTGATACCCCGCTCTCCCTCTACTTCACGATGTATACAAACTTCACCACTTCGTTTTCGAACTTCAAGCGGTCAAGTGGACAGAGTTCTGTTGATGCAAACACAAGCGTTTTTTTTACTATATATAATAATAATAATAATTTAAGAGTTCGAATATTGGTTTCGTTGACATTTATTTCGTGCAATTCTGACTTAAACTATAGGCAATTATAAATATATAATAAACGAAAAGAATAGATCGAGGTGCTGGTATAAAAAATAAATTGAGAAAAATGTCATCGGCAAGTGGATCCGGAAATCTTCACGAGTCTCAACTAACAAAGAGGCTTCTTGACTTGACACGAGCGACTAATTACGAACTTGTCCAAGAGAATGGACAACGGCGTTTGACAGCCCCGGAGTTTACCATCGAGATGAAAGAGAAATTGAAAGGTTCCGAAATATTCATCGGTCGTTTACCGCGCGATTGTTACGAGGACGAGATCATGCCGATTTTGCAAAACATTGGTCGACTCCTAGAGCTTCGATTAATGCTTGATTTTTCGGGCTCGACGAGGGGATATGCTTTCGCACTTTTTGAGAGTCCGGCAATCGCTCGTCAAGCTTGCCGAGCCCTCGATGGCTACGAGATACGTCCGGGTCGTAAAATCGGGGTTGTTACATCGATCGATAATTGCCGTTTATTTTTTGGCGGAGTTCCCAAGGACAAAACCAAAGAAGATTTTCTCAATGAACTTGGAAAGCTACTGGATGGTATTACGAACATCTATGTGTATCCTAATTCTCAGGATAAAACGCAGAACAGAGGATTTATCTTTGTGGAATTCAAAGATCATCGGGCCGCCGCTATGGCACGACGCAAACTCATACCTGGTAGAGTGATTTTGTGGAACCACGAAATCGCAGTTGATTGGGCTGATCCTGAGCCGGGAGAACCTATTGATAATTACCTTATGGAAACGGTGAGTTCGCATCTACGGATTATATATATACGAGACGATTGTTTATAGGTTGTTTGATCTTTAAAATGGCAGGTTTCGCCAAAAAATTGATATTTTCAATTTTCGCACGCAATTCCAGACTATATACGTAAATAAGTATATAAAAATATTTAACAATGATAATTAATTCCGTCTTTCAATTTCCTTGTTCCATATTGTTTTTATTTTTTTATTTTTACCAAAAATTTCTCCGTGTTTGAACGTTTTTCGTTGATTTTCATTTCTGTACTGAGTTTTTCCACTGAGATACTTTTATATGGATACATCATCGAAGAGCACGGGGAATCCGTGGGGCAAAAATCCGGTATAAGATTTTTCTTTCAACCGAGATATCGAAAAAACTACGGGAAATTATATTCATGCGTCCCCACTTCCAATTCCCTTCAATAAATTCAATCTTTTTAACCGATTATTAAAATGAAAGAGTCAAAAGAGTACTTTTGAGAAGTGATTATTTTAAGGTTTCCTCACAACGTATTTAGTTCAAAAACAAATCATTATTGGTGTATCTCGATTGAAATAATTATAAAACAAGAATATTTGAAAATATTATATCTGTACGCGAGTGTCATATTTATTGATCATAGATTTCTGCACTGTTTGTTCGCAATCTCGCGTTGGATGCTCACCATCATCGCATCCGAGAAATTTTTCAAAAAGCTACGAACATACCGATATTGAAAGTGAAGAAAATAAATCACTTCGCTTTTGTACACTACGAAAATCGTCAGCAGGCTCAAAGCGTCCTCGACACGATGACAAGTAAGTAGCAACGTACATTTTCGATTAAACTGATTTTTCAAAGTGATTATCCAATTAACGACATTTATATGCTTTTATATAGAACCAGGTGGAATCGCTGAACAAAATCAGTGGGAGATTCGCTGGGCTAAGCCATTAAATTCGTACAAATCGACCGAACGTCGAAATTTTACGAATGTTGCGATCACTGGTGGGAATGCCGATGCGCCAAAACGCTCAATATTTGGCTCTAAAATAATAGATCACAAAAAATCTCTTAGAAAAATAAATCAAGAAAAAATTGCAATGGATTTTATCAGATATGCCAATTATCCACTACTTTTGACGAAATTCGTCGCTGAGAAGTTCAATGCGGTGTGTTCTTTCCAATGTTACCCTAACCAGGATGGGTTTATTTGCAAGGTCAGTCCAATCTGCGTAGAGCATCAGCATTTGAACGAAAATCGCAAATTCACGTTTGCTATGTGAATTATTTTGGTTTCTTTACTCGTGAAATTTCAGAAGAATCTAACAGTTTTTCAAATGGTTTTTGCTTTTAAAATTGTTTGATGTTTCAAAATATAGAAAAATCGTAGAAAAACCAAAGCAATTCACCTGAGAAAACACCTATGTTTTTCTAACTCATTTTCCTTTTCCAAATTAAATGCAAATAATTGTTTTGGTTTTCTCATCTCAAAAACTGAAAATTCTATCAGTTTTTGAGATAATTCCTTAAAGAGAGTTCTCAGTAAAACCGATACTAGCGCATTTGGAACAACGAATGAACTGATCATCATTTTTCAGGTGACCGGTACAAGAGGATCGGAGGTTATTTTTGTGTTTGAAAGTCAAAGATTCCCATCTGAAAAAATGGCATTTGAGTACGGTGCCTTCGATATATTTCATCACATGAATGATGCTGTTGAAAACTTCAAGCTGCAACCACTCACCGAATGCAATGAAAGGGGTCCACTTTACAAATTCGAGGCATGTCGAAGCTAAACATCGTATTTACATACTTTTGTCTTTCTATGAAAATTTTTGAATTCTGCTATCCCTCAAAAATTCTTTTTGATTGAATTTTTTATTTTATTTCTAGCCTCTGAGATTAGCATTGTTTTTATAAAATGTTTGTGATTGAACCACGCAACTTTTTTTTTACTGATGACCTAAAATTTCATTGTAAATTAATGTAATGATACAAAAACGTCAATTTGATAATAATACTAAGCCAAAATTTTATAATCGTAATGGAATCTTTATTAAATTCCTTACCGACTTCATCAAACATATCACAATTAATTACATGGTTACGTATTATTGTTGGTCAACACCTCCTTCTTCTGTTTAATTTCAACGAGTTTATTCTCGAAGAAAGATTTTCTCTCTTGAAGAGACATTCTTGGCTGTCTGAATAGGAAATTTTCATTACCAGATCTGGTAAAGGTGCTCGGACCCTCAGTGCCAAGGAGTGATCGTAGGGCAATATTCCTGCTCATAGTTTTCGTATAAAATTCAATTGCTCCTTTTGTGTATCGCTCGTCTAGTTGAGCGAGGTACTCATCAGCATCTTTTTCTCGTTGTACGTTCAATATATCGATTTGTGCTGCCCAAATGCCGAAGCTGAAGAAACAGCACAGGAAATAGCAAAATCCTCGTACAAATAAAGGACGATCGAATAGTTTGAAATTCTCATTGACTTTTTGACTCAAAAGATAATTCGTGGAAACCACAAACGCTGTGATTCCCGAATTGATCAAGGGCGTGTTTTTTCTTAACATCAACATTTCTCTCGCGATAGCGTATCGTTTAGCATCTTCCGAAAGTACCAAAGTTTCGAGCAAGTCACGCGCATCCTGACGATTCCAATTAACGGGCTCGTTATTCACGAGAATCGGTGTTGGATCTAATGTCGAAACGGACTCGTAAGTGAAATTTATTGGGATACCAACTATTGCACCATATTTCGAGCGCACGGTACCCGCGTGAAACAAATCGAAACCAAAAACCATGAATGGCTCCAAATATTTGGTTTGGTAATCGGGTAAACTTAGATCTGTTATTGCTTCGTTCCAAACTTTCATTATACGCTCGGGTACAGGAACCATTTTGCCAGATCTGAAATTTTTTAGAATTCCTCGACATTGAAATTTTTCTCATTCGACTAATTTAGCATAATAATGTTTTTAAAAATTCCTCTATAGAAAAACTATTATTACGCCAAATGAAAAGAATTTGTTAACATTTCATATTATGACAGAAATAAGAATATTTACATGAATAGTGGTTGCTTTGGGAACTAGTTTTGCTAAATGAGAACAGAATCTGAAAGTTTGTACTGATAAAAAAAGTATAATTTAAAGATACTCACTGATACATCGCTACAATTTCCTTGTATTTATATAACAAATAAGTATGCGGACAATATTGCAAACCAAAGGCTGTGATTGCGGTTGCACTCATAAAACCAAGAGAAAATTTTCGGCCTGTGCTCGTCGCAAACCATGCCAGCCGACTTGTCATTTTCCAAAGAAGCTTTTTGTTAACTGAAAAGTATTTTCAATGAAAATTTGTGAAGGATTTTAAAGTAAATGATAAAAAGATAAAAATAATGTCAAGTATGACTAACATTAATTAATGTTAAGAAGGATTATATGCTATAACGAAAAAGAGTTCATCAATCATTTTTTTAATTATTTTAATTTATGTTTGTGAGTTTCTCTCTTACATTATTGCGAGAAAAAAACTGACTCCTATTGATTTGCAGAATTATATTACGGTTGCTGAACGAAGGTTAGGTTTTTGAAAACTTATTCAGATTTTCATTTCATTTGTTATAAATAATAACACGTCTGTATGATTTCATTATATAGGACGTGGAAGAATTTCAACAAATAAATGCGTGAAATGTATTTGTTCGGCGACCTCTTTTTCTAATCTTCCAACACACGTGTGAAATCGAAGAACATTTATTTATTACATGAATCAACCAGGAATCAACAATGGGTGTGCACTCTCTCTCTCTCTCTCTCTCTCTCTCTCTCTCTCTCTCTCTCTCTCTCAATAGAGTTCGGGGGGGTCCAGCGGTTCTTTATCTTTCTTGAGTTATTTTAGTACGGACCTCACTCACAATAAGCGCTGCTTGCACGAGGAGATTACTACTCCAACTCCAAATCGATTACCCTTTCTCCGAGTCAGAGTTCTCAGTTTTCATGTTATTATGCTGTATGTATATTATTATTTTGGTGCCGCCGTGTCGTCGTTGGTGATAAGTTAGGAGGTGTCATTGAAAATTATAGATCAAATTAAATAATGATTCGATTATGAAATTCAATGAGAAACAATTAGCGAATGCAGGACAAGGGCCGGCTGATATCGAAGGCCGTTTAAATCATAGACGTGCTCACAAATCTGGTTAGTATATTTGTTCAGTTTCATTTTTTTAGGTTGTAATTTGCGCAAGTGTCAAAAATATAAAATTATTGAATGCCAAAGAAAGCGATAGTTTGCGCCCAAAGTCTAAATTTTGAAATTCAAAAATATAAATCATCTTGCTGTATAGAAATCGGTACGTCGAACCTATAGAAAATTCCTTCAAGGTCTGCATTGAAACATTACTGAATATCATTTTCATTACAGTTTTCAAAGAACGATGGTTCAAATTGAGATGCAATCTTCTCTTCTATTTCAACATCAACGAATTAGGCCAGATTGAAACCAAGCCGAGTGGAATGATAATTTTGGAAAACTATACAGTCAAAACGGATGGAGCAATGGAAGGAGAATTTGCGTTCAGTATTATTTTTCGTGGTGAGCATGAAAAGCGGCATATTCTTACGGGTCGTTCGGAGATGCAAGTCGACGAATGGGTGGCGGCATTGAGATGCGCCAGTTACGAATTCTGGCGATCTAAATTAGTTGTTTTACAAAAGAATTTGTGCATTAAGACCGGGAAAGATCCACTTTTGATGGTTCCGAGAAATCAAGGTTCTGTAAGAGATGGAATTTGGGAAACTCCGAGCTTTCGTTCTCATGTTGGGTTTACACAATTTACTGAAAATAAGGAACCCAGTCAAGAAGTTGACCTTATAGATTTTTCGTGAAGACAATATTCAATGAATGATTAGAGTGCGACCATCGTTTGGTTATTTTATAACAAAAATGAGAAATAAATTTGAGAGATGGTACTTTTGTTCCGTGTCTATGAACTGATTGCTGCTAGAAACAAATTGTATATTGAAGGAGATTTTGTACTCTGTACAACTGTTATAATTGTAAAAGAAAAATATATTTATACACAGATAAACTTTGAGAAATCAAGCCAGCTGTCAATGAGATTGATGTTCCAAAGGAACTCTTTGAATCTCTTGAATCACATCACATAACACCAAAAAGCTGATTCATAATTATTTTTAAAAGAGGGTATGGGAATTCATTGTGACTTTCATGAATGTTCCTGGAGTCATGCAACTCATATGGTATTAAATCATCAGATTATGTAACTTTACACGCTAATAAAAAGAGATGTATTTTAACTGAAATCTAGTAACAAAGTCTTGTTGTTTCTGACTACTCGAATAATTTATCGAAATTGAAATCGTGGAAAGGTTAACCATGATAATTTTAGCTGCGATTTTTCATCATTTTTGCTGAACCCGTTCAGTCAATTTTTTTGAAGAATTTTGATCAGTTTATTTAATACTTCATTCTTTTTCAAGTAATTTTATCAAAATTAACTTTCATCTAAAAAATGAATATTATAGATGGTTTCAAAGTAAAAAAATACAAATAGATAATAATTATATCATTGGCAGATTTTTTACTTACCCACCGAAAGGTGGTAAATTTGGATGAACCGTCGGTAATCTCGCGATCGATGCCTATAAACCCGCTGGTCAATTAATGTGTCGATTAGATTCGAGCCAATTCGAGCACACCGATGATATATCGACCTATCGAACAGCGCTACGGTGGCTGGGGTCAGCACTAAGCGGACCTCAGTACTAAGTGGCCCAGCTTTGTGTTTCCATGCCCAACCTGTAAATCTATGTTCTCTGGTATGATGTCTGGATGTCTGCTTCGAATCTAATACTGGTGAAGTTCATGTTCTTGTCGTTTTATTAGTCATTCGCAATAATACTCCTGTCATTTGGCTCGGGAAAGTAGTGAGACACAACGAATTTTTGCAAATACTTGGTAGTCCATTGTATCCACTAAGTGAGTTTGCTTTAAAATAAACAAACGTGTATGGATAATAAAGAACGTATGAAATAAATAGTTTATCGTAAATAGGGGATTCTCGGGGACGATAGGAACAATGAATTTCTTCAGTAAAGTATTCGGCGGTAAGGAGAAGGTCTCGGCACCAACGACTGCCGAGGCGATCCAAAAATTACGCGAGACCGAAGATATGCTCGGTAAAAAACAGGCCTTTCTTGAAGGTAAAATCGAACAGGAAATCGTTATTGCGAGAAAAAATGGCACTAAAAATAAACGAGGTAAGAGATTGGTCCGAATACTTATCAAAACCACAAGTCCTCTTTGCACTCATTAATTTCGATCAATTTCAATCATCGTTATTCTTAAATTCCTACGTCAGATTGACACTTATCATTCGCTTTTATTCATGCCGTTAACAATTTGTGTTATACTCGTGTCTCTTTTGCTGCAATCGCAGCGTCATTTAAAAACTTTTGTTTTGAGGAAAATGTAATAGTAAACGCACTTGATCTTTAAATGTAGGGTTGGTGAAACTTTCGTTTATTCAATAAAGTTTTAGTTCATTTTTTACGTATTAACAAAAAATAGATTAATCCTCTGACTTCAGAAATTTCCCATATCCATGGAGGTATCAAAATGATTTATGGTTAAAAACACAATAAATTTGCACAAAATTAATAAGTTTAGAGAGAAATTGTAAAGTTGCTGAGTATCTATTTCCTGAATTGTACTGTTTCCATACCAAAGTTACCACATCTGACTCAAGGTCATTGCGGCTGTAAACAAGAAAAGTAATTCCTGGCATTTTGCAATATTTGTAAACCATTGAATTGTTTTGTTGTTAACGATTAATAGTAGGAATAACAAAGAGAGTATCAGGAAATATAGATTTTATTTTCTTTTCTTAAATAAATTACCATACCATTTCAAACCTGTTGAGATTTAGCAATATGTTCTCAATAGTTTTTAATTTACTACCATACTCGTGTCCATTCAAAAATTGTAGTAAGGTATACTTATTTATAAGCAAGGTTTAGAATAAATAGAAAAATATACATTATTTATTGAACAGTTATTGTCCTCTTGACTCTTGTCATTGCTGCTTGGATCCTAATTGTAAAATATAATGTATTTGTTGCTTTGAAAAAATAATTATAATCGATGATTTGAACTTTGTAGCTTTCCTTATGCGGTTTGTTTTCTGCTGATTTCACTCGTACACAGACAAAATTAATTCTCAAACATTTCAGCTGCTATACAGGCTCTCAAAAGAAAAAAGCGATATGAAAAGCAGTTGGCGCAAATCGATGGGACATTGTCGACAATTGAGTTGCAAAGAGAAGCTTTGGAAAGCGCAAACACAAACACCGCTGTTCTTTCAAACATGAAAACCGCGGCTGATGCGCTCAAAGTAGCTCATCAATACATGTACGTTTTCAAATGGTTTACATGCAATCAAATAATGAGCAACGAAAGCAACTTCAATGTCAAAGGCAATTAATCGATTCGAAGATGAATTGAACAAAAAAATAACCATATGTCTCCCTTGATACAAATGAACATAATTTCTCAAGTAGTTTCAAAGCTTTACCAATCCTTTCCTGGATTTTTTGTTTGCATCCATTTTGAAACATTATGTTTTTTTTTTTTGAACAGGGATGTGGATCAGGTACACGACATGATGGACGACATAGCGGAACAACAAGTTGTGGCGAAAGAAATATCGGATGCGATATCAAATCCTGACGCATTTGGCCAGGATGTGGATGAGGATGAACTGGAGAGAGAGCTCGAGATGCTCGAACAGGAGCAACTGGATAAGGAATTGTTGGGTATTGAAAGTACAGGTGAAGAGTTACCAGCGGTTCCTCCCACATCTGTGCCCGAAGCTCCCGTCGCGAAAGCCCGATCAAGTGAGTTGAATAATTAAAAAATTTGGACATAAAAAGTGATTGAAATCGTCAGCTATATTGATGAATAAACGAAAATTCCGTTTCAGAACCAAAACCCGTGGACGAAGATCCCGACCTGAAAGAATTGGAAGCGTGGGCTTCGTAATTCGTTAAATAATTGTTCGTTAAAACAAAACAAAAAGCTAATATTATCCGTACATCAAATTTGCATAATTGGTTACTCACGACACCGAGGTGAAAATAATTCGGTCGCAACGTTTTAGCGCCTCTTCAAAGGGCTTCATAGATATTTCCATGAACTTTGAAGATCGTGCAGAAATATTAGGCTTATTGTAAAAAAACATACCCTCGGTAATAACCGTACAATCAACGTAACTAAAAAAATAAATTTGTTATCATTGAATTCTTTATTAACGACGTGAAAAGTACGCTGTATGATGACACAAAAAAATGGTTCTGGGCACTTTTTTTTTGTCAGATTTCAACAAAAAGCATAATTAAGCAGGACAAATCCAATGCGAATGCCTGACGTGTAGTTTCTTACATTGTATACTATCCTTTACGCTTTTCAAAATGTCTATTTTATAATAATATAACATTAGCATTGAATTCTTATTAAAATAGTTCTACTTTCTAATGGATTTCGACAATATCCCGGACCTGCGAGGAATTTATGAAATCTTGTTTACCAAAAACGGTTCAGACGGTTTCGTTCGGGTGATAAAATCATACCGTTGAATGAAATGAAGCTCGAGTTTGTGCTTTCTTTGAATTTATTCCTTCTCCTGTCATACAATAACTGTATTCTTCAAAGGGATTCCCAGTTTTCCCAGATTACCAATAGATAGAAAAATAATCATAAGAAGCAGCGTTGATTAATATTTTTTCTATCGTAAGATTCTAACTCGTGGTGCTATTTCAATTGTACACTATCAGGAGCCTGATGTATGCCATTCTATTTTTTTTGCCCTTACCTGTATCTGTCTTACTCTCATTGAAATTATTGAAAATGTTGACGTCTCCTTATTCTATGAGGATTTTGAGACTTTGTTGCATTCCTGAAAAATAAATATATCGCAAGTAACGTGTATTGAGAGTGTTAGCGATTCTGGCTATCCTTCCGGAAGCTGACAATCGAATTTCGAGCTGAAATTTGGCACGCAGCTTTGTTTTCATATTAAAAAGTCCCTCCGAAGTCAATATTTTCCGAGCCAACGAATTTTAAATCCCACTTTTTAGCAAGACAGAGTTTGGTGTCCCACGCGTCAAATATTCCTTTGCTCCCACAATGATGGATGTTCCGGACCCGCCAACGATTCCACACACGTCGGAAGATGTTCCAGACTCACCCAATCATTTTTACGTGTTAAAGATCCCGCTGTAAATGCGCGCGCGCGTGTGCGGTCAAAGGGTAAAGTAGAAAGAATATGATCCCATATATAGATATACTTGATGATGTTAAAAAGCGATTTTCAAAATCCGATATCTCGGAAAATATTCAGCCGCATTAAAAATCCTTTGAAGTAAAGTCTTAAGTATATCAAAAGGGTTCGGACAATGTAGCAAAAAATAGACGACCGTTGAATCTGTCCTGAGTCTTGAGTCTTGGAGATAGCAAGAGAGCAAAATTTTTTGGTGATGTACAAAAGGATTGACGAAAAGTAAGTAAGCAGGGACAAATAAATTGGCTTTAGTTATTCATCTGTTATGGTTCATTCTTTGATGAATTTTATAAATAAAATTGACAAAAATTTCTTTCGAAGGTTTCCATTTATCTGCAATTTTTTTTTCAGAACAAGTGGATTCAACAACTCAGTCGTTTTTTTTTTGTTTGTCATGATTTTTTTTCGAGATCGCAAAGCGTTTCATTTGAAATGGAAATACTTTAGATTTTGAAGAAAAGAGAATTGAATTTAAGAAAAAAAAAACATTTGCTTCTCTATTGTTGTAGTAGAATCAATCGTCTTGATTTCGGTTCGTAATGGCGGATTTAATATTCAAATATAATTATTTTGGAGCTTAAAAGTTTTAAATCGAACAATTCGACGAAAAAATAAAAAAAAACGTAATTACGATCTATGTAAAATTCAGTTAATTCAGTAAAAAGTCAGTTAATTGTGGAAAGGCGACATAGTTGAAAAATTTTTAATATGATTTGTGAACGATTTTTTTTCCAGGATACAACGCACTGCGTCAGCGCCAAAATGCGTTCAATATTTGCGCGCTTGCGCCCCGCGCAGTGTCCAGTACAAGTAGCTGTCGTGAGCCGCTTAGTACTTAGTTTCCAGTATTAAAAGAAGTTTTTCGAAAAATTACGCGACGCGGTTTGTCGTCGTCATATAGATCTCTTTGCAACAAGCGAGCTCAACGAGAACATTCGAACTATTCGAATTGTGACAGCTCGTATGAATAGATAATAAAATTGCATTGCGATCGCATATAAACAGTGCGTGATCGTAATGGCGATTTCTGTAAACATTTGAGCTGGTGCATTATTCAAAAATAAATGTTCGCAATAAAGTTTGACGCAATTATTCGATGTTAGAAATCTTCAAATAAGAAGTGAACCGATAGTCCCGAGAGCTTGATTGATTTTGATGGATTGACACTTCCTTCAAACTTATCGAGTTGTACAACCGCCTCCATTCGAATACACCATGTCCCTGCATGTAAGTATAGCCCACGGCTTGTTGGATGATTGACTAAAACAGATAAATGCAATTGATTCCTGAATTTAACTTTTATTGGAGTATCTTTCCCCCGTGAGGGGGAGGATAATGGAGGATGGATGACAAAGTTATATCCGCTCGCGAAGCAGCACTTTACGCCTCGGACGGGCGGCCCTCAAAAACCGGGTAGTTTTTCTTGGCGCTCAGATCCAAACTACACTAGCGATTTAAATTTACAGCAGACGACTTTTGCAGCAGGAAAATTCTATTCTTTCGCATTCTAGCTGTCTCAAATGTTTAGCAAAAAGTCGCCCTTACATTTGGCTCTTAATATGATTCGCCCAGGAGTCAAAGAACTTATTCTTCTATGCTCGAAAGAGAAAAAAAAATTTGTAGAAAGATGCAAGATCCTTCAGGAATCATAAGCGTTCGAGTTGTACTTTTGGGGTTACTCCGAAAGCACACGTGAAATTTTAATATTAAATATATCGATAGTAAACTCTGATTATTGATGTCGATTATAATCGAAATCGAAGTATATGGGACTGGATAACACTGAAGCTACACCTCACGAAGAACTCACGAAAACGCGTTGGATTGTTTTTTCATTCGTTTAAAATTTTTATTCGTTATTTTCTTAATGGATGTATTCTGAAGGGAACGCTTAATTATGCAATAACGCGGGGGCTGTGAGCAAAAAATAAAAAAGTGATGGGTTTTCGGACTATATATATATATATATATATATATTGAAATGTTGGTGCATGCATTTTTCAGACTGCTGGCATCGATATAGTAGCGTCCGTTGTGAACGAGAGCTGCTTTCGTTGTGGTTCAGGGCCACCGCCGAATTCAATTTTGCACATTCCACCACCACCGATACCAACGTTTTTACAATATGGATCGAACGTGTATTCGAACGCAGGAGTGCTCATAAATTTGGCTTACTTGAACAACAGCCTGTGCAAGCACTCCTGTAACTGGCGAACCGAGGGTGTTCAATACGTTGAAATGCCACACAAAGGTAAATTGAAATAATTCATTTGAATTCGATACTCATCTTATTGTTATCAACCGCATCGTAAACAGCGATCTCCAGCGATTTTATTTTCGGAATCGGTTGTTTCAGGAACACTTCTCGACGACACTTGGCTCCCCATACTCATATCCTCTTGCGTCGGTGTTATATTTGTCGGTTTAGTCTTAGCAGCCTTCGTATTGAGATACAAATTGTGAGTCGATTTTCAGAGGCATTTTCCACGGTTCCTAGACACAATTGAAACAATAGAAAAAGTTTGCATGGAGCAACAACTATTTTGCATCTAATAATAATTTACGATCGAAATTTTAGCAGTGGGAGCGTGAAGAACAGCTCGATGTCAATAACCCCGCCAACATCGTGCACCGAATCAAAAAATGGACGAATGCAAAGTGAAACGATCCTTTATCCCTGCGCTGTGGATAACATCCAAGACAGCCGTTTAATGTGGGCGACTCTGACACCTCGCGGGACAATGCGACATTATCTCGAAGAGCACACGTACGAAACAATCGCCAACGGATCATCCCATAAGCATAACTACTCGCCGGCTTCGACCGAACATGTAAAGCTGCGGGCACTTTAATATATCAAAAGTATCGTGTCACGCGGCATCGAAATCATGATATTCGACAAGAAATCGTGGCCGCGATTAACAGTAAATTGACGAACAACTCACGTAGTAGTATCGATTAACTAATAATGTACTCGGATCAAAAGAATTTAAGCAAAAAAAAAACGATTATATATATTCACGTTTTCAACTTTCTTTCGTCTAATGTTTTTAAATAATATGTTAAATTTAATAAGAACGATCTTTTATAGGCAGCATATTACATGCAATCGTACATTCGATTTTCCATCCGAATCAAAAAGCATATATCATCGTTATTATTTCTCGTTTAGATGTACACCCAGCCATCTAGCTTGCAGCCAGTTCACCGACGTTCCAAAGCAGAGGACAAATCCTTCGATAATACAGCATTCATCGATTACGAGGAACCCTTATCGTTGAATTCCGAGAATTATCAGCCTACCGATGACGATAGAGAATCGGTTGAAGCAGGTACACATATCCATAAATAATCAATATTTTATAAACAGCTCGCCGTGTCTCGAAATTTTGGCCCAATCACGGATGAGGAGCCCACGTTGAACTCTCCCCAATATGTCGTTTCTATTCCCTATAGAAAAAGAAAAAAAAATCCTAGTCGGTCGATCGTTGAATCGATTGAAAATACAAAAAAGTCATCGAACGCCGGTCATTCGAATAGATGAATTTCTGCAAGGACGCCAAATTTTTCGTTTGATATATATATATATAGAATTTTTGTGATGTTGCGTTGTTGCAGAGCTGAATGGAACACAAAAGTCGTCTACTTTACGTCCACGAGTAAGCTCTCCAACGAGAATTGAGCATCCGAATTTACCCCCGCTAAACTTATATCCAAAGAAGTACGGATCGTTCAAGCCTCCTGGGAACCATCAACAAACGTCAGATACATTATTCAAGGGCAACGGCGTGCACGCAGCGAAATCTTCACCGACCGGTGAATCGCACAAACAAGTTACGTTTTAATAATGAAATTAATCGAAAAATACATGCTACCGTGTCATTATCATGGCAAGCGTTTCGCGTACTACAAAAAAAAAGTACTGATCTCAAGTACGGAGAAACTCTCGTACGTAACATTATCGTCATAGGATTTCAGTAAGCTTTCATAATCATTATACAAAAAGTGATAAAGCTATATGTATAGGTGTCATGTGCAATTTAAATACAAAAATATCATATGCTACCCACAAGAATGTGTTATTTTTTATATCGACCAAAGCGACTCTGTGTTGTAATGACTCCCAAAAAAATTCAAATTTTCGCACAAACTTCTCGATAAACGATTATTTATCAATAAGACTGTAGACGAAAGTGGAAAAAAATACAGGTCTGCGGCATAAACTTTTTTTCTTCTCTTTCAATAATTATATTATTCTTTTGAATATCTATGTATATAAAATTAAAATACAGCTTCGTTTGTTTTCTAGCACATCGAGATTTATTTGTATTGATGACACGCGTGTTTTAGAATTTTTTAACAATTTTAACGAAAAACAAAAATTAATGAATTCAAAATTAAATATTGAATTGGAAAACCTACAGTATTAGTTAAAAAAACAATCGTTTGTATGATTTTGCGGTTCCATCCACCAAGCCATTGGAGTTTTCAAAATAAAAGAATGTTTTTCCCCCCGTGACCATTTACGTAGTTCACGAACACAAGTTCAACACATTTTATGCAGCACCCATTTCTTGTTATACAACAAAAGTTATCAAGAGAATTAACACATTTGCGAGAAACCATTTGTCTTATTTATTACCACACAAAAATCACCAAAATATCGTACCACAATCATTAAATCGTAAAATGATTTTAATCACGACGAACAACAATGACTAATGAGGGTAGATGAATATTTAAATATCATCAGTTCGGTATCGTTAGCGTGCACTATTCTCGAAGAAAATGAACGTTAACGTAATGGATTTAAAAAAATTCTTTCGCAGCTTAGTACCTAATATATCTACGAAAATTGCTAATTAGTTTTTTAAGGGGAAAACCATCGCGGACCTGTGAAATTAATTCAGCAGAAAGTGGTAGTTTTTACCTGGTTCAAAACGATCCAATATGCGGTAACTCGATCACAATCGGAATGTATACGTACTGGACTCTCGCATGTGTGTACACACGTAAGAAAAACAGTAGTCCATATTTATAGTGGAATTTATTTGACGGAGGAACAAATCAGATCATACATTTTCGTACAGCTGCTTTTTCACAAATAATTATACGTGAAAACGGTTTTCATTTGTTTTTTCGCTTTTTTTTTTATTCTTTTTCAACAATCTTATCAAGCATGCTTCGCATTCTTTATTATTGTGAAGATCTTTCGATTCAGCTATGTTTTCGCAATGCGATATGAGCAGTTACACCGCAATTTATTAGATATTTTGTCTATTCACTTTTCGGTTGTCACTTTTTTTGTTTCGTACACATTTCTTGGTTTTTTTAAATATATTCGACAGTTATAAATATCTTTGAATATGAGTTAATAGATATATATATATATATATATATATATATATATGTATGTATATATATTCAGTAAAGGGAAATTGGTGGCTCGAAAATTACCGACGAGGCTAACCGTACATTCGGTAAACAACAATGGTAGCTCTCTTTTTTTGCTTCGTATTTCTCTTTCGTCTATTCTAAATTTATTCATCAACAATGTATAAGTAACCGGTATTCGAGAATTTCCATCGTCTACATATTATTTTACAATTTTATTATCAAGAGACTTCATCATTTTCTCTCGTGTAAAAGTATTATTTTAAACGCATGATTTTCGTGGCATTCGGAGTTTGATCTCAACAGTGGACTTGAGATTAAGAAAAAATACGAGTTGTTAGTTTATTTCATCTTCGTTTGTTGCTCGAAATAATTATAATTGAAATAATAATATTCTCTTCCCCATAACATATTTTAAACGAGAAATCGTTTTTGTTTGCAGAACATCTAACCTCTTAGGCACAGAATTTTGAATCAGAATTTATTTTTAATATGATTTTTCGAGTTCCTCTCCCTGGGAACTCTAGAAATATATTAAAAACAATACCCAATATTGAACACGTACGTATCGCTTAAAAGAATATTTCGTAGGTCTCATTGTCATCATTGGGGGCCATTGTTCGTTTAATCTTTTCCATTAAAACTTTAAACGCTTCGTCATCGTAACATTCTCCCATTACCCTATTCATTCCTTCTAATTTTGTTTCCAGTAACCCTTTGTAGGCTCTTGAAACCATAACTCAACAAATTTTCATAAATTCAACAATGAAAACAAATAGAAGGCACTCTTATAATATATATAACTCTTTCCTCCTCTCGTTTATCTATTTATTCCAGCTATTATATCGTCCACTCCTGTTTCTCTGTTTTTCTTTTTTTTATCCTTCATCTTTTTTAATATCTCACATCATAAATAAAACAACATTACTTATTCCAGTCGATGAATCAACAACGCCCTAAGTGACTAGCAACAATCTATGTGACGTTTCTTTCATTATTTTTAGAGAGAACGTGTTTTGTCTTTTCCCTGCTTTTTCTCGTACTCTCCGGCATTCTCATCTAATTTTCGACTTTGTTTATTATTTATTTGAAACAATATTTTCTCGTTTTTCGTCTACTTCTTTCACATCCATATAATTTTGTTCATTCAAAGAAAATGAAGAAAATAAATTGTGTGCGCCGCCGATAATGGATACATTTTGTTTTTCTTTCCGATACAGAAAGGTAAGGAATGATTCAACAATTTCTTTTTTTTTCAATTATATCAACAGTTTTACATCTACAATTATTGTAGTTGGTATCTCGTATTTTTTTTTTTTCCTTATAAACCTCTTATATGTATATGCATGCACAATATTTGTTTATTTTAATTATTATAATATTCTTCCCTCGTTATCTAATTTTTGTCTTTTTCGTTCCATGCAGCACGAGGCTTAATCTTGTGCTCATGATATTTATTAATGAATTAGTTATTGTTATTTGCTTGGAAGCTCACAGCCGACACTTTTTTCTCTTTTTTTTTTATAATTCATTATTATATTAATGCGTCTGCTCTTTCGTGATTATATATATGTAGGTGTATGTGTGTATATATATATATATATATATATATATATATATTTATATGCGTGTATTTTTAAATATATTCTAATTTTTATTTCTCCTTATTGCTAACATTCCCCGTATTCATTTATTCAAACTTCACTCAAACTTTTAGATCTATTTTTCTAAACCTTCTAAAACGAATCAACGACTTTGAGAATTTATAGAAGGATCGATACATACAAAAAACAATATTTTAACTTGAGACTGACTCGTTTTTACCCCGTTTATTATTGGAAATGACAGTTTTGATGCGAACGATTGAAAGGTGGCCACGTGATATTGACACACGTACTGAAAGAACGTGAAACATTGAAATAAGGCAATTGCGTAGTGACTTGAAGATAAACTTGGAATAAATGAAGCTCGGGCACCCCAATTACCGTGTCGTATAACTGATCGAATCATTATTGATGGCGAAACGAGATATCATTTGACAATCAAGATGAAACAATACGAGGAGTTAACGATAAAAAAAAAAAAAAAAACAGTTGTGGCAGTGCCTTGATCTTCCGTACAATAATGACAATTGTAAATTCACTCAGATGTTTCAAATAATCTCACAATAATCGCACATATTATCAATATCACATATAAGTCTCTCTTATCTACTGTCACTTCGAGTGTCAATTGAGTACAGTCATGAATTTCTTTAAATGCAGGTCATCATAACAATAAACTCAACTTTTAACCCGTAACTGTTTTCTTTTCTCAGAAGGATCTTAATTCTAAACATCAATTTAAATATATTATAGTTTTTTCTTCTTTCCTTTTCAATACGCTGAAAATCTACTCAAGGGTTTTTCCTAGAACTATTCAATATTAGAGCAATCCAATAATCATTCAATATATCGTTTCAAAAACTGTCTTCCGTCGTATTTTCTCCTACAGTGCCTTCCTGCATTTCTTTCTTTAGTCATTTCTTCTTTCAAAAATTCTTGTAATACACATAAATATCGTTGATATAGTTTATATTATTAACAATTTTTTGTTTTTGTTATACGATGAGATATTCGTTTCTTGTTGTTTTTGTGTCTGTTCACAATATACCTTAATTCACTATCGGTTTATACGTCGATCCGAACATCTTTTTCCTCAAAAAGTTTCACCCAAGTTATATTATTTATAATATTAAATTTTTGTCTTATCCTCGGTATTTTTATTTTTTATTTATCCTCAAAGGTCGTTCGCTCTTGTTTCACACCCAATCACACTCGGGTTTTCTAAGTTTTTCTATATCGGAATCGATGCCATCGAATCTCATATGTATTTTTTCCGGCGGTATCTAGTTTGCACAAACCATGCGTTGGCATGGTTAGAAATTAAGTATCCTTGGGTTTTGGCGTATGGACTTAATGACAGCTCCGAGTAAGACAGTTTTTTATTTTCTCTTTACTCGTAATCGTAATTGCTAATTAAACGATTTCTAGGTCCATCAATAATTGTATGTATCGTTGGGTCGAATTTCATCAACTCAGTGTGTGTGTGCTACAATTGTTTGGAGATTGGTAATTAATTGTAATTTTTCTCTACTCCGTTCGAATAAGGTTGATTTTTTGAACGTTTATACTGATATTATCTTTGCGTGAATTGCATGCGATTACGATTTCAAATACACGTTCCATCGACACAAGACCGATTCAGATCTGATAGGTTATGAAAATTTCACCGAAATTATTCAATTTCAAATAATTCGTTTTTAAGCTCCAATATTATTCACATATTCGTTTCGGCTCTATATCAGTACCAAGTCTGTGTACTATAAATATTAAAAATAAGATATTTCTTTGTTTCATATTAAAGCGTCAAGTTGTAACGATAACGTACAAACAATACGAGTAAACACGATTATTAGTTGTCACTTAAAGAATGACGAATGAACAGAAATAAGGATTTTATTTTTTTTATTTCGAAACAAATAATCGTGGTGATAATTGAAACAAAAGAGTTTCATAGTACGATGAGAAAGCTAATTTTTTTACCGCGGTTGCTGACTCTTATGTATCTGTGATGGATCGATTCGTATTTCATTTCATTCGAATTAAAGGACAATTCATCGATGTGTATTAATCTGCGGTGAATCAATTCACGATATTATTTATATAACATATTTCACTGGATTTGTTGTGTGTAATGTAAGATTAGATTTATAAGACCAAAGCCTGCATCTGATGGCACGCATCGTTAATCGGTTTAGTATTGCCGTTGATAGAGTTGTTAACACTATCGACGATTTTCACACTACGAGTTCTAGGAGTAGCTGGTGGAGTGATTGGCAACATAGTTACCATGTTCGAGCCAGCCGCGTCACCTCCACCTCCCAGACAATGCTCATCTTGCATTTTACAGACGACTCCTCCCTGCGCGATGACCTTTACTTTGACCTTGGGTCTTCGCAAATTCTCACTGGAGGCTTGTCCAGTTTGTGTACCGCATCCGGGAAGTTTCCTGCCGGGAGTAATCGCTTGCCCTACTCCCGGAAGTCGTCGATGTCTCACGAGTTGCTGCTGTTGATGAAACATTTGTTGCTGATGGTATTGGGACTGAATTTGCAGTCCCGAAGAGTAAATCTGGACCTGAGAAATGGGAGGAAAAATATTAAGAGCAGGATTTATAATTTTTAACCGTAGAGCCTGGCATCGTTACTGTTAATTTTTATAACTTTTCGTATGGCCAACGCCATTGTGAGCAATCGATTTTATGATTTTATAATTAAACTAATTGACATAATTCTTTTCTTTGTGATCACAAAACCGTAGGAAAATGGGAAAAAATGTTATATACGAAAAATCATGTTACCTCTTGACCGGGAGCCTGATTATCAGAGACGGAAACTAAGTGCTGACAGCTGGAAGGATCGGTCGTATATAAAAGAAGTTGTTGATCACCGATCGTTTGATGTTGTGACTGCGGTGGTGGAATTTGAGGTGGGCCAGGTGCCGCGAGTGAATAATATATATTATCCATCTGTGGTGGAGGTGGCAAAGAGTTGGATGCCATCGGTGGATGATGATGATGGTGAAGATGACGGGACGGCGGTATCGGAGCACTGTGAGTATAAAAGTGATTCGATGGTGGGAGTGATGAACCGAGATTCAACGGGCTGGAAGTGCTCGTCGCGCTCCCTCCACCGATTCCAGTATTACTTCCACCGTTATTTCCACTGACGCAGCCATTGCTTTGCCCTTGTTGGGACTGTTGTTGATCGTGCGAATTTGTGCTGTTGTTGGGTGTTGGGTACAACGAATATGGTGATGGACCACCTCCGGCAACTGCTGCGTAATATGGCTCGTACTGAAAACAATAAAATCAAAGATTAGTTGTCATTGCGGCTCGTATACCAACCTCAGCAATGTTTGTCAAACATCCAGCGTAATGTACAATGCAGCGCCTGCAAAATGTCAAGTATTTACTTGACGACCTCGTCAATGGGTTGACTTTCCACTCGAAGCATCCACCAAATATCTCATCCAATTATTTATTAATTTTATTGTTAATTTATCGTTTGAGCTGGGTTTAAATGATATTGCGAAATTGCGTCGTCCGGCAGTATTCTGCAAGTCCTCACTGGAGACTGAAAGCTCTACGATCGACTGCAGTCGTCGGAATATAAACAATTAGTACACAAATCAGTTATCGTGAAATTTTTTTTTCTACGCAAATTTGCAAAACTCAGCTTATACATTTTTGATGAAATCATCTTTCGAATTCAATGCATTTTCTTGCGAAAACTTTACAATTTTTTATGCTGAAATTTTCAGCGTTTCCCATTTTCTAAGGAATTTTTCACATTTCTCGTTATAAATTTGAAACTTGTCTACAGATTTTTGTTCCAAAAATTCTCAATTACGGGGGGAGCGATGTGACACGAAGTTTGTTGTACAAAAACTGATTCTGTGTGTTCAGTTTCGAAGCTACGGCGGTAGTAAATTAAAGTGTTAATTACTAAAACTCTAAACTGCGTAAATTTTTGTTGTCAAAGATTTTTTCGAATGTTCGAACATGGGTAATCTTTTGAGCATCATTGGAGGGAGACAATTATTTTTTTTATCGATGCTTTGTTAGGGGAGATTTTATTATTAGGAAATAGTGTGAACGTCACCGCGATATGCGTGGTGAAATAATGAAACGTTGATTTTGGGGACGACAGGTGAGCCTAACACTTTATAAAACGAAATCTTCTCGAACCAGAGTGCCGCACTCGTTCGAATCCGTATCAGAGCCTCGTCTACAACAAGAATGGTAAACCTTCTGCATAAAAAGTGTAATTCGTTGCAAAAGCGATGAAAAGTGTGTCCAGCTAGCTGCAGCCGTAACGAATGATTGAGAAGCTGTCAATGCCGCTTGGCAATGACGTTATTTCTGATTCCAGCCAATAGTCATAACGAAAAAAATATACTTTGAATACCGTGAAAACTCAATCGCTCAACTCATCTCTGCTTTGCAGCAGAGAACCTTTATTTAAAATATTCGTGAAACCGAAAACCTTGGTGAAGATGTTGCTGAAAAAATAGCTGCACGACTAAACCCAAACCAACATCCTCGTTCTCAGAACAGCTTGCAAAACGATCCAGCCAACGAAGAACAACAATTTTCATCATGCAAATAATGAAATCATGCGCCAGGATAGAACAAATAATTGAAAATAGCAACACGCATGAACGGTAATTAGAAGACAGCATGATTGTACCTTCAGATCTCAATACTGTATGCCATCGAGAAGCACGTAAGTAGGCATTTGTTGAGGATTGGGTAGAAGCACCGGTGGTGTTACTTCCCCCATTAGACCGTTTGTCTGCCAAAAATCCCAACCGACACATTGATACAAACATTTTTTGTACATTTCGAATCCATTCGTTGGTTTTGAATCATTAGCATGTGCAATTACATTCATTTAATCGATTCGACGAAATATATTTAAAACAGCGATCACAAAATCAAATCTCAAGTGAACATAAAGAATAAGGGAAACACTAAGAACATCGAGTCTGTGAATAAAGATAAATGATGCCATAGAATTAATAGCCTCAAAAATAAGGTATTACCAAATACTCTACATATCTTTCAAAACTATTGGCCAATACTTATTTTCGTACACATCAATCGTCTACTTTCGAAGGAACGATTTTTAAAACAAGTGCTGCGGATATGAGGGAAATAACATTTCGTAAACGTCATTTACGCCACTAAAGCTTCAATTATCGTAATCATTTTCATCCACGATTCATTCTACGACAAAATCCGACAGAGTTACAAGGAACCTGACACTGGATTCTTTCAATACCTCAATAGCCATGCCTCAATGTTGCGTACAATAATCCGAAAATATATTTAAGTAATTTATTCTGAAAATAATTGGTCCTAGCGATTGAATGAATTACTGGAGTAGATTTTCGAAAGGATTTTCGGACCCAAATTTCTGATGTTTCGAATTGGAAAAATTTTTGAAAATATTTAGTAATTTTTCAAGTTTTACCCACATTGATTTTCAGTAATTGTTGTGTTTTCTCTAGAAACAGTCAGAGAGAGAGAGAGAGAGAGAGAGGAATGAAAAATTCCCTAAAAATTTTCCCGATTTTCAAGTGCGTAAGGTCGTTTATACACTAACATCAGAATCCATGAGTTTTCGTAGCAAAAATAATCTAACGAGAGTTTTCTAATTCCGAATCATATTATGGGTCTCAAACGAATAGAGACTGCAGGATAAAACCTAACAATCTGTTTATTTTCAATGTACCACTTTTCCTCAACTTGCCCAAATTCTGTCAAATTTTTTTCTGTCAATGACGAACTCTACCAGACACATCGCTACCCGTCCTGAATCAGTCAATCAATCAACACTTGAAATTCCGTCAATTTCGTATCGTTGATTGATTCCTTGGGATTCGTCTTTGGTTGAGATGGATCTTACCAGATGTTCCTGATAGAGTTCGTTCTTGATAGAGTTGTCAGGTGTCGGGAAAATTGCTGAGTAATGAAAAAAATGCGCATTCGTAATATCCAAAATATTTTTTCCCGGGAACCTGGTAAGTTGGAATTCTCTAGTATCGTTAAAAATACGAATGTACCGATAATCTGAGATCATGAAGAAAACAAAATGTATAATACACATTCGAAAACGTTTGCAACCCTGAAGTGTTGTTTGTCAGTAAATGAAAAGGAATCAGAGTATTTGGTCAAGCGAGACGTGTATAAAAATGACGAATGTTTTTTTTGCAGCATCACAGTTATTAAGACTCAACGTTCTTAGTACCTCGAATGTGATTGATGGTTTATTCAATGCTTACTTTAGTGCGTGGTAATCACTTTTACTGCATCCCCCCTATATTTACGTTTTACATTTACTCAGTCATTAAAGCACTGATTCAAAAGCTAACAATTTAGCAATCATCACAAAATCATTGCAATAGTGGGTGGAAAAAAATGCTTACCGTTACCGGAGGATACGGAAACTGTTGTGGCATGTAGAGCGATGGTGTGGGACACGAATACATTATCGGTGACAAAGGTTGATGACCGGAAGTAGCTTGTGGACCTATATTGATAGAAATCAGTGTGTAAATAAAGAAAAAAACAAAAGAAATACCTTGAGAGCAAATAATTCATAACGTTTCAACCGAAGGAAGAGTATTTTCGTGACCCAATCTTCATTCTTCACAAAAATTTTCAATAAATAATGCATCAATTTGAATTCATACATTTTTCGATAAACGCAAATCGAAAGAAAAGAATGATTGCTAGAATTGTAATCGATCAACGATTAAATAAAGATTAACTAACCGAAAATTCCGGCGGTTTGATAAATCGTAGTTGAATCAGTCGGTGTAGCTATAGGAGTACCGGGCGCCGCAGCTCCGGTATTGTAGAATGTCAATCCCCCCTGATACGTCAGTCCCAATCCTTAATGAGCAAACGAATTTTCAATTTTTATGCGATCAGTGTTATTATAAGTGATTTGAATTTTTTTTTTATGTGCATTCAGACACGTGTTCAAAGAAATAGGGGCTGTTTTAATGGCTGCAAAGTAATAAACTGAAATGTTGCAATTTCACTCACCGTTTGTGTAATAGTAGGCATTGTTGGGTACGGTAGATGGCAAATCTGAAGCGCCGTCAAACAGTCGATTAAACGGTTGTTTTTTTATTGCTGGTGCAATATTTAGTTTTCTTTCTCTCAGGATTATACATTCGGACTGCAATTATTTGAAAATCAGACGTATGAATTACAAAATAAATTTAATCAATTCTATGAAATGTTGAGTAGTCGAGATATTAAATTTTCGGTATCCCAATGAGAAATATGAATTTTTTACCTCTTGTTGAAGTCTTCGTGCTTCCTCATCAGTTTCAAAAGTAACGAATCCATAACCTTTTGAAACCCCAGCTCTGTCGGAAATTATTTTTGTGGCTTTGACATTACCATAGGCCGAAAAGAGTTGAGTAAGTTCAGCTTCGCTTGTGCTCGCTGATATTCCACCAACAAATATACGATTCGGTACTAAGGTCCCAAACTTTGGAGCCGCCATTCCGGAGACGAATGCTGAAGTTGTACTTTATTGTCGAATAAACCACACTGCGGTTGTTTAGAATTCCAATCTATTTTCAAGCAATGAAACAAAGTTTGATATTCAATAAAGAAATGAAATTGGAATAATTAATTGATCAACAGATTTGAATATTATAAATGAAGCGTTCAACAATGTTCTATCATTATTGTTGATATATATTATTAGTATTGAACTTTATGTTTATAATTACTTGTATTATTATTCATTAAAGGAAATCTTTCAAAATAAAAAGATGAGAAATTGAAGTTAATTTTCTTTTGAATGTCAGAAATTTTGAGCTTTTATCATTTTCAAAGAATTCATTCAAACTGATTGGGTTTTTCTGTTACAAAAAATGAGAAAGTGCCACCATTTTTTAAGAACAATTTATGAAGCAAGAAATACTGGGATGTGACAGTTGTGAAATAATAGATTTGTTCTGTTCAAGGATAGACGGTATTATAGACAAACTCAATGAGTCAAGGCAAAGTTTATAATTGGTAAATAACTATCTGAAAAAAAAATGTTAATGAAATCACTAGATGATTGTCGGCACACCTTCAACAAGGAATCTTGGAGTTATTTGGCAAAGCGGAGAGAAGAGACCATGTGCTTGAGCTTACAGGTTGAGTTTCGTATACAGCGTTGCTAGGGACAAAAAACATAATCCAAGCAAACACAACACTGGACCTGGGAAATCTGAAAAAAAAAAAATAAATAAAAACAAGTGCAAGGAACTCAAATTTTTTATTGGAAAAAAAGCACCAGTCACTCCAAGCTATATACATAAAAAAAAGTTTTTTACAACAAAAGAAATGCTAGTCATAATGTTGGAGGGAATGATGAAATTTTTTAAATTGAATAAAAACATTAGCAACCACATGGTAATAGTGAAGATCATAATGACAAAAATGAAAACATTCGGAATGCATTATTTGGTTCACCAATGTCAAAAACGATTTCGTATATGTACCTATGATTGTGTCACTCCTCGAAAAATCTATCATTCAGAAACGTCTAAGATCGATCACTTCAGCACAAAATACCTAACCACTATAATGATTTGAAAAATCTAAATTCCCGAAGGTCCCGAAGTCAGAAAAAATAATTGTATATTCTTCTACTTCTTTATCCAATTTGGCAGGGACCGCCATGAGCCGCGAGGAAGCACAGAGGTGGAGAGCAGGAAGGGGCGACCTTGTGGTTCCTGGCAACTGGGACGCTAGTTTGTTAACTTCCCCTCCTCTTCCCATATCTTTTTTATGATTTTTTGTTGCGAATGGTTTGTTACGATTGTCAGATTGTATCGAAGGTGTGTCAAAAAAAATTACAAAAATTACATAAAATCGAAATGTATCGAATATTCGCTTGACAGTTTTTATTTTTTATTTTATTTACGTTTGTGAGAGCAGGCTCAATCCCACGCGCATGACTTTTGTCACTGTCCGTATATGTGATGGTCGTTATATTATGATGGAGAATTTAACAGATACGCATTCTTTTCACACATTTTTTTTTTTCATTATAAAATGACAGTCTAACAGTCCTGGATGAGGTTTCGTGTACAAAAAAGTTTTCTTGTTTGAGATTCTGAGATATCGATGTACAAAACATATAATGCAATAATGAAAAGGTGTCGTTCTGGAGGAAAACGCCTCGATATTATATCCCGAGCAAGTTATTCTAGATGTCGCAAATGATAACAAAATTCGTATTCTACAATATTTATTACTGTCGATGTCTTCTCATATGTATACAAGGAAAATAAACATTTTTCCCGAATTATGTAGATACTTATAGTGCTCATTGCCTTATAACAGCTCGAACTATGGCAGAAACTCAATTTTATATTATGTAGTAATTTTGTTTTTGCAATTTTTCAAAGTTTTTTTATAATCAACAGTTTTCTTATACATATTTTCAATGAATGTTTTTGGAATTTTTTGAACGTATACCGCGATATTTGCGGTTAGGTTCACTGCGAAAGTGACATCACAGAGGCAGACACGATGTGGTTCGACTACAAACTAAATTTTCGAGACCCACTATACATATGAGCTTGGGCGAATGCATGCAGAAAATGGACCATGTATATAGAGGTTTCGTTATTGTTTGATGTTCTGTCCTTCTTTATATTATATATTTTGCCGTTGCGGCCGTTGCTGCGGGCTGCGGGCGGCGTACAGACTATATAGCTGCTGGCTGGACCGTACCGACCGTACCAACAACCCTACCGTAAAAATATGTTATCGTCTACCTTCGTGAACTTGGCCAATTGAGTTTGGATTTTTGACTTTTTTTTAATGAAAATTTGATGGATGTTCTTATGATGACGACTATGGCTGTGTTCCGATATTGACTGTGAGTACTGCGAGTACGTGCTAGGGTTTACAGCAGTACTCGCACAGTCAATATCGAAACACACGGCTCACAATAGCGGTCTTTTTATCAGCGGCCAGGCTAGCTTCACGGATTTTCACGTGACGCCAGCACGCTAGCCAAATTGGAAGTAGAAGAAGAAGAAGACAGACAGCGTCAATCGTTGACTTTGCAGACTTTGACTTTTAACTACGTTCTACGTCAGTAGCGTTAGTAGCAACTGGTAGCAACACAAGCAACACAAGCAACGAGAACCTGAAATTGGAAAAAAGATTATCGGGGGTGCCGGTATTCATGTATGGACTGTAATTGATCGAAAATAATTTTATTTACGAGTGCGAATGAGTCCATTTGTTATTTTTAATCGATGGAAAAATAAACAAATTTCAGAATTCCTCTCTACATTACAATTGGAGCCAATATTCTGAAACACATTTAACCTCACTCAAGTCAATTTTTCACTCAAGTTTATGTAAAAATTATGAATTTACATTGAAATTATCTTACACGTTTATGTTATAAAAGAACTCCCACTTATTAAAAATAATTTCAATGGCTTTCAACAGGGTAGTTGAATATTCTATGGTATAATGAAATTTCCATAAACGAGACATTAAGAAAGCTAGTTACTGATAAATCCATATATGGCTTTATTCATTACCTTTTTGCAGGTGTACGAGAAATATGGAAACCAAATAAAATGTGTGATGTGTCAGGACCAAACAATTATGCTGAGGTTAGATAAATAAATATATTTCAGTTCGATGTCCACCATGGAGACGAAAGTAACAAGTAAGACTAGCAGTTTGAAAGCTTTATTACTGCGGGCATGGCGAGAACGATGGAGTGATTTACAATGGGGGATTAACATCAAAACTGTGAGTAAAAGTTATTCTCAATTGAAGTTTAAATGTTATTCTTACACAAGTGAATTTATAAATATCAGTTTTTAGACACTTTTAGTATTTTCATGTAATTTTTGGCAAAATATTATTCCGAAGGTTCTATCACTACCTAGCAGAACCTACATCCTGTTTCTAACAACAATTAAAGAATACCATGATTAATTTATATAAACAAATTGCTAGATATTACCAAGGGGTGTCAGCGGAGATGTTTACAACTTGGCAGATTGTATACTGCAGCAAGCTCTAGTCGGTCCGGGGCCAAATCATTTGGTCTTGTCGTATTTGAAGCACTCGCTGAGCTCTCAGGTTGGTGAAATTATTAATTTCCTTTATTAATTAAAATGCTGTAGTGTTCATAGAAAATAGTAGTCTGAAAGAATGAAAATGTATTTTATGGTTTTTGCTCTGCAGTTAGTGTCTTACGCTGCTGTTCTTCAGAGGATAAGCAAATACGATGCTTTTCACAAACCGCATTGCGTAGTATGTCTTCTCGAATTCTTAGAAACGATTCAAGAAGGAATAACATGTCGTGGAAAACCAGAAGAGGATTTGCTTGCAGCATCAGTACTTTCTATAGTACATTGGTTGCTCCAGTGTTACTTGCACACTTTAACCAAAATGCCACAGGCGAACTCTGTACCAGCACACACATTTGAGCTGATCAACAAGCCGGCTAGTATCCTCAAACAAATGCTCAGCTCGGATTTCATCTATGCTATGATGTATTTAGCAAAACACGATGATAGAGGTGACAATTATTTTAATTTAACACCGATTATAAACAGAAATCACACATGGAGTTATAGTTATTTTTCCAGTTTAAAATGGAAATTCCAGTAAAAAATTAATCCAAATTGAAGTGAAAAATGTTAACGAAAAAAAATTGGAAATCTTAGTAGCGTTCATGCTCTAGGACTGTTCGGTACAATTAAGAATAGGAGTGTTGTTCTCAAATCATCTCATCGAATAGTCAAAGCCAAAAATGATTATAAATATTAACGACTTTTGGTACAAAAATAAGATGTTGATTATAAGAGAAGTGCACAAAATAAATTTTTAACAATATAATTTTCTGTCATTGCAGACCTCTATTTCGACGTAGTGAAAAAGTGTCAAGATATCGAAGCACTGCACAAGACAAACAACAATTTAAAACCAACACCCCCGATCGAAGATTCCTTGAAAAAATTGTTGAATCTCGAAATTGACAGCATGTATTCAAGTTCTGCAAGCGTTCCGATGGAACCGATAACATATTGCCTTCAGCCGTTGTTAGCTGTACAAGTGCTTCTCAATCCTAGTACCGAGACGGCAGTATTCGTGAATCAGTTGCTTATGATCCAACGATTGAAGGGCTACACGAATGCAAGACTGTACAGTGAAGTTATGAGAGCGTGTTTAATGTGCCTTCACAATGTCACTGGAACGGTTAAAGAATCGCAATGGGGTGCTGTGACTTTTCTCAAAGTTCCTTTCATATTAAAAGAACTTCATCAAACGACGTTGAGTGGTTTGTTTTCCATGTTTATACTTTTGTTGATTGATTCAAAACTGCAATACAGACAAACGACATTTTCCGAAAAACAAATTAGTCCAGACTAATCCTTGTTGAATTATCGCCAACGAGTGATTTCTCCAAATTTGATACATTGTATTCGTGGTTTTGCAGCCGCTGATGAAAAGTACGAGTATTCGCAAGACATGATTGATGCTTTTGAGCTCCTTTTACAATTCAAACCCCTCCTAGACATCATGGATGCTACTTGTTCTTGTAATAGTGTTGAGTGTCTTTTGAACGAATTTCAAAAAGTGAATCTCGTTACTGAGAAGCACGTTAAGCAGCTGAGCAGTAGAAGGTAATTGAAAAAGTTCCTAGAGAGAACGTAGCTTAATAAGTTGTATTTATTTATTTTATTATTTTACAGAGAGGGGGTTGCAGCAGTATTACAGAAATTAGAATCGTCGAGTTCACCGACTTCATCAATAATGAAAGTAATTGTTAGAGCAGAGCCAACTTTAGCTGGTATTCTTAAAACTCTAGACGCCGATTATGTTAAAATTCAGGAAGCTCTCCTGAGCATGTTGTGTCAAGTATTGAATGGCAAAAGTTTGGACCTTATGCTCGCGGTCGCTACTGTTGAGGGTCAACTTAAAAATTTCGTTATGAAACTCATCAAATTTAACGAGTGTAGCAAAATGAACGAACCGGTACCTGGAAAGAATGCAGCTATACCGGCGATGCTTTTCGACATATCATTTCTCATTTTATGTTCGATCGTGCAGAATTATGGATCGGATGTGAGTTATTCGTAAACAATCGTAAACATTCATTATTTTTTTCTTCATGAAACTTGTACTGTTCCCAACTGATTTCTGTCGTAATATATAAACGTAAATAATAAAAATATAAATATTTTACAGATTGTTTTGGACGAAGGTGGTGACTCTTTTTTCGAACAATGGGCTCGTGAATGTATGCCAGAACGAGACAAGCCAAAATCGCCTCAAAAGATGTTGCAGGTGGTCGATCCGTCGCGGGTAGATGCTCTTCTCAGTCAAATCAATTCTGGTGATCCAGACGGCAAGTTGAGTAACGTCGAGTGGCACATGACTTGCCAAAGTGCAATGGGAGTAGTGAAAGAATTGCTCTGCGCCTGGGAGAGCGGAGTTGTTGGAGCATGCGATGTAAAGTGTGCTTTGGACGGCTTACGATCGACAGCTTGCTGTTTACCAGTTTGCGCAGCTGCTTGGCTCTGTGCCCATATGAGTATCACGCATCAGGATGCTCTCCTGAAACCCATGAACATGGTTCAACAGTTCGTTACGCCGTTAGCGACCGATGAAATGCAAGATAATTTCAAACATGACACGTTAGTATATTTAACATTGTGCTGGATTTTAAGACATTTTTACAAAGAAAATCTTTAGTTTTGGTAAAACGATACGATGTAGACTATATTTCTTTTCAGGTCCAGTTTGATGTTTCAAATAATACGGAAAATGCAGTACGATGTTCACCCACCAACTCAATCAAAAACGAAAGCCCTTTCAATGGCTCACAAGTAATCAAATTTTCAATAAATATGCGAAACCCATTCTCAAGATATCAAGAGACTCGGTAGTAATATATTCTATATGGATTTTCACACCGATCGAAATACTTTTGAAAAATGCATAGTTTTTTTTTAAATAACACTTATCCCCAACATAAAATTTTTGGTCTGCCTACTTATAAAATTTTTTCTTCAGCATTATATCTCGGCAGCCGATATTAGAACAATTGAAAAGTGTCTGGCTGGACATTCAACAACGAGGATGGGTCAACATTCAATCGACTCAAGCTCTTGAGTCTTTGCTCAACACAGGTGGATCCGCGTGGTTCGTCTCAAACCTCGTTAAGGAAGGTCTCAAATACAGATATCAAGAAGAATTGAATCAGGCGGTAGACTTGATATTTGCAATATTTCATCTTGACATTGAAAATTGTACGCTCGATCTTCTCAATCACGTAGTACCTCGATACCTATACAATTCTGTACAGTAAGTTGATTCGTTAGTCTGTTATTGTATTATTCCATAATCATATACTGCAAGAAATTTCCATTAAAAAAAAATCACATTTGCTTATAACTTTGGGTAATAATATTTTGTATGACTTTGAGCTAACGATTTATAAAAGCCTCAATTATTCCGAACTCTGGAATTCATCATAGAAAACAAAAAAATTACAAAAATCATTCGATCTTCCTTATTTTACAGAAGCGAAGAACTGATAGAGCCTCAGTCATCGGAACTTGCCAAGCTCTGTGTCTACTGTATCCTTTCGAGTCTCGAGTACAGTAATTCCATTCCACCACGAAGTAACAGCAGAAAACGAACGCGCGGTGAACTCGAGGCCGAAGAGCTAGAAACTCTGTGTGGTCCAGCGAACAAAATTTTACGATTAAACGAATCGGGCGACACAAATCCCATATTCAGCGCAAATTCACCTCAGGCCCAAACTCCAACGAATAATCAACGATCCATTGTTCTTCGTGAACCTCTTTCGACAGCTCTCAACGAACTTTTCAAATCTTTCACTTTCCTGGCTGGAAGAGATGGGGATGTTTCTCAACAGACTCATTTCATTCTTCAATTTTTGCAACTTATGGTGCAATGTGGGAAGGATAGGACCAGAGTTGTTCTTGAGGGAATGCCACAGACTTTGGTAAATACTTTGTTCATTTCTTTTACTCATGAATTAATTTTTTTTCATCTCTTGGGTTTTAGTGACCCAGCGCGCGCGGATAGAAAATCGCTAAATCATTCATATTTTTCAATTACAGGTACCTTGTTTACTAAAAGCACTGCCTGAACTATTCACGACTGAGTTATTACTTAAGTTATACGACATCCAAACATTACCTGGTCGCAAAGCTACAGCTCGAGATCTTTGCATGTTAAGAAATATCAACCTTAAACCGACAAAATAACGGTGAGAATACAACAGACGATTGAATGAATTCCACGTTGTTACCTGGCTCCTGATTCATAAATTTTCGAGGTACCATGGCGATAAATCATAATTTTGTTTTAATATATTGCAGGTTTCCTCGGTGAAGATACGAGTGATCATTCGGTGACAATATTTTAGAAATTGGAGTTTCGATTGAATGTACAGTCTTCAAAATTGCAAAACAATGTTAAGAGCTATATATAGTTTAGAGATAAATAAACATATTTTATGTGATACGTCGAACAGCAACGGAGCATGAAGATAGTGAAGGCATCAGCAAGAACAAAATAAAAAAAGATTTGAACTTTGCAACTTTTTTAAAATCTAGTTTCATTTTTTTTACAATTTGTTCTGCTGTTCCATATTACAGATTGAATAAATTTCAACGTTTTTTTTTCTTCGTATCGTACAATTTCAATTTAAGGCAATTCTTTTTGCACAAGTTAAACAAACGTTCGAGCACTATTGCTAGATTTTACATTTTATTTAGCGTTAAAGCGATACCGTAAACGCGCGTCATCGGCGGTCATGAGTAAAAATGAAATTTCTGGTAATATATAAATACGTCAAAATGGTAAGAAAACAAAAGACATTTAATTCAGAAGAGAGTAGTATATAAATAAAGTTGCTTATGACAGTATTGATATTATACATTCGAAATTTCATGTGGGTTGTTTCAAACAGCTGATCGTCATGAACCGTTATTTTTTTATTCAAGCGCCAGTTGCTGCTAAAGAAAACCCAAGTCAAAAGAATTTCATTTTCCCGTTATTTTTATACCATGCATATACGTATACCTAAGAATCAGAAAATAGAGTATTTTTGTATAGCGTTTATTATTCACAGAATTTGGCTGTGGTAGTGACATATGCTCCCAGTAGTCCTACGTGCATAGCGTAAAAATATAACAGACACAAAACCGCACATGCTCGATTGGATCGCAGGTATTATTCGCGACCTTATACGACATTGGTAAAAAAAAGGAGAAAAAAAGATTGAACCGGCGCGCAGGCGCAGAGGGAAAAACATAATTCCACCATTGCTACGGTTTGGCTACGGTGGTCGGTGGTGGCTGATCGCTGTCGTTTCTTCCGGCACGTCAAAACGACAATCGTTTAGTTCAACCGAGTTCTTCGAATTCGCGATTATTCATTCAATTCGTCCGTTTACGAAAATAAAAAGAAAAAACCAAACAGGTTTTCGAGCGTTCGATCACGTTGTCAAGTTAAAAATAAGCATTAGCTACGGATAACCGAACGTGTAACGTGAAATCAAAAGTGTCGATAATAATTGAAAATAAAACAGATCCAGTGAATTTGAGCGGACAATTCTTTTAATAATTTCGACATGTTGAGTTTTTGTCGACAGGCCTTTCTCGTCAACAGTCAAAAGTAAGTATAATGAGGATATTTTGAACTCCATTATCACACGCTCAGTAAGCACGGCCTTGTGCTACACTACTTTTTTTTTCCCTTTTACCATAATGGCTCTGTTGCCTATTGTAGACCAAATTAATGAATCAAGAGTTATTGCTACGAAGGGGAAAATTTACTGTCGCGGCGAAATTGTTATAATTTGGGGAATTTATAGGTACCACCGTTTTATTATAGACTTATTATATACATCGATCGAAAATACTTCTGAACCAATCAATAATTCAAAATATCTTAGAAATTAGGCTATCACTTGAGTTTTCGCTCGAAAGATTCATTCGAGAACCTATTTTGAAGTTTTCTTTCATTTTAGTAATTCGTCAACAGTTGCATCAGTCAATGAACTCACAGACCACTGGATGAGCTAACCAAACCGACCTATTTTTCAGTTTTACACATTTGCATGCATAGACACATATATATACTTACCTGTCTGCCAAACAGAATATCCATTACAAGGACAGACTTAACTTTTACCAACCACCCACTTAAACGAGTATTTAGCATCTATATGTGAAATTGATTGAAAAAACTGCTCTCTCAATTTGTTAATGTAAATATGTTGGAGAACATTTTTTCCTCTTAAAAATATTACATCGATCATTTACGGACAGTGGAGACATTGACGCTTCAATCAATTTATCATGAAACCCATTCTTTTTTAATTTCCAGACAGCTATTCTCATATGGTTATCTAAAGTATGTACCGAAGACCGTCTGAAAGCCATTCAGTGGTTTAATAAATGTTCTTTGAAAGCTTATCAGCTGAAAAAATTATTAGGGAAATAATTTTTATACATTTTGTAACTTTTTCTTTTATCCTTTATATCTTACCAAGGCCTTTTGTCGATTATTGTTAGGACATGTATGTTGTTACAACGGACGACGCTGAAGTTTCCAACGTTGGAGTCCAACGAAATAAACGAAAAAAACGTTTGTAATTCACCAATTTTTTATTTCACGAATCGTTGGTGCAGCTTGAAAAACTACGAATCGCAAATTTGGCGCAAATAGGAGAATTACTGGAATTATTGGAGAGTTTTTTTCAATCATTTCGTTGGACTCCAACGTTGGAAACTTCAGCATCATTTACAACGGATATGTTCGACAATTTAATTGTAGTAGTAATATTTCTTAACTATGATAACATTTTTTAATTAAATATTTTTATACCGTTAACAACATAGAAAAAAAACTTTTTAGAATTCCAATAATGTTCGGCTGTACTTTTGACAACTTATGTGAAGAATTTCTTGAAAAATTGCTGTACAGTTGGTACGACACCCAGAATTGTCTTTTAAGAAAAATTGTTTGTTTTTACATTTATCATTTCTTCGGTGTCAACATTATTTTTACTTACTCAACCAGGCAGTTTGTAACAGAGTCCCACAATAAGTTGGCATAGTATTCGCATAGCTTGTATTTTTAAGAAACTCTGAAAGTCACAGGAAAAAAAAATTTGGCTAAAATCCAACGGTGCAAGCACTAACGTCATAAGTCATTGTCGACAGACAGGAGAACTCAATTTGCACAACGTTTCTATAAAATAATTACACGTAACAGAAAAAAAATGCAATCGATCAAGTAGTGTCTCAATATTATAAATAAAAGTATGAAAATAGATAAAAAATTTTTGGTCAATAGAGAAAATTGACAAGCTCACTCGAGGGAAAGAGTAAAAAATTCTTTTTCACAATGGTAATTTACACATTTGTTTGGAAAATTGTGATTCAGAATCTCTTTAGTGAAATAATAAACAGTTTCTTAAATTGGCTGCTATGGAAATGTATATTTGTTGCAAAGGTTATGATACCGCATTCTTGAGCAGATTTTTCAAAGACATTTGGAATGAACGTTGCAACGTTTGCTTCTTCAAATTATGAGATTACATGAATACCATGACCATCATTTTTTAGGAGCCTATCAATAAGCATCTCATGTGTAATAATTTACAGATCCACCATTACCGATGCTTATAAAAGTGCTCTCTGAGCTTGTCTGTGTTACTCGTATTGAGAAAAATGATTAAATAACTCAACATAAATCTGTACCGTGTCATTTGAACTACTTGATTGGTGGTATACTTCAGTCTCTTGGGTGATTTCAGAAGAAAGGTCAATTTCGTTTTTAAATAATTTTCAATCATTTTTAAAATGAAATATTGAAATTTTGTTACATGGTTCATCAATTGTACACGATGAATGTATATTTCAAGCAAAGATCATTTTTATCACTTACCATACGTAGATTCGATGATAGAAAACCTCAATAATCACGAGGTGCACGATTGTGGATCAATAAACAGAAAATAGCATCGAAAATGATCGAAACTTACGTAATAATTACGATTTCGAAATTTAAACAACACGTTAATGCAAATTCGTATATGCGAGGATCCGCTCGATAAGAACTGATTTAAAATTTATGTAACCACGAAGAACGTGATAGGCTGGTTAATGCGGAGTGTGAATGATTTTGAGCTCAAGCAGCTCATCATCACGGAACATGCAGCGGTGGAATAGGGCTGATAACGGTTGATAAGACGGGAGATTCGAAATACTCCTGTCGATAAAGCTGTGAAAAGGAACATGGAAAGAGAAAAATCAGAATTTCTCTTGTGCCTAAACATTTTTTTCCATTATCCATAAAGTTATTTTTTAAAATATTTTATCATCACTTTCGAGGAACCGGTTATTTGAAAAAGAAGGAGCAGGAACATTTGAGAAATAGTGTAATTTCAAGAATTTTAGTTCCTCTCATATTTCTTTAATTTCTGACAGTTTTAATTTTACCAACATATCCCTTCAAAAAGAGATAAATCGAAAATTTAAAATGACCGTTTTTTTTTTTTCGAAACAGAATCGGAGCAAGATGCTTGGGGAGCATCGTACCACTTTCGAAGCCCCCGGACATCCCGTTGGAAAACGAGCCAGTTTTGTCGTACAAAAAAGGGAGCAAGGAACGGGCTGACCTCCAAAAAGTTTTGGACAAAATGTCAAACGAGTGTGAAGAAGTGCCTTTAGTTATTGGAGGCGAGGAGATCTGTACCGGAGACGTCAAGTATCAAGTCATGGTGAGCAATGTTGTGTACAAGTTCAGGAGTCTTGAAGCATTAAAAAATTTCAAACGAAGAATTTTTCGTCACGGTTCCATGAATCGGCATTATATCGTGGTAAAAAATGAAAATACTTGGAATGATCGACGTTATAAATAAAATAAATTTGTCGGAAAAAATGTATCGTAAGAATTCTGTAATTATGCTCCACGAATAGGCGCGTCCCATTGATGAATTCATGTTGCTTTTAGTTTTTTATTTTTCTTAAAAATTTTGAAGAATGTCTGCTATGCGCATGTTGTTTTTCTTCTTTTATTTAACGACGCAACAACTTTTGTTCCCCCAGTGAGAACCGAACTGCTTTGGGGGTAAATCGCATTTATGGAAGATACTGTTGTTATTGGTGTCGATAACAGTCGATCCACTCAATTCGCGTCGCAGGTGTCGCGATATGTGCTTGGAGCCACGTGGAATCAAAATATTTATTCGCGAGCGAGACGATGCTGTTTGAGCTTCCGGGACCTTCCAATCCATTGCTTTGAGGGTATATTCTACTGTGACTGCTCTTAAATTAATCTCTGAGTAATCGTTTTCTTTTCAGGAAGATGTTCAATTCAATTTTACTTGACTACAGTTTCACACGATTTATTGGCTTCCAAAGACACCGATTAACGTCCTTGAAAACACTGGAAAATTTTCTAATCCATTTGCGAAGCTTGTATTCTTTCCAGGAACAATACAAATTTCGACAAAGTACATACGCTTCTCTCAAAATGGTGAATTACGATTGTATTTTCAAACAGGCCTTATTACAGTTAATAAACTGTTATCTCAAAACTCTATTGTCAATAACGAAAAAGAGTTCAATTGAATTCAATACTATTCCACAGTAGAATATGCGCCCAAAGTCCACTGCTTTTTTTTTTTTTCTACAATCGATGGAAAACCCTGCACTCATTTTTGAATTTAGGAGACGATAATATGACGATGGTTTTGTTTGGGAAACTATTCATATCGATTATTTGCCAAGTATCGACGATTTTCGACGATTTTGAGTGTACCTTTCGTGACTAATCCCGCATTTCAGAGAATTCCAAATGACACGGGAAACTTGTTAACTTTTCGTATCGTTGACGTCATCACGTTTGTCATTCAGCGATTGCAGCATTTCTCTTTCATGCTCAATACTGTGAAAAATGCACATTTAGCAGGTCATATGAATGAATCGCTGACGGGTATCGGTGAATTGAATGATTCGGGACTGAACAATTATGAATTTCTCATGTTGTAGGAGTCAATAGATTAACTGGTTTCCATAGGGATCAATCGAAATTTCACTTTAATGAAGCCGAGGCTCGGAAGGAAACAACTTTATTATCAGCTGTTGAACAAATGCTTTTGAGGAGAGTTTTCTATTAGAAGCAAATAGATAAAAGCAGTCGCGTTTATCTGTATTGTGTACAAAACAAATATAAAATATACGACCTTGAACGCAATGCCCGGAAACGAGTGAAAAATATTTTTCTTTTAGATAAGCTTTGTGAAGAGTCCGAATCTCTACTACCAGATTGCAACGAAGCATATGAAAGAAATATGCCCCATGACAACGATTCGTGATTTTTTGAAAATTTATCATTCAAGCCCTCCTCAAAGTATATTAACCAGCGTTAAATTCAATGGACTCGATGTGCTAAATCATGTCGCGTTTTCAGGCGTTGTCTGAATCGGTTGTCCATTTATGTAAATATCTGTGATTACCGTGAGTTTAGAAAGAAATTACTGAGAAAAAAATGTTGAATATCGTTTTAGCCCCACGACCACAAAGCTAAAGTGGCAAAATATCATTGGGCATCGCCAAAGCTTATAAAAAAGGCAATCGACGTTGCGACCAAGGCTCAACGAGATTGGGAAAAGGTTCCAATTGAGAAACGTTTGGAAATATGGCTCAGGGCTGCGGATCTCATGGCTAACAAATATCGACAACATCTTAATGCAGCAACGATGCTGGGACAAAGTAAAACTGTAATACAGGCTGAAATCGACAGTGCAGCCGAACTCGTCGATTTCTTCAAGATTCACTCGTATTTTGTCAAAGAGGCGCTCAAATACCAACCCATTTCACCAAACTCAAAAGAAACACTCAATTCCATGAGGTATCGTGGCATGGACGGTTTCGTTGCTGCCGTCTCACCTTTCAACTTTACCGCAATCGGCGGTAATCTCAGTTATACACCAGCCCTGATGGTTCGCATTATTACTTTTTCTACATTTGTCTAAATCTCGATCTCACGAATTCTATCATCAAAATTTTACCGAGAATTTGATTTTTCAATTATTATTCATTTCGCAGTAATTTTCGAATGTTCAATGCGAGTCACGAAAAAAATTCGTAAAGTGTGAATTTGATCATGATTTGTTTGTTTATTTGTAGGGTAACGGAGTCCTATGGAAACCTTCGGACACCGCGATACTTTCAAACTGGTGGATATTCAAGATTTGTCGAGAGGCCGGAGTGCCACCGGGCGTGGTGAATTTTGTGCCAGCCCACGGGCCCGATTTCGGTGACACAATTACCGCCTCACCTTATTTATCTGGTATTAATTTTACTGGCTCAGTACCAACCTTCAACCGCCTCTGGAGTCAAGTTGGAAAAAATATCAACAACTACAAGAATTATCCAAAATTGATCGGCGAGTGCGGTGGCAAGAACTTTCACTTTGTCCATCCGAGTGCCGATCCCGATAGCGTCATTGTTAGTACAATAAAAAGTGCATTCGAATTCAATGGACAAAAGTGTTCTGCCTGCAGTAGAATGTATTGTCCAGAATCTTTGTGGCCTCAGGTAAAAATATTATCAAAATTTTTCTTCGTTCCATGTGTTCCTTTACATTTTAATACCTTCTTCATTCAAGTTTTATGCAGTGTCAATATATTTTTTTTTCATTATCTTTTCCAGATCAAAGAAGGCCTGTTGAAGATTCGGGATCAACTAAAGATTGGTGACGTCAAAGACTTTACGGTTTTCACGGGAGCGGTGATCGATGCTGTGGCTTTCAAAAGGATTACTGGTTACATTGAGCATGCAAAGAAATCATCCAATCTCGAAATCATCGGCGGTGGTGGCTACGATGATTCGTACGTCTTAATTCAATTATACTAGTAGCAAATATAAAATGTAAGGGAATATGTCCAATAATTGAATGGTTCTCCAACAGTTGTGGCTACTTCATCGAACCGACGATCGTCCAGAGTAAAGATCCGGTAGACAAAATCATGACGGAGGAAATCTTTGGACCTGTATTGACGATTTATGTTTACAAAGATTCGAAGTTAAACGACACGATGAAGCTAGTTGAGAGTTCGACACCTTACGCCCTCACTGGAGCTATATTCGCTCAGGATTTGTAAGTTTTGCAGCCCACGTAATTTTTCATGATGTGAGAAATATCGATTCAAGATCGATTTCGGAGATCTAGCATATTTCAAGTTTGACATATATTTAAAAAAAAAAACTATATTCTTTGTTTGCTAGGAATTGGGCAAAAATTGCTCTGGAAGAGTTCAAATACACCGCAGGCAATTTTTACGTAAACGATAAGTCTACTGGTTCGGTTGTTGGGCAGCAACCGTTTGGTGGAAGTAGAATGTCGGGCACAAACGATAAAGCCGGTGGTCCTCATTATGCTCTGCGTTGGGCATCGCCACAATCGATAAAAGAAACGTTCGTACCCATACAGGGTTGGAAATATGAGTACATGAGTTCCTGAATGCATTTACTTTTGATGACTCGTACATGAGGATGTAAAACAAGAATTGGTAGATACAATTGAATAGCAAACCAGGAGAAAAAATATCGAATGAACAGAAAATTATCACGGATTTCAGAAATCTGATGAACAAAAAAACATACTATACGACTTGTAAAAGTCTGCGCCGCTTTGTCCTGTCAATTATCATTTGCATTACTCGTCAATTCATCATTTACCCGATATAAAAATCGTTTATTTCGATATACTATTCAATTCTGTATGTTTTACAAAGCAGAAATATATTAACCGTGTATAAGATGTAAAGACAGTTTAACGAATTCGCAGCTTGCTGGCTGAGTATGCAAATAGTAGATTTAAACATTCATACTTTTGTTAAAAAGCAAAAATACGATAGAAACCAAAGCCGCAGTTGAAAAATATGTCGAGCACTAGAATGTTCGAGTCGACATAAACTTCGGTTTGCATGAACAATAGATTATTTCGTCCATCTTTTCGTCAATCAAACACGGTAAAACGGTATTGAAAGAAAAACAGATTTGCATGATTTGGTTGAAAAATCATACGAAGAACAGGAGACTCGTAACTCGTTATTCATATTGATTTCTGTATCGGTTTCTACAGTTAATTAGATTTAAGCCTTGCGCCATTTTATTTTTTTGATCCTTTTCTTAAGTATTAGTATCTTGAATTCCTCAAAAGGTTTGTTCCTCAGAGGCCTACTATTTGTCACTGCCTGCGCATGATCGTTCTCGACAGACAGTTGTGAAATACAGATTAAATTATCTCCAGATGTCCGATGGGAAGAGTTTTTGTTTAGGAAAGAGGAAGAGATGGGTAAAGAATTGACGAGTCGGTCGTTGAAAATTGAAAAATTCCGTTTAAATTTAAAAAAAGGTTTCAAACTCAGGATAAAAAGATTTTTGGCTTTTCCTTACTATGTTTTACCCTCTGGTGTGATGAAGTCTCTTGAAACTTCCGGGCTTTGTATACATATTTTGAATTAACGCTGCTCATTATTTCTACAACCGAATGAATAATATTATCTTTACAAAATACTACGTTAAGTTAAATATTTTACGTTTGTTATAATATATTTCATCGAAGATGATCACAAAAAATTTGCGTAGGAAAAAAATGCAAATCCCATTCTTTAACGAATTGGCGAAAAACCCGATGCAGACAATTTATTTAAAACGTCATAGATATTTTTCTCTCATTGACCTGTTAACAGACAATACGCTACGTCGAAAGCTCTGGGGGGCTGGAGGCGTAAAAAGAAACGAAGAAATAAACAGAACTGGAAAACATTTCGAAAAGAGTTCTGTCGAAAATGCATTTTCACTACATTTTTATTTTTTAATCCTCTTTCAGGAACACTTGTTATTACGAGCTTGTTAGAGCTTATTATTTGCGTTTTTTTTTTCTACAACGCTTCGAATTTCTCGAAAACGGTGTACTGACGTGAATAGCATGTACGTCGTACTATAGTTCAAGAAAAAAAATGAGGAAATGTTTTTTTTTTTTTTTTTTATTATTTACTTTTATATAGAGGATTTAGTGCTCGTGAAAAGAAGCAAACGAGAGTAATCGAAGCGGAATTGTAATTAAATTTGAAAATCATTGAAATTCCCAGAAAGAAGAATATTTAAAGCCTTGGGAAATTTTCGTTGTAAAATAACTCGAATATTCTGGGCTTTTTTTTCGATTTCCTGTTAAACTATTACAAAGGTTTAGTTTGGTTTCAAAATGGAATCTGAAACGAGATAAAAAAAATGAGTCGAACGGGTTCGTTCCTTGTCGATGTGAAAATTTGCTCCGTTCTGCATTTGTTTCTTTCATTTTATCATTATCATTTGAAATGTCTATAATCGACAGCATCGTATAACTAAATGTATGAAAAATGATGAATTATTGTGACCGCGGTTGATGCAAACAAGTTAACCGATTGTGTAAATACGATCGTAATGTTTTCCGCTTTAAAGCAATGCGCCATTTGTACAATTGTGCATAAGAAATATCAAGCTCAAGGATTATTAGATTTTTAGATGAGCCATGGTAAAAATGCGAGAAATTTCATGAGATACCGGTAGACAAAAACGAGAAAAGGATCGAATGGAAAACACGCACGGGGGTCACGGATCATCGAAGAAACGAAAAAGAGAACGAGAGATCACAGAATTTGAAAACGTTAGAACAATGTGGCATTATGCTGTTTTCCATCTATTCATTTTCAGGTTCTGTGAACAGCTGTCCAGCTGTGATCAGAAATCTCAGCAAGTATGAGAGAACTATAACCGGTTTTATCGCATAAACAATTATAGTGTGACCCCATTATTTATTTATATCAATAGTATTTATTTAATTGTATAATAGCAATAAAATAATACGTGTATCCTGTGTTTTCGTCTTTTTGATTCTCATAGTATGTCAGTAGAGTGCTTTTCTCGTTTGTATATATAAATAAATTTTGCTCTATACTTGTGAACACGACGCTGGACCGTAACTTATTACTACAGAAAAGTTGAAGCGTGCGTAAAAATTGTTATTTTGAAGGAGCTACAAATTTTATCTTACTCCGACGCTCGATATTGATTTTAGTATCATCTCAACCGTGCTTACGCATAAGACAATAATTTGTGTGGTTGAAACATGAAAAATGGGATCTATCTTAATGGGTACAAAAATATGATAAATGTTCGTAAGGGAAATAAACGTTTAAAATCAATTTCAAAGTACACGTCGATTCAATGCACCGATATATTTTTTTCCACGTTTCCCCAGCACAACTTCATTGGACTCAGAAATTATTTTAGTATTCCGTAAAAGAAAACAACATGCCTCGGGCGGTTTGGGAAAAAAATTGAAAATAATTGTGTTTCAACGGTGACGACGACAATGAATCTTTTCGCGAATGACGAAAACTGAAAATTTCACAGATCTTACCTAATCGGCTGGGGAATGCTTCGAGAAACGTCGAACGTGTCACTCGAAAAAAAGCTTTTCGGAGCTGCTTATACACGCGCGATGATCGGGACAGTAAGAATGCTTGTGTTGTTTCGACGGTGGTTCGAATGAAAATGAAAATTCAGCTCGATAAAGAACGAAGCGGGCAACGAACTCGTTGACAATAAAAGCAACGCGCGGGTTCGATGCCTCCCTGCAAAATTGCCAACAATTGCTACCCCCTTTGAAAATTCACTTAAAAACGTTCGCGGTGAAGAGCGATAACAATGAGAAGCGAGGGGAAAAGGCGCAGAATACTTGATACATTAATGACGATCGAATAATGTTCCGAACTGCGAGTGCTGGCTACCGATTAAATCCATTTATGGAGATGAATTATAAAAATAATTGGACGTCGAGGGCGCGGGTCTGTTGCTTCACGTTGGGAAAGGTTTATTAAAAAAATTGTTACCTACTGTGTAATCGCTCGAGGTTCGTTTTGAAAAAGAGGTAAAGAAAGGCGAAATTGCAACTTCACTGGAAAATGTTGGAGGAAAAGCGTAAACGTTAATCGATATAATCCGAAAGCAGGTATCGAAACTTGCATCGTTGTTCATCGAGTTCAAGAGAATTATTATTGCGCGCATTATCTCGTTAATAATGAACGACAGAGGGGAAATTCCCGGTTATACGACAAATTTTTTGCGGCAAGCAATTTCAGTCACAGTAGTTTGTCTCGTTGCGCGAATTAACTGCTTGTTTTTTGTTTCCTGCGGTCTTAGCAGTCTCCGAGGATAAACTGCGGGAATAAAAATACTTTTATATAGAAGCGGTTGAATATGTCGGAGCAATTTGACAAGTATCATTTGTACGCCGGTGTCATAAAACGACTATTACTCTTCACAGGACTGTTGCCAACCAGGAAGCCGAGTACGCTTTATCGACTGGTCACCTTCGTCCACGGTTCGGCTTTGTTCCTAGTCTGTTGTGCTATCCTCAATTTTTGCTATCAACACATTGCCCATCTCCATCTCTTCTTGAAAGGACTCAGTTGGGCTCTGAGTTTTTTAACTAGTTTACAAAAAGTAATGAGAGTTTTTTAGCGTAATGCGTACGGGGGTGTTGGTAGTACGCGAAGTAAATTAAGACTATGGATCAGTCGACGACTAACCTCACCTGGAATTTTCAAAATCGAAATTCTTTGACACAGTTTGACCGATTAAAAAAAGGCTCTGTCAGCCTACGCGGGACCGATGGCAAAAATCGGCAAAGAATTTCGATTTTGAAAATTCCAGGAGAGGTTAGTCGACTACTGATTCATCCTCTTAATACATCTCGTTTGCTCGAGCGTGCTGACGCGTTCCCTAGGCATCAAATTAGAACCAGATATAATCAGCTCAGTTGCAAATTTCGAATGCGCTTTAATAATATTCGCGAAGATGTCTTGTTTTTTGCTTTACCGAGGCCATCTGGTCGAGCTTCATGCCGAGCTCGCGATGACATTCGAATTGGATTTGTACGACGTTGAGCTGCGTCCGATTCTGTTATCGTCTCTGCAATCGTTCTATTTGCCTTCGTTGTCCCTGTCAACGATGACGGGTGTGGTGGTAGGCTTGCAATTGATTACGCCAATACTCTTGATAATAATTCAAGTGGCTCATGGAGCGGACGTGCTCAAGCTCATCCAACCATTTCCGTCCTCGTATCCCTGGCAGCCAAGCGCCAATACCTGGCTCTACTTGAGTCACTACACCTTCGAAATCTACGCGGGAGTGTCCCTCTACATTTTCACCTCGTTGATCGACGGGCTTTTTGGTTATTACATTTTTCAAATTACTGGACAACTCCGCACGTTGGCGCATCGCATAAGGAATTTCAACTGTAGTGACAATTATCGGAAAGTCATTAGCGAGTGCATAAAAAGACATTACATTCTTACGAAATGTCAAAAACATCTCGAACAAATATATGTACCCATGGTCCTCTGGATGCTCGTCGCTAATGCGTTAGTCATGTGCGCTCTCATGTATCAAGCTACTCAGGTAAGTCCCATCTATTTACCTGGACACGCACCCGAGAATAAATATTCGAACAGCGGTAAAAAGAATTGTTTTATTTCTCCCAGCAAAAAGACCAATACCCATACTTTTTACTCAAAACACTCAAAAGTTTTTTTCACAATAAGAACAGTAAAAAATGTTAAAAAAAAAAAACGATATTTATGGTAAAATGTCACACGTATTCGGTAGTATACATTGGTGCCTTTATCTATGCATTATGACAGTCTATACTGTACTGACGGTAAACATTTGTCATTTACAATAAATTTTCATTTATCAGTAAATGCTAGTCTGACATGATAGTTAACACTCGAAAATAAAACGAAATATAGTTCTCACGTGCATCACTTTTTGCTTTAAAGGACGAAAAATTCAAAAAAATACTATGCTCTTTGTAATCGATGCCTAAGTACTTTGAAAATTGTTAAAAAATAAAATATATTCCTTACTACTAGATAAAACGAATCCGTTTTCTCCGTGTAATTTTGTATCCCCGAAAGGTGCAAGTACTTCATTCAAGTTCCGCGTTACGTTGATGTTTTTTTAATTATTGCGTCACTTCCATCATTACGATTGCAAAAGTTTATCGTTTATTTCGTACAGTTGTTTTTCATCCTGCTGTTTGATATTTCTGTGATAGGACAAAATAATTTATGACCAAGTCTTGATTCTGAAACTCAGCTGTTGCGCCATTCAATCCGAATATGATTTTTTTGTGCTCGTACTCGAATTGTGTTCAGGTGCCTCCATCCAAGATGGCGCTGATCGTGGGTTACGTGATTATGAAATCAATGCAAACTTTGGTTTATGGATGGTTTGGAACATCTTTAGAAATCGAGGTACTTTTTAATCAATTGCGACGAATGTAAAAAGAAAGTGGGAAAGTGAAATAAAAGATATGCTAGAAAATCAGTCGTATCTGATAATATGAATAAGGCAAGTCCTGTAAGGATTATTTTTTCTCATTCTATCAGAACGACATGTTTCGAGAATCGATATACGCGAGCGATTGGCCAGGTTCTGGAGAAAAACGTCTTATGACCGATGTCCTAATCATGATGTCGTATAAGCCGCTCGTACTCAAGGCATGCTCTCTGTCAAACATATCCATCGACATGTTCGTTGCTGTAAGGCCCATACGCGAGAATAGCATTAGACGAAATAATACTAAAAAATCTTTAATCAATTTGTCAACCCATTTTTAACAAATACGTTACGTATTCATTCAAAAATTTTCATTACCGCGGCATCGGCGGTTCTATATCAACGTTTTGCGTTTATAAATTTCTGTGCACACTCCTTTGTTTTTTTAGGTTTCCAACACTGCTATCTCGTACTTCTTTCTTCTACGGACGTTGGAGGACAAGGACAACGATTCTTAGAGGCTTGAGTCTCGTACCATTTCCGATTTTTTCTCGTGGCAAACGGAAAAATTTACAAATTTCATAAATGTACAAATTAAGTCACTTCTTTAACTTTATTTCGTACATCAAGAAGTTTTCTTTCAATGTTGCGCACGTTTCACATGCTGCATTACAAAAAAAAATGCTTCAAAATAATGTTTTTTGGAGGCTTTTTTCAAGTAATAAATTATTGTTATTTCATCCTCATTCTCATTTCGTCAAATTCATCAACTTATAGAAAAATTTCTATTGAGTATGAGTCAAGAGTGGAGTGAGTGTTTTATTCCGCAAATGACGTCAACGAGGGGTGAAAAAGTTGCACGGCGGGTCTCACCTGATCAGACGAGAACATACATCCTCAAATATCGTTCTTGTTATCGCGGGAGCATAGTTCGATAGAAAATGGAATTTCTCGGCTCGACACCGAGCGAAGAGGACGGTGAACCCGCGCTCGAAAAACCACACACTGACAATTCGATGCCGTTCGAACGAGTTGGCGACAATCGGACACCACTTCAAAATTTTTTGTACATTTTCGTAGCAAAAAGAAACTACGAAATAGAAAATAAGACAAAAACACGTAAAAGACTCTGCGCATGCGATACTGCGTACTAAATTATTCTTGAAACCGAATAGCGACGGGTTGGAAGGCTTTTGCGGGAGTGTAAGAAAAATGTTGGAGGTATGGAAGTAAAATTATTGCATAGTGCATAAGAATTCGGTGCATACGGTACCGAATTGTACAAGAAGAAGAAAGAAAATGAAAAGGGGAAAAAATGCTACGAGAGCACACACGTTGAATTATTCCTCTGACCGAATGGTTATATCTTCGACGTCTCTTTTGCGGAAGAATTATCAAAGACAAAAGTTGGAAGTAGGGTAGCCGCGAATAATTGCACACCACATTGTATTTCTCTTAGACATGGTGGCTCGTGGGTGAAAAACTACAAAAGAAAGAGACGAATGCACGAGCCTAAATAACCCTTGGTGATAGTACGCGATGAATTATTCTCCACACCGAATGACTACGCGATCCGAGTCTATTTAAAAATGGAGTAATTTCGTATGTGATCAGGTGTAGACTTGCAGATATGAAGCTTTCAACCCAAAATGCCAATCGCAAACATGGCGTGGAAATATCAAGTCAAGAGACGCGGTAGCGGCTCGACGCCAAGTATTAAAAGAAAAACTGCAGCGCAAAAGAAAAGCCAGCGCGAGCCCTGCCGCTACTCTTATATACGCGAATATGCCGGTTTTATGACGTCACAGAATTTTCAAACGGCTCTCACAAACAAACCATTTTATGAAAGAAACTGAATGAAAGAAGAAGGTGATGATTTTTTTTTTATTTTTCCCTTTCCATTGGTGTTTATTGCCAGTAAATCCGTCCAGTCGATCCTGAGATATGTAACGTTAGTGATTTCCACCATGTCGGGAACTTTAATTTCTTAGAGACAGACGGGCGTAAGTTAAGCATGCTTACATTTGGACTTAAGTCCTTTGCACGATTTCTTACGTTTTGACACACGCTACGTCACGCACTACGCTGAACGCGGCTACCCCCTCTCCTTATGTGTCGCTGAGCGAGAGAGACAGAGAATGTGCGCACAGCGGGGGCAATACTAGCTCCTGGTTTGCGGCATAACATATGTATATATTTATATTATATATACTACATATATATATATATTATATTATACAATATATAGTATAAAATAATAATAATATAAAAAAATAAAAAAATATAAAATCCTGGTCGACGCCGCTGAATTTTTCGAGGATGTCTAGGGCACGGTCTTACATACAGGTCTGGAAACTCTGCCCAAATTTTGGTGGTGGGGGTAGGTCTCTTACGCATGAAAATTTTTGTCAAAAATCGACACCACGCGCCGTTGAGATCTTGCCTACCGGATAATCATAACCTTAAAATCTAACTGAACGTGACGTATAAACAAACACGAATTATTTATATCGCATTAAATCGTTGAAAGAAAAAAAATGTCGATTGTTTGCGTCATTGTGTATTGTTATTTATTTACCCATAAATATTAACGTATAACATCGGCCAATAAATTTATTGCAAAAAAATATCTATTCAATAACTTATTCGAACTTTTTACATTGATTGCTATTCAACTATATAGTATAGGCTCTTGTGAAAAAGCATTTCAAAATTGAATTAAATTATCACAATATTGGAAAGAATGAATAGTACTGTCAACAGATTTTAATTAAATAAAAATGAATCAGCATCACGTTTCAAAAATTGGGGTTGAATGTGACGGATATAGGCAGATGTGGGATTGCGGTTACTAGTGCTGTCTTTGTTCAACACCTTCATTACCCCCGCACCGCCCCGCGCCGTCGTGATTAATAAGATAGCTGCGCCTCTAGCGGTCAATGTAGTAAAAAAATTTCGTCAATAAGAGACCCTCCGAATCTGGCCGAGTTTCCAGACCTGTACGTAAGACCGTGGTCTAGGGCGATAGCTCATGGGTTTTGGAGGACTAGGTTTAGGTACATTCTATCGCGATTTTCGATTTCTAGGTCGACGACCCCATAGTTTTTTATGTGCATATTGGAAATAATTTTGTTCCAACGGTGACGACGACAATGAATCTTTTCGCGAATGACGAAAACTGAAAATTTCACAGATCTTACCTAATCGGCTGGGGAATGCTTCGAGAAACGTCGAATGTGTCACTCGAAAAAAAAACTTTTCGAAGCTGTTTACACCCGCGATGATCGGGACAGTAAGAATAATACTCGCGTTGTTTGGACGGTGGTTCGAATGAAAATGAAAATTCAGCTCGATAAAGAACGAAGCGGGCAACGAACTCGTTGACAATAAAAGCAACGCGCGGGTTCGATGCCCCCCCTGCAAAATTGCCAACAAATGCTACTTCCTTTGAAAATTCATTTAAAAACGTTCGCGGTGAAGAGCGATAACAATGAGAAGCGAGGGGAAAAGGCGCAGAATACTTGACACAATAATGACGATCGAATAACATTCCGAACTGCGAGTGCTGGCTACCGATTAAATCCATTTATGGAGATGAATTATAAAAGTAATTGGACGTCGAGGTCGCGGGTCTGTTGCTTCACGTTGGGAAAGGTCTATTAAAAAAATTCTTACCTTCTGTGTAATCGCTCGACGTCCGTTTTGAAAAAGAGGTGAAATTGCAACTTCACTGGAAAATGTTGGAGGAAAAGCGTAAACGATAATCGATATAATCCGAAAGCAGGTACCGAAACTTGCATCGTTGTTCATCGAGTCCAAGAGAATTATTATTGCGCGCATTATCTCGTTAATAATGAACGACAGAGAGGAAATTCCCGGTTATACGACAAATTTTTTGCGGGAAGTAATTTCAGTTACAGTAGTTTGTCTCGTTGCGCGAATTAACTGCTTGTTTTTTGTTCCCTGCGTTCTTAGCAGTCTCCGAGGATAAACTGGGAATAAAAATACTTTTATATAGAAGCGGTTGAATATGTTGGAGCAATTTGACAAGTATCATTTGTACGCCGGTGTCATAAAACGACTATTACTCGTCTCAGGACTGTTGCCGAGCAGGAAGCCGAGTACGCTTTATCGACTAGTCACCTTCGTCCACGGTTCGGCTTCGTTCTACGTCTGTTGTGCTATCCTAAATTTTTGCTATCAACACATCGACCAACTCCATCTCTTCTTGAAAGGACTCAGTTGGGCTCTGAGTTTTTTAACTGGTTTACTAAAAGTAATGAGATTTTTTTAGCGTAGTGCGTACGGTGGTGTTGGTAGTGGTATTTTTATCTCTCCACTTTGTCATATGTTCCTTTACGCCAAGTAAATTAAGACTATGGATCAGTCGACTAACCTCACCTGGAATTTTCAAAATCGAAATTCTTTGACACAGTTTGACCGATTAAAAAAGGCTGTCAGACTACGCGGGACCGATGGCAAAAATCGGCAAAGAATTTCGATTTTGAAAATTCCAGATGAGGTTAGTCGACTACTGGTCCATCCTCTTAATACATCTCGTTTGCTCGAGCGTGCTGACGCGTTCCTTAGGCATCAAATCAGAACCATATAGAATCAGCTCATCAGTTGCAAATTTCGAATGCCCTTTAATAATTTTCGCGAAGATGTCTTGTTTTTTGCTTTACCGAGGCCGTCTGGTCGAGCTTCATGCCGAGCTCGCGAGGACATTCGAATTAGATTTGTACGACGTTGAGCTGCGTCCGATTCTGTTATCGTCTCTGCAATCGTTCTATTCGCCTTCGTTGACCCTGTCAATGGTGACGGGTACGGTGATAGGCCGGCAATTGATTACGCCAATACTCTTGATAATAATTCAACTGGCTCATGGAGTGGACGTGCTCCAGCTCATCCAACCATTTCCGACCTCTTATCCTTGGCGGCCAAGCGCCAATACCTGGCTCTACTTGAGTCACTACACCATCGAATCTTACGCGGGAATGTGCCTCTACCTTTTCACCTCGTTGATCGACGCGCTTTTTGGTTATTACATTTTCCAAATTGTTGGACAACTCCGCACGTTGGCGCAACGCATAAGGAATTTCAACTGTAGTGACAATTATCGCAGAGTCATTAGCGAGTGCATCAAAAGACATTACATTCTTATGAAATGTCAAAAACATCTCGAACAAATATATGGACCCATAGTCCTCTGGATGCTCGTCACTAATGCGATGGTCATGTGCGCCCTCATCTATCAAGTTGCTCACGTAAGCCCCATTTTTTCTTGCACACACATCCGAGAATAAATAATTGTCCAATCGACCATATACGGCTTCATAAAATACGTTCGACGGAAGCATATTTTATTGCGCCGATTCAATTGAATTCATTCGGTTGATTTATTTCGTGTAGAAAAAATCTCGTGGGCATATTTCGTTCGGGTTCGTCGATTTTTATTTCTTTACTTTTTTTCACACAGACACACTCGCGATGTCACGTTTTATTTTACTTTTGAATACGCGGTGCCAAGACGCTGCGACGTTTTTAGATAAATATACTTTAAGCAATTGGACAGTTAGCGAGAATGAACGGAATATTTTATTCGACGTGTGTTTTACGAAGTTGTTCAAAACCCACAACTTTTAATCTAAAGTGCAGCTTTAACTATTTTGTCAAAAACCTTTAAATTGCGCAGACTTTGACGGTGACTCGTGAAATCTTCATTTAAACATATAGCTTTTTTGTATCCTTGCGTACAACTTTTTATTCAGGCTAGTCCGAAAAAAGCTGCGTTTATCGCACTGTATATAGTCCTCAAATCTGTACAAACCTTGGCCTACGGATGGTTCGGAACATTTCTAGAAAACGAGGTACTTTTATCCGTTCGTGAACTAAAGATTATATCTGGAATACGAAATACAAGAGTATAATTCCATTTTCTATTCTGACAGAATAACATGTTCCGGGAAGCGATATACGCGAGTGGTTGGCCAGGCTCCGGAGAAAAGTGTTTGATGACCGATGTGCTCATTATGATGACGTATAAGCCGTTCGTTCTCAGGGCGTGTTCACTCTCAAACATTTCCATCGACATGTTTGTTACTGTAAGTCGCAATCAAAAATCGGGTCGAGCTCGAAAACGAACAAAAAATTTAACGGAATTCTTAATCCACCGGTCGGAAGGACTCGGTACGCAAACATCAGACTATTTCAGTGGCAATTTTTCATTCAGAAAAATAATAAATTCACAGCCCTTCCTATCGTGTTTCGAGCTGAGGTGTTCTTTTATTTTCGGAACATTCCGCCTTTGTTCAAACGTGCTCTGAGAAAGATATATTTATAATCATAATTCGCTACTGGAACAATTATTATGAATAATTCCTCCTTCAAATGTAAGAAATGACTTGAACCTTTTTTGACAGGTTTCGAATACCGCTATCTCGTATTACTTCATGTTACGGACGCTGGAGGAGCAGAACGGAAATTCTTGAAGGCAGCAAGCACGCGTGCACGATGTCTAATTCTTCTTTGTGCTATAATCGATAAGAATTGAAAAACGTAATGACAAATTTCCAAATATACCTTTGCAAACTTGGTTCAAAATATCACCGGGGTTTCTCTCAGTCTCTTCTCCCCCTGACACGGACCCAGAAAGAGACTGATCAAAATCAGAGATGAAACCTGCTTAGGCGGTGCAGATTTCTAAGAACTTTTCTTTCAAGCTTCCTTTCAAGGCTTGACGGTATGTGCCAAAGAAGGTGCGTTTATGAGTGCTGGTGAACTGCACAGATCTGATCTTTTCGAGGATAGATAGAATGAGTCTGCTCTGGGAGTCTCGAAAACGAAATCCGGTCAGGTCAAAGGGCCACGCGGTGTTACCGGTAGCGAGGTTCGAAGGCGATTGAAAATTTGCAGTTCGAGATAAAAAAAGTTCATAACAAGTATGGAATAGTGGCGACTAGATGGCGATTTGTTAAATTGGCCAGTTAAAAGCGGAGCACTGCTTCATAAAACCAGGATGCAAATCTAAGCAGTGGAAAAGCTACAAAGTGACGTGCGTCGGGAGCCGGGGCGCTAGGGATTGTTGTTGAAACATCTATCGAATGCCGAGCGAGTAGCTACGATTAGAGTTCTATATCAACGTTTTGCGTTTATAATTTTTTGTGCACACACTCCTTTGTGTTTTTAGGTTTCCAACACTGCTATCTCGTACTTCCTTCTTCTACGGACGTTGGAGGACAAGGACAACGATTCTTAGAGGCTTGAGTCTCGTACCATTTCCGATTTTTTCTTGTGGCAAACGAAAAAATTTACAAATTTCATAAATGTACAAATGAAGTCACTTCGTTAACTTTATTTCGTACATCAAGAAGTTTTCTTTCAATGTTGCGCACGTTTCACATATGCTGCATTACAAAAAAAATTCTTCAAAATAATGTTTTTTTGGAGGTTTTTTTCAAGTGATAAATTATTGTTATTTCATCCTCATTCTCAATTCGTCAAATTCATCAACTTATAGAAAAATTTCTGATGAGTATGAGTCAAGAGTGGAGTGAGTGCTTTATTCCGCAAATAATGTCAACGAGGGGTGAAAAAGTTGTACGGCGGGTCTCACCTGATCAGACGAGAACATAGATCCTCAAATATCGTTCTTGTTATCGCGGGAGCATAGTTCGATAGAAAATGGAATTTCTCGGCTCGACACCGAGCGAAGAGGACGGTGAACCTGCGCTCGAAAAACAGCACACTGACAATTCGATGCCGTTCAAACGAGTTGGCGACAATCGGACACCACTTGAAAATTTTTTGTACATTTTCGTAGCAAAAAGAAAATACGAAATAGAAAATAAGACAAAAACACGTAAAAGACTCTGCGCATGCGATACTGCGTACTAAATTATTCTTGAAACCGAATGGCGACGCGTTGGAAGGCTTTTGCGAGAGTGTAAGAAAATGTTGGAGGTATGAAAGTAAAATTATTGCATAGTGCATAAGAATTCGGTGCATTCGGTATTGTACAAGAAGAAGAAAGAAAATGAAAAGGGGAAAAATGCTACGAGAGCACACACGTTGAATTATTCCTCTCACCGAATGGTTATATTTTCGACGTCTCTTTTGGGGAAGAATTATCAAAGACAAAAGTTGGAAGTAGGGTGGCCGCGAATAATTGCACACCACATTGTGTTTCTCTTAGACATGGTGGCTCGTGGGTGAAAAACTACAAAAGAAAGAGACGAATGCACGAGCCTAAATAACCCTTGGTGATAGTACGCGATGAATTATTCTCCACACCGAATGACTACGCGATCCGAGCCTATTTAAAAATGGAGTAATTTCGTATGTCTCGATGGTTACACGCAGACAAAATATTTGATCACATTCAAAAATGATCAGGTGTAGACTTGCAGATATGAAGCTTTCAACCCAAAATGCCAATCGCAAACATGGCGTGGAAATATCAAGTCAAGAGACGCGGTAGCGGCTCGACGCCAAGTATTAGACTGGGCTAACTCTGGGGTTTTTTTCTTTTAAATTTCATCTCCCCGGCGCGAAGCGCCTCGCTATATCTTTGAAAAAAGGCTATATCTCTGAAACTATAAAAGACTCCCACTTATAATTACCCATAAAATTGCTCGGGAGAACGCCCAGAATAACATATAAAATAATTGGCACGATCGGAGGTGAGGCCTGTATTCTGAATATTTACCAAGAAAAAATTAGGGGTAAGACGTACTGGAAATAAAAGCACTAGCGGAGTGAGGAGTGGGGATACCGACCGAGCGAAACAAGAGATATAGATATACTTGCTCGGGTTAAAATAGCAACTTAAAAATTCAATTTCTCAATAAATATTGCCAGTCGCCAAAAGTCCTTTTAGGGTAAGTCTTATATTGTTATAAAGAAGCGGTATGCAAAATTTCAGCTCAAAATTCGGTTTCCGCTTTTCGGAAGCTTATCCCGATAGCTGATGGGTTTTGGAGGACTAGGTTTAGGTACATTCTATCGCGATTTTCGATTTCTAGGTCGACGACCCCATAGTTTTTTATGTCCATATTGGAAATAATTTTGTTCCAACGGTGACGACGACAATGAATCTTTTCGCGAATGACGAAAACTGAAAATTTATTTCACAGATCTTACCTAATCGGCTGGGGAATGCTTCGAGAAACGTCGAATGTGTCACTCGAAAAAAAACTTTTCGAAGCTGTTTACACCCGCGATGATCGGGACAGTAAGAATACTCGTGTTGTTTGGACGATGGTTCGAATGAAAATGAAAATCCAGCTCGATAAAGAACGAAGCGGGCAACGAACTCGTTGACAATAAAAGCAACGCGCGGGTTCGATGCCCCCCTGCAAAATTGCCAACAATTGCTACACCCCCTTTGAAAATTCATTTAAAAACGTTCGCGGTGAAGAGCGATAACAATGAGAAGCGAGGGGAAAAGGCGCAGAATACTTGATACATTAATGACGATCGAATAACATTCCGAACTGCGAGTGCTGGCTACCGATTAAATCCATTTATGGAGATGAATTATAAAAGTAATTGGACGTCGAGGTCGCGGGTCTGTTGCTTCACGTTGGGAAAGGTCTATTAAAAAATTATTACCTTCTGTGTAATCGCTCGACGTCCGTTTTGAAAAAGAGGTGAAATTGCAACTTCACTGGAAAATGTTGGAGGAAAAGCGTAAACGACAATCGATATAATCCGAAAGCAGGTACCGAAACTTGCATCGTTGTTCATCGAGTCCAAGAGAATTATTATTGCGCGCATTATCTCGTTAATAATGAACGACAGAGAGGAAATTCCCGGTTATACGACAAATTTTTTGCAGGAAGCAATTCCAGTCACAGTAGTTTGTCTCATTGCGCGAATTAACTGCTTGTTTTTTATTCTCTGCGTTCTTAGCAGTCTCCGAGGATAAACTGGGAATAAAAATACTTTTATATAGAAGCGGTTGAATATGTCGGAGCAATTTGACAAGTATCATTTCTACGCCGGTGTCATAAAACGACTATTACTCTTCACAGGACTGTTGCCAACCAGGAAGCCGAGTACGCTTTATCGACTAGTCACCTTCGTCCACGGTTCGGTTTCGTTCCTCGTCTGTAGTGCTATCCTAAATTTTTGCTATCAACACATCACCCATCTCCATCTCTTCTTGAAAGGACTCAGTTGGGCTCTGAGTTTTTTAACTGGTTTACAAAAAGTAATGAGATTTTTTTAGCGTAGTGCGTACGGGGGTGTTGGTAGTGGTATTTTTATCTCTCCACTTTGTCATATTTACGCCAAGTAAATTAAGACTATGGATCAGTCGACTAACCTCACTTGGAATTTTCAAAATCGAAATTCTTTGACACAGTTTGACCGATTAAAAAAGGATCTGTCAGCCTACGCGGGACCGATGGCAAAAAGCGGCAAAGAATTTCGATTTTGAAAATTCCAGGTGAGGTTAGTCGATTACTGATCCATCCACTTAATATATCTCGCTTTCTCGAGCATGCTGACGCGTTCCCTAGGCATCAAATCAGAACCAGATAGAATCAGCTCATCAGTAGCAAATTTCGGATGCGCTTTAATAATATTCGCGAAGATGTCTTGTTTTTTGCTTTACCGAGGCCGTCTGGTCGAGCTTCATGCCGAGCTCGCGATGACATTCGAATTGGATTTGTACGACGTTGAGCTGCGTCCGATTCTGTTATCGTCTCTGCAATCGTTCTATTTGCCTTCGTTGTCTCTGTCAACGATGACGGGTGCGGTGATAGCCTTGCAATTGATTACGCCAATACTCTTGATAATAATTCAACTGGCTCATGGATCGGATGTACTCAAGCTCATCCTACCATTTCCGGCCTCTTATCCCTGGCGGCCAAGCGCCAATACCTGGCTCTACTTGAGTCACTACACCATCGAAATTTACGCGGGAGTGTGCCTCTACCTTTTCACCTCGTTGATCGACGCGCTTTTTGGTTATTACATTTTCCAAATTACTGGACAACTCCGCGCGTTGGCGCATCGCATAAGGAATTTCAACTGTAGTGACAATTATCGGAAAGTCATTAGCGAGTGCATCAAAAGACATTACATTCTTACGAAATGTCAAAAACATCTCGGACGAATATATGGACCCATAGTCCTCTGGATGCTCGTCGCTAATGCGTTAGTCATGTGCGCTCTCATGTATCAAGCTACTCAGGTAAGTCCCATTTATATTTACCTGGACACGCACCCGAGAATAAATATTCGAACAGCGGTAAAAAGAATTGTTTTATTTCTCATAGCGGGGCGGGGTTGAAATTCCGAACGGTGATAAATCAGAAGGCTCAAAAGTCCGACAACCGCGCTAGTGCGATATATCTATATATTTCGAGTCCCAGCTAGATTTTCGGACTTTTGAGCCTTCTGATTTCTCACCGTTCGGAATTTCAACTCCGCCCCCTCATAGCAAAAAGACCAATACCCATACTTTTTACTCAAAACACTCAAAAGTTTTTTTCACTATAAGAACAGTAAAAAATGTTAAAAAAAAAACGATATTTATGGTAAAAAGTCACACGTATTCGGTAGTATACATTGGTGCATTTATCTATGCATTATGACAGTCTATACTGTTCTGACGGTAAACATTTGTCATTTACAATAAATTTTCATTTACCAGTAAATGCTAGTCTGACATATGATAAATAACACTCGAAAACTAAACAAAATATAGTTCTCACGTGCATCACTTTTTGCTTTAAAGGACGAAAAATTCAAAAAAATACTATGCTCTTTGTAATCGATGCCTAAGTACTTTGATAATTGTTGAAAAATAAAATATATTCCTTACTACTAGATAAAACGAATCCGTTTTCTCCGTGTAATTTTGTATCCCCGAAAGGTGCAAGCACTTCATTCAAGTTCCGCGTTACGTTAATGCTTTTTATTGCGTCACTTCCATCATGACGATTGCAAAAGTTTATCGTTTATTTCGTACAGTTGTTTTTCATCCTGTTGCTTGCTATTTCTGCGACAGGACAAAATAATTTATGACCAAGTCTTGATTTTGAAACTCAGCTGTTGCGCCATTCAATCCGAATATGATTTTTTTGTGCTCGTACTCGAATTGTGTTCAGGTGCCTCCATCCAAGATGGCGGTGATCGTGGTTTACGTGATTATGAAATCAATGCAAACTTTGGTTTATGGATGGTTTGGAACATCTTTAGAAATCGAGGTACTTTTTAATCAATTGCGACGAATGTAAAAAGAAAATGGGAAAGTGAAATAAAAGATATGCTAGAAAAACAGTCGTGTCTGATAATATGAAATTGTGAGACAATAAGGCAAGTCCTGTAAGGATTATTTTTTCTCATTCTATCAGAAGGACATGTTTCGGGAATCGATATACGCGAGCGATTGGCCAGGTTCTGGAGAAAAGCGTCTTATGACCGATGTCCTAATCATGATGTCGTATAAGCCGCTCGTACTCAAGGCATGCTCTCTGTCAAACATATCCATCGACATGTTCGTTGCTGTAAGGCCCATACGTGAGAATAGCATTAGACGAAATAATACTAAAAAATCTTTAATCAATTTTTCAACACATTTTTAACAAATACGTTATGTATTCATTCAAAATTTTTCATTATCTCGGCATGGGCGGTTCTATATCAATGTTTTGCGTTTATAAATTTCTGTGCACACTCCTTTGTTTTTTTAGGTTTCCAACACTGCTATCTCGTACTTCTTTCTTCTACGGACGTTGGAGGACAAGGACAACGATTCATAGAGGCTTGAGTCTCGTACCATTTCCGATTTTTTCTTGTGGCAAACGGAAAAATTTACAAATTTCATAAATGTACAAATGGAGTCACTTCGTTAACTTTATTTCGTACATCAAGAAGTTTTCTTTCAATGTTGCGCACGATTCACATGCTGCAATACAAAAAAAATTCGTCAAAATAATGTTTTTTGGAGGCTTTTTTCAAGTGATAAATTATTGTTATTTCATCCTCATTCTCATTTCGTCAAATTCATCAACTTATAGAAAAATTTCTATTGAGTATGAGTCAAGAGTGGAGTGAGTGTTTTATTCCGCAAATGACGTCAACGAGGGGTGAAAAAGTTGTACGGCGGGTCTCACCTGATCAGACGAGAACATACATCCTCAAATATCGTTCTTGTTATCGCGGGAGCATAGTTCGATAGAAAATGGAATTTCTCGGCTCGATACCGAGCGAAGAGGACGGTGAACCCGCTCGAAAAACCACACACTGATAATTGGATGCCGTCCGAACGAGTTGGCGACAATCGGACACCACTTCAAAATTTTTTGTACATTTTCGTAGCAAAAAGAAACTACAAAATAGAAAATAAGACAAAAACACGTAAAAGACTCTGCGCATGCGATACTGCGTACTAAATTATTCTTGAAACCGAATGGCGACGGGTCGGAAGGCTTTTGCGGGAGTGTAAGAAAATGTTGGAGGTATGGAAGTAAAATTATTGCAAAGTGCATAAGAATTCGGTGCATACGGTATTGTACAAGAAGAAGAAAGAAAATGAAAAGGGAAAAAAATGCTACAAGAGCACACACGTTGAATTATTCCTCTCACCGAATGGTTATATCTTCGACGTCTCTTTTGGGGGAGAATTATCAAAGACAAAAGTTGGAAGTAGGGTTGCCGCAAATACTTGCACACCACATTGTGTTTCTCTTAGACATGGTGGCTCGTGAGTGAAAAACTACAAAAGAAAGAGACGAATGCACGAGCCTAAATAACCCTTGGTGATAGTACGCGATCAATTATTCTCCACACCGAATGACTACGCGATCCGAGCCTATTTAAAAATGGAGTAATTTCGTATGTCTCGATGGTTATACGCAGACAAAATATTTGATCGCATTCAAAAATGATCAGGTGTAGACTTGCAGATATGAAGTTTTCAACTCAAAATTTCAATCGCAAACATGGCGTGGAAATATTCATAATATACATGTCGCTACGTCACATTGTCAAACTTTAGAGGTGTCCATTGCATTTCGAAGATACAAATTTTGATATCATGAGAAACAAAGCACCCAATGACTTATTGAAATAAATTTCCAAATTCTTTATGTAACTACTCAAGTGAATACGTATGTACGGATACTGCCGTACAATTTCGTTCTTTTATGATTGATTTTTATTTGAAGGAAAAATTTCAATGAAAAGTAATGGGCCGGACAAGTACATTTAACACATATTTAAACATAATTTGTACATATCTGTACGCTTTATATGATTTTTTTGACACTTTAAAAAATAATAACAGATTTGTATTCTTTTTAAATATGATGTTTTTTCATGATTTGTAAAACTCTTTTCGAATTGGTGTGTTGAAATTATTTACAGTTGGTTTCATCATTTTTTTTTTCGAATTTTGTTTTTACATTTTTCGTGCTATGATCAGGAAACACGAGACCATCAATGTACTTGCCCCAATCTTTTTTCCCTAGGGCTTTAATATTCCGTAAAAGAAAACATGCCTCGGGCGGTTGGCAAAAAAATTGGAAATAATTTTGTTCCAACGGTGACGACGACAATGAATCTTTTCGCGAATGACGAAAACTGAAAATTTCACAGATCTTACCTATTCGGCTGGGGAATGCTTCGAGAAACGTCGAATGTGTCACTCGAAAAAAAGCTTTTCGAAGCAGCTTACACGCGCGATGATCGGGACAGTACAATGCTCGTGTTGTTTGGACGGTGGTTCGAATGAAAATGAAAATTCAGCTCGATAAAGAACGAAGCGGGCAACGAACTCGTTGACAATAAAAACAACGCGCGGGTTCGATGCCCCCCTGCAAAATTGCCAACAATTGCTATCCCCTTTGAAAATTCACTTAAAAACGTTCGCGGTGAAGAGCGATAACAATGAGAAGCGAGGAGAAAAGGCGCAGAATACTTGACACAATAATGACGATCGAATAACATTCCGAACTGCGAGTGCTGACTATCGATTAAATCCATTTATGGAGATGAATTATAAAAACAATTGGACGTCGAGGTCGTGGGTCTGTTGCTTCATGTTGGGAAAGGTCTATTAAAAAAATTATTACCTACTGTGAATCGATCGAGGTCCGTTTTGAAAAAGAGGTAGAGAAAGGCGAAATTGCAGCTTCACTGGAAAATGTTGGAGGAAAAGCGTAAACGATAATCGATATAATCCGAAAGCAGGTACCGAAACTTGCATCGTTGTTCATCGAGTCCAAGAGAATTATTATTGCGCGCATTATCTCGTTAATAATGAACGACAGAGAGGAAATTCCCGGTTATACGACAAATTTTTTGCGGGAAGCAATTTCAGTCACAGTAATTTTTCTCGTTGCGCGAATTAACTGCTTGTTTTCTGTTCCCTGCATTCTTAGCAGTCCCCGAGGATAAACTGGGAATAAAAATAATTTTATATAGAAGCGGTTGAATATGTCGGAGCAATTTGACAAGTATCATTTGTACGCCGGTGTCATAAAACGACTATTACTCTTCACAGGACTGTTGCCAAGCAGAAAGCCGAGTACGCTTTATCGACTGGTCACCTTCGTCCACGGTTCGGCTACGTTCCTCCTCTGTTGTGCTATCCTAAATTTTTGCTATCAACACATCGCCCATCTCCATCTCTTCTTGAAAGGACTCAGTTGGGCTCTGAGTTTTTTAACTGGTTTACAAAAAGTAATGAGAGTTTTTTAGCGTAGTGCGTACGGGGGTGTTGGTAGTGGTATTTTTATCTCTCCACTTTGTTGTATGTTCCTTACGCCAAGTAAATTAAGAGGATGGATCAGTAGTCGACTAACCTCACCTGGAATTTTCAAAATCGAAATTCTTTGACACAGTTTGACCGATTGAAAAAAGGCTCTGTCAGCCTACGCGGGACCAATGGCAAAAATCAGCAAAGAATTTCGATTTTGAAAATTCCAGGTGAGGTTAGTCGACTACTGATCCATCTTCTTAATATATCTCATTCGTGTTACGAACTTTGCTCCTCGGACAAAATATCCGCGACAAAAGAACCGCGACAAAATAACCGTAGCTAAAATAACCGCGGATAAAATAACCATGCATAAAAATCCCGCACACACATTGAAAGTGCTCTGCACCCACCCAACGATCCCGCACACACATCGAAAGTGCTCTGCATCCACCCAACGATCCCGCACACACATCGAATGGAAGGTAGCGGATATTTTATACATGGTTATTTTATCTAAGGTTATTTTACCCGCAGTTATTTTTTCTGCGGTTATTTTGTCGTGGATATTTTGTCCGAGGAGCAAACATTACGGAACCATCTCGTTTGCTCGAGCAGCGTGGTGACGCATGCCCTAGGCATCAAATCAGAACCAGATAGAATCAGCTCAGTAGCAAATTTCGAATGCGCTTTAATAATATTCGCGAAGATGTCTTGTTTTTTGCTTTACCGAGGCCGTCTGGTCGAGCTTCATGCCGAGCTCGCGATGACATTCGAATTGGATTTGTACGACGTTGAACTGCGTCCGGTTCTGTTATCGTCTCTGCAATCGATCTATTCACCTTCGTTGTCCCTGTCAACGATGACGGGTGCGGTAGTAGGCTTGCAATTGATTACGCCAATACTCTTGATAATAATTCAACTATCTCATGGAGCGGACGTGCTCAAGCTCATCCAACCATTTCCGTCCTCGTATCCCTGGCAGCCAAGCGCTAATACCTGACTCTACTTGAGTCACTACACCTTCGAAATCTACGCGGGAGTGTCCCTTTACCTTTTCACCACGTTGATCGACGCGCTTTTTGGTTATTACATTTTCCAAATTACTGGACAACTCCGCACGTTGTCGCATCGCGTAAGGAAATTAAACTGTAGTGACAATTATCGCAGAGTCATTAGCGAGTGCATCAAAAGACATTACATTCTTACGAAATGTCAAAAACATCTCGGACAAATATATGGACCCATAGTCCTCTGGATGCTCGTCGCTAATGCGTTAGTCATATGCGCTCTCATGTATCAAGCTACTCAGGTAAGTCCCATTTATATTTACCTGGACACGCACCTGAGAATAAATATTCGCAGAGCAGTAAAAAGAATTGTTTTATTTCTCATAGCAAAAAGACCAATACCCATACTTTTTATTCAAAAGACTCAAAAGTTTTTTTCACTATAAGAACAGTAAAAAATGTTAAAAAAAAACGATATTTATTGTAAAATGATAAATAACACTCGAAAACAAAACAAAATATAGTTCTCACGTGCATCACTTTTTGCTTTAAGGGACGAAAAATTAAAAAAAAAATACTATGCTCGTTGTAATCGATGCCTAAATACTTTGAAAATTGTTGAAAAATAAAATATATTCCTTACTAGATAAAACGAATCCGCTTTCTCCGTGTAATTTTGTATCCCCGAAAGGTGCAAGTACTTCATTCAAGTTCCGCGTTACGTTAATGCTTTTTGCGTCACTTCCATCATTACGATTGCAAAAGTTTATCATTTATTTCGTACAGTTGTTTTTCATCCTGTTGCTTGATATTTCTGCGACAGGACAAAATAATTTATGACCAAGTCTTGATTTTCAAACTCAGCAGTTACGCCATTTAATCCGAATATGATTTTTTTGTGCTTGTACTCGATTTGTGTTCAGGTGCCTCCATCCAAGATGGCGCTGATCGTGGTTTACGTAGTTATGAAATCAATGCAAACTTTGGCTTATGGATGGTTTGGAACATATTTAGAAATCGAGGTACTTTTTAATCAATTGCGACGAATGTAAAAAGAAAATGGGAAAGTGAAATAAAAGATATGCTAGAAAAACAGCCCTGTCTGATAATATGAAAGTGTGAGACAATAAAGCAAGTCCTGTAAGGATTATTTTTTCTCATTCTATCAGAACGACATGTTTCGGGAATCGATATACGCGAGCGATTGGCCAGGTTCTGGAGAAAAGCGTCTTATGACCGATGTCCTAATCATGATGTCGTATAAGCCGCTCATACTCAAGGCATGCTCTCTGTCAAACATATCCATCGACATGTTCGTTGCTGTAAGGCCCATACGTGAGAATAGCATTAGACGAAATAATACTAAAAAATCTTTAATTCATTTTTCAACACATTTTTAACAAATACGTTACGTATTCATTCAAAAATTTTCATTATCGCGGCATCGGCGGTTCTATATCAACGTTTTGCGTTTATAAATTTCTGTGCACACTCTTTTGTTTTTTTAGGTTTCCAACACTGCTATCTCGTACTTCTTTCTTCTACGGACGTTGGAGGACAAGGACAACGATTCTTAGAGGCTTGAGTCTCGTACCATTTCCGATTCTTTCTTGTGGCAAACAAAAAAATTTACAAATTTCATAAATGTACAAATGGAGTCACTTCGTTAACTTTATTTCATACATCAAGAAGTTTTCTTTCAATGTTGCGCACGTTTCACATATGCTGCATTACAAAAAAAATTCTTCAAAATAATGTTTTTTTGAAGGTTTTTTTCATGGGATAAATTATTGTTATTTTATCCTCATTCTCGTTTCGTCGAATTCATCAACTTATAGAAAAATTTCTGTTGACCAAGAGTCAAGGGTGGAGCAAGTGCTTCATTCCGCAAATGACGTCAACGAGGGGTAAGAAAGTTGTACGGCGGGTCTCACCTGATCGGACGAGAACATAGATCCTCAAATATCAGTCTTGATGTTTACACTTTGATTTAGTCATACAGGCCTGACTGCGGAGCATCCGTGATGTTATCGGGAGCGTAGTTCGATAGAAAATGGAATTTCTCGTCTCGACACCGAGCGAAGAGGACGGTGAACCCGCTCGAAAAACAGCACACTGACAATTGGATGCCGTTCGAACGAGTTGGCGACAATCGGACACCACTTGAAAATTTCTTGTACATCTTCGTAGCAAAAAAAGAAACTACGAAATAGAAAATAAGACAAAAACACGTAAAAGACTCTGCGCATGCAATATTGCGTGCTAAATTATTCTTGAAACCGAATGGCGGCGCGTTGGAAGGCTTTTACGGGAGTGTAAGAAAATGTTGGAGGTATGGAAGTAGAATAATTACAAAGTGCATAAGAATTCGGTGCATACGGTATTGTACAAAAAGAACAAAGAAAATGGAAAGCGAGAAAAACGCTACGAAAGCACACGCGTAGAATTATTCCTGTGACCGAACGGTTATACCTTCGAAGCCTTTTTTTGGGAGAGAATTATCAAAGACATAAGTTGGAGGTAGGGTGGTCGCGAATAATTGCCACCACTTTGTATTTCTCTTAGGGCAGGGTATCACCTGGCGGCCCGTGAGTGAAAAACTACGAAAGAAATGCACGAGCCTAAATAACCCTTCGCGTAGCGGGCAGAAAGGTTGAAGACCTTTTGCTGAACAATTGAGAATAAAAAATTTGCGTGCAACCACTCGAATTTTAGAGCCCTCACTTTCAGCAAGGGTATTTTTTTATGACCATGCTGTTTTCATAATTATGCGACGACGAACTCTTGAAATTGAGACTGATCTGTGAAAACCGAATTGCAATTCGACTGACGAATATTGGAGAGGGGAAACGTAATTATTAATCAATATAGAGATCGCCGCGAACGAGTGAAGGTACGCTGAAAAATTTGCGTCGTTTGAAAAGTATGGTTATTATTGGGTATTACGTTGTTGATAATAAATGAAGATGCGCATAAAGTCTTCGCTCGAAGAGTGAATTTTTCAGCGTGCAATTTCATTCCTCGTATAAGCTCTCTCGGTTACGTGAATTTAATTCTTCCATCAATTTGCATGTCCCCACGTTGTTCGGTGAATGCTCGAGACATTTGACGGAAATAAAAATTCGCGTATAAAGTCTGAATATGCGGGATCAATGGAAGACGTATCGTTTGTACGCTAATACCATAAAACGACTGCTGCTCTTCACAGGGTTGTGGCCAAGCAGGAGACCGAGTACGTTTTATCGACTGGTCACCGTTGTTCATGGTTTTGCTTCATTTCTGACGTGCTGTGCTTTACTCAATTTTGCCTATCAACATATCGAAACTCTCCCTCTTTTCTTCAAAGGATTTGGTTCGGCTCTGAGTTTCCTAACGATCCTACAAAAAGTAATAGAGCGAGTTAAGCTTTTGAGCGCGTTTACAAAGTCTCGGAAGTGTTACTCTCATATCCGAATGACGTTTATTTCCTAAATAATGTCCAAATAATGCAACTACTTCGTTCAAGCCCCTTTCCTCATTCTCAAATGTTTGAATTTTTAAAATACAGTCGTATCCTGTACGCAATACGATAGAAAATTGGCTTTTTGTTACAAAGTAGTTGAACCATTTGGATTAGAAATGTCATCGATTGTAAAAATGGAAAAAAATCGATTGAAAAGATATGATTATTTTCGTAAAGATGATTTGTTTGACGTTTTATCGACGGCGTCTGGTGAAACTGCACGACGATCTCGCAACGACGTTTGATTTGGATCTGAACGATATTGAACTGCGGCCCGTTCTGCTGTCACCTCTCCTGTCGTTCTACGAACCCTCCTTGACACTTTCGACAGTAACATACATGACGATCGCGGTGCACTGGGTAACACCGATTCTCTTCCTGGGCATTCAGATTGCCCACGGAGTTCAAGTCCTCAAATTTATCCTGCCATATCCGACCGCGTATCCCTGGCAAGCGAATGCCAATATGTGGCTCTACTTGAGCCACTACGCGTTTGAAATCTACGCCGGTATATGCGTCGTCACTTTCACATCGTTGATCGACGCCCTTTTCGGTTTTTATATCTTTCAAATCTGTGGACAACTCCGTACGTTGTCCTGTCGTCTACGGAATTTTAAATCAACTGCGAATTATCGACAAGTTCTACGCGAGTGTATCGACAGACATCAAATTTTAACGAGATGCCAAAATCATCTGGAACGTATTTATGGGCCGATAGTCCTCTGGATGCTGGTGACCAACGCGATGCTCATGTGCGCTCTCATTTATCAAGCTACCCACGTGAGTCATTAAAAAGCCATCCCAACATTCAACTCCGCACAAATTGCATGTTTTTTCTTCATTTTTAATAGGTCAGTCCGACAAAAGCTGCGGTCGCCGTGACTTACATAGTCATGAAATCTGTGCAAACATTAACTTATGGATGGTTCGGATCACTGTTGGAACACGAAGTATAATTTTGAGTTTATTTATCTGCCAAAATCTCGCATGAAACGAGAAACGACTACGACAATAAAAGAATATGGATCGTCGGACGATTCGGAGATCGCATGTTCAACACTTTCGTTTTTTCTTGAATTCTATCAGAACGGAATGTTTCGGGAAGCGATATACGCGAGTGATTGGCCAGGTTCCGGTGAAAAGCGACTCATGACCGATGTGCTCATTATGATGACGTATAAACCGTTCGTTCTCAAGGCATGCTCCCTGTCGAACATATCCATCGATATGTTTGTTACTGTGAGTCCAACAATATTTGAGCAATAATAATACACAAACGGGGAAAAAACATCTCCTGCGCAGACGTCAAAAGAATTTTAGTCACATCGACTTCTCCGGAAAACACCTCGCAAGTATGCTCATTTACGTCAAAATTGCTCTTTTTAGGTTTGCAATACTGCCATTTCGTATTACTTGCTGTTAAAAACGCTCGAGGAACCCAGCCACAACCGATGAAATCAACAAGTCATAAAACTTTGGTGCCGAATATTATTCTTCACCAGTTCAAACAAAAACTTGACAACCAATACATCCAACTTTCGAAATGTTTTTCGATGCGTCTCAATTGATTTTATCAGCACAGTTCACTACTGGGTAACGATTGAAAACGAAAAAATACATTTATTGAATAAATTTTTCGTCTTGTTTTCATGAAAATGTTGTTACGAAAACAGACCGGTATTTCGCGCCCAAACAGTAGAAGATGTTGCATTAACCGCGCGGTCTCCGAAATCGGAGTCCTCGATATTATGATATTGGTGCATTTTACGTTTGATTACTGCCAAAAAATTAGGCAACCAATCAACGAAACATTACCGAATTCGGAATTAATTTGGTCGTGCTATGGAAGTGAAGCCAAAGGCTCGGGAGGAAGCGGATAAGATTTTTTGGGAAAATGCTTCGAAGAAATTGAGTTCATTTAATGTTTGAATGTTGAATTTTTTTGGGTCATGCTTTATTACACAAATGATGTTTACGAGTACCTGATCGAACGGAGATGTAAATCCAGGGGAGCGTCCGTGGTGTTATCGAGAGCGTAGTTCGATAGAAAATGCAATTTCTCAGCTCGACACCGAGCGAAGAGAACGATGAACCCGTTTGAAAAACATGCAGAACAGTCACAATTACGTCTTCGTAGTAAAAAAAAAAAACCCTATGAAATAAAAAAAGTGAGAAAAACACGGGAAAAGTTCTGGGATACCGTGCGTATTAAATTATTTTTGAAACCGAATAGCCACGCGATCAAAGGTTTTTGCGGGAGCGTCAAAAAATGTTGGAGGTAGAGAATTAGGATGATCGCAGAGTGCACTGGAATAATCCGGTGATACATTTTTGTATAAAAAGAGCAACGCGATGGTGGGAAGCGAGAGAAACCGTACGAGAGCACGTGTTAAATAATTCCACGAACCAAACGGTTGCACTTACAATGTCTGTTGGGGGTGAATGATCGAAAAAAGCTCCAGTTATAAGAAGACCTCATAATTGCACATCACTTTGTACTTCTTTTAGTCATAGAAAGAACATAAAAGTACGATAACAGCTCTTCGATAATGGATGATAAATAATTGGACGAGCCGAGTTGAGAGTTTTTTTTCGGGGTCAATTACCAAAAAAAGTCGAAGATAGGGAAGTCGATGACCCTTTGCTCCTCGTCAGGCGTTAACTCACGTAAAGTGTAAAAAAGTATGAGACCGATCGCAAGAATTCCTGAATACTTTTCGCAGGTATACGTGACATTTTTTTCTGACAATGCTTTCCCTAGAATTAGCCTACCCCCGAATTTTTTCCGAGTACAACCGGTTGATAAAAACCAAACGCCATATGAGCCGATGAATACCAAAGTACGAGGATAAACGTTAATCGATGGAAAGCGAACGTTGTGCAACAAAACAAGTATCAACGTGTGTACGATGAAAAACTTGAATCGTTCAGAAGGTATATAGATGTCATTGCACATTATCTCGTAAATAATAAACGAAGAATGCTTTCATCCCGATCGTTTCGGATCAGGCGCGCCTAAGGGTCTATGACTCCACTGCGCGAGCAGCTCTTGTAGAAGATCCAAATATGTCGAGTCAATTTGACAAGTATCATGTTTACGGCGGTACGATAAAACGGCTGGTGCGCTTTACGGGATTTTGGCCGAATCCGAATCCGAGTTTCCTCTATCGGTTGCTCCCCGTTGTTCACGGTTTAGCTGCGCTTCTCATGTGTTCGGCGACACTTAATTTTTGTCATCAACACAATTCGAATCTTCACCTCTTTTTAAAAGGACTCGGTTTGGCTCTGAGTTTCCTCACGATCATACAAAAAGTAACGTAAACTTCATTGCAGTGAATTTTAAAAGTTTCGCGTGCTACTCGGGTCTCCGAGTGAAGTCCCTTTTGCTCAAATCGTGCAAACCTTTCGTTCGGCTCCGCGAAAGAATGCCGAACGACAAAAGGCCGGCGACTATACGCCGAGCGACAATATCACAAATAACACTCTCCTCACACACATATATAATAAAATAATATAAGTATAAATAATTCAAGTATACAATATGTTATATGCTTTTCACAACATTCATTTTCATTCGTAACTGTCGATAGAATATATTTACTTTTTTTATTGTTTGAAGCACTCTCGATGTATCTGAGGTATTTTGTCGCCGGCGTTTAGTCGCTCGACGTTTTCGAATCGGCGTTTTGTCCTGTCACCCTTTTGTTCGCATTCCTACTGCGCGTCATTCGAAGCGATTTCAAATCGGCATGGAAATATCAGAAAACAGAGTTCGTCGATTTTCCCAACTCGAAACAAACTTTTTCTAAACACATAATTCTTATGACATGCAAACTGTTGCATTGTATTTCATCACTAGAAATTTTCATTTCTAGAAAATGGAAAGAATCGATCTTAAAATGTAATGGAAATTCGTAATAATAGCTGAAAATTAAAAATGTTGAGTTCGACTCGTTCGTACAGCTGTTTTTGAAAACGAAAGGAGAAAAAATGATATTGGAAACGAATCGAGTTGCACCATTTGATTGAGAAATGTCGCGTCGTTTGAAAATCTCTAGCAATAAACGTTTCATAACTTGTCGAATGTACGCGGTGATGATTGTTGTGAAGATGTCTTGTTTGACGTTTTACCGAGAACGTCTGATGAAACTTCATACCGATCTCGCAATCTCATTTGATTTGGATATGAATGACACTCAACTGCGTCCGATTCTACTGTCACCTCTGCAATCGTTTTATTCGCCATCATTGATACTGTCGATGGTGACGTACACGACGATCGGGATGTATTGGATTACGCCGATTCTATTGATAGTGATCCAGCTGGCGCATGGGGTCGATCACGTTAAATACCTTACACCATTTCCGACCGCGTATCCTTGGCGCATCGATGCCAATACCTGGCTGTATTTGAGCATGTACGCGTTCGAAATTTATGGTGGAATAGTTGCCTCATTCACCTCTTCGTTCGATGCCCTTTTTGGTTATTATGTATTTCAAATTACCGGACAACTTCGCACGTTGTCCTATCGCATTACGAATTTAAAATCGAACGAAAACTATCGCAAAGTGATAAGCGAGTGTATCAGCAGGCATCAGGTTTTAACGAAATGTCAAGATTATCTCGAACAAGTTTATGGACCCATTGTCATCTGGATGTTAGTGAGCAATGCGATGGTCATGTGCACCCTCATTTATCAAGCTGCACACGTAAGTCTTCAGTTTAAGCTTTGTAAGGGTTCTATTGATGTATTTCTCTAGCCGAGAGTTTTCGATGCCTGAATACTCCATTGTGTAACGCTACCCTGGCGGATCGCGACACCGTATCGTTTGACACATTTTTAACCGAAATATTTCGGTATCGATACCGATTTGACCGAAAACAGTATTGATACCGTTACAAAACGGTATATATCCCAATTTGATTCTATTTGGTATCGATACCGAAATTTTTCGGTAAACAACCAATCTGGAAGCCACGCAGATTCAATATCGATACGAAACAGAATCGATATAAATCCTGATTCAGAACCCACGCAAAAACTATCGTTGTTGCATTTAAGGCCCGCTACACACGGTCAATAATATTGCACAGTAATATTGCACAATAAGTTTGTATGGTGTGTAGTGCGCCATAAATTTAAGATAGCTGAAACTTCTGTTCAATGATTGCGCGCAATGTTTCAATACTACATCTACACGTTGTTCAATAATATTGTACAATCACCTATATTGAGCAATATTATTGACCGTGTGTAGCAGGCCTAAAAGTCGAAAAAAACCAGATCATCCGAGGGAGACTCCAACCCGGGACCCTCGGAGTTCGAGTCTGGTGCGCGATCCACTACGCCACCAAATATCTTATATCCAAGGACTAACGGAACTCACATATAAACCGTGATTCAGAATTTATATACGAGTCCAGTTGTTTCTTGAATAAAAGTTGTCTGGTAGCGTAGTAAGATAGCGCACTTGATTCAAACTCCGATGGCCCCGTGTTCCAGTCTGCCTCAAATGATTTGGTTTTTTCCGGATTTTACATGCAGCAGCGCTGATCTTTGCGTATCGACTCTGTTTCGTGTCTATACCAAAGCTGCGTGGGTTCCGGACTGGTAGTCATACCGAAAAGTTTCGGTACCGATACCGAAGCGATGTGAGTTCCAAACCGGTACTTATACCGAAAATTTTTGGTTTAGATTCTGCATATCTATATACGCATATATAGATATACAGAATGCCTGTTCGCTATTTTAGGTCTTCTAACTTTTGAGCGCCACCCTAGAGATGCCAAAGTCGCGTGGGTTCCGAATCGGTAGTCCTACCGAAAAGTTTCAGTATCGATACTGAAGCTGCATGGATTCCGAATTAGTAGTCGTACCGAATCTCTTCGGTATCGATACCAATGTTGCGTGGGTTCCGAATCGGCAATCATACCGATAAATTTCGGAAAAAAAGTATCAACCGATACCGATACCGGATACCGAAATTTTATGTCATTGCGATCAGCCAGGCTATTTTTCTGTTATCCACAAATAACCAAGAATTTTGTCCAGGTGAGCCCGGAGATAGCCCTTATTATCGTGTTCTACATGGTCTTGAAATCTGTGCAAACGTTGACTTATGGATGGTTCGGATCGTTTTTAGAATCCGAGGTACGAAGAAGATCGAAACTGAACGAAAAATGAGAGGTCGTCGACACTATCAAATCTGTCTATTGAAATAGAACCCGTCACCTTTATTTTCGCTTTAATTCCGAGCAGAAAAACAAGTTCCGGGAAGCTATATACGGGAGTGACTGGGCAGGTTCTGGCGAAAAGCGACTCATGACCGACGTGCTCATTATGATGACGTACAAACCGTTCGTCCTCAAGGCCTGCTGTCTGTCAAATATATCGATCGATATGTTTATTCCTGTAAGTCCAGCAATATTTGAGCAACAATAATACACAAACGGGGAAAAAACGTCTCCTGCGCAGACGTCAAAAGAATTTTAGTCACATCGACTTCTCCGGAAAACACCTCGCAAATATGCTCATTTACGTCAAAATTGCTCTTTTCAGGTTTGCAATACTGCCGTTTCGTATTACTTGCTGTTACAAACGCTAGAGGAAACCAGCCACAAACGATGATATCAGCAAGTCATAAGACTTTGGTGCCGAATATTATTCTTCACCAGTTCAAACAAAAACTTGACAACCAACACATCCAACTTTCGAAATGTTTTTCGATGCGTCTCAATTGATTTTATCAGCACAGTTCACTACTGGGTCACGATTGAAAATGAAAAAATACATTTATTGAATAAATTTTTTGTCTTGTTTTCATGAAAATGTTGTTACGAAAACAGACCGGTATTTCGCGCCCAAACAGTAGATGATGTTGCATTAACCGCGCGGTCTCCGAAATCGGAGTCCTCGATATTATAATATTGGTGCATTTTACGTTTGATTACTGCCAAAAAATTAGGCAACCAATCAACGAAACATTACCGAATCCGGAATTAATTTGGTCGTGCTATGGAAGCGAAGCCAAAGGCTCGGGAGGAAGCGGATAAGATTTTTTGGGAAAATGCTTCGAAGAAATTGAGTTCATTTAATGTTTGAATGTTGAATTTTTTTTGGGTCATGCTTTATTACAAAAATGATGTTTACGAGTACCTGATCGAACGGAGATGTAAATCCAGGGGAGCGTCCGTGGTGTTATCGAGAGCGTAGTTCGATAGAAAATGCAATTTCTCAGCTCGACACCGAGCGAAGAGGACGATGAACCCGTTTGAAAAACATGCAGAACAGTCACAATTACGTCTTCGTAGTAAAAAAAACCCTATGAAATAAAAAAAGTGAGAAAAACACGGGAAAAGTTCTGGGATACCGTGCGTATTAAATTATTTTTGAAACCGAATAGCCACGCGATCAAAGGTTTTTGCGGGAGCGTCAAAAAATGTTGGAGGTAGAGAATTAGGATGATCGCAGAGTGCACTGGAATAATCCGGTGATACATTTTTGTATAAAAAGAGCAACGCGATGGTGGGAAGCGAGAGAAACCGTACGAGAGCACGTGTTAAATAATTCCACGAACCAAACGGTTGCACTTACAATGTCTGTTGGGGGTGAATGATCGAAAAAAGCTCCAGTTATAAGAAGACCTCATAATTGCACATCACTTTGTACTTCTTTTAGTCATAGAAAGAACATGAAAGTACGATAACAGCTCTTCGATAATGGATGATAAATAATTTGACGAGCCGAGTTGAGTTTTTTTCGGGGTCAATTATTACCAAAAAAAGTCGAAGATAAGGGAAGTCGATGACCCTTTGCTCCTTGTCAGGCGTTAGCTCACGTAAAGTGTAAAAAAATATGAGACCGATCGCAAGAATTCCTGAATACTTTTCGCAGGTATACGTGACATTTTTTTCGGACAATGCTTTCCCTATAATTAGCCTACCCCCGAATTTTTTCCGAGTACAACCGGTTGATAAAAACCAAACGCCATATGAGCCGATGAATACCAAAGTACGAGGATAAACGTTAATCGATGGAAAGCGAACGTTGTGCAACAAAACAAGTATCAACGTGTGTACGATGAAAAACTTGAATCGTTCAGAAGGTATAGATATCATTGCACATTATCTCGTAAATAATAAACGAAGAATGCTTCCATCCCAATCGTTTCGGATCGGGCGCGCCTAAGGGTCTATGACTCCACTGCGCGAGCAGCTCTCGTAGAAGATCCAAATATGTCGAGTCAATTTGACAAGTATCATGTTTACGACGGTACGATAAAACGGCTGGTGCGCTTTACGGGATTTTGGCCGAATCCGAATCCGAGTTTCCTCTATCGGTTGCTCCCCGTTGTTCACGGTTTAGCTGCGCTTATCTTGTGTTCGGCGACACTTAATTTTTGTCATCGATACAACTCGAATCTTCATCTCTTCTTAAAAGGACTCTGCTTGGCTCTGAGTTTCCTCACGATCATACAAAAAGTAACGTAAACTTGATCGCAGTGAATTTTAAAAGTTTCGCGTGCTACTCGGGTCTCCGAGTGAAGTCCCTTTTGCTCAAATCGTGCAAACCTTTCGTTCGACTCCGCGAAAGAATGCCGAACGACAAAGGCCGGTGAATATATGCCGAGCGACAATATCACAAATAACACTCTCCCCACACACATATAATAAAATAATATAGGGTAGTACGGGGCAAATTGAACACTTAAGGATTTAAGCAAGTTTCATTAATGAGCATATGGTCTTTCAACTATTTTTGAATCCCAAAATTGATGCCCAGTTCTTGTTTCCCGAATTTTGCAAAAAAAAAAATTTTGACGCAATACGGATGCGCCCCTCAGAGGCATAAAAATCGAAAAACCGACATTGTTCCCGAATAGAATGTCAATTCGGTAATACGGGAAAAGAAATGGGATTACTCAGGCTCCATTCCTTGCATGTAAATGAAAAGAAATGAGTCTAATCTTGTATCCCATTTCTGTCATGTTTTTGAGGAATGCAAAAAATCAACTTTGGGTCCATCGTGCTGGGGTACACTTCGTGTTCGCACTATATCGGAGTCCCACCATTGATTCATGGCCCTAGTTTCCGGAATGTCTTCAAAAAAAATTTCCGGAACACAACGGACACAGCCTCCGAGACGCATAAAAATCGAAATATCGACATTTTTCGAAATTTAGCAGACAGAAAAAAAGATCACCAAGACAGCCAAGTCCTCGTCTTTTGAAGACGTTTGTTGCATTTTTGCGAAGGGTTACATTCGTTCGTTGTCCTCTGAAGATTGGATTTACCGTGTAACATGCAAAAAATGGGCTCACACCTTGTGTATAAGTGTTAAAGACGAAGATGTCAGCTATGAGTGCGATTTTTGTAAAAAATGAAAACAAAACCATTTTTCCTTATTCGTACTTTGATTACTATTGTGGTTTTTAAAAATAAGTCAAAAAAGCGAATAGATAGTGAGAATGTAGTTTGGGATCTATTTTGCTCTGAAACTTGATTTGGAACCGAAAAAAAAATTTTATGCATTTTATGAAATTTCAGTTTCGGGAAAGTCCATTTTGCCCCATATTACCCTACATTTGTTCGTCCAGATACGAAAACAGAAAATAATGTAACCGGATTAATAAAATGAATCTGGTCGTCCGGAATAATGTTGTATTTCCAGATTCCAGGTTCATAGGAAAGCACATATTCATATAAATTATCAAGTATAACGGGAAATATTCATATATAGAAATTGTTAACTAACATGGGACTTTAAATCAGACATTTATCAACGAATTATTTATTTGTACTAATAATATTGTTGTATTATTGTGTGATATTTTTGTATGTTTTTTTACTTTTTATTTATGTTTTTAATGCCCGCCCCGACCAGCAAAACTTCGGCTTCGCCTCGGTCCTGCAAGAGTCGAGCGGGCGCCCCCCCCCCCTCCTCCACGATTGCTAGTAATTATTGAACGTACTTTCGGCTACGGGATCAAGAAATAGTATATTACACTACAAGAGCAGAAAGTTTGATATTTCTGCACTGCGCGTCACAATGCCCGAGGCGAAGCCGATGATTATGCCGATGATCATGGAAATTCATAATAACAGCTGAACATTAAAAATTTTGAGTTCGACTCGTTCGTACGGCTGCTTTTGAAAACGAAAGGAGAAAAAATGACATTGGAAACGAATCGAGTTGCACCATTTGATTGAGAAATGTCGTTGTTTGAAAACCTCTAGCAATAAGCGTTTCAAAACTTGTCGAATGTACGCGGTGATGATTGTTGTGAAGATGTCTTGTTTGACGTTTTACCGAGAACGTCTGATGAAACTTCATACCGATCTCGCAATCTCATTTGATTTGGATATGAATGACACTCAACTGCGTCCGATTCTACTGTCACCTCTGCAATCGTTTTATTCGCCATCATTGATACTGTCGATGGTGACGTACACGACGATCGGGATGTCTTCGATTACGCCGATTCTATTGATAGTGATCCAGCTGGCGCATGGGGTCGATCACGTTAAATACTTTACACCATTTCCGACCGCGTATCCTTGGCGCATCGATGCCAATACCTGGCTGTATTTGAGCATATACGCGTTCGAAATTTATGGTGGAATAGTTGCCTCATTCACCTCTTCGTTCGATGCCCTTTTTGGTTATTATGTATTTCAAATTACCGGACAATTTCGCACGTTGTCCTATCGCATTACGAATTTAAAATCGAACGAAAACTATCGCAAAGTGATAAGCGAGTGTATCAACAGGCATCAGGTTTTAACGAAATGTCAAGATTATCTCGAACAAGTTTATGGACCCATTGTCATCTGGATGTTAGTGAGCAATGCGATGGTCATGTGCACCCTCATTTATCAAGCTGCACACGTAAGTCTTCAGTTTAAGCTTTGTAAGGGCTCTATTGATGTATTTCTCTAGCCGAGAGTTTTCGATGCCTGAATACTCCATTGGGTAACGCTATTTTTCTGTTATCCACAAATAACCAACAATTTTGTCCAGGTGAGCCCGGAGAAAGCCCTGATTACCGTGTTCTACATGGTCTTGAAATCTGTGCAAACGTTGACTTATGGATGGTTCGGATCGTTTTTAGAATCCGAGGTACGAAGAAGATCGAAACTGAACGAAAAATGAGAGATCGTCGACACTATCGAATCTGTCTATCAAAATGGAATCCTTCATCTCTATTTTCGCTTTAATTCCGAGCAGAAAAACAAGTTCCGGGAAGCCATATACGGGAGTGACTGGGCAGGTTCTGGCGAAAAGTCTCTTATGACCGATGTGCTGATAATGATGACGTACAAACCGTTCGTCCTCAAGGCCTGCTCTCTATCAAACATATCAATCGACATATTCGTTGCTGTAAGTTTCTCATTGAAAACAAAAGTATCGAGCATTACGTCGCATGTTGATTCACAGATTGTTGTTACAAATAGCGACGATTTTATGAACATTCGGGGAGTTTGAATTAACAAGAAAAATGTTTCTTTTATTCAGGTTTCTAATACTGCTATCTCGTACTACTTCATGTTAAGAACATTGGAGCAGAAGGATACCAACTCGTAAAGAGAATAATAGTCTATCGAAAATCTTTCTGACCTCTTAATGAAAAACATTTAAAAGTTTTCTTTTAATTTTTTGTAAAATTCAGATACTAAGCCATAGGAAAAAAAGCACATGGGCATGAAAAAAATTATGGAATCTTCATTGAATATCAATCCTTGCTCTATCGCAAAGCACTTCGTGGAGTGAAGAAATGAGGAGCGGTTTGTGCTGAGAATGATGTTTATGAGTGCTGAATAATTATACAGGTCTAACCTCATCCGATGAAGATGCGAATCCATTGATATGTTCCTTGAAAACCGCATTGAGGTTGAGCGAAGTGAGGAATTTTTGGAACGTGGCAGTGTTGTTCGAAACGTCATTCGAGAGAGTCTGGGAGCTCGGCTCGATAAAAAAACGTCGCGGACAGTGACCTCCTCTGATAGCTGAAACAATGACGTTTAGACAGTGATTTATAAAATTGGTAGTAATTGTCGGCCTCTCTGAGATCCAGCTATAAATGTTTGCAGTGGAAATCATGAGAATAGGAAATAAAAGGGAAACAAGTGAACGACTCGACGACGATAATAATTGATCATTTTTCAAACTGCGAGTAGGCACGTGAAGACCTTTCGAGATGAAATGTAAAAGAAAAATAGAGAAAGGAAGGTCGAAGACCTTTCGTCAGACGATCCGAACTAACTATTATATAGAAGAATGATATAGAGAGTTCGTACCTGATCTGATGAACTTGTAAATATTCACGTCGAGTCTGGATTTTTTTTAATGACCACCTTTTTCTTCGTAATTGCCTCCCATCGAGTCCCTTCCGGTAATGACGGTCGATGACATCCGAATTGCAATTCGAGTGCAAAGTACTAGAGAGCATAAAGCATAAGCGTTGATCGATCGAAACTCAATGCTTCGTGGTAAGTTCTCGAGCTCCCGTATCATCTGCAAAATACAGCGGGTTCATTATCGTATATTATCGGATGAATAATGAAGAAAGGCGAGCGGAAATTCTTGGTTCAAAATGATCCCTCCGAGGTAAAATTTCATTGACGCATATTTTGTTACGGAAACTAGATTCTGCCATTATTTCCTCCCGACGATGCTCAGTGTCTGATGATTTTCTGCGAATTAGATTTTCTCGTGTAAAATCTGAAAATGTTAAATCAATTCGAGAAATATCAGTCGTACATCATAAAACGACTTTTACTCTTCACCGGGTTGTGGCCAAGCACAAATCCCAGTACTCTTTATCGAACGGTCATCGTTATTCACGATTCGGCTGCACTTGTCATGAGCTGTGCCTTACTCAATTTTTCCTATCAACACATTGCGAGTCTCTCTTCATTTTTCAAAGGATTCAGTGCAGCCCTAAGTTTCCTCACCGTCATACAAAAAGTAATAAAAAGTTGTTCACTATTCTGCTTTTTCAAGTTTCGGTGTGCTCTCCTCTGACTGTGCAAATGGTGCAAGAACGCTTCGTTGAAACTTTATATTGTGAATGAAAAAATGGGCCAGTTCGATGATTTCATAGATGCCGAAAACGTGTATTGAGGGGTATGGATTTTTCAATTATTCCAAGTTCGTTGTAGATAGAAAGAAAAAATTTCTTTTCTGAAAATCGGATGATCGAGCTATAAAAAAATTGATGCCCGAAAACATCATATTCGAATGAGAAAGCTGATTTTTATATAAAAAACGAGCGAGAATTCCGAATTTTTTATACAAAGTAGTTGCACCATTTGAACGAGGGATATTGTCGCAGTTGAAAATTTTCGTGAATGAAAATGATTGTTGTAAAGATGTCTTGTTTGACGTATTATCGAGAACGTCTGGTCGAACTTCATATCGAGCTCGGAACAACATTTGATTCGGATCTGAATGATATTGAACTGCGTCCCATTCTACTATCACCTCTGCTGTCGTTTTATCGACCCTCGTTGATTCTCTCGACAATATCATATATGGCAGTCAGAATGTATTTGATCACACCAATAATATTCATAATAATTCAACTGACTCGTGGAGTCGATGTCTTTAAATTCATTCTACCCTATCCGGGATCATACCCAAATTTGTGGGCAACTCCGAACGTTATCGCATCGTCTACGAAATTTAAGATCACAAGTTAATTATCATAAAGTAATAAGCGAATGTATAAGCAGACATCAAATTCTAACGAGATGTCAAGATCATCTTGAACAGATATACGGACCCATAGTCCTTTGGATGTTAGTGACCAATTCGATGGTCATGTGCGCTCTTATTTATCAAGCTGCACACGTAAGTCGTTCATCTTCAACCTTGTACTAGGTCTGTAGGTATGATTTCATTGAGCCAATGCATTTTTCGATGGTCCAACTTTCGCACACTGACAGTATGTTTTGCTTCTCATCTGTGAATTAAAAGATATTCTTTTATCGTGTTTATTATACAACTTTCTTTAGTTGAGTCCGGGAAAAGCAATGACTGTTTCTATCTACATAGCCTTGAAATTCGCGCAAATATTAGTTTACGGATGGTTCGGATCATTTTTAGAAACCGAGGTATCGTCGACTCGTTGCATGAAAGAAAATAAGTTAATAACAGAAATAATGATATTGCTCATCATGCTGAAACGTTCGATCTTTTTCTCGTTTTCATTTCATCAGCACGACATGTTCCGAGAAGCGATATACGGAAGTGATTGGGCAGGTTCTGGAGAAAAGTCTCTTATGACTGATATTCTAATTATGATGACTTATAAGCCGTTCGTTCTCAGAGCATGCTCTTTGGCAAACATATCCATAGACATGTTTGTTGCTGTAAGTTCTGCTGTATTCAAGATTTCGCATCGTCCGAAACCATTCGTTTTATCATGGGAAATTGTATGCTTTCCAGGTTTCCAATACTGCCATATCGTACTACTTTATGGTACGTACGTTAGAAGAGTAAGACAAGAAAACCTGAATGACAATGTAAATGGAAAAAGTATAGGTTGACTTCTGTAATGGTAGTCGAAAAAGAACAATAAAAAATAACATCCGTTATGGCTCGGGAAGTTTCCTTCTATATGGGATAAGAAATATATTTTTACATACTTTTTGGATGGTAAAATTAAATAAATGAATACGAATGAACACAAATATTTATTACTTTAAGTAAAAGCTAATTCATCAAAGTAACGCATTACCTCGTATTTCGTGGTTTCTTTACAAATTATGGAAATTTTATAGTAGATTATAATTTCTCAATAAAACGATGGCACGTTGAGTGGTTTGACAATTTATACAATTGCAGTTCGAGCGCCCGTTTCCTCTGACAAATCAAGATAATGCTGCACATCGTTCATGTACAGCTGAAGGAAATGTTGATCTCTTTTTATGTTCATGACTAATTGTTGAATATCCGATTTCCTGGATGAAAAAATACGATAATTTAGAGACGTTGTTGAGGTGGGAATTTTACAAATTGTTCACCAATTCAAATATCGAATATTTTCTGCTTACTTGATTTTTTCACCTCCCAGCAAACATACAACGGTTATGTCGTTGGGATTTATTTCTTTGAACTGTTTCATTTCTATAATAACGTTCACCATAATCCCTCCTTTTATATCTCTGGTGTCAGCGAGAAAAGTTAATCTGAAACGAAAACAAAAGACGTAGACGCTGTTCGAAAATTTACTGCGAGAGATAATGTTGTTCGTTTACCGATTCCCTTCGAATTCCATTACGTTATGGTTTCGCAAATGATCTAGCGAAAACTGGAACTCCATTCCCACTTTCACACGGCTCGACACGTCTTCCAATAACTGAGGTATTTCCTCGTATGTTTTAAATAATTGCGACAAAGAAGCAGCGTCCAGTTCTCCCAGCACCAAATCGTGAGTCAACGTTAAGCCGGGATCTGCTTCCTCTGTTTTTTTTTTTTTTTTTTTTGACAGAATTTAACCAATACAAGAGAATATGAAAGATGTTTCGCGGTTTGGATTGAAAAATTTGATTTTCTTCGTGCTCAACCGCAACACTCTACATTTTTCAACATTACTCCAGGCATACTCACTTCTAACCAATTGTGATAAGAATTCAATACGTTTGATAGTTCCTGTGACCTCTGGATCTGAGATTTGCTCTAACCGAACCACAAGGACGATTGCTTTGGACAAAAAATTAAAAGCCACAACTTTTTCGTCCATTCGTTTTATGCTCCAGATGGTCTCTGACCTAAAATTTTACATGTTGGTTTTCAAATATTAGATGATTTTTCCGGATCAGTAGATTAGAGAGGCGAAGCTGCGTGACTTGTGAAAAATTACTGTTACAGGTGAAAACCGGAAAAGAGCGAAAAGCTGTTGGATTTTCTGTGCAGAAGGAAAAATTGTACTATTTTCGTGGTAAAAAAACAAATTCTGTACTAGATGAAAATGAACTCTCTCTTAATAGCATTCAAAATTTAGAACACATTTGAACAAACCTTTTTGATAAATTTTCAATAGTTTCTTTCAAGATGCTAAAAGAATCAGGTTTGAGCGGTTCACGTTCCACGATTAATCTGCCTGGATTTCCTACTTCCTTCGATTCAGAAGAATTGATGTGTGGATTCGAAACTTCAGTCGCTATTGACGCATCCGAAACTGAACATCCCAAAATAAGATAACTGCCATCGATGTCTTGAACTACCATATGGCCATTCGAACAGCTTTGATTGATTTTCGTAGTCATTATATTTTCATTATTTTGCTGATCAACATTCTCGATGGACATGGAAACGTTACAAGTTTCATTTTGCAAGGATAACTCCTCATTTTCATGTAATTTTATAGCAGCAGAATGTAATTTATCGAAACTTTCGGAAGCAGAAAGTAGAGAATTACTCGACTTAGTACTCATGTTCTCAGTAGAAACGAATGACGCTTCTTTCCTCGAATACAAATCTGCAGTTGGCATTTGTTCGTCGAAGTTTTCATGATCGTTTTCTGAGCAAAACGGTGGAACGTCACTGATATCAAAGTTGGGACAAACCTGCGAAAAATGCCTTTTCTCTAGTAATTTATCCGAAAAATCAAGATCGTATTTTGAAGGTGAACTCTCAATTACAGTTAGCTCCATGTTCTCATTCCCAATAATGATTGATTCAGGATTCATTTGTGCATTTTTTTCCAACGACATTTGAATTCCGGGCGACAAAGGTTTAGCACTCATTCCGGAAACATTGTCGGGTGAACGTTTTCTCATCACATACATTCCTGAAGGTAAAAATTCCTTTTTATTGCTAATATCGTTGTTACTTTCTTGGTTTTTTTCCACTCCGATTCCTCCCACTTCAATATTCTCAAAATTGGAATGCGATTTAAGGATAGATGTTGGTATTGGCGATGTAAATTCCATTTCATCGCTCGTGAGCATCGCGCTACCTCTTTTTTCACTATTTTCAGACCGAACTATATTGGAAGTTGGATGCTCGTGTACTCTAGATAAAGGTTTAATCCCACTCATGTCTGCCAAATCACCGGAACAGCATGTTTCTCGAGATTTACTCGAATCTTTATACACTTGTTTACAATGCTCCGAGTCCGGAAATTTGAGAATTTGAATACTTTTGATCCGAGGCTTTCGAATTTCAGTGCCTCGAGAACACATTTTTGTATGACCTGGGAAATAATTCTCCTTATCTACGGGACAATGTTCTTCGTCCAACAAAACTGAATTTTTTTGAGGAATATTTTCTTTATCTTCCAAATGCACTGGACCAAGAAATCGATAATTTTCATGATTTTCTGGTGCGATTTGAGAAGAGACTGCAGCGGTGAATTCCATTGAATCGTCAGGAAAAACTTTAGTTTTTTGTGTGGCTTCTAGCATATTTACATTTTGACAATTCGTTGCGGTAGAGAAATCTGCAATCGAATCTTCTTTGGACTGAGGCGAAGCGAGAAGAGTATTTGAATTTTCAGAGATATTCATTAATTTTCGATTTTGTATCGCGCCAGTGAAATCCACAGATTCATCATGAAAGATCATTGTTTTTTCGGTATTTTCTTTATTACGAATGACACTTTGATGCTTCTCAAAACTCGGCACGTTGGACGCGACGACTTCAGTAAAATCCACTGATTTATCATGAAAGATTGTTGTTTTTTCTGGATTTTCTTTTTCATAAATCATATTTCGATGCCCATGAATTTCCGAAACATTGCGTACGACTTTAGTAAAATCCATTGATTCATCATGAAAAATCGTTGTCTTGGTGGTATTTTCATTCTCATAAATCACATTTCGATACCCATCAAGTTTCGGAACACTGTGGACGACTTCAGTAAAATCCATTGATTTGTCACGAAAAATCGTTGTTTTCGTGATGTTTTCTTTTTCGTAAATCATATTCCGATGATCGTCACGTTCTGCAGCATTGCAAACAACTTCAGTAAAATCCATTGATTTGTCACGAAAAATCGTTGTTTTCGTGATGTTTTCTTTTTCGTAAATCATATTCCGATGATCATCACGTTCTGCAGCATTGCAAACAGCTTCAGTAAAATCCATTGGTTCGTCTCGGAATATTGCTGTTTTGGTTGTATTTCCTTGATCATAAAGTATATTTTGATGCTTCTCAAAGTTCGAAACATGGTGTGCGGCTCTGGTAAAATCCATAGATATATCATGGTAAATTGTTACTTTTTCAAGCGATTCGTTAGTGCCCTCCCTATTAGACAGCAAATTTGAATCGTTGGCTGCTGATTGCAAAAGTGAGGAGACTGGTGCTGTTTCATCCATTTCGGTTGAAGTATCTTTCAAAATATCATTGAACTTTTTTGTATTGCGAGTTTCAGGTGAACTACCTATTCCACTCACCGATGTATGTCTCATATCTTCCCATTTTTTCACTGTCCTTTCCACCCTTTCGAGTTCAGTATCAATATTAAATGGCGATCCTTGTTGAATAACATTAGAGTCACCAATCTGTGGGAACGGCTGTACAGATTTATTGCCATATTGATTCAATGGTTCAGAACCTTGTTCTCCAACATTTGTTTGCTCACAGTTATTTGAATTGTGGCTGTTCTTTATTTGGCTCGAATCAGTTTCCTCGTAGGTATTATCCCACAGTGTACCTTGTTCCACCGAATCACAAAATTCTCTGAAAATAAGGCTCTATGACATTCAATGATATTTTAGGTTTTAAGACAAATGAATGAAGAGGATATTTACTTGACATGTTTTTTGTTGGCAAAGCTAACACGCCGAGTTTTTATCGTCATAGTCGCTGGACTACTCTCATTGCTCGCTTCATTAGACTGAGCACTCGCGAGAGATTGCCGCAAGTTAGATGATTTGCGCATCTGAAATTTAATTTTTTCAATAAGTGGTACGCTGTTCAAGGGAAATCGCTGCTTGATCACAGATTTTGTAATAATTTATTCGTTTTAGAATAAGTGCATCTCGTAAACTTTCTGAAAAAGTTCTCCATGTAAAAAATTAAGTATCACCGTATCACTACGCGGGATAACCTTTATATTTCTTCGAAAAGCCAGTTGTTTGATGTCAATTTAATTTCAATCTTCCAAACACGCTGATTATGACATTGCTGGAATTATAACGATCAATATTTAATAATGCTGCTACAGAACTGTTTTCCATACACGCATCAATAAAATACACATAATAAAAACAAGGAAACTTCAAAAGTTTAAACCGTGAAAAAACGGTTAAAATGCTATTTCTTTTGAACGCCTTTCGAATGATGGCGCTTCATAAGCGAGCGAGCAGCTATACAACTATAATACAAAAATGTCAAAACTACTCGGTCGGGATTGCAGTAATCTTTATTTTGCTGTTGACATATATATTCATGTGCGGCGGATACATAAGACAAAAAAAACGATGACTTTTTCCATCAAAGTATATTTTCAAACTGTGAAAATAATTTTGATTCCCAGAGTATTGAATGAATTTGAACAAAAGATTATAATTCAAGAATTTTTGTAAATGAAATAGTGACAATTTCTCCTTCGAATCTCCATTATTATACCATTTTTAATTGATCAGTTTACTATTTGTAAATCCAGAAATATTAATAGCAATACATCGTTTGAACGATACGTTGATTCAAATCGACCTTTTAGTTACTTATAATCTCCGAACAGTAGACCTGAGGCCACTTTTAGCGCTGTTTCTTTATTCAATAATTTTTCAACGATTGCTAGTCCAAAGTTGTAAGCAGTAGCTGGTCCTTGGCTAGTAATCAAATTACCTGTAGAAAATCAATATTCATTGATAAATGACGAATTTTTTGAAAAAAGATGTAAGCATTACAAAAGAGCTATTTTACCATCAACTACAACTTTTTCAGACAAGTATTGGTAATCCTCGGTTAATTGCTCCTTCATAGATGGATATGACGTTATTTTTTTTCCTTTTGCAATTCCATGAGCTTTCAAAGCAGTTGGTGCTGCACAAATTGCAGCGATAATGCGATTTTCCTTTTCTTGAGCTTTTAGGAGAGTCCCTACTTCTGTAGACTGTAGATTAAATCAGTTTTTTCGATAATTCAGTTCCCATTCAATGTTGTCGATAAATTTATTAGTTAATGAAAAATACTTTAGCAAGGGCTTTGGATCCTTCTAGACCACCAGGGAGAATAACAACATCGTATTTTCTATCCTTTATCGCTGCATCGAACTTGGCATCAGCTACTATGGTAACATTTCGACTGCATTTTACAGATTCATTTCCAGTGATGCTGGCAATCATAACATCAATCTGAAATGCAAGTTAGTGAGATCTTGATGGAACGCAGCATTCAATGTCATCAAAGTATAAGGATTATTGAATTTTGGACATGCCGAAACTCTCATTTATTTGAAGTTTGAAAAATTTGGCATATCATAAGCGTTATTCATTTACATAAACGAATAGTAACCATGTACTGTCAGCGGAGTGTTAGGATTTACGAGTCGATGTATTCAACCGTCGTAAACCATCGGAACGTAAAACAATCGACTCCCAGTGTAGCTTATAACTCGAACTTTTGAGGTTATATTATCTGTTACAACTCAACGGACTGAACTTACACCGGCTCGACGTAAAACATCGGCAGTTATAACTGCTTCCATTTCTTCAGCACCGTCAGCCAGTAGTAAAATGGCACTTTTCGTTGCCATTGTCTCACCGGCGAGTGATATAAAAGATTTGAATGAACTTTTAAACAAGAAATACAGACAAAATTGGCGAGTTTCTGGAAAAAGCGGTCGCGATTTGATGTTTGCAGCAGACCAGTGCAGATAATTTTTTTGCGCTGTTGTGATCGAGCTGATCCCCCCACCGTTGAAATATTTACGAGGAAGAATCACCGATGATGAGAAACTCACTGTCACATACGATCTTAATTTATTGAAATGAATTTTCATCATTTTTCATGATGCAAATTTATTACCATATTACGTGAATCTCTTTGTTTTTTACATCAGAATCGCGCTACAAAACCTCATCCCTACTTTCTGTGTTTTTACCGCCATTACTTTTGGCGATTCGAACATGTCTATTACCAAACTTTTGCACTTTTTTTATTCTGCGCATTTACGCCTTCAACTGATGTCATAAACATAAATTCATTTCATTCCTTCTTGATAAAATTTCAATAACTATAATCATTCACCATGAATTTTAATATAACTTTTCAATAAGAATTCCGTCGAATTATTACAATTTTTGATAAGACGTTAATTAATGCGTTCATTTGTTATCTAACAAAAACGTCAATTCATCTCTTTGCCGTCTATAATACGGTAACTGAAACGGTCGAACAAAGCTGAAACATCTAAAAAAGCAAATAAATTTATTTCTCACAAATTTTTAACAACTAAAAACTTGCAACTTAATGCACGATTTCCGTGGATTCAATAATGATTTTCAGGGTATTTTTTTTATCCCACAAGTCAAGCAATCCCCTACGATTTTGTCGCTCGTACCTTCTGAACATAAAATTAATTGGTTGCAACCGTTAAAATGGCTCTGTTGCGGTTATAAAAAAAAGACCAAATACTGATCAAGATTCATCATGTTTTAAATAATCGAGGCACAATTACGGAACTGCGTTTATTGCACAAAGACTCTCACTTATTAATAATGCGAACTGTAGCCATTACATAATTACTCTTATTAACTCTATACACATATTTCCCAAACGAAATTGAAAGATCCTAGCAATTCTATACAGTATTTATTCAACATTCTTTTGGATATATACATATACATATACACACAAAGATTATAATAATATTTCATCTCCCTGGAATAATGTCAACTTGTCCGTTGACGCATAATCTTTTTCATTTTCAACGTTGCACGGATACGTTTTATAAATATATACGTATAAATAATCTATATACATATACATCGAACGTATCCATGATGTAATCAATCATATCGTAGAGAGAAATGTGAAAAATATTAGTCATTTGAAATATATTGAAAAATCTGTGAAGAAGGTTCGCGAGTACGTACAATTTCCAAACGGAATCAGCAAAACGAAAGCGTATAAAGCGCTTGAATAAATTCGCATTGATAGAAATTTTTCCACATGACAAAATATTTCGATAACACAAACAATATAATACAGTATTTTCAACTGGATTTCCCGAACGAATATTGCTGCTCAATACTCGTACAAAATGGATATCACCAACGGCAACGGACGTACGATTCACAAGCTTTTGGGGGCTGGAATAATTGACAATAAAAAATAAACGGAATAATTTTTCTTTTAATTGAAATTTTATAGTGATTAAATAACGTTCGGTTGATCAGGTATAAGCGACGCGAAGAAGGAACTGAAAAATGTCCAAGTAAAAGCCCAAGCACCAGGCCTCTCGTTTTCCTCGTTCAAATTCGTCCTCGTTTCCGCTTGCTCATCACCACCGGAAACCAAAGTCGGTTGTACTCGATGAATCGGCGTTGGGGCTTGTTCAGCAGGTGGAGCAGCATCATTTTGCCGAACTTGATTATTGTTATTCGGAATCCGGGCATTGTTATTTTCAGCAGGAAGGAAACCGGGTTGAGCTCTGAAGAATCCACCTTGAATTCTGGGAAGAATTTAAAAAATTCAATTCAAATGCAAAAAGCAAAATAAATTCTAAATTATCACGTCTAACTTATGTTGGCCTGCTATATCTTTTGACTTTACAAAAGGTCACCACCCTTATCTATAAACATCAGAAGTTATTTTGTTCTTAATAGAATAATCTCCTGCAAATATCAATCGCTGCCAAAGTTATGAGTAGCCGTCTGAGTCATACAGACCCGAAAATAAAAATATTTATATCAACTTTGACCCGAATTTCGTGAAAAAGGAATTTTCTATGCAGTGATTAATCGAAAAAGTCTTTTAAAAAAAATCAAGAATTTTTTCATGTCGAATTTTGAAAATTCTCCTACGAAGTAGGGATTGATTGGTATAATACCAAAATGAAAACTTACAGATAAATGGCGAATCCGAGAAAAGTCACTACGAGAAAACGAGAGGGCGAAGAATAAAAATACACGATGCTCGAAAGAACAACAATCCTGGAAAGCATGTCGAATATATCGAGCCAATCACGATTCAGAGCGGCAGCATCATTTGCCGGCCCATTGTTATTATCATTGTTGGCATCTGCTTCAGGTTGACCAACAAGGCCACCTCCAATTCGAGCGAGTTCTGGACGCTGATCGACTTCGTTATTGTTTTGAATATTGTTGTGGTTGTTTGCCGTTATGTTAACATTATTGTACATGCTTTCGGTTGCTCTGGTGTTATCATTGGTCTGCATGAACATTGGATTGCTTTCGACTTGTATCCCTTGAGCAGCCATACTAAAACCCCAATAGAAAAACAAAGATCATTTGTTGAAATAAATTTGTTTTTTCTCATATTTCATTCGTGCACTCACATTTGCATATACCGGGTGAAATAATGCGCGTACGCTTGTTGCATCCATGCTATTTGTTGTTTGCTAAGCTGACTGTAATATTGCTCTAGCACCGAAGGTTCGACGAATCTCGATCCTGCCGTAACATGTGCTGAACCTTCGCTATTGGTGTCCACCGAATCGTTACTTCCACATGACTTCTCTTGATCTGGCAATGATGTTCGCTCATCATTTCTACATACTAAATGAATTATTAATAAATTGCTTTCCATGCTGTGCTCTGGATGCAAAACATCTCTCAATATCATTGAGTCGTTGAGTAGTCGGCCCATCAATATTATGTTTTGCTCTTCTACTTTCTGAAAATTGAGAGGAAAAGAAAAATGTGTATCATAACCGATGGTTTTTAAACATAATCTATTCTTAGTGCTTTAAATTAGAATTCCGCTAAGTTAAAATATTAATTCCATTGAACCAGCAAAACTTTGGAATGGCTGAAAGGAATGGCTTGATGTCCCTACTTAAGACAAATTTGTTATCAGTAATCAATTTTGTATCATATCCATTATCAATGTTCCCTCTACTGCTTTTAGAGGAGCTCAATTTTTGGACTTTTGCTTTGCGAAACACTTGAAAAATATTTAGCTAATCTGAAAATAATAGTCTATCTATAGTATTACTGTTTACATTCTAATTTCCTTAATCTTTCTTTTCAATTACCATGATCACCAATATAAAAATGTAATTTGTCAAAGAAATTCCCACTGGTATAATGGAATACCATTTTTCAACAAAATTTGCACTTGATTTTATTCTGGGACAATGTATATAAAAACTGAGGGTTGTACCAATGAATTTAAAAAGAAAAAAAAAACCCACTGGAGAAGTGGCAAAGCTACAAATTTTCGATAGCAGAGAAATAGAATGACAACAAAGGGAAACAGAAGCTACTTTTTGATTATGGAATAAATATATAAGTATTGATTAAATCAACAAATAACGAGAAAGAGAAAGTCTTACGGGTTTGGTTGGATAAACTTGAAAAAGATGATCCTTGAGTCTGGCGACAGTCCATTCGAGTGTACACTCAATGATTTGATCTTGGATTTCCTGATTTGGGGCTTTTACAATGAGCTTGACATGGTTATCGTCACTATTTCCGTATCTCGTTGGTTCCATCCTCCGAACTTGTTCAACAGCTGCTTTAAGTTTTTACTTGTCCAATTGAATGAGTAGGTTGATTTTTCCTTGATTAACGATCGTTATGATCATACGACGGTGTGACTACAAAAACTTAATTTTCACATGCACTAATAACACTGAATCAATTATTTATTTAACTGTACGAAGTGACAGCAAAAAACGACGGAAAAATACGATCCGTGTCAGTTCTTTAAATGTTTCAGCAATTGGCTGCTTGCCCGAACTCAAGTAGCTTTCAATAGTGTGATAAACTAACAAAACCTTCCTGATAACACCCTCCTCGCCCCTCTCTCTAGCAACTCTTTATCTCTATTATTCCTGTTTTACGCCTCAAATTTACAGATAGCGCGCGTCACGAGTGACAGACACGGAAACGTTTCTTATCGTTGATTTTTTACTTAAAATGTTAAAAAAATGTTATGATGAGAGCGAAGATAGATTGCCATGGAACAACAAATTCTAAAGACGTGTTCTGTCAAGCCTGTCGAGCATTCTACGATCAATCAAGTACCAACCTCAATCGCTAGGAGCGCTATACATGCAAGATAGAACACATGCTCAGTTCGCGGGGTTCGCGGAGTTTTCATTTCATTAAAACATTAAAAACGAAGGTTGGTCTCTGTTACTTTGTTATCTGACCTTGATAAAAAAAATGTTATAGCGTTATAGTTTTGAATATTCCCATGCGATACAAAAGTACAGATACAAATACACAGTCTTCTGTATGCAAACGGCACAAAAGTTAAGGGCGGGTTGTTTCAATTTCTAGGTAGCTTATTTGGCGGGTAAAAGCATTCTTGTAGACCTTTAACTGTCAGATAGGCTTACCTAGAACCTGCTAGAAGTTAGAACAATCTGTTGGTTCGGTCGCCTGCTGCCTCATTTACCAATCGGTCACTCGCTGTTCAACCGGTAAATGAAAGAAAGAAAAATATGAGGATAGAGCGGCTAGAATGGCTCACCATGCACTTCTTTCCTCTTGCATGTATATAGTTATACGTTTTTATAAAAATGTCGGCTTATCGACGTGAAAATCGTTTACTGATTACTCTTTAAGTGAATATTTTATTTTTGTTCGTACTTAAATTATATTTGCATGCAGAATTTCTATAAAAATAAACCGCTATTCGCTCTGTGCACGTGGGCGAAGCAAAAAATCTAATACTATTGCACTAATAGTATTAGTGTATTCATGCATACTGCGGGCGCCACCATACGGGGACTCCGGCGTTTTTGGGGGAATACGTATACACAACACACGCTCACTTTCAAAGTAGTATGTGTACGCGCACAGAGCGAATACGTATGCAATTTGTGTCTAGTTGGGATGCTTTTTACATACATGGATATTCAGAATCAATTCTTACCAGTTAGTTAAAATTGATAAATAATTTAATTCAAATAATGAAAGTGAATTTGGTGGTAGTTTAGTGCGGTCGTTTTTTTGAAGAGAAACAAAAAAATGGTGTTCCATGATTGACCACCATGAGGACGAAAAAAGCGCTGCGGAAACAGACTAACCAATGGAAAGCCCCTGTTTCTTCGCTCATCAGAAATCTGAGACCTGCGCTGTACGTTGTGCTTCGGACGTCTCAGCTTCGAATTTCGTAGCTGTTGCGTCTTTGTCTTTTCTTCGAAAATTTTCATTCTTTTTGTCTTTGCAGCAGCAAACACATTTTTTTCTTATTCGCGTTTATTATAGTTTTCTTCTTTTATTGCAACCATCCAAGAAAACGTAAGTAATTTAATATTTCAAAAGTTTTTCAAAAGAAATAAAAATTTTGTAGGTCAAATCAACGTGTAGAATGTCTCAATGAAAACAAACAAACATTGAAGAACAAAGGACACGCACGAGTTCCTCGCTTCGACAAACTTTTTTTTTCGTGTTCTCGTATTGTCGCATCCGGGTGGAAAAACATCTCATATTCGTCAGTGAATTGTTTTAAATAAAATTTATTCGAAAATCATTGCATTTTTTCGAGAATCTAGTTTATCGTTTATACCGGTCTAGTAAAAGAAAGGCTGGAAGCAAAAAAAAAACTGTCTTTTGTAACAACACTACATACACTCCTTTGTGACCTCTATCCCGCTTAGAACAAAAGAATTTTTCACATTTTTTCCCCAGAATTCCCTCTATTAAAATCCTGATAGATAAATTTTAAAAATTATTTGAGAATAAGGTTGCTATTTTGTAGAAAATTTTTCAAAGCCAAATAATAAGTAACTTTTCGTGCAAGGAAAAACGAATAAAAAAATGATCATCGGTAGAATGTTGGAACAAGAAAAATAAAAACGATTTTGAAGAGAACATGCTTTCAATTTGACTACATTTAAAATGAGCTGTAGATATTCAAAGGGTGATTGATTAGCTAAACAATATTAATTACATTCCACTGCTCTTAGAGAATTGTTTACTAGTTGATCAATGAAGAATATACTGTTAATCGTTATAACAATATGAACAAAGAAAATAGTCATTTTTTGCAAAACATTTGTAAGCTTGCATACTCAATAATTCGCGACCTATGGATATTTAGACCATGGACGGTGCATCGAACCCTGGTATCGGACGCGGCCGCGGCTCCCTACTTTTGGACATGGTGAAAAAGAAACAAGCAGCTGTTGGATCCACAGATGATAGTTCAGAACAGTCTGCAGGACCTTTAACTTCTCCAGAACAGCCTACGAGAATAGAATCCGCTCCATCTGTGACCAGTAGCGGCATGGGAAGCAGCATCTGTTTTGGGAGAGGTAACTTGTTGCAATTTGCTCAAAAATCTCAGAGTCCGCAACCTTCGCAGACACCTTCGCCTCTACCCCTGAGCTCGGGTCGGGGATCATTGCTGAGCTTTGCACAAAAATTCTCGTGAGTTTCAAAGATTCATTTTATTTCTTTTGATATTGATTTTAGCATAACAGAAGGCTTTTTCTTTCATTTTTTCTTAGTAGCGATTCAGGGGGTTTAAACAGTCCGTCATCTGTTGGCGAATCTGTTCACGCTGTGCCAAAACTTACTACATCTGGTGATGGTGCTGGTGTCTTGGGACCATTGTCCCAACTCACAATGGATGACAGATCACAGGGTACAACTGATTCCGAACCTATCTCTCGGCAAGGCGAAACTGGCAAAAGGCAAGTAGTTCTTTATTTTATGAGATTTCGATAACGCTTATTTTCATATAATTGTTTTCCCAATGGCCATTGCCAAATTAGTTTCATCCTTGACCACCTCACGATTTTTTTCAAGAATATGATGAAATTTCATTTTTCTGGCTTTTTAATTATTTCTCAGACTCGAGCAACTGATAGATCGTTGTGGGTGATATAGAGTCTCTATATTCTGAAAATGAAATTAAACAACGCACTATTTCCGTCTACATGTTTTATTTTCTTGGTCATTCTACAGTAGATCGAATATTGATTGAATTATTGTTATAAGATGTGTTTAATATATTAAAAAAGTAGTTTTCTAAAGTTTTTCGTTTTTTACTGTATCAAACAGAGTCGAAATGACAGCAAACTATATAGACTTGAAGGTAGAACATGGCAAAGGACTATTTCGGTACGAAGTCAAGTTTTCCCCTGAAATTGACTCTGTTTCTCTTCGTCGTAAACTGCTCAACCAGCATGCCGAGACGTTTGGGAACACCAGAACTTTTGATGGTGCACTTCTCTACTTGCCCTCTAAACTTCCACAATCGGTGAGTTAAAAAATCATGTTCTTTAGCTACGATATACGTATTTTCTATTTTCTTGCTCTTATGTCGAATTTGCAAAAAATTACAGATAATCGTGGTAAATTGTCTTATGCCGATACACCGTAGCAAAAATGATAAGAATTATGAATATTTTTAGCAAACGGTGTACAAATCATTGCACCCCGCGGATGGTTCGAGCGTCAACGTAACTCTTATTTATCAAGCGCAAATGAAGTTGTCAGATAGTATCCACTTTTTCAATAATTTATTGGGGAGAGTAATGAGAGCGTTGAGTTTAGTCCGGATTGGTCGAGACAATTATAATCCTCGTTGTGCACATGCCGTGCCGCAACACAAGATGGAATTATGGCCAGGATACGTAACCGCCATAGATGAATACGAGGGTGGATTAAAGTTGAACATCAACGCGTCTCATAGAGTTATGAGAACAGACACCGTGAGAGACCTGTTAGGGGAGATTCAGAAAAATACTCGTTCTGATTTTCGTGCCGCGGTTACCGCAGAAATTCTCGGTTTGACCGTATTGACGCGTTACAACAACCGCACTTATCGTATAGACGATATAGATTGGGATAAAAATCCATTATTTTCGTTCGATCGGAAAGGCGAGAAAGTCGTTGTGCAGGATTATTACAAAAGCCATTGGAACATCGAAATAAAAGATTTGCATCAACCTTTGCTGGTGAATCGTCGCAAAGAAAAAACATCGACCGGCGAAACGAAAGAAGTTGTCTCGCTGTTGATCCCTGAGCTTTGTTACCTGTCAGGATTGACCGACAAATTACGTTCTGATTTTCGAGTCATGCGCGACCTGGCGTCCGTCACTCAGGTTGGGCCTGAAGCACGTCGGAACGTCATTCTACGCTTTGTTCAAGATGTTAAAAACACTCCCGTAGCGAATGACATTTTGGAAGGATGGGGTCTGAGAATGGCCGAAAATACGACACGATTTGAGGGACGTGTTTTGCCCCCGGAAATTTTGACCTTCGGCCAAGAGAGAACATTCAAAAGTGAAAAAGCTGACTGGGGTGGAGCTGTTGTTAAAAATCCTATGCTTCGCACTCCGCACATGCGATGCTGGTGTATACTGGCCACAGATCGAGATGCTCGAACCGCTGGTGAATTCGTTTCTATGCTTCGACGTGTTGGACGCAACATGACCATGGAAATCACCGAACCGATTTATATTAAACTACAGAACGATCGGGTTGAAACTTATCTTTCCGAGATACGCAAAGTTATTAATCCAAACCTTGAAATGGTCGTAGCGGTTTGTCCGACCAACAGAAATGATCGTTACGCTGCAATCAAAAAGTTAGCATTCTTCATTTGTCATATTTTTAAATAAATAAGTACTTGGATACAACGTGAAGAACCTCGTGATTAATCGTTGGAAAATAACATTTCGTTCTAGGCTCTGCTGTGTCGAAGCTCCCGTACGATCGCAAGTGATAGTTACGAAAACTATTTCACGAAGTGACAAGTTGAAAAGCGTTTCGGAAAAAATAGCTCTACAGCTAAACTGCAAACTGGGTGGGGCACTCTGGGCCCTTGAAATTCCTTTCGTAAGTTCCTTTTTATATCATTTATAGAGGCAATAATATAAGTTCATGAACATTTAAGCGATAATATTTTAAAATGATTATTTTTACAAATCCTCGTGGAACAGATATTTTCATAATGATTAATGCAATGAATTTTATTGATCAGTAGAATATAAGCCAATAAAGCATAAATGAAAAAATTGATATTTGCATTCGGTAGAAAAACTGTATGATTTGCGGCGTTGACGTTTACCACGCTGGGCCTGGAGAAAAATCCAAGGGAAGTGTCGCTGCCTTTGTCGCGAGTACCGACAAATCGTTGACGTCGTGGTACAGCCGAATTTGCCTTCAACGCCCTAATCAGGAATTGGTTGACTTGCTCAAAATATGTCTTGTCGCCGCTATCAAAGCATATAGTAAGGTAAGCCACCATGAAATCGACCGCTTCGAAACCGATTCAGTTTTAATTTACGAATTTGGTTGAATAAATGTTCTTATATGAGTCAATGTAATTGATCAAATACCGATATATTGATCTCGTTTCTAATATCATTTTCTCATTGAAGATCAATGGGTGCAATCCGCAAAGGATATTTATTTATCGAGATGGAGTCGGCGATGGGCAGCTCGACATTGTGGCAAATTACGAGGTTAAACAACTATTGGATGCTTTCACGTCTATTGATTCAACGTATCAGCCAAAACTCACTTTCATTGTTGTGCAGAAACGTATCAACACTCGCCTATTGGCTGTTGTAGTAAGTAGTTTTATTTGTTGTCCCTAAAAATCACTTCAAAATAAAGTACGTCAATTAAATCAATATAAACTTGGACATGATAACTGAATAAACTATTGTTTTCGACCAACAGTTACCATGAAAAAATTGAGTCGATAAGAATGGATTTATTGAAAAGAAAAAAAATCTATAACGATAACGATCGGTATAAAAAATCTTAGTTGACGGAAATACAAAACAGTAAAGCATTCAATTATATCTGGAGAATGAATGAAAAAACATTTTTTATAATATCCTTCATTTTTTTCAGCGCGGCAGAATGGAAAATCCATCACCGGGGACGATAGTTGACAGTATGGTAACTCGTCGTAATTGGTACGATTTTTTCTTGGTCCCGCAAACGTCGCATCAGGGAACGGTATCACCAACCCATTACATCGTGATTTATGATGCGGCGGAGATGAAAGCCGATTACATCCAGCGTCTTTCGTTTAAACTGTGCCATTTGTATTACAATTGGCCAGGAACTGTAAGAGTTCCGGCTCCGTGCCAGTACGCACATAAACTTGCGTACCTAGTGGGTCAGAGTATTGGAACGCAGCCTTCCGACAGTCTAGCAAATTCTCTTTACTATCTTTAAATCTATCATTCTCGACGCAACAATTTTCGTCTTTGATGTGAAAAAAAAATCCGTTTTTTTTTTAAGTTACATTTTCTTTCTTTTTGTGAGTTCATCAACCTAAGGAAAAAAACGTTCGACTTCCTTGGCTTTCCTGAATTATGAAGATTTTCTTAACTGTCGTACACAAAATATACAGAATGTGAACAAACAATCGTACTAATATTATAGTATTAACACACCTCCGAAGTAATAAAGATAATATTTTTTCTAACTTGTTTCATTGAGTTTCGTGTCTATGATTGTCTCAACTGAATTTAAACTTCAACTCGAGAACGAAACTCGATAATTTTCAGAAAATTTGATCACGCTGTTACCTATTTTTTCATTTAACCTAGGATGTCGTCCTTATATTCTGGCGTAATTAATTACATGGATACCTTTGTTGCGTTACAATTCTTCCAAGCTTGAGGATATTCATAAACGAATAAAATATTTTGAGATTATGTTTTGTATTTGAAGTGTACCTGAAGACGCGAAAAGGAAGAGTTAAGTATTTTGACCAGTCAGATTCGGATTGGGTGACAGTTGTAAGAAGATTAGGAGGTATGGACTCCATATTTTTTTTTGCATTTCCGGTAATTCTTATCACCCTTTATGTGTTTGCTTCTAGTTTATTTGTTAAGCGGTCGAATAAACTAATAGCACAAAAAATGAAATAAATTTTGATTTATTTTTTTTATATCGGAAAAAGTGATTTCCCGGTTTCGTTCCTGGTCATAGTATCGATTAAGAGCATGACGGTCTTGGTGTCACCACGTTAGGAGGGTCCCAATCCGACTCTAGCTAAACGCTCAGTAGTGTCGATTTTGATAGTCATTATTCGATGGCGAATGGAATATGTATAATATTGTGGCCAGCTGGAAGACTGGGCATTTAATCGGTGTCGGTGTCGAACTGGGACCATTAGGATTCGCCATCGTATTAATATAGTCACTGATTACATAAGTATCTAGCGATTGTTGGCCGCCATATTGTCTGATCAATTCATCTACGTGGATTTTTATATTCATTGAAATTTTTTACATTCATGCTGTTATTGTTCCAAATTATAAATTTGTAAAATTCTTTTTTCATTAGTTTTAATCTACTTTATTTAGCGGTGCAGTTAAAATGTGCATTTTGTAATGAAGAAAAGTAGCAAAACTCATGCAGAGCCTGAGTCAAAGCTTAGAGGTTAACTGTCACCGATGTGCATTTTTAATTATCGTATCGACGATGCTACATCCACGGTTTAAATTTTTTGGTTTTATGCGGTTTGATCAGCTCCTTTCAATGTCACGATGGGCAGAGCCCTCGCGCTCGAAATATTACAGCACTGCTCTAAAGGTGTTTTTTCGATGAATACATATACTCTTAAGGTATTCCTTTCACGAACCCAAAATCCCTACAAAAAATTGATTTTAATTTACAGTAAAGTACAACTGCATCCGAATAGATTGGCGAAATTTCAGGTCAGGTTATCGCGACCATTTAATAAAGAATTCAAATGTCAAAAATCGTAAAATTTATACGGGCGGAGCTTATGGACAATCGCAACAATAAAAATAAAGGGTTATCGAATGTTTAAAAAAGATATCAACGATAGAAGTTGGAAAAATTGCAGAAGCAGCGGCTTTTCCCATATAACAGCGACTTCTCAGAGGTTAGAAATCAGTAAAAATTTCGAGTGCCCTAGTTTGCGACATCAAAAAATACGGCCCTGCGAAAGGAATACCTTAAAGAGTCTCTATTATTCCTTATCAACTTTCATGATGGAAGATATCGTATAGGACAATATTTTCGAGTTTGTTCGTGCGTCATACACAGTTGATGAATATTCTCAAAACAAATGACACGATACACGTGTTTCCTACAAAGAGAGAATCGTATTCACCGAAGGAATATTCGTAAATCTAAAAATATGCTTAATCTTTTTAATCTAAGATTTATTCATTCCGTTAGTATGCTGGGTTACAGAATGGTATACAAAATTCGATTTTTTGTCATTAAAAACCGCGCAGTAACGAAGATACTCTTGCTGATTGCAGCCAATAAAAAGCGAAGAGCAATATGTATGCAGTGAAGTAGAGGTTATGATTACATATTTCGTCAATTTCGTCGAAAAAATTTTTTTATTCCAAGAGGGTTGATCAATAAATTTATAGAGGATGGTTTTATATCGGAGAGGAGGATCTTGCGAATTCACGTTTTTCCATCTATAGGGATTGACAAAATAGTTTCATTTTTACCGGTTGATCGCGTCTTAAAATTTTCTCGTATCAGAGAGCAGATTAAGCATGCGATCCTTTTCATGCCCCATTCCCATTGGTCAATCGTTCTCTATTTATATCTCCTCACTTGGGCGGGTTGTTCCAACTTCTAGGTAAGCCTATCTGACAGTTAAAGGTCTACAAGTCAATGCTTTTACCCGCCAGATAAGCTACCTAGAAGTTGGAACAACCCGCCCTAAAACGTGAAATATTTAGTCTTTCGCTTATTTACAGCGCTTCTCGTATATTCTATTCATTGTTTGCTCTAGTTTGTCGTGTGCAGTCATGTGTGTCAGCCACGTGTCAGCGGAGTCAAGAATGGAGGGGGTTTTGACGCAAGAGAACGGATTTATTTGGTAGATTTGGTACGATGTTCGAGTGGACGCACAGGAAAGACGACTGTATTACCGAAAGAGCAGGGAGATTTGCTCCGAAAGAGTTCGAGAGTTCTCCGTCGTAGCGCTTTTTCGTCAACTTGTTGGCTCCGAGGGCTTTGAGGAATGCCAAAAAAAGAAGAATGAAAGGTGGGAGCTGGACCATGACCGAGTGACTGATCAGAATATATTTTTGTAATTCTTGGTCTATTTTGAGACGCGTTATTAAAATAGTACGACAAAATTTATTTCCGTGGTCATAGAAGCGTGGCTTTTTGTTTAATATTGACGGTTTGGAATGGAATCCTCAAGCGTATTATTCACGTTAATAACATAGTTTATATTTGTGCACCATGATTGCATAAACTCTGAAACATACCTCTTACAAGATTTGAGATCGATTATGAAAAATGGATCGAATTACAAAGTACACCGATACTATACGAAGAAACTTTCGCGTAATATTCAAATATTCAAACGCAGTGGAAAAATGTGATCACCGTGACATCTATCGGTGACGACGGATGTTTTCTTAATTATTAGTGCCGGCGGGGCTCGCTGGCTCTGTCTTGTGAAAGACCGTCGGTTAAGCCGATGAAAGTAACGACACGTTACTTGAGGATTCGGGGCATGGTGTTATTCCATGTTTTTAGTTTTCTTGTGAATTACAGATGTAATAGAGATGCTTTTGAAACAATGGTTTATGCAAAAGAAGTTGTTTATTTTTCAATTACAGAGAGAAAAGAGCGTCAGAAACAACGTTTAGATCTGTAGTAGTCTTTCTGCGCAATATTGCGCCAGATGGGCGTCGCGACGCTCCATCTACGTTTTCTACGTACATACACGAGGAGTATATAGCTATATATATACGATCGTGTATATAGATATACAAGCGTGCAGCAGAGAGCATGTATATACGGACTGCTGACGCATGCGCAAAACTTGTTTACAACTGCGGAGCTTTTACCATACACACATGACCTTTCCAAGATGGACACGAGAGCCAGTTCCTTACGTACGGTGCGTGTGATTTTCCGTCTACATTTTCACGTTGCACGCTCGTAAAAATCTAAATTTATAATTGAAAAATCATTCAGTGACGGGATCTTGTTACAATCTTTTCGGAATTTTTGTTTCAATACGTACAAAGATCGCGTTGAAGTTGACGCGTGTTCAGTTTTCAACGTGCCAAAGGAGCACCGAATCAAACGAATGTGTCGTGAAAAGTGAAACAGAAAGAAAAAAAAAACTACAAAAAAAACTGTATGAGTTACGATACGAATAAGGGGATGGAAAATTGAAAAAAAAAAAAGAACGTGACGAAGATTCTTTCGCACACGCCTTCTCGTTGCGCGCGCGTGTTCTTTAGTGTATTGCGTCCGTGGACTCGTTCATGCATGTGTTGTATGCTGCGCCGCGCTCGGGCGTGTATATGTGTGTTTATGTCGGTGACTTTCTGCGTGTCGTCGCAATATTTACGCTGCTGATAGAACTTGAAACGAACAGAATAAAACAACGTAATTCATTTCTGTCTAGGGCAACTTGCAGATTTTCCAATCGTTCGAAGAAATCTTTAATTCTGCTTTCGTAGTTTTGTTAAAGGAAAAAATCTTGATCAGGGTGTTGCGCGCGCGTGTGCCTGTGTGGTGTACGTGCGTTCCTTTTCTTCCGTTTATTCTCATTCGCAAGTGTGCTCCGAGGGATAGTACACTGGGAAAAGAGTGAGAAAGAGAAAAGAAGCAGCGAGGAGTTGGCGCGTGTGTGAGAAGTTACTTACGAATCTCCGCCAGGGGGTAAATGCGTATTTGTCGTACTTTCATCGTGGAAAACAGATAACGTGTTACGTGGGTGAGACTAGCGAAGAAATTTTTTTTTAAATCATGAAGAATACGTATTCGGGCGGCAAAATTGAATTTGTCTTATTTTGATTGTTCGGTTTCTCCTAAGAAATATATTGGACATCATCGTATACGATTCAACAAATAAACAGCGAGTACGGATTAGTATAAAATAGAATAATCGAGAAATAATCACAGAAATAAAAGAAAAACAACCACATCGCTACGAGTTTAGTGACTATAATAAATAAACAGGAGTGTGATTTGGTTGCGCATGCGCGTGTCCTTAGAACGAGAAGTGGGAGAATAAGAGAGCGCTGCGGCGGAGGCTGGAACGCTGCTGCGGCGTGTCGCCTTCCCCTCATTTCCTTTTCCGTGCCCCTCGGTTCCTCGTGTGTTGTTTTCTTTACCGTCTTTACTTTCACCCTGCCTCGCCACCCTTCTCAATCCGCCTTTACCCCCCTTTCATCTTTTTTTTAACCAAACTTCTCTCTCTCTCTCTCACTCCCTCCTCCTGTCGTACTTTTCTTCGGATGTACAATTATTATTTAGTCGCGTATCCTCTTTTCCTTTACGCTGCGTATGAGCTATCAGATACGCACGAGGGAAACGAGTGAGGGGGAGAGAGAGAGAGAGAGAGAGCGAACAAGAAGATAGAAGAGAAAATAAAAAAGGACACGTTGATTTTTTTTTCGTAGTGCGCGTTTATCGTTTTGTCCGCATGATACTGGCAACTACGTGCGACGTTAAACATTTTTGAGAGAGAGAGAGAAAGCGTTAAAGTTTACGTGTGCCTAAAAAGAATACAAAGAATAAATATAAGAGAAAAGAAAGAGGAGAAATAAAATTTAAAAAAACAAGAGAGAAAATCGACACCAAGGTGTCACTCTGACCAATCGGCCATCGACCCTGAGACGCTCCCCTCCAGCCCTCCCCGAGCTCCACTGTGCGCCGCACACACCAACTATCGAAGAAATTCCACGCGAGTTTGTTTTCTTGTTACGTTTTTTTCCCTCTACTTCCCTCGTTCCATCTATTTCTCTCTCTCTCTCCCCCCCCCCCCCCTTCCTCTCTTTCTCGCGCGCGCGTTGTCGTTACGTCTACGACCGAGAGAGTACAGTTCCTCTCGTGGTCTTAATAACTCCACGAGGATAAAAACAGAACAATTGTAACTAACAAGGAAAAACTTTCGCGGCTCGAGTACGAGGAAAATTCATATAAGCGGGAAATCGAAGAGCTAAATATAAAAACACGCCCACCTGTGAGCAAAAAGCCAAAAAAATCTTCGGTGCTAAAATATATATTTGTGATACGTACACGCCCGCCTGTGCGTGTATAACGTTTGCGTGTGTTTTTCGTCGCATGAGAACGTTGTAAAGTCGAACGTGCCGTAATATATACACAGGTGTATAAAAGAAGAAAAAGTGTATGCGTGAGCGAGCGAGCGAGAGAGAACGACGAAACACAAACGCATGTTTACGCCCCCTAGTGCGTATTACGGTGTGTACCGTGCATGTGAAGGTTCTCGAGATGATGCGTGTCCTGTGAGTTTAACGCGATACGAGGCTACGGAAAAACATAATAAATAAAAGGGAAAGAAAACCAATATAAACAACATCGACGCAACACTGTGACTTCGCGGTACGAAAATATATAAATAAACACGCGGATACCCTATATTTGTGGACGTGAATCTTTCGTAAAAACAGAAGACAATAATTAATACAAGTTTTCAGCGGCGTACCGAAATAAAAATCGAGAGAAGAAAAAAAAACGACAAAACGAGTATTCGACAATTCGAAATGAGGACAATGACAAACTCGTGCAAACGATCGGGAGAACTACGCAGATAAATACACGAAGCCGAAACGAATTTATATACGAGGAATCGAGACGAAAAAAAAACGTCGGGGCACATATATATTTATAACACATATAAATATATATTTTTTGACCTGGAAGAGTGTCAAGGGTGGGAGGGGAACAGAGCTGAACACCCTTAGTGCATTCCTAGTACAAACGCACTCGTGCTACGGCGCATCGCGCGCGTTTCTCCCCAAAGTACCGTTGAACGGAGCAACAAGGACGAATATATAAACAGTGCGATGCGAATGAGACTCGTCGAGGGCAGTGAAAGCTGAGAACGAGAGAACGCAAAAGAACTAAAAAGAGGGTGGGGAGCGGCGAAATACTCGCCCTCAAAGTCTCGTTTTTCTGATATCACCAAATTTCATGACAACACGAAAAAATATAATTGATATATTTTCGTGTTCGATAAAACGATCAATCACGAGGATTATAAATAAGCAAGTGCGCATTATTATTTTCCAAGGATAACGTATAATTTTTTGACAAAAAAAAAAAAAATACGTAGCGTCGTTTCATAGGAAATTTTCGATATCGAAAAAGTGTTCGTCTCCTTAGTTTTTTCTGTGGTATTATTCATCGAATTCGTGGATTTTCTTAGTCGACCTTGCGCGCACGACGTACACGCGACGAATGAACCACCGAGGACCGAAGCCGCCATTGACGGGCTATACGGGAGTGAACATCCACGAGAAAGAGAGACGGCGAGTGCTTGGCTCGTGCAAGTCCGAGCGGACAAAAACAATAACACACCGTTGCGCGTGAGCATAAAAAGTAATAATAACAATAGTAATAATAATAATAAAAAAAAGTCGAAGAAAAGACGCAAATAGTGGGAAAAACAACTCTAGAGATCCATCGGATTCGAGTGAGAAAGAATCATTCGTTGGAAATATATACCGCGCACAAGTTTCGAATTTCCGAGAAAGAGAAAGAGAATAAATATTTTGGGAATCATTGAATCGACGTAATTATTAATATTTATCGAGGAGAGAATCGTTGCTCGTTGAAACTTTTGGTTCGATTTACCTCGGAAACGCACACCCGTCCGTGACATTCTCAAGGTTGTTCGATTTAAAATATTTAAATGCGTTATCGGTTGTTTTCCTCGATTTTTTAATCTCCCGTCGGATTTATGCCTCGTTACGATTGACCGTCAAGGCTGGCTACTTCCGGCGATTCGGCGGTGCCGCTGCCATGTGAACAGCCACTGCGCGGCTTTCTCGTGAGCGTAGGCGACAAATTTGCAACCACGTGTTTCCTAACGTCGGTTGTAATGTCGTCGAGCAGCCGCGGACAGGTCTCATTTTCGGGTGGACCCGTCGTACGCTGCGGACACCTTCGGAAATTCAAGACCTTGAAGAAAAAGTATTTTGTACTGAGAGCCGATGCACCCGGACAACCGGCCTGTCTCGAATACTACGATAGCAAAAAGAAGTTCGACAACCGACAACCTCCCAAGAGATCCATTTCTATGCGGAGCTGCTTCAATATCAATCGTCGACTCGATACCAAACACTCTCATGTTATTGCCCTTTACACCAAGGACGAATGCTTCTCTCTCATACTGGACAACGAACGCGAGCTCGAACAATGGCTCAATGCCATGTTGCTACTCTCCGGCGATGTACCGGATGGCGAACAACCCAGACCGACTTTCGGTAATCACTCTTCTCACTGGCCCTTTGCTCTAATTCCGATTTACTTCGAAAACATCCAGCTTCACGGATAATTGTTAAAATACTTTAAAATAATTTTTATTCGTTGGATGCCTTTCGCATTAATGTATGTCGAGCCTCGTCAATCTCCGCCTCCAATTGTCTTTATTTACATTTGGTTGGTCAACGACTAAATTTATAACTCGGTCAGTGCTTCTACCAAGCTCTTGTCATGAGTTTTCTTTTTATTTTTTTCGCAGAGCACGTGTGGCAAGTGACGATGCAAAAGAAGGGCCTCGGCGAGCGAAAGAACATTCACGGTCTTTACAGACTTTGCTTGACCGATCGCACACTCAGTCTCGTTAAGGTCGGCGATCATTCGGATTCCATCGAGTTTTCGGTAATTATCTTATCCAAAATAAACATTAATGAAACATTTTTATCGATGACGTGTCCTACATCATCGATAAAACGTGCTTGAAACTTCTCGAAATGAAACACGACTTTCGAGTAAAAAAACTTTTTCATCTTCAGTCTCGTGCTTATAATAGAAAAGTCTTGAAAAATTGCCTTCATTTTTATCGTTCCATTTTTAGTTTCCAAGAAAAAAGAGCAAAGTTTAAGTCATAAATACTGTTCCAAAGGTATTTTGGGGTTCCTATTCATAAAATGGAGCATTCGAAACTTCATGTATAAGAAAACGTCTTATCGCGCGCTTTCTAGGCCGTAAGCGGTGGGATCGTTAGCGGGAGTTTGAATAATACAAAAATTATAATGAGATTCCTATCGTGTACAGGGCGGGCCAGAATTTCACATCGTATAGATTCAAATTTCATGGGAATATGATTTTTAACGTTTCTTAGGAGATGTCAGTTTTTTTTACACCGAGATTAAACTTTAGTTTCTTATGTTTTATACAATGCAATGGTATACCGTTACAGTTGGTCTCCATACGTCGATGCGGTTACATGGATCGAATATTTTACATGGAAGTGGGTAGATCAGCGGTAACGGGAGGCGGTGATTTGTGGATGGAGGCGGAAGACAACAACATAGCGTACAACATGCACTCGGCGATATTGAGTGCGATGAGTAGCAGCAGCAGCAGTGGTAATAACACGACGAGCGTGACCGGAAACAATTCGAGCAAGGATGACGTTGGTCCACGTCAGAGAGGTCGAAGTTCTTCGGCGAACGAGGCGAGCAAACCAATATCGGTTTTGCAGCGAAGACACACGGGCGCCAAGCTTCACGGTTTTTCACCGCTGGGTAAGAAGCAACGATTCGTAATAAGAAGAATGAGAAAGCGTCGAGTCGTAAGCTGAAAACGGCAAGAAAGCGTTTTTTTTCCGGTCTGCTTTAACGAAGCGCAGATCACTTGCTTGAGGGAGACAATTTTGCGGAGCCTTCCCTTCCAAGCGAGATTGCCCTGATGCGAGAAAAAACACGAATAGAAAGCGACGAAATGTAGAATAACGAGAGAGCGCGGATTCCTGTTTCGCGATTCGGAACATTTTTATTTTTAAATATTCGCCAAAGTTTTTTTTTTGACCGAGCTGAGCTGTTCTATGAAACTGCTACGAGTTGGTCAATGAGTCACGGCATTTGTATCAAAGTGTGGATTTGATTCGAACGGAAGGAATGTGAATCAAAAAAAGAAAAAAGAAAAAAGAAAAAAGAAAAATCCGCGCATCAATGATTCATAGTAGAAAATGCCTAACGATTGCCACTCATGACGCAACAAAATTTCCATCTACTTCATTATATTTCATCAAACGAACTACAACTCTTTCAAGAGTCCAAACACAGCTGCTAATCACCCGGTGCGATTAGATATCGCACTTATACATTATTCTACCGTATTTTCCCCCTCTAGTACGTTCAATCTTTTTCTTCCGTTTTATTGATTTACGTGTTTTTTCCCCATTTTGTTATTTGTTCCTTCGTTATTCATGTCTCATTGGCACACGTGTTGTTTACGCTAGTGTACGATCTTGCGAAAGAAAACCTTCGAGATTGTTCCTATGTAGAGAGTGTATAACACACGTGGGTTGCGGGCTTTACAGAGGAACAGAGCAACACCGAGGAACAAATGGATTCATTGCGGGAGCAAAACATCACTGCATCCGCCCCCTCACAGTGTAGCCAATCACAGAGTATCTCCTCCTCAAATACACTTACGGGTCTGTTCTCTATCACTGTAGTCTTGTTACGCTTCCTCTATTATTACATCATGTGTTATCTCTCTTTTCTCGCCCTCTCTCTCTCTCTCTCTTTCTCGTATCATTCGTCCCTTCACACTTCCTTACAATTGGAAAACACCGACACCTCGCTTTTTCTTCGGAATTGAAATTTTCGGTGCGACACCTGGCGCGAAACGCTTCTAAATGCTTCCATTTTTCGGTTATAGTCGCTCCGATAGTCGTGTTATTACTTCTTTCTTCGGTAGCTCCTTTATCGCCCTTTCATTTTGCGGTTTATACGCCTTTGAACACTTTTTTTATTTTCACGCTTTGGCCAAATTCGGTGTTACATGGAATGTCATCTCTGTGCATTTGACGTCGATAAATATCCATCGCAATTCAAATCTTTATTTTTTCGTTTTCGGAATCTGGTAATTCGGCATATCGAGCCTTTCTCCAAATTCTATTTCACGCTACAAGCGAAATCTATCAAAAGTCTTTCAACTTTTTCGTCTGAGACGATTCTGGGATAATTTAAATAATTATTCATCAACTTTTTTCCTATGGAATCTTGAATGTTTGAAATTTTTACCAAATTCCGAGTATTTTTTTTTTTTTTTTTTGGGGCGAATTTTCTATACGATGTATCATTCTTGAACATTCATATGGATGTACGACTTTCTCCATTAATGTATAGTGTTTGGAAAGTCGATGGTATCATTCCCGATCAATACGTTTTGGGTGTTCAATGTTTAATTAACGCTATTACCGCAAAGATTGGTTTACTCCGCGAGAAACTTTCGACGGTCATTCTCGGAAAAAAGTAACTGCAATTAGAGAGCTTGGTAAAGTAATTTCGGTACTAATTTTCTGTTAATTACGCGTATGGATCCGTACGGAGAATTGTTTGAGAATGTTATTTTAAGTGCTCGATAATTGCAGTGAGAATAAATGAGCCTGGCCGAGAGTTTTTGGGCGCCGAAAAACCTTTGAGGTATTAGGGTTGTTAATTGCTGGTCTTTATGTTAAATGGAATTCTAGCAAGCAAAGTGGCGAGGCTCTTTAAAGTTAAGGAACTTTTCAAATGCCTTTCTCGTCTCTGGTGAAACGAGCAATTTTGCATTACTTTATTTTTTCATGGGTTTGATTTCTTTGGGGGTTACAAATGTTGGGGGTCGATAAGTAAAAGCGGCGAGCGGTTAGATCTTATCAGCTACAACGGAGAGCCTGGTGAATGGTTCGCAGCTGTTCGAGGTACTGGAAAATTGGGGACTAATGCAGTTTGCAGCGACAGCGTGATCGTCGTCATCGGCGGTAAAGAGAACAGCAGCAACGGCGACAGCAGCAGCGCTGCTGCCACTGCAAAAAGGCGTCGTCATTCGGTAGCGAGTCATCCCCATATCACAAATAATCCCCAATCCGTAAATCCAATCACAATGACAACAACAACAACAACAACACCAACAACAAGTACTACCACAACAGCATCAACAACAACGCCAAAAGCGGCAACAACAGCGACAAAATCGCATCAGAGAACCTTGTCGCTGCCGTTGGCTGAAGTTGTAGTCAATCAAACGCAATCATCCAAAAGATCCGTTTTACGCTGTATGTATTTCAGTTCGAACGACGCCTCTCTATTATTCCATCTCTAAAAGCGAACAACAAAAAACTGATGATCGATCCTTGGTTTTTTTTGACCCCTTTTGTTTTTATTTTTCAAGCCTCTTAGACTGGACTAAACACTAAACCGTTGAACGCACGCGACGGAGAAAATACATATACACCTTTTTAATATACGTATGAGCTCTATACGCTTGCCAGGCATATGTACGAATAAAGGGGGAGACGAGCTTCGTTGTTTCGCTCTCCCTGTCGGTGGCGCCGCTGCTGTACCTTTTCTTTTCTATTTTTTTTGCTTCGACCGAGATTTCGTTAAGATCTGCAAAACAGCACGACAAAATCCTCTCTTTTCTCTCTATCGGATGAAAGAAATCTCATGCTTTTTCAATCTTTCCTCCATATTTATTTTATCGCATGGCGCCTGACGTTTTCGGGACCGTTGTCTCGACGAAGATTGCGCACCGTTTTTCGTACGGGCGCAATCAGGATGCAGCATCGACGAAGGCTTTTTTACACGAATATTGCGTGTGCGCGCGCGAGTGTGTTCGCGTGCGTGTGTGGATGTTTTTTTTTTCCCCACTTTAAGCTGTATCTATAACGTCGGTATTCGCTCTTGTATTTCGGCATGTGGCGTCATTTGCTCGTGGGAATTACGATACTCGTGCAACACTGATTGGACGTTAATAACAAAAAAAGAAAGAAGTTACTGACCGTTGCGTCAGATATTACTGAAAATTCCCACGATCAGTGGTGTCCTGTTTCTCGCTCGTGCTCGAACTCAGCAATGTTCGATCATCATGATTCGAACGATAAGAAACTAAGGAGGAAACGAAAGAAAAAAACACTGTTTGTGGAATACGAACATACTAACCACGCTGTCTTGATGGTTTGCTGGTGGGACGTTTTTCGGCTTCTATATGAATACTCTCGGGTCAATTGGCCGTTTTATCTGTTTTGTTTTGTTTTTTTTTCCGCGCTCTTGCCTTACTCTTATCACTGGCTTCACAAATATGATTTCCGCTTGTCGGTTGATTCGTATGGTTGCTGATGGTAAAGTGATCAGAAAACAAGTCGAAAACGTCAAAATGTTTCGTATTTGAACAAAAAAAGATGTTTTATTTTTTGTGTTCATATGCTTATATAAGAGTGATGGAAAAATTTTATTTTCATGAGAAACGCATTTGGAAGGCTAAAAAATGTTGCGAAACAGGTTTGAAGTTTGAAGGAAATCTTGTCTGATTATTTTCAACAGTAACCCCAATCGACGATGGGAAAATCGTCTCTTTCTTTGATTTATTCCTCTTTTTCTTTTTTATTGTCTGGATATTGGTGTAATTTTGGTGTAACGTTCGATTTGCAGGTGCTACAGGACGCGACAGGTGCGATAGTTTGCCTTCAAGGGCTCGAACGACGAGCGAAGGACATCCGACACCGCTCGTTCTAGGGCATCCTCGAAACGGTCATTTGGCGCCACATGTTCCCCGACCGCACTCAATGTACGGCCGAGGATTGTCTTATTCACCGCCGGTATCGTCGATGCCCATTAGTCCTGCTTCCGGCGCGTGCTCCACTGATTCAGCAGGCTCGTCGCTCTCGATGGATGACGGTACTGAAAATATCCTCGAGGAGGGAACTGCCTCATCAAGATACGGTCACTCTTTGACCCCCGACGAGCCTGTCATCCTCGAGGAAAATCCTGATGACTATGCGCCGTGGTCGGGATCTCACCCGCATCACAAATACTCCCCGAATTTCAAATCGCACTCTCCTTCCCAGGTGCGTTAGAAAACTGAGTATTCGGACCAGCATCAAATTCGGTTATTACCGTTCAATGAGTCGTACCCAAGTTGAATCGAAATCTTTTTTACTGACGGGAAATTTTTAATAATTTTTCATGCTGTTAACCCTCCATGTTCGTAGTTTATTTTAATTTCGAACTCAACTAAAATTCGATTGAAAATTGATTCCTTTTGAAGATTTGCATTTGAAATATCAGGATATTATTGACTCTTGATTCCGGCATTCGGAAAATTCAATTTAACCTTTTAACAATGAAAAAAATCAACTATAAATTAATAACTGATCGACAAAAATGATTTTGCAGCAGAGTTGCTACGTCGACATGTACAGTCCTTGCGGTTCGAGCCCGGGTCGCGGTGGCATCTCGGCTTACATGCCAATGAGTCCAGCGACAGGTGCAGTGCAGCAGCAGCAGCAGCCGCAGCTGCAGCTGCAGCCGCAGCACAGTCACTCGCGTGCATCATCCTTGGTCGAGGAAGCAACATTGCCGGATGGTTATGTGCCGATGGCGCCCATGGGTGACGATGGTTACGTAGACATGGATCCGTCGAACAGTTCTTCGCACCACAATCACAATGGTCACTTTCCGGACGACATGTCGCAGCACGGTGGTAGTTCATGTTCCGTGACGTCGGGTACGCCAAGTACGGATCTACGTTTTTCGGAGTATCATTTGGACAAGGTGACGAGTTATTTAGCCCCGGGCGAGGAGAATTCGGCGCGACCAACGCGAGCGTATTCGGTTGGTTCGAGGCCGGAGCCAGCGAGTAGACAGCGAAAAAATCGTTTCGACATAGCGCAACAAGAGTCCAGTAGAGTGCGAGCATTCTCAGTTGGTAGTCGTTCAAAAAGGCCGGAAATCATAGGTCGACTCGCAAGTGTAATTGCGTCGAGATTACCATCCGGTATAATCGACGGTTCCAATTCTAACAAATCGAATTCGGCACCTCTGTTGTCGAGCTCTTGGGGTCACAATTCTGGATGCTCCGTAACATCGGAGCGAATGGAAGATCTCATGGAGCTTGATTTCACGAGACCGAATCCGACTCCGGAAACAGTTAATTCACCACCTTCTTCCTCGTGCTCGCACTCACAATCTTACTCCACTGCCACGGATACGAGTTCCTACGTCGACATGTTACCTGGACAGCCGCACTCTTCCACTTCGACTATACCTACGGCTACCACTGTTACTGCCCCTTACGTGGATATGAGTGGCATCAATAAGGTTGGCATGCCTCTCTCTTTTGTCTCAAACTCATCGATTTATTTTTTCTCCAAATCGCTTCGCCTTTTTAATTGCCTTTTTCTTCCTTTCTTTCGCAGATTAATCGTAACAATAATAACTATAACAACAACACCATCAACAACAACAACCACAACCACAACAACAACAACAACAACAACAACGCCAACAATAATAATAACAACAACAATCCGACCACTGCCAATCACAATCATAATCAAGCGACGACATCTGTATCGTTGATCGTTCATAAACCGGTTATCAAAACGCTCAAACCGGTCGAGGAAACAGAGGGTGCCTATATGAGAATGGAAAGGTCCATTGAGGACTGGTCCAGAGCTGGCACTAGTCCCAAACAAGCACCCTCGCCCATGCAGGATGATTATATGCAGATGAATGGACCCCCAGGTCAATATGTTTGCCTCGTATTAACCCCGCCGCCTTGCAACGACTCCAATTTGTTGGAGTCGTTGCACAATAATATCTAATTCCGATTGATTTGAAAATTCCTCATTGTAACTTTGAAACCCGACAAAAGTTTTTTTTTTTTTCCATATTTTATCTGACAAAGTTTTTTTTTGACTGGAAAGATAATCACTGAACCTGACTGTTCTGAGACGACTACGTGAAATAGAATATTTCATTCGAAATATTCGGAAACAATTATTTTGTTTACAGCGACTGAATGTCTAACTTTATTGTAAGACTTGACCGTTGAAGACAAACTTGATCGCGTTGCTTTTAACATTTTAGAATAACTGGTAACTGATTAGGTTTGATTGGTTTGCACTATGGCCTCCTGAAATGATTTCTACGATATTTATAGTGACTGGTCGAATAAAATGGTTGTTTAACATTGGTACAGGTGGAACGCGAACCGCACCAGTCGATTTGCCTCAACCGCGACGTCCCCCAGAAGGCTACGTCGAGATGTCCTTCAAATCTCGTCCCAGTCTCGAGCAAGAATACATAAATATGAGTATGGGAAGTGGTAGCTCGACAGGTTCAGGGTCAACGGGTTCGACTCGCACGAGGACACGGAGACAACGTCCAGGAAGTCGTACAGAAATGTCACAACGATCTAAGCCAATAGCTATACAAACGTCGAGCAAAACGACGGAAATACCGAGTTTCTTACCGTTGAACGGTAGTCCAACATCGGAGAGTTTGGCGAGTACTCCGGTATCGCCCCCGCGTGCTACACCAACCGGTTCCAACGCGACGATATTTCCCTTTTCGTTGAACAGTCCTCAATCCCCCATAAAGCCTTTCAAAAGCGCTGTCCCGATGGCGGTGATGAGTCAAGAGGACTGCGGGCCGATTATTGGCTCAACGACAACTCTGACAACGTCCGCATCAGGAACGATTCCCGCTGATTACGCGATGATGACGCCAGCAATTCCATCGGGTTCTGGCACAAGCGACACAACTTCCCTTCAAATGCCAATCCCGCAGACGCCCAATCACGACGAAGTAACGCAATTGTCCTCCAGCTCGGTTAATACTTTGCACGACCACCAAGTACCGCAAAGCCCGTTGACAAAGAGGCTCGCCGAGCTGACTCTTTCGCGCACGAATATCAGTCGGAATCCCTGCAATCTCACTGCGAGTGTTCCCCCAAAGGAAGGAGGGGAAATTAATCCTGTTGAGAAAACTCCTATAAATTTGGTCGAGAATATGACTTCGGGTTTTCGATTGCCCAGTCCATCGAGTGATCTCTCCCAGAGCCCTGTCACCAAGAGACGCGGTGGCGAAATAACCTTTTCCAAAATTAAAACTTGCCGTGCGAGCTATCCCAAGGACGAGACGAATCTTCCGTCCACTTCCTCGTCGCACACGGGCAAAACGATTCTTGTTAATAATTGCGATACCAACAACGATCTTCACGGAACTGCTGCAACCGCAACAACGACGACAAGTACGACGTGTCTCGGACAAAATTCACAGTCGGAATTGCCTACCAGTCCACCACTTACTAAAAGACTGTGCGATCTCAGCGTCGCCAAAACTAAATTTGTTCAGCCCTCTCCAAATACGAGTCCTACCCTTTCGGCTGGATTCAAAATCATTCAGGTCACACCGAAAAGCCTAAATAGCGGTACTAGCGTCACCGACGAGGATCGGAGCGGCGGTACAACGCCCACGACAACGCCAACGCCAACCCCGACTCCAACCCCAACCCCAACCCCAACCCCAACCCCGACCCCGACCCCGAGTCCTCTCGACTCGGAGGGTTACGAAAAACTTCAGCCCGGTGCAACGATACTCCACTACGCGAGTCTCGACCTCCCGGAAGTCGTTGGTCCACCACCTCCAGTTTCGCCGACCCCGGTTATCGAAGCGTTCAGTTATGCGGAAATCGATTTTGCTAAACTCAAGCAAAATTAATGATTCTCTCGATAATCTTGGGCAAAATAAAAGAGATAATTGAACGAACGAATGAAAAAATAGGACGAAGCAGAAAGACCATAGCGAAACAACGATCTTGAGAAAATTCTCGCGTTCGTGTAAATAGAAACGGTTTTGTTCCGAAAATAATAGATAAATAAAGAGGCAAGAAAAACAAACTCCTTAACTTTTTCAAGAGCTCCGAAGAGCTGCTATGAGGAAAGAAGAAGACTTTAGCGGCGATCGGTAATGGCGAAGAAAAAAAATCCGATCGTACGAATCTCCTCTGCTCCGCCTGCCCGCACTGTAAATAGTAGATTGAACAGAAAAATTCAAAATTAGAACGGCCAAATCCCCTTGTTACTTTCATTTTCGTCGCGCATTTTTCAAGTTTTTCTTTTTCCTTTCCGTCTTCAATGGTTCTCGACTGCGAAAAGTAGCCGAGAGAACTTTTCCATTTTGCCGCTAGAAAGCGTTACCATTCGCGGTTGACGGATCCCCAACGTCGCAACGAGAAAACTACGAATAGTTCCTGCCTCCTGTATTGCAATTGGAATTGCATCGCTTTTTCGTTTCCTATTATTCGTAAATGCATGAAGAAAAAAAAAAAAGACAAACGATGAAAAATTTGAAAATTGTACCGTTGAACGAATGAAATTTAACGAAGGATTCGGAGAGAGAAGTCTAGATCACTTGACAGTGAAAATCACTATACATACTATACATACGATGCATATAGCTCTAAGTTATTATAGCTTCGAATTTACGAGTAAAACTATATATATGTGTATATGCGTATATATATTAATATAAATATATAAATATACATGATGAACATAACAATATTAACAGTAAATAAACACATAGTTCAATGACCTTTGCGTTTGTTTTTTATTCTCTACTGCGTAATACCGAAAAAAAATAAAATAAAAAATACGTCAACTTATAGTATTCTCTGAAGTACTGTAATTATTTAATTATTAAAGAAACGAATTTTGAAAATTTTCGAAAACAATTGGAAAGGCTATCGCTCCTGTAGACTCGCTGCCGCGACTCTAGATAGGAAAGATTTTTGAAAATTTTTGTAAGACTCGATTCTTTGGGCGCGGAATATCTTTCGGACGCATTACTTATTGGAGCTGTTACGACTCCACGTTCCAGTTACAGAGTGTTTCAGAGTTGCTTGGTATTTTTGACAATACCCTCAAGTTTTTGCTCTTTAGTTGTGTTTTTTCTTTTCGATAATCGATGTATTTGAACGATGTTCCGTTTGCGGAATACAACGGTTTGCGGCCATACGAAATTGTGAATTGTTCGTTTGAACTCTTCCCGTGTGTAATAGGTTTCGAATATGATTTACTGTGAAAATTTGGAAATTATTTCGATTTCGAGGATCCACGAGCTGTCCGCATGTTCGGATTTTGCCGTTTTTGTTTTCCTAAAGCTGAGTCTCCGGTTGGGTAGAGAATTCCGTGAGTGCGAGAGAGATAGCTGCAAATTTCGAAATCGAAATTCTTTGACACAGTTTAACTGATCAAAAAAAGGCTCTGTCAGTCGATTTTTGCCATCGTTCTGCGTAGGCTGACAGAGCCTTTTTTTAATCGGTCAAACTGTGTCAGAGAATTTCAATTTCGAAAATTCCAAGTGAGGTTAGTTGACTGATCCATACTCTTAAAGAATTATCCGGTCGTTATTAATGTAAAATTGTGTTCAAAGAAGCATAATCGTTGAGTTTAATCGCGCTCGAAGATGACAAAGAATAAAAAAACTCTTGTGCGGAGCGACGAAATGAGTTTGTCCCGAAGTCGGTTTTATTCCGCAACATAAATACGCACGTACTCGCTCGACGTTGATAGGGGATGAGTTACGCGTGCGGTATTCTCTTATTCCGTGAAAATTTCGGCATGAGCCAAAAGCGGAGACAAACATGGGCGTGTTCTTTGAGCAAAAAGAAGAAAAGAGCGAGAGGGAGAGAAAGTGAGGAGAAGAGAAGGAGGATCGCGTCCTCGGTAAATCCAGTTAAGGCGAGAAGCGGCATAAACTCGGTCACCGCGATATTGTTTGAGCACATAAGCCCACAGTCTTCGCTTCTTAAGTTGTGCCGCTCTTTTTATCTATATTTATACACATCTATATACATGGGCGAATCCACGAAAAGATCGTGCCTAATCCAAAGCGTTTCGATGTTCATTTCTTCTTCAATATTATTTCGAGCGCCAAAAAATGTGGCTGAGGAGCCGCGACGATCGTTTCATTGCTTCGTTCTTTCGTAGCGATGCTGGTTCGAAGACGATTTTGTCTTTCGTCCCTTTTCGAGAGGTTGAGGGGCGGGCAAATAAATATTGGGAGTTCTAAAAATTGGGACGAGAGTCGAGGTGAGATAACTCGTGCGAGATACACCTCGAAACTCTCGAATCACTTTTCAGAGAGTATTCGCGTATAGCTGTGCGTATATATTCGCGAGGTAAAAAGGATTGATGCTCGGGGGAGTGTGAGAGACAGCAGCTTTCGAGAGCAACAGAAGTGGGGTTTTCGTTTATGAATGATTGCTTACTCGGGATCTCGTATTCCTCTGATTATATCGTTGAGCAACTCCTTTTCGTGTTTTTTTTAATTTTTTTTATTTTTGTTGCTCAAGGCGTGGTTCGCATACATCAAAATAGAGGCTGGTCGGGCTGATTGAGAGAAAAGTAGGTTTGGCTTGGTTTTTCAGTGGGTTTCATTCATATTAAAATATTCTTTAAAGCTAAATTTACAACGGAAAATCGATTTTCCAATATTTTTGTTAATTCCATGCGAAAAAGAGGCTTCGTCGTATCGAATATGATAAGATCGATTTTTTTCACGAGTTCGATCGGGCCGCATTTTATTCCAGTCCCACATTCCCACGCACTCGTTCCCCTTCGTTCTGTGTCACTCGATCGATTAAAGTGTCTATTGCAAGCGTCAATTTGTGCGATCTGTTCCCAGTGAATATAGAGGATAGTTCAGCACTTATTAACGATCCCTCGTTCACTCGAGTCGTCACCGAAGGTGCGTCGCAAGGCTCTGGAGGCGAGGCCGCGTGCAATAATTGCGAGAAAACGATGCATTTCAAGACCCGAATAACCGGAGTAACTGGCCGATAACACGGCCGTGTGCTCGTTAAGCAAGCCTAAATTTCTCAGCAAGCAAATTCCCCCGTATATCTGAAAATATTGAAGCAAATCGAATATCTCTGAATCGCGAATAAGGAGCTTTCGTTTCCGCTTGTTTTCATTGTAGCAAAAGTCCACAGATCCATAGACGTATACGTACACAGATGCGATGTCCATTTCGAGATGCGATATGCAAAAGCGTGAAAGGTGCGGCAGGCCAGGACCGTCCGAGCGTATATACGGTCTCGCTGAATCTTCCCCGGTTAGCCACCCTCTGCCGGGCTTATACGTCGTATCTTATACGACTCGCGTCTCTTTCTTCGGCTCATTGTGAGCGCAAGGAAAGCGCATATAGCTCCTCCAATATCTATCTACACGCGTACAAATGTCTACATACATATATGCACATGAGAATTGTTGGCTTTGATGTAAGCCGACGTTGCGGGGGACAGATATTATCGTTGTGGCGAACGCCGAGAGAAGTTCCCGCCCACCCCGTATCCTTATTTCTCCTTCTCTATTTTTCCTTTATTCCTATGTCTCAGCCTCTCTTTCTCTCTCTCTCTCTTTAGTAGCTCGCGGTGACGAGAGGTACACGCGGCTATAGAGAATGACATGTCTGTGGGACATGCGACCTCCCGCTTCCTAAAGCTACGAAAGAATTCTTCTAATTTTTCCTCTCTCATTTTTCTTTCATCGTTTCCCTTCGATATGTTTGCTTCTCTTCTGCGCGTACGTCGATCAACGATCTTCCGGCATATTCAGCCCGAGTGCGAGTACCAATGACTCGATGAATTTGATGGCTCGGTGCTGCTGCCGTGGCGACGATTCACTCTTTTATGTACGCATAGCGATCTTAACATTTTTTATCTTAACATTTTTAGCTCACGCTGCGATCATGACTTTATATAGTAACTCATATCGATACTTTTATATTCTCTCTCGATTCCCGACTCAACCAATCGCAATATGTATGATATTCATCCTGAATTAATGCTGCTTCGTACGGAATTCGGTCCGTACGGACCGAGTCGACGACTCCGAACATCACCGTTGATCTCGCGATCCTGGAAAATATGCTGCGATGCTCCAAAATGCTTGAAAAATGGTAAAAACGTGTGAAGCGTCGCGATGCTCTTTTCTTTTGGTTTCGGTCTTCGATTGCCGTCATGATTTGTCGTAAAATCAACCGAAATTTCTCGTTTTCAGGAAAAAAGTAAGGCGGAGATAAAAACTTATATATGTTTGCGTGACAACGAGCTTAGCTTTTTTCGGTAACACTCGCGGTGCGCTTCTTATTTGTGCGGTCTCCGATATTACGGTTCGGATCCTTGGCAAACGAGCCGCCAAGGATATGAATGATAACTTATCATTCATTTGAATGTATAACTTTCCACTTAGAGCAAAAGCCCATCGAGATAAATGGGATGAAGAAACAAAAATATTATTTTTCCTTCATCTCCGTTTTTCCTAATCTCCGTGTAAGCGTGGTCGACCATTGTTATTGAGTAGATAATTGTGAAAAAAAAAAAAAAAACAGTATTCGTGAAACGAAAAGTCATTTCGCGATGGATCTTTCCGTCCGGAAATGTTTCAAATGAGACAATATTTGTCGCGAATTTTTCCACTGATCTTAAATTTGTATTCTCTCTCTTCATTGTCACATGCTGTACGCCAGAAAACATGGAGGGAAAGAGAGGCAGAGAGAGAGAGGCATATCCGTATTTACTTGGAGCGAAAAAAAAAAAAAATTGTGCGCCACAGAGTTTTCATAGGAGACCGCCGAGGCCTCTGCGGACATCAGTGCCACACGAAGACGACGATAAAATGAGAACGACTATACGAGACGATCCCTATTTACCGAGGCTTTGTTTCCGCCAGTTTCCGTTTCCTACGCGGTGCTGCTATCGCAACAGACTCTTTCTCTCTTTCTTCCACTTTTCTAAACTCTGGACAAACATCGCGGCGTTCTCTGTGATCATCGAGCGTCCAGGTTTTGTATGTATACCGATTCGAACGTCGCAGTATTCTCCATTTTCTCTATATATATATAGTGAATGCAGACGCGTGTGGACGTGGCTTATATTGCATTTGTTTGGAGTTATATGTGGCGCAGCAGGTCGCGTGTGCTGGTATTTTTGAATTTTTGATGGAAGCTAAAAGCCTCTCGACAATATACTCCATTCTCGCGATGTTTTATTCTTTTCTCGAGAGTCTTTCTTATCTCATTCATTTGTTTGTCATGTGTCATTGCCTCGTCACAGCATTATTGACTGTCATTTCGTCGTGGGGCACGAAATTTCCGTGCCTCGCGACTCGCATGACTCATCGCACGTGTCCGCGCGTGCGTAACCTCTTTGCATTTCTTATGAGCATTTTTTTCATGCAGCTGCGAAGAATATCTCGTTCTTCGACGAGGTATCTCATTCCATCGGAACGATGCGGAAGTTGATTATAACTGCGGTTTGATGAATTTGTTGGAAGTGAAAAGTCGGCGAGTCGAGCAACGAGCTTCTCGCGAGAACGTTGAAAATGCGGCGTCCTTCCAAAAGTAGTCTCTTATGTTAACCGCCATATTTTCATGAACCTCGTAAGTTGGAATTAGTCGGCGTTAGGGGCTCTTTCCACATTTGCATGTGTAAAGAGCAACGTGGAATTCAATGGCGCTTGAAGGATGAGCACACGAGCATGGGTATATACGAAATATTTGGCGGAGGAAATATATAACGCGTGGAATAACCGTGACGCAAAAACCCCACGGCGTCGTCGAATGGATTAGATATTCCCATATAGCGGACGAGGAGGAGTCAGAACGTGTATTAAAGTCCCGGGGGAAGGGAAGGATAGCGAGAGAAAGAGAAAGAATAAAAAGGAAAGAACGGAGGTTCATTACGCGAGACGTCGTGGTCACGTCGCGGTGAACCGGGTGGCGGGGGTGGCGCAGTTTCTTTCGCCAAGTTCCCAACCTCGGAAGGTCTGGATGCAGACGCGGCAGTAAAAAAAGACGGGATGAGAGAATATGCATAGAGAAAGGAAGAGAGCGAGGAAACAGAGGGCAATGGCGGCCCTTGGTTGGGCAACCCACGCTCGACTCTTCATCACAATCATCAGCGTCGTCATCTCCGCGTCATCATGGTCTTCCCTGATGATGACGATCATGAGCGCATTGTCGTCGTCGTCGTCGTCGTCGTCGCTCAGCTCGTGATTCGCCTTATCTTGACCCGGGACCCTGAGACATTAACTGTTGGCTTTTCCCGTCGCGCATGCAGCCTCGCGAGCGCGCGCGGGCACCCTCGCGCGAAAGCTCGCATGCGGTGGAGGAGAAAATTAAAAAAAATTAAGTATAGCCCCGTGCAGGCGCAGCAGCGAAAGAAGAGAAGAGCGAAGATGAAGAGATGCGGAGCTGGAAAAGGGTTCAACGAAGGAGCATGAGAATACAAGGTATATACGCGGCGCGCGAGTATATACGAGAAGGTATGAGCTATAGGATGAGAACTCGCTCTCGGAGTTTGAGGACCAACGAAGCTCGCGATATTTCTCCTCTGATGTCAATACGTCGCGAAGCGTAGGAGGCGATCTTTCGTAGCTGTATTCGTCCAATGAAACGATAGGGAGCGATCTCGGTAGGCGTGTCCTGCTGTGTTCGGCGGAGCCCCCCTCGTCGTACCGGCGATCGTGAATCGTCTCCCGCGAGTCGCGAACACGCGAGTCTTACGAGAGAGAGAGAGAGAGAGAGAGATTGCCGCACGAGTGGTGGGGAATCCCGGCGAGTCTTCGCTTCATCCAGCGCCACCACCGCCGTCCGATTTAAACGCCGGCATATAGACACAACTATATATAGTCTTAAGGTCTGCTGGCGTAGCGCTGCTCGTGATGCTCAACTTCCCCTGAAGCGAGAAGAAGCGAGAGAGCGAATAGGCGGAGAAGTAGGGGCAAGAGTGCGGATCCCGCGGGGCCCGCACCGCGCTGACTACTGTGCATTTCCCACGTGCCCTGGGAACCCTTGCGGCACTATGTCGGCCCCCGCAATGACTTACACACCCACAGAGAGAGAAGGAGAGAGTCATTCAGCTCTTTCACTCGCCCTCGCTCGTTCCACACGATCCGGCCCAGCAGTTTCTCTTTCTTACTCGGCTCATTCTATGCCTTTGTGTCCGTTCGGCTCTTGTTCGCTCGCTCCTTTAACTCCCACTTGAGAATCGACGCACGAAAGTCACTGGTGAGAAGGAAGATGATGCTCCGCTGGAAGAAGAGCGAGAGGGAAAAGCACGCGTCCGAACGTGAAACCTTTCCGCACCGTAACTACTACTACTACTACTACTACTAGCCTAGCACATGAGCCGCGTCATCATCCAGTCTATACATGATAATACTCGCTGACGCCCGAACTCGCTAAAGGAGTTAAGGACCGTGCCTCGCTTGCTTCATCTTCCGCGCTCCACCAAATCTATATCGCCTTTTTTTTTCTCTCTCACTCTCTCATTCTTTTCGTTCGTTACGTTTCCTTTCCAATCGAATGTAGGTGTACACTCGCATTGTCAGTCTCGCGGACAATGATTAATTGTGTCAGTACATTAAATGGACAATATTATTTTTTGTACACATGGGCGGCTTTGTCAGTTGTCGCTCTGTTGGCTTACTCTCCTACAATCTATCCATCTTGATTTCATCTCACCGCGCTTCTCAGTCATGATATACTCGCGTGGCGCACAAATGAGGATTGAGCACAGAATGTAGCTACAGCTGTAATCGAGTTCTCCGAAGCTCGAGCAGCGCGCGAGGCTAGTTCGTCTTACGCTGAAAGACAAAAGATTACGAGAGAGAGAGAGAGAGAGACCGGGTGGCGCGGATGTCCCGGCGGATATAGAACGTATATTACGACGGTGAACAATGCTCACTTTGATTTACGATTGTATTCCCATTCAAATTTGTAATTCATCTTGTCTGTTTAGTGAAACTTTGAGCTTGTAACTGCGTCGGAATTGCGCCGGGATTCGGGACAAGATTATTCTTTGCGAAGGAGAGTTGCGAACTCGAAGTCTGGGAACTGAATTGCGAAGAATTTGAGTATAGCAATTAAGCTGCGAACATAGATCTCGCCGGTAGGCAGTGTCGCGTTGCTTTGACTTGGCGCCGTCATTGAGAAAGCTACCGCCCCTGCGGGAGGGCGAAGAATAGTCGCCTGGGTAGCCCGTGATCGCGGCGGGCTCTCCTTCCCTCTCTCCTCGGATGAGCAGTACGTTGAAAAAGAGGGATGCTGCGGGGGTACCTCTGGGTGTAGGCGAAGCACGCGAGCGTGGGTGTTGGTGTCGTCGTTCGAAGAGGCAGGAGGGCGGTCCTTGAAGCGCAGGAAGAGGGAAAATTGAGGGACGGAGGGGAAGAGGAGGAGAGAGAGAGGAGATGCGGAAGAAAGAGAAGAATGAATGGGGTTAAGGGTTGGTGGAGAGGGGGCGCTGCGTGCCTCCGAATCGTAGCTGCTGCTGCTGGATGTGTATCGTGTGGCCCATGCAGGGATCCGAAGGACCGGTGAGAGGGTGTGCGCTGGCGGAGGAGCAAGTCGGCGCGAAGGTAGACCCCGCTGGGACCGAGGGGGATAAGATGAGCTACCACACTTGCTCGGATGCTAGCGCTATCGTAGTAGGGATGAGAAGCGCGCTGCGGCACATATATCGACCGCAAGTCGCAAGAGCCACCGGTCCTATCTGGGCGCGAACAACGACGATCGAGGAATAAAAGGTGGGAGAAAACGAGTGACCGCGAAGGAAAGAGAGAAGCGAAAGAGAAATAAGGCGTTGGGGAATGGGGGGGCATGGCAGAGGGGCTACGAAGCGGAAAGCCGAGCGAGATGGAATGATGTATTTCCGTCAATGTGTGTGTGCGCGCGCGCGCGCGCGTGTGGGTGCTGGTCGAGTTCGGTAGGGAGGTCCCAGGGACTCCTGTCCTCCAACCAGAAGAAGCGAAGCCGAACGACGCCGCGCCGGTGGCTGTTGAAGAGACCAGCCGAGAGCCCGCGTTACACGCACCGTATATACCCGAGGGGACCCCTAGGAACCTTCTACCGTCTTCGGGATATCGCTGCTTATAGAACCGCTTTACTATATTCGGGCTACCACCGTTGTATATACCAACAACCGGAGTACCCGTCCGCACGCTTTGGTACAGCAGCTTGGAGAACCACCATCAGAAGCATCAGGAGCACCACCGGCAGCACCACCAGCAGCAAAGGAGCAGCAACAGCCACCAGCCCCAGAACTCTGAGACCAACGACCAACGAGACGCGGCATATATCCAAGTGTGGCAAACCCAACGAGGAACCGAAACGCTCCGGCCGAAGGTTCAGTCGAGTCCGCGCACCCAAACGGTCCAGACCTGCCGAGAGCTTGTGCCCTCTCTCGTGATCCTCGATCATCAACCGATCACCGTTTTTTTTCTCTTTTCTCAACGAGTCTCGACACTCCTTTCGACATAACCGAATATTTTGTCACTTTTCGCGCGAGTTCGACATTCGTACGAATCAACGTTACTTTTGTCCTTTCGGCCCTCAACATTTTCAGTTCGATCGTGTCCGATCACTCCCACTCATCGACTGCGTGAAATTATTAATTTTTTTTTTCGCTACGTGCCGGAAGATTGTAAAGAAGACATTTATCGAGGAATTTTCATTTCTTCGCACACCGAAGATCATCGCTCATCGATCTTCAACGGTAAGTCCATTTTTTGACACTCCTCTCCCAAGTACATTCTTATTTTATTATACGAATCGTATCGAATTCAGTGATCCCCTTGTTGTTTGCATTTCGATTTGGTAAAGATATAGTGACCTCAGGACTGAAAAGAATTCGCGATTCCTCCATAACCGAACCGTCCTTATTTGCCTCATCGATGATGTATATCGCCGGTTTTTGTTTTGAATTCGTCGCAAAGAAGTTTCACCGCGCGCGGTCTTCTAGTCCTAATAATTGGCTGAGTGAGCTCGTAATTCTTATATAAAAATGATGCTGAATTTCTAAGGCCTCTAGTACGAAATTAATAGTCGGGAGATGACTCGACGTCTCAGAGTTATCGGATTTAAATCTGCTCGCGGGATTCTCCGCGGAGGGGACTCGAGTCGATCATCGACGGTGGAAGGAACGTTCGCGATAGGGTGAGATTCGCCCTCCATTTTATAGCGAAGGAATAAAACGGAAGGCGGATCACGAAGGGTCCAATGGGCTTTTGGTCGCGCGGCAGGAAGAATGAGTTCCCGTTTGGGGAGCCCGGTAGCACGAGTGGGAATACAAAAAGAGAGAGAGAGAGAGAGAGAAAGAAATAAAGGAGGTAAGCGACAAGGATATGTGTGCGCAAGCGGAGAGTCGAGTGCAGTTGAGATGGTTTTGGGGTGGGGATAAGGAGTGCTACCGGTGATACGCTCAGCGAGAGAGCTTCGGAGGGCCCGGGGAAACGAACCGGGATCGCAGGTTGCGCGTTGTTCACGGTTGGTCTGACTCGACGAGCCAGTTCTTCTCTGGAATAAAAAGGGGAATGAAAAAAAAAAAAAAAAAAAAATAAAAAAATAAAAACAGAAGAAGACGAAGAGGAAGAAGAACAACGCCAGTTGGCGTGCCTCCTTTAGGTGTATGGGTTTTAGCGTAGGGCGGTGCACAGTAGCAGCTCATTGGTTGGCGGCCAAGCGTCCTCGAGTCGTCGCGGTTCACGGCGCGTGCTTCCTCATCTTTCTCTCTCGCACTCTCTTTTTTGCTGCTTCTTCTTTCATTCATGGACCGTGCGTGCGTCTTATCGGCACGCATACTCGAGCTCCGGTTATTCGTTCCCTCGGAGCGAATCAACGAGTTCATTCTCAATGGCGAACAAACAAAAAAGCAGGATGAGCACAGCCAAATGAGAAAGACAAATTTGTGGTTCAGGGGAGTAAAAATTAGAGTGGTGGTAAGAGCCGGGCGGGAAAAAGAGAGAGTCGGTGGCGTCGCGCGTAACACGGCTCCCCAATTAGTGGCCTCGGGGCCTTTTAGACTCGCTAACAAACCGGGCTACGCCCCAGCTCCACGCGCGCTTATTACTCATTCGGACACGCCACTTTATTCAAGCTCCGCGTTGTATACTCTCGCGGCTCTCCTCGTGCCTCTTTCTACCTTGGCAATATTCCTGATTATATGGCCAGTGTATGGGACAAAGTAAATGGACCGTAATAACGACCTCGATCTTTTGGATAACGCGTACCTTTTGTAACCATTGTTTTAAGCAGCCCTTTTCGATTACAATTGTTTGCACCGCACGAACGAGGGGCTTACGTAGCTTCGTCGTCGTCGTCGTCGTCGTGACCGCGGGACATGTTTCTCGAACACTGACTTTAAAGAGCTACTATTACTATAATTATATTTTCGAATTCACCGTAGAATCCTTCTTTTCATATCCGACCGCGCGGAGGAGTCTATGAAGCGATGCCTCTTCTTCCTGTGAATTCCTATGAGCAACCGGCGAAAATTCCTTTACCTCCGATCTACTCGTAAAATCACACGACACCGGCCACTTTCTGAATCATAGCATCCGTTCCTTCCTCTTTTCTCTCTCTCTCTCTTTCTCTCTCCGCGCAGACCGCAGAATCCTATGAATCTTAGCTCGCGGTTAGCGCTGCGAGAGTCGTTTTATTTTTCCGATGATCTCAAAGGTGCGATCGCGCGTGCGAGAAAACAGTGGGCTCCGGCGAAGAGAGAAAATTCCCGGCGATCGAGGCGGAGTATCTTATCGGTGAATCGGGTGTTGGGAACGATCACGTAAATTTGTTTTCGCGTGTGAACGCAAGTATAACGATCGCATCAACCGGTGTCTTTATTTAGTACGGCTGTGACACACCCGCTATACGTAGGATTAATCGAGAATGGATTCCGGAGCCGCGCGGCTCAGCCCGTCATAAATCGCGGGGCGATATAATCTTCTCGCAGGACTTCCGATTCCAGTCCTTTTTAAGCTTAGACTCTTCTGATTCGCATCTCGGCTGTGCAATAACCCGCGCCGCCCTCTACCGGCGGTCATCCTTCGCCGCGGCGAGCACCATTCGCACGAGTGACAAGACGGGGCGAGAGATCGAGCGGGAATGCGCGACGCGATCGATCATGCGCGCGCCACGAACGCGGCTTAGATCAAACCTTGTTCCGCGTGTGTCGTGCGCGCGTTCCTCCAAACCTATATACAAGTTTCTAACTCAACCGCTCCTTTCCGAGTATACCGAACGCGAGATATTCCTGCACAGCAGCACAAAAACAACGGCATGATCCTTCGACGAGCGTACACTCTGTGGAAATAATCGATCATTCTACCAGACTTCCTACGTTATTCCTGCGCACAATAATCATCATCAATCTTGTATACAACCAAGAGCTTATCGCTCGTGTCGTCGTTGTTCGAACGGATCCCTCGACCACGAGTTACCATTACAATTACAATAGAATCGATGTTTTGTTAAACGCCGCCGGGGAGCCGGGGGAGGAAAACGTTGAGACAAAAGCGAGCGATTTGAACGAGTAGCTGTATTTATTCGCGGTGTTTAATTAACAAATTGCATGCGTATTTCGACTTTTCATTGTATTTCGGATCAACGAAAATTAATAGGTATATATTTGAGGTTAATTCGCCAAATGTTTCTTTCGATGCTCGATAAATAATTTTGTTTTTCTTTGTACACGCGTATTTTTGAACTTGCAAGTGCCAAGGTGCGAGATCTCGGTGATTGCAAAAAGTCTTTCCTATACCGATGTTCCCTTTCAATCACGATAGCATTGACCTTGAAAGTAGTCCAAGCACCCACGAGTATGATTTATCGATGTTCCGCGAGCGAAAATCGTTAACGCTTCTAGTTTCGATCGGTTATAAATCTTTTTGAGTGTTACCAATTATCGCTGTCGATCTTCGTAACAGCAGCAATATCAATGTTCGCAGGTAGGAAATCACATGGTCGTGATTCCGTAAAGGGGAGTTTGAGAGAGGAATAAGAAAAAGAAAAGGAGAAATAGGGGAAAAGAGAGGAGCGGGACGGAGAGACAGCGAGCGAGCCAGCGAGCGAGCGAGAAAGAGGCAACGATCGGTGGAAGAAACGATTCCCCGTCGCGCCGAGTCAAACGTCGAAGTAGTGGATAAAAGGCGAGGGAGGAGAATCACCCGAGTGCCTCCGAGCTGAGGAAAGAAGAGGAAGAAGAAGAAGAAGAAGAAGAAGAAGAAGAAGAAGAAGAAGAAGAAGAAGACGAAGTGGAGGGAGTCCGGAGAGCCTGAGGGCAAGAGAAAGAGAGAGAGAGAGAGAGAGGTCGTATAGTCAGCAAGCAAGAGGGAGCGGTGGGAATTTATAAGGATGTTCGCGATAATGCCAATGGAGACAGAGGGGCACGGCAGGGAGTTCGGCCGGCGGCAGAAGATGCGCGGCAAGTGCACCGTCGAGTTCACGTGCAAGTACTGCCAGAGACGCTTCACCAAATCCTACAACCTCATGATACACGAACGCAGCCACAAGGACAACGTCTCGTTCACGTGTGAGGTCTGCGGAAAATCCTTCAAACGACAGGACTATCTCAAGCAGCACAGGTACCGTTCAAAAAACTTGTTTATTCCTTTTTCATTAATTAATAACCCTTCGGTTCCAAACACTCAAACGATCCTCCATACCGTCCACTCTGATTTAACAAAGTCCTCGTCGCCTTTTAACCAAAAGATCCAGCACGAAATTCCATTTCGATAGGCCCAAAAATAGTCAACTGTCATAACGAGTGGTTCGCGCTTTTTTGCTTAACAAAATTACTCACTTTTGTCGGAAAATAATATGCGCATTCACTTTTTTTTCCTCGCTACGACGTTATTTTGCTTCCGCGTTATTTCCGCCCAAAATGCTTTCCGAAGTATTCAGTGTTTTATTTTTTTAACTTTTTATTCTTTTCAAATTTTACTCGCGTTAATGCGTGATTGCAAGTTGCCTCGTCGTAAATTTCCGTGCAAAAAGTTCTACAAGTTCGCATCGCGAAAGGTGTATTCAGAGTGAATCGAAATATTGACAGCAGTGCGACGGGTCCGTGAAAACGTTGTCAGCCGACGGTAAAAACTTGTCTTTACGCGTTCGAATTCCGTCGACCGTCGCTATACGCAGTCGAAGACCGATCTTCGAGTTCTAAAAATGCACAATTCGGCGATTATAACGAATTTCCAGAGTAATAAATTTTCGTTGGAAAAAAAAATCACTTTGATCCTGATTCCTAATTTTCCCATTTTTTCATCTTTTTACCTATTTATAAATAAACTTGGATATTTGCACGAATACACGGGATGACGGAGGAACAAACAAAAATGAATAATCCGTATAGATGTAAACGAGGCACTTGCACGCAGCGGCAAAAACACGACAAGGCACATAATAATTAATAATAATCAATAATAGTATGGAGAAGAAAAGAGACGAGATCGAAATACACGTAGGTAAAGAGTAAAATAAAATCGTTGAATGAGATTTGGCATGAATTAATGAATCGTATATAAATATATAAATAGCGGCGTATCGAGCACGTATAGAGATTGATCGGCACATCCGAATCAGCAACTCTACGGATACTTCGTAGACGCAAGCAGGATTAATAATTAATCTAACGAAACGACTCACCGAATAATAATAATAATAATAATAATAATAATAATAATAATAATAATAATGAAGAGAGACGATTTTTTGATGTAGTCTTCGTTAAGCTTGTCGACCATTTATAATCACAAATGACGGCGATAAAATTTAAATTGATGAAGAAAGAGGAAAGAAAAAAGAATAATAATGAATGAAATAATTGAGTGAAAATAGATTGAATTGTTGATGGATATGAAAAGAGTATTAGGCTCGTCGGTGTCCGCGGGTGTGCGCGGATTGAAAAAAGCGCAAACCTGCTCTGCGTGTAACAAACATCTCGGACAAGGCAATTGGATAACTTGTATGTAACGTCAGTGGTCTTGTTTTTCTTGTTCTGTTGTAGATGTGGGTGGCGGTGAACGGGAGCGAACTCCGTACCCCCTGCACCACCACACAACAAATCAACCACAACAACTATTTTCGCCACTCAAACGTTCCCGACTGTCTTCGGACCTCGATATTTATCCGACTATCATTGTCAATCCTGCTGCTACTATCATTGCACGTTGCCTAAAAGACCCGATGAAAGAAAAGAAAAGAAAAGAAAAGAAAAGAAAAGAAAAACAAGCCCGATCATAGAGCATGCAGTGACGCGAGCATTGCGAATCAGCACTCTATTCTTATTCCCATTCCTCTGATCCGCGCAGCATGAATAATCCAATATTTGAATAACTAACAGATGAAACAAAAAAAGACGTTGAAAAGCACGCAAATATACAGAGACTATAGAATGAGGGTACAGAAATAATGTAATGCTGGGCGAGGAATGAAAGTGATAATGGGTGTTGGATGCTAATATGGGGAAGGATCGAGGATTTAGTGCGTGAGAAAGTTAGATAAAGACGTAAAAGAAAAATAAATGAATTGACGTAACGACAACCTGACACGACGATTTCGGCAATCTCTGTTACAGGAGCATCATACATTCGATACCCTACAAGGGCTCCAACGGCTACTCGAATGGCTATTCGAATGGCTACTCTAGGTACTAAAGAAGCCGTCGCAATCCGGCCGACCCCGACATCCTCTAGACGTCTTACAAAAACAAACAAATATAAACGTTGCACACGCCACGCACACACGACAACGCACACCCGTACACGAGAAGACAGGAAACACGAGAAATCCTCGCAAATCTCATTTAGAATTGTAGAATCTTATCTTTCCTATCGCCGCATTGACTTTTCCCGCGGTTTCCCGGGGTGGTGGGACGGAGGCTTTCGGTCTCTCAATAAAAGCATGAAGCGACGTCTCCAAATTAAACAAGTCGATCCACCACGCGAGAGACGACCAACCGGATGACGACACCAAACTGCCACCTTCCGCAAAAGCTCCTCTCGCTTATCGCCAACGACACAAAGCAAACTTTCCCCGACGAGACTACTCCCCCTTTCTTATCTTTTTTCTTCATCCGCCCCTCCTCCCTTCTCCTCGTCTCTTCAATCTTTCCACCTTTGTCTCCCGATCTACGAGAATCCGTAAAACAAAAATATCATAACAAAAAGAAAAGAAAGAATACAAAAAACATCGCCGAAAATTCCTCGTACCTTCGAGATAACTCAAGAAAATTGGACTGCGTAATGATCCCGGCCAAGAAACTAATGGTGGACTACCGTGGGCGAGCAAAACGTTGTTCGTTGCTGCTTCCAATGGGGAACTACCACGCCCAGGCCCCGGGCGACACATCAACCGCCTCAGCTTCTTATGGCTACCGCTAAAACCACCGCTCATCCAACATCTCGTCCTGGTTCTTCGACCCGCGTGCTGGAAACCGCTACCGTATTCGCCAACCACTCCGGGTTGTGGGATCAAAGTGCTCTCAAACGCGGGCTCAAGCATGCTTCGCACTTGGAATTCGTTGCACCTGAACGAGCTTCTTCTTTCGGTTAATCGTCAATCTATTATCGGACCCTCGCACGTGCGGAGCTTCAGTCGGAAAATCGCGTGGATCGAACAATGCTCTTGATCGAGTTTAACGCTGGCATTTCAGAATTAACCAGCACCGTAACAACGTCGGCTTCTCGCGATCAAGCTGAAAAGCTCGAGGAACGATGAAAACATCAAAATCGGCATCATCGCGATCCTGAGATATTCACCAACAATTATTCCGCTGGAATCTTTAATAAGTTCAACGAGGACTCGATCGACCGCTGCGCATGAGTGGATATTCTTCTGCGGCGTGTCGGGACGACGGTTTCTCTCGAGAGAATTTCGCGAGCAACTGCTCGCACGGCCGGGGAACGAAATAGCAGCATGTTCGTTTCGGTGAAGCGCGGACGTGTCCTAATCAAGGAGAAAGCTGAGATCGAGGACATTCGAGCGGTATTGTATGCGTACATTGTGCGATCGAGAAATCTCGAGAATTGACAAGCACGCGTGAGACTGACGCCATCGGATTTTTTCTGTACAAGGCGCAACGCTGCTTTTTTTTTGCGTCACATTCGGTGCTCTTTGTTTGCGCGCGCGTCTTTCGTAATTCCCGGCTGAATTCGCCGCTCTTTAAACAAAATGGCGACCGCGCAAGGTGATTCACGAAGGTATATCGAGTGGATTCGACGAGTCTCGTGCTATTATCGGTAAACTTTCTGCGGACCGAACGGCATTCGCTGGAATATATACGGTTTTTGCATGATTTTCAAAACATTCGCGACTCACAATAAGTTGTAAATAAACGAATCGGGAATCGAGCTCGTACTGATATCGAACCGCTCGTTAGGATCGGCTAAAAATTTCAATCTGTCAAAGCTCATCGTATTGGGGAGACAATTCGATTGGAAAGACGACAAAAAAATAGTGCCCAAAACAGAAAGGATCGTACGCGGTTGGGAGGAGAGTAGAATGTTAAGAACGAACGGAGAGACTGGTTTGGTAATCGATGCTCGCGCGCGGGGAACACACCGGACGACCTTGCTCGTAGGCAGAAAATCTGCCAATCGTACATGACGCCGATCCCCCATGGTGATCTCGTTATAACGTGAGTTCGTGTCCGCTACCACGGTCCAGTTTCCACTGGGTTAACATGCGCATAGTCGGGGCTCGGGCTTGTCACTTTGCTTTAGCCTTCCGTCCTGTTCGACGTCCGAACCGATCGTGTACGAAGCCACTAATCATTAATTGCATTTCAATATGACTGAGAAAAAAAAAACGAGATGATCGTTAGGGAGCGAAGCGAGACACTCGAAATTGAAAAATTATCCCGAAGGAAATGAGGCATTTTAGCGGAATCGATACGAAGGGGGGGGGGGGGGGGGGCAAGAAATTATTACTACTCGAACCCGCTTTTTCTCGATAAAATGGGACTTGAAAAAACAAGCCCTCGAAAAAATCTACCAACAACAAATCCCTCTCTTGTATTCTATTAATTTATTACCTCGATGACTTTGTGACAAGTATTGTATACTAAGAGGACATCAGAAATCCACACTTTGATATATATTTATATATAATATATAATGTATACATACATATGCGGACAAGACAAAAATTTACTCGATTGATTCTTCAACACAGTCGAGGAAACATCGCCCATTTAATTTATCGGGCGAAGAGAGAGAAGATTTACGAAAAAAAGAGGAAAAAACACACAAAAAACAAGTTTGTATCGTACATCAACTCTGGTGAAATAATGTTCTTATACGCGGCTACGGCGACTCGAATTCATATCGAGACTTTGTGCTTGCTCAGCCAGTTTTTGAATGCATAAATTATTCTTGTTACGATATTTGGATTGTGGCGTATCGGGCCACACGCCGAGGCACTTATTTGCCCAAAAAAATACTAAATTCTATGAGAAGCGATGAAGAAGAAAAATACGAAAAGAACAAAGACACGAATTTCCATCGGTGCGTGCCTTTGCTCTGCGATTTTCTTTCCGTCTCTCGTCCTCATGTTTTCTTTTCGTAATGTGAAATTTTTATTTTGTGAGACTGCAGTCGAGCTTTGTACATAGCTTTTCCTCCTTACTATGTTTTTAATATTATTATTATTATTATTATTATATTATTATTTTATATTATATAAATACGACGGAAATAGATGCTAGTGATAGTCGAGCACGACACGGAAAAACATACACAAACATATGGACACACTCGATGAAGGAAAAAAATCGTTTGAACGAGAGACGTATTAGAACCCCAAATGTACGCAGTACAAGCGGAGTGATAATAATTTAATAAATAAACGATTATTGTAACGCGATTCTCGCATATATCTTGTTTCGCTAGCTTTAGAATTGAACGACGGAGCTTGAAGTTGAAAAATTAAAAAATATACATATATATGAATATATAAATGTACATTTTTCCTTTACGCATACGTACAAGCATATACATATATATATGTATATATGTATATATTTTATTGTTTCTCTTGAAAAAAAGAATTCTGCGCTCAAACTTCTTCTCCTCCGGACGCACGACAAAATATAATTGTTTTTTTTTCTCGATTCTTATTCGTTCACGCGATCTTACGAGATTTTGCATTGAGAAAAGCAAAGTAAAAGATATAATAAAAAAAAAAAATTATGTAAAAAAGAGAGAAAAAAAAAGAAAGAAACGAACGAAAATTGAGTCGAACGTCGTGCGCCCGTGTGTTCTTTGCCTTCGAGGAATCGCAATGTACTGTGGGGCGACCCGCCAGTTCGGCCTACCCAATAAATTCGCCAAGTCGTAAAAAACCCGCTGCAGCGATTCTCGTTTTTGTTCTGCGTTTTTTTGTCAATTTCATTTTCGTTTTCTTTCCTTACCTATTCTTCGTCCTCTTCCCATCCTTCTCACCTTCTTTCTCATTCATTTCTTCGGACACGCTTCATTTTCTTCGTATCCTCGAAACGACGGCCAATCTTTAAATCGTTTTCATCTTCGCCTCGTTGGTTTCATTGCTCCGCGCTCTCCTCATCGACGGAAATTCGTCTCGTATCTGCAGCCTGCTCGTGAGCTCTCGATAAAAATTGCATAGATCCTGGAAGCTTGCACTCCAAATGGTAAGATATCGAATTCCGAACGACTCGCGAATATCGAAGCTGAGCATTCTTGTCCCGAAAACGTCGCACGAAAGGAACCACATAAATGCAAACGAGCAGCTTCGCAGCGTATATTGCTTCGAGATTCTTAAGGCTCTGGCCGCGCGTTTAAACACCTCGTCTCATCGGTGTCCTCGAAACAGTATCAGGACCGGATGTCAACCCGACAATTGGCCATCGAGAACGGAGCCGCATCAATATTTAATTGCGCGCAGCTCCACCATCTATGCGGCGAATCTTTATTTACAGACATCACGTTCATCGCACTCTAAAAATAGCAAAACAATTCAAAACCGCAGTCATATCTCCCGGGCGTTACACGGTAACGATTGAGAAATAATGTTTTCTGCTCTTCGCGTTCGTTAAAAATCGATAAAATCGAAATTAAAATAAAAACAGTTGCGGCATCGTCGTACTCGAGAATTTTTCTGAAAATCAGTTTATGCGGATGGAACGATTGGAAGAACGAGATCCGCGGGGAGGAGAAAACAGCATTAACAATAATAATAATAATAACGTTAAGAACAAGGAGCTGAGAAGCTGCGTGTACAGTTGTCGAGAGGTGCGGATGGGAATGATCTCCTGCTGCGGCGGAGCAAGCTACGAAGAGCTGCATCACTCTCGAGCAGGGCGATTGCATTAAATGCATTTATCTCTGTCTCAATGTTTAACACTCATTTTGGTACGGCGGGTTTGAGCCAGAGAGATCTGTAGCCATGCACTCCCCAAATGCCATTTGCCGAGTTCTGTTTCGTTGTAAAACACAGAGAGAGAGAGAGAGAGAGAGAAAGAGAGACGGGCTCGCACACCTCGAATCGCGTGATTAACTACTCTTACGTTTAATTAACGTTACGCAATGATTGCACGCTCCGCTTGTGTACGAATAGCCACGAAAAGGAAAAAAAGGAGAGAAAAACAAGCTACATATAGCTACTGGTATATATCCGCGTGAAGAGATTTAAACGCTCGCAGCGGAGGAGCTACCGAGGTGGTAATTTAGCCGCCGTATTGGCTTATTATGCGATCGATACACGCGAGCCTTGAGATCTTCAATTGCGTGACTCATTTATTGAATATTTTTAAGCATCTGTTTCATAAGGCTCCTAACAATCAAATTCTTTTTGTTCTTCATTCAGATTTTTCCTCTTTTCTTTCGTAATAATAACCTTAAAAGTACTACTCGTCATTTGAAAAAACATTGGTTAATGAATATAATATTGAATAAGGAATGTCGAGAAAAATGATGATTTTGGCTGCCTTTTATATCCAGTCATAAAACTTACTCAATCGTTTGAAATGGAGAATGAATTGCTCCAAAAAATTAAAAAAAAAAAAAAAATGTTCCCTCACAAAATGGTCCATATCCCAACATGCGCCGGGGACACAAATAATATTTTATCGAGACGCGTGGGTGTCGATGAGAAGTTGTGTGGTAGCGGCGATCAGAAGCGAACGGTAAATCGTAAAACAACGAGATTATTTATAGCGTAAAGAGTATGCGGCGGGGATACCGCGAAGAAGATATTTGTGGACGAATGTTGAGAATCCCACGATCAAAGAGACCAAACACGTGTAAGTATGAGTGTAGGTATGAGTATATTTACGTCGAGGAGTTGGAGAATCGATTGACTAAGCGCACAAACTTGATAGAGCCAAGTTTATGGGTTGATAATACTTTTTTATTGGTATATGAGCAACGGTGGCAATTCTCAAGAATCATCGCACCGTTGTGAAACAACATGGGGCAACCACCGTAACTTTTCTTCTTCTATGCTTGCTTTTTTAACCGATTACGCGGAGGCGCACAACCGTCTGGCAACAGTTCGATCGCGACTATATTATTAGTTCAACTTACGTAATTATGCTAATTTTTATTACGGAAAATTGTAAAAACCGCGAGTTCCGAAAGTATCGACGGAAATGAAATACATTTGAAATAAAAGTTATTTCGTTCCGGGAGCGCATGAAATTACGCACCTGTCAATTTGACATTTGAAATACTGCAATTTAATACTTTTGTGATGATATTTGACCGAGTTATGACTTCCCGAAGTGAAATCAGCGTTCCGATCAATATTTTCATGGAACAGCCCGTACATTCGTCCACATGAATTCATATATATGTCATACGTTACGGTAAATGTGCATATGGGATATATACAAGTATTACCAAGTTCTAGAAGCCCGACGGGAAAATAGAAACTCGTGCGGGCGTTAAGGTAGCGGGCAGAAGCTTCCCATGGACTCTCACCTCCCCGGGCGCCTTATGAACTTCGCTTATAGACGGGATAACATACCCACTGCTGCCACTGATATGCTCGCCTCTGGTGGCCGCATGATCCCCTCGCACGAGGTCCCACAGGTCAAATAATCATAATATCTATAATAACAATAACAATAATAATAAATAAATAAACGGCAATCGACTCGACTAATAGCTCCAATGCCAATGGCTCAAACGATCTTTTGCTTTCACTACGGAAGAGTACTGCTCTGCTCCGCAACTGATATATTCTTCGACACGTCCTCCACAGACCAGCGCTGCCGACTTCGCAATTTTCATCTATTTCGATGAGTTTGAAAATCTTATCGTTTTATCAAATATTTTTGTTGCGAGGCAAGAAAATTTTTAATATTACGACAAAGCAGCATTAGCCTGCATGGAAGAAAACTTGATTGTGGACCGAATATTTTGTTAAACATATATTCAATGAGAAGAAAGAAAAGTAATGATCGTTTTGTTGGATAAATTCGCTATTTCAGTACTGAAAAAGACACGATGCGGATAATAATCTGAAATTGTAAGGATCGAAAGCAGCAGGTGATATTTTTTTCAACTGTGAAACTATGATTATTTAAATGATACGAACGTACGTGTAGGAAAGATCATTTATTATTATATTGGTGATGCTGTTATATTAAATGGATCTGGTAGTCGGAGAGAGAAGATTGGGTATAAGTATAGTTAAGTTACATGTATTTATAGTTTGTAAATGTAAAGCATCATAGCCAGGCTAGAGAATCGACACCCGGCGCTCCTCGGCTCGATGCCAAGCCCGAACAGCACGCTTATAACTGTCTGTGGGAGCCCAACAGCCTTTCACCTAATTGTTGGCACAATATGTGAATACGGAGGCACCACAGTTCCCAGCAATCGACTTCTGGAGGGCTCCTTCGGGCTATAGCACTCCCCTGTATCGGACCCGGCAATCGCCTACGCTATTATCACTAAAACCGTGACGGGTGTCCCTTCGAATCGAGATGACATCTTCTTCCCTCTGCGACATTCTTATATTCATCTTCGAGGCTTTGTTTTTTTAATTAATAAATGGATATCATTTGATGATGGAAAATGATTTTTTATAGTTTGTCCTTCGGTTTTTCCAATATTTCGTAAAAAATTATTTCATGAATATGCAAAGTGTTTGTGAAAAATTATCATTTTGAAATAGCAGCCAAATGATTTCGGGCTCGGGCTCAGTGATGCGTTGGGGAATAAGTTGGATCGTAGGTGGTCGAATCGTCAACAGTAGCCAGCTCTGATTCATAAAAGCCCTACAAAGTCTTTCGAAATACTGAAATTTAGTAAATTTCATCTCCTCCTAAAAACCACTATTTATCATTCATATATTATTATTTTACGGCCGAAGCAGCGGAGATGTGAAAAGTTCTACATATGCCGAATACCCAGTATACGACAGACTTTCGCGTTCTCGATTATTCATAGCTTTTTATTTTTCAATTGTTTTCTTTTTCTCTCAGCGTTCTCGACGCAATGATAAACCATGAAATTGAGCATGTTTTCCCAAATGGGGGGCTCTTTCTAGAACGAAAAGAAACGAATAAACCTCGCGAACCCCTTTTGAAGATCTGGACCGTATTTTCGACACGCCACTCAACGTTCCGCCTCTACATTGATTAGACTCGCTTCTTACGATGCCTGCCAACTTTTTATTTTAATACAATATTTTGAAAAAAATCTGTTGCTGCCGTTTTTTGAGAGCCTCATATTTCCTCATGATTTTTCCGTATTTTGTGAAATATTTAAAAAAAAACGTATTAAAATGTCTTTCTTTTCGATTTCATACGCCGGAGAATATATATTTTCAATATAATTAAAAATGTGACTTGTAACATAAACGTGAGAATCGTTTGGATCGGGAGAATTATGAGGGGAATTTATTTTTTGAATATGCAATCAAAAATGCGCGCGCCGGACTCTGGCACGTTATTCGAATGATAAATAGGCCATAAGAAGAAGAAGAAGAAGAAGAAGAAGTCAAATAGTTTACTGCACCGTTTCTTTCGGGTGCTTCGATACCTGGGATTTTGAAAGGTGGGAAATAAATGGATCAAAAGACGCAACGCTAAAAGGGAGATGGAATTTTCTGGAGTCGCGGATATCAGAATTTCTCGAAAGGATTACTAATAAAATATCGAGATCGATAGTATGCGAGAATGAAGCAAAAGTGAGTAAAAATTTTGGATTGGTTGATCGAAAATGTGTCAGGCTGGAGCCAAGAGGATCCTTTGTCCTTTCTCATTTAACCGAAGAGCTACGGATCACAACGCGCTTAAAGGTCAGCCGTTGCAGCGAGAACACTCCGAAGTTCCAGCGTGCATCATATAACTTTGATGTACGAGTAAACTCGTACAGAAACATTTGTTAAGGGGGAGGACCTTTGGAGCGAAGGATCAAGAAGAGAGCCTCAATCTCGGCTCGGTGGCTGGGTATCGGCCGTGGCACACTTACGTGATGATCGTGAGGACTCTCCAAGCTACCGCTTCGATCGGCAACTCGCACTCGCTTATGCAAATCTTATTAGCCGCATGCATGTGTCTATATATCGTGTACACAGGGTGTCCCGGCTCGAATGATTGGAAAACCCTGAAATAAATTTCTCGATCGAAATCCAAGCCGGGAATCGAACACTGTGTTTTTTTAAATTCGGCTTCTCCCGGTTGAATCATTGTCAAAGTTGACGGAGCGGCGCTCGCGCTTCGAGAACTTCAAGCTTGAGAGCTTGAACCGAGTTTCTGATACTTGCGCCGAGAAACGAAAGCCACCTGCTGAGTCGATTTTTGCCAAATTCTGAATCTAAAAGCGGTCGGAAACTGAACAAAAGTACACACTTTTGAGGCGCGCAAAGTCTCTTCTCACAAGGCAAGTAAACATTGGATTGAGGCGATCGAACCTACACAAGAGAACTTGTATATAAAACAGCGCATATGGGTTATTCTGGATTCCCGAGTTGCTTCTGCAGGTCGTGCTTGCTATTCACATACGTTATATGTGCCGCATATACAAAACGTGTGTGGAGGCCAAGAAAAGGATCTGTTATTTGTGGGCTTCGTTTTGTCGAAATTTATTGCACCACTCTAAGCCAGAGTCCATGGCATCCCGCCGTGGACTTATCCGCGTAAAGTCCCCAGAATGCCAACGCGTGACTTCTTCGCCTCGCTTCACGTGTGTCCGTGCGTGTGCGTGTGTGTGTGTGTGCTATATCGAGAGAGATTCCTGCTTTTTTTTTCATACTTCGTTCGGGCTCCTTCCTAAGCCCTAAGCGCAGGGGACTCTATCACCGGCAGCTCTTCGTCCGCCCACCTTCACAGCAAGATACCAAACCATAGATATTTTATATTCTCTCTGCGTAATGATTATTATATTTTTATTTATGTTTATTATATATACTTTTTGAGCACATTCAGCTATACATATATTCATGCCTGATTGTTTCCATATCATATAATATACGCAGCATCTTCACAAGGACAATGTAGACGCGAGGTCTTTCGTTCCGAAATTTGGACTTCTGGTCAATATAAAAGTTGACAAATCCTTTGGACCGTTGCTCCCTCCTCCTCCCCGGGTCGGTGGTTTTCCTTCTTTTTGCAGGCTCGCCAGAAAAAAAGTGCTTCTGTCGTCGATCCTTTTGTACGATCTCTCCGCAGCTTCCGCGGTGATAATATTCGCGGGAATTTTAGTATTTATTGAGCGAGGTAATACGAGCGGGTTCGGAGGGAAGTAAAATGCGGAGTTTTACCAAACCTCTCAAACGAGTTTCTTCGAGAATAGATGAACTTGAAGTCAAGACAGGGTCGCGGGAAGGACCAAAAGTAGGCTTGAGCGCATGGCCCGTTAAAAATAAGAGAAAAAATTGTATTTAAAAAAAGGTGAATTTTGTTATTATTCGCGCACGAAATTACGCCTTCGTCGCAAAGTCGTGCTGCTCGAGAGATACAATCGAGAAGCGATTTTCTCCGCTGATCTGTAAAATTTTTAGTGAAAATTCCCGTTTACCGGAATAATCGTTCAAGACCGATTAGGCCTTTGGGCTTCCGGTTCTGAGCACCGTTGGTGTGCACCGCGGTATGGGGCGCGAGCTCGAGTTCAAAAGATCGCGTGTTCGCGTGAGCCTAATAGTATAACTGGCGAAGTAAGAGAAGCTGGCAGCGCGCTTCCTAATCGTCCTTCCTCGCCACGCGTGAATGAAATATTATTTCGGTAGCACTCCAAGTTTTACGTTGTTGCCGCACGATATACGCGCGGACCTGACCAACCGCAATTTTCGGTCCACTTCGGTCCATACAGATCCAAACGCAAACTCAACAAATAATTGGCCGTGGTAGTTGGATTATGAGAAGGAAAGAGTAAAAAGAGAGTCATAGATGAAGGATCTTTTGATTTTATTCCTTTTAACAAAGTTTCAAAAGTCCGTCAGCCGAAGCAATAATCCGCGCGAGGATATTTGTGAGCGTCGAAACTCGTAAAATGTTTGTACAAGTCAATTAAACATTGTTTACAGGATAATGGGGATGTAAGAGAGTGTTATAACTCGTCAAATTACCAGGTTGGATAATTTATCGTAGTTAATAAGGTGGAAAGGCATTCGCGAGGATATAATGGAGTTTGAAATGCACGGGGGAAAATGTGGTATATGTGGGATGATAATGGCGTGGAAGATGACGTTGTTTCGCAGCAACAAGAAATATCAAGGGGTAAAAAAAAATACGCGGCGTATTAAAAGACGGTTGGAGTTTCTTAATTGGGAGTTCCAGGACACGTCCCAGATTCCAACAATTTTCGTTGACGAGTCCTTGAGGTCGCTGCGAAGGGAAGTCCCGGGTAATATACTTTGATTAAGCGCGTGTATACGTACGCGAGTACGTACAGTCGAGAGTGGCTATACACAGAGAGAGTAACTGCGAGCCTGAGGCATCATCGTTTCGCATGACGAGACCTCTCTGTGGAAAAAAAAAAAAAAAACATAAAAAGAGGAGAAAAAAACGGTGCCGGTACAAAGTACTACAACTCGTTTTCACTTACGAATAAGGAATACTGTAATCTTCCGTACAGTTAGCCCGTAACGAAACAACGAAAAAGGGAGATAAAGAGAAGAGGGGAGGCGAAGGAAGGAGAGAAATAGAGATTTAGTTGGACGAGAACGGCGTCGGTATAATATATCACGGAAGTTGCGAAGATCCATGAAAAGGTGAACGACCCTTGGTTGGCGCCAACGCAAAATCGCCTCTCTTTACTTTTCCATCATCCCCACGTTCCCCAACATATTTTCTTTCCTTTCTTCTTTTTGTTCGTTATTCTTTCGGTCCTGTAACAACGCACTCGTCCTTCTAAACGATCTCTCGAGATCCCAATCGTAATCGCAAGTAAATTCAAATTCAAATCACGCATTCGTTTGGGCTCGCTCGCTCCGCGGCGAGACAATGATTGATACAGGCGAATTCCCATGTTTTATTCTCTATGCCTACCATCTTGCGAACATCGAAAACTTTCAAAACTCGAATAAATGCTCGCGCAACTAAACATTTATTTTGAATAAATTCGTCTGGTAGATCATACGAGTGATTTTTTTTCGTCTCACATTCGCAACACTTTTCTTGCACGCCTTTTCTGTTCGATCAATACGCGCGCGCGCGCGAACTGTCATTTCCAGCACGAGTTGTTTCGATCGATAAGTATTTAATTGACAAATAAAGAGGAGGAATTCAATTGTTTTCCATTTCGTAGGCCCCACCTTAAAAACGGAATTATAATGTCTAGAGCGACGCGAGCGCGCGCGCGCGCGTGTGCGTGTGTGTCTGTGACAATAGACAATAAACACATTTTAATAAATCATAAAAGATCGTCAACGCGGGGTTGGTGTTGGCACTAATCACAACGTAGCTTATGACGCGAGAGCGTTTTTTGCCGTTCTATTGAGCTTGAGTGAAACTCGTTTCATCTTGAGTCCGAATCGAGTGAAGAAGGGAATTGTAGGTTGTTAGCGATCCACCCGGTTGCTGTTAATACTTAGTTATAACACGAGAATGGAGTGTTGTCACAATCAAGTGACTCGAGTGATTTGCTGTTCTGCTCGAGAAAGACGGAGAGACGACGCGAAGAAAAAAAGGAGAGAGAGTGAGAGTGAGGAGTCGCGATGGTCTTTGATTATTCGTAGGTGGAGCTCCGAAGGTGGTCCTATGCTCGACGTTGTATTTATCGGTACGGTGATCTGGTCTCGTCATCGGGGAATGTGGGAGTGTTGTACGACTGTGATGTTGCTAAAATAAAAGAAAATTAAAAAAAGCACACTCGTACATATGCGAGAGGACAACAAATGTCTATCTTGTTGTTCGAGTTGGTATCAGTCGTGCCAGGTGTCGTGTGGGGGCGCAGACCGAACGTCAGGTGTCACACACTTCGCGTCGTCGCTCGTCGCCGACTGTCACAGCATCCTGACTCGTATTTCCGAGTCCGACGAGGTCTTGTTTCAGCTTCCGCCGCTAAAACCCGCATTCTGGCGAATTCGTCATATTGCGAAAAAAAAATATCAAATAACGAAGGTTACGACTTTTTTTCTTCGTCCTTTCTTTATTTGTTGTTCTCGTGATAATTTGTTACATCTATAAATGTTTATACGGCGTATATAATCATCGGTGTGTCTAGGCACAATAAATAATGAGGCATTTTAATCGAGAAACCATGCTGTCTTCGCCGCCCAAATGAGACGGTCACATACTCAACGTATTAGATCCTGAGTCTCATCATCAACGAGAGAATCGTTTCTCAACTCTCTCCGTTAACGTATAAAAGTTCCCCTCGAATAATTCCAGTTTGTCAGACTGTCTGTCCCAAATTAGGGAAAAATATGATATCTAAAATAGCCGTGATGATCTATAAATTCATAATTTTACCAGTGTTGAAACGTCACGACGATTTGGACGAAATATAACGAAGGAGAGAAGAAGGACCAAAGTCGTCTGACAATGAGTCACGATTTTTGCAAGCCCGGCGATTCGTTTTTTGGGGGTTGAAACTCAGCGCGGATATTCGAGCTCTCTGCGAGGTTCTCTCTCCACAGTGGCTACGCGTGGCGACGTTTTTCGTCGAGTGTTGAGTTCTTCCAAGCTTTGCCAATTTAATAAGGTCTTTTGGATAGAAATTTGTTCTGAGGTAGCTCTTGTTGACTTATTGCCCCTCGAAATTAAAGTTCCTAGCCCGAAGATCGCGACTGTTTCCATTGTGGTATCGAAATGAGAGAGAGAGAGGAAAAACGAAGGAGGGAACGACGTCGGCGTCTCGGTGGCTTGGGCGAAGCCTCAGCAGGGGTACGGAGGGGTACGCCAACCGCGGGTCTCCCATTATCCCATGCTAATTCTCGGCCGCGGCTGTCATTGCCTCGGGGCCATGAGGGGGCCCCTCCTGACAAGTAACACCTCTTGGCTCGTGTTCCTTCGGCGTAGGAGTCTCTGGAGTCCTTTCCTGCTGCTGTTTCTTCTTCTTCTTCTTCTTCTTCGCCTTCGAGACACTCGACCACAACTTTGACCCGTTCTTTCTTGCATATGTTCGTTCAAGTTGGGAGAAAGGGAGGTGGGGGCGAAAAGAGTGTTCGAGAGAGAAGCAGCAGAGTGGAGAAGCTGCGTGCAGTCCGAAAATCAACTCGTCATGCTCCCTTCATTTTCTCTCGGACATAAAACAGCCATTTGTTAGGTTGTGTCAAGGGGGCCCAGCAGCGAGAGTCGCGCATCGCGGGGTTCCTCAGCTCGAGACTCTCGTCTTCAAATTTTTTCTGGTTTTTGTTGTTGTTTTTTTTTTTTAATATTTTCTACAGGTAGGATGCCTGATTCGATAAAAGTATATAAGAGATTGGCAATTCATTCGATCGTGCCCGCGATAATAAATATTAGCTCATAGTTCAAGTCCGGCAAGGCTGGCGTATACACGGAAGGTTGGATATCGGTAAGATACAAGTGTTGCGCCTCGTTGCTGCCGCTGCTGCTGCTGCTGCTGCTCCGTTGCTCCCGCTGAGGATTAACGATGCCAAGTTGGGCTTAGACAAAGGAGCATAGCGCCGATTATATCTGGTCAGGCTTCCCCCCACCATCGACGCACAAGCGATCGCCACTTTGCAAAGCAAAATATACGAAGAACGAATTTCGTATGCCATAGTCGACCTTTCCTAACACCGAGAGCAACTTCCATTTATTCATGTGGCACACCGGGAGCTTGGGATCGGCCCTACGGAATTCCTCATGAGATGAGACTCCCATTTCGTTTCAACGCTCTTTTCTCGTGACAGTTTGCATTCGTTATTGGCTCAAACGATCTCTCACAGGACTGTCCACGTATTCGAGCGACGTAAACCAGCACGTGCGATACACACGCGAGTCCTGAGATTTATTGGAAGCTTTAATGGCGCCACCTATGTTTGTCAACAGGCATAATGCAGCCACTATCACTTTGTTCGCCAACTTTCGTCTAGGGAGCCAAACTTTTACGGCGGTTTAGTAATCTCTATGGTTTTCATCGATGTCGAGGATCACAATTTGATCGTTAATTGCTAATGAAAAGTCATTCGCCGCGGAGCCGTGACATCATCCGCAGCAGGATCGTCAAGGATCGTTGAGCCACCGCTAATCCTCGTGTACGACAACCTGACGAATTTCGCAAAGTCAAACCGTCGAGGAATAATGGTGACATTAAGATGGCACATCTTATTCGCTTGTTCGTCACAGAGGGCGTGACGACATGTGTCATTCAATGAATTTTATCTACTTGTTAACGCGTGTGTGGTCTCCCTGGTCAGGGTTCTTAAATTGCCACCATCGTGGACCGCCGAACTCCTCTCCCCGGCTATAAAAGATGAAAGCTTTCATTTCGGCAAAACTTGGCTGCGACTTCCTCCGCGGTCATATCCCCGTTTTTTATATTTTTTTCATCGGACCCCACCGTACGTTTATACGTCAAGGCATTCCGCAAGATATATATATACATGTTATTTCGGTTATTTATTCGTAAAAGAGTAACATATGAGGATCCATGATCTTCGGCGGTCAAAGGCGATGATGAGAACTAGAAAGATCCCGATGCCGTGGAACATCCCGTGTGCGAAGACAAGTCACGATTATTCATTGGCCGCGGCGATTGCGCGCGTCGGTTTCACAATTAGGTAACGCGGCTAAAAAGAAAAACAGAGGAGAGGATACGCTCGTGTGTGTCTTTCGAGAGAACGAGATGAGCGAGAGGTGGGACATAGCGTCGAGAGGACTAACGTTATTTCGTATAAATCAAGCCCCTTTTTCGAGCACACGAGTCTCCGCAGGAGGCCGAGCGCGAGTGCGGTGGCTTTTCTTTCGTGCTAACAGCCCGGTTATCGTGACCTTGGTGACTTTAAATCTTGATGCTTCTGCGTTCAAAGGCGGCCCGGGGAACGACGTACAAAGGAGTCCACCAGGAGTCGCAGCACCTATGGGAAGCAGGGCGAGAAAATAATTATCAAATTATCGATGCTAGTTTGTAAGCGAGCATCTCCTTATTCGGGATTGTCTAAGAGTTTTCCGGTTCGAACAGGACAACCAATAAAAAGAGATGTTTGTTTTTCTATCATCGAGTAACGCGCCGTTGACTCGAATCTTGATCGAGAAAATCGTCTCAATATTGATCGTATACCGCGCGCTCGCCTCGCCCGCCTCTCGCGTATTTTCGTTCTTTATTTTCAAGGCTAGATAAGGCCAATGAATATTCTGCCCCATATGGCTGGCCACCCGAACAATCTTCCTATCTCGAGTTGTACCGATCCTCCAGCCTTTATTTTCCACTGCGATGCGTGAGAGGGAGAAAGGAAGCTCGCGAAAGGATGCCCCCCGCTTTACAAGCCAGTGAAAGCTTATACCGGCCACAAAGTAGAAGCTTCGGTACTGTTGGCCTCTTCTCGTTGGGACATACGTACCCAGCAAATACAGTATCGCAATGATGGTGTCTCGGGATATGGTGTTGGTATTTGTGGTGCGAGTTGAAACGAGCTCGGGCACGACCGATACTCCACGAGAGAAAGAGACCCCACACGCCAGCGAACTTCAGGCCCCGCAGCTAGCAGGACACTAAAACTCATTTTCATTTTATGCAACGTTCGAACGAACGTTGGTGGTCGCCAGACCGGGATAAGATTTATCGCTGTCGTACACCACTTTATTTATTTTTCATTTTATTTTCCTCAAGCACACACGGATCCTCTCCTATTGTGCAACTTGCACTTATGATCCTTCCATCATTCGCTTCTCTTATAATCCCTCACGATTAATTCTCTCGTCGAATCATCGTTCCTCTGTTTAGCCCACAATTGGATTAACTCCTTCTCACCCTGTGTGCTCGAGTTTACGAAATACGGTATTGATTCTTTGGAAGACTGCTCAAGCTCCGATATATATCGTGGTCGACACAACGCTTCGTAGTTTTGCCGCGTCAGCGATCCATAATTTACCGCTCCATGAAGCTCGTAAGCCCGAGAGCCTGTTTGCTTCTAATTTATGTGTTTTTAAAGATACGAGGAGGAGTAGCGAGCTGAAGAAGAAGAAGAAGAAGCAGAAGAAGAGGAAGAAGCAAGACCGAGAAAAGGACTTTGACTGCCCTCTTGTCCTCGCACCTACGACTCTCTATACTTGAACTTGTTCAAAATGGTGCTGCGCTGCCGCTCGATCGAATCTTCTGGGAGCTCCGAGGCCTCGAAAAAGTCCGCATTTTTATCGTTTGGAAAACAGGAGCGCCATATTGGGCCGTTTTATATTAAAACTTCCTTTTCTATACGAGGAAGCCTCGCTAATTAAGTCGGGGTTTCTTCAAAATGTTTGAACCCGTGTGATATATACCTACATCTGTTTCGTGGGACTTGAGCGCTATTTAATAACGCAAGCGTTATACGATAGGCATTTGGGTGGTTGGTTAGCGAGAGGCGGATACTTCTCTTTTACTTCTGTGTAGCGAGGACAGCTTGGGAATAATAATTGGGAAAAACTGGTGGACCCTGGTAGAAGAAGACGAAGAAGAGGGAATAAAAGAGGCTGGAAGTCTCCGCTATACGAGATTCTATTTCCAGAATCGCTAGGAGCAAACTTGACGCGCGTATAATTGGGGCTTCTCTTCTTCTTCTTCGGGGGGCAAAGTTGAGTGCGAGAGAGAAAGAATAAAAGCTGCGGAAGCCTCGGGGCATTATTTTGGGACTGAACTCGACGAGCACCCGTTAAACGTCTCGTTCTCATCCTTCCCTCGCGCGCTATAAGTCGTAAAAGCCCATCTCTGACTCGAGCACCGTATTCCTATCGTTTCTGGGTAAAATATATGTAGGTATCCAGCACGTCCATCTGCGTCAGAAAATTTTAAGGCATTTATAACGCTCTCCATATAGAATGTAAAAAAAAAAAAAAAAAACGATGGTCCCTGCGTGGTTGCCGAAAGGGACTGTGCCAAGGCGTTTGTAAGGGTTTTTTATAGAGTAGCCAATTAAAACTTGCCGAGGTCCAATTTTGTGGACGAAGCGTCACGAGAATCGGCTCGATCCTCAAACAAAAATAATCTCAGGAATCAGAGAAATCGCTCGAGTGTGAAAATCGCTGGAGGAAAAACAGCTCTTGACATTTTCCTAGTCTTCCTGCTGCTGCTTCTGCATGATCGATTTTTCAATTCCGAGTTCCGAACGTCATTTTTCGGAAAATTTAGATCCCCCATTGGATGGCTAGCGTGAGATTTTAGAGGTGTCCCGCGATCTGCAGTGGGCGATTGATCCTCGTGTTTTTTCTTCTAGTTTCCTCGGGCCGGCACGTGATTCCGTGACTCGATAACTTTACGACGGGGGTAACTCGATAAGGATCGGTGACGGGTTGAAGAGCTTTTTGCACATTCTTGCCCTCGGACTGGCCGTATCCTCGCTTTTTCTTCCTTCCGCCGCAACTTTACGACGAACCTATGTAGTAAAGTGAGACGAGAGAGAGAGAGGGAGCAGCGAGTTGTCTCGCGGGTGGGAGAGTTCTCGGTGTCGTAGCGGTCTTTGGCAGAAGCGAGTCTTTCGTACGGCTCCCATATTTCTTCGGTGCAACACTTTAAGGGCCCCCCCATTGTCCCGCGGTCACGTTCCTATTACGCGTATTATGTGGGTTATTGGCTCTCGAGTCGAGTTTTGCCAGGGCGAAGATCAAGGGTTGTACCCGTGAGCCATGACACCGGCATCGGTTTTAACGGGCCAAAGACTTTGCAACGGAGAAGCTGGAGGAGAGGAAAGAGGACGAGAATTCTCTCTTCCGTTTGTAAATATAGGGGGCGCGCAAAAGCAGTAAGAAGAGAGCGAGATTATTTCGGGAATTGAGAGAGAACGTGGAATTCTATCGGAGAGGATGGCAACGCCGTCAAAACACTCGTCCGCCTGTCTTCTTCGACGGATCATATAGCACTTATTCTTGAATTTGAGCTGCTGCTTCTTCTTTTTCCTTTACAGCGGACGTTTTCCGAGGAGCCACGCGCGTTCGACTCCAATCTTCTTGTAACGAGTTATGCCCTGGGATAACTATGATTATTTCATTAGAAACCTCGCTTGGAAAGGCATCGAGCGTGGTACCTGGCTGCTCGGTGGCTTCCATATCTTTTCAAAGCTGCTGGGCAATGGTCCATTTTTCGGTAGATTACTCAAGGAGTAGCAGACGCTCGGGGAGACGCGGCACCGGGGGAACACGACCGAAGAGAATTCTCAAAGATTTATCGCGGGGGCAATTACACTCGGCTTGCCTGCTAGTTTGGGACGTGGTGCAGGATACAGAAACGAGAAAAATGAGATAAAAAAATGGTCGCGCTTTACGATACGTCTATAATTATCGGTGATTTCGAGGAAACATAGCTGCGGGATCCAGGCTGTGTCTCTTCTTTGTGCTCGCATGTAGCGCCCTCCGCTGCTGGCTATACGATCTGTGGGAATGCGTGAACAGAATTCTCGTGATATCGCGCGTAAATCCAGCAGTTTTGAGGATCTTCCTTCGAACGGGGGCCGGCTCTCCGTCCCGCCGTAGCAATTAATCGGCATTCGACGCTTCGCGCTTTAATTGCCAATCTGATTTCCGAGAATGACGGTTCGATCGCGACTGACACATGATTATTTGAGATCCAGCGGGAGCCCGATTAGAAATTGCGTAGAAGCCAAGACTCTGCTGGAGAATGATTGCCCGGCTGAGACATATTTTTTGGGTATATCGAAACTCGGGACTCGATGCCGAGGATTACGCGCGGGCGGGGAAAGGCCCGAGAACGCCACGATAAATCCCACACGTGATTTTCACTCCTCCGCTTTGCTCCGTGGCCCCTCCTACCCCCTTACGCGTCGTTTCAACGATCGCGCTTATAACGTCGAATCCCATTCCTACGAAATTGCCTTCAATTTAGCAATTAAAAAGAGAAGAGGGCTAATAGGAGGGTAGCTAGACATCGAGAGTTTGAGTGACAGCAGCTCTGAACTCTCCCACAAGCGATCTTCGAGTCTCCCTCGATCCACCAACGAGCAAATCTTTCTCGATATCTTGCACAGAACTCACGATCTCGTTGCTCGATCTTCTGCCACTTCAGATCCCGCGTCTCCATGCACGCTTCATTCAGAGATCAACGGGGTCACAGTGCACGCGAACTTTATCGCCCGATCCACCACCTTCGTGCACATACTTGTCTTCTCTTCCCTCTGTTCGCCCGCCCTTCATCCCCCTTCGCGCCTTCCTTCGCATGCGCACATGTGCTTTTCCATCCCATCAACCGCAATCACATTTTTAACTTTCACCAACGAAACCAGCACGCTGCGAGCGAAAGACTCTGCAATACAGTCCTATAATTAATGTCAAGCCTCGAACGAGACCCACGGTGTATGCTGGATTTATTATACGGATGACAAGTTAACAGAATAAGTCCCTACGATCATTACTTTTACCTTCGTGAAACTTCAAAGGGAACACAGACGTTTGACGATCGTACTCACTCTTAAATTTAACGATTTACGTTTGTTACGCTATTTTTGTTTTGTTTTGTTTTTTTTTTTTTACTTCTAGAAGCGAAAGAACCTTTGGTCACCGTGCCCACTTAAATGAGTTTGAATTATTTTTGCCTTCGCGACTGTTGAGCAATACGAGAGTATAAAGTTGAGTCATTAAAAACGAACTCCGTAGCAATAATGCTTCCAAAGTCCTTTCGTAACAAAGAATGTTAAGATAGAAACTCTGCTGGGTGGACTAACTCACGAGAACTTGAGATCTCGTGCGTCGAGACGACCGTTTCAGGGCTTTTCTTTTCCTCGATTCGCCCCAATGCAGAGACAGATTTTCATTTCGTGGAAAATCCCATCAAATTTTTGGCTCTCCAGAGTCTGGACAAAGAGTTTCGGGGCAGAGGACCTAGAATACGACAATAACGGCAAACATATGACCACAAGTGTACTCCACCGAGCATGCTCTCTTTTCACTGTCGTATTGTATACATGCGGTGAGATATGGAGCGGGCGTGTTGGTGTACTTGAGAAGCAAATACGAAAATTGCGTCTTTAGTTTGTGTATCGCGACAATGGGAAACGGGAGTGGTGAACAGCAGCAAAAAGTATAAATCTCTCTCGTGGAAATGTCACGGTGGTCTGGTTCGTGGATAGGCCAATGTCGGCGACACTATAGGGATCGGTGCTACCGTTTGCCTTCGCCACGGGGGAGCTTGACCTGCCTTTTTTCTCTCTCGTCTTTCTTCTCTTCTTTCCACTTCTCCATTCGCAAGGAATTCTCTCTGGTTCCGTATCTTTTTCACCTAAATTATAATAAGAAAGATGAGAAAAAATTCACAATGAATAAACTGCTTCAACTGCCAGCGGTCGCATCTTTAGAGGTTTCACCAACTTTCAAGTATCTCAAAAAGCGTGTCGAATTTCGGAAGTTGAGTCAAGAGCGGACTCGAGGGCTTTTCTAGTGCGTGACCAGTGACTTGGGTTCTCAATAGGCGGCGGTATTCCGCTCTTCTCTCACGAGTTTACCGGGCAATTGAATTCCCCTTAAGAATTAATGTCATCGGTATATTGATTCTTTGGGTTCGAAGAGAGAGAGAGAGAGAGAGAGTTCTTAGGACCAATTCATCAACGTGCCAAAGGGTTCCATTGATCTCAAATTGCGCGAGGTGTGAAAGATCCTTCATATCATGCGCGCGGTGCCCGCTTAAACTAATTCATCAACTTTTTCTTGCCAAGAGACTTTCTATTTTTCTCCGGTTCGTTTTATTTATAGGTATTATTGCTTTTCAAAGTGGTTTTTCCGAAGCCGGTTTCATGGTGAATCATCGCGGCATCGGTGTATGATACAGCGGGGTTTCGATGATTAGCATTAAGCGAGGACTGAGAGATGAATGTGATTGTCGTGTCCCGACGGCGGCATATGCGTGTGCTCCGTGGTACGTCGCTCGAGCAGCGTCGGCCGCGAGAGCAGGAGAATGACGACGACACAAAACTCGAGCTATGCTAAGCACGCGTCCCTCTTTCTTTCCGCATCCTCGCTACAGGGGGATGCTGCGTGCTTATATTTATAATGGCGATTACTAACTGCGGCATTCAAGGGCTTCTCGGGCCTTTCAAAGGCCTTCTTTTCCTCGGGCCACACTATATTGTCGTTCGACTTGATTTAGCGAGGAGGAAAATGTTGCTCGCTCACGAAGGATCCACCAGAAATATAAAGGAGGCGCACGTTGCGACACGAGGGTTGAATACGAGGGTGAAACGTGGCCAGGGTTTACCGTCACCCACAGAGGATCAGGGAAACGGACCTCTCTCTGCACGACGAGACCTCGTAAAACCAGAGAAACTCAGTGGGAAAGAGAGGGAGAGAGAAAAATGTAAGATTAAGATCTAAGAGTCCCACGGCCACCCACTCCGATGATCAAACCGTAAAGCCAAGAGACAGGATTCTTCGCTTCAACTAACCGCTCATTCTCATCCTACTCACTTTTTCCTCGTGTATAACTTCTTGCTGGCAATTAACCGGACTAATTTCGGATACGCGTGTCCCCTCATATTCTCACTCTCGCGACATCCTCTTGTGTGTTCCAACCGGCGTTTCCACATTCGAGAGAAATTATTCCTCACCGTGTTTTATGCGGATCCTAGTAACGATAGAGGACGATTCGTATAGCCTTTTCATTGAGAAATCAGTGGCGAATCGGAATCCGAGCTCGGCCGATCGATTAAACTTTATTTCTCAATCGGACACTCTTTTTCATTTTTTGACTGGCCGGATGAAGAACCCACTGGCTCGGTTGGGAATTATACAAGTTCGAAAGCGAGCCACAAAATCGATGTATAGGGTCGTATCATCGGAGTGTCCCTGCGTGCGAGGTTGACAGATTTCGACTCGTCAATGAACTTGTGAATTTAATTCTCCGAGTTTCCCGGGCGATGAAAATCATTACCGAGTCATTCTAAAAAGGTGACAATAAATACGGAAGTTTGTTTTGTTCACTCGAAAGTCTAAATATGCCATTTAAAGAGGAGAAAAAGATAAGGCAGAAATTTTCACGCGGTAAGGCCATTAAATCTCATTGCCCCGATGAATAATGAATTCAGGGGGTGGACGAAGAGGTCGACACATAAGAATTCTGGGTGGTTGGCACTCGGCACGGAACGTACGTGCTCGGAGTGCCGAAAGAGAGTACAAAAAAGAAGTGAAAAGAGCAAATTCGTATATGAAAAACGGGGAGAGAGAAAAGAGCCGAGAAAGAAACACGCTAAGAACTGAGGCGCGCGCCCGCGCCTGGTGCAACCTTCCAGAATATTTGCGCCGAAAGCGTAGCGTCGGCATGAGCACCAGATTGACGGGGGACCACCCCGTATCGGACTCGCGTCGTCGCGAGAGAAAGAGGAAAAAAAGCCGCGAAAATATAATAAATAAAAGAGAGAGGAGGAGAAATCGCGCCATCTCTCGTTGTTTTTTGTTGTCTACTTTGCAGCTATACGTTCTTGTTGTTCACTGCGAAAACCTGCTCATTCCGATCTTTTGGTTTTCGGAGGTCCAAAGTGGAAAGTACGAATGTTACATTTCTCTCCCTCGCGCGCGCGCTCTCTCTCTCTCTCGCTCACTATATGTGTATATGTACACAATTTTTTTTTCCGACCAAACAGATCTTGATCCCTCTTATTTTGAGGAGCCAGCATGCGTGATAAAGACTTGCCGTAGTGTGTATGGACCCGAGCCGTGTTCTCATGCGGTATAATCGTGGCTGCTCGAAAGATAGAACGAAAAAAAGAAAGAAAAAAGAAGGAAAGACGGGAAGAAAAGAAAGACTTGGAATAAGAAGAACGCACCGAAAGAAAGAGATCTCACGGGAGAACTTACTCGATTACCTTCTCTGCCCACTCGATTTCACGAGATTCCAATGGAAAAAATGAGAAAGAGAGAGAGAGAGAGAGCAGAAAAAAATGAAAGTCTGGTGTCACGACAACGTGCGAAGCACCGAAGGTAAGTACACGTGCGAGAAAATTTATATGTATATACAATGTTTCGTGTTACGTTGACGCCCTGGGAGAAAGAGAGGAAGAGACATGATCGGGACAAAAAAATAACGTACCGTATGTAGAGAGGTGAGACTGAGTTTAGACGCGCTTTGGCTGCGCGTGGGGTGCGGGGCATCCTCGCGGAATACGAGCCAAGCCATCTTTATACCAAAGTTAACGTATCCGTGACAAGAGGAACTAGAGAGAGAAAAAGAGATTCACGCTTTGGCACGTTTATAAGGACCACACGCACACTGGATTTCGCGTGAAATGGAATAACGCATATAAACCCATCTGCTCGCTATATATGTGTTGTACATCCTTTTGTATCTACGTATATATAGGTTCGAGGCTCGCGAAGACTAAGGAAAAGACAAGCTGCTGTTGTCGCTGAGTGCGAAAAACAGCCAAAAACGAAGAACCCGAACCGAGAATAGGAGAAAAAAGGTATCAAAAGCACTGACGATGTACGAGTGACCCAAAGCTGTACGGCTGATATCTCTTCGACCGCCGGAACCCGCTGAATTATTGCGGCGAGGAAAGCCAATGTGTGCCATCTATTTTTCGCTGGATCGATGAAAGGTTATATGAACTCGATGAAAATACGATTGAGCGACGAGCCTATTTTTCAATTTTTTCTTAACGATCAACCGCTCGCAGAGAGAAGTGATAACAAGTTATTTAGCTTGCACGATGAATTGCACATTTGTCTACTTTTTGTTTTCTTTCAAAAGATAATGGTTGTGGAAAACAGAAGCTTTTTTCACGAATCCTAATGAATTGAATGTTATACACGGAGCTGACAGAGCGGGCTGGAAGGTGCCCAGGAATGGTGAAAAGTTTGAAGAGAGGGTTTCGTCAAAAAACGTTTTATCAGGATATCCCGATCGGTCTGACAAGCCGACGAGCCGCGGTGCCAAGAGGGATCAGGCCTCTGGTTTGACACCCTGAGAACTCGCTCCGCGAGAGGGTCGTCCCCCCTCGGCGTCTGTCTTTCGCGAAAAAAAGAGGAAAAAGGAAGATCGAGAAAAAAATGTGTGTTCGGTGAGAAAGATCGAAAAAAGGGGAGCGACGAAAAAGCAACACGAAGGGAAGAATTCGGGAAGAGGAGAGATGAAGAGAGAAAAACAAAAAAAACGCTTTCGCCAGAGTGCGGAGACGAAAAGTCTTGAAACTTTCTTGCCAGAGAAGAGAATCGAAAAAAGTCTTCCAGGTGAGGCAGCTTCTTCGTGTTCTTTCGGTGAGGCGCGATCATCTCCGCATTTCTATATAACACGAGCCTGAGGATTACAGGTTTGCGGATAGAGAGAGACATCGAGAGAGAGAGAGAGAGAGAAGATCGAGATCCGGGCCCCTTTTCTTACCCCTTGTCTGCTCAGGGATGCGAGGATTTTTTCTCTCGCTCAGCCCCCACCACTTTTTCCCGCTCCAAGATCCTCTCTCTCTCTCTCTCTGTCTCTCCGACGACGAAAGAACGGACGAGGGAGGCAAAAGACGAAACGGCTGAACGAACCGAAGAGAGAGAAGCGTCGCTCCGGTTCCCACACGCCGTTAATTGATCGATTCGAAAATCTTGGTGATCGACCAAGTGATCCCGACAAGAGAATTTTTAACAAAACCCAAAAAGCGAGAGTCCTCGGTTCTTATACCAATCTGAGGCTCTTTGCGTGTATATCTATACATGGATATATTCGTGAGAGAGGATCAATCGGGATTCTTCGGCACCTTCCTGCGTGGTCCGCGTCGTCTCGTCGTCATCATTTGGCAGTCAGGAGCCTGCGTGGATGCTCGGCTCCGTGGCCCAGCATCCTTCGACGTAGTACTATGTAATCGCTGCTCCGGGACGAAAGAGCGCGCGGAAAAGAGAAGAAGAAAATAAAACATTGGAGTAAAATTAAAAAGAAGAATAATCGTGGGGGAGAAGGCACGAGGAGGAAGAGGGAAATGAGGAAGAAGATGCGCGAGAAAGGACAGCCGAAATATTTCTCAAGATTATGACGTCAGGCTGCCAGTTAGTCCCGGCTTACTGGTGTAATCCTTCTCGTAATGCTCCTCATTTCTCTCTCTCTCTCCCTCTTCCTTTTCGAAGACAGCCAAGACGTTCCTCTTTTTCTTCTCCTCTTTCCATCTTCTTCACTGAAATACCTAACAGTGAATAACTGGCATGAATGTTAAGACGTGGGAAGAGGGCGCTCGGTGAAGGGGACCATCGCAGGGCGATCAACACCACGAGCGCGCAGAGAGTCCCAAAATACTCGCGCTCTCATCCTATTGTTAATATCTTTCTTCGCTCGACACACTCTCCCCTCCCTTGGACTCAATACACGCTTTTCTTTTCTCTTCTCTCTGCGCTTCACTTCTTCTACATTTTTTTCGTCTCTTTTTTGTTCCTCCTCCTCTTCCGAGACTCCTACAAACGACTCAATCTTCATGTTCACGGATCATATTCGGTCTATTATAGGCTCATTAACGCGATAGGTCACGCTCTATCCTCGCCTCCAATTACCGAGCTGATTTCAGCCATGAAACCACCCGGATATAAATATTACGTGATTTGTTCTCTTCGAAACGGTGAAAATCAATTGTTGAAAACGTTTTGACCATCGTTTTTCATCTACGCTCTCTTTAATGAGGCTGAACTTTATGAAAGGATTTTAGTGGGAATTTCATCATGAGTCACTACATTTTTATTCTTTATTTATATAGCCACTATTCAAATCAATTTCCAGCAATATCAGTTTCGAATCGTTCGCGGTATGATTGATTTTTTTTTAATACGACGTACAGATGAGAATAATTCCTTTTAAATGCGGTCTACATTTGCATGCACATACTTCGACGAGGGTTTAAATAATGAAAATTGATCCCACCGGGCCGATCAATCGATTGGCGAATAGATCAAGGAGTTTTAATCAATTCCGCCAAATTATCGGTTTAACTAAGGGGCCCCGAATGTTCTAAATCGCTACAGATATTGCCACACGCGAGGAGAAAGTGACAGGCGTGAAAAGAAGAAAAAAACATTCCACACAGATAAACGCGTCCGTATGCTGAGGGCGCCAAAAGCGTATATAATATACTTAATTATTCTTGTACGGCCCGCCCGTCGGATTGAAATTTGGCACACGCGTTGGGCAATCGCTCGTTAGTGACGGCGTTGAAATTGATGCGGGTACTTCAGATTTTATCCTGGATAGTGGATAAAAAAAGTCTAACGCGCTTGTCTCTCGAAGAGTCACTTTTTTTTTTTCAAATTCGTTGCCGCGTTAGAAATTAGGGTCAAGCCACGAAACAAGTTCGTTTTTGTAAGTCTTCTCTCGCTCGAAATAAACTTTCGAGTATTTATATTATTTTATAATCGCGATTAACTGCTGGTTTCAATTATTTCTGCCCATATTTGTTGGCTGGAATTCGTTTTTCAATGCTTTTATTTACGAAAAAAGATCTTCGAAAATGCATCAAACGAAGGTAAATAGAAAAAGGGTAAACCGGGGGAGTGCGCCCGGCGCCTTTGCGCGAAAGGTCTCGCCGCACCCTTCTCCATCGTCTTCTCTTCTCATTCTCTCTTTATTCTTTCATACATTCTGCGAGGTTCGTGTGCGTCGCTTCACCGAGAAGTCTCTTCGGCGAGGATTCTCTTCTGGGTCGGTGCACACACCAGAGCTGATTATTAATAACTGCCCCGAGGGGCCTTATACGTGGGCACGACGGACTCTCGCGAGCTCGGTAAAAGAGAAAAACGAAGAATAATAAAAAATAAATAAATAAAATTGAAAAAAGAAACGAGGAAAAAATGGGGAAGAAGCAACGCGTCGTGTTTTCTCAGGTTCGAAGGAGTATCATCACTGTGCACACCTCCTAGTCGCGCGTGTTGTACAAGCGTCTCGTGTGATTGCCACGATCATTGCCCGATGACCTTTTCCATACGCCTGGTCGCTTCTGCTCCACAGTTTGTAACCAGCATCAATGCTGATGGCGAGTGCCAAGTATCATCCGTGGAATCTCCGTACATCGAAGCAGGGAGAAAGAGAAAAAGGACAAAAATTATTAAGGGAGAGGCTTTTTAAACTTCAAACTACTCTAATGTACAAAATAATCTTGTCAAATTCTGTGTCATATCCAAATCTGAGTACAGATTATTTTGGCTCTTTCTTTTATTGCATTAAAAACATTTCGTTACAAATGAGATTTTTTATTTCCTATATATTGTGTAATATTACAAGTGACATTTGAATCGAGAGCGATTTGGATTCTGGGAAGGAATAAAAAGTCTCGATAAATACCTCGCTCGTAATACCAGGTAAATATGCATACTCTCAGTGATTAGTGGCAGGACCTTGCAAATTATCAATTAAATAGTCCGTTAACTCGAGTAAATTTAAATTGACGATATACCGTTATTGGCCATTGCAGCATCGTAAATATTTTACCCGCATCTAATAAACGTCTTTGCTGATAAAAAAAGGCGCGTTGATATCCCGCGCGTCGGATACCTGAGAACAGGCAGAAATAACCAATAAACGTTTCGCAATGCAGATTTATACTTTGTAAGAAATTTACAATTGAACCGGCACGTTGCACTGAAATTTAAATATTACTATTCTGAGAGCCTGCGAGTATCAAATGTCTGGACTGTCTACCCAGAGAAGCTCATTCTTTTAGGCCTAACTCCCTGGGAATATGAACGTATGAATATGAATTCTTAATGATCGTAAAAAAGGAATCGTGAAATGAGAGAAATTACTGTTGCTCTTTCGACCATGCGAGCATGGTTTAAATAACAACGATATTTTGAGGAATTCAGCAGGCCTGATTCGCACAAGCTCGTTTATCGAGCGCAATCGTTGGTCCAGAAAACCAAAAAAAAAAACGCTTCGATTTGAACGTACGTTTGAAAAGTAACAAAATGAACGCGGTTTCATTACGAACGATGCGAGAACGTAATTCTCTTTCTTCCGGTCGGTTGACATTTTCGTGTGCGATTTTCACGAGTTGTGACACGACCGTTTGCCGCGTATTGCGAGGGGTGGAAAATGTTGGCATCAAAGAGATCGTGGAAGAGGTGGAGGAGGATGAAAAAATGTGCGGAGAAGACGATGAAAGAGGAAAAAAGGAGGAGAGCAGGAGAAGGAAGGAAGGAAGAAAGATTTTCGCGTGGGTGTCGCTCGGTGGGCGTCGCGTCTGCCTCGTCGAGAGTACCGCTGACCTGTGACCTCTCTCCCCATGGTTTGCATCGTTGCTTGTATTCTCTACACTGCTGGTGAATCTGCCCGTGCTCTCGCGAGATCTCTCTCGTGACTCGAGAGTCCTTTCTCGAGTGCATGCAGATCATTCTCTCTCTCTCTCTCTCTCGCTCTCTTCCTTTTGCCGAGAAAGCGCAATACGTACGTACACGTACGGTTACGTGGCGCACGAACGCGATTCTACGGAGCGAACACCAACTATCTATATACGTATGCACTTACTCATGTATGTACGTATAGATATGTATGTAAGGGCGCGTGCAATTATCGTACGCGCGCGTGGGTGACCCCTCTCTCCTTTAGCATCGTCTCAGTTCTGCAGAGGGCACATATCAGTGAAGAGAAAACAAAAACACTAAAGAAATCGATTCTATTTTGCTATTCGTCCTGAGAAGCAGGCAAAATTATTTCGATTTATCGTCTCTCGGAACTTGAGATTTCGATCTTCGAATGGAGGATGTCGATTTTTGTTGAACCAACGGCTCGTAGAATGCATCTATATTCATAAGTATTGAAAACTCAAGTGTACGTTAACGGCGACGTAATTCATGCGTAGAATCAAACGTATACTTGGAAGGAGTGGAAAATCCGCGTATAAACACTTTTGTATACTCGTTCTCACAAACAAGTGCGAAAAAAAAATATTGATTTTCCACTCGATTTCATACTTAAGAGTCCCCTTTAACGGGCATTTTGTTTTGAATTACTTAACTTTGGGGTTTCCGAGGGTTGAAAATTCGGGGGTCGAAAAACGAGAGACAGAGGGCGCGAGCGCGCGCGACGGTCCAAATTTGCACCGAACTCGAGCATATCAGGCCCACGAGGAAGACAATACGATGTGAGAGAAAACGAATTCAGCGAGTGAAGATTATTATAATAATTTGAAAAAGGCGAGCCATGATCCCAGTCGCGGTCTGAGACTGCACGTAATAATGGGTTACGACTTTTTCCCTTCTCTCCCTCTCTTTCTCTTTCTCGGCTCATCCGGATGATTTTTCGGGACCGAAAAGTTTTTGCGAGCCGTGACACACGGCGACAAAAAGATCTCTCGTTCGCGAGTCCCTTTCGCAGCCTCCGGTACCGGATCCTCCTACTCGAAGGCTTCGAAGGTTTTTTTCTTTCTTATTCATATTTGTGCACTGGGAGCACGGGGCACATAATTAATATCTTGGGATCGCTCTCGCCACTCCCACTATCTTGGTTATTTGCTTCTGCCGCCCTCGTACAATGATCCTGACCCCCTTGCCCTTTTTCCCTTCAGGTTCGAACAATATGTTAACCTTTTGGTTTGATCAAAGGACCAAAAAGCGCGCACCGGATGGCTCCTCTTCCGCCAACGATTTCGCAATACACGCGTTCACGATCCACGCCATCGACGTAGTTGAAATACTTTTTATACTCGCGCATCAGTCTCTGACGCAAATAAACTTTTCCGCTGACAATTTATGCGCGGTACGAGCTCGAGTTGTTATTGTTATGTAAGAAAAAGATGAGAAGAATGATGTTGAAGTTACAAGAGTTACCGGCGAGAGAGTGCCGTGAAACGACGACGAGTTTCGGAAGAATGGAAAACGGCCTAAGAACGTTTTTGGGTGGTCATTTTTATTTCCAGTGTTTTCATTTTTTCTTCGTTTTCTTTTGGTGAACGTCCCTGTGCGGCTGGTGTCAAGACGTGTCAGTAGTGGGAACACGGTAGAGCCATTCGTGTCTCGAGTCAATTAACCGAAGCTCTGGAAGAATGAAGAGTACACAAAAGGTAAGAGAGATCAGAAAATGAGCCTCGTCTTTATTTACGAGTCGTCGGGTGTCACAGGACTCGAAGAAAAACGAAAACGGAGAAGAAGGAGGAGGCGAGCGAGAGGGAGGACACGCGAGACGCCTTTTTTCTGCTTAATCGCGATCGATATATCTCGACACTTCCGGAAGCTGTCCGTCTCTTTCTCGGCTCTTTCAACCTTCGACGACCTTAAGTCTCTAACGCCGTCTCTCAAGAATCCTTAAATCTGCCTGAAAAAGAGGCTCGAAAATACACGAAAAAGAAGATTCCTATCGTCGAATTTTTCGAGTCGCCGAACACCCTGCGCGCTCCCTGGCCAACGATTACGATCGCATCTTTTTTTCAACCTTCCTTCGTGCCTCGACAAGATTCATCAGTGAAAGCCACTAATTGTCCGTCAAGCAACAAAACTCCGGGGCAAACAAACAAAAGCAACCATTTTGTTCGTCCTAAGACTGGCGCGAATAAAGAACATTTTTTGACGCCACTCCTAGAATATCCACCCTCGAGGGTCAGTATTATACCGTGGAAACTAAAATGTAGATTACCCACTTAAAGCAGATCCCTGATTAGAGTTTGGATAAAACAAACGAGCAGCCCCGCCGGAGGTCCAACCAGCTTCCGGCAATTACCTTTCTTCAGCACTATTTTTTATTCTTTTGTTCTCGCTTGGCTCTGCTGTAAAAGTTGGCGTCTATTTTGTGTTAGGCGCCCTCATTTTCCATTCTTTCATCGAGATAACTGGAAAACCATGCCCAATTTTATCCCCAATATCTCTTGCGAATGTTCTTGCGACAATGGAAACTTGAAATCGCTCCAAACCCTTCGAAAAAAGGCACGTTCGTGGCAATTTTTCGATACGAAAAACCGAATCGCTTTCGAATGTATGACAGAAATTTTGACTCGAAAAGTCGTCGATTCGAAATGCTGTAAATCTCATAAAATACTCGGAAAAACGTTATCCTCGTTTGAAGCCCCCCTGGGAGCGCCACCAGAGTCGAATTATTGAGAAGATAAAAAAAAGGTTGTCTAGCTCGAAAATGACGACATTATTTCCTCGTAAATTTGACTATGTAGGGTTGCCTCTGATCAGATACGAGCCTATGACGAAGTCATCAGAAGAAAACGGTGTGTTCCGTGGCCAAGAGATTCGTGATAAAGTGACAAGTGTGAGCAGAGACTAATATACGGATTTAAATTCCATATGATTAATCTTCCAGATGAAAAAGTGAATAATACGAGAAGCACGCATGACGGTATTCGAAAAAGTAGCTCCGACGTTGTATGACATAATTTAAAGAGATTCAAACTGGAATGTCCGACGAGTAATCTCCGATTACAATAATTACGAAAGTTGAATGGAACGTGAGTTACGGTCAAGGTTCATTACCGCCGGGAATCGAATATGCCGGAGTCTCGGATTGCGACGTTGTAAAGGGCATTTTCAATCCTACTGTACGTTGCTTTTTATTCTGGAAGGTGTCCGACGGATCGTTAATTTATCCTTATACATTTGATCCTTCTTTTATTTTTCTCATTTGATTATTCTTATTTCTTTTCTTTATTTCTCGTACATTTATCTTTATCAAGGATGCTGGGGTGGCCTGCGGAATAACGAAAGCAATCTGGGAGACACGGGCGCATTTAACACGAAAAAAACAAAAAAAACTCGCGTGTATCTCAAAAAGGGTGTGAGAAAGTGTCACCGACATTTTTATGACTTTCGAGAAAGCCACACAAAGTGCGTGCGAGTAGCCATGAGAAGAAGCGAGGAGAAGAAACGCCGGCTAACTGATATAGCAAGAGGGACAAGGAGGAAAAGACAAAATCTCACTTTATAGCTTTCTTTCTCTTTCTTTCCTGAAGATGTTAGCCTCGAATGGAAGGAAGAACAAGAAAATTCATGAACGAAGAATCGAATGAAACGAGCTTATCGCACAAGTGAGTGGATCTTGCGAACGGGAAAGGATGCTGAGGCTAAAGATAGAGGGAGAGAGAGAGAGAGAGAGAGAGAGAGGAGAGATACAGAAGGATTGGTGAGCGAGGAGCTGCCGTACCTGCAAAGTGTCGTCTTCGTTCTTCTCATAGGTTTTCGTGTTGGCTGAAAACGGTCACGGGAGATTTGACCGAGAGATCTTTGAATGGAGATAGCTGGAGGAGGGGCGGGGAAAGGAGCCAAAGCTCGTCGTTTCATCGCGTCGAGGATCGTAGAGGTTTTCTCCCTCCTGGAGCAATGTCGCGCGCGCCGCTCTTTCGATGCTTCGGGGAGTAATTTGTCGTGCGACCACCTCGGGGAATGTTTAAATGAATTGCTCGAACGTGCAGCCAAGAAACACACGTATACGCACACTGACGGATAGTGGTCCTTTGGATTCCAAAAGTTTTGTCACCCTCTCTCGCCCCCTCCCTTCCCTTTTTAGGAAAAGATCCCCGCGGAGGAGCAAAGGGGGATTTTATCGGCGCGACATCTTGTACGGGAATGCGGGCCGACGGGGCAAGCAGACTCTTTCTTTACCCATTCGGATACGTATCGAGATGGACCAAACGGAGATTTTTTCTCCCCCTTTTTTTTTAGCTTTTTTCGGCTCCGAGGCGTTTCGATGTCGTGCACGGCAGCCTCCTCGTACTTTCCTTTCTCCTCTCTCTCTTTTTCCCTTTATTGCTTTTACTTTCCTTCTTTTTCCCTCCCCCCTCCTCCTCCTCCTCCTCCTCTTGATATCTCTTCACTGCTCGCGCTTCGTGAATCTTTCCACTAAAAAAATCGAGAAAAAAGAACAGCCAACTTCTTTACTTCCCAGTTGGTTTATTGCTCAATCCGCCCTCGTGGCTAATGGATTCGTCTCCCCACCTCTTTCCATCTTCCAACCTCCCTTCTTATTATTCTTCTTCAGCCCTCTTCTCTTCTCTTCTCTCTCTCTCTCTCTTTCTCTGTCGTATCTCTCCCTCTTTCTATACAATCAATATATTTTTGCATCCTTTTTCATCCCTGCTGTTTAAAAATTGTCATTCGTCCCCGATGCGGCTCGATCACCTCCTCGCAATTATTCTCCTTGCGAGTTTCAAAATTTTCCAGCAAACTTTCGAGAGCACGAAAAAGGGTGTTTTTCGGACTTTAGAAGATGAATTTTTAGGGAGAGAGAAGTGTGAGGGAAAGAAAAATGCGGAGTCCCCGTAGTGGCCGAAGCGGCGCCATCGGACGCACGACGCCAGTATAGAGACTGCAAGAAAATATTGGCGGAAACAAGTTCAAAGAAGGGAATGAAATATCTGTTGCCTCCGCATACAAAGTGACGGTCGCCAGCAGTCGAATGTATTTCCCTGAACAAAGCGGAGGGTGCTGGGTCCAGGTGGAGAGACATATATCGGAATTATTTGGCTGTTTATGCGCGCGTAGGAGTGTCGTCGACGGCATTGGTTCTGGGATGGGTATGGAAGTGGTGACTGGCGATTCTGCCTGCCTGTCTCGGAGAAAAAAGCCGCACGATCCAAAGACTCGTATAAATAAAAATATGAGAGTGAGAGAGAGAGAGAGAGAGAGAAAGAGGGAAGACGAAGGGATGTTGAATATAAAAAAGAAAATGTTCAATGGCGTAGAGAAATAAGCGAGGGGTGTGTCGTGGGGGATAGCGGCCGCGTGCCAGAAGAGCGACGCTTCACGGGGGGTTCTTCTCTCGGCGTCATCCGCCGCTTCGTCGTCTCTCCTTGTCCTCGAGAAAGAAATAGAAAAGAGCTTTAACGTTAAATATCTTGAGAGGAAGAGAGAGAGAGAGAGAGGGAGAGAGATAAAAGGAACGAGAAGAAAAGAGATGCCCTCCCGTTGAGAGACGACGACGAGGAACCGACAACCATGTCATATTATTACCATATCTGGATACACACGCGAATGCCTCTTCGTGAAGTTGATTACGAATGGCGGCACTGTCGTCGCAGGTGTCATGCCTGTTTTTATATTTCGAGGTTAACCAACGACCCTCCGAAACGTTTAACCCGCACAAATACCTAATTATATTTTTCTCTGGCGGACACGCTTCCCAGCTTCATACATGCAGATTTGTCTGTAGCGACCAACACTTTTTTAACTTATTCCCGCACCGACACCCACGCCGGTTTACAAATCATTGCTCGCTCTTTTTTTTTTTTTTCTAAGTTCTTCTCCATTTTTAACGAGCAGTATCTCTTTGATTTTCAATGAATTCTTTCTGTTTTTAAGCACATTCTTGAGAGACTTTTTCGGACGGTTATAGTGCCTTTCGTGAGCAGCACAATTCATGCGCTGGAAAGCTCATCGATAAAAATTCCTCATTAAAATGATGAAATCATCCGGAGAAAGGTTATCCGAAGGGTGGAACGGGATTCCAATGAAAGTATGAACAAGCCTGCTGAGGGAGGCGAATTTTGCACTAATTAAAAGGGGACTGCTGCGGATATTCATAAATATCGATGCCAACGGATTTGACTTTTTGGGAATTGGCGTCGTTTGTCGTTCTCCGCTGTATCGAAAGTGCAAAAAATCTTCGGTCCATAAAATATACAGCGAAACTTCAAATTCTTCTAGGCATTTAATTTATGCACAAAACTTCTACTCCTACTTTCCTCGTTTGCTGATAATAATGTCGTTACTTCGAGTGGACAAATTTTCAGTTTCTCGTATTGATATATTTATTGGTCAAATTTGAGGAGACTCTGAAAGTCAAAAGCCGAGGGGGACGAGAAAAAAAGCGAAGAAAAAGAGGCAGCTAACGATACTTCTTGACTGTACAAATATATATATATATATATATATATATATTAGCTCGGTAAATCCCCACGGCGCTTACGGGCGTAGGAAGTATTCTCAGGTGAATTTATTCAACGGGTTTTACGAAGTGATGACGCGGTGAAACATCTATAATCGCGTGGCTCGTGGCCGGTGCTTTTATCTCTCTTCTTCCTTCCCTCTCGATCTCTCTTTATTCTTATTCTGATCTATCGTTTTCTTTCTCTCTCTCTCTCTCTCTCGCTTCCTCTTTTTTTCTCTTTCTCGAAAGATCATTGTAATATAAATAGGAATTTATCGACGTCGCGCGGGCGTTAGGTTAAAAGGTTTACATTTATTAATTTTGCGCTAATCCCGTTGCGAGTGTCCCGTCGACTTGGAAACTTGAAAAAAAAGCATATTATTATATGTGTGTATACATAAATGTACTCCGGTAGAGAATGACGCGGTAATATTGGCCTGCCGCGGTTCCCAATGGCGCCTAATGAAATGAGAATTCACAAGCACCGGTAGAGACATCTTCTTTACAGTCCTCGAATGTAAGCACATTTACATTTTGATGATTCGATACTTGCGGCTAAAATCGTTTAATTAATATCGGCGAAACGATTTCGGAGAAAGGAAAAAAAAATTCGGTTCGCGCGCAATAAGCTGAGAAAAAAAGCGGCGGAGGGAACTATCCGGAGTTGAAATCTATTAAAAAGCGACAGGCTCGACACGAAAGGAAACACGTTAAAACGAAAATTGTCACGCGTTCAGAAATGTTGACTTTCGTTTTCACGGGGATATAACTGATAAGAAAACGAGCCGAGTTTCATCTCGTCTAATTAATCTTTGCTTCTCGCCCGGCGCGAATATAACCGTTCACACTTTCCGAGAGAGGGTCCTTGTAAATAATCGAATGGCTCACCAAACAGCGAGCCATTATCTTCGTGGTTATTGCCGCGTCCGGGAGTAGTCGATACATCCTCAAAAAAATCTCTCGCCCGTTCACACGCAAACGTGACGGAGATAACGTTATCGTTTTTCTCTCTCGCTTCCTCGCTCAATCTCTTTCACTCACTTTTTCTCTCGCTTCCAAGAGTTTCAAAGATTCCAGAAAGCAGGGGCAACTTTAGTGAAACTGGAATCGACGATCGAAGCTATAACAAGGCTGAGTCACAGTGACCACCTCGACAGAATCTTCTTGTGTGTGCACGGAAACTTCAACTCTCTTTCTCTCCATCATTCCCGCCGGTATTAAATCGAACTTTATTTTAAATGCTAGTCGAATTTCAAGAACCAAATGCGAGTCTCGGATTCCTATAAGTGCTATAACTCACTCATGACTCATTTATCAAGTCTTCTCTCTTAATGCGACATTTCATTCATTCATTCATTCACTCGTTCATTCATTCGTTGGAGGATTAGAAAGGTAGAGTGTGTATAAAAAAAATTTGTCACGAGTGTGTCGATTATTTTTCACGGTAAAAATGCATTTTTTTTCGGTGCTAACCCGGAGCGAAAAATCATTGGGAATTGGTTAAATCATCGAATGATTATTTTTCAGCAGGAGTGAGCGACGAAATGGGGCAATTCAGCAGGACATGCAAAGAGCGAACCGCAGAACGTATTGCGGATGAATCGCTCACGGGTATACATACGAAGAGTGCGATTCCTCCTTTGTTGTTGTCATTTTAATTTTTTTTTTGTTATATGCCTCGTGTGTGTTTGTTTTGTTTTCCCCCTAAGGCGAAATTCGCGTTGGTTTCGCAAAAAAAGTGAGAGGTATGGGTGTCTCTCGATTTTTTGCGGTCCTGCGGCTGCCCTCGGGAACACCAAAAACCGTGGCAGGCACGCAGAAAGAACGGATCCAATAAATAAAATCTTGCTCGGTGGTGTGCGAGGACGAAAGAGAGTGTTGTGCTTTTTTTTGTTTTTTCGCCACCAAGAAGTTTGTAGCGGTGGTTGCTTTTCTGTCCCGCTCGATCCTCCCGCATCGTCAAAACGTATTTGTATACGAGAGCGAGAGGAAAAAAGCGAGCCCAAGAGCGAGAGAGAAAGAGGAAAACATATCTCTACCCTTTTTTTCTACCATAGGAACGTTGAAAAGCAAGCAAGTTCAAGTGCGTGGGCGCATCGAGTGTTGGCCCGTGTCGCACGAGTCACCACTCTTGGTTGGACCCCGAGGCCTCACGCCGTCCGTCATCCTGTCCGCCCGTTCGTATATTTCGTACATCTCTTCTCTTCCTTTCCCTCTCTCTTCTTATTCACTCTGGACCATTTCTATACCTGTGATCCATACCGAGAGCTACATAGACGCACCTACGCTCCTCTTTCATCGCCAAATTCCTTTATTTCCTTTTTTTCCTCTCTTAATCGCGTTGTCTCAACTTTATTTTGCCATTGCAAAAAACATAACTGGGTTACCGATGTGGGCTTCGGACGTTTGCAATGACAATAAAACCCGAAAGGACTGTCATCCGCGCGATCCCCCAAACATATTATATGCGATTCGAAATTCTCACATTTATTCATTTCGCTCTCATTATTCACTCGCTATCCATTTTCATTTCAACCAAGATTATTCGCGTCAACAACAATAAAAATTATAAAAAATTACGAAAAATTCATTTTTGACCAATGCTCAACCGAATATTATCGAGTTCAATCCCATGAGAATTCATGTCGCCGTAGATTATCCATAATTTCCTGAATGAACCACGCACGCGCGCGCGCGCGATGTATGAAGAATAATTTTGCCTTTTATTACCCGGCGTTGAATTCACCCGATAATATATAACAAGCCATAGAGTATCGCGCGCGGGTGGTCACTCTCGAAAGCGTTAAGGAAACGATTCTTCTTCCCCCTTTAACTTCTCAACGTACGGCCGATCGTATATCGGCAGGTACAACTTCGTTTTGAACTCGTATGGAGACGTCATACATATCTCCCTCCCTCTCTATTGCACTTTTTTTTCGAGTGTGCAAAATATACGAAGCCCGAACGAGATACGGCATTACGTGTCGGATAAACTCGAGTTATACGATGTTTTAGTATGGGATGATATGACAGGGGAAGAGTTAAAGAGACGAGAAATGATGAATGGATGCGCGTTGGTCATACTTTTCTGATTAATAAATTTGACCATCGTTTCATGAGTCGAATGTAACTATGCTGGGAATTATCGGAATGTATTATTTCTGGTCCACTACTCGAATTTTCCCACACATTTATAATTCATCAGGTTTTTCAATTTTTCTTAAGGCGAATGGTGAAAGATTTAGTACAGAAGAATGATTTTTTGCTGATGGGAATTCTTCGGAAATTACTGTGTTTCCGAATAACACCGTCATAACTTTCCTCACTGTTTATTCTATCATATATGTTCTCCTCGGCATTTTCATACGCAGTTTGGTAGTCGATCCTGCTGGGATTTATTTTTTCCTTCATTTTTATAGCTCGACTTATATCCTCGTAATCCGCCGCTCACGGTTTTTCCTGTTCTTCTGCATTTCTCCTCCGACGACCTGTCTATTTTTTGTTTCATCGAGCGAGCCTTCATAAAATATTCTACGCATTCTCTCTTCCCATTTTCTTCCACTGTTTCCTAATGACTTTTTTTTCATCTCTTAAAATTTTTATCAAACACGTGCTTTGGTTTTATTCCTGCTATTCTTAGGCATTTCCATCTGTCAGCGATTGCGCCTACTTTTCCCACCACCTTTCCAGCTCCGAGCCCCGAGCTTTGATTCCTTCGAAAATGAGCTAAAAAAGAGATTTCGTCTCGTGAAAATCATTCCAAACGAATCGTCCCAGCAACCCGATTAGAGATTCCTATGCTATGCTGGCAATCAAGGTGCGGACAAAAGCCGAGGTGGGATAAAGTACGAGAATAGAGGAAAGAATGGAGGGATGCGGAGCGTACAACGTTAAGGGAGTAACCAAAAATCGTGCGAGACTGGAAAAGGAGAAAAAGGAGAGCGAGAGATGTACAGAGAGAAAGGAAGAGAGAGGCAAAGTGTCGAGTGGGTCCCGTGGACGGAAGAAGAGAGGGAGAAACGATCGAAGGGAACAGGAAAGAAGGGCGGCGGCGGCGCAGGGGGGGGGGGGGGGGAGAGTCCCAGAGGTCTGTGGGACTCACGGTGATCCAGTGATGCGAAGAGGAGGAAGGGAAGGGGCGGGAGGGGGGGGGGGATGCTGCGACAACGGGGACCACACGCACGCGCCGCCCACAGATACCGTATCACTTGGGCTACAAACTCGACGTGATCTGCATGCGCATGTCCTCCTTCATCACCGAAAAAAAAGTCTGAAAAGTTAGAGCCAGCTTGAACACAAGAGAGGAAGAGGAAGAGGGATAAGAAGAAGAAGAAGAAGAAGAAGAAGAAGAAGAAGGAGGAAGGTGCTCGCTTTAAGGAGAAGATATAATTCTCCTCTAACTTTTCTTCCCGTTCTTTTCTCGCCGCAAAATATCCTCGCTCGACTTCCACCACAGACCAGGCAATACACTCGATCTTTCTTTGCTCTTCCCTATCTTCTTCGTCTTCGCGTATTCTACTTCGTCTTCGTGGTCAACTACCCACAAGCTTTTGCTACGTTTTTCCGCCTAGGATTGATTTGTCGCGGTGCTTTTCTCCCATGCAACGCGCACGATAAAACTCAAATTATTTTTCAATGTATATAGTTATTCCACACATTTTCCCGTAGAATCGTATTAATTTTGATGAAATAACGACCTCGCGACCGATCACTTTGTCGATTTATCGTTCCGGTTAACATCGTTCCGGTCTCCCAATTGCGATAGAGAAACTATTTTTTCATTTATCAAGCATTTAATTGGTATAATTAATGAATAATCGATTAGCATTGATAATGAACAAAAAATGATGATGGAGGACTCATTTGATTTAATATGAAGATGATAATAACAATCATCATTCTCTGGAACAACTTAAATTGCGGAATCTTTGACTTTTGCATGGACATTTTGATTCTTGACGATGGCGAGTTTGACCAACGGGAGTATATTTATGGTTGTTCGAGGGTGAAAAACTGGAGAGGTATCAGTGACAAGGTTGCCCGAGGTTAACGAGCCCATCGCGGTCCCAACAGCTCAGAATATCGACGTCTTTTTTCCAATGTTTCAACAGCAAACAAATCCTCGAGGAAAGAATCGGAGGAGAAAAAAGATAGAGGGAGAATGAGAGTTAAGGTCCATTGAGCTCCCTTATCGTCGTTTTTTCTTTTCGACGATTCCCTCGTTGTGGCGTTCCGCAACTCGATAATTGCGTCTTCCTCTCTCCTCCTTTATTCGTCTGGTTGTCAGAAGATGCTGAGAATTTCGAAAATGTAACTTTAGACGATCGGAGATCTGGTCAAGGTGACGCTGCTCAGAGCCATCCGGCGGTGGAATCGTCTTTGAAACACGAGATCACCCTCTTTCTCGATCTGATTCCCCGGAGGCTACGTTTTTTTGCACTCAACACCATCGAAAATTTCTCCTCGGTAACGAGCTTCAACCAATTGATAAAAACTGGCGTTATCTTGGCGTTGAAACACTCGAAAAATCATCTTCTCGCTTTTGTCTTTCTCGATTTCATTTGCAGGGCTAATAAAACGCAGTTTTTTCCCACAACGTAAAAAATAATAATACGAAACTTTATTATACATGCGTACATTGGAGATGTACATCGTACGCGCGGTGTTGTCAACACCTCAGATCACACAACTTAAAATTCTTATTATTTGTAGTACGTGCCTTGTTTTTTTTTTTTTTATACATTCCCTTAACGGCGATTCCATAAATATACACTGCATAGGCTGCTCGCATAGAGATAATATCAATAACGGTAGTGATTTTTGATTTTCCAAAATTCAACGCTCAGCATAGTTGACGAATTTTCATTTCAATTTTATCGTAAGCTGGTCTCGCCTTTGCGAGCCATGACTATCGTAAGTTCACGTTTATATTCATTATTCATATTGACACAATATTTACAAGTTGCAACTAAGAACCGCGGCATCACCGGTAAAAAAAAAGGTTGAAACACCTTTCCCAATATCGTTATCGAGTTCGTCAGTCACGCTGGAAGGTTGGTGAGAATTTGTTGAAACGCGCGAGAGCTTACAATCGTGTGTAAGCACGCGAGAGGATGATTTTTTGTGAAGAATCACAGATAAAAATGGTGAAATTCAATAAAAAATGAAAAATAATGATAATTAGAGTGGGGATGAAAGAACGAGATAGTTTTCCAGGGAAAGAGCTAAGATGCGTCCTGAAGAAGAGCATCCCCGCTCGGTCCAGCCACCGATATTCCTGTCGATTGTCTCTGCGGGGGTGGCGAGGATGCTGCACCGAGATTGTGCGTCAGCGAGTGACGTCTGAGATCGCAATTCCTTCGAAAAACTTTACCGCAAGAGACGCAGTGATACGGCTTTATGTCGGTGTGCGTCAAGAGATGCGTTTTCAGGTTACTTCGTTGATTGAAGCTTCTCGCGCATACCGGACATTTGTGGGGCGATTCCTCCATGTGGAGTATTTTGTGAACTGCCAAAGTTCTACTCTGACAGAAACCTTTGCCGCACTCGGCACACTTGAACGGCTTTTCTTTGCTGTGAATGTACCTGCGAAAAACCAGACATTTTTTTGTTAGTTTATCATTATTTGATTCACCATTTGCATTTGCGTTCACAATCGTTGTTCCACTTTGAGTGCTTAAATTTCTTTCAATCGATTGTAGAAACAATGATATGCTGCTGTACGGGCTGTCGAGAAAATTACTTTCGTGTTGAACGATTAAGCGAGCTCCGTTGCTGCTTTCGAATCGTGAAAAAATGAAAATATTCTCACGAGGACGAATTCAATAGAGTTGAGTCCGATTGAAAAGGAAAAATCGAAATATTGACTAGAAGCTTTGATGAAAATGAAGCGATGGAACGAACCATGCACGTAGTGAAAGCTCCGAATCTCACGGGTCGCTCGATACATATAAGTCAGAAGTGTACGATACAGGCTCAAGAAATATAAATGGAAAGTCTCGTGTGCTCCGTAACGAGCCGAGAGTAAATCGATTCGACGCGGATCATAAAAAGAGGCAAGATCGTATAGTCGCGTGGAGCAAACTTTCTCGCTACGCGGGTGTTTGCGGATTCAGGATGAACATTCCTTTTTCAACTTGAAAATGCGCTGACAGGACTTCTCTGCCGCTATTTCAATCTTGCATTGGATTTTTCAAACGAACGTTTCATGCGCTGTTTTCTGAATGTATATCGAATTCTTAAATTTATTTTATTAGCACCGTTCGATAAAATCAAAAGAATGGTCGGATTTTTCCGAGAGGGTCGAATAAAGGAAAATAATAAAGGCTGTGAAAGTTCAATTGGTCAGCACTCGAGGATATTTTGGTTAAGAAAATAGTGGAATTAGGAAGAGCGAAACGAATTCGAACCTGTGATCCCGTAGATGATCTTGCCGGCGGAAAGCTTTGCCGCAAATGTCGCACGAGTAGGGCCTTTCGTCGGTGTGAGTTCTCTCGTGGATGAGCAAATTGTAGGATTTCGTGAATTGTCGGCTGCAGAATTTGCAGATGAATTGTTTTTTAGGTCGGGATGAGCGGCAGGTACGCGGAAGGTTGATGTCACTGGAAGTCGATGTGGCTTGAACGGTCGATAGGGAGGAAGAAGAGGGCGAGGAGGTGGACGAGGTGCAGGTGGCAGTGAGAGGTACGGAGGTGATATTGAGAGAAGAGGACTCATGAGAGTCGTTGATGCGTTGTAAAAGAGGATCGTGATTTCCGATGGTGGTGGTGGTGGTGGTGGTGATGGTGGTGGTGGTTGGAATCGGAGAGCAGGTGTTGGCCGAGACTGATGAATTATCTCGCAAAATGGCGGCGGCTTCCTCGTCCTCTAAGAGAGCGAGATCCTCTTCCGGATCGGTGACGAATTCGAGATGAGAGACGTCCTCGTCGTCGTCATCGTCGAGGGTGGTGGCTCGAATGGCTTCGAGGCTCAAATGGTGTTCGCTCTTCAAGGTCGTTTGTTTGTTGCCCGAAGTTGAGATGACGAGGTGGTTGGCGGAGCTCGTTGAGACGTTAGTGGACGAGCAATTGTCATTGGCCAGAGAGCCAGGACGTTGAGGAGAATTTGCGAGGTTGGGCAAATTGCCGATTTGATTGGCGGTCGAGGAGGTTACGTTCGCAGTGGCACCACTCGCGTGAAGACGATGCAGAGTCAAGTAAGTTTGAAGAGCTTGAAAATTGAGGGCCGGAGCGTCCGCATGACCGGGCGGCAAGGAAGCGACCCTGTGCAGCGCGGCTAAAAGAGCACCCTGGAGTCCGAGAGCAACGCTCTGAATCGTGAGGTTCGGCAGAACCGAGTCAATCATCGTGATCGATTCGGTGGAGGATTCAGCCTCGCGAAGACGCTCCGTATTCTCGTTCCGGTTCGAGGGATCCTCAGCTTGTGATTGTTTATCCTGCTGCATCATCCGCGAAACTTATACCCCCCTCTACTTTCGAAACACACTTTTGTTTTATTCGTCCTCGAAACACCGGCTCCTTTCGAGTTCACTGTCACCCGAATTCCCGCGCGATACACTAACGAATCGAATACGAATCCCGTACGAATGCGTTCATGAGTTTCACTTGCGAAATAGAATCAACTCGAGTCAATACTTTTCATCGTCCTTGTAGCCATTTCGAAGGATTTGTCACTGGCCACTTCGGTCCTCGATCGAAATACCGCCCTAGTTCCTTGCTGTCCCGAACCCCCCTTTTTCCTTTATTCGTTTCACACCGTTTCTACCACCGATCGACTCACTCGTTTGGCCCCAAATCCCAGATTTTCACATCTCCGCACTCCCTCAACATTTTATTTCTCTTCTTTTCTACCGCCGGTGAGATTTTTTATATTTTTTCACACGCTCTTATCCCCGTAAAGATGAAGAGAAACCCGAGCGACGAACGTTTTACGGAGTGGCAAGAAGGTGCTCGCGGTGCGAAGTCGCCTTGGAGACTGCACGAGCATCGGGCTGCTGGTCACTGCTCGTGGAGCCACCTGGTGAACGAGACGAGAGTTTTACATCGGGGCCCTAAGAGGCTTTCGGCTCTACGCCGGGCCCCTATAACTCGAGACGACCGCTCTCGCTCGCCTCTCGTACAACGACACCAGCTGGGGCCCAGGCCTCTTTTCTTGCCACTGGCTCTCATCCCGCCACTTTGTGGCCTGGCAACACACACCAAACTTTAACCAGCCACTACCGAGATCATTTTCTTTTTTACGATTCAATGACGCGCGGGGGAGTTTACCCCTCCCTCGTGTGTCCCCTCGAAGATGTACGAATTCTTTATCACTAATTTAATTCTCGCGATTACGGATCACTGTTCAATTGCCGGAGCACCGCTCAAAAAATCCCTCGGAAAATCAGCATGGTCAGCATGGATACTCTTCGTTACCACTTCAATCAATGAATTCCAACGCGAAACGATATCGAAACAAAATTTCAGAATGGCTAGTAATTTTGTAATATTTCAAAAGGTTTTGGTTTACCTCTTGAAACTTACATTGAAAAAAAAAATATATATTTAATGATCGAACGAAATTCATACGGTTGGACGAAAATCAAGCTGATTCGACGGTTCTTATGATGGATGAACCAAATCATTGGCCATTAAAAAAAAAAACATAGTTCAATCGACTATATTTTCGTCCGATTTTATCTCAGTATACAAACGATTAGCCATTCATCAAAATACCGATTGATATCTGGATGGCGAGCTGTGAGATTGCTTAAAAATAGAATCATTGAACAAATTTTCAAAGACCCAGAGTCGAATTTACGATAATTAATAGTAGTATAGTGATCCTACAAGAGTCAGGAGGTAAAGATGATGTACAGAGATTCTCCAGGACTGTTTTTGACATTGTGCGATCGAGTTCTTCCCCAAAAGAAGATGCTTGCTATCAATCGAAACTTTGAATTGATAAATATCTAAGAGGAGAAGTCTTTATAAGAATGAAAATAAAAGGCGCGCGTGCATATATTTATATGTTTAAAGATATATAAATATTTATTTCTTCATATGTGCACATAGCATAAAACAGTTATAGAAGAGCGGAGAGACGGAGCATTTGGTTTGGTCCTGACTGTGGCAAAGCCGCAACAATTTACGACGGCAATTAATGCGCGAGAGTAAACCGCTCGGTGAATCCGCAGTACACACTTAACCAATCTATATAGTACATAATGCGGTATGCACGGGTCTGGATGGTTAAGGCCCCGAAGAGTGCAAAGCTGAATGTGTACAACGTGTAGCTTGCTGGGTGAGTTTGGTACGAAGATCGCGAGAGGAAGAGAGGGAGAGAGGGAGAGAGAGAGAGAGAGAGAGAGCTAGTGAAAGAGGAGGATCGAGCGAGCGTGCGATACCGGTGAGGAGCGTGCTGAGATCGGGACGACGAGGATGGACCTCGCGAGAGAGATCGCACCAGAAGAGGCAAGAAGCAAAAAAATCGTCAAGAAAAAGGACAAAGATGAGAAACGAAGCTCACGACGAGAGAGGAAAAGAAAGAGCAGGAGAAAGAAATAAGAGAGAGAAAAACGAAGGAAGGAAGGTCTTCGAAGCAAAGTTTGCGGCGCTGAGGCGCACACGGGCAGACTAAATAATATTATAGGTGGTGTTCTCACGGTCCCGGGACGCCCGCGGGCCCAACTTGCACAGTTCTCCATCTCTCTCCTTCTCTCTCTCTCTCTCTTTCTTGCTCTTGGGGGCCTCGCGAGTTCGCCCACGCCAGGACATCGTGTGCGAACGAGCAAGTGAGACGAAGAATTCGAGGTCAGAGGTTACCTCGCGCTCGCTGACCGTCACCGCCGGGGACGGTTCCTACCCCCACTCGACGTGCCGCCTCAACTGGACCCACAACCATTCGGGGCCCCTCATTCTTTTCTCCGCACGTACAAACATACATACATACACGTGTATGGATTTTTTCTACTCATTCCCTCTTCCCCCCCTCTTCCCTTCCGCCGGTCCGATGCATCGAACACTCCGATGGCCATGTCCCTGGACAGAACGCAAAGAGGGAGTACGGCCTGCTCTTTAATCACCCCATACAGACTTTGTGATTCGGCTTGACTGACTGACTGACCGACTGCTACGAAATCCCTTTTTTTCCTTCCACGAACCTCTTTTTTATTACTTTTATTTCCCTTCCTTTCGATCTGTTTCTTCATATTGAAAAATAAAATTTTACACTGAGATTCTCCCATAATACTAACATCGTGTTTCGATTATTCTGAAATTTTGAAAACTCTTGTTTTAAATAAAGGAAGCAGAATAACTTTGTAACGATTTGATGCGTTTGATACAAGTCATGTAAATATTATTGATATTTATCATCGTTGAATTTTTTTGCTTCTAATTGACCGACGGTCAGAGACGACCACTCGAAAGAAGGGCCTTGAATCCATGCTTACGTTTATTTGCGTTTCTTATATTTACATCCGGAATCGTTTTATCTTGTTTTCTTTTGGGCACCGTAGGCACACGCTTAAAGTGGGAAACAAAAGAGAGTATTTTGATCGTGCGATCTCTCGCTGGGCATTCAATAATCCGCGATAATGTGTGATCGTTCAAGCGGCGAGCTTGACGAGAGTGTGAATTATCGTCGGTGGTGTCTCGTGCTGGTTTCTCGCAGCACGATAACGCACCCCGTTTCTCAGCTACTTCGTCAGATCTGCGTCTATCTCGTTTGCTTTTATTTCTTTCCGCTGTTCTCTCGCTCTCTCCCTCTCCCTATCCTCACCTTTTACCCTTATTCTCGGTTCGTTTTCCACACGTTTACTCTCGCTCTTTATTTGCTGCAGAGTTTGAGAGACTCCGGGGGAGGCCGAGATCTCCTGCCGCGTAGATAATTAGATCGCTACTAAGCAAGCACTCGACGCGTCTGATCAAATGCGAGCAAAGCTACTCGTCTCTTTTTTACTCCAATTTACTCGCGCCGTTGTGTGTGCGCATGTCCGCCGCATGGTGAGTGATCTTTTCACGGGTATGCTTTCAACCGTCTGATGTCATAAGTGAGACGTTATTAATTATTTCGAATGACCGATCGTGATTTTTGAACGTGTTCATTTCTTGGAATTACCGAAACAAAATTCATGAATTTGATCACTAAAAGCCTTAAACGAATCGATTCATCAGAATCAATTATTAGTATTTACAATAACGAAATACAAATGCTCGTGCCACTGACGACGAGGCTCAGAAATGAGGGAAAAAATCTCGTCATCTTGTCTCACAGTCGGTCCGTTCGATGGAATGATACAGAATTGGACATTTTGCCGAGTATATCAGCCTATTTCGATACGAATTTTCATTGAACGGTATCAAACATTCATAGAATTGGGAACTTACGCGTGTGAGGTTAGGAAGGAAGAAAAAATTTCTGTACTTTGAGTATTGGAGATGGAAACTCGATTTCTCAGTTTATTTCTCGAAGTTTCGTGCCTTCTTGAGGTAATTTTTTAATGGGTGAGAAAGTACTACCGAGAACATGCCACGTGAGTATAGAAAAAATACTAATTTTGATGAATTTCATAAAAGTGTTAATTCTTTAGGTCGACAGGAATCGGAGTGGTATCAATGTGGTCGATATACCGTGTCACATGGGATGATGAAGAGCATGAAAATTTATATTTTCTCAATAAAATGGTCTAGCCTATTGATGTGATCGAATGTTTGTCCAGATGGATCGGACGCACATGAATACTGCGAACAATCATATTTATGAATACAAATAATGAGCAAAGATGAAGGTCCAGAAAATATTTTATGTGCACTCCGAGGAATGCATTTCATTTTAACCGACAGATTACGAATTCGTATTATCATTTTATGGAAAATAGCAAATCGAATTAGTCGAAGATGTAAAAACTCAGAGACGATGCAACCTTTTGACAAAAAGTATCAGAGCAGAAACAAGGTACTTGAAATTGAGAGCGGTTCCTTCTCACTTTTCAACCTACTGTGGAATAACGTCTTTGTAAAATGGCTCAATAGTCGACTGGTCCATGCAACAGGTTTAATCTCATTTGATTTATAGTAAGTTGATTAGATAATTATAGGTAATTTTTGATATTTGATAAGTTTCATTGTGTGTTTGAAGAATTCTTGGGTCGTTTGGATTGCCTCGTCACTCTCGGTCTGTCCCTCGTACAGACATCGTCTTTAGGGCTGATTCTTTGGTGAATGCCTTTTAAGCGGTGCAGCCAGAGACGGAACAAGGCGGTGGAAGAGAGGAGAGAACAACTTTTACGTGAGTCTGGTGACTGGCCACTTTTTCCTTAGCGTATAACGCGTTAATAATAATGCCGAGTTCATTCTCCGGGTGTCACTGTTACGACATATCGTTCGACAATGAGCTTTGGAATCCTTTCTGCCCTTTCTATACTGAGAGAAAAAGAAAGAGAGAGGAAAAGAATAGTTGCGGCATTTTAACGTCAACGCCTTCGCGCGCCTCATCTTTTTTTTATTCTTCGAGTCTCTTCTTTCTTTTCATCTGGGTGCTCGTAGGGGAATTTTGAAAAAAGGAAGACCCTTAATTTTCGTTCACCCCCCGCAGATACTTGCGCCCTTTTTTTCTCTCCATTTTTTCTCGCTCCTTTTTCCTCATACACCTATATATACGGTACATATGAGCCGATTTGTTATTCACAAAGAGAGAAAGGAGCAACTCTCTCTCGCTCTCTCTCTTTCCCGTGAGATTAAGCGAGCAGTGTATTCATCGATCCGTAAATCGAATGATTTTTCACTTTGCTTCGACAAGGAATAATAGCTCGGGGAGGGAAAACGAAATATCCCTAGCCCTCGAAACTGCTTTTTCAATTTCATTCAAACGCAACGTTCGGAGAGAAATTCACTCCGCGCTCCCAACTGATATTATATAAATATACATGCGTATGTATACAAATTGAGAAAAGAAGAAAAAAATTGATAATACAAAATACGTATAGGTACGAGTTAATAATATTTTTGAATAATGGCCACGTTGAGAGATCGAACAATTATTCAAGAGCTTACGTTTCATAATACGAGAATATCTCGTGTGTGCCTTAATCGTCTAAGGATGGAAATCGTCAGCGAATAATAAAACATCCTTCCAGCTCAAGTAAGATCACAACTTTTTTCATTCGTCGTTTGGTTCCTCTTGCTTTATTTCGCTCGCGTTTTGCTTGATTTTTCTAACGAAACGACGTGGGTCAAAAGCAGCGTATCCGCGAGTGGAAAGCGAATGAGACCAAGGGCGAAATAATGGCCAGTGAGTCGAAGAACCAGCGGCGAAATTCTCAGCAGGGGGTCTCACCGGCATCTCCTTCCTCTCTTTTCTTCCACTTCTTCTTCTTCGTTTTTTTTTTCAATCTTTTCCAAGTCAGTATGCCTGTCACCGATAGTGATTTGTTGAGTGTATTTGCATTTTAGATTTCGTGGCTGCCTGATGCTTCACCGCCTTTACTCATTATACCCAGTGCTCCAGAAGTCAGTCTTCGGACTTGAAAGATCGACGGGCCCGGCGGCTCGCACTCGAAGGAGCAAACTTTTCATAGAGTATTTCGGGCGTCGCGATTCGCTTCGCCTCACTTATTGCTAGGACCAGACGTTTGCTGCTTCGAAAAACTTTTCTCTCGATAATTTCATAACTTTTTCACCCTCCGCTCCGTTAAATCGTGATTTTCGGGACAGCCTCTAGAATCCACAGATTTTATACGTCTTTTAATTTTTCCTACGGTTCCGAAAGCTTAGGGACGCGCTGTTGTTGCGCCAGGGGCGTTTCAGGCTCCGCTTATAACACAAACACTATAAGCGCGCTATACTGGAATGACATTATTCATAAACGCCATCAGCACAAACGGCATATACGAGAAGAACACACCAGCGTTTCTCACAGCCACCATTATAGCCACTCGTTTTTTAATCCCTCTCTCTCTCTCTCTCTCTCTCTCTCTCTCTCTTTCTTTGGACGTTTTTTTGCCTCTGTATCGAGAGGGCGACTTGTTTATGCACGTTTAAAGAATGATTAGGCGGCTGCTTCACCACGGGATACGTCTCACTGACCCTCGAATCTCTGCCTCCACCCTTTGCCCTCCTCCGCGATCTTCCTCCTTCCCTCGCCCCGTACATATACACGCTTGGATATACACAAATGTCTTTCTCCTTAATAACTTTCCCGATCATCAGTTTTCCCAGCATCATTAGAGAATGCCCGTTACGCGAGCCGATCACGAAATATCGACGGTATACCTACACTCGAAAACTGTTTCATTCCCAAGGTACCTGGACCCACACGTTTCTCCCCTCGTGTTTAACAGGCTACTTCTCGCGGGTAATGAAAGTTTATATTTTCCTACAATTTCTTTTCGAGGTAATTTTGGGTACGGAATTTTTATTTTTCTCCCTCGAGCGATTTCGCGTTGTCGAAGAAAGTCTCTTACACTCTCATTTTCATACTTCCAACTCCTTTCCCACCTGCCATTATTATTATCAGTATTAATTTAGGCTTTTTTGCGAGGGAGTTTGGCCGGTAGGTACTCGAGTTTTACTCCGGTGAGAGTAAAGCCCCCTTCGCTTCTGGCATTATATGTTCAAGGGGTCCGCTCGCGAGGCCAATAAAACGAGTAAAAGGTTGGGTACTTAAAAGACGAGCGTACGCATAGTGTGCGTTTGCGAAAAATATATTTCACCAAGAAAAACGCACTAATTAGTTGTGCAACTTTGCCTTATTCCCAATCATCACAATTATTTGTCTCATTTTCGAATCTTAACTCGGTTGAAAAATTTACAAAAATAAAAAATAGCCAATTGCATATGTGAAAAAAGTAACAGCGATGCGAAGCGCAGAGGGAGCGGCGAGGATGTGGGCTTGAAAATGGGAGGGATGAGATCGGCGAGCGATGGAAGGGCGGCTCTGAATCGCAGCTTATTACGATCACTATTATTTTAGTCCTGGAGCCGGGATAATCCGTCGTAGAAATATCGATAAACGGGGGGAGGTACCTGAACGCGGTAAATTCGATAATGAGATGCCGACTTCGTGATCCCCGGGTGGTTCCACGTGCTTTCGTACTGCCTCGAATACGTCGAGGAAAAAGAGGAGGAGGAAGAGGAGGAACGATCGAGTCTCCGTCTACCTTCGACCGCGAGCATGCCACAACTTTCCATCCCCTTGCCTCGGCCCTTTTTCCACTCCCCCTCACGATAATATTGAAAATTCTATATGAGCTTTTGAAAAATTGAGATATCAGGATACCGACGAGCCCAGCGCGATGAACTTGAACACTTTCAATAAAAATTCGAGCTTGAAAAAGTACAAGCGATTTGTTTGAGCTGCGGAGGGCGAAACAGCCGACACTGATTTCGAAAGGAAATAATATTATACAAAGATCCAAAACCATCGTCTTGAGAAATTGAACTATCGAAATTGGTGCTGCCTCGTATCAAAGTAAAAAATAGTCTTTTCCAGCCGAGCTCTCGATATATTTTTTTCCAATACCTGCGTGAAAGCGACTTCCATCTCGGAGTCCAGTGTTTCTAGTTCAAACAGCGGATGTTAGGGGGCGCGACAGGGTCGCTTCTTGTCGCGAGAAATCGCGGTACACAGCGAGAACGCTGCGGTGGCTCATGCGGGTCACGCTGGGTCAACCGAGTGAACCGCGAGCAACGTTGGACACCCGCTGAGAGTGTCGGGCGGTGTTCGACTCGTATCGAAAACGCCCTTAGTTCATACTCGTATACCTCGCGGGATCATTTCTTCTCCTTTTATTACTTATTCAAAAACGCACGCGTAGATTTCTCCAATTCGATCGGTGCAGCCGAATAATTTACAGTGCAAACCTCAACACGCGAGTTTGCTTATTAAGAGAAACTTTTTGTCCAACCAAAAGGCGTTTCTGTCGTCGCACAGAATATCCTTTTCTCCGAACGTCGTTTCGCACTCCACAAAGATCGTGGCCGCGGAATGATTTGACAGCTCGAGTATTTCCTCTATAGGAGAATTCGCAGATCCACCAAGTCAATCCTGCGAATACCGTCGGCATGTAATCTTATGTACATTCAAAGGGGCGAAGGGAAGCGAGGGAGGGGGCAGGGGACGAGGTGCAATATCGTCGTTGACGAAGGGACCTGAGCAACTTTGTGGAATGCGCGAGCCGTGTTGAGCTTGTGGTCGCCAGTCCGTTGGTCTTTTCTTTTGTATTATGCCCCACGAGACCGCAAGGGAAGGAACATCGTGAACGAGAGGACGTATAGCTCTGTCACCCAGGCCACGGCGATCTATTAGTTATGAATATGTTGCCCACGGCGGTACACGAACTCCTCCTTCCTCTTGCAGCCCGGAGCGGCGCAGTGGCTTCTACATCCCAAAAATATTATGTACGCGTTCTTCCTTCCTCTCTGTTTTTCTTTCGGTTCATCCAACTGGCATGTTTTTGTCCATTGGCAAACCGCGTATTCCCAGACTTTTGTCATTCTCAAACGTCACGTGCTCAAAGTATCAGGCTTCAAAAACGATCGATGGTGCTCGAGGGCTGCTCGCGTTTGAGCGATGAAACGTTGACGATTATAACTTTTTGATTCCGATAACTTTGAGCAATGGAGTTCAAGTTCGTTTGACCAAAGGAATCCAACGATTGGATGACTGTCTTGAAAAAGTCATTCGAGAGATCGCGCCTCGGGTATATACGGTACCTTCAGCTCTCGTCTTCGACGTTGTCGCCATTAACATTGCCACGTGCTCGTAACGTTTCGGAGCAAGGTCATAATATAAAAGTTCGAGATCGAAATACTGTAAAGATCAAAAGCAGCATGAAGTTTGAGAGGCGAACAAGATCAATAACGGGGACAAATGGACGATCGATCCATTTATTCATCGAGAGGACTGAAGACCTAGCTATGGACTTACGCGTAATAATGTTTGAGGTATTCGATCGAACGTGTCGAACAATATCTAGAGACGAGGCAGCGTCTCGACGCCGTCACTCGAGACTCGTCGATTTCCCCTCACTCGTGAAGTTGCAGTGGCCGCCATTTGTTGGAAATTTGTCGGATGAAAAAAATGACAGCGCCACATCATAATGTGATTTATGCGCTTCCTGTGATAACAATTTTGTTTGCTCCGACATTGGGAAAAGGGTTAAAATGCAGTTGTAAAAATTAGGGGGTGCGATTTTAGATATACGTTGATGTGTACAAAAGAGACGATTCGCACAGTTGAAAATGATAAGACCAAAAGAACGATCGGGAAGGGTTGATGGTTGTGCACCAACGAGGCAGGCAGCGCGCAGGGTTGCTGACGAGGGTAGACGACGACGACGACGACGACGCGATGAAAGAGCCAACGATGAAGAGCATTATTGCGTCGCGGTCTCTCTTGGAGTAGTCCGCCCGAAAACGAATGAGGTGTGCGGAGGTGGAATGCAAGAAATCAGAAGACATGCGGCCAAAGACGAAGTGGATGAAGAAAAAGAAGACGATGATGAAGAAGAAGAGGAGGAAGCTTCGCGAGAAGGAACGGTGGGCGCTCGGGTCGCCATTAAGCGGACCCCCTGCTGCGTGGCCCGCGGCAACCCTTCACAAAAAACTGTAATTGGAAATACTTTTCCTCCTTTTTTCCTAAAAATAATTTATGAATCTCCATCCCGGTTGAGGGCGGCTTCATGTGTATTATATACACATCCATAAACGCGTGTAAGTGTAACGTGTTTGCGTCCCTCTTTCACTCGTCCCGTGAGCAGAAGAGCCACCATCCGCCAAGGATTATATACAAAACGAAAGTAGCACACGTGGGAATAAGAGTTAACGCGAAGACAGAGAGCGAGGGAGGGTAAAGAGAGGCTCTTCTGGTTAGATTCTCTGTAACGAGCTCTCCCCCGAACCTTCTTCGTCTTCGCTTGCTTCATCTATTTCGTCGGGGAGTCAAGATTCTCCGTGGCCGAGAGCTCGCACCTTAATCGGTAAAACCATAGCCGCATCGGGGCTGTTTCTTTTCCGTTGAGAACTTGCGACGCGGTGCTCCAAACTCGCACAATTTTTCATGAAACGTTTCAGTTTCTCTTATTTTACCAAATCATCACTCTATGCCTGATGACTATTTTCAAAAATTCTCGTTCCGCACAACGCAACGCGAATGGCCCAGATTACTAAAGTCCTGTTGCGACCGTGAAATTTTTGCGGATTGATGAATCTCGCCGTGTGCGCATAATGAAAGGGCGATGAGTAGCTGGAACGAGAACGTTGCTACCTTATTTCACAGAGCACCGGCTCGCGAGAACTTGGCACGCATCATCGACCGAGTCCTGCTCGAAGATGCTGCTCATAGCGCCCTCTTCTGGTAATTACAGGATGATCTGGCCGATCTATCGATCGCTCCCCCCCGAGGAGATGTTTGTCTTGTACATATCAATCAGGGGCGGCACGTTCTCGATCGATAATCACCGTGGAGTGCATCATTCTACGGTCAATTAACTGCGCGTGCGCGCACCAAGCACGCACGTGCTTCATATCTTTGGAATATCATAAACCGAGGGAGTTTCGCTCCTGGTTCGAATCTCGCCGAGCGCATTATGCGCCGAGGTTTTGTCCAGAACCTCGCAGAAATATCCACTAAAGAAGGAAAATGTGAAACTACCCAAAAGATCCGAGATGGTAATGAAAAATTTAGCTTCCAAAAGGAGTTTGCGTGTGCAGCTCTCCTGGAAAAATTCGTTGATCGTCAATCCAGTTTATTTTATTTTATTTTATTTTTTTTGAAGAAAGCGATCAGTCATCGTCCAACTGCTTTCCGCCTGGTCAAGGAAAAATGGGGTCCGTTTCATAGCTAGCGAATAAATACGAGTATAATACAGTAGGCTGGAAGATGGTGAAGAAGAGGTGAGGAAAGCTGTTGATTGTGGTGCGGGTTTTCTGAAGAGGGTCTCGTGCCGCTCGCGGTCGTGTAATAATGTGTGGTATATATGTATAAGAAAGAAAGAAAGCCCGCTCGAGACAACAAAGCAAAAGTGGATGGATGCCCGAATGATCTAACGCGCGCGTCTGTTCTCCGCTGAGACCGATTGTCGGAATGGGCGTACGAGTCCTTCTTCCTTTCAAGATGTCACTTATTAATTCTACTATTCTTTCGGTGGCTGAGAGGGAGCCTTAAAAACGAATAGCCACGCCCGTTTGAAGAAGCACTTCTTCGCGCGTCAGTCCTTCTGGAACCTGGAATTCGTAGGTGAGGCACGATGAAACAAGACAGAAGTATGCCCGGGCCTGCGATCAACAGACGGACCGACATGCGGTAACGTACGTTATATACTGTTGAAGGGGGCGCGCGGGGAAAGGTCAAAAGATGCTGTTTAGCTACCTGAGCTCCTCCGCGTCCAGTCTCTGTGTATTATGTGCCATAGGACATTGAGAAAGGCGGAGTAGCTGCTGGCATTTTCATCTCCAGCCCTTTTCCCAACCAGTCCGTGACCCCGAAACGATTAATAATTTTTCGGGATTCAAGCGAGGAGGGGTTGGAGACAATGAGGAGCCTCGTTCCGGAGATCGTGGCGCGCCATGTTTTTTTTTGTTCCCGACCCATTCAACAATTGCATTTATTATTGGAACTCACGGTGTGTTCGATCATTGATTAAGCCAGAGGCTAAGTGGCAGCGGGCCCGATCCGCCGGGCGAGGAACATTTCAGCGTTCCTGGCATTCCAATGCGGCTGACCAATTAGCTTTCCTCGTTTGTCTGTTTTACAGAAGGCTCCGGTGCTGCTAGTCTTCCTGTAGAAATAATAAAGCACTGCACCGCATTGAGAGTACGCGAAAGAGAGTTTAATCGTTGATGTTTCTTCGGCGTGGGAGAAAGTTGACGTATTCTTCAAGAAGGCTGGGTCTGTCAATTAAAAAAAAAAAAAAAAAGTAAAAGAAAAAGAGAAAAACGTTGCTCAGAGGAGCGAGGCGCAGAAGCAAACCCGAAAGTTGCTGCCCTTTATTCTCCATTCTTACGTTTGGCCCGCTTCCAAGGTTTTCGATATCCCGCTGCGTAAAATTGTCTTTTGCCTCCGCGCGAGCTGCTGACCACAATTCGAGCGTCCACTGAACGAGAGATAGAGTGTATCAGAGAAAAAGCGAGATATATGTATACACATATATATCGGACCGTGTAATTATTCGGCTGGCCATAACTTATACGGCGCGTCCGTGAAAGTCTAGACCCGAGGAATCGATCGCGGGGAACCCGGTGATTTGCTGCTCCTGGCTGCTGTTCTCTTCCATTCCTCAACTCTCTATGATCGGCTCGCGTGTTTCTCAAGCCCTCGACGCATGAATCGATACAAGGAGGATAAAACGGCGACTCGGTACTCGGAGTTGATACAATTCAGGCTCTATTTGCGGGATCAACGTCAACGTGATTAATCGATCGAGGTTTCTTCGCCGATTCGGATGCCGATGGATCACACAGCGTCTGTCCCAGTTATCCAAGTTCGCAACAACGACGATTCATCTGCACCACCATCGCGCCCTCCTATTCTCCTCGAAATAGTTTGGTGCTTCGGAGCCTCTTCTTCTTCGTATCATACTTGTTTTGTGACGACAGCGCTGAAATGAGGAATGTCTGGCTTGTGCAGAACAAAGATAATTACAGATGCCGGAGGAATATTGCATGGTTGAGCGGATGAAAGCCTAGGCCTAGATGAGGCCATCAAGTCCCAGCGGGGATTCGCGACACCCTCGTCTCGACACAAGGTGTGCGTACGGGTCACTGCGTTGAGAAGGAAAGGAGGGAGAGAGAGACAGATTACTCATCTACATTTCACTCCGGAGGTGAATCTTTGCTGCTGACCGCTGCATATAGCCGATCTATCGGGTCTTCTTCGGCCAGGATCCGGTCATCCTTCGTGATGTTCTCTATACATAGCGAGACGAGAATCGAGATAGTATAAACTGTAAGCAGGAGCCCCTGCGGCCGACTCCTGGCGTCCTAATTCTTATGCCGTCACGCGTTTTATGATACCCACTGACATAAAGTTTGGATTCCATGCGAGCTGAGAGAGACGCATGTATATATATTATACAGAGAGAGAGAGAGAGAGAGACGGAAGAAGGGGACCCCGCAGGCAGGAGCGAAGCCTTCGCAGCGTTAATTATCGGCGGTATAAGTTTGTGCTCGATATCGACCATAATTCAGCGAGATTCAGTGCGATTCTCTCGTCTTCGTAATGCATTCAACAGGATCCACCATCTTTTGTCTTCGAATGTTCGTGTCATCAACGCGGCAGCATGACGAGCCGGAGAATATAGCCGAGCTGTTTCCAATGATATTCGGCATCGCGGTAACAGGCCGCTTCGTTAATTAATGACAATGAGGAATCATTTGGTTGGCCAAATGACAGGATGACTTTCCAAAAAAAGGCTGCCTCCTTCGAAAGATGTAACAAACGTAAAAGCGAGACGGCTTAGAAAAGGTAATGCCTCGTTCTTGCTGGGCATACAGGGCTTTTATGTACTCCTCAAGCAATCTCGAATAGCCATTCCTTCTGCTTAAGGATCGAGCGACACTGACCAGAGGGAGACACACGCGCGGCTTGTACCTTTGACAATGGAGCATCGCTACGCGGCATTGTGGGACCGGCACACGGCGGCACATTAATTGTCTCTTTGAAGCCCCGATGACCTCTAACTCTTGGACTTGGTGCTCGCTTCACCTCCCTCCTCTCTCTCTCCTTCATTCTTCTTTTTTTTTCTGTTGTACAACTCTACGGCTATATACTTGTTTCTTCGTCTTGTTCGCGTACACTTTTGTCCCTTTTATTTTTGCCTCCTTTCTTTCTCGCCCCTGGACCCTTCTTCATCTCACGAAGCCTTGATACTGTGAAATAAATGCCATAAAGGATCTGACTGTTTCGAGTCAGCAGAGTCACACGCATTCCGCTTGTAGTAATCGCCACGTGTGTTCTACCCCGGCTAGTCCTAGCAGTGTACGGACGTTGTGTAAAACTTTGTGTTCGATCGCTGCGCGTTCCACCACACAAATTGCCTCAACTTTTTTGTGCACCAAACGAATCGCGATCCTCGAAATTTCCTTGGATTTATTCGCGACTGGCTCATCGCGAGGTAATTTTGTACACGAGTATGCAGGGAGTCCGGTGTAGGAGTGGATCAATTGGTAGATTTCGTTCCACGAGATTAAAATTTCACGTCGAGTATGGATTCAACAGCTTATGAATACGGGGAGGTTGCTGAAAGGTATAATAAGTTTTCCTGCTACGTTGACCAATTTTTAGCTCCTTCCAAGCCCTTTGTAGCCAGTCCAGAATGTGTGTTGCTGATATGCGACTGGATGGCCCAGAGCCTCGAACGGCTGCAGGACTAAATGATTTTGCATTTAGACTTGAACAACGAGACGAGTCAAAGGTCTTCAACGATTTGCTCGCTCGTGTGTTCCAATAGATATGAAAGGAGCGGAGATGTCCTTTGTATGGGAATGAGTTTTCGGGGTCTATAAGCCTGGATGCCCTAGGAGTCCGCGAGTCTCGTCTCCGAAGTCTCATCCCACGCGAGCTCCCAAGTCGCATCTAATAATTGGCTTCGTTGAAAATCGTACTCCGCGACGAATCATTTCTCCTCCTCCACCTCCTCTTATTCTTTTTCTTCTTCTTCTTCTTCTTTGCTTTCTTTTTCTTTATTTTATTCCTTTTTATTTCATCCTGCATCGCTGCGAGATTCTCCGACGCCCCCGAGAAGTCCTCGACACATACAGTTGAGGGACTCTCCTGTGATTTCTCCTCCCACCCTCTTTTTTCCAGAGCGTGAGCCGCGCGAGTCGCTCTCGGTCTCAAACCCCCATCCCCCCTTTCCTCACCTTCCTCCTGCCTTTTGCTGCGGGCCCCATTCGCAAGTAGTCGGCCACGCACGCCGCCGACTTCTTTCCGCGCTCCATTCACTTGGCCACGTGGGAACTCGAGAATATTTTTACGTTTCGCCATTCATGTTGCTCCGTTTGGACTGACCAACGCGATATAACAGATTGTTTCTTGGAAATCGTTCGGGACGACCTCCGCAGTGGGAAGGAAAGAAAAGAGGCCCGGAGGAGAACTAGTAATGAGGGAGCGCGAGAGAATATAAGCGTGGATAATATTAGTCCAAGTCGCCATAAGTGGCTCCAACGTTTTGTCTCCAAGCTGTCTGTCCCGAACTGGGTTGCATAACGTTTCACGATTTTGAGCAAGCACTTATCTCGAGTGAACGAAGAATCGAGGGAATTCTTGTTTCCGCACCGTCGCGACGAGCTGTAACCCGATATCGCTCGTCGTTTCACTCCGATCATCAACAAATTTATCGCGAGCCAATCTTTATTATAACGACAGGTTTAATTAATTTATTTAAATTGCTGCAGCATATACGCAGCGAAGAAAATAAATCTCGAGGCAGATGAAGAATGAAAAATGAAAATGTGATTTCGGAACACCTTGGCTCGGGACTGCCGGGGTTAAATGAGCAAGGTTTCAGTCGCAAACAGTTAAATAAGAAAAAGTGAGATAAACCGATGAAAATAATGATTGATCGAGCAATTAAATACGACTGTGATGTACGCCGGAGTGGGAGTGGTATCGCGGAAAGTGCCGCGGCGCTTATGAAGGAAGAACTGCACCGCGTTGGGTCCCTGGTGCGAAGAGAAAAAGGAGGGTCGTGCCGGGTGGACGCGACGGGGCGCCAAGGGTGCCAACAATTGCTGGTAATGAGCCGACATTGAAACTCGACACCGACTGATACGCGTCTACCGGAGCCTGGTAATTTCTATTCGGCTTAGAAACTTTTCTCAAAATTGCATCCTCATGCGGAGATGAGTAATAATAAACAGGGGGGAGTCGGAGAGAAAGTTGGAATTCCGAAACAGCTCTGAAAACACTTGAACGAAGGTTAAATATGATGAGGAATAAAAATTAAGAGGCGCTGAGCGAGATTAAAGTATTCTTCGGTGTGCCAAAATTCAGAAAAAAATGGCCCCGATCGAATCATCGTGTGAGGTAACCCTCGGGACATTTTCTGCATACTTATATATGTATTAAAATATTTTTATATTTCATCTTTTCTTCTTTTCCGCCTGCAAAATATATCGGCAAGTCCGACGAGGGAATATATAGCATATCGGCAAGATTAATCGAGTCAAAAAGCCCCGCGCGTTGTTACAAAGTATGCCGCCCGCCGCGACACAAAACCCATGCGTTAGCGACGAACCAGAGGCGACCTCGTTGTCCTCTCCCCTGCCCCCCGCCCCTCGCGCCTCTCCCTCTTCTTCCTCTTCCCGTAACATCGCGTCCCCTCCGTTGTTTCATGTTCTAACGTTACGTGTATGTCCAGCATACACCCACGCAAACTCACCATCCTCCTCGCCCCCCTCGCCCCCCGGTTCTCGATCGACGACGCTAAAAATTCGAGGCTCGTCGATTTTGCTTTATTGCCCCGCGTACCCCTCCACTGCTCCGTTGGGAGTTATGTTATCAAGACACCAGAAATATATGCGAATGATGAAAAAAGCAATTGTGTCAAATGGTTTTGAGACCTCGCACGATCGAACATTATTCCGATCGGTGAAAAATGTTCAATTATTTCCAACTGTTCTCTTAAGCATAGGGACAAAAATCTCGTAAGAAGGAACAACTGGAAAGCAAAGATGGAGAAACTTATGCAAAATGTGGAATTAACGCCTCTAATAATTTGACATTTTTAAAGGTACTGTCAAAAAATTCAAACGTTATGGCAGCCATATTAGCACTGATTTCAGGCTTACTGCCGTTAATTCATCCCAATTAGCAATTTCATTAGTAATTCAACGATACAGCTATATGAATAAAAAATCTCCGCAATGGACGCTTCGTATATATCTATATTTAGCTAATTCCTGACGAGGCGGGACGACGACGACGACGACGACGACGACGACGACGGGATAGCTGGTAGTAGCGACAAGTCGTGTACATAATTAAGCGGCATGAAACTCATTCGCTCTCTCTCTCTCTCTCTCTTCATTTCTCGATAAGGAGTACACGTTCACAAGTTGATGCGTTAATTATCTCGTTGCACATACGAAGATCCCGTGCTCTCAAGCAACAGGAGCACAAACACACAGCTTTGTACAGCCGCTCGTGACTCCTCCGCAACTATACGGAGCTTCGAGAAAGGGGCGAGAGAGCGATAGAGAGAAATGAGAGAAAGAGAGAAAGAGACGGGAAAACGGAATCAAGAAAAAGAGAAAGAAGAAGTACGTGCTGTGGCTAATAACATTTTCGCTCGTCGTTATTAAACCACTGAGACGAAAGGGGCTTTCCATACTATAACCTACCTCTGGATCCACTTAAAGCCGAGATACGACGGAGATGGTAAGACGGAACGACGGTGAGGAAGAGAGAAAGCACGAGGAGAAAAAGAGTTTCCAAGTCCGAGTTGAATGCACAGCCACACGCTCGTTTCCTTCGAGCTTTTACGACCATGTACGATACCAGAAATTCCACCACTCGGTTCTTTTCCCTTCGCTCTCAGCTGCCCAGCAAAAGCCGTATTTTCACGTTAATCGGGATATAAGAACGGGCGGAATTTAAATATATGCTTTATACCCAGTCCATATATCCTTGGCTTTGAAAACCACAAGGGGGTCGAACAATAATATCTTTTTTCAGTTCAAAGAGAAGTTTCACATGGGCTCGCATGTATAATTGCTCGAATGATCTTGGGAACGGTGCGCTGGTGAACGGGCGAAAGCTCGTAGAACGTTTCATTCGGAATATGAAGGAATTATTACTCGGTGGCTGGCATCTTTACGAGATTTTTGTCGGAAAATTGATTTTCAAGTATTCACATTCTTTATTCGAGTATCTTGGAATTATTACAACAAGTTAATTTGACACCCACAGAATCCTTGTAATTAAAAATTCCCGAAGAAATTGATCCATCAAATTGTCAGGGTTGTGCGATGGAAAGTGTGAATTTCGTCGAAGATATACTCGCAGAGTCGAAAAGTCGAAAGGCCTCGGACCAGCAGCACACAAGACCGCAACCATAAAAATAAAGGCCGAAGAAAAAGCAGTGGAAGTAAACCGCCCTCAGGGTTCAATACACTCTGGTGCACTGGTGTTTCGGGGCCTAGGGCATTGACGGAGTATAAACTTGGGTAAAACGGTTTTTTTGGTGGATGCCTTGGGACTGGGATGGTAGCTGCGAGTCCCGGCGCCCGGGGGTCCTCCCATGAGATGATGGAAGAACTCTGAGTGACCTCGGTTAACTTGGCTCTTGTTCTGCTATGTTTATCTCTCCGAGGATTTCTTCCGGCGTTGTTTCTCTCGGTGTTTGGTGTTCCGTTTGCTCCTGGGAATGAGTGGCAGATATGGTTCACGACCGGTGCTGGGACGAACCGAATGCGCGGCCCCGAGCAGGCGCCGCTTCGCGGATCTATATAAATATATTCCCTCACATGCGCGCACCAACACTGTCGGTCTTTCAGGACTTTGGAGGACTGACGAAGAAGCTCGGTGGATGAGTGCGTGAGTATCAGCTCACAAAACTCGCCGGCGGTGCTTCTGCCCCAGCAGCAACAGTTTCACCTTTCTCGACGTGAAACCCTTAATCGTTCGCCAAAAGAAACGAAAAAAGAAACGCCCTTTGGTCCCTTCGTCCACCGCTGAGAACGCCTCGTAGCCCAATCTCTCTCTCTCTCTCTCTCTCTCTCTTTCTCCTTCGCTCCTCCGCTTTTTATCTTATTCTCCTTTTTCCTCTTGTTATACTTTTCCAGTTCAGCTAAGTACCAACCGCGCAGCGAACAACCCAGTTTGAAGCGAACAAACGACTCGTCTCAGGAGCCTCCAAGGAATTTGCTCCCGTCAAGAGATCAGCTCCGGTAACGCTCCTCTTCCGTGAAACCGAATGAGAAACCATCCAGTCACCATTATGCTGCCCTAACGACGTACGGGTTACTTTGTCTCGGGAACGAAACTTGCGCCAAGAGCCTGCAACCCTCTTGCAACGTGTAGTTTGCTGCTATACTATCCTAAAATCATAGTGGACAAGGCTTCATGTCATTTTCCAGAAGCAATTTCAGAAGGTCGGCTTTATTCTATCACGTAGCATTTGAGTTAATGAAAAAAGGCTGTTATTACCCCAAGTAAAAGTTTGTTGGACCTTATTTGGGTGATTGTGACAGTGCTGAGCGGATCAACTTTTGGTGGACCAAGTTCGTTAGTCCAGTTGCCAACCGTGAAGATTAAAATAACCCGGGAGAAATGGAGCTTCCTTGATCAATGAGCATCGTGCGAAGTCTGACGAGGTCCCAGAACTTATTTCTTCTCTCGCCGGCGGACGCGAGGCATAAAAACTTTTTTATTCGGAAGACATATCATCGCGTATTCAGATAATGTGAGCATGGCGAACCTTGGATATTCGTACGATCTATAAATAAAGGAAAAAGTACAATTGTTCAGCCGAGATGAAGAGTCAACGGCCAAGAAAGTTGGAAAGAAATGCTTCATCAGCATTGCGTTGCTTAATTGGCTGTCATCGCTGGAACTTTCCAGCTTCGTGAGTGAGTCATGAGCACCCTCTCCGTTCAAGGGTATGTGCATACATCCTAGCGGGGTCCAACAATCTCACGCCTCTCGCTCGCTGCGGATAAAATGAAAGACTTGGACGGTGAGAGCCTGAGAAAGAGAAGTAGATGAAGGCATAGAAGGCTAGGTAGAGATGGATGTAGACCAGAAACTTGAGGCCCGGTAAGCCCCTCGAGGGCTCAAAGAGTGGGCCTCGTACATCGGGTGCATCGAGTGATGAGCTGTGCAACAACTTCAAGAGAGTCTCTCTCATAGCCACTCTTATTTCTTACTGCTTATGAACTTTGTGTACAGGTTGTTTTAAAGACCGCACTCAGCTGCCAATGAAATGTTGGATTTCGACCTTTTTATTCCCTTATTCCCTTATTCTCCTTATTCCCCCTTCTGCACGGTGTGCCACGGAATGTCGGTTACTAATTAATAAATATTTCATGAAAGATCGATGAATGAGCGAGGAATTTCCACGATTGCTCAATTTATTTAGCCCGTTAATTTGAAGTTTGACTTTTGGCTGAGTCTGTATGAACGAAGCCTAAATGCACCCGAGCATCGGTTCGCGAGGTACAGAATGCGATAAGCTCACCTCGGTCTTTCTCTCACCCGCGAACAGACGCTATTGATCCCCGCTATACGCTGTAAAAGCGTTTCTCGAGAAGGGCGCGCGATCCTTCACGGGCGGGGGCGAAGCGAAGCTCGAGCTGGCCCCAGCAGCTTGCCTTGGGTATATTTATGTATCCGTAGGAGTCGCGTCCGTCGAGAGAGTCCCGGTACCGGGTAATGGGGGGTCAAAGGTCATCAGCGCCGCCAACCGCGCGCCCGAGCCTCGCTGCGGAACAAGCCGGACAAAAAGAATGATGTTGAAGAGAAAAAGATGCTGAAGGGAACACGAGGACAAAGCTGAGTTTTCGAGCTTACATCGGTCCGTTTTGTTCTCTTTATCACTGAAAATATGTGATGCGTAATTAAGGAAACTTGCGAAACATTTGCCTCGTCATCCGCAACTGAGTCAACGAATTCGGAGTCAATCGAAATCGTGCTTCGAGCGAAGAACGGTTTTCTCCAAGTTGCGATGCAGTCCAATTCACTTCGATCGCTTTACCGGCGGACAAAGAAACGGAGCCCATTTCTGCGGAGGCATGTTTTTTTTTTTTATCATTAGCAGCGAAGAGCACTGTAGCGAAGCTTTTTTTTTTTTTGGATATTCATGAAATCTTGGAAGAAGCGCAGACCGATGGAAGTCCGGAGAACAGTTTGCGACTGAACTTCCTGGCAGAAAGTGGACGTATAAAATGAAAATAACTCAATGCGAGAAGATGATCTAGAAGCAGGCAGAAGGTTGATTCGCGATGTCGCCTATATCTATACATTCCAGTGGAAGGATTCGAGGGGGGCGCACAGGAAGGTCGGGGGCGTCGGTCCGATTGGAACGACGGCGAGGGGTGGGGACGAGGAACGCGGTTTGCTGGAAGAGCGGAGAAGAACGCGGAGAGCATATCGAAAGAACGCGAAAGGGAAAAGGTTGTGTTCGGTGGTGCATCGGAGCGGCGATATGGCTCGCGAAACCGTGGGAACGCGCGTGGCCCCACGCGCCCAACTAACCCCTTCTTCCCTCCCTTCCGTCCTTCCTCTTGCTCTTTCTTCATCCTCGACCTCGTAAGAAGACCGCGGCATCAAAAGCAGCATCAGGAGCAACCGACGTAGAAGCGCGCATGCTCCCATCTCTTTCTCTCTCGCTCTGCCAAAAATGGTACGCGTTCTCAAACCTACCCACACCCACGCATTCGTCGTTTTTCTCCCCCGGCCCTCCGCTCTTTTTCCTTCACCCACGACCATTTCTCCGTCCTCTTCGATCCTCCTTACATCAGGGGTCGTCGCGTCTTTGCCGAGCGGCTGCGTTCAACCCTTTCATTACGAAAGTTTTGCCGTACGTGCAAGCGCGCCCGAACGACGAGTGATTACTGTTTTGTGCATTCTATTATTTTTTATCCTATTTTCTTTGAACTCCGTTTATTTAGGGCTCCGCACCGCGGGTTTTACGATTCGAAAGGACCGCCGCGTTGAAACGAGAGTTATACGACACGACGCTTCGTTAAAATCAGTACGTTCAGGCGAAGTCTCTTCCTATCGCTTCCTTCCTACGAAAATCAGTTCTTCGTCCAATTACACAATTTAATCACAAACTTTTGCATTCGTTCACTCGTTTTCGCCCTTCCGAGCCTCCGCGAGACTCTATATTCGTTTTCCATTACCCTCCCCCTCGCGGGTCAAAACTCGCAGGAAAATTGTTTGAACGTTATCAGGACATTAGCACCATGATATCTCCTTCCCGCGGACAACATATCTCCTAGCATGAAGTCGTTATTTCCGTTTACTAGTTACCTTAGCGTGTGCCCAGGCGTTATATACAGCAGCACATACGAGAGGGCCAACTTACCGCTTCTCGTATATAAACATATATTCGGATGGATACAGCGATGTGTACTGCTCGCATATATACATGTGTATATGCCTTGTATGATCGTGAGAGAGCCAACGATGAATTATGACGTATGGATACAAGGGAACGTCTCGTAACGGGCATCCTCTCGAGCAAAGGGCTCTTTTTTCTCCCTCGCCTTCTCTCCTTCACTCGAAGCGTACAAGAGAGTCGGAAAGAGTTAAAAAATGCATATACCGAGCCGCAAGTCCGTGCGTGTGTGTGTGCGTGTGTGTGTGCGTCCGTGTGTTGTGTATGCTGTTCAATGCTGTAAGAGCGCAGCGCGCGCTCCAACTCCCTTTTTTTCCAAGATGTAGGGGGATCCCCCGTGGCTAGCGTGCGCGTGCCTTCAGGGCATCGAGATTCTCGAGGCATTGGTCCGGTGGCGGCACAGAGGGGCAGAGGGTACACCGCGCTCAGGTAGGGCGAGAGGGAGGGTGAACCGAGAAATATACGATGTGTAGTATATATGTTGCTCGTCGCTTTTTCCTTCGCGCGCTTCTCTTCCCACCCTCCCGGACTTAACACAAGGGATTCACACGATGTCCAACAGGAGAACGCCTCGTTCTTACTTCAAATGACTATATACTGCCCTTTTAACCATCTGCCTTAATGATCGCGATATCCACCAGGGATTCCGTTGGCGCTTTTTATATTTCCCTAATTTTACCACCTTCGCATCAACTTTTCACTTTTTCATCGTTTAAAATGACTTTTTTTGGATTTTGAGAAAGACGAACGCGAAGCCCCCGAAGGGGCTGTCACTTTACTCAACGATTGCATGGCTCACGCTATATTCTGCGAGGTTTTGCATCCCACTTCGCTCCGTTTCCATCGGCTAATTAAGAAAAGCTGTTCGCGTGGAATATGGTGGTTGTTGCGCTAATGAAGTAATCTACTTTTTTGGCGTTTTAAGTTTGTTCAGTAATTGCTGGTAGTGCAAACTCATTATCGTGAAATCGTTGGCAGAAACGATTAGACGAATAATTTAGCGAGCAGTTTTGTTCGGGGAATAAGAAAGTAACGTCGATAATCGTTGCACCATTCGCCGGCGAGAATACACACCGCACGTAGTATTATTGCATCGTAACTCATCGTAGCCTCGAGACAGCAAACGTCAGTTAGTCCGGTTGTAATGGATCGTTACTTGTATCCCGCACTGGTAATAATCAATTTCAGATGAACTAAAATGGCGCGAAGAGTGTGGCTTTCGGGCAGTAAATCGCTCTGGAATTCATGTGGGAGCCTCCGATTTCTATTTTCAAGTGATTCTTCTTCTTCTTCTTCCTCTTCTTTTCATTCGTGTTTTGGCCACACGCACTTTCATATCGATTTTATGGGAAATTCATGCTCCGGAGTTCTAACCATTCTATCCTGTCCGACGGTTCGCGTCGACAACAAATTATCGATTAGTTCTCATTTGTAGGAATCATCGATTACAGAACCGTTGAACCAGCTCGAATAGGCAACTAAAACGGAAGTAATAACGCAGCAACGGGAAATACACGGTCTAAGCATCTTCACGGCCATTAGTTTTCTCGATCCCGCAACTCGAGTCGCGGTTCAGTCGTCATTTATACAATCGTGACATCCGACGTCGTTTGAGTCATTAGTTTTGTGCGCTCGCGAGAAAAATCGCGAATCTGGAACCTCCAGCTCATTTTGTTTGGTGTTTGAAAAAAATTTAATTTCTCTTTAACCGTAATATTTGGAAATTCAATGTCGTGCTCACGAAGGAAATTCTGGTAGGTACAAAGAATTCATTTTTCACTGCTTTGGATGAATTTCCTCTGTCTTGTGAAACGTTATGAGAGAAAAAAATATGAAAAGATACATTTTTTTGTCATTTTGATCGATTGGAAATTTTCAGCTCGAGAGATGATTCGAAATCTTGATTATTCGGTGTTTCGCGAGTCGTCCGCATCGTCGACAGATGGCAGCATCTGGCGGATGAGAAAAGTTCCTCGAACGTGGGAGAGCGACGCTTGAATTTGGTCGGTGATGTTTCGAAGCGAGGTTCGAACTCAACAATAGGAAAATTCGGTCCTCGACAGAGACTACCTGAAATCCTTTTGCGTGTGACGTTTTGCGACCTCACTGTTGACCCATACCGAGGGAAAACGCCGTCGGCAATACCCAAGATTACCAATCCTCGGTAACGAATATTTCTACTTTCATCCCTTAACATTCCTGCGCGCTACCCCTTGTGCAAAATTATTCTTCCGAATCGGAGGAAGGTAAAAAATTGAAAACCACTTTGCGCACACGCAAGCGTTTTCTCAACTTCTCTTTCGATCTAGGAAAATGACAAAAATGCGAGGAATTTTCTTGAAGGCTTGAAAAAAAGAAGCGGAGTTGTATTTGACCCGTGGTCTTTTTCGATCCCTATATTTGTAAATGACACAACAGCAAATTGCTAGTGACTCGAAATGACGTGAAAAGAAATCAAAGACATATACTATAAGTTGCCTTAAAATGGAAGTTTGAGTTGAAAAGGAAAGAGAATTTGAGATTCCGCGTAGGAATTCAGGTAAAAGGGATAAACATTAAAAAGTGCATTCTTAATGAAATTTTTTGAAAAGAGACCAATCATTAAATGAAAGATTGCGCGTATGGGAAAGGAGGCGCGGTGGTGGATGTTATGGGCGCCGCTGCTTCCGAGTTAACTAGGAATTAGCGGCGTTTAAAAAAGTGAGGATAACCGAGAGAAAAGGGCAAGCTTGACCGTCGCGACCGTAGAAAAAAATGTATCTTCGCAACCCTTTCTCCGTCTCTATCTTTTTATTCTCTCTGTCTGATGCTTCTAAATTTCGACATTCGGCTTTTTCAGTCGACTTTAAACTACACTACTAAATAATAGCTATTCTCAAATCGAAAAAGGCGAACTGAGACGAAAGAGAGTAGAAAATGTGTCTACAATGTGAAACACATCGGTGAACGCGGACGTTTACCTAATTGCCGGTAACAAAAAATGCCCGAGGACCGCCCTAACCACAGGCCACGAGCCCGTCGGCTATTACCAACAGTTCCACACCACTTTTTTTCTTCCTTCACCGCTAACCCATCTCCCACTTTCACCATTACAAATCCGCCTACGAATTCGCAAAACTTTACTCGACCCATTTTGCCACGACACTTTGCGAGAATCCGTGCAGCCCCGATTTCCATCCAATCACTTCGATTTTCATTCAAATTTCCCCCTTTTCTCATCCCATTTTATTCCTTAATCCTTCCCGTTTATGGGGTTTTTTTTTTAGTCAACGAGAAACAGTAAATGTTTCCACTATTTTAATAACTAACAACTGCAAATTCATTCGATGAAATAATCTCAGGATATCGCGCGCTTCATCCACAAAATACATTATTTATTTAGTGATAACGCCTCAATTTAGTTTCGTTAGTTTCGTTAGTTTCGAAAAAAAAAGAAGAAAAAAAACGAGCGATGCCAGGTAAATCATCAGGTGGTAAGAAAAGCTTTGTGTACTTTTCGATATTTATCGAGACGAACGCGCCCCATTCGTTTTCCGTGTCGTCTCGCAGTAAGTTTATTAAATTTGTTTGCCAACCTTCCTCGTAGAAAAAGTGGTGTGTACGATAAGGAACGGTTTGCCCACAAACTCGAATTTACTTTATCCTCAGTATCTTTTTGTAGCTGTATGAAAATAGATGAAAAGTAGAAATTTCTATATAAGGAAAAGTGTAATTTTTGGTAATATTCCGTCCGCGATAACGAATATGAAGAGTACCGACGAAGATTGGAATAACCGGCAGGCCGTTTTTTGGTTTTTGAATTATAGTTGGCCAAAAAAAGTATAAAGTCAAAAGAATAAAAAAGTATACAAATAAAACGGGGGTGTCCGCGAAGCAGTGGGCGTATGGGGTTTGTGCGCGGTTGGGCTGATGGGCCAGCAACTCCTGGAATTTCGACCTCCTGGCAGTTTCTGTGGGACCCAGGTCCCGAGGTCGTGGACGCCCGGTGACCCTTTAGATAAGGCCCACGCCCTAATGAGAGGGTACACACGAACGCACACGTACGCGCACACTCACATTTATATCTCTACCTTTTTTCGGCTTCTCCCTCCTTTTCGTTCTTATTTTTTTTTCTCTCTCTCGCACTCTTCTTATTTTTGCCAAGACGGAGCTCTCGCTACAATCTAAACCATGAGAAGAAGAGCCTCTCCGTCTCATTGCCCTTACACGCGCGGCAAAGGGAGAGAGTGAAAAAACGAACAGAGGAGAGAGCTTATGTCTGTGGTTAAAGTTTTAGGACGCCAATTCAATGGGACTTTCTTGCCCGGCTGAATTTTGTCCCCCGCTCCTCCCTCAGGACATTCTTTCTCGTTGCTTCCCACACAACCACCACCCGCGAACTTCCCCGCTGCCTTGGCTCCTCGTCCAAGAATTACGTTTGAAAATGTACGGTGAAAATCACAGCAACGAATTAGACGAAATTTTTCATCGGCATTTAACTTTATACTCGTGTTCCTTTTCTTTTTATTGGCTGAAGAAATCTTTGGCTAATCAACTTATGTACAGTTCGATCAACGAATAAATATCGTTTTCGTATTACCAATGAAAATTGAGAAGTTAACCGCATTCATGGATTTTCCTAACTTATTTCAATGTTACATTCCAGCTGAAAACGAGTTCCCGATGGAAAATAAGATTTTTTGGCTCTTATTAATTAACCTTCCAATACGGTGTTTTTCATTCGTGCCTGAAAAGAAAAAAAAAACGAAATAGCAATAAAAGATCAAACGAAACTGCAATATCTGAAAGAGCAGCCGAGCAATATTTTTTGTCCCTCATTGTTGTACGGGTGTGAAATGATCTTTGTCTCCCCTTGCAGCCTGAGAACCTGGGACTCAGGTCCCATTAATCCGGATTTCACACATGTCAGCCGCCTAAAGTAGCACAGGTACGCTGCTAATTCGAGACCCCTCGTCTTTCCTACTCAAAACATATCTTCCCCCCCCCCCTCCCCCCAAGCCGTCCCTCCTATTATACCGAGATTCAAAGTGATTATCGTCTTCCTTAACACCCAAAATGACTTTTGCACATTTCGCAAACCTCGGAGGGTAGCAGTTTCAAAAAGATTGTATTTTTATTCGATTTTCTTGAGTACGCTTTTTTCATTAATTCAAATTGTTAAGTGCTTTTTGTGAAAATCAATGAATAAACAAAGGCTCGAGTTTTAGAAAAAATCGTAATCGTTCAGTGCTCGGATTTTGGTTTTTTTTTTGTTAAACATCGATGAACGAAACGAAAATTCATTTCGAGGAAGCCTCAAAGTACGGTTCGACTATTGGTTTCTGGGGTGCTTTCCATTCGGTCACGTTTGATCCTTCAATGTGCACGTGGAAAAATTCTGAACGACACCCCAATAACGTATTTGAATAAAAAAACGTTGTGAAATCGCAAGGGGTCCTGAACAGTAAAAGCTGTGGTTTTACGGCACTTCATTATTCATACACGTTTCTTTTACAAATATAGTAGGAGGAAATGATACGAAAAAAAAGAAAAAGGAGTCTGACGGAGCAGGGGGGTCGCAACTTTATTGGGGCTAAAGTTGATACCTCTTTGAAGAAATGGAAGCGGCTCAATGGCGGGAATAAAGTTCAGTAAATCTGGACTAAACTCATTACGAACGAGGAGACAAAAGAGTATTCGAAAAAATATATTTTTCCACCATCTAAGAATGTGCATAGAACTCAAAATCGTCGAAACATTGCTGCATGAAATGTACGTGTGAATGGAAGTCTCGGGTGATGATCGTTTTTTTGCACCGAAAGAAACAGCGACGTCCGAAGAGCCGAACAAAAGGGAAACCATCGGTCTGCTTAACGCTCGAAATGAAGGCGTCCAAGGGACAGTCCTGTAGACACTATACTCAACAAATAAATACATATTTTCATTGTCTCCAGACTGCTCGCACGGAATTAGGAAGCGATTAGCATCGTTCTTACTTTTTTACCAATTTTTTTCTCTCCCTTTTTTACCCAGCTACAAACTCAGCCTGGGTTCTGATTATTGTAATTAAATCGTTTGGCGTCCCTCTCTCGAAAAGGGGTAGGCATAACTGCGGAACGATCCTCTGCTACCTGTGGTTCCCAGAGCGTCATAATGTTCACCGCGCCAGCTATTCGAAATTCCAATGAAAAAGAAAAAAAAATTAACAAAAAGAGCAAACGAATGGAAAAACAGTTTTGAAAAAATGAAAATTGAAGCTCGGGGCGATGAGATGTGTCTTGACATTCGTTCGAGGCGATTTATATCATTGGGTGAACAGGAATTAATAAAAAAAAATCTTCTCGCATATACCGACGTTGAGTTTTTCATTTCGATTTTGTCAAATATATTGCTTCAACGAATCAACGGTTTGTATGATTTTATTCTCGCGCAATAAGCGCCTCGTGGATTGTAGCTTCTAGCACAGTTGTAGCCACCGCACAGTTTTAATAAACCGCAAGCTCCACCCACATTTACATACGAACGAATCGGAGCCTCGAATGATCGTCCTCTCGTATAGCTCGTTTAAATGTTTAAACGTAACTGTCACTCGTCCGTACGTAGCCTCAAACGATTCTAAACAATCGTGATTATCGCACTTGGAGCCTGCACACATATTATTTCTCATTTTTCAATGCTTCTTTATTTTTTTCGCTTTCTACACGTGACCTTTAGCAGCAATGGTGACTGGATATAATATATAAAAGATTCGATTCGCGATAATGAAGATTTTTTTTTATTAAGCTATTGAATAAGGTGAACGGAATAATCCAACTCCGTTTCGAGCACAGTCGCCTCGTCACAGAGGCCATTTTCATATTAGAATGCTACTCGAAATACTATAAAAACAACGGTTACACGATTGTTAACACTTTTACGTTTCTTCAAACGTATCGAAAAGCATTTTTTTCTGCATAATATGAAATTGACATTGGAGGAAGATAGCAGCACTGAAAATAGCGATTTCGGTCACATTTAGAGTGTAAAAATGCACGGAAAATGCTCAAAGCTGTTGGAGAAACGGTAATCATTGCAGACCGTTATGGAAAAGGCTCGAAAATTAATCGATGTCGTTGGGAATAGGAGGCCAGGGTGGTTAAAAACGAGTGTGTTCATTCCTACGAGGAGGCTTTTTAAAATCTCCGTCTCCTTCTCTCTCACACACAGAGGGCCATTGTGAGCGGTAAAATTATATATTGTGTGCTAACACAATTGACCGTGTACCGGGTCAACCTGATGACCCGCCCGAACAGCGGGAAGTCGACGTCGTGCAAGCAGTGCCAACGCAGCACGAGAATTCCTATTCGTTTCTTTTGACAAAGAACAGACCTGACTCTCTTTCTGTTTTTCTCGTTCTCACTCTGCCTCCGTCTCTTACTCGTCCTCCAAACAATCGTTTTCAAAAGAAAAAAGCACTAAAGCGTTTATGCCATTGGAAAATACATGGCATCCGAAAAAAGGTTTCAAGGATTCCTAGCAAAATTATTTCTCGTTCAACTGCCAGACAAATCATCATCGTCAAAGTTATTGAAATACACAATTTTTTTATTATGGCCGTATATCATATGAATTATGAAAAAATCATAATTCTATCAGAAATGGAAAAATTTAATGTTTTTTTCGGGAGGGAAAAACATGCAAGTTTCGAATGAAAACAAAACGTTAGCTCGGTTATTACAGATATGTGTTTATTACAGCATTTTGTTCCTCTTTGAATCCCAGTCAATAATAATAATGATAATAAATCTTTCAATAATACAGGATCGACTAGGACGATATAAGTTAAGCACTTCCGTTCGTTCGAATAGCTCGCTACGATGTGTCCTCTCATAAGTATCTTTATCTTTCGTTCATTTGGTATCGTTGATTTGCACGTTTGCAATAATTGGTAACAGCTTAGGTACTGTAGACGCTACAACGATGACAACAGAGACAATTATTATTCATAAGTAAACAACGAAGAAAAAGTCTATAAAAAACGATCAAGTCCCCTCGCTATCAGAGATGCGCATCGTTCGTAACATTATAACGATGAAACAACCGTGAGATCATTCGTCGACCAATGATACCGAGTTCATTTTTCAGGAGAATAAAATGCAAGATTTTTTCGCCTTTGTCAATTGCACCGAGAAGGAACCTTTTTTTTTTTACAGTCATTCGGTTCTTTCCCCTTCGATTGATGCTCATCTCTGCGCACACTATCGCACACAACCGCTAACGCTTCAACTTACGTTACAATTCCTCATATTTTTATACATTTAATATATATATATATTTATACTAATGATATATGTACATTGATAAAACTATGGTACATTTACTAAGCTATTTACATCGATTCGGAATAAGTGGTAACGCGGGTCCTCGCGATAACGCGGAGCCCCAGCAAGGAGGCGTCTGAATAAGTCAGGAGGGAGAGAAACAAGGACGAAAGATCAGAGAGGGTTGGAAGAGAGTGAAATAACTTTTCGAGATTTATGCCGTTCTTGATATCTATGTACAACGCAAAGAGGATTGAATTTGCGCGTGGGTGGTCCAAGCAGGACATTCGAGGCGAGGTCCTCGAAGAGGGACCATATTTACAGGTCACTGGAAAAACGAGACAAGTCGCGTGGTTGAAATGGTTAAATTGGTGTGAAAACGAGGCGAGGTGAGAGAAGAAAAGAGACCGAGAGAGATTCGAGAAGAGACTCGGACGAAGAAACTTAAACATGGACGAGAGGACTGGGCTAAAACAACCAAAAAAATACAAAAGGGGAAGCGAGAAATTGAGAGGCGGGAAGAGCTCCCCCGTTCTCTTATCTGATCGGAGTATCCTTACTTTTCAAAGTTGAGATATCCGCCTGGTAAATTACGAGAAACCCTTCGAGTCCGGATATTCCAGTCTTTTCAACATATCTTTATAATCCCCCCCGCCACCCTCGACTCCTGTCAACTCTTCGATTTTTTCTTCTTTTCCCGGAGCAACGAACGGGAAAATGGCAATAACAAACTTTTGGATACCGACGCTTGTTTATATAAGTATCTTGGAAACAATATGCTTTCTTTTGTAAAATTGCTCTCTTTTGGGAAATTATGATACATTTCGTAATCTGGCTCTGCAATAGTTTTTCGTTGATACAGAAAACGATGGGGTTACGTCATGAGAACATGCTTCTCTAAGGTCTCATGATCTCTGCAATGGTAAAGCCTCGTTTCGTAACTTTGGCGGTTTTCTCATCGTTGACTACGAGCTCCGTGGATGCTTCTCGTCTCGTTACTTCCTGCGGAGAATTCGACTGTTGGCTCTCGACACTCAAGTCCTGAGGGATCTCGGTGTGCGTCAATAAATGAGTCTTGAGATTGCTCCGTTGGTTGAAACTCCTCGCGCATATCGGACACTTGTGGGGCGATTCTTCCATGTGGAGAACCTTGTGCACCGCCAAAGTACGACTCTGACAGAAACCCTTGCCGCACTCGTTACACTTGAAGGGTTTCTCCTTGCTGTGAATGTACCTAGAAACGCAGAAAACGATAGAATTAGTCGAGAAAAGGAGAATTGAGAAATAAAAACTGGGCGCCCTTTCACGAGGGTAGCGCAGTATGAAAATATTCCAAATAAATTATTCCAAAAATGACAAAAAAAGGGCTTTTTTAAAAAACCAAGATACAAGAAAAGGTAACTTACCGATGATCCCTGAGGTGATCCTGACGCCGAAAAGCTTTGCCGCAGATGTCGCAAGAGTAAGGCCGCTCGTCGGTGTGAGTTCTTTCGTGAATGAGTAGATTATAAGATTTGGTGAATTGTCGATTGCAAAATTTGCAGATGAATTGTTTCTTGGGTCTTTGTCCGGGCAACCTTCGAGTGAGGAAGGAGGATGGTGGCGGTACAGCGAGTCCAGAGTGGTTGTAAGGATGATTCCTGGGGGGTGGATGATGTTGAGAGGTTGGCGGAGCAGCCTGTTGAGGGCAGCAGCCCCTGGCAGCAAGGATCGCGGCGCTTCTTATCCAATGATCGAGGATGGCGGCGTGATAACCTCCCGAACTGGTCACGGTTGAATGTTGACTTTGAGGGGGAGGTGGATGTTGTTGCTGATGATGATGATGTTGATGATGAGTCCTGATCCACCGGGAGGTCGGTAGGCTGTTGACATGAACGTCGTATGGTTGCAAGCGCGTTCGATCGTAGGTAGAAGCCGAAGGTGGTGTGTGCGGCGGTGTCAAAAGTTCCACCTTCGATGCCATCGTCATCATTTTGCCGTCACTTGAAATATTAACAACGCTTCGAATGGAAGCTCAATCCTCGCGAATCCAACTGTCCTTTCCGATTGACTGACGGAGACACACTTAAAGTTAGTTCGGCTCACCTCGAAACACTCACTCGACACGATACCCCATGAGGGTGAGGAATAAAGTGTATTGAAAATCACAGCACACGCTTCTAAATCGCGCACCCTGCAACGAGCTTTCTCAAATAGCGAGCACGAGTAAATCCGAGAGCAAAAAAAAAAGAAAACAACTTTGGAACCGTCTCCTCGACGTTCAGAGCGATACTGAGAGCAACGAGACTCGAGCGAGAGCGGGCGAAGGCTTTTCTTACTTTTAGCCTACGCGCCTTAAAACCTGGGCTCCGAGCAGAAACGCGCCGGGGATACGAGAAACGGACGCGTACACACGCTCACGAAACTCCACATCGACGAACCATTTATTCGTAGCTCCTCCCACTCGTTCGCGAGTTTGACTCCCGGTTGGCAGCAGCCCCGACGTTGGGCGGAGCCTTCGAATCCAAGCAGCAGCTCCGTTCTCGTCTCTCGCAAATGTTTTGTCCTCACGGCTCCCTCGCTATTTTACTACCCCCTTCAAGAACCCATCCACCGCTTCGCTCCCCTCGCTTTATACCCCAGCTCTTCTCTCTCACTCATTTATCCTCCACCACAAATATACTCATCTTAACCATCCACTGCGCATCTTCTCTGCTACCCTGCTTCAACGGATATCGACCCCTACCGCGAATCGCCATTATTCTCTCGCATCGTCTCCGTATCAACTCCGCGCGATGGCGATCATCCTTCCAATTTTCTACAATCGTACCAATGTTTTATCATTTTTTCAATCATTTATCGACTGCGAAGAACAACATTTTTTTCACCGAATTCAATCTCATTTAGGGGTCGTGACCATAAAGATCGTGCTGGATTCAAATGTCTTTTTAATGCTGGCATCTTGAAAATCCGAGCATTCAACAGTTGGAGGTAAATAAGGTGAATATATTTAATATGGACGATATTTTCGATGAGTCGAACGTCATTTCGTTTATGGAGAAATTTTTTTGACTCAGTCCACTACCGTAAATTATATTAAGGAATGAAATACATATAAATAACAAGAAGGATATTGAAAGATTTAAAAAATGGTCGATCAGAAAATCCGTTATATTTCAAGTGCTTTTCGTTGAATGAAGAAAAAAATGGAAAAAAGTAAATTCGCGTCTTCTTTGCGCAGCAGGGTATGCTGCATACGAATCGAAAAGCGTGGAAGGTTGGCTTGATTGCAAAAGTTTCGGGTCGACTTCCAGTGAATCTGGATCAGCAGCTCCTCTTGCCTGCTGGAATGGAGGGCGACGCGAGGAAGGAAGGAGGTTTATAAATTTATATTTAAATATTTATATATTTAGTGCGAGTGTTAGTTCGGAGGATCCGCGAAGGTGGGAATCGTATCTGCTTTGGAGATGGAAGAACTCCGGGGAGTCGAAATCCAACCCCAGTGAGGAGCATCGGACTTGCGCCTTGCGGTAGCCAACCGAGAGATGCCACCCGCCTTCGAGCGCGAGACAACATTTCCGCGCGATGGAAAATCATTTCCGCATGGATGTTGGGCCACGACAAAGGGAACTCACGAAGCGGGTCCTCTTTTTCCAACCCTCCGTACAGCCTCGAGCTATTCGAGAGACGCAAAATTCAGATTGCTTCACCGTCAAAGGACCAGCCATGAATATATATTCATGCATCTGAATATATATTCATTTCATAATTACCCTCAAAATACAACCCAAACAATATTTTCTTCTCTCCCTAAAACTCTTTAAACCATTAATATCAAAATTTCAAAAGTATGATAATCCCGAATGATCGAATGAAGCTCATTGGTCACGAGTTTGAAATGGAATCGTCCAAAACAGTCGAAAATGTGAAAAGTCTGAATAAAAATGGCTCAGAAATATGTAGGCGATCTCAAAATCGGACTCACCGAAGTCGAATCTTTGGGGAATCACGATAAGATTTCATAAGACATCGAACTGGTCGCGTCCAACGATATTATTTCCTCGCCATTTTACTCGGCGAATTTAAACGTTCGCATGAAATTCGCGTAAAGATTTTATTGCACAGCGAATCCTTATCGTTATCACACAAGCACGAATGTTCACTAGTCTCAATATATATATATATGTATGAATACTGTTAACCGGTGGAACATAAAAAAGAGCTATTTATCGAATTTATGGCAGACTGCGCGTCACCTGCGAGAGATGGACTGGCTAAAGATAAACGCGTTGCTCATACTTCGCTCTTCTCTAGTTGACACATAAACACATCGACATCGACGTGCACACACGTCCGTATACGTTGATAGGAGGATATTGTTAGGCTTGGATCCGCCGTTGACTCAAGCACTTAGAAAAAGTGGCCTCTTCAAGATAGCCTTATTTTTCAGCACTCTACGGGCGTCCTTCTCTGTGCATTGCACCGATTTCATTAAACCTTTTCAGCGAAAAATATTGTGACGGAAAAAGTAGACTTATAACTTCAGTTTTAAAAAACTCTCATGAAATAAATGAACTTGAAGAAATACAGAAACACTGTAGCTCGCAGCTGTCTCGATGGTAGTCAACAAAGTCGCACCAAAGTTGAAATATTATAGGCCGTTACAGCTGCTTGAAAATAGCATGTTTTTTTGCTTCACTCCATTAATATCTTCGATCACGGTGTCGATGAAGAATCAACTTATTTGAATCGTCGACGTCACGTTTTTCCATGCTGTTACAGATGCTCGAAGTTTTTATGCGTATTTATTTTTTTGGGATATATTAAGTGGCATGCTTCTGGAGTTGAGAAGTCGTGGGCAGCGAGTCTTCAAAAGAGTTTGAAAGATTCGAGAACCGTTGAAAGGCGAATATGAGAGTTTGTATACAGTTATGCCGGGCCACAGTGGGGCCATGCACGGCGTGAAATAACTCTGGTACTTAATCGCCTCCTCACGAGCCTCTCTTGACTTTTCTTTCACTCTTCCTCTCCTTTTTTTTTATCTTTTTCTTTAGTAGGCAACGTAAAGCTTCTATGTTCACGGACTAATATAAACGACGTTTCACGACATTCTCGAGTACTTTTTTCTCTCGTTCGATTTTCCGTTCCAATGTCACGCGTTGCCTTGGGATGCTGCGCGCATGATTTTAGTGCAGTTTCGAATTTCTTCGGAATTTGTGAACACCGTTTGTTTATTTTTATTCAATTTACTGCTCGCTTCGTCGAGAATTCTCTCAATTATGTTTTCCCGTAGAATATGGAATAAAAGACGAATCTAATGAAATCCTCGGCGTGAAGATAGCCCACTCATGGGAATTATCGTCAGCGGGGAAATTCCTGATCCGTGAGGAGCTTAGAAAGTCGTGTATAAAGACGAATATTTGTCCTTAAAATATTGAATATTGTCTTAGTCGCTCGCTCACACGAGTCCATATATTTATACACACATCGGGAGACGCTTGTTTACGCACACATATTTGGTTCCACGAAAAACATATCGTAAGGAGAGGCTCTGTCGAGCATTGTCTCGTTTCCCGATCATTCATCTCATATTTACACGAAGGATGTAAATCGCAAATCCTGTGACTTTTTGTATGTATACGTGACTTATTTTTGTACGAAACTACGAAAATCTTGACTTTGGTGAGAAGGTGTTTTCGGATTTTCGGAAGCGCAGCAGCTAAAGTTTATACACTGACGATATAATCGCGGCCTTTGCCAAACGCGACGAATGCCGAAAGTTGAGGTGAAAGTGTCAAGTTGAATTGACGGAAAATTATGCGTCACGTTGCGGCTGGAATTGAAGATAAATTGTATTTTGTAAATATATTTAGTTTTTCGAAAGAATTTTTGAGCCACGGAACGTAAAGAACGTGAATTTGGTCGCGTCGCGAGTCACCCACGAGCGCTGCACGAGCCAGGTTAAAAAGGGATCTCTAAATTAACCCCCTCCCCCAATTCTTGCACACGAGCGTTTTTTCAAATCTTTTTATTGACCATCACAAGGCCTGAAATAAAAAAGAAACGTTTTTTCGGAGGAACGACTCCACTAGGTCTCTGGGACTTACGGATTTTTTGGCATTTTTTTATTATCCAGGTATGAAGGGTTCGTTTCTTTTTTCTCCTAAATGTATAAAGGGGAGAAAAAGTACGGGATATTGACTCGGGCCTGCGAAGGGCGTAAAAAGCTGTAAAACAAAAGTCGTCTTTTCGCACGCGTTTTTTTCGCCACGACAGCTTCAAGTTTGTGTGATTTTTAATATTTCAAAAGTTTCTCCGAATCCAATCGCGCTCTTTTTATCCTTTTTTTCCTCGCGTTCGATCGGTTTTTCAATTATACTTGAAATCCAATGTCGATGAGTTAAACATTACTCGGCAAAGTAAAAGTGCTAAATCGTACTGTGCAATCCTGCCGAAAAATCCCTTCCTTCGCTACTGCACAAGTCGTAAAAATAATAAACATAAAAGCATAAACCATTGTTTGGACGGATTTTTGGGAAGTAAAAACCCGTACAATATGGACAAACGAGACCCCCTCGTTGCCCCTCGTCCAGAGCGTTATTTCTCTCTTTCTCTCTCTTACTTCTCCTCTCTCCTGCTTACGAGACCTATACTCACAAATAATACGACGCGTCTACGTAGGTCGTAGACACATTCGGCAGATTTAACCGTGTTTAGTTTGTGCTTATACGCATATAACGGCGCGACAAGAGAGGAAAACCTATTCTGGGATTTTCTCTTAATGCCTAAGTTTTCGCAACAGATTTTTCCGCAAATTCAAACACTTTTCTATTCAAATTCCATTATTTCCTATAGTCTATTAATCTTCGAACAGGAAATTATTATGGCATTTTATCACTTTCTTCGCATAAATATTTAGGCTTTCAACGATTTTCAACCAATAATAAAATTTTATCATCTTCGAATCTGTATTCTCTACGGATTTGCAAAGGATTCACTTACATTCGCGGTTGAAACGGTCACTCAAAAATCTTCGAGTCTGCGCCCCGATCAGGGAAAACCCTGCAGCGATTGCAGAGTGGCCAAAGTATCCAACAACTTTTGGTGTTGAATATAATATTCTCATCCTCGATCACGTCGTTTCGTGATCCGCGCGACCGAACAATTTTTCATCAATTTCGTGTATTTTCATTGGAAAAATCACAAAAGACGTTTTTCATTAAGTTTTTATTGCAGTAACGTGTCCCTTAATTCTGAATGATGTTTTTCGTGTATAGAAAATTAAAAAATTAGCGTCGTTAGGGAATGAGTGTCCAAACATGATCCCCGAAAATGGAAAACCATGCAACGAGAGGAGAAAACATTTGGATCGTTCTGGAAAGAAGCAAGGAGCAATAATATTTTATAAAGGGAGATTCGAAAATGACGATGAGATTTTTTGGATCAGCTGAAACGAGAGTGTACAGTCGTGAGTTTTACCATCTTACCGCAATTTGTACAAAGCTCTCGCGTTTCCGCAAAAATGTTTTGACACGCTTGTCGTCGTGTTTCGAGGTCACCGTACCTGAATCTCCGAAAAATTGGGTCAAGATTGGAGAATTTTATTGGCGGCAATTAAGCTTTAAAACGAGTAGGAGAACGCCGCGCCTCGAAGTGTAATATTTCCGTCGCGGTAGCAAAAAGCAAAATTCGTTTTCAAAGCGCATTCCTCGATTCCTTACGAGGATCCCGATGAAAATTCTATTGAATTGGAGGCACTTCTCGAGGCGTCTACGTTGCGAAAAGTTTTATTGTACTTTCTCGAAAATACATCCATATTTGTGTAGTCGATGTGCAAAATGGGCTCGGTTCGCGTTGGCTAGCTCCCTGGCGACCTCATCCCCGTTTCCGGGCTTTTAGCGCAATTATAACCCGTTATTGCCGGAGGGACTGTCGAGGGTCCCAAACGGAAATACATAAACGTGATCCTTCCGTGACAAAAGATTCAGGTACCTTTTGTCAGCTTTCACCCCTTTCACGCAAATTTCGCTCGTCCGATTCGTGCCCTTTCGTTCGTCTCTTCTATTTGCCGCCTCGCGATCTTATGACCTGGACTTGAATAACTCTTTGAAGGTCATCGAGAAAATTTGGAAAATCGTCATTCGAGTTGAGCAACCGATTTCAGTCTTCGTTTCGTGTCTACCCTAAACATTCCACAAAATGTTTCTTCGTTTATTGACTGGTGTTACAATAGGACTAAAAATGACAGAATCGACGTAGAAATCAAACGATTTTAAAATACGATTCAAAATGCTGTTCTTCACTTACCGAATTTTCTAGTGATTGTTCATAAATAATCGCAAACCCGAGCGAATCACGTTTGTTCGCACTCTCAGGTTTCGCGTACACGCAGTAATCGAGCTTTCCATCTCAATACTCCGAAATATAATATATTTGGACGTATATGTGTTAGTTGTGCACATAAAGGATGAATAAAGGTTGGGCTTATGTCGGGAAGCGATAGCGGCGCCTTTGATGTTCTCATCGTTACGAGAGTTGTCGCATACAGCCGGCTGTGGACGAATATTTTTCTCTCTTTCCCCCTGCTCCCTCACACACACACACACACACACACACACACACTGGCCCGTTCTCCGTGGACGTTTTTTCTCTCTTTATCTTCCTTTTTCTCTCAAGCTCTTTCCTCACCTTCCAACATCGCATCGTGCGCGATATCTTGGTACGTCAACTACGACACCTCGTCATCGAGCAAACCGGCGCGCTCTGCTCTCACGCATTTACAAGTAAACCATATACGCACGGAGAACGTTTAGCCGCCGTTTCTTCGAACGTTTGACGCACGATTTCCTCACCAAAAAATCACTTCCGGTCTCGAAACGCTCCAAACGAGCAATCAAACAATCCGCTCTGACGAGATACGTACCCGGAATTTTTCACCGCACTACAAACAATGTCACTTCTTAATTATTTACCCATTAGCATCGTTAGCTCTAAGAAAAAGCCAAAAAATATACACTCAGAAATTGTGTGCTAATTTATTTTTTTTCCTCGCTGCACGGGAGAACTTCCTTTCGAGATTCTCTCGATGATCGCATTGATTATTCCTGTGAATTTGAACATTCTCATCGTTCTCATTATTTCGAATAAAAACTCTTGACAAGCTGATTCATCTTTTGTCTTGCCGTCAGGATCGCGTCACAAAACTTTTCAGTAATTAAAGTTCTCACTTTTTTTAACGTCCTAAAACTGTGAGTCGATATTTTTAAACTTGAAATGATAAGAAGAAAAACTATAATGTTGAAATTATGTTGACTGTTTCTTCGGAGACAGAAAATCACGCGAATATATCAATCGATAAGATACAAGTGGAAAAACGGAGTTTTTATCGTTTTTTTACAGGATCGTAGTTTACGGAGCAGTCGAAAACTTGTGCGGGCCCCTCGTTTGGCCACAAGGACAGAGGAACCAGGAGAGATAGGAGTCTGCTCAGTGTCAGAGTCGAAAAAACATATGTGCCCCGAAGTGTTCGATCTGTCACATCGGCCTGCTGGTCCTTCACAACGCGAAGAGAAAAAAAAAGCAATATACATGTCAGAGTATCTCGATGTGCTGCGACGTCGCGTTCGACTTGGTGGCGATTCGACAGACTCTGACTTCTCTTCATTTTGAAAAGTGCTCGACGTACGTGTTACGTTCATCGAGATAATCTCGAGTTGCAAACCACTTTTACTTTTTTACACGTTTCTGGTATGCTACTTGAGAATTCAATGCTCGACCACCTAATCTGCTTTTGTGGCTGTTGCTTGTTGCGAGATGGGCGTGCACCTTGAGACAAAAAAGTTGAAAAAAAAGAGAGAGAAAAATAATAAATTGTCTTATTGGAGGATGATCCTGTGGAATTGTTGGAACATCGGGAAGCCTGGCTCTCGGCATCTGGTGTCTCGCAGTTTGCGCCAAGTCCTCGTTGCTCGTGTCCTCGAGCATATATTTTCATCGATCGCTCGGGGTGTCGGATAATGAAATGCCAAAACAAATCGAGGAAAGAACGAGAGAAATGTCGAAGTGATGGAAGAATTGAAAGATCTCTTCGTTTGTACAATTTTTCTTAACGAAAGAATGTTTTTGGCTCGGTATTTTTATTCTTGAAACTTGACAAAATTTGACGTTGGAAGAAAACTGTGGCTTTTGGAAACTCGGTTTGAAAAATGAGAAACCTCGTTAAAATTGTCTTATCACGTTTCATTTTTGTATTTTGTGATCCGAGGAAAAAAAAACAAGAAGAACATAAAGTTGGACACGCGCAGCTCGTAAACGTCCGAGGACCGATAAATCGCGTCGACCGATGAGGGTGTTTCAAAAGGCGAAGGAGTCAGAAGTACTACGATTCCCGCGAAGCGGTTTTCTCCTTCGCTTAAACTCGAGATCTGTATACTGGCGAGATGCTTAATAGTTGAGCGGACCTCCAAGTATTCGTTAAACGAACGAGAATGAATGAGCTCCTTTCTACTGAGCGTTGCTGTAATATAAACAAAACTATCGGCTCGAGTTTCTTCGATGATCGACACAAGACATTCACAATCGATTCACGCACATATGTATACAAATTCGTGTATATTTTAAAAAGCTATTAAAATTTCAGCCGCACTTTCAGTGGCGAACTAATAAAAACCTCGTTCCCCAGGTTTCATGCGTGAAAAAACGCATTTTCAATGTCATTCAATGGATTATATCACGGTTATCAAAGTACAATTCGATCAAATTATTTCATTCCAATAATCATCTTGAATTCCCTCATATTATTGTGCATCATATTTATAGGTACTTCAATTTTATACCCGATTAAACATTCCAAATGAAAATGATCAAACAACCGATGAATTTGGTACCCTAAAATAGGGTTCGTTTGAAAATTAGCCCCGAAGAGTGTAAGACTCAATAAAAAATGGTATGAAAAGATAATCAGCCACATAAAGTACATGTGTACAAGGGCAGCGAAGCAGAAGGAAGGGAGGGAGGGAGGGAGGAGTGAGCATAATAAAAATGATTTCATTCGTATGTCTGTGGCTGTGCGGTGGGACGTCTGGAATAGGTGCCTTCCGAGAAGAGAATCTGGCTGATGGATGAGGAGAGAGAGAAAGAGAAAAAAATAGTGGTGAAAAAAATTGAGCGAAACGGGAGCCGAGGTTCTTATCGTCAGATAAGAGAAGATCTGCTTTCACGCGGTTTGGAACTCGCAGCGCACCGGCAGCATGCCGATCTTTCTTTTTATGACACGTACACCGTCGAGATAAATATCGTACACGATTCCAATGTCGGCGTGACTGTTCCAATCCTCGCACAATAATAACAATAATCTTGATAATACAACTCGCATGTGTGTATATTTATATATTTATATACATATGGATAGGAGAGGTCTATAGAATTCGTTCCCGGAAAAGAAGCTTTCCGCAAATCATCAAAGTCGGCTGAAACGACGACGTCAAGAGGCCAAAAGCGTCGCTCCGTCTCTTCTTGACATTTGCACAGACCGATAAGAAATATACTGATATAGATGTGCCCGATCTGTCGAACAGGTAAAGAAGGTAAAATAAACTTTGCCGCTGTATCCCAGCGGCGTCGGAGTTTCATTTTTTTCTTCTACCGTTGAACCATTCGACGAGAAAACGTTTTCCAAACGAATGAGATTAACGAAAGTGCTGGCTCGAAGGATAATGATTGCGGCGATTTTGACGAAAATCTTGTTCAACGACCTTTCAAATTTAACTCCTTTCCTCGATAATAAAATTGCATTTTTTACAATCAGTTCCGAATCGCATTTTGCCTTAGTCCGGCAAAGTGACAAGTGTTCCGACGAGAAGACGCAGCCGAGTTTGCAGCCAATGAAAATTCATCTCGTTGAAGCGTAAGCGTGCCTCGGAAAGCCCTTGGACATAAAATGGCTACTGCAGCCTTGAGAATCGAAGGAGGAAAATAGTCTCGAGTCAAATGATCCAAGACTGGTGTTCCTTCGTAACTTCGCATCCGCACGTATATGTCTGTAAACTCGTCCTTGGCGTAGTTCGGCACTCGACAGACTCGTTTTAATGAAAATAAGTAATCTCGCAAACAGTGAATTGTACCCTCGTAAACGGCTCGGACAAGGAGCTCGTAAATATGAAAGTTTTCAGCCGGTCTAAAATCCCCCACCTCACCTAAAGAGATCCTTACAGGAAACGTAAAAGAGCCATCGGGAATCAGCGTTCGCTCGTTACATTGCGTTTCGCGTGGCTCCCGAGCCGCCCTGCTCCGGTACTTGGCCGTTTCCCTTTCTTTATTTCACTAGCCGTAAACTGTAGCAATGTGGAAAAGAGCGGCGAGTGCCTGTAGGTAAATACAAGAAGAGGAACGCAAGAAGCAGCCGGACGAGAGGAAAAAGAAGAAGTAGGAGCGCGTGAAGAAACGGAATGGATATTGCGGCCTCCATTATGGGGGCCTATAAACACACCTCCGACGCTTGCGAGGCACGTGGCTCCAAGGACGCCGACAATCAGCCATCCTGACCTCTCTAAGCGTCTCTGGATCGCCCATTTTTCACAACTTTGCACTTTTCACCCAGCATCATTTTGCATCATATTTTTGCTTCTTTTTCGTAGCCGCAATGATGATATGACGGAAAACGGAACAACTTTCGCTTTTACTCTTCACCGAGTCCTGAAATATCGCCGCAGCATTCGTTTTGAATATTGACGTTTACGATATGCGGAAAAGCTGAAAATTAACGATCTAGAGAATTTCGCGGAGCATCGCGCGTCGCACGGCAGTTACGAGCGAACTTTGTATCACCGGAGAAAAAACACGAGGGAACGCATGAGGCGACGTCTCGTTGAAACATCCCGAAAAGTAAATGTCTCCGGTGTCCCGTCCTTGCACCGCCCCAATGTTGGCAAAGTAATTTTGAAAACCAGGCAGGGGTATATGACGGGGGCACTAAACAGATTCGTCAACGCCACGCGACCGGTTCGACCCTGAAGACGCGCGGAGCGGACAAAAACATGGACCTTGTATAACTACACGCGGATAGATACAGTCGCAGGATCGGTTGCAGTCTCGAAAATGACTTCATGAGCGAAAGAAAAACGATCGAGAGCCACGCGACCGTTTGCCCGAACCTTGAACCTCTTTCTGCCGATCAGAAGCATCTCGGGGTGTTGCGTGTGGCCCAGAATAGCTCGAGGAGCAGTGGAAGCGTAACAGCAGCTCTACCTTTATGTTAAATCTATTTGGCAGTTACCACACTCGCAGCTCCGAGCTTGTGCGACCTTGCGTTAAGCGCTGAGCGACGAAGCGCTAAAAGGCTTCGAAGTCTTCCGGAAGATCGAGAACCGGGCTTTTATTTCCAGTTTTTCGCATCAAAAGTATTTCGAAGGCTCGCATTTTTTCACTTCACTCGATTGTGAGAAGTATCGGACGGAGGAATTCGCTTTTCGAACAACGCTTTCATCGCCGAATTCCGCATCAAAATGATACGCACACAAAAATCCATTTCGTTCCTCGCTAAATGGCAGCGTATCCATCTCCGAAGGGTTTTTCAAAATCCTATGGAGCCAATCGCGGATGCTGCTATGACGCCGAAAAGGGAAGAGAAAGGATATCGACGTTGCGCGCGTAGGACGACAGATAAAAGCCAATTGAATTTAAATGACGAATATACAGGGACGAGGCAAAAAGTGGTGCGGAAGGAGGGATCGAAAGGTAAAATAGCGAGGAAACTTCCCCGACGGCAATCTGGTGGCAGCTTTGTGCACGTAATAGCTTCAGCCCACCCACCCTTTATCTCCGTGCTTTTCTCTCGTCTTTTTTTTCCGAGATCTACTCGCTGTTACCCCCCGAGGCGAAATCTCCTCCTGCCAATTTGGGACCGCGCCCCCGTGTTACATCGAGCGCATACCTCTTCGCGCATATTCCATTCTGCTATCGTAAAATATTATCTTCGCGTTTCCAGGACTCCTGCCGTCCTGCTTTGTGCGCGGTCCTGTGTGCGAAAACGTTCCCGCGCATGTTCAAAACACTTTCAGCACATCCCGATCGAGACTTATCGACCGAGCATCATATATAGAGCCACGCTTTCTCGCCCGGGATTTTCCTCAGATGTACGCGAAACAACGCCCATCCGCAATAACGCACCAGATTTACCTTTTTCATCGAGTTGATCTCGGTACATTTTCACTCGAATTTACACCCCTTAATTTTCGATCCTTCTCCGTCTATACAAATAGAATACATTTTTTTCATCAATTCGATTTTCAGTTCAATCATTTTCCTACCGAGTTTTCAATTTTCAATAAATTTTCGTCGCATTAACGTTTTTCGTGAATTTTCAAAGTTTCTCCCGTGCTACGATTCGTCTCATGAATGACGTTTCGGCAGAAAACATTCGTTTCGATACGTTTTGCTATTGGAGGCCAATATACGAGCCTTCCAAGTAGGGAGATGCGATTCTATGACCGTTTCATTTTTATTACTGATTCAATAGTTTTTTGTTAAATGTCAATTCCCGCCCTGTATATTTTTTACAATAGAGAGACGAATCTCAGATTATATAAGGACAAAACGATATTCCGTGTCCGCGATAATTTATCGAGGAGCATTTTTATAGGTGTCGACGTCGTGGAGTCAATCCAACGAGATCGAGATCGCGTACGAGCATCGTCTGAACTGGGTTGGCCATCGACATGTTCTGTAAACATCATAAACCACTCGCTACTTAATCAGGCCTGGTCTTATTAAGAGCGACGAGGGGATTCAATTAAATGTGCCGTTCCCTATCTCGACGTATATAATGCTCGAGCGTACACAGATATTTGTATATTTATACGGTTGTGTATTTATTGGAGGGCATTTAATGGTGTTTGACGTACGTTTATGTACGTTTGTGACTAGTCAGAAGCGCAGATGTGCCTCCGTGGAACAAAGCTACAATTCGATCGATCGTTATCGCGGAGTTCATCAAAAAATTTGCAGATCAAATCTCAGATTAAAGTCCGAACAAATGTATGCATATTTCTTTTGGAAAGGGGAGAGTTTATAAAGGTCATTAGAGGACTGAAAAGTCGATGTCGAAACACAGTAGGAAAGACGACTACGATCTTTCGGTGCTTTTTCACTTCGTTCGGACGCGTCGGATCGTAAAAACTCGCCTCTTCTTTCAACTCTGCAATATATAAACGAGTCGTTCGAGTAACACTGACGTCGTTGACAGCGGCGTTTTACGGGTGCGATAATAGATGCACCGAGGGTCTGGCCCAATAATCTAATAAAAATCGAGTCCTTCTAAAGTAGCTCGAACGAAAGGTACAGTCGAGAAAAACCATTTTCATGAAAATTCATGAAAAATTTATGCGCGAGAGATGAGCATATAAATGTTGCAATATTCGTCATTGAGTGTCAGCCTGCAAAAAAGTTTCAACACAAAAATCGAAGAAAAATGTCATCTCAATGACAGAAAGAACAATGTTTTTGTCCAAATTCTGGTAACTGGGTGTTTCCGACTTCTTCGAGAGACTGTACTCGTCGAGGTGATCTGAAAAAATGTAAAATGTGCCCATCAGTAGAAAATTTGAGAATTGGTGGCTCATAAAACACGGAAAAATTCAGTTCAGGTTCGACAATTTATATTTCTTTCATAAATGCGAAATAAATACAAAAACACATTCGTATACGCATAGCGAGGCTTAACACACTTCTGTATTTCTATATAGATATATAATTCGCACGGTTTCGAGGGCTGTGCTGGCTACCTGGATTTTGAAATGGAGTTAGTTATTATACCTGGTGCTGTTGAGCTCCAATAGAGCAATCACTCGGGTGCGTTGCTCCAGTACCGAGTGGACCAAATAGATGCACAATTGTCACAACGTTAAAGTGTACCGTCGAACCGAAATTATGTTCGAGGGGAAAGAAGCGATGCAGTTTTTGAGCCAAGTGAGGTAAAGACCCCGTACACGTCCTTGCTTCCTCCCTCCCTCCTTATTTCTTCCCTTCGCTTCTCAGTCTTCCGTGATTTAGGGTATGTTTACCTGAAACTAAGTACCGTGACGCGTTACCCTCCCTCGTCGAAGGGCGAGGGAGGGCGAGGGGTGCAAGAAAAACGACCAATTTCGCACGAACATAAGCCAGTCGCCCCGGGGATTCTACTCGAAACGAGGACTCGTAACTGTTTCCGTAAACAGCCTCGTGACAAAGCATCAAAACCCTCATCCGCCTTGATCTCTGCTCTCTCAGTCCCTACCTCTCCCCCGTGTTGGATCATCATCGCCTTTCCTGACGCGTGTCCCCGTCAGGGAACAGCTCCAAATCCATTTTTCAATCCTACTTCCAACGTAACGTAATTGATTTCGTAGGAATCCGAAGAATGCTACTATGCGACACACGTTTTACGGAGAACTTTCATTCCGAATTTCGAATTCTAGATTCGAGCAGTTCCTTTTCTATTACAGAGAGCCAACAACGCGTGTGCGTTGTCATTAGAAACAAAAATTGGTCACTACCGACTGAGCGGTGTCAAATGTTGCCTCGGTTACCGACTGGTTTTTCCTACCATCGGAAACTCCTTGCTGGCGGATGGTAAAAGATCTCTCGTGGTAATGGAATGTGTGATTTCTCGGCTATCCATAATCGGTTCGCATCCGCGGGAAGAAATTTACTTAACCCGCAGCAGTAAACAATTATTAGCAATTCTTCTTACTGACTTGCGATACGATGAAATTCTTTGTACTGATGAGAAAAGGACAAATACGAAGGTTTCACTCGTTGCTTTATATTGCGGTATTTGAAAGGGTCGAACAAAAATCTTTGTGCCACCGGTATTATTTTGGAAAGCACATGTGAATTTAAAAAAAATCATGGACTCGAGTGATTTATTGAAAAGTAATACGTTTTATTTTTCTTATATAAACTCTTAATCAAAATTTACAATTTTCTATTTATTCCATACAACAATCGTATAAATCTAGAAAATATATAGTGATTGGATTTTTGCAAATATATGTTTATAATAACCATTAGCGTATACCATATAATGAAATTCGAAAGAAAAAATAACAGGAAAGGGATTCAAAATCCGGCAATCTATTTTGTAAATCATCCGCAGTATATATCATCATCAGCCGGATTTGACGTAGCTTAAATATTACATTGTACATCGCATGTATTAAGACGCTTTTAGACATTTTCAAAATCACGATCGTATCAGCTGCTCCATTTTATTTCATTATTTTCCACAGTTACTTTTTTCCGTTAACGCCGTCACTCGGGCTTGAATTTCAAAGACTTGCTATACTCATTGTTAAATATCACAATGTTGACCCTGACAATACAGGTTCACCGGCAAGTTTTCAGCTAAAAATAATATTTTCGCCAATTTAACGCTCTCGAAAAAAGTGTGCATAAGCAAATTAGGATGACGGAGACTTCCATTTGTTTTCAAAAGAATCGGTCTCGGGTTCTGGATCGCTCGCCTCGCGTACACCAATTTAAGTTTGCACCTCGCTCGGAGGGTGAAAAAATTCTTTGATTCGTGAGAGAAACATTTTTCATCGTTGGCAGCTAAAATCGCATTTCAACTATTTCTACATAGTTTTGTTTGAAACCCTGACTCAAATATTTACAAAGAGAGATCAATCACTCAATTTTTTGTTCCTTCTCAAAGATCGACACTCACTCGTACACTCATTCACACGACTGACTTGTCCATTCGTTCGACACTTGACGGTTTATCTGTAATAATACTAGCGAATTGATCTCACGATAACATTAACAAGAAAAAATCTTACGCCTCGTCGCATTAATAGTTAAATACAAAATACTCTTAATTATCGTGTCTTTTAATATCACTCGAAATCGATTGTTCGCGATTGCACGTGTTGACCTTGCAGATTCTTCTTTCTTCTCCTCCGAAATTAGCACGTTCGGAAATGATTTTTTTTCTTCCTCTCGGATAAATGGCATTCACAATAATATTCAGTCAATGGAAATGAAAAAAACGTAACGTATAAAATCTCGAGTGTTCACTCAACCAGTCAGAGCTAATGCAACTTTTCGATATCGTCATCAATTAACATTTTTCTGGCTTCCATTGTCTACAAACGATACCATTCGATGTTACGATTCAAGATTTTCGTAAATTCAAGATAAATGGACGGTCCCCGCTCGGCTTCATCGACGCATGATATCAGCAATGGTGAATCCTTGTCTAGCTGGTTGTCTAACGGGCCCTCTGACCAGTGGGATTTGTTGTTGCGGTTGTGGTTGGGGAGTCGGTGGTCTCGGTACTCTGGCAGCCATTAAAACAGCTGCTTTTTCTTCGACCCTTTCTCTGGCTCTCTGCTCGCGATCCCTCTGCCGTTCCCGGTCGATTTCACGTTCGCGTTCGCGTTCTCGTTCCCTTTCGCGTTCTTGGAGTTCCAGAAGGACTCGGGACGGACCCGGTGAGCCTAATCTACGTCTGTAGGAGGAAAGTATCAAAGGCGGCGGCGGTGGCAAGGGGGCAGGTGGATTCGAGTGTCCGGCGGAAGCGCTCGTTATGGTTGACGGTTTTTGATGGACCTGCAGGAGATCCCGTCTGATCTGGAGTTGGGGCCTGGGCGGAACAGTTTGGAGATTTGCCCGGGTGGCTGCGGAGTAACTGGAAGATCCACCGGAGCCTGGATTCGACGATGATCCGGATGGGTTTGAAGAAGTTGCTCCCGGATTCGCTGAGGTACCCGATTGTGCTCCCGACGAAGAAATTCCAGATCGAGTCGCCGTTGACTCCGAGCTGGGCTCGTCCTCCGCCGGACTGCTGTCATCGTCTTGACGCAACGCCTCCTCAAGTGCCTCGGGTGGCACATCACCGACGGCGTGAGTCAGGGCGTGCCGACGAAGATCACAATTACGACGGAAAACTTTACCGCAAGAGCTACACTCATAGGGCTTGTGGTCCGTGTGGGTAAGCAAATGAGTTTTCAGGTTGCTTCGTTGATTAAAGCTCCTGGCACAGACCGGACACTTGTGGGGCGACTCCTCCATGTGGAGTATTTTGTGTACCGCTAGGGTTCGACTCTGGCAGAAACCCTTGCCGCATTCGCCGCATTTAAAGGGCTTCTCTTTGCTATGAATGTACCTGCGGGGCGAGAATAATGGATCAATTAATGTGAAACGAAGTGACGAATGGTCAACGAAGTTTGATCTACTCACCGATGATCCCGAAGATGGTCCTGTCGCCTGAAGGCTTTGCCACAAATGTCACACGAGTAAGGCCGCTCGTCCGTATGGGTACGTTCGTGTATCAGTAAATTGTAAGATTTGGTGAACTGCCTGTTGCAAAATTTACAAATGAACTGTTTCTTCGGTCGGGAGGCTCTTCCAGGTGCGCGGAGTAATCTTCTGTCGAGATGCTGATGGCCGAGTGGTCCGCCCGGTGGATACATGGCTGAACTGCCTGGAAACGGTCCCGTAAATACCGGGTAGCCCGGAGGTGGTTCCAGGAGAGGTGGAGGCGGTGGTAAGAGAAGAGCTCTGGCAGCAAGCTCTTTCCTCTTGTCAGCCATCATGGCCATTATTTCGTAACTGGAGGAAGTCTTTCTCACAGGGTTTTCCGGGTTCTCCCGAGCTTGTTCCCTTCCGCTCGACGATGAGGATGAAGTCGTTGGATTGGAACCGCTGGATTGGCCGCCTGACATGTGTCCGTGCAGCTCACCGGGATAAGGTGCCAAGTGCAATCTCGATGGGACAACGGGCACGAAGGCCGACGACTCTCGGTGATGCGGATGACCCAATCCGGCCACCAAACCATGATGATGATGGTGGTAAGCCGCCAACGCGCCCGACGAATCGAAGCTCCTTGGCGAACTCAACCCTCCTCCACCTCTGTCCGTACCGACTCCCGATCTGGAGCCAGGAACCGACGTAGACGAGCTCGATGAAGAAGACGCGGGACCCGATCGGGATGACGGGCCCAACATTTCTCGGACTCGAGCCGATTCATCGACCCCGGACACCACTGACGCTGACGACGTTACCACGAGATCAGTCGGCATCCTTGTTTACTTCCGTGATCCTAAAAAAAAAAAAAAATATTGTATCAATCCGAGTGTACTTTGTTCCTCTCTATCTTTTGATAACGATTCGATATGGAAGGGTAATATTTTCATCGGTGGTACAACGACATACGCGAGCATACCAATGACTTCAAGAAATCGCGGGTCCGCGTTACTTTAGGGAGCGACGGGTAACGAGAGTCATTGGACCAAAACGCGCTTCGAAAAGTGTAACAGGGATTAGAACCTTCGATCGCTATGGAGTGTAATCGGAGTGGTAACACGTTCGGACAACCATTTTGGATTCTATGCAGCGTGACCCGATGATTTTTAATTTGAGCTCAATTGCCCCGCGACAGATTGCATTTTCACCGTCGTAACGTTTTCCTACCCGCGAATGGAATAAATTCAGGAGTAAACCACAAAACAGCAATTTGCTGAAGGAGGCGTGATAAAGAAAACCGGAACAGGTAAGAGTTAAAAGCGCTCCCTGGCGGTGTTTCTTAGCTTACGTTGTCCGATCGCGAGACGCGTGTGTTCCACGAATATACGAACTGGTTATCGGGCAAAAGGTATACACAGGAGGAAAGAGATCGGGGGGCCTCGCGCACAATCGTAAAGAACGTAACGCGTAGAGAGAGAGAGAGAGAGAGAGAGAGCTTAGCGGAGCGCGCACACCTGCCAACATGGCTACCGCGGGGCCCTCTCTTCTCTTCGATCTTCATGCGGCAGCCATGTTGATTTCTCGAGCAAGTTGCCTATTCGCGAGACGCGTTAAATCATTATTTTCATCAATCAAACGATGATCCAGCACGATGCAAGAATCAATGAAACAATGAAAAAAAAAGAGAGAAAAAACCATTGAACCGAGGCACGAAGATTCACCTCGAGTTTTTGGCTCGTTGAAGGGCAACCTCACGAGGTTACAAAGGTGCCTCAACACATATCCAACAGAAAGGTGGTCTTGACTCGCATCATTGAAGGTAATCAAGGAGTTCCACCTCGATCCTTGACACTCTTCCCGATCCTCGCCTTTCGTTCTTCTTTCATACGCAGGTAAACGATGTTAAAAGTAGCAAACTGCAAGAATCTTGGTCACTGAGTATCACCACGAAGTCACACGGGTTGTAAGAAACGAAGCGAATCCCTGAGGGAGGATTCTGCACTAAAAAATCGATCGATCGATCGATCACCGTCGCACCGTAAATACTGTCACGACACTAGAGAACAAACCGAGGAAAACATTCACAACAAAACCTTGGTACGATAGACCAAAGTAAACGGTGAAATTCTTGCACCAAAGCCTCTTCGAACTGAGGATTTATCACGTATCAACGAGATCGGGAGAATCACGCACTAAGATCGAAGTAAGCGCGTTCTTCCACAACAAAGAAATCGCGTGACGGAAGATCATGTTGGGGATTCGTTGATTGCGTTAAATCGAACTAGGTGGGAGGAAGTTGAACGATAAAATGAATTGGCTTGCGTGCATGTGAGCGCGCGCGCGCGCGCGTGTGTGTGTGTGTGTGTGTGCGTGTGTGTACGGTGTAACGTTGTACAACGAAGAGTCCAAGTGCTGCGTCGCGAGGCAGCAAAAGCAGCAGCAGAAGCAGGTCTCGCGAGGTTGAGCGGCGGTTTACTGCGTGTCGGACGCCGTCAGGTAGGCTTCACCGGAGCCGCCTGGCTCACACCCACGCTCAAAGGAATCAGCCTCACACACGTATACGCTCTACGACACGGATACATGCCGCGAATCCATAACACAAGCTTTACTATATACAGATATCGAGGAAGAGAAAGAGAGAGAGGAGAGAGAGCCGAGGTAGCTGCACAACCGTCTCGAGAACTCTCCCAAGCTCGGAGAGAGAGAGAGCCCCTTTGGTAGCTGCTTCGGTGCTCCTGGTGCTGCTCCCGCACGCTGCTGCTGCTGCTGTTGGATGCTGTATACCCCCCCTTCCCCTTCTTAGCCTCTTTCTCCCCTCTTACGAGCACCGCAGCGCCACAAGAACGCTGTTTTCTGAGCTCTCCCTCGTTCCATCTTTCTCTTCTTCTCTCTCTCTCTCTCTCTCTCTCTCTCTCTCTCGCTTTGTTGGTCTCTCCAGCGATAAGGTATATACCAAGGCCTCGAGTGCTCGCCAACATGAGCGGAGCTAAGAACGAGGACGGAACCTATTCCGAGTTGTGAATGCAGCGGTGGGGCACCGCACGAAAAAAAAAAGAGGAAGGGGCACCCTGTTGCGGTTGCATTCGTTAGAGGTAAAGCCGAAAGCCAGCACTTCGACGGAAAAAGATGGACTCGTGAGCTGCGACAGGTTATTTCTATGAAGCAGGACGGAAAGACGCGTCGATGCGGGGGGACTAGAAAATCGGCCAGGAAAACCGGGTGTGTTTTGGACTTGGAGCGAGATAAGAAGGACGCCGAGGAAACTCAGGCTCAACAGGTAGAACCAGCAAGAAGCTCCGCAGACTCTTTGAGTTTATTGTGCAGCAACGATATACAGACTCGACAAAGGAAATGCAATGATCCAAATTTCCATAGTTTAAGCAACGTTCTCCTGCTGAATCGGACTGCTGGTGTTGCCCTGAGATTGGCTAAACTGTTTTGTCTCCCAGCACCCTCGGCGTTTGAACTTGGACCAAGTAGACTTGGCCTCAGACGAAAACAAAATTATGGAGGAGAATCCAAGCGGCATATATAGAAACGAAGAAGAAGAAGAAGATCGTCCGAGAAAGATGCTGGATCATCGGCGTTTGATGCTCGAGAGCAATGGGATAAAATACCCCGAGAATATTGAACCTGATGCGGACAAGGAAAGATTCCGGGTGAGGGACAGCGATGGAGAATGAAAGTGGCGGCGTTGTAGGAGGCGCGGGGGAGGGGCGACGAGATGGAATCCCCCAGGTATATCTCTCGGAGATAGCTATGGCGGATACGGGGGGCAAGGGGAGTGCTGTTAGAACGCAGGTTCAACGCTGGAGATTTTCTCTCTTCTTCTTTCTCAATATTTTTCTTCCTCTCCCTCGCCGCGATGCCTCTCTCTCCCTCTTTCTTCTGCGTATATGCTCCGACAGAACTCCGCGTGTGTTTATGAACGTCGGGCCACTCCGGAGAGCAACCGCCGCCGAGACAGGGCCGTATATTTGAATATGGCGCCTGTTCAAACCATCGTCAAAAGTATGGCGAAACGATCTTCCGCTATGTTCTGGTAGCTCCGACCGCCCGTCGCGATCCTCTCTCGCACTCGCATTAAGAAGAAGAAAAAAAAACACCTCGTATATACACTCGTGACCAAGAGAAAAAGAAGAAAATTTCCAAGAAACGGAGCATGCATTTTAGTTTGGGTAGAAATGTTCTTTTCCTTTCTTCTTCAAACGATCGTTTACCATCACTGTCGATCGATTTTTCATTCGGTGTATTTGAGTATCGCACCTGTTCAAACGAACGAGGGAAGGGCCTCTTTTGAAAGAAAGTGGTAACCAATGTTTATCGAACAAGTTCTCCCAGCTTTTCCAACTGAAGAGAAAATTTTGAAAAAAATTGCAACAATGCTCAATTTCATGCGTTCGTAAAATTTTTCACGTTCGATTGAATTTGGACGAATAACTGACCATCGTACGGATGCAATATCTAAGCACAGAGAAAATTCCTTCTCCGTAAGTTCGAGACTTTCGTAGTCGGCATACCCGGAGAAACAGACCGAGAGGAAGAGAAGAAACACGGTGGGGACCGAAGCACGAGGTTGTACGTTGGCCAGGACACGTCGAACGCGGGGTGCGGTCAGCCAGCCCAAGGCGTACTCGTCCGAGAAAGAGAAAGAGAGCGAAAAAGAGAAGAATAAGGGACACGAAGAAGGAGGAAGAGTCCCTGACGAAGCGAGCACGCAAGAACGCTCGCTTTCTCATGGCTTCTTCGGCGCGTATACGGTTTCCGAATTAAAAAGTCGTAAATGGCACCATTTTTTGCCTTTGATTATTTAATCGACGTCATCCTGGTGCTGAGAGTCTCTTATTTCGTCTCACGTTCTTCCATCGCTTAAAAAGAAAAGGGGCGAGAAGCGCAACGATTCGTCGACAACGTTATTGTTATTCGTAAACGCAAATTCATATTCGAATTCGATAAAGTCGCACGATCCCCTGTGAGAATATATATCTATACAAAAAAATAAAGTTTCTGCCACGAGCGTATCAAAACGTCGATGAAAATGGTCCAAACAAATGGGACGGGTTTGACACCTGTTTGACTATGCAAGATCCTTTTATATATGTTGGGCTCGACAAGAGACTCGTGACACCTGTGCTATCACAAGCACCTCTTTTCCCCTTCCTCTCCGGAACATAAGCCCTCACCATTTTTTGTGCCAAGTTCCTTTTTTCTCTCTCATCCACGTTCAGGTAGCGATGGTGTTGCACTTCAAAAGCTTCTATAATATATTCGATATAGGCAGGTGTACGAGAGTATTCCCAATGTAATGATGCTCCTGTATCGAGCTACCGAATGGCTTGCACGAAACACTTGAGAAAAATTATTCTATCCCGGAGCACATTTGGACTAAAAACCTAGAGAAAATTGTGAAAAACTTTCGTTTCCTCTTCCGAATGTTGGTCAACAAATTTTCAACATTTTACAGGATCAATCGAAGGAAATACCTGCGATAAATATATTCCACTCGATACATCGAGAAAAAACACTGTAAAATGTCCTCGAGCCTGTATTATATATGTACATGTTACACATTTATATGGAGAGAACAAACATCTCGTGTCCCCGCTAACAGGTAGATGAGATAAGAAAGGCCTCTGCAAATATATGTCCTTATATATACGTATGCAAAGAGCTGGATCTTGGCGTGGATGAGGAGTCGAGATTTTTCGAAGATTTTTGTCCGTGTACAAAGGCTCTTTTTCATTCTATGGTCCACGAAGAGTCTCCGAACAGGAGAATCACGCAGGAACGTTTCATACCGAAATTCTAACTGCAAAATTGAATAGCCATAATTATTTGTTCCTGTTCCTTGGAAGGGAGTGTTCCTTCTCTCAAAAAATATCAAATACGGATGCTGCGAAGATTGAACTTTTTCAAACTCCGAGTCGAGAACAATGTCAAATGGAGTAAAGCAGAAATCCATCGAGCCCGTTTTGGAGAGAATTTTTTTTCCAAATATCGTTAAAAGTTCAAGTTCGAAGGAGAGAAAAAAAAAGTGTCGAAGAATTCGCTCTCGTTTGGTATCTTCCCGGACGATTTGGTGTGTGCGTGGTCGATTTGAACGTCGGTGCGCCGGGACTAGAGAGACCGGGTTGCTCCGGTTGCCCCAGCGAGCACTCGCGGCCGTATCGAAGCTCGCAAACGCGCGTGGAATATCGCCAGGGCCCCGGAGACGTTTTCGTTTTGTTCACTGAACTAGTTCCGACCCCCTCTTCCCTCCCCGGGCCCGTTACCCCTCGCCGCAGCACCGGTTCTTCGAGTTACCTTCTCTCTCGACCCCCTTCCTCCCGCCTTCCCCTTACAGCGCCCCTCGCTCCGCAGCTTCCTTCTCTCGCTGCTGGTGCTACACCAGCTCGCGGAGGAACTTGGACTCGCTCTTGGATTCCCTTACAAACTCCTCGAACGTTACAGTTCAACTCGCCACAATTCCATACTCAACTCCACCACCGGAAATCAGTGCGGATCATTTTGATGCTCGAAAATCATTCGTTGTCAGTTTTACATCATTTTTTCCGTCGTTTCAAACATTTTTTTCAGATTTCAAACATCAAGTATCAATAATTCGTAACGAATTTTATCAGTCTGTAATATATTTCACCATTCCCAGAGACTTGACGGAATTTTTTCTCCATTCGTCAGTAATGGTATACATATTTCGAAATTAATAAGCATCGTTACATAGTTATCGATTTTTATTGCTCGACCATGCGTATTCCATGGGAAGACATTACACATTCATTTTAATCGGAGTAACAATAATCGTTGTCTTTCGAATAAAATGACGTGATAAAACGTAACGAATTTTCCTCGATCCTTAATATTTCGTGAGTGCAAAACTAAAGGGTTTTGTTTTCCAATGATCAATGCTAATATCGTGTACCGATTTCCCTGACTGCGGAAATAATATGCAGTGGAAGATTCTATACACGAAAATTCTTGTCATCAAACAATGATTACAAAGTGAAACCCACAAAAAGATACAAAAGCTTCCAATACAGATTTTGACCCAAACGTCGATTGAGAAGCCCAAAATAAAATCTTTTCTCAGATGTTATTCGCACCTACAAAAAGCGTAATTAATCATTTTTTTTTAATCCGCTTAGTTCTTGATTGAAGTGAAAAAGAAATCGAATTGTGCGGAAGATCTCATTGTAAGGGTTCAGGAAGGGAGTTTGAGGAGAGTACAGAAGAGAGAAGAAGAGGGAGCTCCGAGTTGGGCTATCGTGCGATATAGTGGAACGGGCTCGCGCGACGACCGCATACCGACACGACACGTAATGAGAACGTAGGGAAGCGCATCTCTCGCGTGGTCCACGATGCGGTCAGGCGAGCTGTACTGTATCGTCAATTTTCTCGACTATCACGACTCATCCCTATTGAATTTTCAGCTAAGCCTTGCCAAAACAATTTGGACGAGGATTACTTGTGCCATTCTAAATAATTGACGCTCCGAAAACCGCGTCGCTAATGTTTCCTGACAACGTAATCACGCAGACTCAATAATGACGAAATTTATCGTCCAATCGAACTTTACACGGTGTAACGAAATTTCGAAAGATGTCACCCATATGTCAATGCTGAGCGAATAATGTTGTAGATCAAAAAGTTAATTACAATAGCAATTTGAATAAGGGAAATATTCATTGTTGCGGAAGCCGTGCGAGATGAAAATGAAGAAAAAATGAATTTGTGTGTGTTTATTCAATCGACAATTATGATCGCATTCCGTCCGATCCAGCTTTTACTTACTGCATTAAATTAAACGAATTGGCGAGTCGAGTGAGACGGTTATTCAAGATACCCGCTTACGATAATGAAAATTCTTTGCCCCACGAAGGAAGAAAGCTGTTGGTTCAAACAGCCCTTCGAACGCTCAAAAAGCTTTTTGCATAATTTCCTTTAATAACACGTTCCCTGCTGGCACGACGAGACCACGATCGAACCAAGACCGCGTCATTCCATCGAAGAATGCTTCGGGCTGTTATTTTAATCGCAAAATGCTGCCTCGTTTCTTTTTTTTTCCTTTTTCTCTCTCTTTCTCATTATTGTGTCCTCTTTGCAAGCTCATATCGCTGTACAGAATCTTCCATACGATTGCGATATGTTGCTACTGGTATGAATAGTCCACTCCGCAAAAAAAACATTCCACTTTTCAATGATACTCATTGATCCATTATGCGTACTTGCTGAGGAATTCAGCATTCCTCAGAACTTTTCTCATTCCCTTCCGCGATCGAGGTTAACAGCGACCGCAAATAGTTATGGATCATACGCTTATCCAAGTTGGTAAAAGAAATATTGTAATTTAATAAAATCGATTCAACGAGAATGATCAATGAGCTTTGATTCTTCATGTTCTACGATTTATACAAATTTTCATCAATTTGACGCGTTTTTCGAAACATTTTTTTCCCTCAAACGAGCCAACTCCTTTTTTCAATTCGATAAGAATGACATTAAATTTTTGTTTTTTTTTCAAATCCCTAAATTCAGTATTCATTTTCATCTGTTTGATGCATTTATCAAATTTTGTTCTCTCGTCAAATCAGTATGTTTAATAATAATAAATGATGTAATGGAAAAATTTGAAGAATATATAGTAGATTGTCGATAAAACGAGATCTCGAAGTTCGCGTGTTTTCGGATTTTTCCAGGTCGATAAAACTGAAAAAGTATAATTTCCTCCATGACACCCAAGGTAGTACATTGACTGAAAAAAGGGATGTGGGTGGATTGCATAAGCGGCGAAATACTTGTATGGATGGAATGATCGATCGAGTGCAATATCGATGTATCCAGCTGGTAGTTTCGGTGTGAGGAAGAAGCAACAAGTTGACGATCCATCCTGGTGAAAAAAAAATTGCCTTGACGTGGGTCTAAATCGTGAGAGGTGTCCAGCTAGTAGTAAGAAGCTCCTGAACCTTCTTATATATATTTATTTATATGTGAATCCACTTAATATATATATATATATTTCGAGAAGAGTCGAGTTATAGGAGGAGAGTTTGTAGAAGGGGAGATCCAACGAGTTCGGTCACCCACTTCTCTTGGCTCGTGTCTTCGGTATAACTCGTAGCCCCCGTCGAGACCTTGAGACGTTGTTGAACAGGCAAAAGTCCAGCAACTAACGCAACGGCGTCGTTCCCGCGTTTTTATGTTTCGAATAATTTTCCTTTGATTTTTTTTATTTTCAAAATTTTTTTTTCCTCAATTTGAATCGATTTTTGGAGCTTTGAAATATCTCAAATCATGTTGACGCGGATTTCGATCGTTTTTCTTATCATTCATCTCCAATCGTTTCGCGCTTCCGGTTGGCCATCCGCCTTCAAATTGTGGTCGACGTATCACGAAAACGAATTCCAGTCAGAACAGGCCAGGGGTAAGTCCAACTCATTCTGATTCTTAATTCTTCTATTAGATTTTTAGGGTCATTTAAAAATGTTGTTTATTCTCATGGTTTGAAGGACTAATCTCATCCACAATATTTATAATAGAAGTTGCTCATTTTCTCGCGTCTAATTATAGGTCGGTGCTTAATACTGTATTAGGAAGTGCCATGCGGGCAAACCTGTACAACTACGAGATTTTCAAGTAACCTGAAAATTTAATCTCACCTCCATAAAGGATATTACATTCTCGGTTACGTATTCGTGTGCGAGTGTATCCGCACACTCGTGAAGAGGAGTGTATAGACTGCTAATTCAACATTTACCCCCAACTCGACCCTGGAATTCGAGCCGATGCAAGGGAAAATTTCTTAAATAATTAACCACTTCGAAAGATTCATCGTCGACAAGAATAACCGCACGATCGATTCGAATACTCGAGAGTAATGTCTTTTTTCTTGTTCCTTACGAAGCTCCGGTGGTTAAATGATCTCATACTTTTTTCATCGAAACTTTCGTGAAGAAAAATCAGCTGCGTTCTTGCCAAGAACATTATCGTTTGTATTCTTTATTTAGGAAAGATTTCACGGGGGCCATGATTCTACGGAAAATCACTCATAATTCACGCGGTGGTGAGAACGAGTCGATGAAATTTTTTAAGCTATGCCAATCTCTCAGGACAACAATTATATTGATATGCGAACATCGTCGTTGTATTTGTAGCTTTTTTTCCAACAATTCATTCACCCAAATGTAATTTCACGTATTCTCATTGAATTTTCGTGAAATTCTACATTTTGTCTCTTCTCGAGGAGAATAAATGAAAAGGGGGGAATAACACTTGTGAATTCGGATTTGTTCAGCAGTTCTGAACTTCTTCCCGGTCCCGGTCGAGGAGGAATGCATGAGCGAGGACAAACGTCGTCGAGGAATATGCATGAACACGTACGAGTGCCGAATTCAGCAGGGCCAATCCCACGGCCCTTGCGCTCTCGGATTCGGCGTATGCTGTATCTGTAAGTCTGAATTACACATTTTTAACACGCTGCTGAATTCGATGAGCCACCGTTTTCGAACCCGCTTCCAGAGTGCAGCGAAATCGAGCCTGGAAAACTGATTAAATTGCGTGCTTTGATCTTGAATTGTTTCATTTCTGTTAAAACCATTTTTCTTCGCACGGAAATTTCGAATTACGTGCGTCGAGGCAAATATAACTTTAACGCATATTCGTGAGGAATACACGTGAACGTATTACTTGACCGACGCGGTATACAGTTACTTGATTGCTTTGAGGTTTCGTCCACCTCACGTCCTACATATTCAAGCCAGATGAGCGCTTACCTAAACGACACTCTGTTCCCGCCAAATGATACCGTTACAAAAGAAGAATTCTTCATCTAATGGCTCTCATTTTATCCGGAATCGATGAAGAAACTGTGCAATTCTTTCCCCCTGCTCGGACGAAATTATGATCGTGGCCTCTGCGGACTCTGAAATTCCGGAGGTGTGCAGAAACTTTTTCGATGGATTGAAAGAAAAAAGGAAATTCTATTCGCGTTCTGTTTATTGACATTCGTGCGCAGAAATCCTCCCGCAATAAAATTCAGCTTGATTCGACCGCAGTATCGGGAATTCAGCCGGATTTACGCAGCGAGATTGGAAAAAGGAATTGATATTTTTTGATGGTTGAAACCTTCCGTGAAAATGTAGCTCAAGTCGTTCGGCTTTAAGCTTCACCGTAGATTGACTCTTAGCTTGGGAGTTGCCGAAGTCAAGGGTTCGAGGAAGCTCTGAATTTTTCAAACATCCACGAGAGTTTTTTTTGCCCAACGTGCAAATATTCCCAACTGTAGCCGAGCTGACTTCGGCTGAATAGATTTCTTTCCGCTTCTTTGCCCCTCTCTCGCTCGCTTTTCTCTTCTGTGATGCGGTCTTGAGAACAGAAACGAAAATGAGCTTACGCAACGCGAGAAACCGCAAACTCAATTTTTCCGTCTCCCTTGTTCGTCCCTTTCGTTCCCTTCATTTTCCCCTCGACCTCCGAACTTTCAACTTAATTATTTACCTGCTCCATCAAGTCACGACGAGCTGCGGTGGCGAGGTCCAGAATAATCTTACGTACGTCCTCAGTCCCGGCTTCCCGAATCTCGTCGATCAACCTCTGAATTGTTCAATATTCGTCAAGAGAATCGAGCCCCACGTCAGCCAACTCAGAATCGACTTCGTACACTTCAATATCGTAAGTATTCGCGCTTTTGACTCTCGTTATTAAATATTTGACAAGATGTTTCAACGAGAAGCAAGAATCGCGAAAACGTTTAACTTCTGTCAATATCAACGCTTTCCAGGGCCAACCAAATCGGAAAAACGGACTCTGCGATCAAGACCTCATGGAAGTCAAAAGCGGCGGTACGAGTATTCAAATCTGTGGATGGAACAGCGGGCAACACAGTGAGTCTCGATCCCCAATTGACTTTTTTTCATTCTCTATAGTAACAAAATTTTCGCGCTTTGAAATTTCTCGGAGCTCTTGCTCGAGAAGCTCGCCGGTAATTGAGCAATTTTTTTACATTCGCCATTTCCAGTTTACATGGACGTGGACGAGGAAGGAACGATGCTAGAATTTCGGTTGCCGAACGCGCAGCAATCGCGTATGTGGGAGATGAGAGTTGTCCAGTTGGCGTTCGAGCAGCGTGCACCTGCCGGTTGTTTGCAATATTTCGATGCACCTCGCGGTACACTCAAGACGCTAAATTATCTGCCTAACGGGAGATATCTCGCGAATCAGGATTATCTCCTGTGCGTGCGTCAGGAGAGGGGAATGTGCAGCATCTCTTACAGTCCCTGTACAGTCGATTCGTTTCGAATCGGTCCCTCGAGGTTCCCAATGAGGAATGCGAGCGCTGACCCAATGACGGGCAGCGCCACCGTCAACAATGGCGCGCCCACCAACCAAAATAATCAGAATCTCGTCGAAGGATCGGGAACCGAGGATACCACTGTGATAACCAACTTACCGACGACCAGCACACGATGCAGCGATCGAGTTCTCATACCCTGCGACTTTGAAGAATTCATCACGGTGAGTTGAGCGAAATCGAACGAAACACCTTCCGATTCGCGTGACAAGATTCATTCGTTTTTCAAGACGAAAACTTCTCGGCTAACGATATTTCTATAATGAGATAAAAAAACTTGATAATTGTTCCAACTTTTGAATGAATTTCGTCGATTATTTACTCAAGTTTTGATGAAATTGTCCTGCTCTTTTTAAATTTCATGCACATTGAATTCGACCCAACCGAACGAAACGAAATAAATTATGCATTGTAATTGAACGTGATTGAAGGAGTAATACTCGTTGATTAATCGCCCAGCAAGTACAAAAAGTTTTAAGGACTATGAGAGAGCAGCTTCGTGAAAATGAGTGAAGAATTGAAAATGGTAACTTGTTTTATTGCAACGGAATTGGATTGTTCCGCTAGCCTGGCAACGACGGTGCCGGTCTCTGCGATCTCGAGCACTGCGGGAATTCGCTCTGCGGACCGAACGAGATCGACGCCGATGGTAATTGCCGCGTGGAAACCTCGGCAACTCCTTTCCACATAAGAATTGCATTCGGAGCCGGTGACGAGAGCGGAAACGTTTCGGTCGAAGACAAAGCAGGAATGTGCCTTACTTTCGAACAACTGCCCTGCATGATTTGAGAGGATGGGATTCGCAGAAAGAAATTCAAGACGTACCGAGATTCAGTATTTTCTTTTTATTTATTCGTCAAAATTCATCATGCTGCTGGATAATGAAGACGAAATAATCATTTGGAAAAACAAAAATCATGAGAGTAAATTTCTTGTAGCTTTTTTCCACGAAAACTGAATGTTGCTCCTCCATTTTCTGAGGTTTGCTACGATAAGCCACGAATATTATTTAATTCATCGAATTTGAAGAAAAAATTCAAAAACTCCACTCTTCTAGAGGTGGTTTTTAAAATTTTGTAGTTTTACGAATTTTTGCTAGTCACACGTGTCGTGTTCCTCTTCACGTTTTATTCAGTTTCATCGTTACCAATAAACGAATGCTTAATATCAAAATACTGTAAATACTAACCGTAAGAAAAAGTTTAATGGGAAAGTTGTAAAATAATATGAGAGGAAAAGATGGAAGAGGTTTAAATAAATGAATAATCTATGAAAAAGGCGCTGTTCAAAGAGTCAAATAATTTATTTACAAACCAGCTAGTTCATCGTAAACGTAGCGCGCGATTTCGCGGTACAATAATATATAATTCGCCATCGCCATTTGTTGTTTGGTTTTTAAAATTTTATTTAAAGTAATGAATTTATTTATCTCTCGCTTCTCTCCTCGCCTTCGTCGTGAGCCTGTGTATATGTGTCGATGTATTTGTGGCCTCGTACATTTGTGTTATTCGTACATAATTGTGTGTTTCGTGTTTGTGTGTGATTTTAATTAGATATTTATAATTATTTATATTATTATTTGTGAAAATGATCGGCAACGGGACCGATTTGATAATTAATAATAATCATTATTTATGTGTCTATGTGTTCGTGTTGTTTATATATATATATATATATATATATATATATTCTTGTTATTTATATATATTTATATATCCCCACCTCGCTCGTATTAAGTCGAAATAACAACCATTTTGAGCCCTGAAACCGCCGGGAAACGGAAATATTTTCTTTCCTTCTAATCACAATTCTAGCGCGGAAAAGAAAATTTATTCACCTTATTCGAAGAAGCTCAAGAAATTTTGAATGTTAGAATAGCAGCTTTCGGGCTTGGAGATAATAAATTTCGTTGACGAGGGAAAAAACGAGGGAAAAACGGAGCATTCTGCTCCGACGTATTGATCGAATTCAAATCTCCTCTGCGCGCGCTTTCAAATTATTATTTTTACACAATCGAGTTTGAATTCAATCGAAGAAACGCAAGGAAAAATCGTTCCTCTTGTGGATATCGCTACTCTACTTTGTGCTCTTTTTCCTTCTCCTTCTCCTAACAATGCGATGAACTCAAACCGCTCCGTAATTTCATTGAAAAATAAATTTATCCTCTCGCATTATTTTATAATTTAAGTGTTTTTTTTTTTTTTTTTTTTTTTATACATTCTCACGCCACCGAATTTGGCAAATTTTTGCTTATCTCATCGATTCGATTTCGGCGAATTTCAAAGTGCTCTCACAGCCACAAAAATTGAAACGATAAAATTGAACGATCGAATGTTAAACTTTACAAATTTCGACGCGGTTCTCCCTCGAATTTTAAGGCCGGAAAAAAAAACCAATCAAGCGTTTCACGTACTAAATCTTTTTTTTCTCCTCTACCATTTATCAAGACAAGACTAAGCTCCCTTTTACGATAATTACATTTTTTCAATGTAGCCCCGGGCATGTTCAAAGTTGTGCAGAATTTCATTGAAGCAAATCGCAATTGAACGACAAACGAGAAGAGTTTTCATTGATTCAATCAAAAATCGATCGTAATATAAGGATAATGCTTATGAGAAAAAATTCAAATGGTGATTCGTTATTATTTATATTTTCATTAATATTACTCGTATTATTATTATTCATATTATTAGTGGTATTATTATTTTCGTAAAATTTTTCGCACGTTTGCCAGTCACGCGTGATCAGCTCATCGAATTAAGTGAGTCAGCGATGAGTCAACTATCACAATTAATTGCTCATCATTCAAACGAATTGAGAGATTAAAAAAAGCAGCGTATTAAAAACGATGATGAAATGAAGAAACTTTGCTTTAATGGATAATTGATATGGATAATCTCTCGATACTTAAGCAGGCAATGAGGATTAAAACTTATTGAAATTCAAAGCAAATCTTCCTTCCTACACTTAGCATCATTTCGTACGAAATGAATTATGTTCTTTGTGTGTTTTTCATCAATACTTATCTATCAATTTTCACGTCTTCTGCACCCACGCGTTGTACGCTTTTGGGTATGTTGTGCGTGCTCGGGATTAGCACTGTACAGTATAACGTCATTACCAATAATCATATTATCACTATCATCATTATATTATTATTATTATTTTATTTTATTTTTATTAATATTAATATCATTATTATTTGTTTATATTATTATTTGCAAATTGCGTTTGTTTGTGTAATATTCGATTGCGAGTAACGAATTGAACGCAAGATTTATATAAATGTTTTTCATGCGAACAATTGAAAATGATTTCCCCGTCAAGCGTTCGTACGACATCTTCCTCCGTTACTCGTCCACAGCTGCTACTTTTGTTTCGAATGATGTTGTGCCTTTTTTCTCGTTTTTTTCCCTTCGAATATTTATTTTAATTAATATTTTTCTGTTTCTCATTGTTCCTGTTGTTTGCTCCATGCTTAAATCCTTTATTAAAGTGTCTGTGCGTACGTGCCGCTTAATTCAAAGTAACCGCCGCGGATATGCGTTTCCTTTCATTTTGTTCCCCTGTAAGCTCCTTCGCTTTAACAATGAATAAAAATCAAAATGATCCAGAATCTCGTAATTGCGATTTTTCTGCTTCTCTGCTCTCTTCAGCCAGCCGCTCTCCTCCTCGATCCTTTCTTTTTTCTTCTTTAATAAAATTTCGTAAAATTTCGTAAAATTTTATGACTTAGACACTAACTCAAGCTCGAGGAGGCGCTTTTTCTGCTAGTTTTGTTTTTTGTTTTTGTTCCCCATGAGTACGCGCGCGCTTCTCGCGCCCGCGGTCCTCCCCGTCGTTCATTTTTTTAATTTTATTTCTTGTTTTAATATCCTCGATTCCTCGATTTTCGTCACGAAACTCACTCCCCCCCACGTGCGTCGGTATGTCCAGCTTTTTGCCTCATTCCAATATATACCTGATACGACCGGCAACGTGGCACCCGAGCCAGAAAAAGGCTCCAATTTTTCCCGGTCAAACGATACTTTTTTGTCGCTCGTCAAACATATTTATTTAACCATTTGTCTATTCATTTTTTTTCTTTAGTTTTGAACCAACAAGAAAATACGATTTATTTCTTCGAAAAACCGGGCTTCGCCTATACGACAACGAGAGATCGATATATTTATCGATTTATTAGGACAAAGACAAACGGACGAGTTGCTCGAGCAGAAGTGCAGCCGGAAAAAAAGCTCCTCAAACCGTGATTTCACTACACGAATGTGTTCTTCTAACCGTTTATATATGGCTTTCCTCGTCATTGTTGTTGTTTAATCATTATTTTTCTTGGATATGTGTCGAAACTGCGAGCAATCGTTTTAAATGTGATCACCAATGATATGTCGATTGAAGAAACAACGATTAAAAGACTTTGAAATCGGTATCGTATTTGTTTTTCCTCTCAATCTCTCGTCTATAACACGTCGATATGACGAAGATGGATTTATTGGAGTATGGAACGACTCGAACTTTGACCCGGTACTCATCCTCATAGACTCTAAATTTTGAAAGAAAAATGAAAATAAAAGTACAAGTTGACTGCAAGTTTGGCTGCCATTGTTTTCGAGCGTCTCCTCCTTCTTCTCTCTTCCTTAGCCGAGTGCTTATGATAAGGAGGCTGATGATTGGTCCCAGCGGCATTGAGTTAGGGTACGCGATAAGTGCGATGATAAATTTCGTACGATTCCTGTTATTTAACCAGTTTTTGTTTTTCAACTTTTTTCTTTTCTCTTTGCTGCGCGTCCGTGGTCACTCGAAATCGGCAACTCCCGCGATCCGTAGCCCACAAATTATTGTCGTTTCGTGTATCGCGTGGCGCTGCTGTGCTACGGATTCTGATGGAAATTCGGGGGTAACCGAAAGTGCCGAGTTTTGAATTTTACTTCACTTCTATCACTTTTCATGGATAAGTTCCTGGTTGCAAAAGTTTTGCAATAACTTTGTAAAAGAGTGGGGCAAATATACATTCAGATAGTTTGATGAAGTTTACGAGGCTGCTACGCACCGATGAGTATGCTCAAAGTGCAATGATCAGTGCTTCCACGTGTATTATTTAATTGCGTTCCCACTTTTATCGGTTATTCTGTTTCTCATTATTTTTCAGTGAATCGTGAATAAAGGCAGCTAGCGTAGATGTGTATTTAATTAAGTTTCGCGTTTGCATGTGTGTTTTTTTTTTCATCTTTTTTTGAGATTATTGAACGATGAGAAAATTGTCCCCTCGCGAATGGAGGGAGTCGGTGAGCGATGGATCGAAATTTTTCATCAAGGATGCTGTGCTCGTGAGTCCATCCTTTTATCGTATATATACGGAGCCTCAAATAGTCACTATATAGCTTTGTTTTCGCGTTGATCGGACAGAACACGCACAAACGCACAAACGCACACTCACACACGCGCGCTCCCATTCAGACGCACACACGCTCACAAGATTATTAAGTTTATCTCTTTTTACTCGTTTTCGCGTCGATCCCCGATAAGTGCGAAGACTCGACGATTCGAATGGTATAGTCGGGCTGTGTTTTAGCGTGTTGGAGGTCCCGACCGTTCGCGGCAGTGCATGGAAATAAGTATCTCATTCGTTAACTCGATGATTTTCGTAATGGTTAGCCAATGGCACCGGACGTCTTGGTCCCATTGCTCGTCCGTAAATTAGAGCTTCTCCGATCGTCGTCTATCGATTTCAATGTGAAATGAGAGAAAAATAAAGAGAAAATACGTTTATATACGATCAGTGAAGCGGAGGTATAGTACAAAAGTGCGAGGACGCGACGATGAGGTAAGAGCTCTCGAAATCGCGGACAAGTGAAAATACGAAGAAATTGAAAAGAGGGTGGGAAAGATCGTCCGAGAGAGAGAGAGAGAGAGAGAGAGAGAGAGGTCGTACCCCGGAAGGAGCGTCCGCGCACCCGCAAAAGGACAATATAAAATAATAAAAAGTACCTGTCTTAGTAGATGCAAAAGGATCCTTGGGATGATTAGTCTTGATGGCGTTCATTCGCCTGTTTTGAGCTCCGGGTATTTGTTGGAGGGTAGCAGGGGAGCCGGCACCTGGAGGGCAGGACGCTGGCCCTCCCGGGGGCAAGAGGGCGACGACCTGATGGCCACAGGTATTTTGGGGATGGGGATGTATACCCCCCGTGGAAGCCGTCGTCCCTCCAGCCCCCGGTTGACCCGGGGGTGCCCCGGGTACTCTTACCCGGGGTTGCTCAACCGGAAGCACTCGACGCCTCTTCTTGGGCAGCTTGGCTCGCGCCTGCGTGTGACTGTAATACATCGCAAAGTTGCTGACGATCACGGGCACCGGCAGGGCGATAGTAAGTACACCGGCGAGGGCGCATAGCGCCCCCACGAACATGCCCACATAAGTCTTAGGCACCATGTCACCATATCCGACCGTAGTCATGGTGACCAGGGCCCACCAGAGTCCAAGTGGTATGCTCTTGAAGTCATTGTTCGGATTATCCTGTATCCTCTCCGCATAGTAAACCAAGCTGGCGAAGATGACGATGCCGAGGACAAGGAAAAATACGAGGAGGGTCAGCTCTTTGGCCGAGGCACGGAACGTTTGTATCAGGATCTTAAGCCCCGACGAGTGTCTCGTTAGTTTGAACAGTCTCATTATTCTTATTATACTGAAGAACTCGAGGATGTCGGCGTTCTCCAAATGCGATGCGAACTTTTGCAGTGCCAAATCAATGTAAAAACTCAATGTCGCTATCATATCGATCACGTTTACCGAACTCTTTATGAACTCGCAACGATTCGGACTCGCCGTTATACGTATCAGAAATTCCAGACTGAACCAAGCGTTGCATATACACTCGATGTAGAAAAAGGCGTCGTGGGCGTTCGTGTGACTCTTGTCCAATGTCCACGTCGTTGAGTTTAACAACTTTACCGTTTTGTTCACTATCACCGGCACCCTCATGTCCGGATGTGTCTTCAGGCAGAACGACAATATCGACACACAGATAAAGAACACCGATACCACACCGATTATCTGAAATTCATAACAACACATGTACTATACATCGAGAGTAACCCTCCCACCCTTTCACCGTCCCACTTGCTATCTCTCCACTCCAATCTCACCCCACCAATCTCCCATCAATTCTCATCATTCCCTACTACTACTACTACTACTACTACTATTACTGCTATCCTATCAATAAATACGCACCCGGAATTCCCCCACACACCTAACCTTCGCATCTTGAGCGCGATTTCAAGATCAACTCATTTATATAGCTCACAAATATAGTTTGTCGTGCAATTCGCTTCGCTCCATACAATTACGTATTGATTCATTTTTATAGTATATCTTTGTTATAATCCTTGGCAGAATAATTGAACGCTGCGAAAATAATGCCAACGCTACTGTGGAAAAGTGTGAAGCCCGGTTTGAATTGCAAGACACGAATATAAACATGCATGTGTTAAATGACACAGCTGTTACAGACCTTGGCAGCATTGGAGGAGTAGGGCTCGTCGAACAGCGACCACATTTTTGGCTTAAGCTTTTGCCACCACGTTAGTGTACCACCGTAATAGTTCTCCTCGAATCCGAACTTTCTGGCGAGTTCCTCATCACTCGGCTTTTCCGTGTCGAGATCCAGTCTGTCCAGCACCGTCAGAGTTTCTTGAGTGTCCCGATGCTAAAGTTTCGTTTCAACCCCATTACAAGTCGATCTTTACAGAATTGCTTTTTAAAAAAAAGCTTGGCAATTTTGATGAAATAATATCTCAAATAACGAGGATTTTGTATGAATGCATGTTTATCGAATTATCTTTTCGGGCACCCAAAAAGATGCTTTCTTTCACGTTTCCCCGCACGATTGGATAAAAATACAAGACTCCTCTTGACACAATTCGACAAATCTTGAGCCCTTTGAAACGCGTGTTTATCGTGTTGGTATCGATTCGGGGTTAAGGGTAAATAACATTGGGAATAGTTCAAATAGATTTTCTCTCGAGGGACAGGGGCAGGAGAGGGCTTTAGCGACGCGGTTGGTTATTCTATGATTTACCGAACAAGTGGAAGGGTTGCGTGCGAGTCAACGTCAAATCTGGGGCCACTGCGAGTACGCGCTCGCGAGAGCCCTGATCTATTTTCTTTTTAGAACGTATACACGAGCAATCGATAAAAAGACGACGACTGCGACGACGACGACGACGACGACGACGATTCGAGCTGCTCGTTCCGCATGAACTCGCACTCATATCTTTCAACTTTATTCGTTTTTCAGCCATTCAATCATGCTGGCAACTTTAATTTGAACGAGAAATGTTCGCATTACAACATTTGGTGTCCAGAAACGAGATTGTTTTTCTCCTAAGAAAGTGCTCAGCATTCGATCCAAGAAAATATGTTTTATTCGGAGGTTGCGGACGTGAGCTGTGAAACCGCATATATGTATAAAGTGTGCTAAAGTTCGCTATTTTCCTGAATGGAGAGCAGATGAGAGAGTGAAAATTGTAAGAGGCATCAAGAAAATTGAAGAGAAGCTAAGAAAGTGAGTTTGTGGTTTAGACATTGAAGAGCTTTGTGAAGAAAAGTAATTTCAAGGCACTGGCCAGGTTGGTTTTCGCGGTGATTTTTCCTCAGCGCGCGGAGCTTCTCGTCCCTGTTGATTTATCGGGAGCCGAGTCAACGGCGAAAAGACAAAGAACACGAGAAAACGAGAAAGAGTGAGAGAGAAAGCGAAGATAAGAGAGGGGGAATATGAAAGACGGTAAGTTCGTGACTGAGAAGGAATAAAACCGGTTTTTGGTCCGCCCGATAGAAAACCCCATCGCCTAAGGTTGTGGAAATGGCGTGAAAATCCTTTTACGCTAAGGAGACTAAATCTCGAATGAAATCTCCATCTTGGACCGAGGATTATCCCTTAATTCCCTGGATGAGAGTTACCCGGGACTTGGATAATTCAATTGGATCCTTCCAGATAACGCAAACGTACGATTAGACGCGCCTTGTGCAAAATTTTCTCACCGCACCCCCGCTGCTTAACACGCCCTTATTCGTACTCGCGCATTTGTCTGCGCCATTATATTCTGACACATTCATCCTCCATTGTTCGATAAACGTCGCAAACGCTTCTTTTTACATCATCAATTTTTCATTCTTTCGAAAAAGACCCCTCCAACCCTCGACTGAGTCAGCTCGAAGTAATAACCACTGACAAAAGTAAAAAAAAAAACTTGTGATTTAAACGAAAAATTATCGCTCCAACTTTGACAGCTAATGAACATGAAAATATATTCGAAATTATTAGTTTATTACATCAAACTTTATGGCAGCAATAAAAAGAAAAACTTGGAACGAGAATCCCGAAGAAGAGCCGAAACTCAGAAACGAGAAACCGACACACCACCGAACTATAATAACGCTTCGGGTCATGCTAGCCCGCGCTAACTTTTCTCGTGTCAACGTCGATCAAAATGTTTAACATCGTTCCATTATTAATTAATGAAAAAGAGCCTCGTATCTTATCGAAATTCAACGTTTATATAACAATGATGAATAAAAGAGTTATACTTTTGGAAAATCCTAATGGAATGATGACATGTTGGAAATTGGCACTAATCAGTTGATGCTCTCGCAAATTTAACGTTGTTATTATATTCCCTTATTTACCGAGTCATCCTACAACAAGAATCCACCTTCGCTCTATATTTAACAAGTGCAGTGAACTCTCCATTGTGAAGCTTCAGGCCTCGTGTGACGAGCAGCACAAAGCTCTCGACTCCATTGAAATAGGAGGTAAATTTATTTTCTGGAGGTTTTGCACGAGAGATGAGCGAATTTATAAACCTAAATAGGAAGGAGCTTCAAACGAAAAGTGGTTGAAAATACCTGAGTGTAGGTCATCCAGCAGCACGGTTCCACCTGATTGGAATCGAGGCCCCAGAAGTCGAGTTCTTCCTCAAAAAGTGGTCCACAAACGTCGGTTGGGTAGTGAAGTTTTCCAGTGCGATAGTAATTCAATACTTGGGCAAAAACGCCTGGATGTCTGTCGAAGAAGTACTCGTTGAGAATGGGATCGTAGTTGGCGAGTGCCTCGGTGAGTCTGGACAATCTCGTAGCCGGTATCTTCTTCAATGTCGCTTTGTACGTCTCGTGACGTATACCACCGACGTTGAGAACCACCCGGTTCTCCGCGTCCATATTAATCAGATTCATTTTGACTAATTTTTCTCATTCGCCAATTTCATTTGGTTTTTACTTTTTCACGCCTCCTCCGCCCCCCCGCCCCCCTCGAAAACCATCCACCCGACTCGGCCTCACCACCTCGCTGCTACCGTTCCTTCCAGCAGCCTGCAGGAGTTCCTCTCCGCCTCCTGTCCACCTGCGCCACACACACAATGCACACTTTTATTAGTAGAGGGGTCCGATCGACACCGGACGAAATGAGAACTAGTGAAAAAATCATTTCAACGCAGTTTCAAAAAATCATCGAAAATTTAATTTTCTAATGAAATAAAAACGCGATGCTTTATCAGCGGCCGTTATCGCAGGGATCTGTTGCACTTGCTTCGCGGCAATTATCGTACGTCGAAAGCGTAGAACGAACGGAAAAGAATAAATAATGCTCTGAACGCATTTCACATTTCGTTGACCGTTTTTTTCTTTGATTATGAACCACTCCGAATGACGAACTATTGATTAAGACATTAGGCGTATTTTTATCGATCGCGCGCCGCTGTTTTATCTCATCGATCGAGACCTACAATAGATCACAATGTTCGGGATAACCTGCTGTCCCTTTGCGCCCCTTTAAACCTGTACCTGCAGCTCGCATAGCTATGAATATTTAACGATGACTCGAGCGACCTGACGACTCGCCGTTTCTATGCACCGCAGCCAGCAACTAACTGAATAGCCGACACTCCGGCCTGCCCCTCGCTCCAGCTATCCCAACCACTCTTCGACCGATCGAGGGTGCAAAAATATGGATGTCCCGTGTATGGGGAATTCCATCGATTTCTCACAACCCTCAAGACTCCGCTTTCGTGCACAATTGTTTCGTTCTATTTGAACGGTAAAACGCTCCCTCTAAAACGGTCGGTACTTTCTGCGAGTACAATTCAAAACGTAGTACAACGCGGATGTTCCGTTTGAAAATTTCTAGTCCTCAGAAAAAAAGTAATCCCATTTAAAATCTAACCGAAACGTAAATTGAAATTCCATTAAGATGCAATCATTTTATAGGAGAATTCTAGCTAACAGAATTTGAAAAAAATTCGCAAGTTACCTCTAGTTTTTGTGTCATCGAGTTTTAAAAGTCGTGAAAATATTCCAAGTGCCTTTGCCGCTGGGATAACTCTCTGAAAGCTTCAACCGTTGAAACAATTTCGGCAAATTCATCAAAAAATCATGTTCACGGCTCGCATCAAATAAAAATATGATTGAAAAAAGTGCTCGAGTGAAAATAGCCGCACCACGTTCGATGAAAATCGAACGATACGCGATTCGAAGCTTCCGCAAGCAGCGGCGTTTGAACTTGCATGTGCCACTTCGATGCTCAATGCATAGTGTATTGGATCCTCGAAGGCAAGGCTATCGCGAATGAATCCGAAGGTCATTCGACGCGAGTAGGGCACGGGATGAATAGTTGCTTGAGGCGAACGTCAACGAATTATTCATCAGTATCAATAACGACCTTGAGAATTTTCTCGTAGAAGAGTTACTCGCGAGATATCGAAGGATGAGACTCGTGCATGAAGTCGCTCAGTGACAACTAAAGCTGTAATAAATTTCTCCGGCATCCTTGGCTGTCACTCTCGCTGAAGGAAAGAATCCGCGCGATAAATCCTCGCGACATTCAATGCTCTTGTTGCGTGAAACTCTTTCCAGCAGCGGCAGAGATGAGCGGTACAGAAATCCACACGCTTCGCGTCGCTGAACGACACGACAATGCCCTAAATTTCTCGTCGACAATAGAGGTCTTCGAGAAGCCTGGGAAAATGCTTGATTTTCCGATACCCCTTACTCCTTTGTCAGCCAACCTGCTCAGCTCGTCGATTCATACTTATCGGATCATCCTCGAATTACCTTGCCAGTCTCACCGAATGTCACGACGCCAAAACTTTTAACTCTTTGCAGCTACTGCTCCGATGAATTTCTTTTCCCGGAGACAATTCTGTTTTAATCGTTCCCGAGGAGTTTTCTTATCGAATTACACGAAAATAAAATCAACGTTGAATTCCGAGTTTCGTCTGCGATCTTGGAGTTCCTCCCAAACGATTTAGCCTCCGTCGATCATTGAAGTCTCGATCGATTGCAGAAATGTGAAAAATGGGTCGTTGGAACTCGAAAAGTGGAGAGATTCGAGAGAGCGCTAAAGTTCCATCAATTTTTGTTGGCATTTCTCATTTTTTCTCTCCCGCAAGCCTGTGTATCGCGTTTTCTTCGGGCTCTGTGTCTGTATACGAAGAGAAGCAGCAGGCTCGGATTCGCCGGAGTTACGGCACGTTTCACCGAGAATGTAAACACGGATTGCGCAGCAATGTACCTGCGAAATACACACGTACCGTTCTCCCCCCGCCCCCGCATACGTGTACAAAGTTTTGTCACGCTTGTAATTTTATTATCAGCGGAACTTTGGTCTGAGAGTCTTAATGTTCAGGTTTGAAAAATGGAGAGTTCAAAGCCTGGTTAAACCGCTCGAAAACTCAATTACGTCCGGCTGATGGGTCGTTCACCACGATATAATTCACTTAACGTGCAACATTTTCGCCACGACGAGTTCAGCTTGCATGAATTCAGAATGAAAATAATGCAATTTTTTCACTGTGGCCCCTTTTTTCTACGACTCGAGTGATCGAGCGATTCTTTCAACTATGTTATTTCGTTTGAATTTATCAATCACATTCGATCCTTTGCACCGGTAGATTCTCCGACTATTTTTCGCACTTCGTCAATCTCCATAAACCGACATTTCCAACGTGATCGATCTGTCGCTTCAACGATCTTCCATTTGGATGGGTTCCGGTCGTTACGGTGTCAATGAACTGAAATTCATTGAAATAATCAGTCTCCGTATCGATCACGATTTTTTTAACAGTTTCCCCGGGCCCCAACGTATTTTCTCAAGTTTGCTTCTGGCCAAGGTTTCACGGGAGCAGAATATTATTGAATGACGAAATGAATTCGGGCAGATTTCGAACGAACGAAGCTCTCCGAATCTACGGTTTGTTGAGTCGAAAAAAAGTTCAACATTTTGGGCCAGATGCTCTCGCAAAATTGTACAACAAACGGTATAGGTACGAGGTCATCAAGTTTATTGTTGGATATTCCCCATCGTAGTGAGAGGATCCGAAAGTTTGTTTTTTTTTTTTTTTAATTCCACTAAAAAATACGGTTCGTGCGAAAATTAATTCATTTCCAACAGTAGCTTCCAACTCTCCTATTTTTCATCATACCGTTGAAAAAGTATTTCCCACTGCGTTGTAAAGCAACGAATTCGTAATGTACTGAGAAAATAATAATGATTTGAGAACACGAACGAATCGGAATATGAAACTCTGACATCGGATGTATTCATGAAAGGAAAAAGGAACGTAACCTTACGCGATACGTGGTACGCGGCATTCCAGGTCGGACTGAATCTATTTTTGCGTCTATACGTCTCGCTCGATTTTCCAATTTTTTCAACTTTTAACGATATTGACATCCTCCGTGGTAACGATAGAGAGCGACTCGCATGTTTTATGAGCTGATACAATGTTTTTGAAAATCCGTAACCGCGTTGAGAGTTGCAATAAAACAAGAGTAAAAATGGGAAAAAAAAGCGAAGAGAATTTGCCTCCACGAGAACGATAAAAGGAGCAGGGAACAATCGAGCTGAATAATAAATGGCAGAGTAAATTGATCAATTGGCTGACATCGAATGGCCCATATTCCGATATACGTGCATTGTACGCGTACATGGTTAATAAAAAATGACTTGATTGAATTTCATTGACTTTTTCTTATCGTATGCCACATAAATGTATGGCTAAATAATTGGAGGAGGGGTGAATCGATGTGGTAGATGAAAATTCTTCTGTTGCATTTTCCGTTTAAGTAAAACGAAAGGTCACCGGTTTATGTGACCCGTAGAATTCAAGCTTCGTAACAGGCTTATTTAATTCGATGAGAAAGGACGAACGCGTCAACGAGAATGGAATAAAAATGTATAGAGAAGAAATGTGGGAAGTGCTGACGAATCGGAAAGTCGAATCTTTCAAGGTAGAAACATCCTGGCATTAATAAATGAAGCGATTAAAGCGTCCGTCCGAGGGAACGAATTTTCCGAAGTAAGTTGCAGTTGAGTTGAGTTAATAGAATAAATATTGGATTGACTGGAGCAGCTTCAATCAGCCGGATCTGTTTGATTCGTTGAACCGAATTCACTTCTCGCCGACGTGGAATTTGCGACCCCGGGAAATAAACATTTCCCATCTTGACAGAAAAGTCGCTCTAAAAAAGATGTAACACAATTTGACCTAATTTTGGGTGCCTTTCGACTTCACGCTCCATTGGAATCGCGGGCGTGGTTCCAACGAGAATTAAAACTTCCATCGATCAGACCTTAAAGACACCAATGAATATTTTTTTCATTAATATTAGATCGACTTGAAAAAAAGACCAAAGCAGAATGAATTGCCCTGAAAAAAAAAAATGCCACTCCTCAGAGATTAATGCAATATGAAAACGAAAACAACGATTCTGGACTCGAGAAAAGTCAGTTTGCGGAAGCAAGAAAATACGATTCCCGAAAACCCTCCGATCGAATCCCGTCGCAAAGTCTCACAGATGATTGCGCGCGCGGCGGTGGCACATCGCGATAGAGGTTGATCTAATGATTTGCAGCACACGACATAAATCAGTGATGAAATGAGCTGACGCAAGGACTATATTGCAGGACATCGTTCATACCACCTGCGCGCCCATTCAAATGAGAGCGTAGCATCCTCCCTCGCCACGCTCCACTACTATTTTATGCAAAATCAACAAACCTATTTCGATGACCTGTCAGTCCGGATTCAAAGCAACGAGTAAGCACACGTGCATGAATACGTCTCTGGATATGTTTCGGGATTATAAATCGAGAGGCTCGTTTACACCTAAAGGAGTGCTTTTGCAGCCTCATTTCCAGTGATTCGATTGACCCTCTACTTTAACATGCCATTTACCTTTTTTTTCACGATTCACCTCCGCTCTATGTATATGTATCGGGTACTTATGTAAATCTATATAAATATGTAATATAATATTATAGCTCGAGGCTAAGCCGTCGTGTGTATTATTGAACGAACGGACCGAAGCGTCCTCGTGGCGAGGCTGAAAGTTCGATCGGGTCGCGTTCGCGATATAGCAGAAGAAGAGGAAAAAGGGAAAATTAAAAAAACGTTAAAAAACGAGGATAAAACGGGTAAAGAGGCAGGGAAAAGGCAGCGATTCCGTGCTTCGAGGTCCACAGATCGAAAGCGAAACGTCGCTCTTGCCTCATCCACCCTTCCGTGACGTCAAACTATCCCCTCCCCCTTCCTTCGAATCATCTTTCGGGTCATAATATTTATCGGTAAATAGAGAGAAAAATAATTAGTAGCTCGAGCTAAATGAAGTCAACGACGAATTGTTGTATGCCGAATAAATAAATGAAACGTAAGAGATATTCCACTGCGAATCACCCTGATGTTTTCGACTGCTCTAAAATAATTAGACATTTTTAGCCGAGCCTCGAGCGCTTCGTAATTCCAGCTCAAGAGGCCTCGAAACGAATAAGTCACAAATGGACCGTTTTAATCGGCATAATTGTTCCGTGCCTTGCCTCCCTCCTTTTTCCTTCTTCTCTTTTCGATATACTCTTCTTTTTCTCAACGAGTTTTTTAATCGTCTTTCTCATACCTGTTGATGGCCCAATAGCGTGAGATTCTTTCAAGATCGCCACCATTAAATTGATGGGTAAACGCTCCAACTATAAAACCCGCTCTTTAAATTCTTCCGGTACTTAAATTTTGCATATTCGGGGCTGAGCACACTCGGGATGCTTCTACTTACGCCTCACTCTCCACAGTAATCAGGGATTTATAGACGATTTGCGAGCATTCTCTTCTTTCTTTCTTTCGAGGGACACGGAAAGGTTTTTAAATCTTAAGAAATTTCGTTCTCACACAATTCCTCATAGTTGAGACGACAATCGCAAAATTCATTCGTTCATTATTTTCGAATATCAATCCAAGAGAAGACTGCCCCATGAAGAATCGTCTCGAAAACTCTAAATTTAACGATCGATTCGCGCCTCGCTCAGCTTTTCATCGGCAATATGATTATGCAAATAATTATGATAAAATTATGATAATTTACAATCTCATGAATACGGAAATACGATGTTAACGCAATCGATGAGCCCGCGGTACACGCGGTGCGCAATGGGAAAATAATATTTGGAAAATCGCTCGCGGGTCGCCTCACAATGGACCGATTAAATAAAAGTGTCGAGCCGGTGTTGGGATTTTTGAGTTTTAACGCGCGATCTTGATCTTTGCGCGGATCATGGGTTCGCAAGACATATGCACGGGGTAGTGAAAAAAAAAAGGTAAGGGAGGAAAATGGAAGGAGAAAGAAAAGTGGCGGAGGAGGAGGAGGACGGGAAGAAAAAGGTGGATGTCGAGCGAGGAAGCCGTCGATCGAAACCAACCCGAGCGGCCGTCCCCGCGGGTGAGAGCGTGACGTCACGTGTGCTCTATGTATATATAGGATGAGCCGTGCAAAAGCAGCAGCAGGAGGTCGCACAGTCCCGCGAGAATCGATAGTCTGCGTGGCACGCACGCTGCCGTAGAACCCAAGAGCGCTTCTCTCATCGTTACTACGATATATAACCCCCACAGCACACATCCTCGACAACAACCCTCCCACCCTATATATTTCGCACATTTATACGACCTCACGAGAACTCTCCTCGTCCCGATAAATCGTAGATAATAAATATTGACCTTTTTTCATTTCTTTCCTCCTCCCTTTTCTACAATCCCCTTAATAAAATGTTGATACGTTGACTGGGTACACATTTTTTTTACTACCAAATTTTCATCCTTCCCTAAATTATAATGAAACTTTGGACAAAATAGAAGCCAAGGAGACGGGAAAGGAATGGACATTTTCCTTTTCGTCTGTTATTTGCTACGGAGCTCTCAATATTTTCACTTGTTCAAAATTTGTTTGCTTCGGTACACGTGACTCGTTGTCAAATTTCGCACTTCGTTATTCCAATTTCGACTGAAACCGACAGTCCGGAAACACGTTAGCTCCACTTTTATATTGTTCCTTTTTGCTTCAGCCCCCCTCCCAATGAAATTTCCACATGTCGACCGGTCACGATCACTCCTTTCGCAAAGCGGCACGCTTAACTCATTGCGAAAAACCTGACGGCGTTAGTTTTTAAAGAAAGCTATGAAACTCCGAATTATTCAGTAACGTTTCGAAATGGTGACTGGTTACACTTTTTCTTTCAGTCCAACTTTTGAATCTGTGCCAAAAAATATTACTTCGTTCTCGCTAACAGATGCAGAGAAAAGAGAAACCACTTCGAAAATGTGAAAAATATCTCGGGGCTGGAGTGGGACGGACTTTTGACGCGACAACTAGATTATTATGCAAAAATGAGCTGAAGCAGTATCAGCCATTAAGAAAAAGAGAGAGATTAAAATAAAAAATCAATCTCTGAAAATGACGAAAATGTGCAACGAATTATTATAAAAAGAAAAAAAGCCTAAAGATATCTTGAGTAGTGCGTAATTGTAGATGGAAAAAATGAGTGGAAATAGACAAGCAAAATCGGAATGAATTACATCCAATAATTTTATCAGCAACGTATGATTGGTTTCGAATTTCCAACGTCATGACAAAAGTACAGTGAAAAAGTGTATAGTCGAAAGAAGGAGAACGAGGATAATAATAAAAAAGGAAAAATAGTCGGAGCGATCAATGCAGAGCGAGATGCGAGCAGAGATTTCGTTCTCACGGTGAAAATTCAAGCGATCCCGAAACCATAGCAATTTCAAATATTTCCCGCCCTCGCAAGAACTCGAGGAATTTTGAAGATGAGAAAAAAATCAAAGCGAGGGGGTGAGAAAAAGAGTTACCCGGTGGAATGCTACGTCGACGAATTTGCATCGTCGTGTTTTCGTGTTTCGATTCGTCAAGTACGGGGCCTCGAGAGGAAAAAAATGTGATTCATTGTGTCGAGATGCGAAAATGGAAGGGCGCCTTAAATTTTTTATCTTCGTACGTTTCAAAAGCCGTAGAATAGCGTGGTAAAAAAATTCCGAAACTGTGTTTCAATTCGAAAGTGCGATGAAATTTTTGAACGTATCGCCTTTAGCACTGACTGTAATACGTTAAAAAATCAAGAGCACACACTGAATGAAATGGTCCCAGAAAAAATATGTACATTTATAAATTTCTATGGGGAAAATGTGCGCCGAGTGTGAAAAAAGGGTGATAAAACACTAGACGCACCCTGGACGATAGTCTCATGTCTCGTTAATCGTTGGTGACATCGTTGGCATCACAAAGTATTTCCATCCCCCGTGAGCTTCGTTCAGGTCGTCGTTCGATTTTCGTTGTGGTCCAGCTCTCGACCTTGACTATCCCCGTTAGTCCCCTGAAATAAAATTCTTCCGTAGCGCTTCGTCGAACATTTGTCCCTCTCGAGAAGAGAGAAGCCAAATCGCTAAGCGAAAACAAGGAAAATGAGAAAAAGGGTTTTTGGAGGTGGGAAGAGAGTGGTTCCGAGTTCCACAGGGAAATATGCACTGATTATCGAAAAACTTGAATAACCGTAAAACCGATGGAAAAAGTATGATGAAAAATACGCACAGAGTCGACAATCTTATGGATTCTTGAGCTTCTCGTTCGAATCTTCATTGACGTTAAATCTCCGCAGTTCAAGTATAAAAAAATTATCGTCACCGTATATTTCAAAGTCATCAAAGCTCTTGGCGAGGGAGGTAATACGAGCGAGAGCTATCCGGAGAATCAAATAAACAAGGATAAGACGACGGCACGTTTAAATCGCGATGACTGCCAGACACGATCGAGGATCTTTTTCAGTCTCGTTTAAAGCCCTTGTTCGATCGCGTCGAGCGAGAATAATTCGCCTTACGTTTGAGTTACCAAAATACACATACATATGTCCGAATATATCTAAATATGGATAAATATCGACACATATGTATACATATGCGGGTTTTTTTGTCTCGTTCACGCACTGGCACACACACACGCGCGCTCGGAAGGGCCGGCGAGTTGCGGCAGTGAGTTCATAGCCGGTTAACGTTGTAGCCGCGATTGCGGAACTTTAAAGGGGGTGTTTGATGTTAGAACGGAGGGGTGGCGTTAGGATGGAAGAAAACGTATATATATACATACACATACATGTATATATGTATTTATTCATTCATATATACGCGTATACATATATATATGTGTACATATATACACAGGCAGAAGCGGCAGGAGGGAGAGCAAGAGAGAGAGAGAGAGAGAGAGAAAGAGAGAGGCAGCGACTGTGGCAGAGAGCGAAAGAGAGGGTGAATGGTGGAGGACTTGGAAGTGTATACCGCGAGCCAGGTGTAAAGTTCGCTGGACAGTTATATTCGCCTCGTTTCGTTCGACGTTCCGGAGAAGCGCCGGTCTCTCCGTACGAGCATAGACTGAATTTAACGTCGAACCCCTTTCCCCCACTCTCAGAGTTTTTCCTCCCTCTCGGTAGCCCATCCACCCCGCGGCATGAAGCGCGGACGCGCGCGCGCGCACCCCGGTGCGGAAGTGGCGCCAGCATACGGGGAAGCCCCGGAATATGCGAGCGTCCGGCGGCAACGCTGGTATAGCCTCTCTTTCTTTCTCACCAAACGCTTCTCGACGAGTGCGCGGATCAGGAGCGAGGGAGAGAGAGCCGGTAAAACATTGCGTGTACGACTATACTCTCTCCGTACACACTCGGAGCAGCAGGCCACGGCTGGGGATACTTTTCCTTCCGCCTTGAACGTCCGAAAGCTTTTCCAGCATCTCTCCGGCATTGTTCATCTGCGCATGCGACTGCCACGAGGCACATCATCCCCCCCGACACCCCTTCCCGTCTGCAGGCTTTTCCACCACCCTCCTCGCTCCCTCTGACCCTCCCCAACCTCCCGCGACCCCCACTACTTAATTCTTGGACACGCGCGCGCTACTCTCTACCCCACCGAGCTTCACCCGACACTTTTACCTCGCTCGCGTTGGCTCATTCTTCTGGAACCCATGGTGATCACGCGAGATTCAACGGGGAAAAAGTCTCCGCGGATATCAAGATCGTTTTCGTGCACAAGTGGTATTGATGTCGCTTCACTGTATAATACTGGGTCAGACACGAGTTTAACCAGACTCACGCGACTATATGTGTAGCTCGCCTCATACAGAGCTACGGGCGGACTCTCAATGTATAATATACATTCGTATAGGAAAAGAAAAATTCTTCCATTTCCAAAGCGCTTCACGTATAACTCGATTGTCTCTAATGTCACCGCTGTTATTCCCTTTAGGACCTTAACACTTGCCTCCAGCACTCCCTTTCGGACGTAACTCGCCCTTAATCTTCATCCCCCATTCTTACGAGCCATTCCGGCACGACTCATTTCTACCGACCTAAATTATTTCGTTTTATTGCAATTAATGAATTATCGTTATGAACGTTTTTTATATAATATTGATCCCTCGAAATTTGATCCTCGTTTCTCGTAGGGGGCGAAAGAAACCACGGGGGAAACTCTCGACGAATTTTTATCGTCAGACTTGGTTGTTTATTCATCTAGAATCATGAGAATTTTCGCTTTTCTTATTGACATCGGTGTACGAACTTTGCTGATTTATTTTATGTATTCATCGCAGTTTTCTTTTTTATATTATTATTTAGGGGAACATGGGGCAAATTGAACACACGGGGCAAAACGAACACCGTGTTCGTTTTGCCCCGTGATCGCGAAATCCGGGGCAAAACGAACACGACTCGAAGCGAAAAGTTTAATATTAAAATTTCCTGTTTTTTTTTTCTTTTCGAAACCACAATGGGCACAGGGCAGAGGCAAAATTTTCTGAACTACGAAAAATTCTTTAATTCTTGAATTCCCTTATTTTTTAAATGAAATGATGAACAATGTAAGAAACAAAGAAAATTGAATTCATTGGAATTGTTTTCTACAGAAATCGCAATGATACAATTCATCCGTCTCCGGATGAAATATAATCCACGGTGAAAAAAATTGAATTCATCCCAACGTCTTTATTGCGAAAAAACTAATTTTTTGATTTTTCATGCCTCCCAGAGGCTGAGTTCGTTTTGCCCCACATTTTTTTTTTACGAGATTCGAGAAAGAGGGAACGGGAAAACTGATTTAGAACATAAACATAGTTGAATCATGATTTATATATTGGTGCAGTGAATTTGGAGTTAATTTTTTTCATGTTATAAGAAATTGGTGAAAAAATCCGCGATTTTAACCCATTTATTCGTCTCGGACATGAAATAAATGGGCCCGAGGAGGTCCCATTTCTTTTCTCACATAGCAGAGCTCGTCTTACGCGCGGACGCCGTCGCTTCCAACGCGTTGATTGTGAAAAATGCAATTTTCGGATTTTTTATGCCTCTCTGAGGCTGAGCTCGTTTTGCCCCACAAATCGTTTTTCACGAAATCCGACCTACAGGGAACGGGAATCTGTTTCAAAACCTAAAGATAGTTGAAATATCGTTTATACCCTGGCGCAGTGAACTCCAAGTTCATGTTTCACATGTCACCAAAAAATGGGTTTAGAAGCGATCTGCGACTTAACCCCATTTTTTCCTCTCGTGCATCCAATAAATGGGCTCAAGGGGGTCCTATTTCTTTTTTCGTATGCCAGAGCTTGCATTACATCCGGGAGCAGTCATTTCCAACGGCTGTATTGCGAGAAATATATTTTTATAATTTTTTTTGCTTCGCAGAGGCCGAGTTCGTTTTGCCCCGAAATTTTTTCTTTTCGAAATTTGAAAAATTAGCGATGGTAGTCAGTTTTGGGACTCAAATACAAGTGAAAGACCGTGTGCTCATTAATGAATTTGTCTTAGTTTCTTAAAAGTTCAATTTGCCCCATGTTCCCCTACATCGCGTTGCTGGCATTGTTACATCCGTGTTACGGTTTTATTGATCCACCTCCCTCTGGTATAAAAAGTACACTTTCCAACGACGTGAAATTATGATCTCGTAGCTCGTATAGGGTTAAAAATAATGAAATTTATTGGATGATGGTTATCTTAAATATTCACGATTCAATCGATCTGTGTAAGCCTTTGAAGGTGGAACGGTATGTTTAACAAGCGTTAAATCTTTCCTCGTGGAACATTTCCCCGGAGACTGAACGACGGGATGTTACTCCAGATGAGGTTTGACCGATAATAGAATAATTCCAGGAGAAATGAGGCAGCGAAGCAATCTGCTGGCTCTGTTTTCATAGCTGTTTCGTTAAACGCGATAAATAAATACTTCCACGAGAATTGCCCCGTTGTTCCGATTCTGCTGGTTCAAGGCGTTTGCGATCGATGGATTTTGGAAAGGTTTTATTTTTCCACGCAACGACGTTTTTCAGCATCCAGCACTTTTTCCTCTCCTTTTCAGTATGCCAATTATATGTTCGACCGCGAGACTTTCCCTCGGAGAAAATAGCCTCGAATATGGATTTTTTTTTCGTCATAAAACGTGTCGAGCATACACGTTGAATCAGAGCCAAGTTTGGAGGGACCCCAAAAGCCGAAACTTCTCACAGCGATACAAAGTTCAAGTTGACTAACAGCAGAGTGGGTGAAACATAGTTTACGTGACAGAGGACGATAACCACAAGGTCCGAGTATGCTTTTTGAACTTTGAATTACATTATATTCCATCAGACTCGTGTGGCTATTTTGCAAATATATTAAAGCACGTTTAGATCCCCGTGTACGAGCGTTCCGACAAATTTCAGCACTGCGCTCCTCCTGGTTTAAGCGATCAGTGCTATGTAACTTTCAACCTCCTTAAATTTACGCGAATTAAAGTGCGAAGAGCTCTTCGCACAAAGCGTTCCTCGTTCCAGCGTTGCAACACGTTTTCGGCAAGAATAAGATACGAGCAGCATCCGACAAAAAAAAAGCAAGCTCCGGTAGATCTAGTCGCGTCGTTACATTCCGAGTAAAAAACTTTTTGGCCAATTTTTTCTCCGAAGTATCGTCGAAAAGATATCGAATGATCGGCGACAGCGAACCGAACGCATCGCGAGGCCGAAGCAGTGGGGAGAGGACAACGCCCCTGCCCCCCACCCGACGCCGCCTCGAGCCGCGGCTCCGATTGGATGAGGCACCACAAAATAATGAATATATATCTCTTCAACCAGAAATCGTAGAGCGAAGGGATTAAGAACTTTTCTCTCAAGAATTCCAGAAGGTTTGAGAAGGTGATTTTCAGGCTGCGTATTTTCTTCCCGTTTTGGCCTCTCTCTCTCCCTTTTCGATGAAGAACGCCAACCGCGACTACATACGACGCCAACGTCATCGACGTAGATGACGAGGGTGGTTTGCTTTTTACGAGAGACTACACAACGAGAGCACACGAAGCTTTGGACCCATTTGGAGAGTGATGAATAGCTTGTCGCTGAATATTTCTCGAGTAGCTTTCAGCGACGGACCGCCTACCGAATTCTTCCACTATCCGCGCACCCTTCGAGTGTATGGATAAACCACATCAAAGCAGGGCCCTCAAAACCTCCGGCTTGTTACTCCTCCGCACCCTTCTTCCAACTGCGATCGAAAATATCTCAACAACTATCAACTACATTTCCACCCACCGAAAAATCCTCCAGCAAACATTTTACGTAAACAAACAGACCGAATTCCATCAAACATTGGAGTGGATTCCAGAACGCTGAAATCGTATCAAGATGGATGAGGGAATTTCATCAAATTCGTGTACCAGAGAGAACACTGTAAAATTCACGAAAATAAAAACGGGCGTCAAAGTTGTGCAAAAAGTTTTCAGTGTAACCGCGCGAATAATGACAAAATCATGATGAAAAATGGGAGCTGCTGCGAGAAAATTTCAAAATAAGGGAGACCCGTTGATGAATAAATGATATATTCGGCTGATAATGGCGATATGTATATTCACTGTGAAGGGTGCTTTCAAGGGGATGTGCTAAAATAGCCGCAAAATCCACTGAATCGTCTCCCCATGATATGTAAAAGGGAAGAAAAGCCTCGCGGTTCGTTTCGTCGATAAAGCGAGAGAAAAAAAAAGAGAGAGAGAGAGAGCGAGAGAGATAAATGAGAGGGAAAAGGAAAACGATATACACGAGGCAAGGATAATCCAGCGAATGTGGTCCAAGCAGTCAAGGAGGAGGCTTCTCGTCGCCCGCGAACTAATCAAGAAGCTCTTTTATATCGTATACCCGCGTCGGCTTTTCCTCTCTCGCTCTTTTTCTTCCTTTCTACCTTCCTCTATCTTCTTTCCGTCCCTCTTCATTCATCCCTTTCGTTCTCTCTCCTCATCAGCCTCATCCATCTCTAGGATAAATACAACTTGAAACTCGTATTTCATCGTTAGGTACAAGCTTTTAATAGCCGCACATATACATATAATACCATTCCTCGAGGTACATCAATTCCCTCCCGTTCCTCCTCCCCCACCCTTTCCATTCTTGTGCAAATCTGAACGAACCTCGTATGTACTCTTCCGGTTTACCAACATGACGAACACGTGTCAGTTTTATCGGTAAATGTACAGGCTCTAACTCGAGTTAAAACTGTTATGAACTTTTCATAGCTTTTTTTTAACCTCTAAACTTCGTTTTTCTTAGCCCTTGCGATGCCGATGTTGTTTGCGAATTTGTGGTGGAACCATAATGTTTTATGTACAAGCAGAATTCGAGAGAAACGATTTAAAAGAAGCAATTTGTAACTTAATTTGTCAGAACATCAAAATCTAATTTGTTATTCTATCAAAGGATTAATAAAAATAGGGAAAATCACTCGCACTCGTTATAGTCATTTTTCTTGGTTCATTCTCCCTCGGCCATACGATGCCTACGGGGAGATCCGCCATTTTGAATTTCAGCCCCTTCCCCAGCAAGAAGGATTGTTTTTGGAGTAAAAATTAGCACGATTTAATTGCGCTCGAGTTGGAATGTAATGAATGAAAAAGACGCGAGAGGTGGGAAGGCGCTAAGGCGACTGTGCTACAGTTATATTATCGCATTTTGCACTGATCACGGTCTTGATGCTTCTTAAAGTGAGGTTACACACGCACGGGAATTACTCGAACAGGCAGCGCCACCTCAGATATCACGTGACAGCGACGAAGAGGGCGTTTAGATTCGCTTAATGCTATTGCGACACGAAGAGGGCGAGTAGCTAATTTTTTTAAACCTTCGGACTCGATATTTTCTTGGGAATTTCGAATGTAAAGTATTTTTATCGTCGAAAGGTACGAGCAAACTAAAAATATACCATTTTTTCAGACTGATAGTTATTCAGTATTTTTACGCTGCGATCGTAGAATTTCAATCTGTTCAAATAGAATTTTAGTTTATTATTTAGGATAAATATTCGCATGGATTGAAAATTCGTTTGATGAAGCGAAAATACTTTGAGCAAGTTCGTTTATTTGAATTTACGATGAAATTTACTTGAAATGGAAATGTACTGCGGGGGGAATCTGTGTCGTGTGCTTGGATTTTTAGGTGAAAATTTGATGAGCTCGCGGTGAGCGTGCTCGAAGGAATATTAGTGCTGGTCAAGGCTGAAGAACCGATGGAACCGTAACTCGCGGAAACTTAATGAATTCGTGGTGCTTTCGTAAATTAACATGAATCTCCATGTACAAACAATTGACGCCGATATTATAGCAAGAAGGAACATTCAATAGACCGGATGTTTGCCCTCGAAGCTTCTATCAAGAGTATCAACAAAGCCATGAGAAAAAAAAAGTCGCGTATCGGTCGGAAAAGGCTTTTAGTCGCAATCGTGTTCGCTGCGGTGTATAACGATGGCTTTCTCTCTCCTTTCTTTCGCTCTTACGAGGACTCTTGGCCGGACTCTGGAACGTCAGTCGTCGTCGTTGTTCGGTCCTTCTGGTCGATGGGACGCCTGCGCCTTTGCCAAAACAAACCAGCCTTCGGCTCTCTTCGTTTACCGTATCGCCTCCTCGTCCATAAAATCTTTTTCCCCTTTCTCTCTCCTTCTTCACTCCCCCTCTTTCCAACTTTTTTCCTTCCCACTTTTTCTGCTCTCGCTGTCCTTTCACCTTTCAAACATCTCAATTATTCTCAAACCTTCCACTTTTATCCCAACGATTCGAACGTTTCGGGAGATTATTCAAATTTTTTTATCGGCACGCTCCTCGACTCTTTCCTGGCGAGCAACTTTTTAACATCCATATATAACCACGCGATTCCTCATTCATCGTTAACTTTTTTTCAATCAATCATTCCCAGCGTCTCCCAATATCATCGAATTCCCCGCGAGCAAATTTTCACTTCCCGAATAAAATTAATCACACCTCGGATAAGCACAAGAGGAATTATTTATTCGTTTGTTAATATTTCACGTTTATTGCCTCGACGAATTTCTCCGTCGAGCTCGGGATTATTCGAAACTTCGTTATCGACCCCTTCATCCACGTCCGCCGAGCCTCCCACGATCGATAAGCCTCCTCGATTGGTAAACTCCGCGTCCGATGGATCGCCACGTGACTCCGGAAGATGAATCGAGCTCGGGGTGGTTTGGATGACCTTCGCATGAAAATTATTCAGCCGCTGTATTTAATAACTCGAGGAGATTCGAAAAATCAAGGCCAACTTGGCTTTTGCCACAGAATTTTGACCCAGTCGCGGACAGTTATTTTCCCCCGAACTGCTTAATTTTTCGTGTTCGATTATATAAATCGTTTGAGAATAAAATCACGAAAAATGCAAGTTCTGTTTGGGGAGTCGAAAGGACCCAAAGTGGCCTGAGAGTGTTTGCCAAGATTATAAAAACGGTTACGATCGCGAGAGTTTGCTAGCGAGATTTATTTGGGGAAAAGTTTCGAAAGAGCGAGAGTTCGCGAACGCGGCGATGAGATAGGATAATGGTCGGTTGGTTTCTTCGCACATTATTCCAACGAAGAATAAACACAAGTGGGAAGTTAAAGTTGTGATCGGCAAGGGTGATATCGCAGAAAATGCAACTAATTGGCAAACCTGCAACTGTGCAGCAATCTCGAGTGCGATGGTAGGAGGACGTGGCATGAATGGAGCAACATTTCTCCGGTTCCTCGAGGTCACGAGTGAGGTCTGGTGCGTCGCGGTGTTGTCAATTTGATTAGGATAATGTTGTTGTTTGTTCCTGCGTCCGTGGCGAGGTCCCTCTGCCGGCAATATTTTCCTTCGTTGTTTTGGCAACTTGCTACGCGCCTGGATATGCCATTTAGAGGGAGCATAAAAAGGAATAGATGAGAATAAGGGTGCTCCGTTGTGCGGGATAAATGATCGGGGGAATTTTTGAAAGCATCTTCGAGATTCGAGAAAAGAGTAACAAAATGCTTCGGGCGTTTCTGGTTCACGCGAGCATTAGGGGGCCGCACTTGGACAATCGCGAGCGAGCATAAGAAAAGATATAACGAGAAAAAGCGCGCGTGTTCGATCAAAGAGATGTTCTTGCCTGTGTATGAGAATAGAACCTCGAGAAGTTACTGACGATAACAGGAACCGGAAGTGCGATAGTCAGTACACCGGCGAGAGCACACAGGCCACCGACCAACATTCCTGGAAAGGTCTTTGGTGTCATATCACCATATCCTACGGTCGTCATGGTTACCAGTGCCCACCAAAGTCCACCGGGTATACTGTGGAAGTCGTTTTTCGGGTTCTCCTGAAACAAGAGCACGCACCGCCCTCAAACTCAATACTATAATAATTAGTCCGCACCTCTGTCATACAGCCTCGCGTCATACAACGCAAATAAATAAACACGGGGCATCCGATGAAATAAATATCATTTCGTCCATTATTATAAATTATAGAAAAACCCCGCGACTGGACAATGAAAGTGGCGTATTTCAGTAGGTTGCCCTCCGACCGATCAGACGGGGATGTGACGTCTCGAATCCCCAATCGGCCATCCGATTCAGACCGAACAATAAGTACCATTTGCCGATAGTTACATTTCAATGTGACGCACATTTGTTTCCCCAACTCTTTTATTTCCGGCGAAAGAACAACGCATACTGGGAAAAACTCGTGCAGAATTCCCTCTACATTAGGCGGCTGGCTCTGGAACTCGGCATGGAGTTGAAAAGACCCGAAGCGCGGTGTATCACGCGAGGGCCAAAACACGCACGCCAAGTGGTACAACACGCTTCCCTTCAAAAGAAACTACAGTGATTGGCGCTCTCTCTAAAACTATAACCGACTCATGCATGCGGTTCGTGACGTCCTCGTGTCTCTTTCCTGCGCTATATATTTTTTTAGTACAAGCTTTGAATTCGGTTAGAAAAAGTTATTATAGATTTTTCTACGATGCGCACGTGTAGGTACTCGCGCGAAGCCGATCCTCCACTTTCGTCACGTTTCATTACATGTCGGGGAAAACTTACTTTTCTCGGCCGCAAACGCGATGCGTATTTGCAAAATCACGTGCGCGTGCACCGGGCCCTCGTGTTTCGTTGAAAATTTTCATCTTCAAAGTTAAATAAGTTGAGTAGAAATTCATAATTCGGTAGCAAAAGACTCGATTATTTTCCAGACATAGGACAAATTTTTATCGTATTGAAAATCGTACTTGGGCATGCATTCGTAAATAAAAAAAAAAAAATGCTGTTTACATTTTGAATGGGCCATTCGAACGATTTTTTTGGCGATTTTGATAATCAAGTTCCTCATTTATTGCATCGGTATTTCTTGCTAATTCTTCGAGAGGTAAGATGGTAACGTACTAACTGCCGGAAATGTACCATTCGAGCAGAGAGTTATTAAAGCTAGCTGAAACGGTTTGGTACGTCGCAACAGACATTTTCGAGTTAGGTAAATGCGAGGGAACACGCGATCAGAGTGACACAGACACACAGAGATAGAAGGAAAAGGAGAAAAGATACCTGTAGTCGTTCGGCATAGAAGACGAGTGAGGCGAAAAGTACAATGCCGAGGAGGAGAAAAAAGACGAGGAGGGTGAGTTCCTTGGCAGAGGCTTTGAAAGTATGCATGAGAATTCTCAGGCCTAGAGAGTGTCTCGTCAACTTGAATAATCGAAGTACCCGAACGATGGAAAAGACTTCGAGGAAGCCACTCGAGGTGATCATTAGCTCGGTGTAAAAACTTAAAATGGCCGCCATGTCGATGACGTTTAAGGGCGAGACGAGAAAACTTTTGAAACTCGGAGTCACCTGTGAACTGTGATGATTTTAGGAAGATCGCGTCAACGGAATTGGGCTCCGTTAGGAGAAATGAATCAGAATTTTGTTTGCTACTATAAATACTCACCAAAAATCGCGTTATCATTTCGAGAGTGAACCAGGCGTTGCAGGCATGCTCGAGATAATAAAAAAATCTGTGAGTCTCGATGCCCTTTATCGGATTGTTCGTCACATGCTCGTCCAGCCGATTTTTATGTTCGATGCCATTTCCTGTTGAATTAATACGACGCAGCGGCGCCCCCGTGTCCTCGCTGATCGTTCGTGAATCCCGAAGCTCTCTCGTTGCCTCATTGGTTTTAAGGCAGAACGACAGGACCGACAGACAAATGAAAAGGACCGAGATGGACGCTATCAATTTGGCGAGGGTCGATGAATAAGGCTCGTAAAACAATGCCCAAACACGAGGACGCAATCGCTGCCATCTCGTTAAATTTCCCCTCCTATTATCATCCTCCTCGAAACCAAACAAACGAGCAACTTCTTTGTCCTCGAGTGGCTCACTGTCCACCTCTAATTTGTCCAATATCGCCAATGTCGTCTGAGTGTCACGATGTATGCTGTACGTGCTCCAACAGCAGGGCTCAACCTCGGTAATCGACAAACACTCAACGTCAATCTTAATATCCTTCATTTTCATTATTCCAGTCTTTTTTCCTATAAATTTCACTAATTTTCGATGCCCTTTTCCAACTCATATTTCTAACATGCTTTTTCATTCGTATACTCGAAAGTTTCATATATTCGAAGAAATTCGTAGAGATTCGTTACAAAGATAAAATGCCTGCAGGAAATAGATTTGTCCTTGGCCCCGAATAGCTCGCGAGAGAAATAATAAATGTATTAATTAATTATTGGACAAAATCCTCGGCTCACAAGTCATATGGTTTTGTTCCGTGGTTGGCATAACCAAAGGTTATCGTTAGAGGTAAGAAGGGAGGGGACGCTTTGGCCGAAAAGGTTCTGATATATACACGATCACGTTTATGGCTACGTTTAAAACGTTAATGTTGGGTGGCCCGTATGGTTTACGAGAGCGAGTCCAATGTTGTGCGGTTTGGTTGCTCGCCTAGTTAATACGAACAAGCTATATCAAAAATAGAACTTCGAGCACAGCTGGAATTTTAAATGAAACGCTTTTCTTCCTTTTCTACATCGAGTTGAAAATTCTTCACAGCATATGGAATGAAAACGATGATCGCATAACCAATATCGTGTGTTAATATTTATTACTGCGTCATAACAATGCTAATTTTATTAGCATCTACTCAAAAAGGTTTCTCCGCGATGATCGTAATGATTTTTCATGTCGAGTGCCTCGATCCAGAAATTATTTTTATGTGCTCAACCCTTTTTGTTGAGGTGTGTAAATCACCGTTTCAGTGTGCTACGAAATTCGGAAACGAGTGATCGATACCTACGTTAGGGCAAAGACATTTTACCGTGGTGCACAACGTAAATTTCACTATCTGCTATATTTTCTATTATAAAACTGAAAGTTCCGTAAAATATTAAAAATTTTACAGTGCGTTAGTGGAATAAATATTTTTCGTTAACATGTCCCCGCAATCATCAAATATATCCGGTAAATTTAACAGTGAATTTCACGCTAAATATTACCGTTTAATTCTCTCCGTGCTCACGTGCTTTCCGGAAAGCTTGGAAAAAGCACCAGGCTTGGAAAAATAGAAGGAAAATCAATTGCTCAATTAATGCTGTTTTTCGAATACAATGTCTGTTCCTGATTAAGCAAATCGCCGTTTCATCAATTATTCATTCATCTTACGATCCAAAATGGAGCGCGCAATTTTATTATTTATAGCAAATCCAATTTCGAGTGTTCGGCTACAGAGAATATAAATAGCGTTTCAAAGGCTTTTTTTAATCGTTTAAAAAGCGTATTGCCAATTCTCTGAAAGAATTCAACAACCTGGAGAAATTGCCAGACGAGAATAACAAGCCGTCGAGTATAAATGAAACAAGAGCCACCGAAGCTTCTCTCCTCCTCTCCTCCATATCAGAGCAGAAGCTAAAGCAAACAATGCTCAATATCTCTATATGCATAGAGAAAAAATGATTTACTTGAGATACAAAAGGAGCTGAGAGTCCAAGGTTCTTTAACATTCAACGAACCTGATTGGAATCGAGTCCCCAGAAGTCGAGCTCCTCCTCAAAAAGAGGTCCACAGACGTCAGACGGATAATGAAGCTTTCCGGTGCGATAGTAATTAAGTACCTGAGCAAAGACTCCGGGATGACGATCGAAAAAGTACTCGTTCAGTATCGGATCGTAATTCACAAGTGCTTCGGTAAGCCTCGAGAGTCTGGTCGCTGGTATCTTCTTCAATGTTGCTTTATACGTCTCGTGACGTACACCACCCACATTCAATACAACTCTGTTCCCAGAATGCATCTTATATTTAGATTTTTTAGTCGATTCATCGGTTCTTAGACGATTTTTTATCGGCTCATCGCTTCTGCTTTCTTCGACTACTTCTTCACGTTTTTTATCTCTTTATACTTTTCCAAATTCATCCATTGACTTCCCGAGACGTTGCGACGTCGCGGAAAAACGTCTGTTTAGAATGTGCAATTGTATTTTTCCCAAGTTTCAAAATGTTTCATTCGTCGCTCCTCGTTTGATTTCCGACGTTGATCAATCTGACAAACTGAAATGAAAATTCTTTGTCATTAGTTCCCCTTTTATTTGCACTTTATCACCGATGCAAGTTCCTCATCCGCAAAGAGCCAACACGCGATCCATTCGTCACTTTCACGCTTGAAAAATTAAACTCCTTTTCTGTAGAGCGAAATCGATTGATCTGTAGATTTTCATGCGAGGGATCATCGAGCGAACTGAACTCTTGAGCAAACTCACCGCGCGCTTACTCGGGCTTCTATAAATTTCCTTGTTTATTTACGAGCTCAGCGCAGATGGCGCCCTCAACGAACGTCACGCTCCCAAAGGAAGACGTAAATTTATCCATTTTTTTCTTAGAATTACCTCATTTTTCGACCATTCTTCGGAGAAATTCGAAACGAAACGATAGCTGCGACGTTTCATGCCTTTCACGGATATTTCGCAAATGAATTTTGCATCGAGCGGATTGGCAAGGCATTTTTAACGAATCCTAAAAGCAGCATTCGTCGTGCTAATCATCACCAAGAATGGTGAGCAAATCGACGGCGTAATACAACTTATCGAGAGAGCAGATTCACTCGTTTTTTTTTTCGTGAAAAGCGATCAGGCAAGGCTGCAAATCTTGACAAAGGAAAAAATAGCTCATATATAAACTCCCTGGGGGAAAACTTGCGATAGATAGTGACAAGAATTGTTAAAGTCCGCATCGTTCAAGATAGGATCTTATATGGGTCTGTATATACGATTATATTGCCTATTTTTATCGGTTTTTACTATACTCCCCTTTTTCAGCCGGCTCAATTGACTCGTGCAATTGATTTTTCTCCCGTTGTTAACAGCTTCAGTAATTCTTCTATCTCCCCCGTTATGTTTTATGCGAAATGGAATTTGAGTCATCGACAGATTATTCAAATGGCTTTTCAGAAATAATATGAATCATGAAAGAAGATCCGGAGCGGTAAATCTGAATAAAAATCAGATGGAAAGTGGCGCTGCGCGTAATAAATCGTGTTATTCGGGGGCGTAAGCTCGCATCGCAGATTCGATAAGCCTCGTAACGAGGAGAGTAATGGGATGAAATTTGAGTGAAAATCAAAAATGAAATTACTTGAAAACCCATTGAATCGTCGGATTGAAATTCTTCGTAATGAAATTATTGAATGTGCATAACGAATGAGGGAACGAGCAGCGTGAGGAACGGGAACGATAATAAAGTTCGAGCTTCGTACAAATTTAGCGAATTAATATCTCGCGCCAAGTTATAAAGAAAAAAACAGGAAACCGCGGTGAAAAAATCTGAAGAATCGAGCAAAGTGTTTTTCTTCCGTACCAACAGCCATGAAAAAATTTCTTCCCAGCCCGTGACCCATAAGAAAAAGAGCGAGACTTTCGGTCGATGCTAAAGAAACCGAGTGTATCAAAAGCCGGCACTCGTTGGGGGATGAAAATGGATGAGCGTTTCGATATCGAAGAGCAAATGGACCGCGGGAGGATGGACGCAAGCGCGGGACAATTTTTCCCCCCAGACGGCTTTTCATCCCCGTGTGTCCGTTGAGAGGGTATGGAAGGAAGCGATTGCTGTCACGCGGGCGCAAAACCACCACTTCTGTGCACCGCTCGGAGTCTTCTTTGGGTTATAAACCCCTTGGTCGGTGGCCCAGGAGGACGAGTGTAGATTGAACCCGCGGTGCTCAGGATGCCTCGCCCGTTCAAGCCGCCTTTCTAAGCAGCAGCAGCAGCAGCAACAACAACAAGAAACGCAAACGAAAACCAATCAAAAATACCAAAAACAATTGGTGAAAAAACGGTTGTGGGGTTGTTAATGTTAACACGAACGAAGAGAAAAAGTAATCGAGCCGAATCGATCGCGGCTGCAAATCAATTATAATCCCAAACTCGCGCGGTCCATCCCTCGATCCCATCGTCTCCCAGTTCGCATCGTAAACTCATCGGTCACGTGTGACAACCGCTGTAATTAGTCGTGGAAGCTGTATTTCTATTTTTTCTCCCTTTTTTTTTTTCTTTTCGAGTTATTTGTGGCAGGCAAGGGGCATTCGTTCGATCGTCCGCTGTCATTAAACCGAGGCTCGCATAACGCAATCAATTTTCCGTCCGTTCGTTAACGAGACAATGATCCGGAGGTGCGATTGAAAAGTGCTTTTTAAGTGCATCGTTATCTCGGAGTGATTACTTAATTTTCGCGTCGTCCACCCTCGTCCAAGGACAATAATCGAAATAATAATAAGTCGTTCCTCCAGCATGTCTGGAATAAAACAATAACAACTTGAAACTCGAAATGTAATGAAAGAATAGTAATGATCGCAACAAGAGCTTCGATGCGTGCGAGCTCGAACCAAGAATTTTTGATAAACGGTCGGTATGCGTGGATGCACCGACCGGGCAGCTGGTTGTGGCCGTACCTGGCGAGTTGTGTGGCCCTTGGCGCGGTATATAAGGGCAAATCGATAAGCCGCCCCGACGACGAGAGGTCGTAAAGGGGGTCGGGTGCGGTCGACGATTCATCGTAACAAAGCACACGCGGTTTTACTCTCCTCCCAATACTCAGCCACCGAATTCTCTCCCAAACACGTGTTTACCTTTTTCTTGCCTATTTACGAAATTCTTTTCGCCGAATACTCCATCCCTTCTGGCCTTGTGTTCGCCATTCTTGCGTTTGCTCAACATGGCGGGAACACCGATGAACATCAGCCGACCACTGGAAAAACCACGCTCCTATCGTGGCCCCATTAACTCCGAAATTTCTATGGATCCAAGAAATCTCGATCCCGCGTACGGACCTGCCAAACCAACCCCCGATCATCGACGCAACGTCTACAACGTCCAGACCACCGCAAATTATCCTCAGGTTTGCCAGCATCGCGATGCTTCTCTTCTATGATTTATAGCTTTTTTTTTAGACTTTCCTCGCACGGCTCGTACTCGAACGAAATATCTTTTTTATCTTTCTACCGCGAACCATACTTCCCCCGATTTCAATCTCAAGGTCAACGAACTTGGACAAAATCCCTAGAGTTTTTCATATCCCGGCAAGTGTGACTGAGGCAAATATTGTTTCGTCCCTCCTAAAAGCGTTTGAGTTTTCATCACTCGGTATCGTTGTAGCGCGATTGAAACGCTGAAAATTCGGAATCAAATTGCAAGGCAATTTTCAAAAGTTCTTTTCCTGTGATAACTTTATATGTTCGTGGCAATGAAATCAAGTGGAGTTCTAGCCCCGACTCTCAAAACGAGAAATTCCGACGAGAAGTACTCGCTCAACGTAGCTTCGTTCTGTTCGGGTGACTAATTAGTTCCGACTCCCGACGGCTTATATAATTGACTGAATCAGCCAGTTCGGGGGTTAGATTGTTAAGTGGCTACACTGATCTCGCGTCAAGACAGTCGGACTCGTAATTGATGAGTTTCTGACCGCGCGGCGTTCGTCGTTCCGCATATTCAGGATCATTAAAGAGAAAATAAAGTTCGCACACAAATTCGCACTGATTTCTGATAAATCTGGATAAAATAAAATCAACAAACAAAGTACGAAGAGAAAGTTGAACGGATGAATATTTGACTTTCCACAACGTTCTGAACGTTCAATGCGATTCTTTCTCATTCCGCTAGTTTCTTGCACGTCATGTGAACTCGGGGAAAAAATATCCTCGTACACATCTTCCGCGTATACATTATTAGCCGGGAGAAATTTCCCCGACAGGTTGTACGCATTGTGAGCTTCGTTCTCACTCATTTATCGCGATGATACATTATTCCGAAAGCCTCCAGGCATGTTCCACATTCATTATGTCCCGGTTAATCCATCCCTCCGATCGACCAACTAAGCAATATTCTCATCGCTCGGCAGAAACCCACGTAACTCCTCGAGCCCTCGTCCTTCAGCCACGCGCTTTCATACGCTCGAATACAGGCTCCCCCAAAATGTGTTTTAGAAAAAAAAAACCACGTGAGACATTTTTTACCGATTCACCGCATATTTTGCTGCGATCATTATCAAAGTTTTTCCCCGGAACCAGGCAACTTTGCGTGCTCACACTCTGAGAAACGTGTTGGGAAATCTTTTTATTAATTAGGTTGCACTCAATAAACGTACGTGACTAATTTTCGAGTTCAGGCATTGAAAATGTTTTCATTTATAACGCGTTTTCTGAGCACGGTTGTTTATTTTATAAAAAATTATTTTTCTTTGATTATCGATCGGCTTGAACTCGAGAATAAACATCCCGCACGCGCGCTTCGAGCACGCACATTCTTATGCTCGGAATGAATGAAATATTGGAAATCTAATATATATTCAACCGCCTCGATGAACTTGATGAAAAAAATCAATAAGCATAGCTATAGAAAAAAAAGTCAATGGATTAGAAGAATAAAGTTTTTCAAGCTACAATTATTGTTAAAAGTCCCTGGCGATTGAATTGAAAATGACAGCTTTGTTGAAAGTTGATTCAAATGAAATGCCAGTTTGAGTATATCGAGCCAGGGTTAATTCGTGGTAGAATAAAAGGAGAAATATGAGCTAGTTGTCGGGCGTCAGAGCGGGTGAGAAAGGTGTAAAAATGTTGCACAGGTGGACGTTTCGACCCAAGTTGATCTTCACGTGACGAGTACGATACATTCGAACTGGGAAAGGCTTGCAACGCCGCTTTATTCGAGAGAAGATATAAAGGAACAATATTGCATAACGAGTCGTCAATTGGACGCGGTGGAGCGTTCGTCCAGCGGTATTTTCGGCTGTTTATCAACGAGAGGACCATCGCCGTGCGCGGTTACGAGCAAAGTTTCTATTTTGTCAGCGTGCGTAAGAAGCGCCTCGAGCGACGAGAATATTTGTGACGCTCCTTATCCTCGTAAGCCGCTGCAAATATTGTACCAGCAACCCTATTCCACTTATTCGGGGAGAACGATCACGACCTCGCGTTACGATCATACGAACAACGATGCCCTCGATAAAAACGACGACGATGACGACGACGACTGGGTCGAGAGTTCCTACTTCCGCCGAAGACCTACCTCATTTTGCACAGCATCCGATCCAAAGAGGTCAGTCGCATCTCGTGAGATTGTTAGATAAGTCTCGAACCCTCTCGCCTTTATTGCATAATCCATGCCTGACCGTCGTTAAACGCTGTCGACGTCTGATTAATATGTTGTTAGTATCCGTTATTTCGGACAATTGTTTGATTTTTATTCTTTCGAGAAATGAATTGTCTTCGTAAATAAGAGAGACCATACGACAAATGCAGATACAGTTGGTTACCAGAGGACGAGGAATCCAGCAAGATGGAAGGACCAAGGCCGGTATTACCGTCGGCCGTAAATTGCCATCAAAGTCCTGGAATAAACAAAGGACCGAAGCACGTGAGCTTCGCCAGATCCCATACACTGACTTCCTTCGAAATCCCTTTAAGCAAGAGTCCACCGAGAGCTACGAATCACAATCAGGAGCGTCTGATCGATTCGCAACCAACGGTGCAGGGCTCGTTGCCCAGTACATTTCCGAGCGGTGGCATTCATCCCTATCCTGTCCCCGCACCACCGGAGCCTCGTGTTCTTGTTCTTGGTACGTTTATATTTCTACCGCGCGGCGGGCCATTCTCTATTGATTCTTGTATACGGCATTCCTTTCAATATAATTTAGACGCACGATTGGCCTCTTTTTTTCGCTCCAACCTCGGCCTCATTTTCGATGTTGTTCTTTGATCTCGCGTCGTATATAGAAAAAGCACCGAAGCGCGGCGGGATGAAGACGCAAGCGACGCAAACCGAGGTCCCAGTTAACTTTCGTCGAGCCGCTCCGGTTACGCTGAGTCCTCGAACGATTCACCGAGTCAAGATGGTCAGCCAAGGAGCACAAACGAATGGTTTTTTGAACGGTCGAAAATTGACGAAGAGCTATTCGGAAGCTGGACAATTGGGTACGCCGCTCGGGGGTGGAAGCGGCACAATGATATCGTCGTCGGGCGGTGCCGCGTCGGCGGACGAGGGTGGGACCGAACACGAGCCCTTGCAACGCACACAAAGCGAGGAACCACCGAGGTCACCCTTCCTCGTCGAGACACCACCCGAAGAGTCGCCAAAAGCTATTCCCCATTATGTCAACATCGGTAACAAGAGAAGCGTCAACGGTGAAGCGGGGCCAAGGCCGTCGTCGGTTTCCGGAGTGCGCTCGAGCGAGACGCCAAAAAAATCGAGAGAAATCGAGCCGCCGGAGGACCAAGAAATTCTTATCGATTTCAAACCAGCTCCCATTTCACCCGATGCGAGAAGAGCTATTTTAGCGACCCTCGACAACGAACCCAAACTCCGTCGACCAATTAATCAACTTCACAAAACTCTCTCCGACGGGGAGATCCGTGTGGAACGCCGAGAACTCGTTTGCGAGACCGGGGAGCCGAGTTATCCGCACAGTTGCAAAAGAAATTATCAAGATCCGTGCTGGAACAGTGGGGCTACCGTTCGACCGCCCGCCCTGTTCTCATCGACGCCTGCGAATTTATCGCTCCTGGCACGGGTATCACCACCTCATCCGGATGTTCAAGCACGCCCCGAGCGGCGCCAGCGACGCCATCACGAAGAGGTTCGAACATTCTTCGTCCACATTAAATATTACTTTCTCAGTGTGCCGCTTTCTTCATACATGTGTGTCACCACGTAGGAATTCCACGAGAACATAATACGCCGAGGATTGTTCAGAAAGCGAAGCATATCGTTGGAGGACGGAGTTCAAGATTTCCAGAGCAACGACTTTATTCTACCTCGATCATTGCCAACCTCGCCAACTTCCCCCACCGCCTCCCCAGGTAATGCTGCAACGATGCACGACGTCGCGGTATAGGAATCTTCAATGTCGTAAACTTCAATTTATTTCGATAGGCCAGCCGAGCATCGTACACTCCTCACCGAAGTACGAAAGAATAAGGCCCAGCTTCCTCCGCACCAGTGCAATAGTAGTTGCCGCACCGTCGTCGCCATTCGCCTCGAGTGACTCCCTGACGAATGACGCGACCAAGGACCACAGTGACGGCATTTGGAACGAGTCTCAGGCGACGGTACTGCAAGTCGATTCCCTGGGACTTCTCACGCCCTCCTCGAGGAGGAGACATCTTCTCTTGCTCCAGCATCAACAACGTTCATCGATGGACACAGAGGCTCTGGACGCTGAAGAAGATGACGATATGGATTCCGTTCCGCCTGCCAGTCCGAGAATTCGACTGGAACCAGCCAGCCCTGTTATTCGCGCACCCACCGGGTACTCGATTCCTAACCGGATCCTTGTTCATATATTTTGCTGATAATCTCATTTGAGTTACCAATGCCGCGAATCGTAATTGCAGCATCGACGGGTCAATGCTCACGAGTCACGTTACGAATGGAACTCCGAGAGGACGCAGCGGTCTCCGACGACCCAGCCCATCCTTCGCGCCTCAACCGCTCTCGCAATCCTCGAGCGACCTGGGTCTCAACCTAGCCCGCGCCGATTCCGGTGGAAGAACGAATACGGACCTTTCGGAGGCCTCGACCACCGAGGATTATGTCACTGCCAATACCTCAACCGGAACCGGAACGACCACTGGCGCTTCTGCTGGAACCAGCTCGTGGTCCAGACTCGGTTATCTGCCGTCGAACGCTGCAACATCGGGACCCGCCTCAACCACTGCCACAGCAGCCGATGGCAGCTCTTTCGAGAGCGCCAGCTCCATTTACAGCCTGGCTAGAAGCGAGGTAATCAATTCCCTTACCGTCTTTATCTGCTGTTATTATTCCAGGTATTCGTCACTCAAAATACGACTCGATCAGACCCCGATCATTTTTGTATTACGATCGGAGCCGCCTTTGATCTCGATCAAGTTAAGAACCTTGATTGCAGGCTGTTATCGAGGAGCCCAGTAGTCCACCCCCGATCATCGAAGAATTTCCTCCCATCTGTGACGTCGAGATGTCCCTCGAACACGAGGAACCGGCACCATCACCGGCGAGATCCAGGAGCAGCAGTAGTTCCGGGAGCTACGATCTTGAAGACGCGATGCCTGAAGCTGTCCCGGGCCAAAACGAAGCTTACCAAGCCCCGGCGACTCTGAGTCGTCACGGCTCCGACTTGGAGCTAGATCACGACGTAAGTTATCACGTAGATTCCTCGTCTCGCTGCTCCATTTGGCATGCGTGATGAAAATAACAGAGTCAACGATTTATCAGGACGGCCATCATTCATCCTCGGGCGGCTACGCCGAATCACCACCCGACCCTCAATCCTGGACGGAGGAGGAACGACGGCGAAGAAAAAAAACTTTCATCCTGGATTTTTCGAGCGGCCAAGACATGGAAGAGAAGGACAACGAGCCCCGTAGCATCGGCCAACAACCGACGGTCCAAGTTGGACTTCCGGAATGCGTGGACGTAAGTCCGACTCCCAGTCACCGACATCGCCCTGCCAGGGGAAAACTCAATGCTGCACGGAGCCCCCATCGCAACAACAAAATGCGACGTGACACGACGCAAGTTCAAATAACCGGGAGAAGCCCGGGCTCGGGTGGACAGAAGGACGACTGGATCAGCAGCGCCGTTGACGATGCCGTTCAAGTTCCCACTTCGGATGATTCCAGCTGCAGTCATCATTACCACATGCATCATCACCATCATCACGTTCACGGCCAGCAGCAGGAGAGTGGTCGTCATCGGAGGACGCGTGAGAGTCCCAGACGCAAAACCGGTGGCGGTGGTTACGCAACGACCGGAAGACGTCGAAGCAATGAGGTAACTCGATTAACCTCCGGGACTAAATTTTGTGTTGAATCAACCGACAACTCGAGCCAAATGTTCTTTATGGCAGGACAAGAATGCAGCGATAACGGGAAGCCTTCCACGTCGAAGGTCTCGTGCTCCAATCGACGACTGTTCCTCGAGCCGTTTGAGTCCGGGTGGCCGTTATCAGCGAAGTCCGGGTCACAATGGCCATTCCGCAGCATCGATAATCATCAAGTCCCCAAGCCCAGAGGCCAGGTTGAAAGCACTCTCGGCCGAATCATTGAGATCGGTCAGTCCGGGGAGCGACAGCGTTTTCTACAGCGAAACTGCTGACGTTTCTGGAGCCGCATTGACGACCCTGATCGATGCACCGCACTGTCAAAACTGCGGTAGAGAAGTAAGTAATCGCGGATGCAAAACTTCCGAAACTATTCACCAAAACGAGTTCCATCCACGCTTCCGCACCGACTCGTCCATTATTCCCTGTTCCAGGTATCCGAAGAAATTGTTCAGCCGCCAGCAGGTTTCGCCGATTCGCCGGAAGGTCCGCGACCAGTTTCCAGTGCCTCGACCAACAAACACGTCAGCCATCGTCTTTACAAGAAGTTCGACAAACGCTACAGATCCGAGGAGCGAGGTGAGAAACGGTATCACAGCAGGAGCAACGGAGCGGGCGGACGGGCGGACATCCGTGCCAAGTCCGAGGAGCGTGCTGGACGATCCAGCAGCCGAGGATCCATCGACGACTGTTCCAGACGGAGATTTCATGCCAGGAGTACCGAAGCCAGTATGGAGGTTCTCACAGGTTTGTCAATGAGCTGTACTCGACCTTGCCGCCCACCCCGACGATCGATCTTCCTGTATTTACTCTTCGAACAACATTTCGTGCGCCATTTGGCAGGACGCGAAGACGAAGACACTTACATGGAGCCTTATACCGGTTGCGAGTGGATCTACATAAGTGAACTGGAGGAGAGCCACGTATGGCGTCGTCCTGACAGCCGGGACGGTGATGACGAATCATCCGACGCTGCGGTCAAAGATCAGAGCAGACGAGGCTCGCAAGGCTCGACCGAGAGTGAAAAATGCTTCAGGAAAAAGTATCAGGCTGCTACTCACAGAATGGTCCATCGTAAGAGCAGCGGTGAAATGTACAAGAGGATCCAAACGAAGAGCTTCGGTGAGTAAACGACTTGCCGGTTCGATGTATTATTTTCATTCATTCCGGACGCAGAAATAATTAATTGTGCAAAGCTCGAGGAAGCTGGAGGTCGAAAACAAGTTTCATGTCTACTCGACGCTCTTATTTTTTATTATTTTTTTTATTTTTCGATTGCACGCTGCACCTTTGATAGATCTCGTTATCAGACGAAGTGGATAGAAAGTTAATCAGTAGAGTGTTAACGAAACAAGGCTGTGGAAAGAAATATCACATTGGAGGGTGACGCAAGCAGAAATTCCACGCTTTCTCTCCCCCCGTGGGTGAAATAAACATAGAGTGCGATCCCCGAGGAGAGGGATGCAGCAGAGAGAAAAAACATCGGACGAAGGTCGTTTTATTTTTAATCGAACGCGCCGCTTTCGCGCTTCGGCAGCTCGATAGTGTGTCCGCCTTTTTTCCCTCCTTTTTTTCTATTCCCCTCGTTATCTCTCTCTCTCTCTCTCTTCTCCCGTGTCAGCGAGACGAGCAGCAAAACTGTTTTAGCATTTCGCGGCTTCCCAAACGCTTCTGGCATTATTCTCCCAAGGTCAAAAGTCGCCTTTGTGTGCGTGTGACGATTCATCAAGTACGATAGGTGAAAAAGCTTAAATGCTCAGCCGAGTTCTCGGCGGTTACGCATACAAACACCCCGCTTCTCCCTCGCTCCCTCTCGACCTTCCCACTTTGCTCTCGTTCCTTCTGACCACAAGATTGATCTATTTGGCCACGATCTCGAAAACTACTCCATTATATTTAGCTATACAAGGCATTCCCGAACTCGAGCACAGCTTCTCATGGATCCTCAGATTACACGTCTCCAGAGATAAAAAAAAGCTTTATCGAATCGCTTCAGCAAATAGGAAATGCTTTCCCGCTCGAGTTCCGTCAGTGATTATTCGATATTCCCGACTATCCACGAGGAGGAAGGGAGAAATATGTTGGATGAATTTTCTGTACTGAGAATCCGAACGCTTCCGAATGTTCGTAAAAATTCGGTTTCATCTTCCGGACACCCTGTACGTAGAGTCATTGGACCGCTCGCCTCGTACAGTTTGGGTCGAAGAGACGCGGATCAGGAAACTTAACGCGATGCGATTGTTCGAGAGCCAATGTGCGCGCTGTAAAATTGACCACTTTTTTCTTTGTAGGTCAGTGTTAGTGGGACCGAGCTCGCGTGAACATGTGCTCTAGACGAATGTTGAATTTGACAGAAGCGAGGGAAACGAAAGTTTGCTCGTTTGAGGAAGCGAATGTCACGTTTATAGGCGATTCAATCTTTGTTCGGCTAAACGGCCCTGAATCAATTATTCCGCCAATTTCATGAGGGAAAAGGCCGTTCAAAATAAATCCTACGATCGTGAAGGACAATGGACGTCGAAGAGCGAACCGTCTTCGCGAAGACTGTTGATTATTTCGAGGCTTCCACGACGCTTTCTTTATTCCGGATGTGTGTACTCGAAAACGCGGGCTCAGACACTCAATTAATTCCGTAGCTTTGAAGGAGGAGAGCCTCTTTTACCAGATGATGAGTCACAGCCCGGGGCATTCGGCGTGGCGACGTCATCATCGCCGAAGCTTTTTGTAGCCCCTCGGCCTCCTTTTTCCGTCGGTCTTTCGTTTTTTATATTTTCTACTTTTTTTCCACCCGCCAAATGGAATTCCAGCTTACGGACGTCCGAAAAAAAGTCTCGTAAAAAAAAAGATACGCCGAGGTTCGCGTATTACGGATTTTATTGTATGACGGAGGGAAAGGACGTTTCTCGTGGAATGCGGTTCTTCAAAATTTTCTTTAAATAAGTTTCGCGTAACACACGCGGTGTTTCTAAATATATAATTGTGGTCGCCGGTTCGCGGCACCACCCGCGGTCGTGCACGACGCCATTGCCGTCGTCGTCTTCGTCTTCGCCTTCTTCTTCGTCTTGATATACACCGCGTGCGAGAGTCGCTCGCGTCCGGCTATAGGAATAAGAAGCTTTTTGGCTTGCAGTCAGTGGGTCAGGGCGCCGAGTCGCATTCCGCGAGCCCGTGCTCCGAGACTCGATCCTTCCCGTCTGCGGGGTCTCATTTTTTTCTCGAGCTTCTCACAGCCATCCAATCTCTTCCAGGAGAACCGAAACGACTTTTCGACGCCTCCAGAAGCACCGGTTTTCGCCTCGAATCTATTCGGCCATTTCTAGCCGTTAAATTAGTATTTTAAACGGGAGTGATATTCGTAAACAATGGTGTGCGACTCCGCGGGGACTTCGTGTCCGCCCGAACTCGGCGAAGATGTTTCCATCAAAAGTGCACTCGAAGAATTACTCAAATGCATGCTCAGAGTTTGGTGTCGAGAGGGACAAGCGCTCAACAAATTCGGATCTTCCACGACCGGTAATTTTTGCTTTTGTAACATTATTATTTATCTCACCCGTTGCTGCACTTTCTAATCAACATTTTCGACGATTGCTTCCCCTTATCCCATGAGTTTTAATCAACGCAGTCGCGATGGTTTCCTCGAAAGTCTCCGGAGGTAGGATTTTAATATAAAAATATTCGAAAAATTGTGTTCGTTGCATCCGAGTTGGAGGGCGCTCAAAAGCGAAAACTCCTTCGATCTTGACGCGCATCCTTCGTTTTATCGGATATTCTATTTTTCATCTCTTTGAGCATGTGGTCGCGTCATTGGGGCATGAAATATGAAAAGAGAAAAAAGAGCACAACTGCTCTCGTTAAGGTATTAAAAAAGGGCAAACGTCGATCGTTGTCAATAATGTCAAGTTGATAAGTTTTTTATCGTATATTTTTCATTATATTTGTAGATGTGTGGATATGATCGTTGAGACAACTTTTGTGAGATCGCGTTTATTTGATCTCCGTTTGACTGAGATTTGTGGTTGAATCTCGGATTTCAGAGAGCGACAAACGCGTCGTTGTAAGACGAGAACCCGGAGGTGAATTCGGCTTTCGAATTCACGGCTCGAAGCCCGTCGTCGTATCGTCCATCGAGCCCGACACACCTGCCGAGAGTTCCGGTCTAGAAGTCGGCGACATAATTATGTCGGTTAATGGTAGAAGCGTGATGGATGCGACGCACTCCGAAGTCGTGAGGTTGGCACACTCCGGGCCTGATATTCTCGAGCTCGAAGTTGCACGTACGTGCAACGTTCTCGCTCCGAAAGTTTCCGTCAACAATAACGGGGGCGGCGGTGGCGGCGGCGGCGGCGTTGGAATTAGCGGCGTCAACGGCGGCGTAAAAAGTGGCGCCAAGGAGAGCGCTATTTGCTCCGGTTATCTGTGGCGGAAGGCGACCAGCGCGGCTTCCGTTACCCCGGAAAAATGGGTTCGACGATGGTTCGCTCTACGACGTGACAATTGCCTTTATTACTACAAGACTGACACGGTTCGTTGCACAAGCAAACTTTCTTCGTTCGATCGTTCTCATTATTAATATGCGAAAGCTCGAAAGTTATACTAAACGCGATGGCGACGTTTACCGAACAGGATTCACAGCCGGTAGGAGCAGTTATGCTGCTCAAGTACGAAGTGGAGCAAACACCGGGAGCGAGCAGACCTTACAGCTTCGTCATTAAGAAACAGGGAGCCCCGAGTCACGAACTGGCTGCCGACAATGAGGAATCGGCCGCGAGATGGAGTACAGTTATTCGCGAAGCTGTTGAAAGAAACAATCAGGTACGCTCTCCCTTTGAAAACATCTAGAAAACTCGAGGAAGCAAAAAACTCATTGTTTTTATTCGTTTTATCAGGCCGACACGTGGCTCGACGCCTCGTTGAGAATGCAGGAGGTTGCTGCGTGCGCGATCCAACGACCCGACTGTTTCGGTTATTTGTCCAAACAACAGAAACGAGCGCGCAAAACTTCATCGCCCACCGGTTGGTCGAGACGATATTGCGTTCTGAAAGACGCTGCGCTCTATTTTTACGACGATGCCAACGCTGAAAAAGCCTTTGGCGTTGCTTGCCTCCACGGCTTCAGGGTTCACGGCAGCGCTCCCAATTCAGGCGGTCGAAAACACGCTTTCGAATTGCAGCCACCCGACCCCACTCAGAGGAGCTACACGTTCGCCACCGAAACGGAAATGGACAAGAAAAGGTAATTTTTCGAGGAGGAGAAAAATCGCGAATTTTACAGACCCAAACTCAAGAGAGCGATCGAAAGATTCACACTTTCGTTGCTGAAATTCTTCAAATTTTTTGATTTTTTCCAACCTTACAAAGCAAAAAACACTTGATTAAAAGAAATAAAGTAATTCGTAATTTTAAAACCATCCAGATGGCTCGCAGCGCTCGAATACTCGATCGATCGATGGATAAAAGTTGGTTGACGCACCCAATCAGCCTAGAAACGAAGATTTTAACGAAGCAGCGACGACCCATCGATTTTAGTACTGTAAAGAAGCTAAAAGCTCGAAAGAGAAAGAAATCCCATAAGATAATCATGTGTGTCGCCAAAATATTTGCAGGTTTATATAACGAGCCAACCGGATAGACGGAGCCCGAAAAGGAGAAGAAAAACCAAACAATTGATAGAAAGCCCGCCGTCCCGAGTCCTCTCGATATTATTTATTACTGCACCCATTTTTACAAGAAAAACAAATCAAACGAACGAACGATTATTCTTTATTGATTTTCTGTTTTCCGCTCCCATCGACACGATAGCCGCCTCCTCCTCCTCCTCCCATGTTCCCCAGTCTCAAGAAAATTTGAAAAAATATTTGAAAGCATTTTAAGCAAGCAGAATCAGACTAATGGAGACAAGCGAAAAAACATAAAGTTAGATAAACGTATACATTATATAAATATACACATGAAAATATACACGGATTGAGAATTCAGCATCGAGGCATGAAAATCATTGAGCGAACAAGTACGAACGTTTTTATCAAGTTTTTATCTTAGATTAGTAGGAGAGAGGGCGCTATTCGTTTTCACAAATATTCAAAATCGATCCTTTTCTCCATTTTTATCACTCAATCAAAACGAGTCATTTGTTCGAGAGATTAAACAAACAGAGCAGAGTTATATCAACGAGATGCCAAAATATAAACCATTCGATTCCAAATCGTTTCTGTATATTACACGTATTTGTGTATGTATATAACACACACATTACAGCATATAACATTGTATAGAGGATCCGTTTAATCGGATTATAAATATTTTGGTCGATTGCCAAAGAGGAGAGACTGCACGCGGATAAAAATGTATCAACGAACGGTTGAGATATATATTGTTTCGAGCAATAGTTGTTTGTTATTCATTGATAGTTTTTATTGCGATTAAATAAACGTCTGAATCCGAGACAAACGACGATCAAGATATTCATATATTTATATTACGTGCATACGAAGGTAGATATGCGTATGCACATATTTTAGTGTCGAGGCTGTCCCGAGGATCCAAGTCCAAACGAGAGCGCCTCGAAAAATCGCGAAACCGCGAGGAAAAGTTTTCAAATTTTTTCCAAGATTCGTTTTTTCGAGAAAAATCATCGATTCGACGAAGCTTTCGTTGAATCAGCAAAATTTCTTATTTCGCAACGTGGGGACCCGACTTTGGGGACAGTCGCTCTGTGTGCGTGTGTGCGCATATTTACGCTATGCATGTTAATTATGTTATACAATATATACATTGCAATTGAGAAAGAAACAAGTAAAATATAGGAAATATATTGAAAGAAATAGGACTCGGGGAAGCGAATACGTCGAAAAAGGGGATGAAGCGAGTCGAGCGTTTCGTTCGTATATGAAATTTTATTGAATCGTTGTTGCTCGTTACGACCCGGATAAACGAGATTAAACAAACACAATAATGATAGTTACAAAAAGTACTCGAACACGCGTACGTCGCACCCCTCGTAAGTACACTTTTTTCGTAAGTAAACGAACGAATGGAGTCACAAGAACAACAACAACAACAACAAGAACCCGATCAACGTGAATATTTGTACCGTATACATCGTCTGCATGCTCGTATTTAATGACAAAAACAAGAAAAACCAAAAAAAAAACAAAAACAAAAAATACATTTTTAAAAATTGACAAATAAACGAAAAAAGTTAATGCTGAAGCAGCTCTAAACAAAAACAAACTTATCGATAAATAGTTTGAATATTCGTGAACGATTGCGAGTGTGTCCGTTGAGTAACCGATTATTCGCACGATTACAAACAGTTTCGGGCTTACCGCTTGTTTCTTTGTCTTATTTTGCTTTGATACTTTGCGCGTGCATGTGGATTTCAATAATTTCGAAAGAGCAACCCCCAAAGCTCCCCGATCATCGTGAAAACTTAAATAAAAATGTCTTTTTCGTAATATTATTCATCCGAAATTTGATATTATCCGTGCTGGGAAAACTTGAACATTCGCTTTACTTTGATTAACTGCTAACACCGTTTCCAGCTGCTGGAATTAAGTCAAACTATTTTTCGACCCATTTGTAAATTTGCTCATGTCAAAAACAAGTAACGCGTTTTAATTGGCTCGAATCGATTCTCGAAGGTCGATGTTCGAAAGAAGGTAACCGTACAAAGTGTGTTCCGGCCACGCGAGCCAGCCCCAAGGATATTGATAATACGAGGAAACATTGAGGGGCGAAGGGACATATGATACATAAAATGGTAAAAGGATGGAGTGTGCGTTGTCGAGAGCTTGAGTGTGTGCGTGCGAGATATTAAAATGGTGAAGAAAGAAAGAAAAGGGAGAATAAATGAAATGAAATAAAGAAAATTAAGAAAACCCGCTCAAAAATCAGAGATAATAATAAAGAATTTAATACCAGTTATAAAACGGCGACTGCCATTCACTGTCTACTAAATTATCCTATAGATATTGTCGTCGTTTCGTCGTCATCGTCGTCGTCGTCGTCGTCGTCCCATCATCGTCTCGTCACATTATTACTAACGATTTTATAAACCAACAACCAACTAGTGCAATCAAATTCCATTCACAATAACAGATAATGCAAAACACAAAAAATACGAGAATTTTCCATACTATTTTGAAGAAGCGAGGGGAGAAAAACGATCAACAACAACAACAACAACCATGCATGTGCTTCGTCAGTGTAAAGTTGTATCGAATAAATCGTAATTTAACAATCGTAATGCAATTTATGACGAGATGTAAATGTGCCATTGCCAACGAGAGTGCTCGCCAGTCATGAACCGAAATTCAACGCGCGTCGTCGATCGTCGCAGGACCTCGGACGAGTCAAAACACCGTTTCTGTTCTTTTTCGTTTCAATTTTCTGTACAAATTTGCATTTTTCGTTGCTCCTATTTGCACGTGCTACGATAAACGTTCAAAGAAATGTAAAAAAAAAATGTTCTTTCACTCGTTGTTTCCTAATGAACGTATACGCGACGAGAGACAACGCGAGGAGACAACGATCGAAGGTGCCGCGTTAGCTAAAGCGAGAAAATCATTCTGGTCGTCTGGCCAAAACCTCCGCGAGGGTAAGAAATAAAGGACTTAAGTCCAGGTATTTGGATCTTCCACGAAAACCCGTTAGGTCGACAAACAGCGTCATAAAATGACACTGTTTGGGGTACTCCGCTCGAACGAGTGGGGATCCCTCCCCACCGGGGAGCTCAGTGACAGAAACGATTGAAAGCAATTAACAGAGGGGCTGAAAAACCCAAAAATTTTCGTTCTTTCATTCTGCTGTGTTGCTTTATGTGTTGCGTGCGACAAATTGAGCGCTCTCTTCCGAAAAAGTACATTTACGGAGCTCTCTGAATATTTGATTAAACGCAGTGATCAATCAGCGTAAGTAACCATTCGGGTGTTGTTCAACAAAATCGATAAAAATAAATGTTTTTGTTTTTCTTTTGTAAAATAAATAAAAAATCATTTCACAATTTGTTTGAATTTCGATTGAAAAATAAAAATATACAATTCTTTTCGGAATTCATTGCCATTCGAATTTTTTTGACAGCTGCAAATATGGAATGAAATTCTTGTTTCTATGCGTTTTACACAAAATAAGGAATAAATGTAAATGATTAATCCAGCAATGAAGATGAGCTACGACGTAACAGCGGATATGGAAAGCTTCGCGAGTGGAGCGACGGAAGGAATGGGAATGGAAATTGCGATGAGCTGCGCCAATCATCAACGCAGTATCAACGTTCATCCTCGTCCTCCGGCTCCCACCGCCGCTGCAAATCCGAGAAAAAAGAGGCGAGTCAATGCGAAAGTGTCCAAGGCTGCTTCGCAAAAGCTGCCGAAAATGGCGCTCATGCAGGTACGGTTCGCCACAACTTCAGTCCAAAATTCATTTATCTTAGCCTTCGATCCAGGGCAGGGTGTCAACTCTACATAATTTCTCTCAGGAATGAGTTTAAAGGAAAATCTACGTGGTGAATTCGTAGAGGATCGGTTGAGGAACAAAATGAGACTTGGTGCAATAAAATCGGTTAAAAAATACAGAAGATACTTTGAAAAATACTTGTAAAAATGTGTCGTCATGGAAATTTGCATCCATCAGTTGATAGTTTTGCAAAACTATCATTTTAAATATCTTTTCACGTTAATAAAATATGCTCGAATACATATCTACTAACAATAAGTTTAATCGGTACGTTGAACTTGGCCTAAAAGCGTTTTGAAAATTTAGCACTCGTTTGAAACCTCTGTCACAGCAAAATACGCAATTTAAAAATTTTCATTCACCATTGACTTGGAAATTACAATGTTTTTGGTAAAAACCTCCAAAATGGGCGATGCAGCGTAGTAATTCTTACTGTTTTTTTCTCTCCGTGTAGAATTGACGCCCTGCTCGATCAAGATTCCGTTTTTGTTTTTGTTTTTTTGTTTTTTTTTTTTAATATTAAATTCCCCCGCTTTTTAATATTTTTCCAGACTCTCGATCCTCCGATGCTATCGGGTTACGGTGACACAATCGTTTTGAGTAACCCATTCGACGACGCGCCCTCTAAGACATGTAAAACAATGCCGTTTAACGTCGGAGGGAGCCACACAGCGCAGCAAATGCATGCCAACTGTATGAACGGGCCACCGGCGAGAAGAACCGGCCCCGCAGGGCCCATGACGAACGGGCTCGGTCCCAGAGTGCCCCTTAACGTCGGCTATCGACCAGCCGTGCATCCCGTTAACAACTGCGCTTACAGGCCGATTAATCAATCTCCAAACAACCTCACGGGTGCCAACAACATCCTCCGAAATCTACCGAGTGGAACGATGGCGATAAAAGAGCAAATGCGAGCGAACGAAAATGTTCAATTTCCAACGATTTCTGCGAACGATATCGCCATGAACGTTCCCATGAATAACGTCAACGTGGACACGCAGTCGAATCAGAGGCAGCAGCTCAACGCCCAATGCGCGCTCCTCAACAATCAAAACAATCAGCAAACCCAATATTTCAATCATCAGTTCAGCTCCAATCACTTTGGCAACGAAGTCGTCAATGTCGAACAGCTGATTAATGTCAATATGAATATTACGCAACCCAACCAAATGGGATCGTTGCCTGGAAAGAAAAGCCCCGAATTTGGCCAGAATAAAACTGACAAAATGGGCCATGGAAACGTGAGACTCGGTAAACACAAAGCCCAGCAAACCAATCTCCAAAGAACGATACACACGGCGCCGAAACAACACGTGAAATGTGGAAAGGTACGAAACTTTAAGAACAAGCCCCATTTACAATGAAATTTGAGGCAACGAAAACGATAAAAACTCAGATTACTTAAATGCGTTTTAATAATTTTATCTTCGTTTAAATTGAATTGAATTTAAATAATGGAAAATAAACATCGAATGATATTAAAGGAACATCGTAAATGTAGCGACTGAACTGACAGTTTTTTACGATTTTTTTTATGATTGTTAATAGTCAAGAAACTTGAGTTATTAATATAAAAAATTTCGTACCTTTAATTTGCATGTTTGTCGCCAGACTTATCCGGGAGATCAACCGGTCATCTTGAACTATCAAAATCCCCATGCACCCCCGATTTATCCCTGTGGAATTTGTCACAAGGAAGTGAGCGACAACGATCAGGGTATCATCTGCGAATCGGGTTGCAACTTCTGGTTCCATAGGTAACGAATCACTTATTTCTCAGTCAAATATTTGTGCGAGCATCTTCATTGATTCGCTTATTTTGTTGAACTCGTTACAGGAATTGCTTGGGACTTTCGGAAGCTGCCTTTCATCTTTTGACTCAAGAAGTTTACGCCGAATGGGCTTGCGACAATTGTGTGCGCACGAAGAACGTACCGATGGTCAAATACAAATCGTAGCCGAAGCCTTTTACCTTTTCTGTATTTTAGTTTTCGTGCGATTATTCACTGCTTATGTGGAAGTCAATTAAAAAGTTATGAATAAAATTAATTTTCTAATACGCCAGCAAAAAATTTGGTTGATTTAACCAAATTTTCCGTCGTTAAAAAAATGTTACGCACAAACAACGCTGCTCGTATTAACATGATATTTTCACGATACGGTTAAAAATTTAAAGCTTCGTGCTGCGAGTTTTTTTTCACACTTGAATAATCATTCGATTCACCACTAAAAAGGGGTAATTGAAGGACACGGGCGGCAGCAGAGATGCTAATGGACGCGAAGTGACGGTTAACGGTACAGGGAACAAAGGAACAATTTTATTCACGTATAAACGGCACGTTGTCAAATCAGCATACCGGAAAAAGATGTATGAAATTGTAAAATTTTTTAAATATAGATGTTTATTTTTTGTAAAATAAAATTATTTCCCAAACGAGTTGAGAAAAATTTCGAATTTCGACCACCGAATCCATTGTTTTTGGAAACAAAAGATCTCAAATGTTCACAACGATCGAGTGAACAGTTACTAGAAATATATCAGCACTTTCAAAAAATCCTCGTATTTCACCTCCAAATTTGTTTAAATTTCCGCGTAACTATATATACTTCTTTGATGATTAATTTATACGAAGAATAATCAATTTCAAACCTCGAAAGCATAGGAGCTCTTCTTATACCGTTAATTCTTGGTTGATTATTTTCTCTTTCCGATTTCCATCCGCTTTTAAAACACGATCGAAGTTGTTGAATTCCATATCCCATCGACTTCGAATACCTTTTTCGAGTTTGCTTCAAACAAGCACACTATACTTAATAAACATCTCCTTCCCGCTGCTCAATTATGTCGATTTCTGTTTGATTCGGTTGGAAAAAGAATGGCGCTCTCCTGTGCAAGTAAGATACACTTTTTGAATTCTGTTATTCGATGTTTTACTTTTGTTTATTAATTACCAAAGTTGGAAATCCCAATCGAATTCTAGAGTACAATCGGATGTCATATTATTGCAATTATAGAATTTGAAAATTTTAGAAATTTGGCTCCTCGCAGCTGCCGGCTGCGACATAACCTGAAATACACAAGTTAATCCATTTGTTTATAACCTTCGATATTTTTTGTCATTCGTTTAACAGTTTCGAACGAAGTGCCCGAACATCCAGTTGTTTCGCCAGTCTCTGGCTCTATTTTTGAGAAACGCCTTATCGAGAAATATGTTTCGGAAAATGGTGTCGATCCGATTACCGGCACAGAACTCGCCATCAAAGACCTCATTGACATTAAAAGTGAGTATACCCTGCTTTTATTATGCCAATACTATTGACTGTCAACAATCAAACTACAATTTTATAACAAAAATATAATAAAAATTTATAAACATTCAGAATAATCCATACTTTTTTCTCTACTCGTAGTGAGTTTTCTCATTGTTTGAAACTACAATTCTGAAATTATGTGTTGTATATACTTTTTACTGTTGAATTGAGTTTAATATTTCATTGCATTCCAGTTGAATTTTCATTCCTACACTTCCATTTTTTAGCTACACCACTTGTCAAGCCAAAACCACCGAGCGCCACCTCGATTCCAGCAATACTCAAAATATTACAGGACGAATGGGATGCCGTAATGCTACACTCATTCACCCTCCGACAGCAGCTACAAACTGCTAGGCAAGAATTATCACATGCTCTTTATCAGCACGATGCAGCCTGCCGTGTAATAGCGAGATTAACCAAAGAAGTCACTGCCGCTCGCGAAGCTCTTGCCACTTTAAAGCCTCAAGCTGGCATCGCACAGATCGCTGCTATTCCTCAACCAGTAAATATCGTTTTATGTACTTATATCACAAAAATCATGACTCCAACACTAATTGAAGTCTCAGTAAATTGAAAGAAATGACGAAATCTCAAGTTATTCAAATGGTATGTTGAAATTGAAAACTGCAGGCCGTAGCTGTCGAAGCTGGCGGATTAGCTGCTCAACCAACCGAACAAGCCGGAATAACCGATGATGTAATTCAAAAATTACAAGAAAAAGCAACAGTTCTGACACAAGAACGAAAACGACGCGGACGATCGATTCCCGAAGACTTGTTGCCACAGGAAAATATTCGAGCTTTCCAAACTCTTGCATCTCATCCTGTAAGTCTTAACAAGTTTTTTTTTATAATACTTCGAAGATAATGATCGATTTCATGTTATTTTTTATTATTCTGTCGCTAAAGTTCAATAATCTGAAGAATTTTTTTATTTCCTTTTCAAGGGTCTTCATTCTGCAAGCGTTCCTGGTATTCTTGCAATTGACATTCACGGAGCTGATACCAGCAAAATATTAACTGGTGGAGCTGACAAAAGTGCAACAGTTTTCAACAAAGACACTGAACAAGTTGTTGCGATTCTGAAAGGTCATACGAAAAAGGTAATAGAAATTGAATGAAAAATCATGAATAATTTTACCTTGAAAACAAAATAGCTGAATACCCAAGGATATTTGGTTAAAACTCGACTCGTTTTATTAGGTAACGAGAGTCATTTATCATCCAGACGAGGACGTTGTGATGACCGCCTCTCCAGATACTACGATTCGTGTTTGGAACGTCGAAACGAGTCAAACAACACTTTTGTTGAGAGCTCACGATGCTCCTGTTACCGGTCTTTCACTTCATCCGACCGGCGATTATTTGCTCAGTTCCTCGTTGGATCACCATTGGGCGTTTTTGGATATTCGTACTGGAAGGTTACTCACCAAGGTAGAAACAAAAAAAACGAATAAAACGTCGGACGACATTAGTTTTTCAAAACTACATAACTTACAGTCGCGTTCACAATATTTTCAATGTTCTTTTATCTTCTTCATTAAATTAAATTTTTTATCAGGTTTCTGGTCCAGGAAGTCAGCCATTAACGACAGCTCAATTCCATCCCGATGGTTTGATTTTCGGTACGGGAACTGCGGATTCACAAGTGAAAATTTGGGATTTGAAGGAACAATCAAACGTCGCGAATTTCCCAGGGCATTCAGGTCCGATAAGGGCCATTAGTTTCTCCGAAAATGGTTATTATTTAGCCACAGCTGCTGAAGATTCGTGTATCAAATTGTGGGATTTAAGGAAATTGAAAAATTTCAAAACCTTGCAATTGGACGAAGGTTATGAGGTCAAGGATTTGTGCTTTGATCAAAGCGGCACGTATCTTGCAGTCGCTGGCTCCGATGTCAGGTAAAATTAATTTCTATTGTAAGAATCTTGAAAAAAAAATTGCCCAACACTTAACAAAATTCATGGAAATTAATTCAACTATTGGATTTCATTTCAGGATTTATTTGTGCAAACAATGGCAAGAATTGAAGGTTTTGAACGAACATACGGCAACGGCAACTGGTGTTCGGTTTGGAAAACATGCTCAATACATTGCATCGACCAGCATGGATAGAACTCTAAAATTATACGGTCTTCCTTGAATCCAGACGATTCAAAACATTCATTTACCTGTTTCAAGATCCGAAACAAACTTCGTCTGATCATTTATCTTATTTCCGCAGGAAAAAACTTGTGGGAGTACAAGTTTTTAATCTTGAATGACAAATTTGATTTCGTGGTTGATGACTCGTGAGCGAAATTCCCTTTGACAGAGGAAGACAAGGCCGAAAGTATCAAAACATCGATGATTAATTGTAAATTGCGAAAAATCTCGACCGATGAACCTAATTTCCACAAATAATGTAAAATAAATAACAAAGTCATTTTTTATGATCTACCATCGAATTTAGCGAAATATTTTCATTATCCTTGAGATTCTTCGGTTCAACTCAACCAAACAATTACAATAGTCTTTCTGTTATTGCATAATGAAAATAATGCTATAAACAGTGAGTTTTACGAGGAGCCCAAACAATTTTAACAATTTGAAACAATAAATCTTATGAATGGCCATTTTTCTATTCTCTCGTTTAATAATAAATGTACAATTGAAAAGTATACGAAAAAACATTCTTTGAATTATTTCAACAGAGACCACTTGAGTTGTTCCTTGGCAGATTGCAAGACCTGTAAAAATCATGGGTTATATTCAAGTATTTAATCATAAAAATGACATTCGATGACAAAAATGTGGATTTTTTTACCTGTGCAACAGTTTGCTCGCTCAAAGGAATTTCGTCTGTTCTGAGAGATACTCTCTGAACTACACTTGCTGCATCAGCATCCAGAATGACTCTGAAATTTAGAAAACGTAGAATAAATCCTTCATGATTCAATCTCAGGTTTCTTTAAGTCAGAAAAATCAAAGAACTAAATTGAAACTATGTCAAAGATAATAAAAAATTTGAGCGGTACCAAAGATGAATAGAAAATTGATATACACACAAATTTCAAATTCCTATTCGTTCATAAGCATATGGAAATGGAAAACGTAGAACCTGGATGAGAATATATCATGATTATTAAGAACACTCACCCTCTGTCACATATTTCATCCATTGCCAACATTACTATACCAAGGCTGTCGAAAACGGCTCTCTTTTCCACATTGCGACCCAGAATGTGACTTACCGAGTCGTACAGACAATTCAAAACGCTTATTAATATGAGCTGCAAAAATAAATAAATATTGAATTAATCATGTGTTACTTATCAGTTATGAAAATTCAATAGATCATTTCTCTCGTTGCTGATGTCCACATGAATCTGTACATTTACATAATCATCAAGGAGAATGAACAACAAATAAAAATTTTCAGGTGAAAAATTACCTCGTTTTCATGTGAACTGCCCATAACGTAAAAATGTAAATCAACTATGCTTCGATAAACACAAGTGAGGCCATCAAGCATGATTATTTCGGTATTGGAACGATGTGTCTTGTTAAACAAGTTTTTCTCAAATGTTTCTTGCTCTTTCGAAGTTGGGAATATGTTTTTATCGTAATACTTGGCGAGTATGCGGTTTCCATCGTTGTCGAGTATCGCCATACCCTTGACAATGTATAACGTTGGTTCCTAAATAGAAACAAAATTGCAATATGAATGACTCAAATAGATAGTTTCGGTCCAGAAAAAAAACATATTTGCGGTTGTACATGAAGTGAAATGAGGAATGCGCACTATGCACTTGTTTTTCATATTTTTACATATTCTTTCATGTATTTTCGAACGGCGCCATATTTTTCATTAATAAAACTCGAAATTATGTGAAGCAAATGAAGTCAATGACTACAGTCACAAAAAAAGACAGGAAGTAAGGTAGTTCGATTACAAACATATCGAGAATTATTTTATTCCGTACAAATGTAGTATTGTTTCTTCTGTCAGTATCGAAGTTAGTCATTTTAGTGAGGTTATGTTCACTGCTGGTCGACGCTACGGAACGGTTCATGACTACGTGGTTATGCGATATCTTGGCAATTCGCGACTATTACCGTGTGTATTACGAAAATAGAATGTCACACTCGTGAACGCGTTTGACCTTTGTCGCCGTGAATGTTTACATTTTATGATGATACTCGAGGAGAAAAAAAACGATAAATCTAAGAAAACAAAACTCACCAACAACTTTCCGTCCATCGTGGAATGTTTATGTGAACGTTGTTCCGCGTAGGTTTCTTCGCAACTGTCGCTTACAGGCTCTCCCACTTGCAACGTGTCAAACTGAACAGCTGACTCAAATCTCTGCTCAGTGCTCAGACGCTCTGACCACGGTCTTTCATTATATAGGACACGTTCAACTTGAACGCTCACAAAAGTTTGAGTGTTTACAAACGCGTTCGACTTAGATTGAACGAGCATAAGTCTTCAAATTTACCATAACATTGCCTTCAAATTTCCTAGGTGGGACGAGTGAAAATTGAACAACAGTAAAGAGGAAGTGTGGAGCTTGTAATTTTCAGAAAGTTATATTCCAAAATAACGTATTTCATCATCCCCTAATTAATCCGGAAAGCGAAGAATTGTTAAGCACTTGAGGTTTTCCAGAAAAGAAAAAAAAACCAACAGAATTTGGCAGCTTACGCAATACATAAAAAAAAAGAATTAACGAAAATCAATCCAAAAATTCCAGGAATGAATGAAGAAGTTTCCATGTTGTGAGACAAGGATCAAAAGATTTTCAAATGGACCATTCAATTATTTGTTTGCTCACAATAATGATGACTGAAAAATTTATAGTTACATTTAACATTCCATACAAGAAAAACCATTCGATTTTATGAACCGAGTTTTAGGATAGAATTTTCATCGATAAATTCAGCAAAAAAGTACCATTTTCCATTTTGAGAAAGAGCTAAAAAGTGTGTGAAGGAGAGTTTGAGCCAGGTTTACAATCTGCCTGCTCTAACGAAAAATTCACAGTGCGTAACCTTTAGTCCTTACAACAGTGAGATTCACGAGCCAGTTTGACAAAAAATTTACGAGCATAAGGTAAAGTATGAAAAAATATTTATTGTGATTACAAAAATAGTGCGTGAATAATTCGAAGAACTAACAATTAATTTGAACATTTTTTCATAGACTCTGGAAGAGAACAAAAGGCAGAATTCTCGTGGGTTCGGCCAGGATCGCTTTAGCGTATTTCCAAACCAGAAGTCGGAAACGTTCGGTCACTCGGAGCCTAAGAACAAAATCTTGTACTTGGCTGCAATTCGCAATTTAATCGCGTTTTCACTTTCGAGTATCGATTGTTTTCCACATCCTTGTGCAGCCACATCGAACGAACCAAATCCAAATATTTTTTATATATGTAATAAAAAAACTCGTGGAAAAGAAAAACAAAATTTCGAACAAAAAATCATAGTAATAATGGTGGTTGTTTTTGCCACCGAAAATCGTTGAGATTGAACAATTAACAATTGTCGCAAATGTATACTCGAACCCATCAAAGTTCTAATAAATCATGTTTTGGATTTTTTTTAATAATTAGTTTCTCGTGTAGTGCGCTGTTATTCTTTCTATCAACTGAATCTTCAATCCCGTCGTCTGTACGCCTATCGATCGAGCGATTGATCTTAAATTTGCTACCGAAATGCCTTGTAGCTGAAAAATGTAAAGCGAATTTCCAGTCATAATAGTTAAACAAATTGTCTTATTCAGTTGAATAAAAATAGGTAATCTTTTACGAAGCTAAGAGCGTTCGGAAGTGTTTCAATTTCGAGCAATTTATGGTCACATTTGTTTAATTGTAAAAGCCAAAGTGATATAACGATTAAATAATTTGATGTTTGTCATACGCACAGTTTCTCTGGCGACCAGTGTTCGGATTGTATCATCGTCGAATTTTATTTCTTTTACGGTGTTTCTAGTTTGTCCTCTTGAAATGGCTGCTCTTTTCAAAACTGGTTTTCCAAATAAGTTTTCAAACTGCTGGACGAGATCTCCTAATCGGTCGTTGATTGCCTCCTTGTCCGGACCTGGATTAAATTCGTCAACGTTTATTATTCGTTTTGAACAATCAGCTCGACTAAATTATTTTTAAGTTTTGCTAATTTATTTACGAGTGCTATCGAATGGCCTGGTGAATTCTCTATCCAATGCGAGGGTTTGAATGTAGTCCATTTTACGTTTGATCTTCGGATTGGAAAAGTTGGTTGGGTCCCATTCCATGCTTAGCTTTTTGATCACTTGTTTCATTACTGAAACTCCCTTTTCATCTACCGGCAATGGCTTTTCGTTATCGTATACGTAATCCGCGGTATATTTTTTCAGATTGTTGATTTGTTCTGGCCCAGAAAAAAAGAGACAATAAATATTAAGTTCGCCTCTAGAAAGCTTAAGGACACGAGCATAAAAATGGAAGAGGAATTTACTGATTGCTTCATTCATAAAATTAATGTAATTTCGTGATGAACAATCTTACCTTTGAACGGTATTTTGCGCAAATAAAATCCATCCAACTCATCACACGCAATCATTTTTGCGATATACGGCATTGATCGATGACTCACTGAACAAATTGCCATTACTTTTCGTGTTCGGCAGTTACGAAGGAAAGCAGCAAATAAAACTTTTTGACCTAAAAAAAATAACAATCTATGTCAAATGAAAAAAACACACTAGTAATGAATAGTGACTCTATACTAATGAAAATCCTTACGGTCTGATGCCGATGCCTCGACACCCACAAATTTCGTTGGTTTAATGTGTCCCATGAAGTCATCTCTAGGTAATCGCTTAAAACCAATCAATTTAATTCCAGTTTCTAACGATGAACGTATTTCCTGTAATTCCTTTGGTTTGAAAGTGATTAACCTGCCACCATATCTTACTCCTTTGCGTATGTAATCGGGAATTTGAGTTCTAGGGATGCCCTGGTCGTCCTATTATAAAAAAAATGTTCATTTTTATTCGCTATGACAGTTAAACTGTTAATTTTGTACTGATTAATCAGCGAATTTTCAAGATTATTTTGAGGATCCAGTTGCTACATTCACATTTTCACCTCATCTTCAAAGACATCTTCGAATTGTCGGCTGGGTCCCCAGTGTCTGACTACCTCAAGTATTTCATTTGTGTCCTTGTGCATTCGTGCTTTTTTCAAAGTAGTCTTGCTAAAAAGATAAAAATTAATTTCTTAGTGAAATTTGTAACTGAAAGATTATCTTTCGTTACAAAACTCCAAATGGAAAAATGTTGCAGCAAACCTTGAAAATGATGCAAGTCGAACAGGGATCTCAAGATCTTTACCGATTTTCCATGTTAAGTGACCACTAGTTTTTGCTGCAAACAGCAAGCCCTTCTCGAGTTCATTGAGTTTCGTAAATTTGGAGTCTTCAGGATCACAATTGTTGGCCAGCACATCGAGATCTTTGTAGAAAAGATCGTGATTCCAACACTCCTTTAGACCTACTATTCGCAGTTTAACATTGATATCCTTATAAGTCTTGGCCCTTAAACGGATTTTGTGGCGCTCTGCCAAATCATTAGCCAGAGGATTATCATTGCGAGTAAGCAACACCACTTGACGTAAGGACATGGCAATTTTTATTACATCAAAACACCGACTGGCTTGCCACAGTACGTCATGCAAACAAATGTCTCGCTTGGCTTCCAGAGACGCATCACAATATTCTTCTTTCGTCGTCTTCTCCTCCACTGGAAGATAATAAATAGTTTCAAAATATCACCTTTGGGAGTTCTATAATTAGATGACTGATCATTTTCATACTTATTTCACAGCTCTAAAAATAAATCGCATTTCTATGAATTGAGGTAATTGAGAAAAGGATTGAACAATTGAATCTTTACTCTTGCTAAAGTCTATTGAATTTCAATAATAGAAAAAAGAATTCATTATAGATCAAGAAAAAACGAACAAATGTTTTTGAGTTCAATGGCCATGTTGGTTTCGATTTCAGAAAATTTCTGGACAGTAAGAATGTACTCTGTTTCGAGATTCCAATTTTTGGTAACATTGTATAAAATGAGACCCATCCAATCTCGTCTGTTCCACATTAATTTTTCACAGAGAATCCGTTCATAAACCTTGAAAAAAAAAGGGATTATTATAGGATAACAGTCTATTCCCATGAAGACATTGGGCATAACTGTTTGGACATGTGTACGAGAAAATTTTCGATGGAAATAATAAATTTCAATCGCGTTCCATGTACGAACACTGATTTTTTTTTCAAATTCTGTGCACAAATTTGTTCGAAATCAAGTAGCTATATATAACGTATAATTCAAAATTTGGTTATACATTTTCCAATACTTATATTTTCAAAACGGAAAGTAATCATAGCATGAAGTTTTACCGTTAAACATTCGCTGAAGTATGTGTTATTCGATTCAGGGTATTTTTCAAACATTTCAGGTGAAGCATCGATGACAAAAATGGTTCCATCACGATAGCCAAAGTGTTCATAATTGTCTTGTGATTCCTCCATTGTTTATAATCCTCCTGTTTCTTTACGGTTCGTGGGAACTCGTAAAGTATGTGTTATTACTTTTATTTAATATAATTGTTATTCAAACATAGAAAGAATTTACCCCGATGAGTAAGAATACCGGACAAGTTTCGACAAGAATCACAAATTACGATGTTTAGTCGTACAGATGCGCGCGCAGGCAATTGAATGTTCTCGAAATCGCGTCCGAAACGCGCGGTAACCGGCTATAGTCGTCAGGAAGTTCCCGGGAAAATCCCAAATCTCATAATTCTCTAAAGACGAATTTTTTCTCATACTCCCGATATCAAAATTTTCGGCCTTCCGGCTTCACCACACCAGGAATAACCGGAAAAGTAGAAGAGTTGTAGGAATTGACATTTGTATACTTGTGGCACATGCCCGTTATGGGAGATAGCCATTAAGATGATGGATCAGTCGGTAATCACACCTCGAATTTTTGAAATTGAAACTCTTTGACATCGTTCGTCCGATTAAAATAATAAAAATGTCATCGTACGCAGCGCGATCGCAAAAATCCAATGACATTTTTATTTTTTCGATCAGACGAACGATGTGGAAAAATTACCTTTTCAAAATTTGCAGCTATCTCTCTCGCACTCACCGTTGTGATTACCGACTGATCCATCATCTTAAGGAGAAGAAGACATTTGTACTATGAAAATAATTCCTATGAAATTACTATGAAAAATAATTGAAAGATGGTTTTTGATTCTAAATTCTGTTTTCATTTTTTTGTAGCAATATTTTTATTTTCGTCCCTAAATAATATTTGAGCATCTATAATGACAGGTAAGTATACCACGTAATTACAATAATTAATATACAAATATTTATAACAACAGTATTTAAGAACATGGAAAAATATCCTTCGTTGAGTGGTTAAAGCGACTGTTGAGTATTGAAGAGTGTAGAAATATGTAAAAAATGTACATACACTTTACTAGTATTAAAAATATAGTAAAACTAACATTTCAATTGTGGTCTGGCTGCAATTTCACCTGCTCAGAAGCCAAATTCACAGGCTTTTATGATTTTTGAGAAAATATTGTCAGATATTTTCTAAATACTTCCGGTCCGTTCCAATACCCTCTGGAAAAATAAGGAATTTTTATTAGCTTGAACCCAATGGAAAAAATTGTAATCTGAAATGAACTCAATCATCGCAATTGCGTGGCTCATTATTTTTCGGTATTTAGGCTAAAAACTACAAAATTTTGACGAAATTAGAGTTGAAAAAAAAATTGGAACTTTGGTGAGGTTGAATTCATAGGATTTCTTAAGGTATTATTTCACAATACTCACTTAAGCATGAAATTCCAGTAAAGAAAGGGGAAGAAATACTTTTTCATAATATACATTATCCACAATTCGCGTTTCTGGTCAACTGGAAACGTTTCCATGGGACGAAGATTATAATCGAATTCAGCGAGGATGCATTTTCCTGGGCCTGTCACCAGAGGACAAGATGCGTAACCGGTGTAAGAATGGCTCATGGCCTTGCCCGACAAATCGTCCATTATATTTTCGTACAATACTTTGGCTTGTGAAGCTGCAAAACGAGATTAACCATTGTTACAAAAATTCAAAAATTCATCGATTTGAGTTACTTTTTTTAAAAATACCGACCAATTGCCGCCATCGTTTTTGAATTGGGCGTTGTCGTGCAATCACCGAGACCGTAAATATTTTTGTAACGCGTGTGTCTCAAAGTTTGTGAATCGACGCACAAAAAGCCTGCCTCGTTCGTGAGGATTCCGTGTCTCTTTAAAATTTCCGGCGGACCCATCGGCGGACAAACGTGCAAGAAGGAATACTGCGGGAAAAAAATTCGGAAATTTCTATTTTAAAAAATCTGTTTCAAATATCCATAGCTATATAAAGTTTGAAAAAAAATGTACTTGTTCAACAACGATGTCCTCAGGATTTTGCAAATTTTGAAAAATCGCTTCTCTCTTCGAGCCTCGAACTTCAATGAGACTTCTTTGAAGGTTCACTTCGATATCTCGACTTCTGCAGACTTCCCAAAGTGCGTCTGCATATTTTTTCACGCCGAACAGCACCGGTAATGACGTGTTGTATGTAACTCGGATATTTTTCCTCAGACCCTTCTGAAATGATCCTTTTCATTATAATTTGCGCTTTACACGACTTCCCTCAAATAAATTATTTCCATAAATAATTATTCTTACACGACGCCAATAATCCTCAGCTATGTAGCAAATTTTCTGAGGCGCTCCGGGACACTTCACCGGCGAATTTGGAAACGTGAATACTCCTTGACCGTCTCGAGTATTTTCCATCTTTTTAAAAACCTCCGTTACCGTTTCCGGCCCGTAAATCGAGCAGACTTGAGCATCCGGATCACGGAGACCGTTGATCAACCCTGGAACCTTGGCAAAAGAACATGAAATACGAATTTGGAATGTTCATGTTAAAAAACGCTTCATAATTGAAGCGTTTTGTGAGCGGTAAAATTGAAATTTTAACCATTTATTTGACAATTTTTCCCACAAGTTAAAATACTGGAGGAGTGGAAAGTGGAGGAGTAGAAAAAATAACCCACTGAAGCATGTAATTAATCAGATAGTAATTAACGACTGACGAATCATGAAATTACTTTATCCCAAAGTAGTTGAAGGCCCATAGCCACGATCATAATATCGTACTCAATGGTATCACCGTTGCTGGTTATGACTTTGTTGTTATCCGGTTCGAACGCCATAACGCTGTCCTTGATCCATTGTGCATTTTTTGGCAGCACGTTTTTCATGGGTCGCCTGGATGACTCAAAATCTGACAGTCCCCCACCAACCAGTGTAAATATCGGTTGATAATAATGCAACTGTAGAAAAAAAATCCTCGTTTCAATCTCTTCTAATTAATTTCACTCGTGTGCTCGTTCGTGCGGAAAATTTTCGTCGAAAAAAAAAAAAACAAATAAAGCAAAAAGTGTCTCGTGACCCTGGCCTTGCGCAATTAACGAGCCCGTGCTCGTACTAACCTCGTTTGGTTCTATTACTATAACGTGTTTGGGCGATCCCTTAAACTTCCGGGATAATTTTGCTGCCATTGAACATCCGCCGGTACCACCACCAACGACCAAAACTTTGCAACTGAAAAAGAAAATTGCACTTTTATATTACGAATTATCGTCAAAAGGGAGCCAGAAAAAATCGTATATCAATCGAGTTGTTTGATTATTTCGAACACATTTCTATTGTTATTGTCATCAAATGATAATTTTATTATTATTTTAAAATTTCTTATATTTCGAGATGGAAAAATCACGGATTTTTGTTTTAATATATTCATTCGAATTTTTTATCTTGAATAATTCTTCGAAAGCATTTCCTTTTTCAGTTTTAATACTTATTTAATAATATTTAATTACAATAAAGATTTGCATATTTTCAAAAACAAAAAATATAACAATGGTTAGATTGTTGATAATAAATTATAATAGTTAATTTATGTATTAACTTTTTTATATTATGATTTACCATACTGTGCACCATCTACCGAATATAATTATTAACTATTTGGTAAGATTTGATTGAATTTTTAATTGTGAAAACATTTTTTTTACAGTTTATGAAATAGAAAAAGTCAACAGACTTGATCTAAAAATGTCAACGCGTTTTCAGATCAGTGGTAGCATTAAAACTCTATCAAAAAATCTCATTACTTTGGCAGAATGCAGAGCACGGAAAATAATATTGCTTATCTTGGAATAATGGTTAATTGAACAATGAACGGCATTTGTGGCCTTGAAAATTGTACTTGTGCATGAAGTTTGAAAAATTATGCTTTTTTGTTGTTAGATCCAACCCACTCGTTAGCGCTGAAAGTCTTGCAGAATACCTAAAACTATAGGCAACCACATATTTTGATAAGCAATCAAGATAACTTCTTTTGAATATGTGAGCAGCAAATGACAATAATGTACATGATCCGATCGTCAATTAGACCGAGAGACAACAGTTTGACACGAAAGTATATTATAATTTTTTCAGTCACATGAACGACTAATTACATAATTTTTTATTTTCGCCTACCTGTGATGCAATTCTTGGTAGGAATAAATTTTCAAGAGCCTTGGGAGACCGAGTAACCCACGTTTACTCAGAGAATGCATTTTGCAACAGAGTGTACTGGAACAAGAATAAAAATGAAAAATATTGAGACATAAACAATTCGAGTTAATACTATAAACAATTTTCCATGAATTCCAGAATGGCTATTTGTTAGATATAGATGATATTACATTAATCATTAAATATTCACGATACCGGTTCAATCTGTCACTGCAATAAAGTGTGGTGTACGGCAATGTGCCGAAAATTCAGCGTTCGACGTCATTGAATAAATACACGTACACTTGCAATTATAGATTATTTTATGTATATATGGACATGTACATAGTATTTTGTTTTTTTTTTGCGTGAACCAGAAGGATAAAATCACAATTACGTGACTTATCACTCACCACAAGTAATTCGTTATCGCCAACGTATTCCCGTCTCGTAATTCACAAAATCAATCATGTCTCGAGGCAATTTGTCATGATCTATTTATTTGACGTTTTTATTTTTTCCTCTTTCAAACATTTTTTCAAATCTTGATTATCGTACAAAAATAAAAACAGAGACGTAATTTTTTGTTTTCGAGGTTAGCAAAACAAAAAGTTCCTAGAATGTCGGACCAATACCTAGGAAGTTTTGTCCATCCGTATCCCCCCCACCACGCGACGACAACAAAACGCTGCAATCCTGAATTCGCGCGAACGCGTATAAATACTGCATCGTCAATTTTATATTTCAGTAATCTATTTAGATTCGATTGCATTAACATCGATTCTAAAATGGGAAATCGTAAATTGTCATCTTTCGTTTCGTGCTATCTTAATCAATTAAGTACGCATGAATCTCGTTTACATACCCTCACGTTTCCATACTCGTAACACGCTTATCATTTGCATACAATGCACATTTTGCATATTTTTAAAGCACGTGTTTCACATCTAATACGGATATATATATTTTCAAGATCATAAAATTATACGATTGAACAATTTTTTTCGAACTCATTTTCCACAAACAACTGAAAAATGTTATTCGAAAATTTTTATTCATTGTTATGGGCGATTGGCAATTTCACGAAATTTTGAAATTTCTGACACTCGCAGCAGGAAAAATAATTTATGACTTTTAGAAATAGTTGTTATTTTTCGTTAGAGATAACTTTTGAGAAATTTCATGATGCCAAATAAATGATAAACGTTGATTCGTGTATAAAAAAAAAAGCATACATTTTTTGATCTGCAATAGTCGAAACTTTTAATTGCATTAAAATTTTGCTTTCATCAATTTTCAAATGTATTTCGACAAACTTGTGTCAACCTTTTTCCATTTTACACATCGCATTCTCGTAAACAAAAGATGTTGTTTATGCGGCTACCTACACAAAGTGGCTAACCGTAAGCGGGATAGGCGCGGAGTGCGGGTGGAGGGGGCAACAACCGGGGCGAGGGGAATGAAAGGCCGCAGTAGCAGTAGCAGGTAGTAGTCGTGCGAGTCGTGTTCGACGGATCGTCGGCTGAGGTTGAGTACAATCAGGTAGAATTTTTGACACGCGTGCGCGCGCGTCTCTAGCAGTTCAATCGGGAAGCCGGTTGTATTAATCTGATCCATAAATAAAAGCATGAATAGAAAAAATTGAATAATCGACATAACAAAAATAAAGTATCATATAAAAGTGTCTGCGCTCGCGAGCTTGGAATAAAGCATTCGTCTAAAAAATCGGGATATATGTATGAATAATCGTGAGAAGTCGAACAAAAATTGCTGAGCGAAGGCGTCGAGGAAGCTTTGCGGAAGGTAGATAGGGATGTGCGCTGGTCGGACAGACAAAAATAATCATAGGAATATTGTTCGATTTCCGACCATTTTTATTTCGAAAACCGTATGTTTTGTGCTGCGAAATCGCGTCCTTCCTTTTTATTCTACCAAACATACGAATTTTGCCAATCGACCTAACCTAAATTCGTGACAATTTCTTTATGCTCTGCTGTTTTCTTTTTCTTCCGCACGTCCATGCCTCCGTTTTCTCTATCAATGCTGGAAAATCGTGGGTGGCTGAAATCACCGAATGAAACGTAACGTTATTTATTCCTCATGTTTTCATTCGCGTGTGTGTGCGTGTGTTGCGTGTCTCTCTCGTTGCGTTACACTTGACAGCTAAAAATACACGAGTATTCCCACGAAGGAGTGCCGAATGTACGATATCCCGCATCCCGCTTGCGAGTATTCGTTCTTCGTCTATTTCGGATTTTCGGCGTCCCGAAAGTTTCGCTGCATTCACAACGCTTCCATCCCCCCTACTCCCAACTCTTCACTTCTACTTTACTCTTGAATATTCTCGCGTTTCACTATTTTTCTGACAATTTACAACGATTCTTTATACCTCTATCCGCGTATTTTTCCAAGTTATACACCCGCCTGTTTCGTGACCTAGATTTTGTGTTTTTTATTTACCACTCTCACATATTTCGCGTAAATCACTCTTCATTGTAATAATAATAAGTATGAGGCACTTTACGCGATACTTTCATTTTTTTAAACCGCTGACTTTGATTCGTACGATTTTTGTGTTCGCCTAAAAAAAATGTGAGAAAGGAATTTTTGGTTATTTCGATGTGCCATGTGGCTAAGCTTTCAAGGCCATCGAATTGTCATTTTTTTCTCATCGGATTTAAACTGCAATAATTCGAAGATAAAAAGTATTACAAAAAAAATTTGAAATAGAACTTCCATCTCGATATTGACCCACTCCTAAAATAATAAAAAAGCTCAATGTGGAATTTCGTTTTGTTTTTTTCACCTGAAAATTGGTTAGAAATGAATTAACACGGAAAATGAAACAGTTCGCTAATTGAAAAATGCGAAAAAATCTTAACACTATTTTCATCAAAAAGAAACTCATTCGAAAAAAAAAATACTCATGACAAATCATAGAGGCTCGACGTTGAAACTTTCACATGAAACGCCTTATACACAGATTTATTTACAAAAACGACGCGTAACCGCGTAACCAAACATGCACACGTTTCTTTCGAAGTACTCCATACTTTTACACTATAAATAGATTTTTCTAATTATACTCGATATTCGTTCATAATCTTTGAAATTTTTTTTTTTCACCAGTGTGCTTTTTCATTAAAAATATCAGTTAAATTTATTTGCCATTTGTAAATGAAAGAAAGCGAAATACACGCGTTCTTGACAAGAGCAGACGACACAATCATTTTTATCCTTGTATTCTTTCCTCGGTGTGCTATCTTCGTATCATTTTTTTTATTAAAAACGATAATTTCTCATCGCAGTTCATTTTTCATTATGTACCACTATTAGATATGTGATCAGTTTGATTCATGTTTTTGAGTGCTGTGCTTTGTATCAAAGTACAGGTTTTTTTTTAGAGGTTAGGTTCATTCGAAAGCTCGCGTTTTTAATCTTCTTATCTACAAGTTTCTGTTTGAGGAATTGAGGAAAGAGTATCGTTAGTTCAGTCTTGGCAACACTTGGCAAATGTGCTCATACGAGTTTAACCGACGTAGCGCGATGTTGTCTACCTTCTGGGTTCTAATACTGTTGTTTGATTTCATCAAGGATGAAGCATCGTTCATCCTTCAAAATACTGTGTTTTCAAAACTTGAAAAAAGTATTTACAATGATTTAATAGCATCCTAAAATCAAGTGTTCCTTTGGTAGAAATTTAAAATTTTATTAAAGTTGAAAAAAAGATTTTAAAAATGTTCCAATAAACTTTTTAGCGAGGTACATAAAAACATGTGCTACGGAAAAATAAAATAAAATTTCTTTTTCATTTTATTCTGTTCTCTCTAAACTAATATGAGCTTTATTGTCGCTATGTCCGAAGGGATTGGGGTATAGTTTTCTCAAAAAAATATCATTTCCATTCTCACGTAAAATCATCATTTTATAGGATTTTCATGATATTACAAAAAGCAAGTCTGCCACAGATAAAATATATTATGGAGACTCTGAAAGAATAATAACAATCATTTATTATTCTGTACAGGTAAATTGAGTGGTGCAAAGTGGTTGAAAATGTCTTCGCATCACTTTGTTACGGTGTGTGTAGTGTGCGTACTATGCGCAGCTCATACACCGTGTTCCGCACACATGGATATGTCATCACCCATAACAAAAAGTTCATGGAGTTGGCCGGATCCAATGGGATCGGTACCAACGTGGAGAGAAGAACGTTCCGGCGGGAGTCCGGATTCAACGGGCGGACCGGAGCCAAAGTACGCCGAAGTCACAGATAGTGTGCGCAGATCGAAAGAGCCCAAGCGAGCAACATCTAAAAAATACTCGCACTCTTACTTGGAGTCAAAGGCCTCTAAACTGAGTGCGAAAACACAAGAGAAGATAACGGAAAGTCTGCCGAATTTGGAAATTCACGAACGACTCGGACAGCCTCTCGAAGATGTAGAAAAGCGTGGAGATTCAAAATTCAGTGACGGGAATTCAATGAAAAAATGGCGAAACCGTCGTAACGTAGAAATTGATGAAAAATACTTTATGAAAAAACTATTCAATACTTATGGCGATGGGACGAGCCTCAGTATCGAAGGATTCGAAAAATTAATCAAGAGATTGGGACTTTTTCGAATGATCGAGAATTTGGAGAATTTCGATCATAGCAATGTCCTCGAAAATCGGGGCAGTGTTCCGAAAGGTAAATTTTATTAGAGCTTGATACAAATATCATTAACTCCTTCATTCATTCATAATCAACCGACAGAGCGTTCATACTTTATCATTCCACAAACAAACTATTCTGTCTAATTGATGAAAACTTGAAAATTATACCAACTTCTGTTGAAGCTTGATATTTGAATTTTCAAAATGAATATTTTTTATTCTCAATGTCTTCAAAGTTTTATCAAAAAATACATCCTACGGTGACTCTTTCCCAAAATAATTCTTACGATCTCGCTTTCGATTCCACCAACTCAAACTCAAGATAGCATCAGAATCGTGAATAGAATTGGACTTTTTCATCGAGCATTAGCAGCGCCGAAAGTTTCGTAAAGTCGGCCCATTGAAATTTCATGGGAGATTTATTGAGTCAACGATTTCCCTCGGTATCGAAAGTTTATTGCGTTATCGTGAAACGAAATGACGCGAAAGATTGCTCAACTCAATGAGCGGATTACTTATCGAACGAGTACAATGGAAAATCGGGTGAACAAGACGGGGCCTTCGTAAGAATTGGCCAAGCGTATTTTTCTTTTTGCCGTTATTTCGGGCCGCGAAATTTCCTTATAAATCATTATCCATCGTTATTATTTTTCTCTCCAACTTTCCTTTCTCGTAGTGCTGCGATCGTATCGAGATTTTATGCCACAATTAAATCCGGCCAAGTATGTACGACGACGATCCTTAAGAATTACCTTTATTATTTCTCAATTGGCTCAAGGTCAAATTCCTGCTGCTTTTTTTCACGCCTATTCGCACGATACAAAGAAAAAGTTCTCCAAATCCAGACTAACCAATAGAAATAAATCCTCGGGATTCACGTGGTTCAGAGATAAAAAATGCAATAATTTATCCATCCCAATTGAACACATTGAGTTCAACAATTTTTTCTTCCATTGACCTTCAATTAGTATTTCATTATTTTCATCACTAAATTGTTTCCAATTGACCCACCGAAATACCGACCGCCACTGCTCGCTTCTCGCAACCGTCCCACGACTTAGGAATACTATTAATTCACGTTTTATTGGCTCGAATTGGATACCCTGTGAGTGAAATTCGCTGCAGGAATGAATATTTTCCAATTCAAAGACGATCATTCGTGAAAAATAAAGCCTGTACCCGATGTTCGAAAACTCCTGTCGTTCTTAATAATATTTCATAAGAAAGTTACATATTTTTCTCACCTCTTTATTACATTGAAGTTACATTTTTATAGCAGTCCCATTGGAGAATACGGGCATAAGAATGTACGCATATATATTTTTTGCGTATTTCAAAGATAAGAGAAAATCGATAATCATAACTCTATCATCCATACGATATCAGTTACTTCCTTCTGTTTACCCTTTCGTATTCAATAATCGCCCCTCGGGTATTCTTTCAAAGTTCGAAGCTCGTAGAATTAGTAATCATTGGATTTAAAAAAATCTTTCAAATCGTCCATTTCCCCCAATCCCAATTATTTGCTGCTCAATAGTTATTTTTTATCTAGTTATCTTTATCGTTGCTTTTAGAGTTATTGATTAGTTTTTGTCAGAGTGAGATTGTTGTTTTTCATTTATCGTACGACTTCCTGCCTTTTCACGTGATTTTCGACTGTTCCTTTTGATATGAATCAACTACGCAGAAATTCGTGAACACGTGGATTGATTTTCGGATGAATTAAGTAGTGAGTTAATCGTACTATTTATTATCTTGAAACTGAATTTTTGATAAGCTTTTATAAGTCGCATTATTATTTTTTTTTTTTCAATCGCTCGGTTCCAAGGTTAGTGCGAATCTGACGTGCACTATCGCGGGAATCTACATTCTTAATACAACATCGATTACGATTGGTTTTCCATGAATCCGTCAACAAATATTTATCCGTACCATTCCACGCTTCTAATCTCTACTTTTCGTCTTTACCATTTATTACTCGTTCGTTATAAATCCAGAGAAAAAATATTCCACGCCAATATTGCTTTCTCAGAGCGACGTTTTAATTGAACCAATTTGCTGGACAATTATAGCGAGACGTTGAGCAGATTTCTTGTTACACTCGCCACGATAAACAGCCCGCGTTTCGTCATGTCCTTGAACACGGTTATGGGAATTGAACTTGAGACCGAAAAAACGACGTTCGCACTTTCTGGCCTTATCATATTATGTTGATTAGTTCTTGGGTTTCCGGCATTTCAACGAGTCATTTATTATTCAACTAAAAGAAAAAAAGTCGAGTAAAAGGTTTTTGGAAAAGTGAAGCGCATATTTCAGTCGATTCCCAATTCTATTCTTAAGTATACTTTTAAAGAAATTCATTTCATTGTGAAATTATCGATTTTCGAAACATTGTTATTTTTATTATTCACAGATGGAGAAAAGCATTCCCAGGAAATTGGACTCGTCGATGCCAACAGCTCAAATTCGCCACAAAAAGTACGTTCTCAGCGTAATTGACACCACATTTTAGTCATTTTTCGAGAAAAATTTGAATATTCTCGGAAAGTTTGTGTCTGGAATGAAAGAAGATCGAAAAATAATCGAGTGCTTTTACGAGCTCGTGGAATTGACTAATAAATAAGCCTAAATGCCCATTTGAAAGAAATTTCACGCAATTATACTGAAAAGCCTTGTACGTTTATTCATTTGATAAGGAAGGAATCCAATGAGGATCGATAACTTCGTCATTGACATCATTTTGACTCTCAATTTATAAAAATCTATTGTTTTCGAACTAAACATTGAGCAAGGATAAATAGCTTTCAAGGCACCGCAAAGTAAATAATTTATCTATACGATTCATCCTCCGTTTGAAATGAATCATTTCTTCAGTCGTAAAATCGATTAACTTGATTCTTTCAAAATAATTTGATGATTAATAAAATTGGCAACATTTCTCATTTGTAAATATCTTGCCAGTCTCGTTAATTGGTAAATTTTTTTTTATTCAAGTGTCTCAACAGCGGGGAATTGTTGAACACGGTTTCACAAAACTCGAGTTCTGTGAGAGCGAATAAGACAAGCGCGAGTGATGTGAAAGAATTGCCGGGATGGCTTTTTTCACGTGTTTGTCCTATCCTTATTTATCATCTTGCAAGTAACACGAGATCTGAACGAGAAGGATGCATCGTTCCGATGAACGCTTATTCTCCGACGATGACCGGACCGATCGTGGATGTGTTCGCTGTTAAAAATGTCGAAGAAATTGACGAGGAAACCCGAAATATGGTTCAAGGTAAATTTTTTAATAAACACAGAATTCAATGAATACCCGAAACTATAAGAAGTACTTTGTAATCGTAAACTGTCGTTTTAATAATAATTACCATTTTACAAAAAATAATAATATTGGTGTTTATAATGCGGAAATCCATATTATTTGCTTACAGTCTGGACCTATTCTACAATTAGCATCGTGTTCATAAGTATAAGCGGCCTACTCGGTATGTTCGTGGTGCCATTTATGGGCAAGAAATATTATCACCAAGTTTTGCAGTTTTTCGTCGCCCTCGCGATCGGCACTTTATGCGGCGATGCATTAATCCATTTGTTACCGCACGTAAGTAAAAAAAATGCTAAATTTCATATTTGCAAATCCGTCGGTTGTGAAAGGAAAAACAATTCAATATTTTTATTGGAGTAGTAACGAATCGATCTGTTTTGTACAACTGACTACAGGCAATGATGTCGCATCATTCTCACAATCACGAGACTGCTCTATCCGGAAAAAGCGAAGCAGAAATGGAAGCGGAGCACAACATAAATATGTGGAAAGGTCTCACAGCAATGATAGGCCTGATAATATTTTTCTTCACGGAAAAGGCCCTTTCGATGATCGCTGAATGGCGGAAGCATCGTCAACGAAAAAGCAAAGTGAGAAAAACACTACTCTAGTTTGAGTAAAAAAAAAAAATACTTATTTGTACATAAATTAGTATCATTTTCGTGTGCTTTTATGTCTGTGACAAGTACTTGTGCCGTGTCGTCGCGTTGCACGCAATCAGTTCAGGACAAATTGGAAATTAAGCGACGCGACGATTCGTCAACATTCATTTCGAAGCTCCAGATATTCAATCACCTTTCTCAGATTATCCCTGATGATTTACAGCTCCCTTCGCGAGTCCGAGTAATGCGAGAAACAGATGGCAACAATAGCAACAACGTCGGAGAAAAATTGTGCAAACATAAATACTCATCGTATCCTTATTGTTATGGGGAAATCACTACGGAAACAAGAGGTAAAATAAAAATATACCATTCCAAATATTGGAAATATTCAAAATTCGAAAAAATTGCTTTTACGATGCAACGGACATCGCAGTCAAGCAGAAGCATTTCTGACATGCGTATTATGAACAAAATAATGTATGAGAGAATTCGGTAGATTCTTAAAATTTTTTTTTTTTTACTAAATTCAATGAAATCGTTTTTCATTCTTAGACAATCATCACGACCACGTGCACAACGACCATGAGCGTCCAGCAACGATTGAGGAGGAAAAGCCATTAACGTCAAAGTGCAACAGCGTGTGTAAAATGAAGGAAAATAACGATGACACAAAAATAAAGAACAATTTGTCTGGCGAGGAATGGCATATGGAAGGTGAAAACGGACAATTGAAAAATCTCGGCAAAGCGTTGAACAACAGTGTTGGGATTGGAAATCCGGAAACACGGGACGAAGTTTGTCTCAACGAATCCGAGAGCTATACGGTTATAATACGCGAACACGAGAACAATCACCATGGTCATACGCATTCCCATGGACACGTACATGCGGCCCCTGATTCGATGTCGAGCGTCGTTTGGATGGTCGTCATGGGCGATGGTCTTCATAATTTCACCGACGGCATGGCAATCGGTGCTGCTTTTGCAGCCAATATCGCAGGCGGTTTTTCCACCGCCATTGCCGTTTTTTGCCACGAACTACCGCACGAGCTTGGCGATTTTGCAGTTTTATTAAAAGCGGGCATGAGCTGGCAGCAGGCTCTCTTTTACAATTTATTGTCCTCTGTTCTTTGTTTGTTTGGCATGGTTATCGGCGTTCTTCTCGGTGCTACACCCGCAGCGACCAGCTGGATCTTTGCCGCTGCTGCTGGAATGTTTATTTACATCGCTCTTGTTGATATGGTAAGAAAATTATTTTTATCTCCTTGTCTTATGTAACCTTACTGTCTGAAAATGACTCTTCGTCCTGACTATTGGTTTTCTAGCACTCACGATCAATCATTTTGCTAGATAATAATAATAGACAAATGCTAATGATATATGAAGTAGACCAAAGTAGAATATGACAAAAAAGTTGAAGGAAAAACTAGAACGGGAAAATAAAAATAGAACATTAAAATCGATCGGAACAAATAGGACAGAATAAAAATGAGCGAAGATGCAAATAAAAAAAATGTCATCCTCGTCACAATATTGTTTGCACAACATATAAATTAAAAGAAAAATAATAGCTTGAATTAAATAAGAGTGATGATATAAATTTCCAATATTTCTCATTACTTCAATATGGACTGTTGAATTTACAGATTCCCGAATTATCGTCGTCTCACTCCGAAGAAGGTGGTTCGCATTGGGAGTGTGTTCTCCAGGCTTTGGGTTTATTGACGGGGCTCGGTGTGATGTTGATAATAGCGCTCTATGAGCACGACCTCAAGAACTTATTTAGCGATTGAAACGGGGGAAAGGAAGAAGAGTAAGATCTTCGCCAATTCTCGGTCGATGAAAAACTTTTTCACAGAAACGAGAGCCGAGTGGATAGAAACGAACCACGAAATAGCGTTTGGTAATGTTTACAGAAATAGTACAAGAGCAAGTGTACGAAGAAAAATATGACGCGAAGTGAGGTGTATTTCACCTAAAAAAAAAAACATTCACAGTTCACTGCGAGAAGATTCTCGAATTATTTACTCATTTCGTTTGTTTTTATCGGCTGTACTCTCCGTTGGATGAAAAATCCTAAAAAATGCAGCCTGCAAAACGAATAACCTCATAAATTTTTTTCAAGTTCTTCGTAACAATCGACAAAATCGTGAGATTTATAAAAACACACACACACACACCCACACATACATACACAGGCACACAAAAAACGTTCGATATTTATCGATAATGTTCGATATTCGCAATTTTTCACACACGCTCTTCGTGTACGACGTTGCAATTAGCATTACTCATTTCATGACTTTTCTACTATTGTTATCAACAATTTTCAGTCTTGTTCACGTTTTTTTCTGAAAATATTGAAGAACTGCGTAAAAGAAATATTTCAACGCGTGCTTAAAGAATCGAAACTCCGAAAATACTTATACTAAAGAATAACTTGGTGCTACTTCCAATAATTGCATAATAATTTCCAACAATGTGATCGCGTTTCCGGGAGATAAAGCGAAACGTTCGATGAAAAGAGAAAAAAAACTCGCTAATCGCATCTCGCATTGGATCGGGGTTGGGCACAACTTCTTTTCTCTTCTCTCTTGTATATTTTCGTTCGAACGATGATTGTCCGAAGCGGTCAAACACCGAAACAGTATTTTATCTTTACCATCACGTCCTAATCGAATATTTATGAGCTCGTCGGGTATTTCAGGATGAAACTTTGCTTCTTTGTTTTTCTCAAATTTTTATACCCTTACGAACTTGTAAATAAATTTTTCAAGAATTTTCATTAGCCTTACTTTTGTATCGAAAGAAAATTATCAATTTCTTGTCAAAAAAGAACATTTTTACAGACAACATTTTTGAATGTTTCTCGAAATATATCAATAAAATTTCCACTTTCAATTTATCCTGAAGCATTTGTCGAGCCTTGATCAATTTGTATTGTGATATCAATGATCAATCATAAGTGGTTGACAAAATATGAATACATTTTTTTTTCGATTCGGTGTTCTTGGCAATTTTCTCAGCAGAATTATGACAGTGAATATCGTTAACGGCATAAGAAAACGCTTCTCTAATTGAAAGTACACAAAAATTGCAACGAATTATCGAATCCATTAAAATCTCTAGTTTTAACCACTTTGATTATCATTTGAGGGAAAGGAAAGAAAATTATGAAAATTCACGAATTATTGCCCTAACTCTTGTCGAATACGTTCATACATCATCCAATCGCAAAAAAAAAAGAAAAAAAACTCGCAATTTAAATAACTCATGTACTATATTTCTCACTAGTGTTAATAGGGTAAAAAGAGGATGGAGCGAAATAGAATAATAAGTAAAGCGAAAAGAAACATGACCCATCGATTAGTTAGAACTATCAATCGAGAATTGAATGACCTGTATTTCCATTTTTTCTTGTTTCCACTTTTTTTCTCTCGTGGTTCGCGCCGTGAATTGCATTTATTTTTTTCTTCAGGCAGAGTAAAATTTACTTCTGTTTCGCTGATATCTGATTTCAGATTGTGTGAATGATGTATTTATTTTTTTGGGCTTGTTGATAGTAGCTCGCCCCCTTAATTACTTATTAATTCAATTGGAACGCTACTTCATTTTGTGTCTCTTTTCGTAAACGTGAATCGCATGAGTACTTTTTTCCGTCTTTCATTTCACTTATTTCCTTATTTCTTTGCCCTTTCCATACGTTCTCGAACTTAATTGAATAATTACTTAAAAGAGTTGAAATAAAAAAAACTGGCTACGCGACTGTTAGATTTTCGCTCGTCGACGAAAAGAATGAAATAAAAATGAATAATTATAATAATATTATATATATATACAATGTAGGTACGATAAATATACTTTTTTACGTAAAAAAAATGAAAAACGAGGTCGAATTCTTTTGTTCTTTCTCTCGTTGAATTTGTTGCACTTTTTTTTCGTATAAAATTGAAGCGAACTGTTTCGGCAAAATTTATTGTGGATTGAATTCATCGATGGAGTGATGGGGATTTGTGAAAAAAAGTATGTGAGAACTTACCATTAAACATTTCGTATACTTTTTTCTTTGTAATATAGAAAAAAGTAATAAAACAGGAGAAACGACTGGTTATTCGAAATGAATTTACGATGGTTTTCATTTACCTTCCCATGCTTTTTAAATTAACGTATCTTTATCGAAGTACAAACATTTCCCGAGCCGTAACTTAACCCTTAGTGTGCATCTGGGGTCTGGTTGACCCCAAATTTTTTTTCTCACATGAATAGCATTTACAGATTAGCATCTCATAAGTAAAACCCCCAATATTAAGAAATCGTTATCCCCTCTCTAAAAGTAGGGAGCATAGCCACTTAATACTCCAAAATAAATAGACTTTTTGGAACGGTTGCAAAGTGGACTATTTCTCCTTTAAAGCATGGATCCTTGTCTGTAAAACTCTGTAAGGATTTTTTTCAAAACTCAAAATTTAATTTTTTACGAGAGATTTAACCGAAAAAGTGTTTTTTACGCGCACCATCAACTTTGAGCACGTTTTTTAGGTGAAATACACCTCACAATTATATTTTCATATAATTTCGAGATAGGATGAACCGAGTTTAACCTCAGATTAACGTTGGAGAAAACGGGCATAAGGGTTATTATTTCGAAAGTCAAAAAAAGTTTATTATAGATCTAATTCACATACTGGAAAGTAATATGAATTTTATTTGATGATTTTTACTGGTTTTACGGTTTGGGGAATACATGTTCGTGCATTAATAAAATTATGGTCCGTGTAGAAAAATATGATATTCGAATCATTCTGAATGGATATTGAATAATTTGTTCGGTTTGTTTACGTTCATAACGTGTGTTTACGTTTCACGCGTCGTTGAATTTCGCTTTCGCATGGTAGCGAAGTAATTGTAGTGGAATGGGGGTACAGGCGTTCGGTCGGCCAACGGGTGAGTGGAAAGGACAGTGTTGCCAACTCCTACGGACCGTCCCCCCCCAAAATCCATCTGAAATCCCCCTAAAAACCCCTATTTTTGAAGAAGCGCTATATTCCTTCGTAACATTGAATATTGCTTAAAATTATACTTTTAAATAAAAATAAACATTTTTATAATGAATTTTATTATAATAATCTAAAAAATATTCCTGTAATGAAAATTTAATGAAAATATCGGAAAATAAAAACATTGAACAAAAAACATTTAGTGAGAATTAAATTATCATTTAATTTACACCATGTAATTTTTACAATGGAATAAATACAAATAGTGAAAAATGTTATTTATAATAACAAATTAATAAGAGAACAATTGACATTTTATTGTAAGAATTTTTTTCCCGCGTCTTCATATTTCGCCAATGTAGTTATCGAATATTTCGTCGACAACATCGACTGAATCACATTGTTTCTGAGTATTGTTTGCATTTTTGAAATCGTACATACTAACGTTGAACATTTCGAGCATACGGGCAGAAGGAACAAATTTGACGCAAGATCCGGATTGTCTTTGTAAAGTGAACCGTACCATCATAATACTTTGCAGTACTTCAAGAGACAGCTTATTTCGTAATTTATTTTTAATTACGTTGTATGTCGAAAAAGCGCGTTCGACACTTGCATTTGAAATCGGAAGTGTAAGTAGAGCCATTGAAAATTTGGCAATGTTTTCAAATCGCTTTTGACCAGCAGAATCATAATCTACAAAAACGGCTGAATAAAATTCAACGGAATTGACTGTATTTGGCCACGATTTATTTTGCAATTGATTCCATTCTGACTCTGTCTCATTCTTATTGCCGTATAAGTGAGTGCGTTGGAATTTTGCAATAATACCTGTTAAACTGGGTTTCATTCGCGATAATGCGATTTTAGGATGAAGATCGGCCATCGTCTTTAGGATAGATAAGTTGTCCGGCAATCTTTTTTGAACCTCTTGAGCCAAAGTACAGAGAAATTTTTTGCACCTTTCTTTAACATCCAATAATTCTGTTGGTTCAATATCTTGAGCAATGACGTGAAACTCGTAGCCAAAATACATTGCTGAAGTATGCATTAAACAAGATTGAAAATCGAAATTGATCAATTCACTGTCAGTTAATTTCTGCAAGCTCGATGGTACAACGAGCTTTTGCAGTAAGTTTTTGAACATCAAAAAAAGATCCTCAAGTAATTTCGTAGGTTCTACGTAATCACTTTGAAAAAGCAAATTTAATTGCGTTACACTTTTCAGTTCGTATTTTAAAAAAATAAGAAAAGCTTTGTAGGGTAACCTTATCATGATGTTGTATAACTGAGCAGCCATGTGACAATTGTCTTCTGATTTTGCAATTGAAAATAAGAATTGCAATTCTTCCCACTGATTTAAGATGGTATCGATAGCCTCGGATCGAGCAAGCCAACGAGTTCCGCTAAGACCCTGAATTTTATTCGGTTTTCCACTACCATTAATTGTTTCGTACAAAAGCTTATATTTTTCTAACCGTTTGGGGCTGTAAGAAAACCAATTATGCGTTTCTCGAACCAAAAATTCTAATGGACGAGGCAACATTTCCGATGCTTTTTCAGCGCATAAATGAAGTGAGTGACAAACACATGGCATAACGATTAGGTCATCTATTTCACGCTTAAACAAAGCTGTAACTGAGTTGTGTTTTCCAACCATCACACTCGCTCCATCAACGCCAATGCCGACCATATTTTCAACTTTTAAACCATCTTGTTCTAATTGAAGTTTAATGGCACTATGCACACTTTTTGCATCGGCATCGATTAATTTGATTAACCGATAAAACGTTGTAACCACTTCTCGTTTCTCGAAAGAGAAAAATCGCAACATGATACACAACACCTTCTGCGTTGAAAGATCAGTACTCTCGTCGATTATGAGTGAGTATGGACCGTCGCCAATTTCTTGGATAAGTTCTTGGAGCATACAAGGCCCGAGGACGTTCTTGATCAACATCGAACATTTAGTGCGATGGAGTTTCAAATTCGAAATTATATGTGACGAAGGGTCCAGCTGCGGCAGAATGTCGATCATGTGATTCACAGTCTGCAGTGAACTATGTTCTGCAATAAATGCAGCAATTTTCAATTCGGCGATCTTCGTTGCTTCTGTCAGAACTGGCTCAAATGTTGAAGTCAACGGTTCGAATGTCTTTGCTGATTTGTCCAAGGATACAGCTTTTTTATGTTTTTCTGTCTTTGCGTGGTTCATCAAATCCTTTTTGTGAGCTTTCAACGATATTCGACAATATTTGCAGACCGCAGAACATGTATCAGTTGGATCAGGCCCTAGCCAACCTATAATGTAAACCACAAGACATTTAATAATAATAATAAATTATGATATTTATCAATATCAATTGCGAAAGTCCATATAAACATTAACAAATGTTTAAAATAGTTAGTCGGACCATCACAAATAAAGAAGAATTAAAACAGTGCATACTTGAAGAAATATTAAAACATTAGGTGAAAACACATTGGAGGAAACATTAAAAGTATTAGAGGAATCGAAGGAGTACGAGTGTCTATATACTGATGAAAAATTGTAGGAAACTAAGCAAGACGAGGAGGTGAAAATGGAATCAAATTGAGGTTAACTACCTGGAATGAAAAGGAAAAAAGAAACCAGTGAAACTACCACCAAATGAAGCTCTTAATCAAACACATTCTACGAACCGAACCAGAACACACTGGTTCACATAACTTAAATTACCTTTTTCAGGAAAAAACTTTGAAAACCTCGGTTGATCTGCAAGCTTTGAAGAAATCCCTGTGTAGTAAACATTCATCTCATAGATTAAACTAACCGAATTGGAACAATCATTATTTTGAGTTGATTATGTTTAATAATCTTGTAAACGTAAAAACTGAATCTATTTTCATTCGATCCTCGTTTTTCACTTTCAACTTCCACGTATCTTTATATGTATCTTTACATACAACCGTTTTGTCGTTCGGACAGAGCGTAATAATTAAACATAATATTTAATAGAAAAAATTGAGAATGAATATATATTTTATTCGAATTTAGAAAATGCATGTTAACTAACCTTGAAGCGCTGAATCGGTCTCCCAACACTTTACATATTTTTGCAGATATTTTTTGTTTTTTTCTTTTGGCATGCTGTAATGAATTTGAATATAAGTTTGAATTATTAATACCTTTTTTATTTTTTCGCTGATACTTCAAAAAACGAAAATGACTTACTTTGCAATCCGAGAAGGTACGCGAGCGAGCAGAATCAAGAGACTCGGGCCGTGTTCCGATATTGACTGTGACTGTGAGTACTGCGAGTATTTGCTTTGGTATTCGCTCCGTGCGCGTAAACATACTACTTTGAAAGTGAGCGTGTGTCGTGTATACGTATTCCTCCAAAAACGCCGGAGTCCCCTTTATGGTGGCGCTGGCAGTATGCATGAACACACTAATACTATTAGTGTAGTAGTATTAGATTTTTGGCTCCGCCCACGCGCACAGAGCGAATAGAGATGGTGCAGATTCGATAGAGGGCAGGTCGAAAGTACTCGTGGCGCCTCTAATGTCATAATTTATAAGTTTTTGGGGTAGCACTTTCAATACTTTGATTGAAATATAATCATAATAATTGAATATATATATATATAATAATAATACAATAATGATAAAAGATCCCCAAAAATTTTCACTTTTCACCACTAGTGGCGCGGTAGTCTACTTGTACCATCCCTATAGGGCTTACAGTACTCACAGTATCGGAACACGGTCTCGGTCTCGGTAGAATATTTCGTCTTTAACACGCACCGAACACTTGAAAACTCGAAATGAGAGTAGCCCTTAAAAAATTCCCTAGAAAAAAGTTGCCCCTAAAAAAACCCCCAAAAAAAAATTGCCCCTAAAAAAACCCCTAGGCATCTGCGTTGCCCCTAAATTTAGGGGGAAAACCCCTAAGTTGGCAACACTGGGAAAGGACGGGTGGGGAGCGCGAGGCAGGAGAGAGCGCGCGCAGCCGCGCAACATGTTTCGCTTCACTCGCCGCTCGCCGCTCACCGGGCGTCGGGTGAGGAGTGTGAGGATTAGCACCGCTAGTGCGGAGCGCGAGCGTCAGTTCAATTGCTTAAATACTATGCATTATCGATTGTAGATTCCAGTGCATTGAGAAAACGAAGCACGAAATACGATACATGGAATTCTACTTTATCTTTAATGGTTGAAATAATCTTACGCGATTTAATTTTTTTCAATTAATCGAAAAGGTCAGTGGAATTATGATTAAATAATGGACGGTTAAACAAATAAAATAGAAACCAATAAAAGTTGATAACGGTCATAATTTTTATAAAAACAGTTTTCCACTCCCACTCAGATAACTGATTCGATTATAACACCTAAATTACAAAGTAAAAAAACGAAAGAAATTTAGAATCGTGTATATTGATAAAAGACGCGAAAATACAACGAAACAAATATTACAGTTAAAATTGAATGAAAAATAACGATTCGTTCATTTTTGGAAAATATGGACATTTTTTTCAAAATTTGAAAAGCATTTCTTTCCATGGGAAAATTTTTTCTATATTTCCGGGGGTCGTTTCGTTTCTCCAGTTTCTCCTACATTTTGGTGATGTCGTTCGTTGCCTTCATAAAAATTAAAAAATCTTGACTTTCACGTGTTTATATTTCGAAAATATGAAAACGTGCGATTAAAAAACGAGTTGTCTTTGTCGCGTCGGTATAGAGTTAGATTTTTGGTGAATAAACTCAAGCTCGCCCTCGAAAAACAGAACAGCGAAATAAAAATTTGTGATCATGAATCGATTAAGATTCTCTGTGATGTGGTGTAGTGATGACAAGTTAAAAATATGGGAGTATGAAGAAATATCGGAACCGTGATCGGAACCATGCATAGCAGCAGGATAAGAAGATTGTAGAAAGGAGGAGAACGATAGGATCGTGGAGGAAGATGGAGAGCGCGAGGATCGTGGAGGAAAAAGGTAGGAAGATCAAGGGCCGTTCCTGTAAACGTGAGTAACTATACCAACGATTTTTTTTCATAAGTACGAGTGCGCGAAGTATGAAAAATGTCAATATGAAAACTCAATAGGTCAATAGGTCAACTCGATAAAGGATAATTTTTTTTTTATGTAGGTGTACCGCGTACAGTGCTGCCAAATAATTTAATAGATTTGTTACGCCATATAAATATGGCATTTTGATTAAGGTTAATATTTTCTTAATTTCATTTTAATAAAAAATGGCAACCTGGAAAACCTACCTTACCATCGAAAGTGAATAAGTAGTGAAGTAATGTAGGTTAGCATATACGAGCGTTTCAACGTTCGTGAAGGAGGTGGCAAACAGAGCGTAACCAACGATTCAAACGTATATAAAAAAAAAGAGTAGTCCAATAAGGATTTAGTTTATTGTAGACTTCTGTATAAATGTCTGAATTCGTGTTTTGGACAAACATCGATTTTGATCTGATGCTAATCAACCGACTACAGTCTGACAAAAAACAACAATTAACGCAAGAAAAAAATATTTAGAAATTTAAAATCTATCGGCCAAGTTCACGGAGGTTTCTCAGTGTTTGCCGTTATTGTGTCGCTGTGTGGTCGCTGTTCTCCGACGGTGTTAATAAAAATCCGGCAGCGACCACTCGCACGAAAGTCATCGAGCTTGTTTTAGGTTATTCTACTCAAAATGGTAAGTATAACAATGACATGAACGTTGAAATAAAAAATTAATTGTTAATAAAATCCGTTTAAGAAAATTGGAGCTTCAAAGGATATTGCATTCCAAAGAATAATTCATAATTATTTTGAGGTTATGTTGCTGTCAAATAATCAGATGACATTGCATGTTTCGCTAAAATTGATCAAATTGAGTTTGTGAATTTTCCCCAATTTATGTTTAATTTACACTCTCTTTTTCTCTCCGAAATTCTCAGAGTATTCTCGCATACAATGGCGGTGCGATAATCGCCATGAAAGGAAAGAATTGTGTGGCGATCGCAGCCGATCGAAGATTCGGAATTCAAGCGCAAATGATAACTTGCGATTTTGAAAAAATCTTCGAAATGGGACCGCATTTGTTTCTCGGTTTACCGGGTCTTGCTACGGACGTCCAAACCGTCATGGAACGTTTACGGTTTAGATTAAATCTTTATGAACTTAAAGAAAATCGTCGTATGCGTCCGAAAACTTTTTGCTCCGTTGTATCAAATTTACTTTACGAGAAACGATTTGGACCTTATTTCGTTGAACCCATTATCGCTGGACTCGATCCCATCACATATGAACCTTTTATTTGCAATATGGACCTTATCGGATGCATCAACGAGCCTGAGGACTTTGTTGTGGGTGGCACATGCACGGAACAACTCTATGGAATGTGTGAATCCCTCTACGAACCTGATATGGAACCAGATGATCTTTTTGAAACTATCAGCCAAGCCCTGGTCAATGCCTGTGACAGAGATGCTATTTCCGGTTGGGGAGCAATCGTTCATATAATGTAAGTTTCAATTTATCGTTCAACTGCTACTCTTTCATATTTGTCCGATTTATGAACGATTTATGTTTGTTCGTATAATTTGTTGAATGTAGAAATGTGTTTAGACAATTCTTCTTTCTATTTGTTATACATACTTTATTCATAGATTTTCTCGGTTTACAATAAATTCTTTTTTTGCTTCATATGCTCCTCACAGATTTTTTTTCAGGATACTTCATTAATTGTCATTTCTAACTCTTCTTTCTCACTTACTTCGAGTTATTTTTCAGACTACCAATTTTTTACATTTTACAAGTATCTTTATTCCACTGTATCCACTTATCTGTTTAAAGAATTCTTCTTGGTTCCTTAGCTTACATGCTCTGATACAATTTATGTAATCATGCATTTCTGTATCTTGGTCATTAGTTTAGTTTTTTTTTTCAATACCTAACTTTTACCTGCATTTGCAGTAAAAAAAAATTAGTGTTTTAATTTATAGGTAAGGGTTATTATTGTCGTGATTGCATCGGATTTTCTTAATGTTTGTTACAGTGAAAAGGACAAGGTCACAACAAGAACTGTCAAGACACGTATGGACTGAAAATCCTACTGTACCCAATATTGCCTCTTTTTTTTTACTACAAGCGGGATGCTCATTATTTCTTCACATGTATCAAGATATAGATAATAAAAGATTGAAAACACGAAAAAAATGACAGAGATTTTCCCGTGTGTTCAAAAAAAATCATCAACCTTATTTTTATTCTATTTTGAAAGAGCGTCGTTTCGAAAAGCGCCGTCTTTCGGCAAGGAATGTGACTATTTTTTATTTCGAAGATGGCCGCCTTTCGGCTGCTTTAGTTAGCGAGTAGCGAGCCGGCGGTAAATAATTTTGCAAAATTGTTTCATTTTGCGATAAAAATCCACATGACAATGGTTACTAACGTGTTGTGCAGAAGTTTCAAACATCTAGGAATTACGAAAAAATGTAAGTTATGGAATAACCTCGATTTAAACTGTCCAAATAAAGGTCTGATGAGATTAACTCTAAATTTCGAACTGAAACTCAATTACATTGTTTCAATATTCATTCGAGATCAAAGGATTTTAATTGCTTCTTAAATTTATTAATAGAACTGTTGATTTACTACCATAAACGGGAAAATTATAAAAACGAGCACTATTTTTCATACCATGGAAAACTTGTATTTCAATCATACGAAAGTGAAACTTAACCTTACTTATGGTTATTATCATTCGATTGAAAAGAAGTAAAAAAAAAAATCCCTTGAAAACTATCGATATAAGAGGTAAAGAAAAGTATACAGCGATATTTTTCTGGTTCATGGGATTTTTTTTGTGAAACCTTTTAAAATATAGAAATGATGAATTTTGATAATTGCATGAGTATTTTTTTCAAATATCAAACAGATGCCGTTGTAGTTCGTTACTGTTCAACCCAGACATCTACAATAACGAAAACTGGCGGGCCACTTTTTTACAATACCGAAAATGTAAATGACAAAAGATATTATGAGCCCAATCTCCGTTTGTCAACGATACCATTGCCAATTCTTGACACCAATCTTCCTCCTCATCCTAGTGGTCGAATTCACGAATTTCCAGTGAACATTAAAGCAATAATAGGAGAGCCACCGAAGCTTGAACAGCGCCAAGAAGATTCTAGAATTGACAAGTCTCTGGATCTTCCGACTAATGGAGGAATAAGTGAGAAACAAGCTGTGACAGCAATTGTCATAAGAAGACGTAAAATGAGACGACATAAGCTGAGAAAACTGAGGAAAAGGATGAAATTTTATTGGGGAAAAATAAAACAAAGACGTGAGATGCAAAAAGAGAAAAACTTTCACGCAGAGCTGTTGGCCCAGATAAAAAAAGCTGAGCAATTTGATGCTGAAACACATATTAACTATCGCTTGAGTCTACTCGACCAAGTTCGTTGGCCGAATAAATATCGAGGTGTTGTGTTGCCAGAAGCTCAAATACGAGAATTCTTGGAGCGGGACAGAAAAAAACGTGAGGCTAAGCTGAACAAACCACGGCTGAAGTTGTAAACACGATCTTCAATGAGTTATAACAAATAAATCAATCTATAAAATCCGTGTTGATCATTCTGATCTTATATGTGTTAATGAATAAAGGAAAGAATTAGAGGAAACAATCGAATTCCCATTTTCCCCAATAAAATGAAGATTGAAAAAAAAGCAATAAAACTTTTTATAAAAACGTTTTATATACGTTTTTTATTCATTTTCTTGGAAAAAAAAAAAAAGACAGAAAACAATGATAATAAGTCACTCTTGCTCGCTCGTTCGGACACTCAAACATTAAGCTACTATTTACACCTTTTTACTTTCATTCGTTTCTTTACTTCTCGAAGAACTTATGTCTACGTTATCTGTCCCGTGGAAGACCATATATTTACAATTTCACGTTTTCTTTTTTTACGTAATTGTTTACGTATGTCACGCAAGTCGAAGGCCACACACTTAATCTCTAAAACGTTTTTCGTCATACGAGTTAATAAATATAAAGAGGGCGATAAAGCCCGAATTCGGCACGTGGAATCCGCAAAAAATTCACTAACATGGATCGAAGCAGCACACACGTTTTTTTAAACACGTAAAAATTCAACTCTTTCGAAAATAATCGCTTTTCTTGACATATTAACGCGTTCATACTTTATGAATTTATATTATTTACACAGACACACATTCGTTAAATATGATTGCGATATAAAAACAAGTTTGCAACAGTCGTAGAGAATGAGATTTGCCCCTTGATCACTTTCAGCGGGTCGTTATGACCCGACCACCAAAACTGACATTTGAAACTCACCATTTGTAAACCCTTGTCGAGAGACAGGAATTTTTTCAGAAGTTACGGACTCAAATTAACCGGAGTTTCACAGATACAGTGTAGTAACAGTCGGGACAAAATAAACTAGAAATCCAGAGTCAAAAGTTTCATTTTCGAATGACGAAGTATCATTTGGGCAAAATATTGGGCTTCGGTCCATCGATAGTTTTTCTCATTCCGGGTATCCTTCCCGTTTTCAAAGTGTTACTTCTTCCGGAGAAATAATCTTCGATTTCCTGAAGCGATTTGTTTTGGGTTTCGGGTAAACAAATGTAGAAGTAAACTGTACCGAAGAACGAAATGAAACCGTACATAAGAAAAGTTCCGTGTCTCGTGATGGCCTCGCACAAAAGAGGATAAGTTTTAACGACCATAAAGACAAACGAGTGAGCGGTCATGGTGGTCAAACCTCCGATAACTCCCCGTACCGCGACGGGATAAACTTCGCCTATCATGACCCAAGGTATAACCAAAAATCCAAGGGTACACGTGATCGTATAAACGAATATGCAGGCGACTGGAATCCACGTGAAACTAGGCGTTATAGAATTCTCTTTCCAGTATGCCAAATACCACATGTAAGTTCCTAACCCCAACATCGATAATCCGCAACCTACCGAAGAGATCATAGTCAGTGGTCGTCTGCCACATCTGCGACACAGTATACATGCCGCAATCGTCGATAACAATCTAACGACTCCCAAAATAACAGCTGCTAAATATTTGTCTATCGTTGTACCGGATTCTTCGAATAACTCGACCGCGTAAAAGGTTACGGCATTCGTACCGGACCATTGATAAATAAAAAAGTAAAGAAACAGCAGTATGTAAGGCTTCAAGGCGTTCGGCTTCAATATCGCCCCGAAGATCTCGCGAGGTGTCGTCAATCGTTTGATATTGTTTTTCGCTGAAAAATTAATAAGCGTGTCCATCTCTTTGTCCAAGTTGTACGTACTGCCACGAAATTTTTGTAACGCTGCTCGTGCCTTTTCAGGTTTGTTACGCGATATGAGGTACGACGGAGTTTCCGGAAATATGAACATCAACACTAAAGCGAACAGAGGAATCAGACCGCTTATCGCTGCACAAATGTTCCACGAGAGCATACTTCCCAATGCATACTCTATCAACACTCCGGTACTGACTCCTACACTCGCCACCGCAGTCAACATTCCACGCAGATGAGGCTGCGTCACTTCGCTTGTGTAAACACGAGCAGGGGCACCGACCATGCCTGAACCCAAGCCCACGAAAAAACGACCTGCATAGATCATCTGCACGTCCGTCGCAAACGTTATTAACAACCAACCCAATAATGCTGGAACTTCCGTGATGATCAGTGAACGTTTGCGACCCAGTAAGTCCATCATGTATCCGGAGAGAATACACCCGATTGGTGTACCGATGGATGACATACTCGCTGCAACAAAACAATGCAAACTCAGTTTCAGTTTCATCCTCGTCGGGTTGGGCATTGTAGCCTCGATTTCTCATGGAAGCACAATCGGTTACACTTTGGCTTTCCAAAATACGGTTTTCCAGGCTCAAACAATTGCCGGCTCAATTTGAAAAGATGCATATTCGAGGATTGAAACTTGAGATCGTTGAGCAGATTTTATTCTTACCAATCCATGACGCTTCGTCAATACCGATAGGAATGATGCTATTTTTTTGACGCAATTGTGGAATGGCAATGGCCGAAAAGCCAAATACCATGCCCGTGTTTATCGTGCCGAGTTGAGCAACGAATGCGGCCAGTACTTGTCTCAAGGCACTTCCTCTAGCTTGTTTCTCCTCCCGGGCACCCTCCCGATGATTCCCGTTGATCGCTACAGCAGCTAGCGCGGCCTTTTCATCTTCGGCTAAAGAGTTTAGCGGTTGGATTTTAGCTGTGAGCAGCGATGATTGATCCACAAGACTTTTCTTCTCCTTCTCGAAATCGGCGGAGTTGTGACTGCTCAAAAAACATTGGCCATAATTATTTCAGTTGTCGTTTCATTTGAACGACACAAAGTTTATTATTTTTCAACCTGGGCATTCGAAGAATGATCTCAGCTCGTTCAATCGCAATAAAATCGTTCGGGAGCAGTAAAAAAACTTGAAATGTGCAATGAATAAGTGAAGAATCGTCACAGAACCGATTTTTCTCTTACGAATTAATGAACGGTGCACAATTAATCATTCTTACAGCACTCCCACTCTTATTAACAATACCGATTGATTCTGAACTCTCAATTTCTTTGCAATACGTTTTTTATTTTAACATCGACGAGCATCCGTCTTGCGAATGTTTTTCGCACGATGAATTTTTAACACGTGACCATTGTAGCACACTTTTATTAGAGACGGTGATGTGTAATCGTTCGACTGTCCGGAATTTGAAAGAAGACGAAAGAAAAAAAAACAGTTCATTGCTTAGCTACGTGGATGGACTCGCTTCTTTTTCTTCTATTTTAATTAGACCAATTATGAAGTTTAACGGGCTTGATAACACGTGCCATGCCGACACACTTTAGATTCGATATAATAAATACCCCTTGCACACAGTTCGGATTAAGGTATTACGTGCAGTGCGAGAGAACAACAACTTGTTTCGAAATTTATCTTCCTTTTTCACCATAAAAATTTGTTCCAACATTGAAAAACAAAAAGGAACGGAAAATTTTGCAAACTTGGCAATTTCAATTGCATTATGTTACTTTTCATTTTTATCCATTTCGTCTTTCGGTTGTTAAACACGCATAAATTTAGCTTAATGCGAGCGTGATATTGCCCTTGCGATTATTCCGAGAGTTCAGTGCAGTCGATTGACCTTCGCTCTTCAAACGCTTTTTCTATTTCCCCTCGATTCTCACACTCTCGCTGTATTCATCAATTCTTTTGTACTTCGAATCTCGTTTTTCACTCTTTCTTTCTTTTCATTCCCATAGCAACGTCTAAAAACAGTATGTTACGACGGAAATTTACGGGCGTGGGAACTACTAAATTTCGGAATTGAAGGAAGGCGTCGTTTTCGTAATAAACGATCTAAGCCTTATCGCTTTTTCTTGTCACCGTGAATCTTCCTCCATAAAATATAAAATTTCTGAAAAATTCATGAAAATATTGCGCACCCAATAAAGTCCCGAGATAAGTTCGAGTTTATAATATATTTCATGCAGACCAATATCAGTGTTTGCTCGTGCCTGAGATTTTGCAGTTTCGTTAACGTTTGAATGTTGGTTAACTGCATTATTTGCACAATTATAATCACCGAAACAAGGGAGGTCATTCAATCCGAAATACTAATATTCGATAAAAAGTAAAAAGACAACGAAAAGCGTGACGAACAAAAAGAAGATTCTGTGATAAATGATCGGAACCTAATGAAGGAAAGTTTTCATTTAACTTTGAATCATTTGAATTTAAGCGAATCCTCGTATTTTCATTCAGAGCACACGGAATGCGGAAAACGAAAAACTCGAGCGGTTTTCCGAGACTCGAACCAGTCACGAAGGAAATGCATTTTTTCGCGCTACCTTGGCTTTTGACTCGTTTGGCTCTCTCGCTGGCAAGGATGCTGTAACCAAGACGAGATATATAGCGGAGCATACAGGTGCAACGTATAGCAACATTGATCTTTAAACCTCACGTGTCTGCGCTTCCTTCTCGCGACCGAATTAGAAACAAAATTTCGCAATAACGACACGATCTCTATGCAATCTGAGATATTTAGTGCTCACGAAAATGTGGCATCTCGATGATTTCTTGCCTCGCACGTTTTTCCGTGGCTTTTCTGCTGCTTTGCACGATGAAAATCAATGATTTTCATTTAAAAACTTCATCATTCCTGGGCCCCAATCTTTTCAAGTTCTTTACCAATTAAAATTGTTCAGCTCATCGACAACAAAAAATTGATGCTCATTCGGTAGTCGTTATTAAATAATATAATTGAAGAGTGAAAGAAAAAAAATGAAAGAACTAAAGAAAAAGCTGTCGATTTCATTGACTCAACTAAAATTGGCAACGATTCGTTCGTCGTTTCTTTGTATCTCAAAGTATCTTTCGTTAGTCATCTTGCGCGTTCCCTTTCGAGATTTTTTGAGGGCTCAATATTTGGTTTTTCTATTGGCTAAGATGGAAAATTTTTCACTTTTCCACTCGGCCTCTTTGCCGTTGACTTTTTAACTCGTCGAAGACGAGTTTTTCCAGCGGGCACGCAATCGTGAATATTTCTCTACTCATTAATCGTTGAATATGCAATTTTGCTCGTCCACTCGTCCGACGACTTTATAATATTTACGAGCAATAATAACTGCGAAATGAGTGAAAAACATAAAACCATCTAAAATGTCGTCGGTTTTTCTTGTTCCAAACTCAATAATTGAACGAATTTGTTCAAATGATTTCTACAATTGGAGCTCTCTGTGGCTCAACTAAATGTACGATCGTTAAAATTTTATTGTTAAAAATATTACGAAATTCACGTTAATCGTTTCATTTCGAACGTATTCGCCGAACGTTTGAGTCTAGTCGTTTTTTTTATTGCTCCCTGATATCTCTCAACTTTTATCTCTCCGCATTTCCTTGCTTTTGCTCTCTCCTCTCACTCACTCTCACTCTCCACGAGTCCTAACGTAATCTCGTTTTTTTTTCTGTCGCGCTTGATCATCAGCTGTAACAACATTTCGCATGTTTGCATTGAGCCCGCCAATATTTCTGTTTTATTAAAAATTCGAAGTCACCGAAAGATCATAGCGTAGACTCCCTTTTTCGAATGTTTAAAAAATTCTCTCGAAGGCTCGTTAAAAATAATCAGATGAACCGATCCTCTGAATCCTTTTTATCCTCATTTTCTTAGATTTTTTCAATGATCGTTTATAGCTTGATTATACGATTGGAAATGCAATAGAATTAACTCCTCCATTATCTTTCTGTTTATCTTTCTCTCCGCCTATTTTTCACTTTGGACGTTTCCCTGCACTCGACGTCGATGGCTACAGATATAACTCGCAGTATATTTCAAGCTCGTGACACTGTAATCGAACATTTATAACGAGCTTTCGCGAAGCTCGAAAGTGGAGTGAATGTCAGTCTCTCGATAAGGATGACCTTGCTGTTTTAATGAGACAACAATATATCAATTATTATTCTCCAGTATTAACGGAAATGGTTGATCGTGAGATCTACGGATTCTGTGACCAATGAAATTGCACGAAAGAACTTTACAATCGTACACAAGCGAAAGAAGCGTTTATCCTTTTTCGTAAATTTTCGAAACTGAATAACAGATAAAGGCGAATATTTTTTCTCAAGAATCTTTGTGACTTGGTGATTTACACAGATTCAGGTGTGAAGAGTTCGGTGATGCAATCGGCGCTCAATACCGTCCCATTTATGAAAGTCTCGAGTCATTATTTCGCTGATAATGACACGAGGGTGGGTGCTTTTCAATGATTTAACGAAAAAGAAAATAAATAGTGGTTTAGTCAAACGAAAGAGAATGCGAAGCGACGCGAGGAAATATTCATGAATTATCGACTCGATTTTTGTCCTCGTCAATGAAATAATGAAACAGCCATTACTCACTTGTCCATCTTTGGAAAATGTTGAGATTAAAAATCCGATAAATTGGACCAATTGTCGACGTGACGATGCAACGAGAGGAAGGAAGACCGAGGGAAAGTGACGAAAATAATAAAAATATCACAGTTCGTCGATCACAGAAAAAACCAGTACGATGATTTTTCAAATGAACGTCGATTTTTTTGGTGGACGATCAACATTCGCAATCGATGGTCCCATGTCGAAAACGATTGCGCGAAAAAACAGTGTTGATTCGGTGCTTTCTTCGCGACCGTTTCATTTGTTCGAAATTTTAGCTTCCGAGTCTTTTTTTTATTCAAGATTATCAGCGACTTTGATCGGCTATCGTGGCACGAGTAGGCTTGACACGGACGATTATCACTTGACGAAGTTTCGTGACTTTTTTGTTTGTTCTCGTTTTCCGTACCAATGTTGACGTTCAGTCACGTTCACCGAGCAACATCCTGCACGTTTGAGTAATCGCGAGCCACTGTAGACTCGTGCTCGTCGCTACCAAAGCTTTATACTTAAAGCGCGCTTTTGGCGATGATGAAAAAACTCTATCCGAGCGCGTCACGCACGCGGAGTGGAGGAAAGATCCGACGCTCAGCATCGCACTTTCGCGCTTTAACTGTTCGAATCTTTTCCCGCCGAAACGCAGATGAAGCGCCGCTCCATCCAAATCCGTTTCTCCGAGTCTCATCCCATCGCCTCCCGTAGTTATTTTTATTTCTCAATTATTCCGAATCCAGTGAATCATTTTTTCTTTCTCGTTTTTCCATGAAATCGGTGTTTTTTTTTTCCCCAAACCTAAACTGCAGTTGAATTATCTTCTTTTCCACTTAATTTTAATGATACTTTTGGCTTATCGAATTGCTATAAAATTCGGCTCGAAATTTCGCCGATTTTCGTTCGATTCGTTTCTGTTGTTTTTGGAAACTTTTTGGATTCACTCGGATCTCAAAGTGCATTTGACGTTGCCCAACTTCATTTTGGCACTCGAACTTTAATGATAAAAGAGAAATGACTCTGAGCGTGGGAGGGGCACCGTTTCGAGGAACTCAAACGTACGAGACCATCTGCAAGGCTAGACAAAAAGTAGGAAAAGGGAAAACGGCGGGCGATGAATATTGCTGGCCATTTTCCAACGAGACAATGAACGTGAGAACTTTCAGGGGCAACAGGAAAACTCACGAGTCGCGAAACTACGCTCTCTCTGCAAAAATTGAAAAAAAAATCATTCTTCGAATTCTATCGATATGTGCTGTTGAATTATGATCGAGCAAATAGATAAAGCGTTCAAGATCCTCCGTATTTGGATCATCGTCAATAGACTCTTATCTCGTCTTTGGATCACTCCCATTTTGATAAACGGAGTCAGCCACGATGCTCGTAAATATAAGATTGAAGCCTTGGGTTGAAGCAATAAACTTGTGTTTTGAAAAAAAAAAAAAAAAAACGAAATCAAATGTGCTTTCAGTTTTACAGTGCTCAAGAATAATTTGAGCTTATCTTTCACGACAATTGATTAACATAAATTTCAGACGGTTGCAGCGCGCTTTTGTCTCCTCATTTCGAAGCCACAGACGACTCTGAATCTCGAACGTGAGTGATCGATGGTCGATAAAACAGAACAAACACAGGATCGATCCGAAAATCCTCTGAATGAGTGTTACCTCAAAGCGGCAATATTTGCGTCACTAGAGCACAGCCTTGGAGGTATTTTTATGAATCTAATAGCAATTATTTTTCAGATTAGCGGGAATTTGTGATACGAATAAATTCCAAGAACGTTCATCCACCTACCGAGGTGATTCCATAACTTTTTGAATCGCACGCCGCCGCAGCGGGAAACTTATTAGCCAAGTATATTAAAAGATAAAAACAAGAGCATAAAAGAAAAGCCAGCGGGGAAGCTCTGCCGTGTTCTTATTTACGCGAATATGCCGAGTTATGAGGTCACAGCGTTTTTCAAACCGTTCTCACCGTTGCGATTAAAAATCGGAAAATTCGTGAAAAATTTTTTTGAAAATAATCGAGCTCGTCTGTGGCATTAACAGATCTCTGTCTGCGCCTCTACCTTTGTCACTGAAACGCACTTTAAGTGCTTCATTCACTGACTCATCAACACTTGTTTGCTAAGTAATAAGCGTTGGCGTTTAAAACTGTTGCGCGAGGACTCGCCCGGTCGCATCGTTAATACTCGTGAGACAATTTGTTTATTGTCACGGTATATGTGCGTGGAAACCACGTGGACGCTTATGCACATGAATACTCTTTTCGTTTCAACTCTTTTGATGCGCGAGATTTATCCGGCGCTGAGAACGCTCGGCTTTTTCGGAAATCAAACTCACCCACGATTTCTCCGATTCTCTCTTGAAAATAAAACTTTTGGTGGAACCTGCGCAATAAACTATGATTAAAGTCGTTTGAAAATCTAACAGAAATCGAAGAACGAGGCAAATAGTGTTCTCCCCAAAGAGGTAAACTTTGCGAGAGACAAAAAATCTAAGCAGTTCCCGAAATAGCTTTGGGGACAGGCGATGAAAATTCTCTTCGGATACGTAACTTTGATTACGTTTTTAGTCACTCGCCTCGATCGATCATCGACGAGAGTGACCCAAATTTCGGTCTGCAATTAAGGTAGGACTCTTTTGCGGAGCAGCCGGTTAGAGGGGCACTCCTATGCTTTAACATGGGAAGCCAACTGCGCGTGAATTTAGTTTCTCATTTTCAATTTACATGTGAAATGATAATTGTGTACTTTTAGATTAAATAATAATTCTTTCAACCATAATATTCCTAATTCTGGCGAAAAAAAGCTTCATCTTTTATATTTCAAAGTATCAAACATTTCGCAATAGTAGCTTGGTTTCAGCTTTGTCGCACTGTTTTGAAGAGAGAGAGACAAACTTCGTTTATTCATTTTCTTTTGCACATTGCAGATAAACGGTACGGTGGAATCACTGTGAATTTAGCGAAAGTTATCTTAACAGGTGGCTCATGTACCTGTCTTCGTTTCATCTAAAAGTGGCGTTTTTAACAGTAGTTTCTCAATGTTTTTTTTTTTTTTCGTTTTTTTACCCTCTTCCATAAGATCCAATGTAAAAAACTAATTGAATTTTCTCAGAAACGCTATGGTCGAATCCGTTGAAATTTTGCGAACAAATAGTTTATACAAATTCGAATTCGCATCAAAATCCCTCTTTTTTTGCTTCCTCATAGAGGAAGCTATGTGATGATGAAAATTTTTTTTTCCCAGTTTTCAATGTCAATGTGCTCAAAATGTCTCAAAACATCGAAAAATCATATTTAGAAAAAATGTCCGGATGTGTGTGTGTGTGTGTGTGTGTGTGTGTGTATGTTATGGCACTGCAAAATTAAAACGCTTATAACTCGGAAACGGTTTGAGATACAGGGCTACCGTTTTGCACAGATGTTAATCTATTCACGCTCTTCATTCTCTGATAATTTTGTCAGAATTTGTAAAAAATTACGAATCTGACGGCGTTTCGAAATTTTCATAAAAAGGGTGTCGACGCTCTAACTTTCGAAAATTTTAAGATTTATTAATAATTTTTTTAATATAAATAGACTATCATAATAGGAAGGTTGGTATTGAATTTGGGGAATATCGGTTGAGCGGTTTAAATTTTATGATTTTTTGAATTTTACGAAAATATGAGTTTTTCAAAAAATCGTCTAACCGCCTCAATTTTTGGAAATTTTTTAAGATATTGTATATAAGTCTGTGCTTCCTCTACACTTTCCAGCAAAGTTGTCGGAATTATTTAATTTCAATGTAAATAAAAAAAGGATGAAAATTGAAAGTTGCAAACTGTTTTTTCTGATGGCTCGTCATTCAATTTTTTTTTTATGGATTTAAACAAAGAGATAAATTAAAGTTCGTGAAAGAAGGTAGAGAAAATACATTATTTCCTTGTATACAAAAAAATGCTGCAAATAAAAATATGCAAATTGCTTCCTCAAGATGGTCAAGATGCACGGATGCTCGAAGCTTCCTCTATGAGGAAGCCAAAATGAAAAATATAGCACCTCATAGAGTAAGCTTTGAGCATCGTGCATCTTGACCATCTTGAGGAAGCAATTTGCAAATTTTAATTTGCAGCATTTTTAAATATATTATGTTACCGTGTTTCACTTTAATTCAATTGATTAGCACAATTCAGTATTAGTTGAAAACACTTTTCTCGGTGCATAAACACAATTTCGATGCTTTTGTTGTTCTCTTCTCGCACTATTGATACGCTATTTCCTCTGAGCCACCAGAGGGTGGCAGAAATCTTGGCAAACTAGTCGACATTTGACAGAGCGAAGAGGTTTTTCATCACTCGCGTATCTCGCTCGACTTCTGACAGCTGTCAATTTCAATGGAGCTTATGAAATGACGTTTTTCACGTCGTTGCTAGCAAGCAGAGACGAGCACGCAGCATCGCCGCAGGTTGCCATGGAAACTGAGACGCCGCGAACGATTGAACCCCGTTTTTTTTTTTTAAATTTTCTTATTGTCCCTTCCAAACTTTAGCAAAAATTCATTCCGTGAGATTATTGGCACGGGCCGGCACGAATGTTTGGAGGCAATCAATGCGCTTCCTCGAATACCGAAATTTCGGCTCGATAAAAATGTTGCCAAAGGAAAAGAAATGAAACTATTTATTCAGCAACTTTGTAACCGGAAATCTCGATCGAATTCGTTTCGGTTTTGACACCCAACACTCAACTTGAAAACACGAAAAATCTTGCGAGCGATTTACAGAGTTCACTCAAATCCAACGATCACTAGTTACCGCAGCACGATCTCCCGGAGATTTCCAATTGTAAACATCAATTTTTCCAGTCGAAGCGGTCGTCGGTCAAATTGAGTTTTAGAATTAATTGAGCTAACGAGAGAGATTACTCACTCATCTTCGTCATCGTCGACGAAAGTATTATAATTTACGTTGTAAGCCATGTCCGATGAACGGACACGCAGACGTCTGTGGTTATGGCAAGTATGGGACACTCGTGCTCGTTGTATCGCTAAGCTAACCGGCTCGCCGGTCACGAGTTTAATTTATATCATATTTCTTACTCCCGCCAGTGGCCGAGTCATGTGCTCGCTGGTGTCGTAATTTTCGTACGCTTTTTGTTTATTTATTTATATAAAATCATATTAATCGCACGCCCGCTATCTCGAGCGTCGCTCGCTCACACACTCTTTATCTGAAGAAGCGTGGTGGGTCAGCTCTGCCAAAGTCTAGATCGTCGTCGGGATCGTCGCGACCGTTAACGATTGAAGATTCAGACGCGAATGAATGAAGAAGGAGCGAGAAAATTGTAATTTCAATACTCACTGGTCCGCCGTCGGAGGTTCGGGCTCGTACGTATCGTAATCCAAATTAGTCATTTCGAACTGCGCGCAACGATTGCCGAAGATTCATTGAAAGGAACAACCAAATATCAAAGAAAAAAACTCCAATGCGATCAGAATCCGATCGAATCGATGACCCGAGAGATCTTGCTCGTTTTGCTCACATTTTGATCGATAAATAATATATTTATGAGTGGTCGGTCAGCAATTAAATAAATCTTTACCGAAAAAGATACTATTTGGGGAGATACGAGATCGGGGACAAAACACCTTCGTCGAGCTCTAGAAACATCTGTGCGGGCAGAGCGAGGGGATTCGCCGATTAAATACCCGATTCGCGGACTTTATTTATCAGCATTGAAAATCAAGTATCGTGGGTTGTCACGAGACCCCTGCGATATCGCGGACCGCGTGATCGTTTCACGAGGCGTACGCATCGAAAAGCAATAATAACCATGAGAAAAAAGTGAAAGAAAGGAGAAAAAATAATGCGAGCGCGGTTGAATACAAGCCTGTCTCCTCGTGACGATACGTGACGCGATTCTTGAACGAGAAAAAATCACCCAGGATTATAAAGAGCAGACAGCGAAACTCGAACTTGCCACTGTACAAGAAATTCTTTCTCTAACCACTTTGCCACGTTTCCCCCTCCAACTTCCAGGCTAATTTTATCCCACTAATACTAACGCGTGTCCATCCGAATCGTCCTCGACCTCGTCACCCTCAAACTCCAGTCAAAAATAGGACAAATGGCAAACCGCATCCTCGTCTCAATTCTCATCCAAAACTAATTAGGAATCTCGAATCTAGAGATACGACAGCGACTCGGTGTCAAGTATTGGAAGAAAATTTACGATCGAAATTTTCTACACTCTTTTATTTTATCTTCCCTGCAGCCTGCTTCCCCGCGTCCTCAGTAAGATCGCGGAAATGATCGTTTTTTTCTCATTTTCGAATTTTCTACTCTATATTCTCTTCCAATGAAATTCAAACAGGAATAAAGTTGGATACTGCCCCGCTGCGTGCTGGTCAAACGAGTGCTAAATTTTCACAACTCTTTCGGGCCAAGCTCAATGAACTATCCGAACGTAGTACGGTGGATTTGTATCTCAGCACGTATAATTAACGAAAAAGAAGAAGATCGAAAAAAATACATTTTCAAAGCCATCTACTTATCGATACGAATTTCTATGATGGCACATTTTCACTAGGATCCTTGTCAAAAAACTATCCGCCAAACGGAATTCCTTCGAAAATTCCCAAACCTGATAAACAAAACGGGCTGCATCGAAATAGAAAATAATAGGGATGATTTTCTCGAAAACTATGATAGTGTTGCCATGACTCGGGTCAGAAGGAATATGTCGCCTTACTTCCACTTCACTTTCCAGGTGTTCGATCACTGCATCGAATTGGATATAGAAACCTTGTGAAAATGTGGTCCTCCGGTCACTGGCATGCAGCGGAGTATCGTCTCGCAGTGGGCATCTGAAAATCTTCAAATTTTCCATTTTCCTGACAGTGAAAATCTGAAGATGTTCGTATTTGAGGAGGCAAAAGTGATTCGACGAGTGTAACGATTACGAAATGGCATCGTGTCACGTGAGAGAGTCATGTGAGAGGAGTTGCACGTCGTGCAAGGACGTTGTTGATGGAAAATTTTTATTGATTGAAAAGAATGGTGTTCCAGTGGCCTCCCGGGGAGTCTTGGCACGAGTGGGATTTTAGTGCTTTTCAGAGGGAACTTGTGACTTTTTTATATTCGTTGAATAAAATGCATTTTTTCAGGGGAGATGAAAACGTTGAAAAATATTTGAAAAAATGTTGTTCGTCACTAGTCCGAGCATGATTTTCCTTCGGAGATGCACGGTTTGCTTGAAAACTTGGACAAAATATGAATACAAATTATTGAGCAATCCGCCCATTCAAGAGAGCCTGACGAACAGGTTTTTAAACACTCGAGCAGAGAATCATCGTCGGAGAATCATTTGTATAAAATTTTACTCGCAACTTTTATTTTCCTTCAACATTATCGAGTTTTTTTTTCGAGTTATGGAAAGCGCCTCGAAACAATTGAAAGTCTGAGCTGAGCGCTCCTTTCGTAAGTTCAGTGACCGGATCCACGGGCCGCTTTCCTGAACAATTGATTTCAAACATTAGCCCACGCAGAATGGCGCTCGTTTCTTTACAAATTCATTCCACATCGTTTGGCGAAGTGCCTCGATGGATGCATGCAAAACGTCCTTCGATAATATGTGAAATCAAGATTTATCTCGCTATTGCCCTCGCGATAAGATTTTTTTAGTCTGTATATTTATAGCGCGAAATAGCACGAGTGAGATTTTCCGATAAGTTTTATAATTCACGCGCGCGAAGAAATGAAGAAAAATTATTCCTCGCACCAGTCAATGACCTCGAAAAGGTTGCGGAGCCAAAAGTCATGGAGAAAAAATCATCTTCGAGATCTATTCGATCTTCGTGATAACAAACAGTGCGTCTCTAATCAATTGCATCATCGCGCATCATAATATAGAAAACATCACCAGACTGTTTGGCGACTGCGTATTTTCAACACTATTTTCCTCTACTCTTTATCCTCGCATTACAAGAATTAATTTACAACAGTTTTATGATTCATTCGACCTCGACGGTTAAGCTCAACGGCTCATCATTTAGTTTCGTTCCAATACGATAAAGTTTTATTGCAGCATATTCGAAACGGTTGTTGCTTTAAAATGTAACATTTGTTTTAAAATCCTTTCCAATCGAAATTTCAAACTCCCCTGACTCGAATTAAGTCCAACCGAATGTGTGCGTGCGATTAAAAAAAATATGTACACACACGAAAAAGGATGTACACAAAATTGCTTTTCTTTTTTGTCATAATAATTCGATAGTGGGACGGTGGGTGGAGCAGAGAAAAAGAGTTGTGAAGAAAGAACTAAACGAGTTGAAAAATATTGAACTGAAAACTCATTTTTCTTTGTTTTTTTGAAGCACTGTGTTTGCTCGAGAGATATTGTAAACGAATGTGTTTTCAAGTTTGTAAAGAAAATACTAAAATTATGAGTTGTCAGTACTTTAGTATATGTGCGTGTGTGTGTCTTCTCACGATAATACCCTTTATCAATCACGAGGCTCCGTTTCGTCTAAACGAAGATTCCGAGTCATATGACTTCGTAATCTCCTGCTGCTGCGGTGGATGGTGAACCAGCTACGAGAGTCCGTTTTAATCTTTTAATGGCACGTACTCACCAGCTGGTTCTCATAGCTAGCCTCGAGAGAGTGATAATGGAACAGGGGAAAATCGGGTTTTTCAAGAGATCTCGTTACGTCAACCGTCAGGTTGTAATGTATCATGAAAAAGTTGGCACGTTATAAATCGAGCACCGCGAGAGTGCAGGAAAGAATATATGTAGTGCAGAACGCCACCGGCAGGCGGCTCTCGCGGCTCGCTACCGGAATAAAAATTTCGGAAGAATATAACGCGACAGAGGTTCGCGACTGGAAGAGCTTGCGAGGGGTCATTGGTTCAAAAGAGAATGGAAAAAATAATATTCTTATCACGGAAAGGATGAAACGGGACGCGAACGATAACAAAGCGGTGATACGCTGCTCTCGTCACGAGTACGGCGCCCTCTTTCGAACGAAAACACACAACCATGTGACTCGACCCCCTGCACCGCTCAACGCTCATGTGATTCAGTATTTTTTCTCCTTTCTCATCCACTCGCGTTTTACTACTTTTATTTTTGCACAAATCCCACGTGACGGTGAGTCAGTGCGATAACACTCAGAGTTGGACGATTTTTACAACTTTTTCGACGAGAGATTTATTTCCGTTATTTTTCATATTGTTTTCTTCATGAAAACTCTCATGACGCAACTTCTGTTTTTACATGAAACTTGAACATTTTTTCTGCTGTTTGACTCTCGTCGGTAACGTTTCTCCGACAATCAAATTTACGGGTCCTCGTAAATTGTTACTCGCAATAAATGCTTTTCGTATTAGAGACCTCCCGGGACGGAAATATCACTTGTTAACGCGAGAACGGTCAACAATAATATTTTCCGTTTTCCTAATGATCCTGTCAATTGGAAAAAACCTCAAAAAGTCTTGAAGAATCATTTTTCCTTCCAACAGCTCTCGCGTATTTTATTTCTTTATTAGAACACGCTTTTTTTTTATCAAGCAGAACACGCGCTTGGAAAAGTCTCTTGGAATCATCGTGACGCAATGGAAGTGCAGTTTTTCCATAACGGGCTACGGATAAGTTATGGATAAACCGATTATAATTAAACCTGCTGCGGAAGTACTCCTTTTTTTAATGAGCGCATTAAATGCTGACAGACGATCAGAGCCAACAATTAGAGGCCGCAAAAAACGAGGCAAGCAGCCTCTCCCTGTATCGATCTCGATATACAATCACGTAAACAGCTCGATTATCGTACCATTTAATGCTTCCCACGAACGCACGTGACTCGGGGGCAGTTTAACACTTTTGAATGTTTTTACTCTCTATAATACGAGTTCAAAAACTGCTGGTAAGTGGTACTAATTATTTGACTTTCATTTTCTTTCAAAACCAGTTGATCTACGTTATTCTCGAGGAAAAATCGTTGACGAAAGAAGGATTCCGAATGAAATTCATGTTTACGGGATCATGAAAAATAACGAGAATCGTTATTAACGAATGCCTGTTAATCAACGCTCATGAAAATAGTTTTCGCGCTCTGGAATTGTCGTGAAAAATTTTCGGAAAGATTGTCTAATTTGTATTCGAGTGCTCGAACTTTTGGCGCATTTGTATTTAAGAATTCAAATTCTGGAAGAGTGTTCTGGATGAGAAAAAAGGGTGCAGCGATTGTAGCCTCGCGCATGTCGCTCCGCGTGAACCTGTGAAACGCACATTGCGCGAATGAATTGACTATTTTGGTATTCGTGATCCATGCATTGCGGTAGGTCGTGATCGGCTCGCGAAATTAGCACCAAGAACGCGGAAACCACGTGGCAAGCTCGTGATGAGTGGTGCGTGAAGAGAAACTATTCGCGCGATTGATAACAAGTATGTGCGGAGGAGAGGCGTTGGAAACTGCGAGAGCTTTTTTTGCCGCCCGTCGCCCGCGTCGAAAAGGTAGAAAATTTCGTTTTCGCGGATGCGCGAGTTTGTCCGTGGGTCGGGGATGAAGGAATTGGATTTGATTGTGGCCGATCGAGCGAAAAAAAACTTTTTCAAAAACGTTTTGTTATCGAGGGAGCTGGCTCGGTATTCCCGATGCTGAATTTTGTCTTGCCAATAAACCTCCTTAAATTTCAACGCGCTAAATCAACGAACGAGAGAAAAATCAATGCTCTCGATGCTTCGGCTCGCACAGCAGTATCTCGGAAGAGCTTTGCATATTTTCTCGGAAATTTCACTCGGACGGTTTGACATCGAGGCCAAAATCTGAGTTGGCGGTTGCCCAAAAATCGCCTCTTAATATGCAAATGCAGCCAAACATCGCGTCTGCGATGGGATGATATTTTGGTCCGCTTACGTGAACCGACCAATCGCAACTGTTAGCTCTCGCTCGTTTTTTATTTTCGGCATTTTGCATTCGCACATTGTTTTGCGTAGTGAACATTTTTCGCGCGCGAGCAGACCGTTGAGCGTCCTTCGAGCCCCTTTCAGTTCGCCGCTATCGATCCTCCTGCGATGTCAGCAGCAAATTTTCAGACTGACAGGATCGAGGATAAATTATTACGTGCTCCTTTTTTGTCCAGCATCGCCCGCTTATTTCCGGTAATTTCATATTTTTTTGACCCCTTACTCCTTCCACATTGCTTCTTCTTCTTCTTCTTCTTCTTCTTCGACGAAACCCACGCACATTCTGCGCGCGTGAAACTTAACTTTTTCAGTAAAGTATCCCTTCGTTTCTCACTCATCAAGTAGTAATAATAACAACAACAAAATTAGCAGCAATCGTTCAGTGACGAAAAATCGATCGAAATAACACTGCGACGCTTAGTAGTATTGTCGAAATTCCATATTCATTTTCACTCGAATATATAACGACGAACCTAATAATTTAATTATAACGAATAATCGAACGAGATAAAATTAACGGGCCTTTCCGCTGGGATTGTCTCGCAATAGATTTTAATTATATTTTCGATTGATTCGGTGAGTCAAGGGACGAATAAAGTTGGGACCTCAATAGCCCCAAAACTGAGCTCCAATTACGAAAATAACGAGACGGCGACGTGAGTTTGTGTCCGTGTGACGAAGAATCGAGAATTTAATTGAGAATGTTGATCGTCGGAGATAACACGTGCGCTTCGGCTCTATATATTCGAGCTTTGAAAATCGCCTGCCCACCGGTGATTCCCGCCATATTTGTGTCTCGGTGAAGCGCACGTGTACGCCGAAAGCCCGAACGTCGCACAATTATTGCACGTGACGAAGCGTTGATGCTTCCGTAGGGCTTCGGGCTTTCCCGAAGGTTAAAACGATTTGAAAAAAAAATAAGCGAGAGAGAAAACCTAATGACAATCGATGGCCGTTATAAAAGGTCAAGACGAGGGTCCAACCTCGTCAATTCGCGGTCAGAACTCCACGCTGACACACGGAAATGGATTTCACCCAGAAGAGGATCTATCAGATACTCTCGTCCATCCTCGAGCCTCTCGAACACGTTTTGGCCAACGGAGATCGCGCCCCTGCTGACGAGGACAGTGATTAACGGAATTTTGTTTTTGCTAAAGAAATTTCGTATCCCTTTTGAAAATGGGAACGCGGATCAACTTTAAATTCAAATAATTCAATCGTCGACTCTTCGAATCGAAAACTTTATCGCGCTTTTTGTTTTCGTTATCTCGTCTTGTCAATCGAATTTCATTATTCTCATTGAAATTTAACATCGGAGTTTGGAAAATATAAATTTGAAAAAATGAGAAAAGCGCGGTGCTGCCGATCCAAGTCGGACACCGATTTTCACTCGACGAAATTCAACGTCATTGGCAATTTGATCGAACAGAAAAATTCTCTCATGCGAGAATCCAAAAGCTTTTTTCTGCGTGTAAGTTTCACTTCGAGTGGTTCCTCTCAAGTGTTTTTTCCCTCATCGAGCACCTTTCGCGTTTGAGACGACAAAAAAATTGACCATTTTCAACGACTCTTCCGGCACTTGTCGGTAATAATTTTCATCGTTCTTTTTTCTCTGTGTGTGAAGCCTGAAAATGATGAGGACTCGAAGGAAAAGGACGAAAATTGTAACGACGACTCGATCAACTACTGGCCCAATTGTGACACCTCGATATGGATGAGATCCTCCGAGAACGAGGTAGTCTTGCCGATCACAGGAAAAATCACTGGATTTATACCAAAATGGCTGCGCGGTACGCTCTTGAGAAACGGGCCTGGCAGCCTCAAAGTTGGGGAGTACAGGTTCGACCATCTATTCGACAGCTCTGCTCTCTTGCATCGGTAAGAATTGAACATTATCCCTGCTGCCATTTTTCTTGCATCGAAACGCCAAAACAATTTTACTCAGGCAAAATATTTTTTTTCCATTTCATTATTATAATGTTGTAAATAAAAATTCAATAAAATAACCCGAAGAAGCGCGACCGTTAACGAATACGAAGAATCGAGGAGAAAAAATGGGAACAAGTTTGATTAAATTCTAACAGATATTAATTGGTGTCAGCCCCGATGATCCAATTTCATCTAATCTGGAAGTGAAAGTTCGTGGTATCAATTGAGTCACACAAGCCCCGAAAGTCAAGGCCGAAGGGTGGATCGAATGCGTATCAGATTGGACCTGTCCGCAGTCCCCCCTTAAATTCATTATTCAATTTATTCGCCTTTCTGCTCGACGCGCCAGAACTCGATTTGTTGTTTGGCTTTTTAAATAACGCAAATCTCGTTAATATTCATTCGAATTTCGTAACCTTTTCGTCGAATTAAAGCCCGTGTGTCAAATTAAAGAAGTTCGGCCGTCCGATAAAGTACATGGTGAAGGTCCACTTTCTTTTCCGGTAAATGATAGTTTCAAGTGCCCTGATAACATTTTGAGCTTTTAATAATATTAATATTGTGAATAAATGTTATACGGTGTTTAAGCTGCGAAAAAGTTTATATCGTGAAAAAAATTTATTACAGATTCCATTTCTTTAAAAAAAAAAAAAAAAACATTACCTTGCGGAGATTTTAAGAAAGAAAACATGAAAAAACTTGAGTTTTTGACGTGTCGAAAGCGGATGTCAGTTATTACGTTGAACTGCTGGCAACAGCTGATTGAACTTTGGGCAAATTCGAGAATCGCGGAAATTTCATCAAATTTATTATTGAGACTGACTCGCGTGCTTTCATTCGTCTAGTAGCTTCGCTTTTTTTTTTAATGAATCGACCATTCCTTTTTCTCGGTGTCATTACGCACTCATATAAATTTTCTTTCTTTTTTTCGACTATCATTAACTAGTCAAATTGAAGTATAAATGCGATCTTTTATAATATTTTTAAAGCATTTCATTACATTCTTGTGATAAAATAATATTCTCAATGTAAATGTTTATTAATTTTTAAATAATTCAGCCTTAAAATTAATCAACATGAAGTAAATGCAAACTTGACTAGTCACAGAACGACCGAGCTACTTTAAATTTTTCATGATTGTTTATAGAATGAATTCACCAACAAGAATATTTCTTAGAAAATAAGAAAGAAAAATGCAAAAAAATGCTCTTGGCAAGTAACTTTTGATGCTCGGCACATTCTCAAAATTGTTATTCTCGGTGATGCACATTAGATTCGAAATATCAGACGGTAGTGTAACGTATCAGAGACGATTCGTGCAGACCGACGTGTACAAAAGGAATCACGAGGCGAAGAGAATAGTCGTGACCGAGTTCGGCACCAAAGCTGTTCCTGATCCGTGTCAAAGCATCTTCCACAGGTAAATCGATGCGAGAAATAAATTGGTGGAAACATCGCAAAAACTTCTCCCTCGAAACTCATGATTTTTTTTAATGAAATTTAGCGTGGCTGCGGTATTTAATCCGATTGAGAATCTATCGGATAATTCGATGATATCAGTTTATCCGTTTGGCGACGAGTATTACACGTTCGCCGAGTCGCCGGTAGTCCATCGTATCGATCCAAAAACCCTCGAAACACTCAACAAGGTAAACCTTCTTTTCCTCGCTCGATAAACCGGCCACGAACCTTATGCAGTTCCATAGCAACATTCGTTTTTTCCTTTCAAACGAAAAAATGATGAATATCGACAAAAAATTTAGAGGATTTTGGGAATAAATTGTTCCTATCTGAAAAAGGGGTTTGAATGAAAATGATTTTTTGAATCATTTCAACCAGGTCAACTTGAACGAATATGTTGGCATAATAAATCACACGTCACATCCCCACGTAATGAACGATGGAACGGTTTACAATATGGGAATGAGCATAACGTCGAAAGGACCGGCCTACAACATCGTTCGCTTTTCTCCCAGTCGCTTGGAGATCGGTAATTCACTTTGTCGAATGAAATTCTTCGATCGTTATCGCATATTCGAATTGGCCGATTTGTAAATTAACAATATAAATTCAATGTTTCCAGATGATTCTGGCGAAGCGAGAGAACTGTCGATGTTCGATCAAGCGACGATCGTCGCCACGGTCCCGTCCCGATGGATTTTCAATCCTTCGTACATGCACACATTCGGTATAACCGAGAATTATTTCATAATTGTTGAACAACCCTTGGCAGTTGCTCTTGTCAAAATGCTCGCTTGCCAGTTGAAAAACGAGCCGATGTGTTCGTGCCTCAAGTGGCACGAGAACGAAAATGTAAGTTTCTCCATGTGCACCAAAGGAAGACTTTCATTGCAAAGTTTTAAGTCGCTTTCCCCCACCTTTTTAATCCCTTTCTCCAAATTCGCGAGACCAATGACAATTGCCTATTTTACAGACTCTTATTCACATTATTTCAAGAGACACCGGCAATCTCGAGCGAACATTCATCGCCGAAGGCTTCTTTTATCTTCACATAATAAACCAATTCGAAACACGAGACCGAGATTACGTGGTCCTGGACATATGTTGTTACAGGGATGCGAAAATGCTCGATTGCATGTACGTCGACGTGATGAAGGTCAGTGGAGGAGAAAAAATTCGCGCATTTTTTTCGATCGGAAGTATATAAGAGCGTACTCGTTTGTCGACATTTTCATGAAAAAACTTGGACCATTTTCGTTTTTTTTTAAATTTTTGAATTTTTTTATTTTTTTTATCGACAGAATATGCACAAGAATCCGGACTATTCGAAACTCTTTCGAGGTCGACCACTGCGCTTCGTCTTGCCAATGAAGCAACCGACGTCTGACATTCCGACCGAGCACAATCTCGTCAGGGCTCGGACGGTTAACCAGAGTCTTGAAATATTCGAGAATCTCGAGAATCGAGACGATTTTGAGAGAGCCGATAGTCCTGCCGATCGTCACACGACAATCACGAAAAGTAGTGAAAATTTCGAAGCTACGGACAAAGAGAACGTCCTCGCTCGACGGGCGACCGCCCACCGACTCCCCGACGGCAACGTCTTCGTCAAACCGGAACTCCTCTGCGATCTCGGCTGCGAAACGCCCCGGTTGAATTACGATTCTTATCTAGGACGGGAATATCGCTACTTTTACGCCATTTCGAGCGACGTTGACATCGAAAATCCTGGAACTTTGATCAAAGTCGATACCGTTACGAAAACGAGAAAAATATGGCACGAGAAAGGGCTTTACCCGAGCGAACCGATCTTCGTACCGGATCCAAACGGAAAAGTGAGTGTTTTTGATCCTCTCGAGACCCTCCCTCGACTCGTGAAACAATTTCACTAACCCTCGATTCTCCTTTTACCAAAATAGAACGAGGACGAAGGCGTTGTTTTGAGCGCTGCAGTCTGGGGCCAAGAACGCGAAACGGAAGTTGCTCTTCTCATCCTCGATGCAGTCAGCATGAAAGAGATCGGACGCGCGAGTTTCGTGACCCCTGGCCCCGTACCGAAATGTCTCCACGGATGGTTCAGCTTCGACAATTGATTTTCTTCCTCGTCATTTTCATTCATCGTTGTACTATGATCACTTTTGTTTTGTTTTTTTGTATTCTTTTCGTTCGAACCATTTTCACTCTCATTTGTATTGATGAAACCATATGTGATAAGTTTTCATGCTCTGTATTATTAAAAACTCGAATTATATATTTGGATACGACTGAAAAAATGTCTTCTTCTTCTTCTTCTTCTGATTGTAGAACCTTTTCATTGCATCCTGACCGTTCGTCGATCGATTCGCGAACGTCGCTGTGAGGATCCGAAAAGCCATTCGATTTCAACCTCTTTTTTTTGACATCTTCGACTTGATTGTTGAGAAGCGCGGCTCCCCTCGGAATTATAGGCAATGCAATTTTTAGTATTACAATTTTTTATTTTTTTTTTTTTTTCCCCCAATGTCAATCCAATTTACGTTCTTCAGCATCACAGTGATGATGAGTTTTGAAACGAGAGCGAGTTGCAGTGAAATTTGGAGGTTCTGGTTACGACGCAGCAGCAGCAGCAGCAGCACTTTGTTACAAAAACCTCGGTAAATGCGAATTGAATAAATTAACTTTAATGTCTTTTTATCGAGCATTTACAGTATTTACAGGTGACGAAAAGGAGGCGATCAACGCATTTTACAAATAATCATCGAAGGAGGAACGCGCTCAGCGCTTGATAAAAACAATCGCAACGACATTATTTTATTTATTGCTATAAATATACACGCACACGCACACATATGTATGTAAATATATACACGTGTGTTGTATAGAACGAGATGAAATTTCGATGGAGTTTTATCGCACGTTTCTTCCATATTTTCTACAATCTCATGATTATCCTCGTCGTCAAGGGTTCTCGGATGGAATGTAAAAATGAACGATTGGCAGGCCCGGCCCGGAAAATCACTAGTAAACTGTGAATTTACCAAACCTTTTTTCACAAAATTGAAAATAAAAAATATTTACGTACATGAAAACGTTGACGCGACGACCATTAACCATTTTTCAAGATCGATACGGGATCCTCGAGATTACGCTTTTCTTTTCTTTTCCTCTTTCATCTCATGCGTATTGATAACAATAATAATAACAACAATTATCTACTTAAATTAAAGGCGATTCGTTACTAAATAAAACTTCAGCGTATCGATTTGGTTTTTTTGTCTGCACACTGCTCGTGTTCAGTTACTTTTGTTCACAATTAAAATTCTTTCGTTGGCGTCCCGTAAAACTTCACGTTCATCAGGTCGCGTCGCGACCCCCTCGCGACGCGACTATCACAATTTGTTACACGTTTTTTTGTTCATTTTTTGTCTCTCGTCGTAGCGTTTGGTAACTTTTTTCAATGCAGCTGCTTTCAGGGCTCAGACCTTTTCTAGCTTGTCGTCCATGGCGTCGGTTTCCTCCGTGTTTGTCGCGTTCAAGGCTGTTGTCACAATTACACCACCGTTGTCCGTCGATTGCTTCCCTTCTGCCGCTGGCTCCTCCACTTCGCTTCGCGGCAAACTCGACTCCGATATCGTCCCGTGCATCTCCTGGTGTATCGGCAAAATTCCCGAATTCGCATCTTCTATCGCTTTACGTAACTGCAAATAAACGAGAAATTATTCGTAATTTCGTTTCGCAAGTTGTTTTTCACTTTACGAAGCTTTCGCATCCTTGCTCGTGTATCTGCCATTTATGCGCTCAGATTTTCAAATTCAAATTGTGAGAAATGGATAAAAAGGAGGAGTGCGGAATGAAATTTTGTAAATTCTAACACATTTTACCTCTTTCAAACCAACGACGCCGACCAATCTACCGATCGCTGTGACGTAAGCGTGATTCACACCGACCATGCTGAAAAGGCTGTGAACTTTGAGGAGCGAAGTTCGTTCGACCAGCTGGAACGGTGCCGGGTCAATGTGGCATCGTGAAAAATCAACCTCCAGGGCCATTTCACTTTCCTCCCACCGTTTTTGGTCTTCCGCCGACATATCGATCACTCTTTCTCGTGGCTAACGGTAAAACAACGTTACGAATTAGTGCATTTAGAAACATCGCTGTATAGTTCGGACATGCTCGAGGTGCATGCTTTCGCGTTTGGTGCTCACCAGTTGGACCTTCTTCGAAGTTACCGAACTGGTGGACAGCATCGGATGGTGCGGCTGAGGATTCATCTCGTCGACGCTCTCTCGTCTCGTGACTGCAACGTTGTTAGCCGAGCCCAACTCCGGATCGGGATCGACGTCCTGAAGGGTAGCCGATTTTCGGAATATTGCTTCGAATGCGAGACGAATTCTGTGTGCACGAAAAACCGGAAATTAGTACATTTCCATGGTTTTTTTTTTCCTTCAAGCAAGTTGAAAAATCGAACTACCAGGAAAAACAAAATTTGCCGGTTACCTGCTTTCGGCACCGGTGACGGTGGTGTAAGGAGTGACCGCTGGACTGACCAGTGGGCTGAACCCTTTGAGCGTGAACGAGTTAGTCTTCTTTAATATCGACTTCTTGGGTTGGCAACCAAAAATCGGCGAATGATATGTAGGCTGCGACAAAAAAATTGTTGAATTATTGGAAAAAGAGGAAAATGAGAAAATGGCGAGGATCGAGCTAGAAGAATGAGGAAAATCTCACGTTTTCTCCATTGCCAGGAGTCATGGACAAATCGTTGACGCTCTGGCGTTGCATTTTAAGGATATCCGGCGCCGGAATGACTTCGAATCTCGAGGGCCTCCGAGTTCTCTCTTGCTCTCTGAGCTGCTTTTCCATCTCTTCTCTGGCTCGTTCCTCAGCCTCTTTGTGCATTTTTTGTGCAACCTGAAGACGTCTCTCGCGACCAATGTGCTTCTCGATCAATTTAATTAGTTCGAGCCTCTGTATCGAGCCCAAAAGTATCATCGATTCGGGGTTATCGACCAGCGGGAAACCTCGCAATTTTCGATTTTCTTTCAGTATTTCTTTGAGCTTCTCGTAACTTATGCCGTGCCATATGTGCCTGACATCGCGCACCATGAAATCTTCGACGTAAACGTTGTACATGCCTGAAAAATATGGGCAAGTATGAGCGGAAGATTCTTTCCAAGGATAATCGCGTTCGGTTCTGCCTTCCTTGATTTTTTCGCAGATTTCGATTCAATCCCCTCTTTCTTACCGATCAACCGATCCAACATTCGCGCGCATGAAAGAAATTTCTCAAATAAAATATAAATATCACGACGAGCAGGATACAAACAGATTTATTCTCGAATCGCACTCATCGAACTGTCAATGATTGTCAAAAATGAATTACCCGAGCTCGAAGGCAGTAGATCCGGCAAATACGGCAACTTCTTGATCAATATAATACTGTCGTAGATGCTCGGCTGTAGGAGAGCAGCGATCGCGTTGCTTATCAGTACGGCGATCATGATCGGCACGATGTGAGTTATCTGACCGGTCATCTCGAATATGATGACGCTCACTGAGATCGTGTGCGTTACTGCACCGGAAAAGGCCGCTGCGCCTACGGTCGCGTATCCACCTGTTGTTGTCAGAGTGAAATAAACCATCGTAACGATTTCTCGAGATAAAAGATTATTGGATCGTGAGATTATTCGGACCTGGTATGATCGGCGTTATGATACCACCGTAGCGAACGCCCGTTGGCCACCACAGGGCCATCCCCTCGCCAACGGCACGTCCGAGGGCAGCACCGATTTTGAAAACTGGAATGAAGATACCCGAAGGCACGGGCACCGTCGAGCTTATGATGGAGAATACGAACTGGAAGAAACGGAACGTGCCCGAGAGCTCGTGAGACGCTGGAGCGTAAATAAAGGGGTCGAAAAGAAAGTGGGAATATAGTGACTACTTACTGTGAAAAGAACGAAGCCCAAAAGCCCGACGAAGACGTCTGAATTAGGGGTCGACCAGTGCTTGACGACGCTCATCTCTTCGACGCTAAGGTCGCTCTTGGTCCACGTAAAATTGGTGAACAGTCCGTGCACCTGGTCGTGGGTGTTCAAATCACCGGCCATGAACTGACCCAGCCCTAGGGGAAAAGATACGGAAGATACGAGAAGGGAAACGATGCCTGGGTAGAGAAATCGACTGGAAAAAAAACGATTTTAGAGCGTTACGGTTGGCAAGCGATCGACGAAAATTAGCGAGCGAGTAAATACGAACTTTTTTTGAAGGAAACTGTTCATGCTCTTGTTTTTCCGCATGAAAATGACGTACTGACGATGGAGCCAGACGTAGAAAGCGCCGAGCAACCCGCTGCCGACCCCGATGAGAGCAAAGGCGAAAAGCTCTTGAGGGTCGAACGGAAAATCCATCGTGAAATTCGTAACGAACATAGCGGTTATCGTTTCCTCCCGTTGGAACCAGATCGCCAGCAGTCGAAACATCGTTGCCCCGCACACCGCGGTGAAGAAACCCCGCCAGTAATTTCTCACCGCAAAGTAAACGGTGGTTACTTCGATGCTGAAGAGCACGCCACCGATCGGTGCCGCGAAACAGGAGGCCACGCCAACCGCACACGCCGCTGCCAACATCTCGCAGTTTCTGCTCTCGTTCTCGTAAATCCCTTGGAAACTCGTAACCAGCTTGGACAAAAGAGTCGCGACGATACTCGCGATGTGCACGAACGGACCTTCCTTCCCGAGCGGCAAACCCGAACCCAGCGTCGCCGTCAGCCCCACCACTTTTGCTACCAGCGTTCGAAACGTCAAATATTCTTTCAAAGCCACCCCCCGCAGTATTGTCTTCATTTCCGGGATTCCCGAACCGATACTCTGCGGCGCTACAATGTGCACGAAACCTGCACTGAACAGGATCAGGCAGACCGGCAGTGACACCCACGCGAGATACTGAAGCGCCGGATGCGACGTCAGATCCTGATACAGCCATATCCTGGCTGGTGAAAGAACAACATTCTTCAAATCGAGAAACTCCGTTTTTTTTTCGTATGAAATACAGAAAGCGGAGAGTCTCATTGAATTCGAAAAGCTCCAAATCTGCATATGATTTTTGACAATTCGCGGACGAGTTCTCAGCGAAATAATTATGAGAATTGAGATCAAGACGAATGCGCGGAAGCTTATTCGAAAGATACAAACGTGAGAAAAAAATGATTTACTGACCGTTGTTGCACATAGAAATTCCTCGGTCCATCGAATAACTCAACAACGCCATGATGACGCCGAGGAGTGCGAGGAATACCCAGTCTTCGCCCAATCTTGCGCCTGTGTGTTTCCACGCGAAAGCGAGAAGTCCGACGAGCTTCTTGCACAGCGGCCCTCGTCTCGATTTTCTGAGATCCTCGGCCCTGACCTTGTCGAGCTTTCGTCTCGCTTTCTCGTGCGATTTGAGCCTTCGTGCTTCTTCTTTAGCAAATTCACCGAGATCTTTCGTGTACCGACCATACATCTGAGGATATATTCAAATCGAATTGATTTTAGTTGCGATACTTTTCCTCGAAATTTTCATATCAACCGAAGCATTGAAAATCATCATCACAAAATGCAGTTTACAAAATCGAGCTTCGACTCGAAAACATCCATTAGTGCGCGATGTTAATTTCTAAAATTACTTTTAGCTTATTATTCATGTGCTTCGTTTTATTTCAACGTTTCAACTCACCTATCGATTTCCTTTTACCGGAAAAGTCCAATCGGCCCGATTATTCGTTTATCTCGCGAGTTACCTCATTTCAAATGTATTCGAAGCGTAAAATTAGTGCGAGATATCAATTGACGGTTTGATTTTGTTCGATACGATCGGGAAATTATTTAAAAACTTTCTATACGACTCGATAATGAGAAAGCGTGGCGTGTGGAAATGTATGACAAGAAATATTTGCACACATTTCTCTGTTGAACAATTTATTTAATGAACTTACTACACGATCAACGCTGCCATTTGGATGGTGTGGAAATTGGAAAGATTGCACGCCCCTAAATCAGCGTACAAAGTGAAATTCAAAGAACTCGACGCGAGCCAAAATATTTTAAGAATTCTCCGGACAATTAATCTTTTTTTCTTCACTTCTCTCTACTCTCGTCCACGCGAATTCATTATTTTTAGCGTCGTTTATATAGAAACTCAAATGAGGCTGAGCCATTCGTCGATCGTGATGAAGGCAAAAATGCATTCTCATTCGTTATTGATATTGAGCGTTAGCAAAAGAAATGAATGAACCGAAGACTGCATGGCCACGATTCTACAATGATTTTGTCCAAGAATCTCTAAAAAATCGGCCCACCGTACAAAGCGCTTTTTCTCAACTTGAAACAATGAATAAGCACATTTTTCACGCTTTCAACCGCACGCAAATCCAAAGCGTATGTGCAACGATCTTGCTGCGTCTTAGACTTACAACGTAGTCATCGTTACAGACGAAGTAGGCCCTGTTAAGGCAAGAGGCCGGCATGAGAATGGGGGATTCCTGTTGGTGCGTGGACGAGAGCCCGGCTCCTCGGGATCCGGGGAATCCCACAGTTGGAAAAAATACTTTAAAGATCCTCAGGTAACTGAGGCGTCGGTAAAGCCGCACGGACCACTGGGGATCGTCGAGGGTGCATTTAACATTTTCCGTAAGAAGAATCGTTCACGAGAAACGGCGAGAAGTCGCGCGGAGGAGAGTACAAGTTCGGGACGAGGGGAAAAGAAGGTTTTTTTTCCGGTTGCTTTTGAAGGCTATTATTCGTTGGAATACGCGTAAAAGTTTATCTCGCGATACAATCGCACTTTCGGGATTCATTCGCGCGCTCGGCGTTTGTCTATATATGAACGAGGCCGAACTGACCGACGTCGCCGAAAGTTTCGGCGACTCTAAAACTCAGACGAGATGCGAGGACCGATGCACGCACACTTCTCGGCTCAGCCTCCTTCCTCGTCTTCGTCGTCTTCGCCTTCGCCCTCGTCGTCTTGCTCTATCGTTGAATTCATCGAAATTTGGCAACAGTTGGAAAAACATTATTTTTAGACCACTAGCTACTGTGGCTTTGCATCGGGGGAGATGCGGAGACTATTGTTTATGCACCAACTCTTTCTGCCTGTCTCTTTCCATGGCATCCCCGATCCGCGAGATTCGATCGAGCCAATCGCAACGATCGATCTCTATCGCGATTACGTCGAAAGGGCGATTTCGACGTCGTATCATTTGCGACGATTTCGGTCCGTTTGTTGTCCGCTGACTTTTCAATTGCGTCGAATCTCGTCGCGGAAGCCTCAACGGCGCTTTTTCGGTGTTAATAACTCAAGGATATGACAATCGGTATTAATCGAACATGCGAACAACGATGTATTCGGCAACACGAAACTCGTAATACAGTATTATAATGACGATAACAATGACGTACATGATTTTCTTGGGGCTTTTTCATGATCGGAAAGGCCCGAGCACGTTGGACAAAATTCGAACTTGCTTCAACGGGGATCCGCAATCAGACGCACGCCCCTTTTTATTCTCCTTTGTCCCGTTAGGTTTTTCATGTTTTACTAATCGCGTGCGCTAAAGGATTCACTTTCCTGTTATTAAACGAAATCACGAGCAAGTCCCCTTCGGGCACTGCTTTCACGTACTCTTCGAGCTAAGACCTCGCTTTTGACTGACTCCGCTGTCTCTCTCTCCCACGTTTATTCCGATACCTCGAGTTTTGGCAGCGTTCGATCACAACTCACTTACTTATGACTCTCCTCAAGGGTCGTATAGGATATAAATAATATGCTAAGGTAACGAGCAGATGACTGCGAGGAGCGTCGGTAATATCACACGCGTTCGAATTCTTCACGGTGTATTATCATTTGTTAAAAAATCTTTTCATGCGATTCTAGAATTCTAGAATTCTCAAACGATTTAACACAAAAGGAGAAAACATTTTTTTTTCTTCGTGACGTTTTAGTGTCAATGGATACCGGCAAATGAATTTCGAATGTTTGTTTCGTCGGTGTAAACAACTTTTCGAATGTTATCTGATTTTTGGAGTCAACAAACGAAGCTTGTTTACGCACGCAGCAACGATGGAGTTTGGAGTCTCGTAAAATTTGTTCTCTCGTTACTATTAATTTTGGTGTCGTCGCGCGAAACAGCGCTACACATAGAACGCTTCGAATTGACGTCAGAAACGACCACGTCCTACTGGGCAATCGGCCCCTAATCCAATTTTAGTAATTGGGCCTACACAATTAGCTATTCTCTCTATAAATAACTGCAAAACGAGCGAGGAAGAAAAAATTTGTCATTTTTTTCGGGTGATTCCTGCCAAAACGAGACAGCGCGTTTTCGGTGTTTACAGAACAAACGAAAACCGTCATTCACTGCTTTTCTTTTTCTTACTTTTCAGCAAAAACAAAACGCGAGTGCAATTTTTTTAACGAACCTATGACATCGAGATTTTCGGTTTCGTCTTGCACCGCGAATTTCGCATTCCCGGGCTCGTTCGACCGGAAATAGTACGACAAAACTAGCATATGGAAGAGTCATGCTTACTCGCATGAAAATTTATAAATAAGAATCGTACACGAATATTCCAAGATCAACACAGAAATAAATGTTTCTCGAAAATTTATTTTCTCCATGATTTCTTCTGATGAATATTGCACAAACATTTTCACTTAAAATCCCATTCGGTCAGTCCCCAATGACTCATAAAACGAGGCATTTTTTGGGGGAAAAACGTAATTGAAAAATAAAACTAATGACGAAATAACGAATCGCTCCCTCCACTCGTTTTCTATTCGAAATAATGCGGCCGTTGCGTAATCGTTTGTGGTGACAAATCGATTCGCGATTGATTTCTTTTCTGTTATCATGAATTATTAATAAAATAATGCATCCTCGGTGCAAGGGAGAGTAACGCGGGCTACGGTCGACCAGCAAAGGTGCTAATGAAGTCACGAGTTCGCAGCTCTACCTGCGTACACAAACTCGTGTAGTAGCACCCGTATACACGTATATTTCTATATATAAATATGCAAGAAATGCAATCACGCAGTCACATGACGAATTTCCATGCTGGTCACGCAAGCCTCATATGCATAACGAGTCCATAAGCTCTCGTCTCCGTTTATGTGACGAGAGACGCTTTTGTCATGTGCGTATATAGGATGGCATCGGTCACAGAAACATTGAATGAACGCTATGCCATTTTCCTTTTCAACGATTTGTATAACTTTATCAAGCATCTTGAATCTTTTGCCACTTTGGCTCGTCATTTCAATGCCGGCTTTGCGTTTCGATTTTGTATACATTTTCGTGTGATTTTCATTGAACTTTTAATGTGAAAGTATAAATTTTCTAATGGCTCTAATGTTTTGACTGGATGACGGCTTTTCGAAAATAAAACTTGCGTACGAGTTTCGGTCATAAAATTGAGTAAATGAAGAAAGAAAAAAAAAGAAAAGAAACGATTAACGCAGTTATTGAAACGAATCATGAATAATTCACGAAAAAAAATGAACGCTGAAATCAGCTGTTCGTGTTGACATTCACATTCTCTCAACGAGTCCCCGCGCGGCTGCGTGAAAAAGTCACGGGACACCGTCGCGCGTGGTGTAAGGAGAGGAAAAAATGAAAGGAAATAAAACGAGGAGAAAAAAAATCGTTCGGCAGCCGTATCACGAGGTGCGATTAGTGCCTCGCTCTCTGTTAATTTCGAAAAAAAATACTCGATAACAAAATCACGTGCGCACGAGTTAACGAGGCCGGTATTCTGTAAAATGCTTTCAGCGAGAGAAAAAAACAAGGAACGATGAATTCGCAAAGATTTGAAAGAAGAACGAGGAATTCCTTGTCATTTTTTTTTCTTCCTTAAAATTGCTAATAGGAAGAACATAAAAAATGCCAATGAGTATTTTAGCATTGAGCGAAAAACGAACGGTAAATAATCTTTTGGGAAGCTTCAATTGTTCGTGAATTTCAAAAGAATTTCAATGATTCCATCAATTTGACGAATAATCAGACATTTGTGCCGAAATAATGGTACAAGACGCGCAGAACCAAAAACAATATTTCAAAGATGAAGATTCAACGAAAACACGAACACTTATTTCCTAGAAAATTGATGGTATTTGAAAATAGAACAAAATAAAATCTGCGCTCGCGTTGGTAAAATGACAAAAGAAAATCCATCTCGAAAACTGCGGTTTTTTGGCAAGCGTCGCCGTAATTTTTGTCTGCGAGTCGTCTGTCCCGCAGCCCCTTATTCCTCTCCACCTTCCCAACTCGCCACCTGAGCGAGTAGTTGAATTATAAATAGTACACGCGACGTCGTTCATTGCCATTGTGCGATGGTTCGATGTATAAGTATTTGCATGCTTATATACATCGAAGAATATACGTGGATTGCGACAAGATTTTTCTGCCAGCAGCTTTTATCCGTCGCGTAAATAAAACAGATCCGGAGAGGAATCATTCGGGAAACGAAGAAAGGTGAAATAATTTCATTGTCACGGGAGCCAAGATCATCTCAAACGTTTAGTCCGTAACCCAGATTCACAGAGTGCAATAAAAAATACGATGAAATGGTGCTCTTGTCGTAGTGCGCATGCGGCATGCTTCAATGACTCTTGATTTCGTATCATAATTAGTACATTCTTACAATGGTGTTTAAGTAGTCGAAGGGATCGAACTCGGGCTGATCATCTTCGGGACCCGGCGGAGGGCAAGGGTAGAACGCTTGCGAGGGTCTGACGAGAAAAAATGATGAATTCATATGAAAAAACCTATCGAAGGAGGTCCGAATTTGCCTGCATACTCGGAATAAAAATTCTTTTTCATCGCCCATGGCTTTATACCTGTGAGGTCGATTCGTGCCCTTTCCCTTCAATTTCGCCATGAGCCTCGTGAACTCTTCCCACTCTTTGTCGACTTCCTCCTCGCTCCCTTCCGGATGGATGTTCAAGAGACCGTCCTCCAGGAGTTCTTTCTTTCCGCTCTGAGCCGCCATTTTAAACTCTCTTTCTTTTTCACACGAATCTCGCAAAGCCACTCGCGAAGAAACTGCTCTCTATACAATCTCCACGAAATCCAGAAGCATTCGAGACAGTCACGACGTTTAAAGCTGTACACTCGCTCACCGGAAGTTCAACAACGAAACGCACATTTTTACTCTCAATGCTCAAGGGCTCCCCGGACGACAATTTTCACGATTATTATCCTCGGCGTTTATCTCCCGTCAATACCTTCTCATGGCGCTAATTAATTTTCAAGACGATCAATGGCCGATCGGACGATAAAAGATAAAAAAAGCAACGTTTCGTGGAGACACGCCATTGCCAATGGAGGCAGTGAGTCACACTGAAACTAGCATCGTGGCTTGACCAACACCAGAAGCGAACTCTCATTCGGCCGCATCAGCCTCGGTGTGCCTTCAATTTATAAACTCATTAGTCCTCTCGGACTATCACGGGACTCACTCGGACACGCCAATTTTACGCGCAATCCTCACCGCACGAATTGTCGCACACGTTCCAGCGCTCTGTCATCCTATAAAAACTAAAACCAAACAAAATACCTCCATGCGCTTCCTGACACGCGACCTCATCAACTGTCCCGAAAGTCGCTCTTCCCATTCATCGTTTCATCATTCTTTTACTCAAGAAAATTAGGCCATTAATTCAAATCTAATCTGTATGACGCCGGCTCGATTATCTTCGATTGTAATCACCGCGGGAAGCGAGCTTCAGAAACATATTTTCAAACGTGTCGTCGCGTTGTTAACCGCGTCATTTTGGGAACGACCATGCAGCATTTTCGACTCGTATAAATATATTGGCGTTCGGCTCAAATAAACGTTTGTGACAAAACGAGAATCGATTCCACGCTTTCGATAATGAAAAACTCGACAGTACAAAAACACTTTTTACAAAATAATTAAGAAGAAATTCATTACGAATGAGCCGCGAAATAAAAAAATGACTGAACAAACTCCAAAGAAGGCACGAGGAAGAATCCTAAGCAGGAAAATGAACTGAGCCGCGTGTTTCTGACAGGGACTGTACAAACTTGGTTCCGTAATGGGCCACTTCCCTCCCGAGAGTCCGGTGAGCAATCGGAGGCTGTGGGTTATGGCTGTGGTAGTGGGTAACAGTTGCAGAGGGCTCGTAGGAAGCTGACTTCAAAGTCACGAGTTATCATTGATCAAAATTACCACGCAATTTGACACGTCTTACAGGCACGACTTGCCTGGCCCTGCGTTAAGCCTCTCGCACGGTGGGGTTAACCTCGAGCTCCGAATTCTCAATTTTCACGAAGCATTCTATTTCCTACTTGCAGCGCCCTTTTTCCCTTGTCGTGCGCGCCGGTTAATTGATCGTCGTTTCATTTCATTCGTGCACTCCGTTCTGACGTTTTACATTATTGTTCGTCGAGCTCTTTCGATCTTCATTGATACGATCGGAGGGAACTGGTAGAATTTTCGATTCGACCGGTCCTTGACACGGTTGGAAAAAGTCGCATTTGTCGCGCTGATTTCGGTTTTTATTTCGGTAAAAAAAATTGTATTCTGATGAATCGAATGGCCGAGGTTTCGCGTCTCGAATATGGTTATCGTTGGTCGAACGCTTGATGAGCTTACCTTGGACATCGTAACTGCGACGACAATGAAATTTTTTTGGCACAATACTCGTTACGATACGCGAGGATCTTTCTTTCACCGTGGCAGAGATAAACTGAGACAGTTTTTAAATCTTGCATTGCAAGAAAGCCCGCTTTTTCATTCGGTGGTAAATTAAATCCTCTATTTGTCGCGTGCAACGAACAACGGATCTTGTTTGATTATTGAACAACGAGGAATACAGAGAGGTGATAATGAAAGTAGCGGAACGTCTCGACTCCTTTGAAAAGGGTGCCGCTTCATGGTCGACTTATTATTTGAACTCGTGAGCAAACAGCCAAACAACATAATCGCGAGATGATTAAGGAATAAAAAACCAATGAAATCCTCCTGGAAATCTGTCTTGAAAAGGGCGGCGTTTTTTCCTCCCCTGAAAGTGCGCCTCGTGGCTCATTTTGATTGATCGAATGTCAAACAAATAGCGAAATTAGCTGAAATTATTGAATTTCATAATGTTGATAAAGAATCAATTTATTTTTCACAATATTCTTTATTCATCTTGAGTACGTGAGTTTGTTTTCAATCCGTGTATTATAATACGGGAAGAAAAAATAAATAGGAAGCTCAAATAGTATAGTTATACATATGGAACGTAAAACCTCGGATATGAATGATGATTCAGCTCGCAGTCTACGTTTCTGACTCAGTAATTTAATTCATTCCAGGAATAACCGGAGCGACGAATCTCGAGGAGCAAGTGGAATGAGATTAATATAATTGAATTCGCTAAAAATCTAGATTTTTTTTTTTAATCAGCTGACTGATTAAACTCGAGTTGACACAAAAAATGTAAGCGACAAAAAATCTTGGTTGAAAACCTATCAATAACGAAGGGCTCGATTATCATTTTAATTCGTTTTGAGCTGCGGAGAGATTTTTAATATTTCACCGATTCGAATATAACTGAATCGATCACTGAATTTCGTAATAAAACTGTTGTGCCTGGATCTTAATTTGTTTAGCGAGCGCATGGGTTCCATGACCCCTCGCGATGCCCTGCCAGCCCTGTCGCCAGTATTCGTATTACTTCGTAGGTATTGCACGACACTGAATTACTTAATGCGAGTTAACTGCGGGGACACGAAGAGCAATAAATTACCATCCTCGAATGCATCGCGCTTGCCCATGTCGTTGCATTTTGGACAGATCATTTTTTCAATTAGTCTTCCTTCCTGTTTAGTCAAGTGAGTCTCTCTCCCTTTCTTTCTTTCTTTCTTTCTCTTTCTTCACCGTATTATATTCAAGTCGTACTGCTGATACCGTTGGTAATCGTTGCTTGAAAAAAAGTCACTCGAAGTACAAAATCGAGGGTTTTTGCTTGAAAATCATTGAAAAAGAACATTCGAGGGATATTTTTCTGCTAATAATTGTTGCAAAAATGGCAGCTTGAGAACATTTATCGATTTGCGTGAAACTGTGCGCAAAAAAATCCCAACACGGTGTAACCATCGATCATTGCTACCGAGAAAAATAGTTGAGTCCAAATATCACGTGTAAGCTTCAAGAAAAAACGAGCATTCGACGAAAAAATAAAAGCGAGTGAGATTGTACGTTATCGAAAGAAAATACGCCATTCTCGGTACTCCGTTTTGACGGGAGTCACGTCGTGCACCACTTTAATATGCATAAATATCGAATTTTCGATAAAGCCAGACTCCTCGTCAAGCAACAAACATTCTCAGACGCACAAACGTAAGAGTCACATCGATAACTCTTTGAACTCGATGCCACATAAAAGACCACTTTTTATTCCTGATAATGGCACCCAGTGGGGGGGGGGGGGGGGGGGCAGCCGTTACAACTTCATCAAGAATTCCGGAACGTTCGAGCCAATAACTCAAACGATGTGTCGCTGTCCTCTTTAACTGTGAATTATTATGAAAGAAGATGAAAAAAATAATCATTGTCGCGACTACCAATATTTCAGCAGCTGGTCGCAATATTCTTTGCTGTTGTTTTCGAGCTTTTCTTTTTTCAATTGAATAAAAATTCATGAATTTCCAATGTTTAGGAGTCGATCTTCATTTTTTTCATAACTTTTTTTTTCTCAAATAACAACTTTTAGCGGCACAGCTCGCTTCGAAATTCTTTGAGAAATAATAAGAAACGTAATTGCGTGAAAACATTTTTCTTTTGGATCTTACAATTGAGCAGTTGGAGGCGGTTATAAAACGCTTGAAATTCAAACTAATTTGTCGCAACTAATTTGAAGCGCAAACTGCGGAATGAAGTTGTGAGAAAAAATAATAATGTTCGTGTCGGTGTGCACATGATCGGTGATTCTGGAATAATAAATCGGAAAAGTAAAAGCGCAGGGACGATATCGCAACAACAAATGTTGTACCGCGCATGGTCATCGAACTCTCCCCCGCCGTGACAATGAGCCGTGAACAACAAACACGAGTATCAAAGTTCAATGAAAATAGAACCGAAAGTGTGGCGACGAACTGGGGCATCGTTTGAAAAAAAAAAGGAGAAAAATATTCGACGAGCTCACCCGAAAGTCGAGCTTATTGACAGAGCTCTAATCTCGTTTGCAGAATCAAATAGAATCGTTGGAAGGTGATCGCGCGTGTTACATCGCCTCGTGACGATAACGCCCGCCCGAAATATCGGAGGCAAAGTAACCTCCAAAAAAGCGGATAAAGTGAGAGGCATTGTGTTTGCGTTTCACTTATTTTTCGACCTTGTGTGTTCCATGGCTACGAATATTTAGTCACATTTTTTTAGATCAAACGCGAAGCGTCATTGGTGAAGATTGACAAACACCGCGCGCGCGTCGTGCTAATAGGAAAAAAATATACGAAACCGTAGATCGAATTGCCTACTGAGAATCGAGGTTTTTCGTAGGCTGCAAAATCTTTTTATAAAAACTTGGTAACGAGCGAGATTGTTGCTATAAATTATCAGCAATGTTCTTCCGCATCCACGCGTCAATTCTCGCTTTCGAGATATTGCGAAAAAAGTCGAACTTGCACACAAAAGTATGTAATGGATTCAATTCCACATTGTGAGCTGTCGCTTCATTATTGACGATTACGATCGGCGCTTCGGCACGCGCGCTCGCAAACCGCGCATTGTACAGGAACTTGCACAACTGGTCTTCGCCTTAATAAAAAATCGAGGCCCGAAACCTCGGCGAGCTTCGAAAAATATTGTACACGCAGAAGAAAGAGCGAAGATCGAAACCGCTTTCGAAAAAAAATCAATCGGAAAATATCCAATGGAAGAGGAAAATTGGAATAAATCTTCCGGCAGCTTCGCGAAGAGCGTTTTTCCTCGGAGCTCAAAATGCCCGTTACATCAACGATCTGGAGTTTTCATGCGTAATATCGAAGCGTATATGAATAAAGCGGAGAAATATATGTGCGTGCCGCGATCGCGTATAAAACTTGAAGCAAATGAGATTCGACGAGAGACTCAAGGTCATCCTGTTCGTTTCCGATCGAACTACATATCAGTTGCGTCATCATATTATCCGTCCATTATCTCTGCATGCTTCTATATAAATATAGGTGCTGGGTGTATAACGAACGAAACCGCATACGCTCAATAGTTGAGCGATGCTCGTTAAAAAAACAACGCGAATTCATCATTTTATTCAACACAAAAGGAGGATTTATTGAGTCTCGTGATACAGAAGCTCGGCTTCGAAAAACATTTGACAAAAAAAAAACGAGCGTTTCGGTTTCGATGCGTTGATAAATTCGATCGAAAAACTCGGAGGGTCTGAGTCACGTTTTCACGGAGGTACATAAAAAACAGAGTATTCGGTTGAAAATCGATGGGATCGTTGCGTACGAAATGAAAGCGATCGAATCGATGTGCGAGCGGTCGAGAATTTCGGAGTGCTCGTTTCCAAGGAAAGACGAGTGGCTCACGCACTTTTATGGATCAATTTAATGGGTTGAACGCCAAGCTCATTGGCGACGTCGATGCAAGAGTTGATTTGATTAACGTGATAAGCGATGCCGCCGTTTTCATCGACTTTCTTCATGGCCGCTCTCTCAGGATCGCCCGCCACCAGAACGGCGTCTTCTCCTGCCGGGGGTAAATCTCTGAGCTGTTGAACGAGATGCCCGAGACGCTCTTTCGAGCCGGGAGCGAAAGCTTCCGGATCAATGGCCATGAAGCAGTGCCCGAGATCGGCGATTGCGCTGCCGGACTTCCAAGACCTTATGTTCGGTCCGTATTTACTGCCGCTCAAAATGCCGCACAGAATTTCGACCATCGTCGCCAAGCCGTAGCCCTTGTAGCCGGAATTCTCCTCCGCGCCGCCCAGCGGCATGAGCAAACCATTTTTGAAAGCTTCTTCGGCGTTCGTCGTTCCTTTCCCCTCGCTTCCCATGGCCCAGCCCTCCGGTATGTCCTGCTCCTTCCTTATCGCCAATTCGATTTTCCCCAAGGCGACCGCCGTCGTCGCCATGTCCAGCACGAAACCGTCCTCCTCTTTCACCGCTGGCATTCCGAGCGACAGCGGATTCGTACCGAGCGCTGCTGCTCTACTTCGCGTCGGTGCCATCAACGGACTCGTGTTCGTACAACTGAAACCGACGAGATTCTCTCTCATCGCCATCAACGCGTAGTATCCGCATATTCCGTAGTGATTGGAACCTCGCGCCGAAACCATTCCTATCCCGAATCTCTTCGCTTTCTCAATCGCTATTTCCATACAGTATTTTCCAACGACCTGGCCCAGGGCGTTCTTACCGTCCACGAGAGCTATCGCCTGTCGGATAAATTACGTTTTCCACGTTTAGTAGCTCGAGCATGCGTCAATGCCCAATATTAATTGATTCTTTTAAAATGGCGGTTGACCGAACAAAAGTGTTTCATCGATGCCTCGATTGTTACTCGGTATAGGAATAGTCTCGAACTAAAAATCAATTGTTCTACTTGGTGTTATGCGAGAAAGAATTCGAGTTTATCGATTATCGATGTCAGACGTTTCGATAAGAATCATATGTGACGGTGGGTCGATCGTACGATTTAACAATTGTACATGCGGCAACGGAAAATATAGCGTCGTTAAAGAAATTTCATATTTCTCAAGAACAATATGATAATATGGAAAAACCGGTAATTATTACTCCAAATTGAAAATCATGTGAAACGCATTTCTACCGGATAGACGCGAGCAGATTGCATAATGAAAAAAAAAAAAAAAAAAAAATAACCGAACGGTCTTAATCAAAGGTGATACACGCGCATATCTTATCAGAGCGTCGCTCATTAATATCTCGAAGGCCGCGTCTGCGTTGCTTTTATTTCGAACAATTGACCTCGTTTTCACCCGACGATCAAACACGAGGAAATTTCATTCGCGATTAAAGTAAATAGAAAGCAGTCGATGCATTCGTGGGTTAAGTAGATCGTAAAATTTTCGAACGAAACTTCCTTGGCCGTTTTTCGATAGGACGAGCTCCTGGCGAGATATCGATGATTCGGGGCCGGCCAATCCCATGCGAGAAGCGGGCGGTGGAAGCCACGCCTACTTATCCCAACGAGCACACTCGATTGGTAGTTCTCGACGAGCGAATATCTCGCGGAGGCTGAATCGTATGCAAAAATGGCCAAGGACTGTTTTGTTCAGAATTGGAAGGAAGTTTCGAAGAAAGCATGAATTTTTATGAATTTTGAATAATCAAAGGATCAAAGTGAACGTGAATGACCTGAAAATTGGTGACGATTTCGGGAACAGCGGCGGGATCGGTGATCCTCGTTTTTATGTCGTGGAGGTACATCTCCATACGATTCATACCGTGGCTGAAATGACCCCGGTAATCGGCAGTCATTAAATGATGAGCCACGGTAATGGCGTCCTCTTGTTTAGCGCCGACGCGTCTCATGCACTCGGCGATGAACCTTGTGACCTCGTCCTTAGGGACGACGAGGTCGTCGACCCGAGTCACGTGCTCGGCTCGAGCTTTCGACGACGCCATTGCCCTTGAGCTGGTGAAGAATGTCCTTGGGGATTGAAAATGTTGCGTGCCACGAGAGTTTCTTCTCGACGATTTAACTTGAAGAACACTCGCCCGAATCGACGCCAAGACGTCGCAATTTTCACTGAATATTCTCTCAACAATCAACCGACTTTTTAACATCTTGACGCCCGCGACGCGCTCTTCTCGTCTGTTATGATTATGTTTTTTTTTTTCTCAACTTATCTTCTTCAACGACCCTTTTTAAGGCCGTATCTCCTTGTATAAACACCGAATCATTCGCGCACGACGCGATCTCTCATTTTGTGCGGATACGGTTATCGAGGCTTGCCACGAGCACTCGCCCGTCTACGACGGCGCGTACAAACCGATCGAGAGCTCGAGCAACGGTAGAACCGGACGAACCTTCTCGTCGAAGCGACGTGTGCGTACACACTCACGCAACGAGGAAAACTTCTGCTTTTCTTCGCCTCTCGTCTTATTCACGCACACCAATCCATCCGCATCAACATACGCTCGTCATATTTGTATCGCGTTTGATTCGACGTGCCTTTATCGTCTCTATGATCCGTGTGCTTCGGAGGAACCATTTACGACCTAAATATCTTCAATGCTGAGGGCAGGGAGGGGGCCGGCGATTTCGATTCGTTCGTTCAGTCATTTGCTTTCGATCTTCTATCAATCGAATTCGTCAACATATGCTTTTGTGGCAAATTTCTCATTTTTTTTGATCGGGTCGCTACGAAATTGCTCTTAATTTGATTAATTTAACGGAGAATGTGCATTCCGCGTGCATACTGTTTCGAAAGAATATGAAATAGCGGCTGAATTTAGCTGAATAATCTTATCGTTGAACGAGGAAAAAGAGACTCGTCAACTGCGAACGGAAACGATTGGAAAATGGCAGAGTTTTGAGGAAAAGCGATGAATCGTTGAATCGCTTAATAGTTTTAGTCGTCGATTACGATTCTCGCAACGAAAGTTATAATTCAGATGCACGAACGCCCCCGACGAGCCCGGCTATCGAGTCGGTTTAAATGTGATAACGAACGAGTGGCATCATAGGTCGAGCCGCGTATCACCTTCAGCCGTTAAACATTCGCCTGTATATTTTTCTTATGTTTCTTACACTGCTCACACGGGTGTATAATATATTTACGCAATAGTTTCACACCTGTTGAGCTCCGGACTAAATAGAAGCTTCAAACGATCAATTAACGACTCTCGGAGCACTCGGCTTGTCGTTAACGATACGACCTTAAAACACGATGATTGGTGCACATCGCTTACGAGTTAATCACTACGAGTTACTATAGAGATTCATTTATCTCTGATTACTCGCGAACTATTACAGTTCGAAGAACTGTTCTCTCCCATGGGGCAGCGCTCGTATACTCAACGATCAAAGTAGTTTTTTGGTCGTTATTCGCGATCTGATTAATCGTATCAATTTACAATTTGCTGTAATCCAATTGACTCCGATTTTTTCACAATCATAGAACCAAGTCTTGTGACACTTTTTCTCATAAGAAATCTCACATTTTTAAGGCTTTATATACACTTTTGATGGGCGGAAAAATCGGAGTTTTTTTTATCGGATGTTGTTCAAGTACAATGAAGAATATTTTCATGAAATTTCATAAAGATGAGAGCATTAGGTAATAGCTAGGGCCTGGAGGAAGGATTTCGTATTTTGTTGGAAAAAACGAAAATTGTTACAAAAAAAACGAAAAATTTAGCACCCCCCAAAAATGAATTTTTTGTTAAAACTGTCGCTATTTTTTTTTAAATGAACATTTTTACAAATCACAATTTGGTGTGGATCGGATTAATAGTTTTTTAGTTATCGTGGCCACCGCAATCGATGCTCAAAAGAATGTGCTACTGTAAAAAATTTGTACAAGTGCGTGAACATATGTACTGATGAATGTCGTTGACAGTTTTTCAATAAACATTTATTTTCGTGTCGAAAAAATGTCAAGAAAATCGCGTTTTTTCGCCCGCTACAAGTCTGTATATAAGGCCTTAAATTCCTCACGAAACTCGTAGATTTTACGGATTTTTCAGAATCCTTTCAACACGCGATTTCATGCTTTGTTGACGGGTAAAAATCGCAGTGAATCAGACGAAAATGTAACTGAGTCTTTAACGTTCGACTCCCACCTCTGCTCACTCTCGTTTCCTCTTTGATGAATTTTTCGATTTTTATTGTTTCCGGAAATGATTTTTTGCACAGATTCGAAAATAAAATATTGTTCAGTTTTCACGGACTAATTGAAGCCGGAGAATTTGACTGGGAATGGAAATTATTGTCGAAAACGATCTTTTAATTGGCTGTAACAGGGTGTTCTGTGTTTTTTCGCTAACCTTGCAATTGTTTTTTCATGCATTATCTCGAGTTGGCGAAATTCGTTTTCCGCACGCACGAGTTTTCTCAGCGGATTTGTCACAAGTATTGAGCACACATTTTCATCGTCACGTGGTGGAAATATGAGAGAAAAACTTTTCTCCACGGCGGTAAACACCTTATGAAGACGTGACGAGCCCACAGCCGAGGGTCTCTCGGCAGTGAGAGTGCTATAAATAAAAAATGAAAATAAACTAGTTGCTCGGCTCGGCCTATAAAGCCGCAGCGTTTAATGTTATTTATCATTATTGCATTTCGCGGTTAATCTTATCGTTGGACTCGGTGTGTCTGCATACGTTTGCTTCCCACGTGCATCACGATTGTCCAAGTTTCTACTCGTCGTGGAAAAAAAAAAAAAACCAGAGAAAACGGTGCTTCCGACATAACATAAACATCGATTTGTATTCCCTCGTTAATTTTCGTTTCATCAATTCAAATGTTTCTTTACCCTCGAATACAAATGTCTTTTTCCCCGATCGCATCCTCGAACACCTTTTCGTAATTCGTTCTTTCCTCAATTGTCTCAAATGATTTTCCTTATTTACTTGTGAAAAAAGGTGCGCGAGAAATGCATCTCTGTCAACTTACCAAAGTATTCTGGTAGCCGAGCCCGCATTCGCGGCGTTCCCCGAAGCCCCCCTGCCGTCCTTCCGGCATCTTGGAACGTGTGTTTTCAACGATGCGAAAAATGGTGAATCGGAAAGTCTTACGATCCCGGACAATTCGTATACGTAGGAATAAAAACTAGAAGCACTGGCAAAAAAGTTTCCTGTCAAGTCTCAGAATAGACGAGATTTAATCGGACAGCTTCCATTCAGAGAAAAACTGTGATATTCTTGGAATATGATAGAAGGCTGCTATTTTCTTCGATATTATTATTATTTCATTGAAATGGTCTTCGAGCCCTGTGACAGCTATCTCCATTGACCTCCGGTGACACTTCACTTTATTCTTATTTACGTATCTCCTCTGACACTACGCGAAAAATACCACGAGATTCTGTAAACACATTTAATTACGTTTGGACGTACGAACACAGGAACGATGTCAAAATAAGCACTCGACGCCAATATTCAGAGTTTGAGGAGCGCTTGTTGTTCGATCGCTCGCCCCGGATTTTCGAGGAAATGAACTAAAAAATAGGAAAATCAAGCCAAGTCGAGAAACGTCACGTTTCTCACACGGAACGAAGAATTTCGCTGACATGCGCGCGATAATTCCGTTCGAGAAATATCTCGTTGTGTCGATAGGTGAGAAAAAAAATTGTAATCTCGGTATCTCGTACTACAATTCTTTGTAAATGTTTGTATTCGAAAGTCCTAACACTTTGTTCGCTGGAGACCGAGCGCTCTCGTCTTCTGTGACTTTTATTTGTTTGTTCCGACGTGTTTATTATCCCTTTTCCAGTACTCGGATCAAAGATGTTTTGCAATAAAACGACGGAGCTGTTTGATCTGTGCGGAGCATGCATCTATAATTTCTTGGTCAATGAGTACAAATAGTTTGCTCACACGTCGAAAAAACGTGGAAATTTATATAAAATTATGGAAAAAGGCAAATAAAGACGACACTCGAGTGCACAACTCGGAGGGAAAACGAACGACTACGGCGACGACGACGACGACGCCGTTCGACGACGCGTGGCGACGACGTCTGTCCGGCAGGACGGTCGTGACTCGACTGATAGGTGTATACCCCGACGAATAAAGTATCCGCGATTTCTTGCGGTTTCGTTGGAATATCGAAAAGCCCTCGGTTCACACACTTCACTCTAAGCTGAGCGCCGAGTTTCTTCCTCGAACTCTTCGAGTCTCTTTTATTTCGCAAGTCGTGCAAACAGACTACACGCTTTGTATCGTAGGTGGCGATGTCTCTTTCTCGATTTACGCGTCACGCGGGCCGGCCCCCCCCGGCAACGATGATCAAACTTATTTTTATAATTTTTTCACATCTGAGTAAAGAAAAAACGAGTCTCAGCGGAAATTTCACTCCGCCCAGACGTTTTATACGCTTTTATCGATACGCCCAATAATACGCGGTCGATGAAATTTTTCAATTATCCTCTCGGCATTTTCAATGCAATCGTGTTTTCATTGTTCTTTTCACGAAGGAGATAAGACAAACTCCGAATGCTCGATGACGATCTCGCGTAACATCGAACATTTACCTTTGATCTTGCTCACTCGGATTTATCGAGAAACGAGAAAAGAGCGCGACAATTTTGATCTACGCCTGCGAATTGTCAGAGCAACATTTTAAACACGTAGTCGGAATGGAATTGAATATTTTTCGTTGATGACCGCTCCCCAGTTATTTTTAGCACTTTCAAGTTGGATTCAGTAATAATTTACTGAGTGTAAATGAGCAATTTTCGAAGCCGATAGTTCTCAATTCGAAAGAAAATGAGTGCTTTTCGTTGTACGTCCGAGCTAGAATAAATGCTTTGGAGTGCTGCAAATAATCGTATTTTCTTGCACAATAAATATTTCGTTGTGAAAATGAGGGCTGTCAAGAACGAACTGTCGAAAAGTATTTCCGATCGACTTCGATTCTCACGAAATCATTGTTTCGCCGTCAATTCGTTATTCGTCGATCTCAAAACAAAAGCTCGATAGGACTCTCATTCATCGGCTAATTTCCATTGACGCATTACGAAACGGTTACTATCATTTTTATTGAGACGCTTTGAGAGCCGGCTGAGTTAAACCATAAAAACGCTCAACACTCGTAAATCAGACGTGTAACTTTTGATTTTCACAGTGAAGGGAGATGAAGGCTGCGGATTTACGGATCGCAGCCAAGATTAGATAACAAATGAGGGGGTCACGGTGTTCGATATCATTTTCAAAGCTTTCTCCCTTCCCGCGATCAGAGAGAAAAATCACTTTAACAAAAACGTTCGTTACGAAGGTCTCTCGTGACACATCATTTATATCAATATATATATGTATATATTAAATATCAATTGTACACAAAATACACGTTAAAAACGTTACGAACATTTGTAACTTACAGACGTGACGGTTTTCTGATTCTAACGATTGTGTTTTTTATGTCATTTCCGTTTTCTTCTTTGTTTTGGCCTCGTGAAATTCGCTTTGGCCCCAGTAACCTCTACTTTTATTTCTTTTATACGCCCCGAATTCCCATTACAACATTTGCATAGACAATAATTGCAAGTATTAACAATAATAGTAGCAAATTATGATAGATTTTAGTGTAAAAATACAAAGAAACGAAGTGGCAAATTGAAAATTTTTGCCCTTCGGTGATTAGACTCTGTTTTTCTTTAAACTTTAACCGTTTTTGTGCTATTGCTCGGATAAATGATTGTTCCTCTTATCGTTTGTTCTAACAAGCCTAAAATCGTGGGTACCTTTTGGTCACTTTTGTTTCCTTCCTATGATATTCCGTACTTACGCCTATTCTTATTGTCTTCGTTAATTTAAATACTTGGCTCAAATTCGCGGATATGAAAGAGAAAAAAACATGTTAACCGTTGAGGAACGCTGCTCTTTTCTTTGCCGCTCGGTGGCGCTACGATACGCTCCGTCGTCCTCATCCTTTTTCTTTCCTTACTTTCGTTCACTTTCCACTCTCGACCGGCTTTGCAGATTCATCGTTCGACGAGCCCGGCAATACGGAAGCTAGAAAAATGTTCTCGGTCAGGCTTAAGATCGTTGCGACACTATGCAACAGGCAACGATCAGAGAATTATTGTTTGCAGCTTATTTCTCAAGTTTAGTGTTCTCAAAGAATGTTTCAACAAACTAACAAGTCCGAATGTTTCAACACATGTTTGATAACAGTTGATCAACGCGATACGTTGTGAATAGAAAACAACACGTCATTCATTTTTTAGACATTGCTCAAACGCTTGTTTTGGATTATGAATAGAATTCTGTTGACAATTTTGCTTAAAATTTTGGTTTTAGCGGGAGATTATTCGGCAAACGATATGAAAAGCTAATGAGTACAGCAGTTACCGTGAAGAATAATTTATAGTAAAATTTTTTGGCTGATGTCAGCCAAAAAAATTCAATCGGTAAACCAACTTGTCAAAAATATCGGTTTAACAATGATTCGACGATTGAGCTGATAATCGAGTACCGTTTTCAAATTCAATCAACAACATTATTTCGGTAATATCTTTACATTATTAATCAAATGCTTCACAATCGAAAGAAAAAAAAAAGGTTTCCTTTATAATTTGGAATAGATATCCTACTCACCGATGATAATAATCAATATAATGACACATATTATTCCAATGATAATCATCATTTTAAGATTTTTCCACCAGTATTTTCTCTTAAGTTTTCCAGCCTGTTGCTCAAACTGCGCTGCGCCCTGTTGTAACGCATCTGCTCGGTTGTCAAGCTCGGACAGTTTCTGATCACGCTCCATGACTTTTTCGACGTTCACTTTCATGATTCCAACCACCTCATCCACTTTAGCCTGTGTTTGTTGGAGTTTTTTTGTCGATACAGCCTGTTGAGGCGTACGCGGACCTCCCAAATCTCCATCTCCGGAATATCCGCCAGAGTCCATTTTGCTGCAATGGGAAAGAGTCGCTTTACACCCTAGTCTTTGGATATTCAAACAATTTTTATTCAGTCAAATTCCAATAAAGATCTATTTTAGCTAATTTTATATTAATCTCCAAGTTTTCTGCGCCGGTAATTAGACACGACCCGTTCATAACTCGATGGTAAATTATGGTAAAAAATGCGGAGAAATATAAAAAAATTGTACACGCCCATAACCTCAAAAAATGAGTACCCTGGAAAGTTCACGTACACACCTGCGCAATTACAGTCGTGAAGAAATATAGGCCGAAGCAACAAGTTTTGTCTCGATATAAGGAATGTTTAAAAAGAATAACAAACACTAAAGAAAAACAATACTAGCAAATCGGAGAAAAATGTTGGGACGCGGAAATTTTTGACGTTTCCGTTACTAGCAGATTGGATGCCACTGCGGCTGCCGTAACCACTTGAATAAACGGGAAAGAGCGAAAAAAAACATAAAACTCGTGTCAACGACGTAATTATTCGAAAATGAACGGATGCATTTTGAAACTTTACAAAAATAAAAATCACACCGCGCACATTATACTTACATGTTTTATTGTTATTATTCTTCGCTTCGTTTCCGATTAAAACTACTCAACTTTGATTATCGTGCACGTAAATAACGATGTAACTCACCACCACGATGTCAGAAATGAACAATACACGCAAAAGGACTTTTGTGATTGTGTTAAAAAGAAAAAAAAATGGTAGAAGCTCGTTCACACACACGCGTGAATCGTAGGGAAATATAACGGATCCCGTTTCAAAGATGGCCAATTCTGGTGAAAAATGACTAAGAATCGAGGAGTAGGAACAATGACGTCATTTTTAAATTGCGATACAACGAATTGATATATAGTGCGTGCGTGTGAGAAGAATACACAAAACCATACGACTTATATATAGGTTATGATGACCGAGGTCGAGGCTTTTTCAAAATGCTAACGTAACGTTCTTTAAATGATAGTCAGATCACGCAAAAGCAATATAAGAATTTTTTTAGAAATCCTCATTTACATAAATGCTTCAGTGTACGTGAATTTTCGAAGAATGTTATGACAGAAATGCTCAACAATTTTTTTTCCTCTCCATAGATGCTATAGAGGTGTATATGAAAAATCGGTAAAAAAAAAAAACTAGCACGTTGCGCCATCTAGTAGCGAGTTATAACAGAAATCCGTCTCTACTTTATCAACAGAAATTTTTCATTTCTTTTTAAGGTAACGCGAGAATGACGTTACCCGCACATGCACTTGACGTTTTATTATTGATCGTAATGCGTCAAACAGGCAATTGTGGCTGCAGATTTTTTGATTATTAAATAATGTATGTGCAATCGCATCGTGTGAAAGACTCTAACAGAGGATTACCACGATTGTTAAAAGTTTCATTATCACCCAGGAGGAGAAGGAAAATGTGTATGATGGACGTTTTGTTTGCAAGTAACTACGAAGCAATACATCAAAAACACTGCGTTTATGAAAACGAAAAATACTTGTAAGAAAATGTGATTATGGACAAATGAAAAAAAATCAGTTTGACTCACTGTTATCCATTTTGATTGCAATCTTTCTAGGTCGATCCCCGGCGAATTGAAGTTTCTCATCGTTGTTGACATCGAGCCCAGGAGAAAATAGTGTGTATATACACTACTTTATCAAATAAAAAAATGACTTTAACAGGCAAGGTATCTCATAAATAAATATTGACAGCTGAATAAAGATGCCGGTGAGATTTTCTCCTTTGGTAGCAATACGGAATGGGTGTTCGAGGATAGTTATAAAATCCCAATGCTTCTCACTTCTCAAAGAGAGAAGTCTCCCTTCCCCCCCGTTCTTTCATTCGTTCGTGTCCAGCGAAGAGGGAAACGCTTCGTTCGCGCCTGTCCGTGCGCGGGCGCGTGCTCTGAGAGGCGTTACCAATTTTATTGACTCGAAGGTCGGCGCACGCGCGAATTTGACGCTTATGCACCAAAGCTCCTTTATAGGGACGTATAAAGGACGAATTCGAGAGGTCGCTATGCGATCTACGGTTTTCGATTGTTGACTCAACTTGTCCCGAGACTCTACCGAGTCTCTTGATACAATATTAAAATCATAAAAATATCTTGAACCGTTAAATTTTAAGAGAACATTTGGTTCGTCGAAAAAACCGTCAGAATTTGAAATAACGCGGGAAATTGTAGCTGTCTGATTCGCAATGGCAAATGAGCGGTAAAAACGCGGGAATTCTGGCGATGGGGATTGGTCGAGCGAGCTATCGAAAGTGGCAACTCGCGATAGATCGATTTCATAATTCTGCTTGTTGTCGTCGTGTCGGCTACGCTCACGGTTATTGCGGCTTGGGAGAAAGAAAGAGAGAGAGAGAGAGCGAACAAGACAGAAAGTTCCGCCCTTTTGACACTCTCGCTCTTGCACACTTGCGCCTCCTCCCTCTCGGACTCGACATCGTACCTCGAAAATTTATCAATACCCCCGTGCGCGAATAGACCACCCGAGTGAGCAGCGGGCAGCGGCGCGATCAGTAGTAGTCCGATCCTCTCGAACTCACCCCGAAATATCATTTCTACGAGACTCGAGAGAACGAATCAAATTATTTGTTTGTTTTTTTTTCTACAAACTAAATAAAACCACTTTCTGACGGTATAAAGCAAATTAGTGATTATAACCCGAAGAAACAAGGGCGCGTCTGACGTTTTTCGGTGCTAACTACTTTCTGCAGGAAAACCAATTGCGACGAACATGTAAGTACCGAGTGAAATTATAATCGTTTTATAAAATCAAACTCGCCCCTCGCATCGCCCTTCGCAAAAGTGTAAAAAGAAGCCGTTCCATCCACTTTTTCATTTTCATCCTCCGAATCTCGAAAACCTTTCACATTCGCCCCATTTACCGTTGACTCTCAATGTGTCCGAATCTTCCGCTCAATTCACCTCCATCGAGGAACAGTCAACGGGCTCTTTGGCGGACCACCCCCAACCTCACTCGCTTCTTTCCCAAGCCCAAAATCCATTTCTTTATCGCTGACTCGCAGCAGAAAGTGAATATTCCGCGTAAACATGAATTTTTATTCGTTTCCCTCGATGTTACATTTTTTCGAATGCAACACTACAGAATATAAGAAAGAAGAAAAAGAGGGAGAGGGGGGCGAGGGAGAAAGAGAGTCGACTCGCACGACACCATTTCTCGTTTCGCGAATCGATGAATCGTCTCTATCTCGCTCGCTCTTTTGCCTCTATTAAGCTGCTGTGGCACGTCGAATATAAAAATCAGCGCAATGTCACGATACAGAAATGCGAGTAGGAGCGAATCATCGAAACGAGCACACGCTCATAGGATTCTTCCTAAAAAGAATAAATTCGTCACACGAAAGTATATGCAGTCGGAGATCGATGGAGGAATCAACGTGTTAAATGTTCGTCGATAGTTTTCATTCTTCGTGTAACGAACGGCTCGTGCGTTCTGATTGTACGTGTCCGATAGAACGTGAATGGGGGTAAATCGATAGAAAAAAAGGAAGAGAAAAGGCACAAGTTAGGCACCGGGATGAGTAACCGAAACGTTGTAGAAACAGAAATAGAAAGGGTAGTGTTAAAGAAATTGTGAATGGAGCGAGTGGCTTTTCGAGCCTTTTTGATTTTTCGAGTAGGTCGCAACGCGCGATATGGTCACAATAACAACGACAATCGTCGAGTCTCCGTTGCTGGTGAATGCAATGTTCGAACGTTGCCACCCGTCCGGTGCCGACGTTCCTCCTTATTTATTCTCATTATTTTAAGGATTGAGGTGCTCTTCGAATTTGTTCTAAGGAATAAGATTCATGGAATATTTCGATTAGAACGAAAGCCGAGTTTCGATTGCGGGCCAAGAAACATTTTAAGACGCAATTTCCGAGACCTTTGTCGTCAATCGATTCTCACGGACATGCATACTGACAGTACACTATCCCCAACCCCTCGGCTCCTCACCCCCGCCCCATTTTGTCCTCCGCCACCGGTTTCCTATCGCCCCGACAATTTCCAATAAAACGCAGCTATCCTGCCGCTGCATTTTCCGACTATTTGCTCTTTCTGCTTACACTTTTCGCGCTAACTTCTTTCCTCTGCGCTATTTTATGCGGAGCGTGTCCAAAGTCGCTTGCGAATTTCAACTTTTTATCGCCGTTAATTGAATTTTTTTTTTTTTTTCTTCTTTTTTTTTTCTTTCAAGAAAATGTTATTTTCAGTGTTTTTCTCACTTCGAACTTGTTCTCTCGAAAAAGCTTGTTTTTCGATGGTTTCGTTCTCTACCGAGGCTCGAAATTCAAGGGGACGAGAAAGAAGAAATTTGGAAAATAAAGAAATTGCAACGTCTGTTTTGCTACTCGTTGCCAACTCGCGGAAGATATTTATATGATCGATCGCAAAGACCGTCATCGTAGTTGCGTATTATTATTGTGCTCAGGTGCCAATAACCGTGGAATTAAACGCCCCCGCGCTTCCATTCGATCGCAAATTTTCCGTGCAAATAAAATTCTATCCTCAGCCTCGCCTTTCCCGCGTTATACCCTATTTTTCTTGTTTATTTTTATATCGTAATATTAGTCGAGATGCATTATCCACCGAGCTCGGATTATGTAACTGTTTTCATTGCGTAATTTCAGGTCCAGCTCGACGCATTCTCACCCCCCTTCGCAATACTTTAATGTTATTTCACTCCCGATAATGCGGTTTTCCACCTCTGACGTGGAAAATCTTCTTAAATCTCTCACGTCATTTTCAAACCTTAACAACCTTTTGTCGTGACGTTTCTATTATCTTGGCCGAGAATCATTCGATGTTTGCTTTTATGAGCTCAATTTTCCTGCTTTACCTCGACAAAGGATCGAATTTCCATGAAATAACCAAGAAATTGCAAATATTGGTGTTTTCATCGTGAAATTCTTAAATTTTCTTGGAACATTCTTCAGGAGAATCGTCGTGGGCTCCGAATGCATTTGTACAATCGTATTACTATTGATCTTGTATTATTTTTTCCCCTATCGCGAGCTCGGTTGACCTTTAACTGTTAAGTTTCGATGCTCTATACGGGGACCCCCCATAAATAATACATTTTTCTCCCCCCCCCCCCCCTTTCTCCTCCCCCCCACCTTTCCGTGACCTTTTCCTTATTCTCAGGAAGAAGTGATCCTTGATTCCGGCTCGACTCAATGATCCCGGTTTATGATAAAAGGTATCTGGCCTTAATGGGTGAAAACAGAGGGCGGGGTCTGAGGAATGAAAGAAAGAAAAGCAATTCGGTCGAATTTCAAAGAGAATTCAAATGTTATTTCTTTGACCAACGGTTTATATTAAATTTCTCGAATATTTCTTCGTCAACGTAACTCGCCAGCCCGGCAGTCTCGTGTAAAAAAAATGTTTCCACCCCGCTTATTCTTCCGTGAAATTGCATTCTTTGAGAGGGCTTTCATAAATACAACGAGACGCGAAAAAGTAAGAAAACACAAAAATTACTATAGTATAAAATTGAGGAATCTCATCCGGCAGGAATTTATGAATGAATGTGCCGTCGAAGAAGGCGGATGAACCGGAGGGATGCTCGAGTTAATGGGATTTTAAGGGTGGAATAACGGGGAGGTGGCGGTGAGAGGGGTGCTTCCACGGTTATTCTTCTTCCCGGGTTCAAGCGCGCGTGTATCTTCGCATGGAGGCCATGTCCCGGGGAATCCACGTGCGTCTGTCATACGCATTGTTATTCAAATAAAAAGAGGGGGGCGGAACAAAAAACAATGGAAAAAAGCAACTCCGTTTGCGTAAATCGAAGGCGAATCTTCCATTCAATGTTTCGCGGAATTTATACCGGTTTTTCAGTGAAATACATAAAATATAGAATGAAATATTGAATTGTTGTTGTTGTTATGATGAATAAGAGAAGCGACCCGGCCACGAACTTTGGCCTTTCGCCTGCACCATAACTCTCTCTCTCTCTGCGAATCCCCATCCTCGTGCTACCACCCCCATGAGCTGACGTATTATATACAAAGTTTAGCGAGAACCTGGGGGCGTTCAGCCAGATAAAACATAGCAGCTCATCTATTTGTCTCTGTATCTCTTTGTACACTCCTTCGATTCCCAAGATGTTATTTTACTCTTGCGTGGGCGTGGAAGCTACCCCCGGCTGACATTTCATATTTAATCCTAGGAAAATCTATCTTCCACCTGACATTAATTAAAAAAATGCGATCAAGTGGAAAATTATGCATGCGTAGGACGCATGCGCGTAAGTCTGAGATCAAATTCATTGGGGCGTGATGAATAAGCAAAAACTATTTTTTTTGGAGAGTTTTCAGTTTTCATTTGTCGAATCCTCATTCAAAATAGTTCATCAAACTTTCGGAAAAATTCTTTGAGACTATATACGAACCTGTTTTTCCAATGTTAAATGTGAATCGGTTTTTTTAAATCAAATTTTCACAATATTTCGTTCTTTATATATTGATTTTCATTGTTATGTTTTAACAAAGGGCCACCGAGGGCGGTCTCGCACCGGATGCTGCTGGTGCAGGGGCTAATGGGGAAGGAATCGTCGGGGGTCCGAGGACACCCCAACAAATTGCGTCCCAGAAACGACTGCAACAGACACAGGCCCAAGTCGACGAAGTCGTCGACATCATGAAAACGAATGTCGAGAAGGTCCTCGAGCGCGATCAAAAACTCTCCGAACTCGACGATCGAGCTGGTAAATTATTGTATTTGCTAGTTGACCGTTTTATCATAGATTCGAACACGGAAATGATTTTTAAAATCTCGACCGAATGATCAGAATTTTAGAAGAAAAAATCGCATCGTTTTGCGAAGTAAAAACAAAAAATATAATAACAGTAAACGTGTTCGAGAATGAATGGAAAATCGAAACAAGTTTAATGCTTGCTGCTGTAACATGACGCGAGCAAAAAAAATTGGGCTAATTTTCCGAGCAGCCTCGTGACAAGATCCCAAAATAAATTCTCCCCAGTGACGAGTGTCGTCAAGCGAACAGAATTCTTGAAATTTGCTCGTATATCTCGATCGCCTATTTCCAGCGACTGGAACAGTACTCGAGCCACTTTGATTGCATCATCTCCAGTGCGGCGATCGATCGAAAGGGCATGATTGAATTGTGACTGAAAAAAAATTGTGCTCGCTTCGAAATCAGTATAGAAAATAAAAATGCTTGTCTGCAATGATAAGTAATTAAATTCCAACTATGATTGACCGGTTCAATTCCATTTCCAGATGCACTTCAGCAGGGAGCATCGCAATTCGAGCAGCAGGCAGGCAAGCTAAAGAGAAAGTTCTGGCTACAAAATTTGAAGGTGAATAGATTTTTTCATACTTTTATATGCACGCAAGAACAAAACTGTTGAATTCCACAGAGCAATGATCGATCTCCGAACTTCGACGTGTGTCATAAAATCTTTTATCGACTCATCGATGGCTCTTCCACTCGTTTTTTTCCGGCACAACTAATTCATCCGGTCGCATTCGATTTTCCTTCAGAAAATACGTACCCCAGAATTAACACTTTTTTTTCTCTCAATTCATTTCGCAGATGATGATAATAATGGGAGTAATTGGGCTCATCATACTGGCCATCATTGTCGGTGAGTAAAAAACTTGTGTCTCGATATAAGTTACACTGATAATTAACTCGACAGCTAAATAATCGAGAAAGTTCCGATGGGACAAAATATTGAAAAATACGACAAAAGTGAAAAAATAAAACCTAACAGCGCTGCTACACTGTGCCCTGTAAATGTTGAGTGTCCAAAAGCTAAGCATATGTGTATACTTCGCTGTACTATCCGCCAACGAATTCGAGCTTCATTGCAAAGGAACAAAAACAAAAGAAAAATAGCTTCAAACACAGTATTCGTTCCTCTTTCCCCTGAGACTGTGTTCCGTAACGTGCTATATAAAAATTTTATCGATAATTCGCTACGAAGTAAAAGAACGTCACACGACAGAGGAGAAAAACGAGAGGGAAGAATAAAGGAGACACAAGATGTAGCAAAAAGAAGGGACCAGATCAAATTCGCCCTAATGAATATTTGTCTTTCTCTTTTTTTCGTCTAGCGAACGTCATGTAGGCGCGCTGATTGATCGTGGAAGAAATTTTTTGTGTGAGTTAGCCAGGTAGTTCATTAAACGTAAATCAAAAAATACAACACCAAAGTACAACCGAAAACTATATTGCTGTCACGAGTAAAAAAGAAGTTCCTTCGGACGTTTTGCCAGTGACCTTTTTATACGGAAACAAAAAAAAGCAGAGTCAAACACGCACGCGACATCAATTGCATAGAGCTCAAATGCGTGCAACACTAACAAACTGTATTATCTATTTCTACATTTGTTTATATATACATATATATATGGGTGTGTTTGTGTGTATATGTATGTATATAAATTACGCTACTTATTATATAATATATTCAATATCAACTACAGAGAATATAATATTTAATATTTTTACATATATATATATACACATACACATAAATATATATATGCGCTGTCTGTCGTAGGAAATAATTGTGTCTTTCCCGAACGGATGTGTCTATATCTATATCTATCTAATATTGTTGACGTGTAATCTGTGTATACTACTGTGCCCTAAGTGTCTCTCGCTAAATACTCGTACAACAGTCAATCATTATGTTTCAGTATTTTCTCTCTCTCTGTTTTTATTTTTTTTTTATTTTTTATTATTTCATCTACATTCCTTCGAGTCTTATCTTGCGACCTTGGATTCGTTCCAGGTTCACTGATATTTTACGTTGTTTCATGTACCATTCGAAACGATGATTTTTAGTTTTGTACTTTTTAACAATTCGAACCGTTTCATGGTGTTATTCGATGCCGAATGTGTTCATTCGTTTAAAAGTTATTCGCGAAAAATCAATATAATCTGGATCATTGATATTTGGGATTGAAAATACAACCCTCTCGTTACCACCCCAATCCCGAACGCCTCGATACCTCAATATTGTTATGTGTCTGTCTATCTTGGCAATGGTATCGCCCTCCTCTGACTGAATCCACTCGTAGCCCAAAGTTATCATTATTCTCTTCTCGTTGCCCGTTCGAACAGTTTTATTTTCTCAATAGTTTACACCCTTATTCGTACAAATATGAGGGCTTCCGAGATCTTTATCTCCCGTTTTGTGTTTGTACTTTTAAATGGTGTGTTTGGTCAGTACACTACAATTTACAAATTACGGTAAGCTTCACTTTCGTTTATCTTTATCATATAATTTTTTCAATCAGTATTCCAATCGGTTTTTTCTCCATTTTACAACAATTTTATTATACTATTTCTACTCTCTGCATTCTTAACTCTGCCTGCATGATCTCTCCAATTGTTTATTCGAATGAGCAATAAAAAAACTGGAAAAAATCCACGCTTTTATCAAGCTCGAGAATAGCCTATTTTCAATTCTCTTCCATTCAACAATCTCTTCCAAGCATAATCATTTTCAAGAAATTTCTAAAACGAACGACTCGTAACCAGTTTTTCAGTGTTCTTCGCCCTCTGTGTCAAAACTCATTCGCTCTTCTTGAGAGATTGGCTTGGTATTGCATGGCTGTATAGTTTACCGCATAAATAGCTGGTTCGTTGATTTTTTTTTTTTTTTTTTTTTTTTTTTTTTACAAGGATGTTACGATAAATAAATATTGTAGGAGGTTTTGATCGAAAAAATGTGATGAGAAATAATTGGCTAGAGGGATTTAGTTGATTTCATTGCTCGAGACTACAGCTGAGTTGACCTATTTTGAAGCCAAGGGTGGGGCGGGGGGGTAGGGGTTAATTCACTGGCCCAGTTGCATGCGCTCATGGTACGAACGCGTTGAGAGATTATTATCGAAAACTTGTGCAACAGGATCGATACGCTTGGAGAAATGAAAACAATAATTTGCTTAGTAAAAAATCAGTTTGGAAATGAAATAATATTTTGACAATGAAACCTTTTTTTCCTACTCCTAATTTCACTTTGAGTCAATGATATTTGACAATTTTTCATCCAACGAAACAATTGAGCAACGAAATATATGGTAACGTTTCATTATATTCGACTTCAATAAAAATTGATAGTTTATGAAATTTATCAATGCGCTTCGAAGTTGCACGACGGAGTAGAATTCATGAAAGTTTGAATTATTTTGAACATTAACAAGTTTTCGATCCTAACGATTTTATTGAAAACAGGATTGAGAATGGGCTGTTTTCCGTATTGAAACGCATCCCCCTGTGCACGATTACAATGAACCGAGACTTGTTTTCGATTTTTCGCAATTCATAATGAAATTTTGAGCTCTCAAATTTTTGCGTCCTTTCGTTTGTACTAAAGTATTGGGAATTCTGCGTTATTTTCAGCACACGTCACCGGCGGAGACGAGTCGCGTAAGTGAATTTCGTACAAAAACGAAAAAGATCATAAAACCGAAGAAAAGTCGTGAAAAAGAGAGCGAGAGGGAGGGGCCGAGTGAGGGAAAGAGAGGGGGAGCGAGGGAGAGAGCGTATGAGAAAAGACATTGGGGCGACGAAATAAAAATCGTTTATCGTCTTGACAATTTGAATGTGGCTTTGAAGTTGCCACGACGAAAGGGAAGGAGGCCGAGAGGACGAGAACCGAATTGTAAAAAATGGGTGAAGACGATAAACAGCGTGAAAATTAGATAATTAAAGAGTAAAGAATAAATTTGAAAATCGACTCCGTGTGATTGATTGCAATTAACATTTGTGCATTCAATTAACGAAATAGTGAAATTGAATATTTACTAATTTAACGTTCCGTGGCTCTCTCGATCCGTACGGTTAAATCATGAAAAGAGGAGGATCGTTTTCAAATGAGACTAACCATTGGTAGACGAAAGAGAGTGAAAAATGATGACCAATTTGACGGACAAGAGTTCAGGGTGTTCGTAAATTCCCGCATCTCCTTTCATTGGTATCCACAACAATGAAAACAAATGAAACAGACAAACGTCACTACAATCTATGGGCGTGAACGATGAGAAATCAAGAGATCAACGTGTCCCGATGTAAATAACATTATTTGTTCCTCGTCGTTGCATGCACGACGATTATACGAATCGTGCATATTTCGTATAGCAGATAGAAAATTCAATTAAATTATCCAATTCATCGCAATTCATTATTTTCATTACGACCTCCATTACTAATATTATTATTATTATCATCATTATTCACGAATACGTGATTATATCATATATGTCTATATATGTGCATTGAAAACGAACGGTACATATGTATATGTATATATGTATTTACGAACACCACGCGAACGTCATCACCATCATCTAGTGAAAAGTCATGAAAAAATGATTAAAGGAAAAAGGCTGCTGCGAGTATCGACTGGGTGAGGGGGAGGGGGAGAAACAGTGACGAGGAATAGGTCTGACGTGGGAATGAATTAAAAACATAGATATGAATATAAAAAAGATATCTAGGTACGTCATAAGGCTTAAACATTATCTACCAATGTTATACATACATGTTAATAGCGATAATAACAATAATTGACGATTGAACAATAAAGGAAAACGTTGTATGGACACGTGAATTCGACTGGGCAATTTTTCTTCAAAAACTAATATGACCGGTACGTTTGAACGGAAAAATCAATAGCGAGCGTATGATCGAGCGTTAAAAAATGTAGAGTCACTGAGAAAATAAATATGATAATATTATAACGAGCATTGTGAGAAAGTTGGAAATCGGAGGTCATAAAAAATACGAATGCGAGCCGAGAGAGCCCGAGGGATTACTCGCGCAGGATTTTTCGCTAGGCTTCTCAAACGGTATTAAAAATAAAGAAAGGCGAATTAACGAGAGGTAAGAAGAATATTCATGAATTATCATTATATTGTTGGCTGCAAGCATGATTCTCAACGATATATTTTTCTTCGAGCATGCCTTTTCCCATTATTTTTCATTCTTTATTATTGTATTTTTTTTTTTTTTTTTTCGAATGTGTACCCCCTTTTTCTGTCGTCGAGAAAACGCCCATTTTTTCAAACCCACGAATATCAGCTCTCTCCGGATATTCGTGCTTTGGAAAATGAAACTTTTCTGGCATTTTCTCATGGGTGATTAAAAAAAAAAAAAAAAAAAAAAATATTGTGGTAATCTTTCGACAAGGAAACGACGACACATTGTCAACATTCAACGACAGACACGTAACATTTTACAAGGCACCTTGAAATACATCGAAACTATAACTCTCTCTCCAACTCTCTCTTCTTCGTCGATCCAATCCCGCAACAGATGTAAAGAAACAATCTTTCCCAGAATATCCATGACTAAGGGATACTCGCTTTTATGTATTCCAGGTTCAAATGCAATCCAACGACAAGCTAAACATTAAATTCCATACAGATATACGTTAAATATGATTGAGCTACCAAAAATCTACATCGTACAACGTCGAATTTCTGTTGTTAAATTATCCAACCTCTTTCGTTTATGATTTCACGTTGAATCCTTTCATTTGCCTTCTATTTCAGTGTCTACCTCCTCTCAACTGTGTATTTCTGTGTTACATATATAAAATATGAATATTTCTTTTGTACAACTAGGACGTTGCCGATTTAGTATGTGAAAGAAAGCCCAAAAATGACCGGCCGATTGCGTATTTTGTGTCCCTCTCATCTCTTTCCTTTTTATTTAAACATTTGTGAGATTATTGATGATCGTTAATCGAATCGAACCCTTTGAAATGTGTCTTTTTGACCGATCGACATTTTCTTTTTTCCAGCTAAATTCATGCCGGATTCGCCACCGGTTGCGCAAGCACCGCCGGTTTATCAATACGCACCACAACCCGGTGTCCAGCCGGGAGCTGCGCCAGGCGCTCCCGCGCCCCCCGCAGGAGCGCCCCAAACAGCACCCGCGGCTTTCGTCGGCTCGTCTCTCAACGGAATTCGCAGCGTCATGTAAAAAAAAATCGGCAACCACCACCAACAACAACAGATAAAAACGAGATCAGAAAAGTGAAAAAATACAACTGAAGCCCTCCGACTCTGCTTCGCGTCACTCCGACTCTATTGTTAATTAAGAAACCCAAATAATGGTCCCTCATCATCAGAGACGAGAAACTGGCCGCTTTCTTTCGTATTACGCAATCGACTCAAGGAACAACCAAATATAATGCTCCGATGGGACATAAATAATAACGAGGAAACGTAAATGCTATTTTTTTCAATCCAGACACACGTACACATACACCGCGTGACGTAAACTTCGATTCATCGTCGATAAAGAACTTTCGGGGTTTCCTAAAATACTATTATATTCATTCATGTGAATATGACAAAAATAAAAGAGAATAATTATTTCTTCAAATGGTTAAGTCGATCGCCTTTCGCGATTCGACCCTCATCCTGTAATTCATCGAGAAACGACATCGCGATAAAAAACAATTTACGAAAAAATCGAATGACGGAATGAGAGGTTACTCTAAAAAAAAAAAACAAACGTAAAAGACGATCGCTTCTTACGATCGCTTGATATACACAATTTATACGTGTGTGTTTAATCCGCGTATATACACATGTATATGTAAATACTATTACGATATTACGAAACGTCAATGTAGGAGTACTATAAACAAGAAAAGAGAAGGAATAATAAAGAAAAACGTATGTTATTGAACATTACACACGTAAAACAAATCGAATGCTGAATTCAGAGAGAAATTAATGAATTAAACAAACACCGATAAAACAAAAGGTCAAATTTTGTGTGAAAATTTTCAATAGTGTTGACATCACTTAACTGTAAATGTAATTGCGAGCAATTTCAATTCTAATTATGAATTTTCAAATCACTCTTCAAACACTTTTTTTCGATCGGTTCAACACCGGTATGTTTGCCGAAACATTTGAACCAATTGTCCTTTCTCTTCAGTTTTATGTTGAAATATGATTTTTCACAAACGTTCTCGTTCATATTATTTATAGAAGAGAAATTAACAGAACGACTAGAAGAGGAGGAACAAAGTGGGAAACACTTCCGAAAATATAAAGGTGATCGTTTCCCAATTTTCCACAAAACACTCGATTCACAGACACACACACACACCACGAATAACGAGCAATTCAAGATAAAATGAACCTGTACTTATACCGACTTTTGTCCGTCAATGCTATTACTATTATTTTATCTCATTCCATTGATTATTAGCGCGGACAAAGAATGAAAGAGAGAGAAAGCTGTTAATTTAAACATTGACTATATAAACAATGACGTCAACGTGGTAGGCCTACAAAGATGCTTCGATGTACGATTTATCATTGTCATTGTCAAACTAAATAATTAATCGTCTCAAAAACCGTGATTACGATGGCTCTCAACTGCAAACGAAGCAACAAAATGAACACACGATAAAGAGATACGAGAACAAAAATAAATGAGGCATCCGTGAACGCTGATCGGATTCTTCAATATTTCTCAATGAATCTTCGTCAATGATAACAAAATCATTTCATCCATCGAAACGATTAATTATTCCTGAGAAAGATCGAAAAATTTTCTTCGTTTCCGTTCCCGAGCGTACGCTAAACCGTCGTTGGTTGCTTTTAATGAAAATACATACTTGAAAACGATGATATATATCTATACGATTTATATATATATATCTACACATACATATATATATGAATGTATATAATATTATATCTTAGGCTGAGATTGATAGAGAAAGAAAAATCACGTTTCAAACACTTATTTTTAATGAATTTTTTCGTTTTATCCTACTTGAAAAAAAAACCATTAAGACGAAACAATGGGAAACGTTTTACTTCAAAGATCGTAATACGTTATTTAAAGACAACAACAACAACAAATAGGCGTCTTATATATTATTCATGTATATTACTATACTAGATATTTAATGTATATTAGAGACATGAGAATAAAGTTATGGAACGAAGGCTCCTGATATTATTGTTTGGGATAATGATCGATGAAATCAATTGAAAATCACGAGTGATGGAATAATTGTAAATAACAAATGTAATTTAACCATTATTGTCAAGACGCGTTAGCTGATCGATTCAATAGTCCAAATGACACGTAGCTCGAAATATTCAAGATGAAACAACGAAATAATTGAAACGAATAATCGAATGATTGGACGTAATTAATGCGATCGATAAAATTAACTCGAAATAATGAATTCTGTAATTAGATTGTCGGACGACGAGCAGCTCATCGGTGCGATGGCTTTCATTGTGGCGCTCGCTCATACACATCGAAGAGATATTTTCCTGTGTGCTACTTCGCAAACGAGCTAACGGCATTTCGGTCCAGATATTGTGAGAGAGTTGAAAAAGGAGAGGGGAATAATCCGCGCACATTCGCTGCTCCTCGTCATTTCCTTTTCTTTCCTTCTTCCTTGCCTGCCTGCCTGCCTGCCTCCCTTCGTCATCAGCTTCGCCAATTTTCTCTCTCATTAAAGCGCACATCGAAAACGAAATCTCCAGCATCCGGCACGGAATCCTCGCCGTTTTTCAAGCATCGACTTTCATTTTTCGTCTCACTACTATGTACCGAAAGTATTTCTACTACAAACATCCACTTTTTTCGTAACAAAAAATATCTGAAAATCGACGAAAAATACGATCAAGCTTTTCACCGAAATGCAAATCTTGGAAGAAATTCATTCGACGCAGCGATTATTGATTATTCATCGAAAAAATGAGCTCTTCTTGGCTTAATTGTCGAGAACGTAGTTTCCTCGTTTCACAGTTAACTGCTGGTCAAGCTCTATTTTCCTTCCGCGTACATTCGGCTCCCGAATAGCGGAGTCGTTACTTCTTTGCGACATTGATCGCCGTCCTCGCAAGAGTTTTCACACGTTCCTACAAAGTCATTTATCCAATTAGCATATTGACGAAAGAGGACTCTAATGAAGTTGAACGAAACGATCCCATCGAACTAACATTCTCCTTTTTATTTGGCTTTCTTTTCTATAACGAGAATACCCAAATTTTTCGATCATGAGAGAATTCTTGAAGATTGAACCGGCTCTGAACATTTGTAATTAACCTCGTACGATTCCCTGCCCTTGTTTTGTCCTCGTTCAACGTGATACAATTTTTTCAAGAGGCCGAAAAACTGTCTCAACGTCCGTTGTCAGACCTGTCTCCGATGACGTCTCTTTTCTCTGTCTCTTCATTGTTATTTACGATTTTCTCAACGATCGTAATATTCGGCAGGCGTACGTTCCACAAACCCAAACCTCTGTATCGGGCACACTCGCGGATGTGCGCTTCGGACGACGTACTTGGAATACAAATGGTATCGAGCTGGAAGTGAATCCCGCATCGGCTGGCCAAATGCAACGCCGCCACGCGAGCGCTACTGTTCGATAAATTTTTATCGAATAATTGAATAATGTAATCGACGAATGATGGAAAGATTGAAAATTCGAGTCGAAATGAGCGGAGCGATGAACTCTCTCGCGAGGATCGAGCCTCCGCCTGCACTTGCTTTGGTCTCAGAATTCAAGGAAATTAGAGAATCTTTAAACGAAGAGAAAATTAATGGAGACTCTGGTCGCATGAAAAATGATTTGCGTCTTTTTGTTGTCTCCTCGTTGTATGCGAACAGCAATATCATTCGAAACTTGGCGAAGGAGTATTTATTTGAAGAAAACCCAGTGTATTATTGCCTCGCATGTACGAGTCCGAAATAAAGAAAGAATACAAAAGTGTTTCATTGGGCACAAGCGTCATTTGGCCACGCGGAGAAAATGCTATCCTCCATTTGGCTCGGGACTGCAACGAAGCATTAATCTTCGCTCGTCGTCACAATTTAATGACTTTTCAGACGCTTTTTACATTATTTTCCCTGGACGCAGCGCCGGTACACGGGCAGAGAAAAATAAGTGTAACGTGATTTCACTCTCCCAGCGTCACTTCCCATGGACCAGATGCTACGAATTCTCGTCGTAAAAAAGAGACGAAACGTTTGCTCTTTTTGTGAATACACTCGCCCGGTCAAGTGTCATTACTCTCGAAGCTTATTTCGTACCAAAAATAACGATTATGGAGCAGAGGCCGCGGGGCTCTGGACCAGACGTTGTGACATGTCCAATTACCAGGCTATTTGTACCTGACGACGACTATCTATCTCGGTAACTATAAGAGACTCGTCCGTTGAAGCAGTTCCTTCGACGCTAAAAACTGCTGTGATTAAGGACTCGAGCAGTCGAAATTTCATGCGAGCATCTTTTTTCGACGCGTTTTCATTTCGGGCCCAAAGAATAATTGGACCACGCGTTTCTAGGCGCTGGCATACACCGGGGACAGTGGGGATTTCTAAGTATTGTCGTTTGTCCAGTTCGATCGCTAGTGGGCAGATAAAAAACGGTAAATTTTCAGCGTTACCCGAGACTTTACGGAAGGCTTGTGTGGGCCTTGCAGCGGTTTGGCCTTGAGGCATTTCCGGAGTGAAACTCGATTCTCCACATCGAAAGGTTTCGTCCAAGTGTCCGTCTGATTTGCGTATTTTTTAGATTTAGGTTATTATTAGCATGAGGCTGAGGTGTGAGTGAGTCCCACGCGACGAGGCTTCCCCGGGGCTTCGATGTACGCGCGTGTGCGTTGAAGCGCCGAGAGATAAAGCCTCGTTATAAATTCAATTCGAATACCATCCCGAACTGTCGGAATTTCATTTCGAGCGAGGCTATTAAATCCCGTAAAGAAACGATACTGCGATTGAAGCACCGACCCTAAGGCCCGGAACGAGGAAAAGCGTGAAACATTAGGATCTCGGAACGCGGTGACATTAATAAAACGAGATGACAGCGGAATCGCTCGAACGCCAGTTTCATGCCTGCTCCGCATGACCCTACTTTTGGGCCCTACTTCGAAAAGTTTAACTTTATTAAAATACCGGATTTTTTCGAGCCGGCTTTCGACTCGCAGCTTCTCTTTTCGGATGATCGAAAATTCATTTAAATTCAAGATAAGATCAAAAACGAGAAATTGGAAAAGTCTCACAACGGAAACGAAGCCGAGCGATCCTCGAATGGCATTGACCCCAGGAAAATATTGGTCGTTGATAGAATGCCTGCTATTTGGAAACGGCTCGAAAGACTTTCTGCTCTCATCACCGGAAAACCGCTTTATTGGGCCCATCGTGGTGAGCCTCTCGTACCATGAAGGAGGGCTACTTTTATTGGCACTCGCAGGGAGAAGGGGAAAAGCGTGTCAAAAACTCGCACGTGTTTATTGGCGGAAGGGGCAAGGGATAAACGGGATAGTGGGGGTGACGTATCAGGCCCCAAGTTGGCTCGATCGTCACGAGTTGGTGGTGAGACACATCACGGAAGATAAATAAGAAGGACATGGAAAGAAAATGTTCTGTATCGTGGAGTGTCTCGTGTCATGAATTCGATTTAATCGCTCATCGTTTATAATTATTTGTTTTATTCCATTTTTTAAAGACTCTTTTTAGTTCCTTGACGTTCGTTGCTTCTGTCGAGCGAGTTATCTTCGACGAATTACGCTTGGAAAAAAATAACCAGCCATGACGAAGTTAGCGCTCTGTGCCTTGATTTTTGGACTTTTCGTGCTCGCCTCTTCCGCCCCGAACACAACGGACAATCAAGAACGCGGAATCCTCGACTGTTTCTTCGAGTCCGAGAGCCTCACGTGCGCGAAAAATCGTGCCGACACACAATTAGACGCGATCGAACAACGAATCACAGGGAGGTCAGACCCCGTTCCATTCAGTCGAGTTTTCGAAGATGCTGGAGCAATCCTCGTCGATGGCACCAGGTCACTCCTTGGAGAGACCGACGAATCTACTACCGAACTCGACGACGAGGAAGAAGACAAGGAAGAGGGCCGCAGTTCGCTTCGTAAGTAAATTCTTCCATTTCGAGACAATTTTAAGGTAGACTCAGAAACTAGTAACAGTCGCTGAAGTTGAAAGGAATTTGGGATTGACGGAAAAATTTGATTTGTCACAAACGCCTCAAAAGTTTCGTGCCGAGAATGCCGAGAGATTCGTAAAAATATTATTTGAATGGAACTGTATAGCTTTGACGGATTTAAATAGTTTGGGTCAAGGAAACGAGGGGATCGATGGTTGGGAGTGCACTTGGTATTAGCGATGAGCCATTATTATTTTCTACGAGTGTGGTGAGCTCGCGTCCGTTTTAAATGACTTTATGATTTTCCGGTTTGGTTTGTAAGAGCCGGTTTAGCATTGGCGCGTTAACGGACATGCGTTTGTGGCTTGAAACTGAGCCGAAGGAAAAGGGGTTAAAGGAGAAAGAGGTGGGAAATAATCCATAAGGAGAGGAGGAAGAAATCGCATGGAAGGATGAGCAAAAACGGATAAATAGCCGCGTTTCAAAGTTTCTGGGTCAACTCACCCGAATTTATCCTCCGTGACATTCGCCACTGTATCGCTCTCCTCAACATTTTAATTAATGACTCAACCATACTTTGTGCTCAATTCCCATCTTTAAACTTGCAAATAAAATAAATTTATTCATTTTCCATACTGCAAAACGCTCGGATCACTCGCCAAATGGTCGATTCATTTTATAACGTTTTTTTTTCATTTCTTTAACGATTATTAGGTTAACGGAGGATTCGACATAATTGACAGTTCGATACGAGAAAATAGACCGTCGTATATGGAAATAAATAGAAACAGAGTAGCGATTTAATAATTCATTATCTTTCATGAGTTGCATTTCCTTTCGAGAAAACTCGGGCTGTGGGAAAGTCTCGTAATTGTGTTTACACGTGAACGAATTCGCCACTTCATTTCATTTGTTCCTTCAAGTATATGATTGTGATGCTTAAGAAAAAGGCATTGTAAGGAAAGAATGCCCGGAATTTAAGAAATATCACTGACGTGTTCCTCATCGATTTTTGTTCAAGGTCAACCACGAAAGAAGTTTGGAAAAAAGAAGAAGAAAATGTTGGCAAAACTGTTGTCTTTCGTGATGCTGATAAAAGCGAAAATCGGTCTGCTCCTTCAGCTCATTTCCACGCACTTCCAACTGAAATTCTTCGCTCTGGCTATCCTCAGTTTGGTCGTAAATGTAGCACGATTTTGGATCGACATCAAGAAAGACCATCATCCTTCGAAAGTCGTGTATTACGAGCACGCTCAGCATCAGCATCATTACGATCATGAAGACGATCATGGCGGTTACTGGGGTCGATCGGATCTCGAGAATCCTGCTCAGGAATTAGCTTATAACGCTCATAAATGAATTCAATCGCTCCTTTAATTATGATCATTCAATTCGTTACTGTCTCGTTTATGAGATTATTTATTGCTCCTTCAAAATCACTTTCTCTCCGGTGAATTCTTTTGACGAAAGTTTAATGAACAGAGTGATCGTTTATTTGAACGAACGAATTTTATTTATTAGTCGAAAAAAACGACATCAATTGTATCGATCGAAATTCGTTTTATTGGTAATTTATTATTTATTTTTTCAAATGGAGCTAATCGTTGATCAATGATTTTTCGAATCCAGTCTCATTTTCTTCAATCGATCGTTACAAATAACATTTGCTATGCTCGTCTAACTGTATATAAAAATAATGTATTAAGATTCAACGAGTGTCATACGAGCACAGTATTCAATGGTCTCGTTTAAAACGCCCCGATTAAAATTCCGTTAAGCCAAAGTCAATTTTACACTCGTACCTGCAAACGCTTCATTTTTTTCTCCGTCAAAATATAATATAAAAAGGAAAAAAATTTGTCGAGCTTCGCACAGCTGCTTTACTATCGCCACAGCGACATTCTGTTTTTTCCTCTCTGCCGACTTGGAAATTTTGAAACGTCATAAATTAGTTAAGTAAACTAATTTACAGGGTCTTTAATTATCGAGGCGAGCGAGAAGATTTTATGAAAAATGTAAAATTGTTGAAATAATTGTATCTTCGCATCCAACCACGACGTATCAATATTCTAGCCAATTTAATCGATTTTAAGATTAGCGGGTATCAAATACGACAATTGTCATGAAAATGAAAGGTGCAATCAACTATTTATGCTTTTTCATAATAAAAGTTGTTCCAAAAAATCAACGTGGACGTTTGTTTTTTTCCTACAATCGATATCTCGATTGTCAGATAAATGAAGAATCAGGCATTCAGAAATTTTGTAATTATTCACGTCCGAAGGAATTTAAGAATTAATAGGAGCGACGCGCGGAGAACAACGATGCATCTGGAAGTGGTAAAAAATCTCTCCGTGTCTTGAATTCGGTTTGCCTTGTCATGACTCGTCCTTGTGACTTCGGGGGCATAGCCAAACTCCCAAACGATCTTTCGTATTCTTCGACATCCACGTGGAAATACGTTTTGAATGTTTAACAGGTCCTCAGATATTTTCATTCGTCATTGAAGGTTGAATGGATGAAAAAATGGCAATTATATTCATGTTTTTTTCAAAGAAAAATGACTTTTTTCCATCGTTATTTAGAGAAGCGTCTTTCTCCGAGCACTCGTCGGACACCTTTGAAAACGTGTCGTCCCGTGAGCTCAACGAATATATCGGTTCGATCGGCGTCCTCCTCAACGATTCTGTTCGCGTGCCGATCGTTGCAAAAATATTTTGCGATTAAACGACGAAACTATACGAAATTAAAATCCCTTTATTTGCATCCGGCCTTCGTCGTGTCGATCGAGACGACGCAGAAACATTCAGCACCAGTCTCGCTTCGACTCGAAATAAAGAAAATTTCGTTTCACCTCGAAGGACGACGAGTACCAGAGCATCGGAGATGTTCTCGTTTCGATCAAATTTTTCAAGGCTATTAAAAACGAAAGATTGATCTATCGGCAAACTTCAGAGGTCAAATTTCAGCGTTCAAATTTTGTCGTAGGGAAAAATGGTTCATAAGAATCTCCGCTCTTGATCCTCGTACTTTCACCCGATTGCCTTCAATTTTTTCCAAATCGTTTGAATTTTCATTCTTTTTCCATGGATCGCGATAAAAATCAGCAGAGAGGCACGAACTTTGGGAGCGAGTGGGGGCGATGAATTTGCATCGGGCCTTCAAGAGTCCCGGGGCGGAATGACGTTGCACAGATGCGCCTGGAGACTTACGTCTGGGATGGTCATTGGCAAGACGAAAACGTGATTGAATTACCGATCGTGGCGAACGGGCGAAATCGTCATTCATACGAAATTCAAGATCGTTTGTTCGAGAGTTTGCTATAAAACACCCCACGAAATATCGAAGCATCAGTTCTCGCTGAATCTTCGTTGCGAGATTAAGAGAAAAGAGTGACAAACCGAACCGATTCAATAGATTTTACGACAAAAAAATAAATAGACTCGATCGTTGATTCGTTGATAAGAGAAAAGTAGAGGAAAAATGTTTCGTCTTCAAGTTTTGACGTTTCTGTTCATCGCGGTGTTCGTCGTGGGCTTGGCTCTGCCTCAACAGCCAAAAAACAAGCGACCAACACCGGTATTCAAAGTAAGTTAATAACCCAAGAGAATAAAAAACATCTTGAGCGAAAAATCTCGAATCGTGTTCCTCAAAATCTAACGTTTTTCCGCTAAGCAAACGCTCGGACTCGAGTTGCCGAACAACGCAACCTCCATAAGGGAAAATATAGTCGACACGTTCTCCTGCGAGGGCAGAATTTATGGTTATTATGCTGACATCGAGAACGAGTGTCAAATCTTCCACGTTTGTATGCCACAGGCACGAGGATCCTCCAGATGGAGTTTCATTTGTCCTGCTGAAACAGTTTTCAATCAAGTAAAGTATTGCTCAATTGCACAAATAGTACATTTTTCGAGAGACAAAACGAATTCAAAGACTTTTTCATATTTTTTTTTCTTTTTTTTTTTTTACATATCCGCTCAAAATCTTATTAATCCGAGAAATGAATTTTTGCTTTCTCGTCAATCACCCTGAGGCCGATATCGGTTGATTAATCGAGTATGATATTTCAAAGGAAACTTTCGTTTGCACCCGAACCGAGAATTCAATTCCCTGCGAAGAATCGGATCAGTACTACGTGTTGAACGAGGACATCGGTAAAGTGGAAGAGGAGGGAGAGGAGACGGATATCGGTGACTTGGGGCAAGCCCCACCGACGCCGTTCACGCGAGTTTTTCGTCGGGGTAAAAGTCGCAGAGTAAACGATTCGACGGAGAGCAGTACTCCGGAGGTGGCGTCGTCGACGGTGGCGACGACGAGGAACGCGAGGATTTTATCAAGAGAAAAATCCAGACAGGAGTAAAGTGACGCAAGACGGATTATTCATTATTGAAATTGCTCCAACGAGCAATAAGTATAACATCAGCGAGTATCGAGGAGAGATAAACGTCGAGCGAATATGATTTAAACACATGGTACGATAATAATTAATAATATAACGATATACAAAGAAAAAAAAATTGGGCAGATTAAAACGAAATACGATGAAGGAGTTTTAGCAGAGCACGCGCACGCAAGCGATATTAAACACAAATGTCCCAAGCCTCGGATCGAATATTCGAGAAATTCGTGCTCGTCATTCGTGCCACGAAGCACGTTCAATATACAAACGACTAAATTATTGTAAATATAATAAAATTAAAGCCTTTGATGAAAAATTTTCACAACTGATCGGTTTTGAGCTGTACAATCGATTGATATGTGTCGATATATTGGTTCGTCGAAACACCTTGATTAGCCTACGAAAAGAAAAACGCGTGCGCGCACACACGCACAAGTGAAACACACGCAGATACACACGGAAAACGAAAAAAAAGCGATTTGAAAAGTGGACGAATCGCGGTGCAATATCCAAAACCCGTTTCGATTCGCGCCCCAATCTCAGAAGTAAAAGCGTCCGGCAGTTACCGCCGACGTATTTCTTCGACACACTCTATTCGGTATCTTTGGATAACTAGCCATCTTGGTAGCGGTGAAATAAACATTTGTGTTCGAAAAAAAATAGAATTTTCGAAAACAAGGCGTTTCACCGCGTGATAACCATTCTCGATATATCTATAAATGTACATTTCTTTAACTGGCCTCTCCTATTTACAGACTCGGTCGCACTCACACTCACGCTCGTAAATAAGTTTATAAAACGACGATATATGTACAGAGGAATCTTCCGCGATGGTTTTCTCACGATCGCAACGCCGCATTTGTGCGCTAATAAAATTCTAATACTGCACGAAAGCGTATTAAACATGTGGGCATAAAACAGTGATAAAATTTAACGAATAATAGACAATATTTAGAAGCGATAAAACGACGGATAGATTTTCTTTCGCGGTGCTTAAGCCTCCGAATCGAGGTTTAGATCCGTTTCTATCTCTTCGGGGCTACGGAGATCGATGGCGAATCTTTTTTTCACTATTTCGTTCGTCTCATTATTAGCTTTCCCCATAGTTTTGACGCTCTGCGAATAAATTTGAAAGGCAGCCGCGAGCCCGTAAGTCAATTGTCTCGCGTGGTGCTTCGACTCGCAGACAAAAGCGTGGCACTCGAAGGGCGAAACGCGACGAAAGTTGCCATTGTCGCGCACAACTATCATCGAAAAAACGCGGGTGTATACGAGATCTTGGACTCCGTAGGAGATCGACTCGATCGGATAAGTCTTCGATATTCCGGCCTCGAACTTGCGCTTTCCGAGCGGAAGAAGCGACACTCCGTCCTCCGAAACTACCAGCTTCACCAGCGGCAATATCGTGTCCGGAGGCAACGATTTCGCTGATGCTACCATGTTGTCGACCGGCTTACGCGTGTGCTTTATTCCCCAGAGACCACGCGCGTCGTGCGATCCCAAATACTTGACTTGGAAGACCTGGGGCAATTCGGTTGAACCCTCGAATACGTTGTTGTCGATCGATAGCTTTGACAATTTGCTGGACAGCGTTTTCTTCTCGCTTCTCGATGACAGCGGCGTTCTCGTCTCGGTCCTCATTTTATTCTCCGACTGCTTTTCCTGTCAATAGAAAACCTTTGACTGAGTCTGCTGAATTTATAATCAACAAATCTTCTATGATTAATAAATTGTTCATTTTTATTATTTTTCACGTTATTCCTATGGATTATTTATTGAATGGGAACGAAATTGACGAAATATATACTGCATCGTGTATTGACGCTGAGGCGCCTTAAGGAGGGTGGCTACGTTCGTCAAATTGATAAGAAATTGATCAAATTTGGCGATAGTGTTCTTCAACATCAAGTGCGAAGACACAATTTTTTTTTAAATTTTCTTCTGCTTAGTTATCGAGTAATTACGCATTAAAGCAGATTTCTTATGCCCGGAATGTATACCTATATATATGGAAATGCTATGCTTATACACATGAACTTTAGTGATCAATTACTCGATAACTGTACAGAAGAAAAATCTTAAAAAATTTGTATTGTCAAATTTAACTCTAAAGAATATGTTCACCAAATTTTATTAAATTCTTATCATTTTGAAATTTTTAATGTATTTTACATGGTTTAGCATGGCAACATTGTATCGTCCCTAGCCACCCTCCTTAAGATTCACTCGATTTGTCCGTTAGAGTGCAAAATTTGGAACAGACGCAGCAGCATTTGGAGCCAGCAAAAAAAAACGCTGGCGACGAAATATTTTGTTTAAACTAAACATCTGAATGAACGAAACGTTCGATTTTTATTTTTAGCTTCACTCGCGACGGTCTCTCTGTATACACACATGCTCGCTTCGGCTCGGATGTATTCGAAAGGAAAACAAGTTACGCAATTTGAGTAATTGAAGAAAGACAATGTCGCGAGTCTCATCGAATAACACCGTTAACGCACGAGCGGAGGAATGCAATTCTCACCTGTCACTATATATTCTCGGATTTTTCACACCCAAAGAAATTCCATTTTATTCTCTACTCCCAGCATCGCTGCTGCGTCTGCATTCGAATAGTACGATATTCATTGAAAAATTATGTGTTTTTTCACGTCACTGGATATTATCGCGATTTTTTGTTCTATTTGAAAAATTTCTTAAAAGTTTTCGAAAGAATGAAAAAAAAATATGTTGAAGCTCGTTAAAAAGAAAAGAAAAACTTACGGTCTCGTTATTTTCGGCTTGTTTATCTAGACTCTTGTCCTCGCGTGGTTCCGATGATTGAGTTTGAACTTTGAGATGATATTCGACGACGTTCGGTATGTTCGGGGTTTGACGATTGACTGAGGTCTCGGTTTGGCACGACGATCGTTTGTTGGCCTCCTCGGTTCCGGTTTCCGGTGTGCGCTTCTCGTCGTCGGCGCTGCTGTTGTTTCTCCCATCTACCTCGTGACTGGACACGCCCTCGGACTCGTCCGGTATAACTGACCCACCGTCATCAACGTTCTTTTTGCGGCCCGTGCCCTCAGCACCTGCCGAACGCTTATTTTCATCCCCCAGTTTTTTGCCATTCTCATCGGCCAGTAATCCAATTTCCTCTTTGGCTTCACAGTCTTTCAGCACTTTTCGCAAAACGCTCTCCTCTCTTTTCGTAAACCCGAAATCCTCGTCTTCCATCTTTTCCAACTGAAATAGTAACGTTTTTTTTTTTTTTTTTTTTTTTTTCAACAACAACTCATGCTCCAATTTAGTGGAAATCGAAATTTAACGCTTTTTAACCAGTGATTTCGTGACCTTTGCGTCGTTCGAAAAAAAAACAAGAAACTTATTGTAATTATTATTATCCATTTGTTAGATTGATTAATAAAAAATGAGTTACGTTTCATTAAATTATTGAAATAATCATCCTCGTTGAGCGAGAGATCCGCAAAGACTAAATCCATCTCGTCTCGCGCGTCGCTCACCGATAACACGAGAGCTACCTGATACCGTCTCACTCGAAATAATCGCTTTCGTTCTTATCTCTCTTATTCTTCTACGTCACAATTTTGATTTGCGACTTAAGCTGAATTCAGGAGATACGATAAAACCGTATTTTCATCATTTGCATTATTTCTTTCGAGCAACAAATATTCGTTGATCGTTGAATTTCACGGATGCAGCCTCGTACAAATTACACGTAAGGAAAAATACACATTCGAAATAGTTTTAATCGCTCAAGGTGTTGAAAAGAATTTTCTGGAGTCGGGGAAAAAAAAACGGACATTTTCGACAAAGAATTACAGGGCAGGTGGAATGAAATACAACCTCGCACTCTTTGAAACACGATTATGTTCGTCATGCTCGGTAGATTCCCCCCCCCCCCCCCCTCCGCGGCCCTCCGGCCCGTTCCGTCCCGTTCACTGAAAATCCTGCATTTTTATCGTTCCTTTAATTATAAAAACAAGCTGTGGGATCACCGGTTTATTATGCATTCACCTGTGAACGGAATGTTCGAACGCGAGTGAAAAATTCAGCGAACCGTTCGATTGAACTTTGGATCGATTTAGTAATCGACCGTTCGATCAATTTTCGAGAGAAAAAAAGTCATAATATCGTGCAGGAACGAGACTCGATTGCCACGAATAATGGATTCAAAAGAAGGAATTATTGCAATAAAATAATCAAAAATCTTTCGTTTAAATTTGAATCGAGTTTTCGTTTAAAAAAAAAAAAATGAGAAATTGCTCACATTCAGTGACGTTAAAGTGCATCGTGGCGTTAAATTAAGAGGAAGGGAAGATAATAATAACAGCAGTCGAAGTGGGGATAGGATGAGACGGGGGGGGCGGGGGAAAGAACCGGAAACCAGCTGTCGGGCGTCGAGCACGTGCTGCACCTTGCACCTGACCACTTTTATGTGCCTTCCAAGCTCCTTCTTCTCGCTTTTTTGCCTCCTTTCTACCTCTCTTTTTCCTCGGCCCTGTACGAACGTTAAACCTTTAGTCTTGCCCTTCGTAACCGTTATTCAAGCACATGTGGTCCGTCGGGCGATTGGTCGTCGTGAAAAAAAGGCGAATTCCGGGTTAATTAAGCAGCGCAACTCGCCGGTTGATTCGAGAGATCGTATCACACTTTACTTGTCAAAAAATAAAAAATCAACAAAAATGACAAAACGCTCAATTATGCAAGAACAAGAAAAAACCTATTCTCGTTGCTTTTTTTACTCACCGCTGTTCAAATGGCGAGCGCGATCGATCGTTTTTTTCGCGCATTAAACAAAAATCTTCGACGTTCGCAACGCGATTGATAATATTTCTGATCAATTGGTTTCTATCGTTACATAATGTTAATTGGAAGGATTTATCACGAGCTATATGAGCAGGGTACAAGCATGATTGTTCACAGGGAAGTAGAGTTGATGTAAAAATATAATCCGCGCACCGGGTCAGGAAATGAGTCAGGTGCTGAACCGACGATTATACAAAACGTGTTTCTCATTATTATGCACTGTCCGTTACAGGTGTAAGGAAGTAAGAGGTGAGTGTATTTTAAATGAATTCCCAAGCCGAGTGAGCTATTTCAAAACGAACTATTCGAAACTGAGTATCAACCAAAATCAAATTATTCATTCCGATTTTTTTGGCTCGAGATTACTTCAACAATCGTATTGAAAAAAAAAAAAAAAAAAAAAAAAAACAACGATTTTCTTTTACTCAGGCCGCGTAAAGTGCTCGCGTATACACCTGTCGCTCGTCGACTCCCACGAAATTCGAACGCTCGCGATCTTATAAAAACGCTTCGAAATTATGAGATTTCCGGCGGTGCATATGTTTTTGCATCGTTAATGATACAATTGTCCAAACGATGAGAAGTCATCGATGGAATCAAAACAACATATGAATTTGTTTGTTTGAAAATACGAAAAACGGTAATTTCCTGACGCGTTGAAACCCTGTCCCGGAAGTATTTGCATCGCGCCATAAATCTCTCGTTGGTCCCAGTGAAAAATAACGCGAAATAATAATAATCGTGCGGAGAAACAAACAAAAAGGGGCATTTCGACACTGAAAATAAAAGTGCAACGAACCGTACGAGATGACTCTGTCACGCACGATGGAACGCATTGTATTCCATATTTTTATGTCCAGTATACAATCTATTTATTTGTTATGAGCGACTAGCGTGTGACGTCGTTTGTTTAATTTATAACTCGTTGAGCGTACACCACATCCGCGAAAGGAACGACACACATGTCCGTACATCGGCTACGTTGAAATTCCTTCGTTTTATTTTCATCTCGAGTCTTCGTGTCTGTGTTTCATATATAGGCGTGCCACAAAATGTAACAATTACCGAGGATGCAGGAAGTGACGGAGAAGAAGAGTAAACTCTGGCGGTGTTGGGAGGGACGCGAAACGACCGACCGGAAGTTCCTCGCACTGGCGTCCCACTCGTCTCTTTGTATCGGCACCGATGCGTGCCCTTTTACCGGCAACGGGGGCGAGCGTAGATCGATCGACGCGGCGGTTGATCTCTTTTTTTATCTTTATTATCCCGTAAATTTGAGAAGAAGGATATTTTTATGAGATTGCTTCTAAAAGCCTGAGTAATGAGTCGGTGCGGAAATAAGGTGCGAACAGAATGCGAATGCGGCGATCGTCGGAAACGCGCATTGGCGCAGCGGCGGGGACCGCGGATATGGAAATATGAAAGGAAAGCCTGGCCCGCGTCGACTCGAGGGCCTCGAGGCCCCAATTATCCGGAAATACTTGTACTCGAAAGGTAGCAGCGTCGATAAAGAATCACCGAGTTCAGGGCCTCCCGAGCGATCAATAGCCAAGTGTAAACTCTTGCCTAGAATCTCGTGTCGGTGTCCACGGCCGTGATACCGCTAAGAAATTCCTCGCCCGGCCTGCTCCCCTCCACGCTCGACAGAGCGCTTTCCATAAACAATATAGCGCGGGTTAAGATGAGAGTGGGTCTGACGGGCCTCGCGCGCGATTGGTCCCGGGGAAAGGGAACTTCGTACCTGCGGGCATGAGTCGCGCGAGCGACGGATCTTCGTGCTCCTCTTGCGTCGCGGCCACATAACACTTATTTGGACGAGGTCCGTGCCCCTTCTTCTCATCAACGACAATTCGGCCCGACGAGGGGGCCTTGTGGGCCCCGCGGAATAAGATCAACTCGGATATTGCGTGCGTGCTGGCGCTGCAATCGAAAATACGAGCGAGCAACTTTCTCGGTACGCTGAGGCCCAGAAATAGTTTTTTGGGCCCGCATCGAAGGGCTCACCGAGGCCACCTATTCGAAAAGCTGTGCTTCCGAGGCCCCGTCACCTTTCGGATCTTCTCACCACATTCCCTGAGCCTCGTCGACGTATCAGGTCCGATCGTCTAGGTTTATCTCTTAAACAGAGTATTGTTCGTCGCGTTACGCACTTTCTTTTCTTTGTTATCGCTCCTCATTTCGGGCCTTGCCATATCCATAGAAATTATGAATTATTTATAATCCCTGCACGTATCCCGAGTTTCCTTATTCTCGCTGGTGTTTATCGGCCGACCGGCTTGCGTGATGCGTCTCGCGGTGCTGCGTGCCGGTAACTGCGTTGGCTGAATGTGGCACACCGACTACGCTAGTAAACGCGACACTACGACGAGAGGAGCGAGAAACGAGAGGAACAAAAAGTTGGCGTTCTATCAGTGCTCAGATCCCGGCGGGGCCGGGGGCTTCTCGCTACTGATATAGAGCCACGGATTCGATGAATTTCGTGCGATCGTATTTGGATCGACAATAAAAGATGATGAGTTTATTCATGAGAATATCGTTGCTGGTAATAAAATAGAGCGAAGAAGAAAAATGAGGAAAAAAAACGTCGGCGAAGTATCGCTTACGCAATGGCAACGAAATTTGAAACGATAAATGAAATTTACTGCGATTCAATGAGTGCCTTTTTGCAAAGAAGATGATATTTGAATGGATATTTTTGTGTTTCCCCAACTGCTCTTGGAAGCAATTAAATTACGTGAGCACCTATAATTGCTGGTCGCTCGCGCATTTAAGGATTTTTATCATTCATCAAAATTGTATCAATGGTTTCTTAACGGTATAATAAAAATTAGACAAGTTTTACGATTCGCCGGAAAGAATTGAGATTTTGTAAAAGCGTCGAACGGCATGATATAATTACTGGGAAGAACGATCTTACGAAAGTAACCGACACCCTGGGCTCGAATCGCCAAGCACAATTCCCACGCGCGAAAGATACTCGCGCGATTATCGCTCCTTTTCGTTTCAACCGAAATTATAATTACGGTCATTCTTAACAAATTAAGAAAATTCTTCTGCTCCAATTCCTTTAGGAACTCGCGGATGCAGGCAAAGATCACACACGAATCGGCATTTCGGAATCTCCACTTATTCGTCATCGAATTTGTTGAAAAAATGATAAAAAATAAACGAATAAAAAACATTTTTTGAACCGCTTTGACACAATATTCATTCCCATAATCGTCGTTTTTACAATCACTGCGATTCTTATCGCAAACTGTCTCAATATTCATTTATTTATCAACCGTTATTATTATATTTATAATTTTTATAGAAAGGAAAGAAATGTAACAGTGTAACAATACGACAAACGTCTCACGGGATCGCGCAACTTGGACGATCTCATCCCGTCTCGTCATACTTTTAACATCAACAATAAAATCACGAAGTGGAATTGTGAATTTACGTCGAGTTTCGTGTGCCTCGATATTTAATTAACGAGTCGGGGCTACGGAATTCATTTAATTTCCCACCGCGAGATTGTTGCAGCCACGCTGAATTTATTTCTGACTACTATTTTATTCTTTCGTTACGGAATTCTCCCATTTTTTTTTCTCCCTCGTAATACAATGGTCAGTGAAAATATTTATGGTGAATCAATCAGCTCGAGAAAAATAGAAATTCGGATTCTTCTTCGTCGCAAACCCGTTATCTTTTTATTCCATCCTGCGCTCGTTTTTCGAAACAAGAAAACGGGCGAAAAAAGAACAAAATCTTTTCCACGATATCGGACGATCGCCGAGGATGATGGACGAATCTTTAATTTTTTCTCCTCGAGATCTCATTTCGATGATAAAACAAAATCTCCGGAAAGATCGCGTTGAAATTCATGCACGTGGCACTTAACTCTGCTCTTCTTCTTATCGCATCAATTCTCTTCTGCTTTAACAAGGCGACGGAGCATATTTTCGAAATTTTTTTGGGAATTACCAAAGACTGCGTAGAGTAAATGAGAATAAATTAACATCACATTTTTGGAATCCTGCGAGTCGTTCCTTTTCCAAGCAATATGTTGTGTCATTTTTTTGTGAGAATCTTACACGGTCCTGGTTGATACTATTGCTCGAGACGAAAGAAATTAATTCATTATCCGCACCAACAATAACGAAGTATTCTATTTGACGTTAATTTGGTTAGAAGCTAATTAATCATTTTCTTCATCTATACCGAAGCAGTTGATTCATCCATTTGCTCGTTTATTCTCGTATCAGTTGTAACGAAATTCAACAAATATAATTAAAAAGAGAAATTTTGTTACGCAGGAAGATTCAATTATACGCGCTGAATATGAGAAGAAATGACAAAAAAATTCCTCGATGGCAGATGGATTAATGAGATTGGGATGAAACTCATTAGCGAATAATATAATGTTTCGAAAATTGATCGAACGATTATTTGAACAACGAATATTTTCAAATTAGAAAATATAAAAATAAGAAGATGATTTCATCAGCGAACGATGCTCCGGAGAATCGATCGAACATAGCCGCATTGGAATTTTTCAATGGCATGGGCAAAAGTCTTGGAAGAAAAAAGTAACGATAAACGAATTGTTACTTTTTGTTTATTTAGATGAAAGAAAAGATCGGTACGGTGGTGATTAACATATATTGGCACAGTGGAATTGACCGAGTGTAACGAAGATGCGTTCACCCTCTAATGAGCTCGGTGTGCCCAGGCACCGGGGAACTATTACGACCAAGTGTATTTTCACGGCTGTAAGAGCACCGAGGATTGCGCAATTGGTAACTAGCATGAAGATCCCCCGACTCCCACTTTCCGCAACAATGAAAAATAGTGGGGAGCACGTTCGTGTGTTAACTCACGCCGGATTGTTTCGTGATACGTTTTTCTTATTTTTTTTCTTCTTCTTAGCCTTTTTTTCTTCGCAGCTGTAACACGAGAGAGGAGTGAGATGTGGGGGCGTGAATTTGGTGGGGTGTTGCATCTCTGCTGTGGGAGCCCCAAGACCGAGGTTCTCTCAGCTCTTCTCCCCGGAGCATCTCAGGCTTACCTCATCTATATATACCAAACAACACAACACTTTGGCAAACATCTTGCAAAGATTACTCCTACGAGAAGCCTCGTCGCGTTTACTCCTAATCCCTCATTAAAATCGACGCTGCATATCCCAAAAACGACGAAGAAAACTCCGCTTTTCGCTCGATCGAAACTTCCCAATTGGATCGATGAACGGGATACTTCATTAGTGAAGGAATTTGCGGATTACATTGATCCTCAAGGTGGGTCAAAAGCATTTCTCGATAATCATATTGTTCCATATCGTATGGCTAGAAAAATTTCAATTTCTCCAATCGTTATTTCATCCCGATGAAAATTCGCTACGCTGATTATCTCACGTACATTGACTCTTCGGGAACCCATCAAATTTTTTCTTTTTTCCATGTCGATCGACCTGATTCATCCGCATATTTAATCCGCAGTGAAAGTTTGCCGAAAATCGTTGAATTTTGTTCACAGATGATTTCAAGGTATCAATTGGTCTGCGGAGCTGTGCTCGTCGGTTTGGCGTTGCTCTACCAGACAATGGCGGTGAGTGAAAATTAATCTCGTTTCTCCGATCGGTATTGCGAGACGTTCGGGGGTGCGTGGATTGCGTGAATTCACACATGATAATGATGACGATGTAACGAGTGAAAAAATTGCGAAACGACGAGAATTTTCGTGACACGGATTGAGAAGAAAGCAGCTGAAAGGCGTGTATCGCGGGGCCACCGGTGCATACCATCCTCGAATGAATCCGCGCGTTCATGTGCGTGTGTTAATTCATCGTAAGCAAACGTGATAATTGTGTTATGTTATGCCATTGTTTTTTTTTTCTTTTCGAACATTTCATTCGTATTGTAGCTGATGTTTTTCCAAATTTCATATTATGCATGTATATTTATGCGCGAACTCGCGGACGAGTTTCTCACGGTTTATCGCGCAACAATGACAGCTGAGCGAAACGTATCTGGCATCTTTCCTCGCGTGAGCCCGGAGCGTTGATTCATTAATTATGATCAAACGGTGAGGTAACATCGAGCCATTTCATCCTTTCATTATGTTCATCAGTTGTAGAAATCCAAAATTTCACATTTTACTCGTTACTTTTCGGTGAAACCCTCGGATCTTTTCCTGCTCGCTTTATTGCGAAAAGTCTAGAACTGAACGAGCAGAGATTGGCAAAAAGAAATTGCGCACCAATAGTTGACAAAAAATTTCATTTCGAAACTCGTGAAATCACGGATTTTCAAAAGCTTCGAAATCGATCTCGTTTAACCGTCTTTTTGACGCGCGGGATCGATTGCGCAACGCACGCGCCGAGTTTTTATGGGGGGGCTCGTAAGATTTGTCGGTTATTCACGATCGTTCGAGGATGATAAAAAAAAAAAAATATATGTGCGGATGTGGGGCAGGGAGAGTCGAAGATCGGTATGAAAAAAAAGGGGGAAAAACATAAAGGTGAAAGATATCTGCCACAAAGAGTCCGTACGGAGATGCGCATCCGCTTCGTCGGCAAAACAATGTACCTCGACTTCCGGTCAGTCATCGACACGGCCATACGCGGTCTGGACATTGTCCAGGACTCGCTGGATGGTTAACTCGCGATATCGTCTCTATGGTGCAATATTGTATGACCCACGCTAGCGTCCGTTCAAAAAAAAAACCTCATTCTCTGTACAGAGCCTCTTCACTAATTACGTAAAACAAACCCATGAATTTTCATAATGACGCGCAGAAAAATTTATGTTTTTATACCATCGTCCATCGTTCGTGTCGATTAAGAGCATGGATCGGTATGTCGCAACTGTGAGTGCGAGAGAGATAGCTGCAAATTTTGAAATTGAAATTCTTTGACAGAGTTTGAGCGATTAAAAAAAGCCTGTGTCAGGCCATTTTTGCCATCGCCTGCGTAGGCTGACGGATCCTTTTTATGATCGGTTAAACTGTGCCAAAGAATTTCCATTTCGAAAATTCCAAGTGGGGTTAGTCGACTGATGCGTACTCTTAAAATGCTAATTACCCAAAAAAATTATCGACGAATCGAATTTTTCCGACTCTGATTTATCACTAAAACCATTATTAGGCAAAGTCAGCTCGTCGATAATAGCGATATACGATTTCGCGGGTACAGGGAAAAACAAAAATAAAAGAGGATTAATTAACGGTTTAGGAACAGTAAAAATTTATCAAAATATTGACGATATAATAACTGGACAAAAAACCGATGAAGATATGCTAAAAGGAAAAATGTACGAATATTGGGATCTTCGTTAAATCTTGGAAAAAAATATGAAAAATCTGCGATAGAAAGAATCCAAAATACAGTAGAAGGTCAATTTTTAAAAATTACTAAGAAGCAAATAATAGACGAAAATACAAACGAATTTATAGCAGCAATTGATGCTCTCAAAAGTGATGTAAATCAATTAGCAAACTTTCTAACTGAAATTTACAAGGGAACAATAAACCCCACGGTAATTTATTCACCCCAACAATTAACGAAATATTTATACTTTCGAAAAATTGGATATTTTGATATTTGTTTCGTTTTTTCAATATGTTTCAGCAAGTTGATGGTTATCGACCCGGAATCGACTATCCGATTTACAACACTGTGCCCTTAGGTCTTGCTTTTACGTGCCAAGGTAAATTGCCCGGTTACTACGCCGATCCGGAGACTCGATGTCAAGCCTGGCATTGGTGTTTGCCCAACGGTAGAATGTTTAGTTTTCTCTGTCCGAATGGCACGGTTTTCAGTCAAACTGTGAGGGTCTGCGATTGGTGGTTCAAGGTACTTGTAATTTTACATTGGAATTCAAAAAAATCGGGTTTCTCTTAGTTTCAACAGATTTTTTAAACTTTTGATGTTTTCTACTGATTTTCTCTTTTCTTCCTTTTGACAGGTCGACTGTGCGGACTCGCCGAGACTATACGGGGTGAATGACGACCTTTACAGAGACGCAAGAGGCAACAGAATATGATTGTAACATTTGAAATAAAGGCGATAAAAAAAGGGTAGCGAAAAAGATGAAAAATATTTCGTTTTTAAAGAAATTCTTATCGATCGGATTGGATCGGATGAGAAGCTTGAGTTACCGACGAGTTTTTTACGAAGATATTCCGCTTGTCGACGTTCTGTAAAAACGCTTCCTACTTAATCGACGAACGCCTGCGGCGGCAGCTTCGCGGACCTGCTCTCGCACCAGAAGAAAACTCCGGGTAAATTGGTCGATAAAAAGCCCAAAGCGTGAAGATTGATAATGAAGAGAATCGAGTACCACTTTGAATCGCAACAAAAAATTGAAAATCCTTTTTCTATCGATCATTTTTGAACCGTCATTTCGACACCTCAGCTTAGGACGCGATGCGCGCGATACGATTGACAATGTAAACTAATATTTTTTGACAAAATAAAATTCGATCTTTTGGCAAAGAGAAACTATCGATATAAATGAATCGCGGGTGATCGTAGCTGATAAATAATAAAATCGATCATTTCGATCGGAGATTAGAAGAGAATGAGACACACGGCTCGATGGATGTCGAGTACACACGTTGTTGGCAATTTCTTGGCACGATTGGGCAATAGAAAGTGAGTGGCCGAGAATCGGTGCGATCGCATGCTCAACCGATTCCCCGCCCCTCTTTCGACGTCTTTTCTCGTTAAACCGTGCCGAAATATCCCGGGCTGATACACTTTCGACAAAAACATTCAGCACACGCGCCAATTTTCATTCTTCATTGACCCGAATAAAAATCATTTGGCGACAAAAAGAGCGATTTTTGTGTGTTCAGAAAAATATAACTGTAACACGAAAGATGGGAATAAATTGTTTGGTAATGACGAAAATTTCGAACGTTCAGCGACGATTTCTCAGGGCGTAAAAGAAGAGACAAAAGATCGTAAAGTCGAAAAAATACTCGAAGAAGAATTTAGTGCGTTTGATTGAGCGAGGAGGGGGCACGCAGCCTTGAAGGGGCTACCGCCCTCGGGGAGTCTTTCGCTTCGTTATTTTCCTCTCGGTCGGGTATCGTACGCAAGAATTGAATGAAAAAAGCCGTGAAAAATGCGTGAAAAAAAGGTAAATGAAAAAAAAAAAGAAAAAAAAAACGATTCAAATGAGAGACTGGTCGTCCTTAAGGCCGCTCCGGGAAGAATCGTGGCGCCGAAGAAAGTCGTGACACACGTACAAAAACGAAAAGAACCAACGAAAGAAAAAGTGCGCTCGCTCTTTTTTGCGACGTTTACCAACTTATATTTTTCCCCCGTAGAGCGTAGGTAATTCGAAGCATTTTTCATCGAGCTGACATTTTGAAAAATCAACGCGAAGATAATCGTTTTAATATAAGTTCGTCCAGCGATTGTTTCAACCGTTCGAAAGGATTGGGGATCGCCCGATAAAAAGCCTATATACTTTTCGAAATGCGACGCATTCTCTGACGAAAGGGAAACGTCCGCCGCCGTTCTCGGGCGAGCCGTGCGGCATTATTAAATACAAAGAGCTCGATTTTTCCGATATTCCCGAGTCCCCGCGTGACTTTTCAGTAACAATAGCACCAAGGCAGCCTACGCGATGCACTTTTCCAAGAAAAAATCTGAGCTGCATATGTCAGTAGGCGTTCGCAGGAATTTTCTTATCGGCGTATATAATAACGCATGCGGATTTATCGAAGAGAGAAATGACTCGAGGAATCGCAAGATTTTGTAATCTTTGGAACGAAAAAATGTCCGGTGAGAGAGCCTGGTTTCAAAACGCCTTTTACACATCTCAAAATCGTGACCTGCGATAACTTTGCACGAAAGACGACAGAATAAGGGGCACTTCATTCATCACTGATCCAACCTTCCCGCCGGCATCTGTCAATCAAACTTGCAAATAAGTCGAAAGAATGAAGAAAAAAGAAATCGAAGGAAATTAATCGACTGCCTTTTCCGGAACTCCCTCCGTAAATCACCGAAACGGAACGATCGCGGTGGCACGATTTTTTGCAACTTTACCGCATTTTTCATGGACCCCGGGAAATTTTTAGTACACTTGAAAAATAAATTGATATCGGACCTGAAACTTGGAACGGATTGGGCCGAAAAGCCCTTGCGAATGGGAACAAAAATTTAAAAAATGTTATTTTCACCAAGAAACGTGGAAAACCGCATAATTTTTCATTTCAGCTGACGCAACTCTGAGAAACATTTGATTTTCGATATACATTCACTGGTAGTTTTATCGCGCGTGTCTCCATCCCGAGTCATTAGAAATAGAAACGATTTATAGCGGGTGTTTTGAAGATTGAGAAAATAAATTTTCGAAAGATCCCGAAATCCACGAGTCGCCACAAGTCAGGGCCAACGAGTTATCCCCCACAAATAAACGAATTCAATCACATTTACGCGATTATTGAAAAAAATGGAAAGCCACAAAAATACGAAGAAATAATGGGATTTGATATACAGATTCTCAATCACAACAGAAAGGGTGAGGAGCTCAGCACTGAACGACCTTCGAAACTCGTTCTTACACCTGTCCCCATCGAATCCATTCCAGTCCCATTATTTCGTAGCCACCAGCTCCCGGATCATCATCGCAATTCACCCGCGAGTACCCGAGGAAGGTTTCGCACAGGAAGAGAGGAAAAAGGAAGAGAGGAGGGAGTCGAGGGGTTTTCATCGAGCCCCCAAAAAAGCGAGCTGGAAAAAGCGTTGCTTCGATAATAATCAGTAAGAAAAATGGACGAATTCCTACGCCATTGCGAGTTGAAATGAAAAAATAACAAAATAAAAATAAAAATAGGGAGGGGGGGAGGCTTTGGTATCTTTGTGCATTTCAACATTCGGTGAAGGGAACTCGTGGAAGAAAGAGAGAGGGGGGCATGTTAAAAAGGTGCAAGAAACTGAGCGAAGAAATTTCTTACGCCTATGGGGCCCCATTTTGTACTCAAGAGACCCCCACCATTTTATTCTCCTTTCCCCTTCTCTCGAACCCCTTGTAGAAAGCTCAGACTTCTCGGGAGCCCTCTGTGTAAGTATCCATTCGTGTTCATGTTCTTTATGTCTGTATTATGTACAAGTTTGTTTTTTCTCTCTCGCTGACGTTTTTTCTTTCTTTTTTTTTTATAACTTCGTGCGAGTGTCTGTCTGAGCTATACTCGTGTTTTTCACTTGATACAGCAGCAGTGAGCAGTTCTCCAGCCGGGAGCTGAGGAACGAAACGGCCAATAGAACGTGCTCAGGTATACCGATCGAGAGACCAGACCGAGAAAAACCATTTCGCCTCTAATCGTTTATTTATTATTTTTCGGTTTCGTCCTGTCACGATTTGAATCAACAATACGGTAACGCAGTGAAGTGGATTTGTTGTTGTTTATTTTTGTCAATATTTGATTTTCACGTTGTAAAGTAATAGCGAGAACGAAACACCAGTGATTTTGACAGTGGCAGAGTTGAGTGCTATTTTGATGTGTTGACAATCGAGGAATCTTCATGAGGGATTAGACAACAAGGAGTCGCTGAAATAGCGAGTGAGGTTTGCATTATTATATTTCCTCAATTATTGGGAGCATTTATTTTGCGTGGATTTAAAGGATAAAAGTGTCGGCACGTGCGAAGTTAATGACGAAAAATTCATTATTTTATCATGAAAATTTCATCGAGCTTTGATGAATTTAAAAGAGAAAATTATTCAACAGTTGCACACTCTCGTTCGTACGTATATAATACGCACGTATAAAAATACAAAGGAAGGCGAGTGTAGAAAATCGGCGAGGTGCGGAGAGACCGATCTTCGGGAAAGTTGACATACGGTCGAGAGACTCTCGGCGAACGTTTGCGCTTGCGAGCTCAATGAGAATCCAGAGTGAATATGGGGTAACGAGGAGAAATTAAATATTGGCCGGTGCGAACGCTTAGGAAATCGCGTCAACCGGAAGCCAAAATATATCATTGATAAAAATAACGCTGTTGGTCCTTGCCGATCTTAGCGGTTTCACGTTTCGTTACTATTCATAAAAATGGCTGTGAAGGAAGAGCGTAAACGTCGCGATTTCATGTCTTTGACCGAGATCGTGGCTTCGTAATGTATTCTAGAATTACCGCACCACCAGCCGACCGGCTGATTACGGTCTTCAATGTTGGCTCACCTGACATTTATCATCGTTTCTCCCTCATTATTATCATTTTATTACGATCCATCATATATTCTCATATTCATCGAGACGAATATTTTCATCCTATTAAAAAACATTTTATGGATTTTTAGTTATACAACGACAATAAGATTGCTTCGTTTGCTTCCACGATTTACGACCGATCTTCGCCCTGTCGTCGAATCAAAAATTTCCTTCTGTCCCACTTCGTTATTATCCTGCTCGATAACTCTCAAGTAACATCGGTGTAGTCACTTTTTCAAGGATATCGTCGATCCGCGAGCTCGACGGATCGCTAATTTTCGAAAATCTTGTACTTTCCTCATGAGTTTCCTCGCAAAGCATCGGTCTCGCCGGATTTTTCCGTCTTTCTCACTCCCCGATCTCTTTCCCAGCAGGGAGACAACAGCCAATTAAGGCTCCGAGAATGCATTTTTTTCTTCAATTTATCGCGGGATAAATCCCACGACAATAAATTAACGACGAAAGTCTTCGCGACAGGTCTTCTAATGCTATTCTAATATGAGTTGAGCCTCGATACTCGATCGGCTTGATCCAACGAGCGATCCAGTTGTCCTCGAGTTCGAAAGTCTTCAATTTTTATTCTTCATATTACTTCGTTTTTTCCTCGATCGTTGAACGCATTTTTTCCTTCGACGTCGGGGGTATTCCGGTTTACGAGGGCCTCTGATTTTCCGGTTAGGTTTATCGGGCTCGAGGTCGGGAGATTTTTTTTAGACCTTTGAAAGTTATAACGATAAAGGAGCCAGCCCCGTATTTTCATGCTCATTGTAACAAAGCTCGATGTTTGTGGGTGTCGCGCGTCATGCGTTACTTTCAACCGGTTTCCCTCAGCGATCTCGCACTCGCTTTACCGATACTCATCACCAGCCGCGGGAGCTCTCGATCGATAAACCCTCCGCCAATTTGGGAGACAATATTCCAACCGATTTTATTGTCACCGGGAGAAACAGTAAAATTTTTGTTCCTACTAAATAAAAAACCGGTTTCTCAACAACTTTCCCGATTACCATTCTCGCGATCGTTGCCGCCGCCTCGGGGAATGACGAAAAACTTTGGGCCGAGTTTGAGAAACGAAAATAAAAGTGTGTCAGAGGTGGGTCTATCGAATTAGTTGAATCGGTGTCGACGGTTCGACGACGACGACACGCGCATTAAAATTGACGCTATCGATTTCACTTTCGATAAATACCGATTTATTTAGCAACACCCATTCGTCTTCGAATTGAAGCCTCAATGTTGAGCTCCTCGGCCGGCCGAGGAGCGTGAAAATCTTGCGGACGTTTAAATTCTGGCTCGCATTCGTTTCCTCCATTCTTTCATCCTCTTTTTCCTTATTTCCCTCACACCGTATACGAGACACGCGATGCATATTATACGGACAAAGTTTTGATGCCTAGTGTAGCGCGTTGGGTATGCTTGACTCGCGAATAATTATCCGTGCATGAGTAACTTCGAGAATAGAGGGAAGTGCTGGACATTAACTCGACAAATTGCCAGTTCAATACACTCCTGGTGTAACATAGCAGAGCTTGAGGAATAGAAATTCTAAGGCTGGAACGTTGGAAAAGACGAAAGAAAGTTTATATTAATGAGTGAGCAGAAAAAATTCATGTTCGAATCTTCCCTCAATAAATTCCATCCCATTTTTATACTGATTTCGTTAACGAATTAGTGGGCGAGAAGATTTTATTTATTGACAAATTAATGGGCTATTGTATAGAAAATCATTTCAGCAATATTTTCTTCCCCTCATATTATCATACACGAGAACAACTCATTAATTTTTTATTCACACAAACACTCAATTATTCAATAATTAAAATGATTTATAGACAATAATAAAATCTATCCGGGTAGTGATGCCAGACAATTGCGTTCAAAGCGCGCAATAGCTGCTTTATTCCCACATTATTCTAGTAAATCAATAAAAAAATATATTTATTGAGCAGGGAGCTAATCAACTTGGCAGAATCCTGGCGCAACAGTTGATTACACAATGTGCAATAATAAAGCAAAACTAGCGGTAGACGTCATGCTCGAATAAATTTTACATTTTAGATTTAACACCTTTAAGCCTGTCGGGGAGGCTGCTGTAACAGGGACAGGTTCTTGGATGAAATTTTCACCCAACGCGGAACACTCGAGCGGCTTGATAAAGCTCACGTTTCTAAATATTTATCTCTTTTTATTTTATTATCCGCGTAATAATCTTATTTTACGATTTCGTTCGGTTGTCTCGACTTCCGGTTGAACGAATTGCTCAGAGCATGCGCAATCCAATGGACAATCAGTCATAAAGTGCGTTTACTAATATCGTGGATATTTCGGAATTTCTCATAATCTCAATTGATCTCTGCATGTGTCTCACGTCCCAGAAACAATGGGAAATCTCGATTTGACACTTTCGTTACAAAGCTTGACATGTAACGTCGCGAGTGAGAGCTTCGCGCCGGGTGTTTTTCTTTTCTCGCCGTTTCCGCGATGTTCAACAGCTCGGAAACATCGCACTCTCAAATCCTTGACACGGAAATTCATCCGGCATTAAAATTCTCATCACGATTTACAATTACGGGATTCCTTGCTTCCGTTGTGCCTTAAAAGTAATGCCCGAAAACATTTGTCTCGGGCTCGCTATTCATTCAGTTCGGACTGTGACGATAAAAAAAACGTATCGACAAATAATTATTCAATGTTTCGTTCAATTCCATTCCACAATCGGTACACAAATGTCCAATGAGAGAGTGGCGCGCTCCATTATACAAGCAATTTTTCCCCCGAGAGCATACAGTCTGACCTTTGAAGGAATAATCTACTGGAAATCGTGCGTGACACGCCCGACTTTTCTCCCGCTAATAGACAAGCAGCCTCGTATCACGAGCTCGATCTCGCACATATTGAATTATAAACTATTGAATTTGCCCGTAACAACATTCACCTTATACAACAGCTGGTCGGTCGATAAATAATAAAAATCAATGACGAAAGTGGTTCACGAGTTGTAGGAGTGCGGCTGAAAATGATCGGCAACAATTATTACCGAATAAGGCCCCGATTCGAAGCGTGCTTTTCGTCGATACTCACTCGTGTTACTTCAGTTGCAATTATTATTATTATTATTATTATTATTGTTATTATTATTGTAGCAGAAAAACGGGACGGATGTATTAATGAGAGAAATATAAGGCTCGGATGACGCTTCCACAAAACGGTCTCGAACTCGTCTGGAAGCGTATGGGGACTGGTCTAGAAGATCGTGACTTCCGCCGACCTTTAGCGGTGTCCAGGCTTGACCGTTAACTCTCGTACGCCTCGTAACGAAACATTACGTTGCATGAGGTAACGATAAATTCGAGTGCCGGGGAACGCGCCACTTTTAATATTATCCACTCGAATTTTTGTAACCCAATACCATTTTTCATCTTGCATAACGTTTTACGAAAGAAGCATCTTGTTTCGTTACGATTTCGAATGTATTTTGAGTCTTTCGACAGAAACGCCGAGAAGAAAGTTCCAAGCTACTCTGGTATGCAAGATGCAACAACTTTGCGTACTTCACCGCCATTTTCTCTTTTCTTCACATCTCGCTTTGCGATCGTCAGGAAATTCTACTTTCGTAGAATTCGCGCTGAAAGATTTTTATGCTTCGAGGTAGATGCTACTTCAGTAGGAATAATCAGAGGATTGCTGTGGTGGAACCAAAGTTGAAGATGAATCTGAGACTGTTTTTGTCATTGTTCCACTAAATGCTCTCGTTTGCGAGCGAAAAAAGTCTTGAAACGATTTCCGCGTCGGAGTTACGACAGTTTGAAATAGCGAAGTGGAGCGCCATCGAGATCGATAACTCCGGAGCGTCCCTGTAGGTGGCAGCGTGACGAGATTGCGCGCTGCGTGGCGCTGGCGTCGAGGAATTTAAAAACAACACATAATCGGCTTGCTGGCGCTCCGGAACGATCAATAAATGATGTAAATTTAGAACATTTCGATGAGCACCAATCGAAATAACATTCGCAATCAAAGAGCGCATAAGCAAAAAGGTACCCGGGTGTGTTCTGCAAGGTTACTTTCACCGCAGGCAAAGCGAGAAGCGCTTGGCCCGAGTATCCCCGTTGTTGTATACAGCGATGGAAATTCAACATCGCGAACACAACGGTAAAGTGGAAAAAAAAAAAAATGAAATAACATTATAAATGAGGAAAGAAAGAAAAAATAGACGAAAGACTCGCATAAAATGACGGCAAGTGTTGCGAACGCGGAAGTGACGGTGGAGAGGTTCGGTCAAATCGAGAAGCAAGGCCATCCCGACATGCAGAACCCGTCCTTCGTGGCACTTCCTTTTTATTTTATTCGCAATATAATCGAGGCTCGCTCCGTGTAACTAGCTAACCTGACAACCAGCACGAATGACAACTCTTATTTATGGCGTTTAATTAGCAGACACCAGTCGTTCCATCGAACACTTAATTTTTCACTTTGAGAGACTAGAAAAATCGTGGTTTAACCTCAGAAGGAAATCCTACGCGTCGATAACGAGCGATTAATAATAAATACTATAAAATCATAGAAATTGCCGGTCGATTTGAAATGCAGAAAAGTAACGATGGAACATCCATCAAAAGAGGTTTGACGTCCTCGACGACAAAGTCACACCCGGTATTACGTGATATCCAAGAGCGTTTTATATAACACCCACATTATCCTTGCATTATATGGTTAGCAATGGTGACAGCACAGAGAAAGTTTGCTCTATTCGTTGGCGCGTATGCTACGGAGACTTTGCTGCTGTGTACGACGTACTTGGCGGGCGCACCAGTCGCTCCTTCTAACTACATATATATTTGGCCACCAGCCCGCTCTAGTAACGACCGAGCGCGAGACTCGATGGTGGGGGTAGTTCGATGGGACCGGGGACAAAGGTGGGGGGAGTCTATGGGTCCGAGGCGCGAGAGATTGGCTCGCTCGGTGAAGCGAGTGGGGAGCTAGACCGAGAGCCCGCGTGGGTCCTGGGATTAGGAGTGGGGATGCCAGGCCGTTTTGCTCGTTCGCGCGCAGTGGGGCCTTGAGCGAAATTGAGTGGGGGAAAAGCGCTGGAGAAAAGGAGTGGGGGGCGACTCGTACTCAGAGTGAATTCTTTTCTTCGCCCGCTACTTTCGAACGAGCGTAGCGCGCTCGTTTAAATTCATCGTTGCTCGTACGTTCGTGCTAAAAAAACGTGCTTGAAAAAGAAAAAAAAAAAAAAAAAATACATTTTGACTGCAGTCACGTCGATCTGGCCGAATGCAATAATATCGAATGACACTCGAGCCTTGGGAATATAATGCGAAGGGACGGAACATGCACGCGGAATAAATGAATGAATAAGCGTATAAGGACATTGAACGAACGAAACTCAACTTATTTCGCTGTTTTGTAATTGACGAAATTTCTGTTTACAGGTTACAGAAGTGTCAACATGCGGGAGAGGAGATGGCTGCTGCTTGTACTGTACGGTGAGCAAAATTTGTCTTCGATCCGCGAAGAGGATTTCTTTTTTTTTTTTTTTTTTTTTTTTTCGTTCGTTCACGAGAAGCTCCAACCTGTCTTTCCTTCTTTGGCTGAGAGCTAAGAATGTAACTGCCTGGTATCGAAGTCCCTGTTTGCGGGTCAAGAGATGCAAATAAATGACCCTTGTTTTTTAACGCTTTTTATTCCTCAACTCGAAACACCATTCGGACTCGTATTTATGAGCCATGTGAAAATTCCTCGAGGATCCGGGTTTTTGAACCGGGCGGGCGCGCGCGCGCGCGCAGTTCTGCCGTTACATGACCGAACGCCTCTGGAAATTCACGAGCACGGTACGTCTGGATACTCGGTTGAATTCGAGGGGGGAAAAAAAGGACGAGAAAAATCATTCTTTCATTTTCCTCTTCTCGTCAGTGTCAACGAACGAGTCGTCACGTTCGCAGTTATCTCGACAAGCCGCACGCATACGAATGCGAGCTTTTTTTCTTTGTTACACGTACTCGCGTGTCATTTTTCATCGCGATTCATTACCGTGATAAAATGATAATAATCATTGCAATACTCGCGTAACATTTGGAATACTTGAGTAGACCGCTTCGATTTTTTTTACTTTTATTCTATTTGCAATCATCGAGATATCATCGATAATAGAGACCACAAAATAAATCAGACTCGAAGCCAGGTAAAAATCTCACGAGGTCTCCCGAAGAGAACGTTGCCGATTGATCTGGTCTATATTTCCCAGGCTTCGTGATTTCTGCGGGCACAAAAGAGAACGAAAACGACAGATACAGATATATGGATCGTGCGAGGCCGAAGGGTTAAGCAATTTGTTGGTAAGAATGCCTCGTGCTTTCCCACCTCAAAGAATTCTCGTTTCGATTCTTGTCTGATATATGCTGACACGCCCATGCCAGCAACACGAATTTTCCACGTTGCGAATGTCTCCTGTATCTCGGTCACTCGTTGCAGAGAAGGTGCAAGCGTTCCGATATATATTGGCTTATTAAATCCACTATGGAAACACCAGAACTTCTCGGGGGTCACGTGCGCATCGAGAAAAGAAGTTTGCTCGATCAAGCACTATTTTTTTTGGACCAACGAATTGAGCAAACTCAATTCGTTGGTACAACAAAAAACTTGTGTTGATTCAACAACGTTTGCGTCCTAGAGAGAGAGAGAGAGAGAGAGATTCGTTTGAGCCAACAGATCGAGTGTTTGCCACGATTTGTTGGCCCGACAAACATTTTGCTGTATAAGCAAATTACTTTTCTCAATCGGCTGCCGGCGGGACCAACTACGCCGGAGTCTTGTTCACTAACGTCAACTTGTAAGAAAAACATTTGCGATAACTCGTAACTTTGCGATTTTCGTAACATATTTCGTTGATAGATCAATTATTTAAAAAAGTTGGAGTCAATTGTGATACAAAAGCAAGATTCAGTGGCGCAGATAAAACGTCAAAATATTCAGGAGTGGCTCGTCGGATTCATTGCCGGTAAAACGTTTGAAATTTAGAACGAGCGTACGAAGTAGCTGGGAATAATAATATTTTATCGCACAAAACCAACTTTAAGGCCACATTACCACCCGCGATCTAGTAAGAATATAACATTTATCACGTGCGTTCTCATTCCTTCAATTTTCTCGTATATAATTTCAAGGATCATTTTCAGCACACCAATTTCTATGGAAAAACTAATGAACGAAAGATTTTTTCGAATCGTTAATTTAACGAGTATTCTAAATCGTGTCCATCGGCGAACCGAACGAAATACAATTATACCTGCTCGAGGCTTCGAAATAGAAAGTCTCGAGGCGTCGTTTTAATAAACGCACTCCATCCTTCTCGATATATATTTATCTATTCATGTATATAGTTATATACGATACATGATATAAGTTGTATAAGTAAACGTAGAGCTATTGCAAAACTCGTGGCCAAGTGTGCTGCGTGTGTTTTAAGCATTTCTTCTTCGCAACCCTCCTCGTAACGATTTTCCAATCCATTCTCATTTCCATCAATTAATTCGGTATTTGTTCATTCCTTTCATCGATCTTGAAGAAGATTCCGATATTCGGTTGGCCAGTTTCGATGATAGATGGTCGACCAGACTGACTATTCAGGCTGTATGTTTGTTGATCATTTTTAAAATATAAATACGAATAAAACCATTTGGAAATTAATATCATAGCTTGATGATTCGTTTTCAACGCTGCACTCACACTTTTCATTGTTTTCCACGTGGGAAAATGAGCCTCCGGTAATACACATGAACCAGTTACCTTGATCCGATTTTTAAACAGTATTACGCATTTTTTTTTCAATCTCCTATTCGACGCAGTGCCTTTATGGAGGTCGTAGCACATATTCGCTTCGAAATAAACGACGCATCCGCTGTCACCAATTATCCTGCTACGATTGAGTCAGTCTGATTTTAAAAAATCCGCACTCTTATGTTTATGCGCATTTGTTCATTTATTTTATTCCTTCTCTCACGAAGATGCAATTGCATCAGAAAGACCGAGTTCCCACCGTCTAAGAACTCGACTCGCTCCGCTTTTACACAACGCCAACGCTTCTTCGTGATTTTCGCAATTTCATGATTAATCTCTCGAACCGTAACTTTTGTACTCCCTTTTAAGTGCTCGAACACTCGTCGTTTTTTATTCATCATCCCCTCTTGAAATTGCTGTCAATATTGAAAAACGGTTCAACACCAAGTTACGTGGTTGCAGAAGATACGGGATTTTCGATGACTCTCGTTCTCTCTAATAATGCTTTGTTCTGACATATCGGTGGAATGATCGATCGAGTTGACTAATTTGAAAAAATTTTCATGTGAAAAACAATTTTGCATGTTTGACTGATGAGAAATTACGGTTTCTAGGACTCCTATTGGCCTCCGCTGTTTCCGGGGCCCTCAAAGCAACCAGACCAAAATTCAAAATTGCAACAACCTCAACGACCACATCCACAACCGCGGAGCCGGATGTCGTTGAAAATGAGGACGGCGAAGCCGAGGTGAGCAGAAAAACGAGGGCTATTATTACCCAAATGAATTGAACGCGGAGTTATGATAATTGTAAAAATTTAAGAATCGCCCACCGATAGGCACGTGTTTACCGATTTTTGGCAAACGTTTTTCAGGCGATTGCTAGATATGACGATGCTCCGTGGCTTTTCGTTTCGAAAGGATTCCTTTCCTAATCCGAAAGTGTCAAAATATCGCATTAGAGCAGTGTTAAATAGCGAGAAATCGGCAAAGTTTAAAAACCGGCAGACCTTGGCATTTAGCGATGCCGAGTAATTCACAGAAAAGCTGAGACAACATTGCGGAATGGAAAGAGACTGAACGAGTTGTGCAAAAGTGCTAACGGTTGGACCTTGACATTAAGAGAAATTGATGATCGGTAGCTACCGAGATTACGGCTTTGTTTACGCGAATATTCATTAGATCGAGAGACGAATTTATTGGCGTCGCTTATCGTTGCGGTAAAATAGCAAGGAAATCGGTTGTACGCAGTTAACGCTTCGAAAAAAGTAAATCTGCGTCGATTGAGTCGCGTAACGATCGTGCATCGTGGAGCCGGAGAATCACGAAGAGTAAAAATCGATACGATCTTCAATCATCGAGCGATCGCGATCGCGATCGTTAAACCATTTTTTTACCTGCTCTTCAATCCTATGCCGGTAATGACACGAAGATACACTTTCGCTTTTCTTCCCCTCTAAGCGTGTGTTACATCCACAGACAAATACGTGTATTTATATAAATTGAACACAGCCGCGTGTACAAACGTGTGAACGACATACCGATCTTTCGCGATCTCGTTCGCCGATAAGAAAATCATTCGCCTTCGTAAAAGCGTGCAGACACAGCGACGAACAAAAAAAACGTAATTCTTACTCGGAGCGAGATGAATGTAATACCGTTAACTCAACGTACCGATCGTCGCTTTCCCGATATTTTTCTAATCGTCTTCTTGCCGTTCGCGTCCAAGATTTATTCTTGTCCTCCTACCTACGATACGATCGGATAAATGCTAATATTTTTATCGCGGCAATGTCGTTGATCGGTGAACCGGTCGAAGCTTTCATCAAACCGATTATTTGCTGACTTCAAGATCACTCGTCGATCTTCAAACTGGGTGAGTTTAAAAATACGAGGCTGGAACGGAGAACCGAGGTACAAGACGAATGATCGTTAACTGGCCTGTCAATCAGCCGCTTTTTCTGTACCGATCACCCGCTCGAATCGGAAATCTCGAGAAAAAAATTGATGAAAAAAGCGTATGCTCGAAAATCGGATAATCGCTTCTCCGATTTCTTGTCAATCGCCTTCGCTCAAATTGATGAAATCGCAATAGTATACGATGAGAAAAAAGAATCCTCGATTTCACAGCCAAATGACAAACGTCACTCGACCTAAAGACCGACGAGTCAGGCGTTTGACTACTTTTACCGATGTCAAGAGTGCATCAGACATGGCAGACAGGTTCACCTTCGCAAGTAGTTAATCATTGCTGAAGATTACATAAGAAAACGATTTCTAAAACCGGTGTCATCAATACGGTTGCTAAGTGAATAATAATTGTATAACCCGCGCGTCATCGGCGCAACGTCTTCACCGCGATTCTTCAATTCCGTTTCTTGCCCATTTTTGCCAATTTCATTATTTACAGCTGTTTCTAATTACTTAGCCTTAATTGTCTGCCATTTACTCTCATCAGAGGGTCGCGCATTTAACCACACTTTTTCTTTTATTCTTCATTTCTTATTTTATCCTTGATCGAAAAATGGCAAATTGTATATATTTTACGTGAAGTGGGTCACTGCTCGAATGTGGCACGTGCAATTCGTTGCATAAAAATGTATGAAGGAATTTTCATCATGCATCAGTCGACTGTCATCCATAAAACTTTAGACTCGGATAATTGCAGTAATTTCCTCGTAATTCGCCGAAAAAAGAACGAAAAAAAAAAGAAAAATCCGCGAAATAAACGAGTGAAAAATTATTGCGCAATCATTCAGCAGTCGCGAATATTCCTCAAACACTTTCCAGCGTTCGTTGATCATGGGGAATTGAAATTTTGCCGAGTTGTCTTCAGTGTTTGTACATTTTTTTCATCGCTTTATCCTGTTATTTTATTTTGAAATATAAATTTGTTAGAAAATCATGTTTCTCTTTCTCTTTTAGGGAACGACGACGTCGAGCGATGTGAACGCAACAACCGCGCGTGTTCTCACGGGAATTCCCCAAATCGACTACATTTGGGACCCGAATTTGCCTCGCGAGCTCAACGGCTATAATCTCAGCGAATATCCTTTCTACAGCAGCATTCCTGAAGAGATTAATTTCAAATGTGACGGGCTTCACGACGGCTTTTACGCAAGTGTCCCGCACAAATGTCAGGTGATTAAATTTGTTTTTCTACATTTCTATCATCAGAAAACTCGGCGCGTCACGAGCAAAAAAAAAAACAACCCGAAATAGCGTAACTGAAATTTCATTGAAAAAAAAAGAAGAATCTCCATTCGGAGCTGCTTAAAACGGAGTAAAAATAAAGTTTCCGTTCGGATGTGAGAGTGTCTCGTAAACTCTCGAAATGGTGAAACGATCTCGCTCAGGATCATTGAGTGTGACGGTTTCGGTGTGTTGATTATCGATTCGCCAAGAGGCGAGATCGTTGCCCATTGTTATGCAAATGTTTCATTCCGAGGTGGGAAATAGATGGTGGCGAGTTAAGAGTATGTATACGCGGATACGAATTCGGATTGCTGACATCCGGTGGAGAACAGCGAAACCGGAAAGACGCGGGAAGATCTCCGTTAAACGAACATAAATAATACAAACGAAAGGACAAATAAAGAAAATAATAGTAATAACAACAATGAAGCGGGGGACGGGAGGAAGCGAAGCAAATCAAAAGGCAGATTAAAATCGCCAACTTTCCATAAGCTCTGCAGCCATGTCGAGAGCGTTAAACGACGAATAAATCGTCGAAAACAAGAGTAAATGATAACTTTCACGCTCGATATTTTGTGTCCTCATCATCAGAGTTTATTGCCTCTTTGCAAAATACACTCTCCATTATTCTCAATCAATTTTAACTTTTCTTTTTCTCTTCATAAATATCAAATAATAATTATTATCTTTTTGTTTCATTCAACCGCCGACTAACCGCACTGGCAAAAGACCGGATTTGTGCGTTTCACCGCGATCAGCTGATTTTTTTTTTCGTCCCATCATTTTTACCCGCCATAAACGTCGGTAACGTTAAATACATTTATTCACGTTTTTTGTTTTGTTTTGCAAGTTAATAAACTGTAAACTTTCTGTACAATTTGAGCAATAACTCTCGTTGTTCGGTGAACAACAAATGTTTCGTTAAATTCGTTAAAGCGAATCGAAAATTGTAATAATCTGGAGAAAATGAAAAACCTTTCGAAATAATTAGAAAAAAAAAAAAACGAAATCGCGATTAAAAAGTAAAATCCACGAAAAACAAGCTGACCTCTCATCCCAAAGCGAAGTAATAAGAAAGGGGTTTTTCGTAAGGTGAAAAGTGGAAAGAATAATAACAGGAAAAAAGATATTTGTTGTACGTGAAAAAAGGCAGGTGCTAAAAAGAGTGTGTTTCGTGAAGAATTAGAAATTCCCCGAGGTGTCGTATCGAGCAATCCAGGCCGATGGAATAATGCTCGGATTTTTCTAGCCAGCAGCAGCACAATATCGTACGCACGGAACGTAAGAGCGAGAGCACACACTATGTGCTTTAGACGTAAGGACGACTCGCTCTGAATGGCGCGAGATTATTTCTCGAGATACGGCGGCGCACCGCGCGGCGATTCACGGTTATTGAAAGAATAAATATCCTTCTTCATCCAGTCGCTTCTTTCCTCATATATAATAGCGGCGAGGGAACAGATGTCAGACAAGCAATTGGACGCGGATAAAATGAGTCGCGTGTGAGTTTAAGGGATTTGCGAGTATTAATAGCGATGGGTGAGTGGAAGATCTTGCCTGGTGAAGGAGGACGAACGAAATAACGAGAAGAGCATCAATTATACCCATGCAGTTGGCGAAGAGGGGCCAACGTTTATCGAGTTTGCGTGCGCGTACGTGAGCACGTTGGAAAGCTAAACGGTTCTCTGACGCGAAGAGAAAAACCCAGCATATTTCTCAATCCGATTAAACGAATAAATCAAAAGTTGCTCTGTGAACTTGAAAAGGAGGCAAAAACATCATCTTTAATCGTAATTAATTGATTAATCAATGCTCGAATCAACGCGGCGCTGTTTCTCGTGTGGGGCCTCGCCGGTTTTTAGTGCCAAGCACCTGAATGGGCATGCGCTCAGCCAAGCGTCAAGCCATGCACGCGAAAAGCATGAAAAACGTTGAATAATTGATGATTTTTAAAATTTGGCAGGTTTATCATCACTGCCTGTACGGTACGCGGTACGACTTTCTCTGCGCGAATTTCACGGCGTTCGATCAAAGGACGTTCATCTGCCATTTCGCGTCCGAGGTCGACTGCGCCAATTCGAAAAAGTATTGGCATCGAAACGATGCGCTGTACAAAGCAGCGGAGACGACGACGCTCTCGACAACGACAACGTCGACGTCGACGACCCCGAGTACGACGACGACCCAGGGATCGCTGCCGGGCCCGCGTCCCGGGGGACGGAGAAGGCGGCCCTACAGGAGACGACCGGCGTACGATTATTACGAAGAATATTACGACGACGAAGCTTACGAGAGAACGCGACCGCGCGGATACGACAGACGAGACGAGTACGAGTACGAGGAGCGGAAATACACCCGACGAGATCGAGACCGAGATAGAAATTACCGAGAGCGAGACTACAGGGAGCGAGAAGCGCCGCGTTCGAGGGAACCCGATCGACCGTTGAGGGAACCCGAGAGAACGATCAAAGAGGAACCGCCTCTGAGTCCGAGGGAGAGATTCCCCTCGAGGAACAATCGTCGCGATCCCGTCAGACCAGCCGCCATTTTGCCCAGAGATCCTCTCGTCGAAGACGAGCCGAGAAACCGGAACCGGGATCAGGATGCACCGATTCGAGGCAGAGAACCCGACGACGGGCCGTCCTTCGAAGACAGAAGACCGCTGGACTCGAGAAACCGAGAAGTCGACGATCGTCGCTACAACGACAAAGGGTGAGAGCGATTATTTTTAAAAATGCGATTTTCGAGCTACGAAAAGATGACTTGTTTGACTCTGTTGTTGTAACTGGTTAAAGGTACGCGGACGATTACGAGGAGGAGCCAGTGCCGTCGGGCCCAGCCGCGTCTTCGGGGACCGCGGAGGTTCTCGTGAAGCCTGCAGCGCCCCCGTCCTCGGTGTACGCGAGGCCGCGTGCACCACCGAAGATCCGGCGACCGGTTCCCATTACGGAGCAAGAGAAATTCGCTTACAAAGCCACCACCCCGCCTCCCCCTCCCGGTAAATCATTGAAACGTTCGATACCGATTTCCTCGATGATCGCATCGATTTATACCGATTTCTCGTTGAATTTTCGCCAAAGCAGCGCTCGAGCCACGAAGACGTCCGCTCGATATTCCTCCTCCCGAGGACGATTACTACGAGGACGAGCTCGAAGAAGTGAGGCCACGTCGCCCGGCGAGCCGCAGGCGACCCGGCTTTCGCGATTTCTACGAGAATCCGAGGGATCGCGATCGTGATCGACCCTTCAGGTAAGGTAACGTACTCTCGGCACAAAAAAGAAAATCCTTTCTGTCCGTCATCCTCGCTCACTAACCCCACCATCGTTCACTTTCCATCGCGCCGTTTTAATAAAAAAAAAAAAATTAAAAAAAAAAAAACAAATGAAACGACTCGTCTGCTTCCTGGATTGAAAGCGCAGTTTACGCCTCATCAAATGATCTTCTCGAGCACTATGAATACTTAATGATAATGATGAAATTCGTTGATGTGAGCGTTCGTGATGATTTAGAATGAGGTACCGCGAGGAGGAGGAGGAGGAGGCGGCGGAGGAGCCGGAGGTGAGACCGAGGAAGCATCCGGAGCGGAATCGGGAGCGCTATTACGAGCGGGGACCGGAAAGAGGGCGAGACAGATCGTTGGATCGATCGAAAGATCGAGGGAGCGAGAGGATGCCGGAATTGACGCGTGAAAGGACGTCGGGAAGGGCGCAAGAATCGGATAGATCGAACATCGGTCGTCCGCTCGATCGTGAGCACGAGATCGAGCGTCCGAGGTTACCGTCAAGGTCAAAGGAGCCGGTAGCAGAGGTTTTGGAGACAACGAGACGTCCGAGTTTCTACGAGAGAACGAGTTTCGCGCCATCAACGACCTCGACGACCTCGACCGAGGAGGCAGCTTTCAAAGGCGACGATTCTGCTAAGCCCCCGTCGGATAATCGCGACAATTATCACCAGGGTAACCAAAATACCGGAGGCAGGAACGCGCAGGAGGAAGGAAACCGCGATTACGAGAGGGGAAAGGAGCGGTACGAGTCGCCGCGATCGGAGAATCCGCCCCGGGACCAAATCTCATCTGCAAAGGAAACAAACAAGCCGAGAAACGAGGCTGAAGAATACGGATCGTTGGAGGAAGATTACGAAGAGCCGGAGTACCATCGAGCGCCACCGTCCCCACCGAGAACAGCGGTGAGGGTCGTCAAACGACCGTTCCTTCCGTCGAGAGGAGGCAACCCAAATCCTCGAGGACTCTCCCTCGTTGGTTCCAAAGCTCCGGAGTCCTCCAGGGAGGAAGAGGCGCCGTTGAACAAGCCGGCTCAGAGTCACGCGGACGGCTATCGAAGCGTGGAACGCCACGAGAACGGAGCCAAATCTCACGAGCCCAACGAAAGACAAAGTTACGACGCGTACAAAGCGATCCAGAGAGAGGGAGCTCAGAAAACGAGGTCGGAAGATTACGAGCAAGTTCTTACGAGACCGGCGACAAGAACAAGACCGCTCGACGATTCTCGCCGAGAAGAAGATAAAATACCTGCTCCGGTGCCGGCTGAGAGGAACCGCGATCAATCCCAATCCCCGAAAAGCCGCGACAAAGAAAATCCCAGCATCGACTCCCGGGATACGAATCCAAGAAACTTGTCCGGACCACAGGGAAGATACTCCGAAACGGAGGGCAACTCCAGCCCTCGCGAGGAACCGATTCCCACGTGGACCAGCCAGGAATATCGTCCGGAGCACGGCGAGGCTCACCGAGGACCGGAATCGAGCCAACCGGTGAGCAACGCCCCGCCAAATCGTCCAAAACAACGGGTCACCGAAACTTCCGGTTACTACGGTTCATCGTACGCGAGAGAATCGAGCAACGATCGAGATTCCCAAGCGGTCTTCCAGTCCGGGAACTTGCCGAGCAACGGACAAACGTTGAACGAGGTTGTAACGCACGATCGTCTTCAGGACATACCGGAGAGCGAATACGACGTCACTCTGAACGAGGCGCTCACACCGTCTTTCAACAATCAAGAGACGAACCTCCCGAGCGGCTTCGTCCTCCCGATTCATCGGCAATTGAGCAGAGAGCCCATTCTCCAGTCGACCGAAAACAGCTTCAAAGTATCGCGTCCCTTCAACCAGCAAGCCTCCTCGTCGCAGAGTCAATCCCACCAGCACAAACCGTTTCTTCCGAGTCCTCAATTCGTACCGATCGGTCCGATCGGCACCGCCCCCCCAGGATCCAACGAAAGATCGAGATCGGTCCAGTACTTCAGAACTCCAGAAGCGGTCCACGTAACCGGCCCCCAATACAGACATCAGAGAGGACCGTGGCACGATTACACCGGCTATTGAGACCCCAACTCCGAGGACTCGTCAACGACGACAACCATTTCGGGTTGTCAATTAAACGCCCGGGGTTCCACAGTTCAACAATTACCGATAGCAATTCCACGAGCTGAAAATCGTCAAAGTTCTTACTATTATTTATCATGATAACAAAGATTCCAACCATTCGATAAGAACAATTCCATGAAAGATGAAATTTTTTTTTAGCCATTTCTGGTACTCTCAATTGAGCTTGGAATGTCCTCTCGGCCAGAGGTTTACGGAAGTTCCAATTAGATCGAATAACGTTACGATTTCGAGTTTCGAGTAGAGTTTTTATAAAGTACTCATAACTCAGCGATTAGGTGTAACAAGCATCAAAGCGATTTCAAGTACACACATTAAAGGCGAGCGCGCGATTCCATTCAATTGAAATTCCCAAACGACGAATTCAAGCTGTACCCTATACCTACGCAGAGAACGGCAATTGTAATAATATTAATAATAATCAAAGCAAATTCAACGACGGTACGGAAGAATTTACAATAATAAAAGCAACAAAACGAAGAAATGTTTTCTTCGTTCACGCCACTTCTGCTGCCTCTAACGTCAATCCATTATTTTCCGAACTAAAACTCGATCCGGTCATTTCACGAATGTTGTTTTCTCTCTAGTGGTCTTGTGACATAGATTTAAACGGGGTACACGGGAAGCTTGGATAATATTTTTTTTCCTCATTTTTTTTGTTATCATTTCTGTAGCTTCCTTTCCTCACTGTCCAGATAAACTTGTAAATAAAAAAAGAAATCGGTTACGAGCTACCGTATTTCAACGATGAAAAACAAATGCAACGATAACGAAGATGTAATTCTATTTCTTTCTCTCTCTCTCTCTCTCTTCATCTCTCCATTCCTCGTGTGATTAAATTATTTTTGCTCGACGAGTAAAATCATGTTTCTTTTTAGTTACACGATCCAACCGCACCGCTGTGCGCTCCGATGAACGGCCAAATTAAAAGTATCATATGCATTCTTATAAATGTATAATTATTAGATTTATTCTGTGACGTGTAAGACGATAAAAAAGCTCGTTGACAACGATTCCGGTACGCGGGCTCCTCTCTTCTGACAGCATGTCCCGAAGATCCGCTCATTCAATTATTTTTGTAAATTTACATGCGTCATCGTTATTAAAATAATATTCTCTTAACTCGCATTGAGATTATTGATGAATAATAAGAAATAAAACGAATGTGTGTTAATGAATGAAAATGCTGTCCTTATTTTATATTTTTATTCAACTCAGCCCCCGGAGCCATTGTTTTGGTTAATCTCGATCCCTCGTGACTTTGGTTCGATTCCTTCGTTTGGAATTGCACATATCCTCGAGGCTAATACAAAAATCAATGACTATTGAGCAAATTCGTGTTAGACAAAAATGTATTTTCTTCATTTGCGAGCTTTCCTTCGAAATAATCATAACTTTTTTTGTTATTTATCGGTATAACTATTTTTTCAGTATTTATACTTTCCTCGCAACGAAGGCTTCCCGTCTTTCATGTATATACAAGATATATGCAGTGATGTGCGGATTCTATAAAACCTCAAAGAGGGTCAGAAAAGAATGAACAAAATAATTCAACTTTATACTAATCGTACCAGGTTCTCAAAACCAGCACGTTTTTACCAGCTTAAAAATCGTATTTCGAATTAATATAATAGTTGCATTATCATAACGTTAACATATACATCACAGAGCGTATAATTAAAAAGAAATATAGGCCATAGCACGTGAAAGAGGACTCGAAAAAACTTGCGTATTCTATGAGAATCGAGGATTAGTGAATGATTTAATAAAACAAAAATAGAAATATTATCATAGATTCTGGATGGTCGGTACCACTCGAGGTGGACGAGATTGTAAGGGCCTTTTCTTTGCTTCTACACGGTAAAGCTGGTCGAACATTAATTCGCATTAATTTCTAACAATATCGAATGTAGAATGTATATAAAAAAATATTTCATCGAGAAATATCTGAATCTGGTGGCCAAATGATTTTCTAGCACCTTTTTTCCGTACCAGAGCAAGTGATCTTTGTTTTTCTTTCTATTCCTTTTTTCATCTCAAAAAATCTTCACGCGCTATCACCTCGAGGACAAATGTTACAATGCGATTAAAAAGATAGCAACAGTTACGATTATTCAGTCAAATGATATTTGCCCGCGCATACTTTTCGAATTTCGCGCAATATCTGGCAAGATTATGCTTTCAAGTATTCGTCGACTTCTTCTCTCCCGTTCCTTTTTCCCTTTTGTTCTTCATTCACTTTCTTCTCAACGAAGATGAATTTATATTTACACAATATCGTTCTTTCAAGAACGACTCGTTTCTATAAGCCGTTCAAAGTTGAGTTCTGAACTACGAGAACTTGAATTCTAATTAACCCCCAAATACTCGAAAATATTTGTAAAAAAAAGCCATAAATATACCGATACCGATTCGCTGTGCGCCTTAAAAAATTACCAACTCATCGAAGGTTTGACCAAGAAAACACCATTTATGGTCCAACTTCGTGGAATTTGGTTTCATTAACAAATCGTTTGTTTTACTCAATGCGCAAGAGTTACCAATTCAAAATAAAAAAATTCATAAATTCAATTCGTAGTTTCAAACACTCAACTTCGAATAACCCATGTAAAAAATACATTTACACTTACAACAGTAAATGTATATTCTACGTATCCCTATAAATACATCCTCGCACCTATGCCATATATTGAAAATTATCACTAAAGATTATCAAGTCAATAATAATGACAATAATATTAATAATAATAAAATTAATATAGTTACACTGAGATAGAGTTTACTGACCCGATTACCTTATCGTTATTATGTAGAAAATTATGTCTCTTCTCGGTATTCAATAATAGTGTTATAGATAAGGTGAGTATCCAATATAAATGTATACATATTTATATCTCTTATATAAAAAAGGGAAAGTTGATTTTAAAGTCCAAAGTTATCGACGACCTAATTTCAGTGGCGAATCAACACTAAGAGAAAAAAGTTTTTTTGGTGAAAAATACATTGTACGAAAGTTGTGGATTTTTTGCGAAAACAGAAATGACCCAGCCGGATTCGTCATTGAAATAACTGAAAATCAGTTTATCCATGTCTTGGAGGCTGTTGATATTTCAAGAAAAATGAAGGGTGTGCCACATGCTTCGAGCGAACGATAAACAAGGCACAACTTTGATTTCTCTTGAAAATAATTCAACCGTGCTCGAAGAAAATTCGCAGCAGAGGTTTTACCGGCTGAACGGCTGATCATTCGCCCCGAGTTGAGGAACAAAATTACTTCGATAATAGCCTCTTCAAATTTATTCTTTCGGTTCGTCTGTTTTTTTTTTTTCGTTGGTTGCCTCGATAGATTATTTTCCTGAGGATATTGCACTTGAAATGTCTAAACGAACGTGATTTTTGCGATTCTGTCTACATCGAATGGGATTGCAATGTTCTTTCTCGAATGCTTATTATACGAAGAAGAAATCCTATTCGATTATTCATGAATCACACAGAGTTTTTATGAGTTAAACAAAGTTTGGTTATTCTTATTTTGTCTTTCTTTCTGTGAAATTCAAAGCTCTCTCGAACTCCGATATAATCCCTTAAAAGTATTTTAATCGTATAAATATCAGACTCTTGACAATTACCGTTCGGACATACATGAATACAGCACGAGATCACGAGGGCAATGATGAATTTTAGAATACGAAAAACGATACCGACGATGATTTTGGTAATTCGATTGGTGGTGCAACGGCGAATTTTTCATTTCGATCGATATTTGGAAAACAATTAATTTCGATAATCAATATTGAAAACAATTGAGCATTCGACTTGAATAAAGCATAAATTTACACTAGCATTGAGTGACGTGAAAATTCAAACGTTTCTCTGCAAACAACCTCGTGATCTCCTTTGACATTTGGCCTTTTCGTTTCACCTGTGTGACAATATTTCTTCATTATTCGTAATAAACCTTTCTAAATTGCCCACGATTCTCTAATATTTTCTTCCAATATACAAAAATCATTGATTAACTTAACATTTTTGGCCTCGACCCTTTGCAGCCTTTTGCATTGTGATTTTATTTTTTATCATTTCTCTTCCTCACCCTCCATCTCTTTCTCTCTTTCCTCTTGTTTTTATCATCAGTGTGTCTAAATTTTACAAAAGATCGTTGGTGTCGTACGATTGATTAAAAATATGCAAAAGATAAATATGCTTTTGTTTCTCATTGTATTACTTTTTGTTTCTTGCTTTTATAACTAATTACAAACGAGGACTAAAATCTATCTTACGCTATAGGCGGATCATCGTCGTCGTCGTCCCTTGTGACTAGGACATTTCCATAAAGATTACGACGACATGGCAATAATCTATATCTCCTGGCAAAGCAGAAACCAAGTACGCCAAGCCCTATCAAAAATGTTGGTATCAAGAGACCAGCTGCGACCGAACTACCTGTTGATCAGAAATTCGATGAAATCAAATAACTTTTGGATGAGTCGATGGACACTAATAACTCCACAATAAATATTTGTTAGTACGAAAACATGTAGATTAAATTATAAAACTGCTTTCTTTTGCACATTTACTAATACAGCGCTCAAATGTTAGATCAACAGTTTTGTGAAATTGCATTAACATGAATATCATCGATATGAACTGGATAAAAGTAATTTGCCTGAAATCAATTACAGGCTAATTTGATTACAAAAATGTTTATACTTGAAGAATTCGTAGACAATAAATACTACCGTATGAACTCGACGCGGCGTCCAATTTTTCCGTGGTCGTTTCCGGCAGCGGTGGTCGCGTCGGTGGTTTCTTGACACATTTTAATCCTGAAGGGTCTCGCACGTAATTTATGATGCAAATGCACATTGCTTTTCGTGTACTTTCATCGATAGCGCAAGTCTCCCCTTCGTTAGGGCACCGCTGGTCAAGGTCACTTTGATCGCATTCTTGATCCTTGTTTACCGCTTTCGTACAAAAAAAAATAACAAATATTAAAAGTCTTGATAAATTATCGGTGTAACGTCGGGTCGAGGCCGAACGATAATCTCCGATTTAACGAAAGTCTAGAGTTTAAAAAATACGATTATTTGTCATTATTTTGTTCTCTAAAATGGGATTTCGTTTCAAAAGTTTTCCATCTAATTTATGTACTATTGTGAGGATATAACAACGATTGGGTCACATTTATTTCGTAATTTTTAAAAACGATTCGACAACTGTAAGTTCCCTTATTTTTTTGTTAAAAAAAAACACGATTATGAAGATTGGTAAATCAATATATGTCCGTTTGCTGACTTTTGAATCTTTCATTTATTACAAGAAAATGTAAGGTTTCTACTTTACCGATCCTTATTACTTTCAGTCGGTAAAGAAAAGCACAGTAAGAGCTTACAGCCGCAGCCTTTAGTGGTCGGATGATGCAGAAGCTCATGACCGAAAGCCACACAGTTTTAAACCGAACATTTTTTCGTCACAAAATTCAACCTCAGCCTGAATTTTATTTCCATTCCAAAACAATGACGCACAAGAGGTGTTGTTGCGAAACAAAAGAAAAAAAATTATCTCGACTTATCGCCAAGCATAATGAATATCATTGGGATTCATCGAGCAACGATTCTATTCGGGTGCGGATTTTTTTTTCTGTGTTAATGACATGCGATAAGAAAATAATAAAGTCGCGACAGTGTATACGAGGTAGTATATGTCAGTCCTCGTTTTCCCCAACAATGGCATAAACAAGGAAAATAGAGCGCAGCTTTTGTATCGCGAAATACGAAACCTGTTCGTGTGGAAATATTATGGCAAATAACCCAAATTCCAAACATTGAAATATGACTTCTTGATATCGATATCGTGCTGGCAACATATGACCTACCACGTTTTGTTGGTGGATCCTCGGTCTCTACTCCGCCTCCTAAACAAAGAAAAAAAAAAAAAAAAACAAAAAATTTGATCCGTATTTTTTCAACATCGCTTCCACAATGATAGTAGTATCGGCAAATATCAAAATGTGGGAGGTTTTAGTCAGTAAAATTTTGTATATCAGCGATTATTTAAAAATATAAATAGATAAATACGAAGGTGTGACTCAAAAAAAAAAAAGTAGAACTGTGATAATTTGTTTCGATTGCCAAGATCGTAGAACGTGGCGTTTTAAATACAATTTTTTGGTTCAATGCCGAGAGCAACGGACAAAGACGAAAAAAAAATATTGAAAAGGGAGTAAGAGAGAGAGAGAAAGAGAGCCTGTTAAAACGGAAGTGAACGATTGCCCCTCGTGCTTGAAAAAGAAGTATAGGAGAGTTTATAACAAGGGGACGAACGAGCCAATCTTGTTTGATATGGAAGGCTGGCACAGTGCTCAATTGAAAGCAATCCGTCGCTATCCTGACTTTTCATGATCGTCCTTGTCTTTTTCTTTCCCCTCTTTCTCTCTCTCTCTCTTTCTCTTCTCCCTCGGTATGACTATACATGATGTCCAGGGTCGTGTATGTGTGTATATTTTTCTTGCACGGTATGGAATTTAGAATATCCATTGTCAGTTATATGTATATTATAAAAACGACCGTTCTCATAAATTTTATAGTTCGTTATAATCTAATTTTTGGCATCACATATGATTCGAATTTTGTAAAAAATAAATAAAACAATTTTATAAAATGATTTCATCAGCTACAAATCCGTTTACGAAACTATGAAATATGCATAAAATGAAATTCGTTAAATTCCGGAGACGATGCAAAGGTCACAATGCTTGAAATGAGTGGAATATGACTAATAATAAATATCGATTAATAAATACCATAGATAATGAAAGAAAACAATCAATATATGTACATATGTATACAAGCCACAAGGACACGTGTGACTCGACAATATATGACGAAGCTTGCAATCTCTGCTTTCGGGCCGGCTTTTTCTAAGTTCTTTTGACTTATCTTTCTGTTATTTATGTATTGATATCATGTATACAGACGATCGTACTAATGCGTTGTCATTTTATAGAATCGAACCGAAACGTATCGAGGCGATATATAAGTGACAATGGAAAATTTTGCGCAACTATTAATCATAGTGTGGTGAATCACCTTAATTAGAAATAGTAAGAAGAAATATGTAGATGTTTTGAAATAAGTGATAGGACTACTTTCGATTGTGCTGAAATGGAATAAATGAAAAGATTTCTTGTGAATTATGAGAATATGATTTGCGTTCGTAGTAATGCAATATAATTTATTTATTCACCTGCCGATACGAGGGTTGCCGTTGCAAACATCGCGATGAGCGCAAAGCACACGAATTCGCGGTTCGTTTTCCACATTGTTTTTTGTAGTCACTTTCACTTTTTTTCACTCGTAAATTCGTTTATCGTTCTTCTCACACACACGCCTTCCCTCTGTGTCTGAATTTTCCTTCGCGTCGATCTTTCTGCCTGAATACACTTTTTGCTGATTACATTACTATTTATGTATACAAGTTAAAAAACTGAAGAAATGTTTTTTCTTCCATTACATTCGTGTCCTTCGGTACTTTGTTTATTATAGCTGCTAACAGATTAATATGATAGTGAAACTTGCGTGTTATGGAAAGGGTTGTTTTGGCATTACCCCCACCCCCCTGACTGTCACGAATTTAATATTTTTCCAATAAGAAACTACCCAGACACATTTGCTTTTATCGTCAATGACTTTGTATTATTTCAAAGCGTACGCACGCCGATATGAAAATTGAGTATAACAACACGACAGACGCACTACAAAATATTTTTTTTCAGGACGAGATACGCGAGGTTTAACGGACGCGAAGCGTCTGTTGGCGTACTTGCGATGTCTGTCTATTGTGCCCGCTCAATCGCAACTTCACTCTACCTCGTTCTTGCTTTTTGACAGATAAACCCTAATCTCCGACAGCAAGCACACGACCCTCTAGTGCATTTTCCCCTCCCCGAGCCCCCCCCCCCCCCCACCCCCTGACCCACTGTAAACGTTCAATCATCTGTTATTAAGCTACCATTTGCAATTATCGAAGTCAATTGACAGTCACCCCCTCAACGGCGATATATATCATATCGAAACATCTCGATTTCAGCTATCGATCATCGTGCGAGCTATATATTTTTTATCTTTCCCCCGCCTATGCTATCGATACTATCGAAAATCTGTCGATTACTTTTAAGCCATTAGGGGGGTGGAAGTTGCGTTGTCCGAAAAAATAGAAAACACTAAGACTCAAGAACCTAGCCCAACCTAGCCAGAACCTAGCCTAACGTCAAGGCCTAGGTTCCAAATTTCAAGCACAGATACCGCTACGGTCGTTTTCGTCGATAAAACAGGTACAGAGATTCTCAACTTTGTTGACAATCGAGAGCCTCGTGTGTACGAGGCACATTTTTATATATCTCTACCAAAATCCAATTCTATTAGAAAATCTATACTAAAACTCATTTATATACCCAACAAATCAAGTCTCATGATATTTCTACCACGACCCACGACTAAAAACTACCCCGTAACAACTTTAACAAATTTATATATAAAAACTCGTTTCGACAATGAATTTAATTGATTACACAACTACCTGGATATATCAACGACTCTACGAAAACATTTCTACCACATAAATTTTCTATCATATAACGTCACTATACCTCACTTTCGTTGGCGAGTTAGGTTTTCGAGGTTAACAATTTTTATCAAAAATAAACAAATATTAACCTCAATTAGAAGGTCACTTATTTGGCAGTATTATTTGGCAATTCGCCAATTATTTGGCAGCACTGTACAGCACACGGTGAACCGACACGAAAGAAAATTTATCAGACGAGTTTACCCCCGCCCCTTTTCATAATGACCGCATTCACTTTTTTCGGTTCAAATGTGTGAAAAAAATCGTTGGTATAGTTACTCACGTTTACGGGAACGGCCCTCGATCTTCTTCCTACCTTTTTCCTGCGCGATCCTCACGATTTCCGTCTTCCTCCTCGATCCCCTCGTTTTCCTCTCCCTCTACGATCCTCTTTATCCTGCTCCATGGTTCCGATCATAAGGAACTTTCCACACAACATGTTTTCACACTTCAACACTCTTTTCTGCCAATGTTTCCAAACTTCCATGCTTTTAACTTTTTATCACTTCACCGCATCACAGAGAGAATCGTAATCGATTCATTATCACAAATTTTTATTTTGCTGGTCTCTTTTTCGAGGACGAACTTGGGTTTATTCACCAAAAATCCAACTTTATACCGACGCGAGAAAAAAAACTGGTTATTTAATTCTACTGTTCGAATATGAATTTTAACGTTTGTATAAATTATCGAAATATAAACACGTGACAAGGCAAGATTTTTCAATTTTTATATAAAAGCGACGAACCACAATGGACTCTTGAAGCAATCAAACGGATATTTCTCTATTTTTCTAACGCCAAAATGTAGGGGAAAAGAAGCGATCCCCGGAGATGTAAAAAAATTTGTCCAATGGAAATAATTTTTTCAAAGTTTTGAAAAAAAATGTCTATTTATTATATTTTTCTCAGAACACCGTTTTTGCGCAAATGGATAAGCTAATGTCGAGTAACAGAAACATTTGTAGTGACAACCTGTACCCCCGTTTCGTGGAGAATCGAGCGTGCCCGCGTGTGTGCACGCGTGGTCGGTTGCTCGCGTCCTATCGTTATTAGCATTTGACTATAGTAAAAACTATTCGTAATGCTGTACACAGCTGCGGTTATACACCTCGCGTGCATTGCTTAGCGTGCAGCGTTTGCAACTCCGACTTATCTGCATGGAATCTTGCCTGCGCGACTTCAAAGTGATACAGAAACTGTATCGAGTGTTCGGAACTGTGTCTAACTATCAATATTTGAGTAGATTTACAGACTTGTCCGTCTTCGCTTGCCGACAACCCCATGGCTTTAGGACCGTGCGTTAGGTGCTTTGCTTTGCGTTGCGTTGCTCGTATGTATGGTTGCATCTTAGCTCGCTTGCGAACACGGGCGCGTGCGAGCATACACACGACTCTCGAAGCTGTGTTACAGGCGTCACTAAACTGTTTCTGTTACTGGCCCTTGTCTCGATACTATTTCCGAATTACCAAAATTTTGGAATCATTCATTTCTGCGCAAATTTTGTGGCGATAATAACATCAAGTGCGAAGACATCCCTATCGGCTTATTCATTTAAATGCGTCAAAAAAAGGGACTCTTAGAAACCAAAGAAAAAATTTGTATGTTCATAACGAACGAATCATTATTTTTCATGAAATTTTAATTCTAGTATTCGTTACGTTGTGTTGTGCTTTTTGTCGATTCGCATGATAATACGTTCTTTTATTTTGTAATTTAATTGATCGATCATATTTGCTCATCAAATTATAACCGCCATCAATTTTTATTGATTTATATTTTATTTGTTTACCGATTGATCCAAAAAAGTAAATCGTAGGGAAAGATTATTCTAGTCATTCAAGATAAAGTAGAATTCCACATGTCGTATTTAGTGCTCTGTTTTCTCAATGCACTAGAATCTACAACAGATCCACACTCCGCGCTAGTCCTCACCCCACGCCCGCCGGACGGTGAGTGGTGAGTGGAGCGCTCTCTCGCTGGAGTCTCCCCCCACCTCGCGCCCCGCGGCGCCAGGCGAGCGGTGAGTGAAGCGAAATGTGTTGCGCCTGCGCCTCTCTCCTGTTTCGCGCTCCGCCCGGCGTTCGTCCGCCTCCTTCCCTCTCTCTTGTTGGCTGGCTGGGCTGGCTGGCCAAACGCCTCTATCCCCACTCCACTACAGCTACTGCGCTACGAAGTGAATTTTCGATTCTCCGGTCAGAGTCCAAATCGACGAAGCGTGAACGCGTGAAACGTAAACACGTGGTGAACGGTGAACGTAAACAAGCCGAACAAATTATCCAATATTCATTCGGAATTATTTAAATATGATATTTTTCTGCACCAATCGGTAGCCATAATTTTATCGATGCACAAAAATGAATGTACCAAACCGTAAAAAAAATGATCATCATCCAATAAAAAAGTTAACGAGGATTTCTCTGAAATTTTCTTCATTCACTTTTAGATTTACATTGGTTTTCGCAATGAAAAAACCAGGAAGCTGAGTACTGCTGTACTCGATTGTCGACGAAGTTGAGATCCTCTGTATCTTTTTTATCGACGAAAACGACCGTGGCGGTATCTGTACTTAACGTTTGGAACTAGACTCTGAAGTTAGGCTAGGTTCTTGAGTTCTATTTTTTTTTGATAAGTTTTTTTTGGACAATCTCCACCCTACATTCTAATTGGCTGGGAGGTAAACGAATGAGTGATGAGAGAGACCGTTAGAATGATCGGAATGGTAGGTTGCCGACGTGTGAGGAAGCCCGCGACGCTAAAGATGAGAACGGGAGGAGGACGCGATATATAATTTATTCTCGGAGCGCACACATACATGTCAAAAATTGGCGTGTGATGGCGGCGATGTTGAAGGTTAGTTGTCATTGAAATAAATGAAATATCAATTTTTACAATAACTGAATTACGATACACCAAAATAACAACAATAAAAACGGTACGACTGATTATTGCACATTCGAACTTGAAAATCCAAACAAGGGGCGAGAAAATACGACCAGGACCGAGTTGGCCGCATAAATAGAAAAAGGGAAAAAGGCGAAAAAAGAGAATTGTATTGAAGCTCAGCGTTTTATCAGTGAAGATCTAAAATTTTTTAATTCATCGTGTCTACAAGAGTTGTCAAATTACTTCTTTGACGAACCATTTATTTATCGTTTTTTATATACCGCCCGATTTTATTCTTTACACGTGTTGCTTAAAAAACGCGCGATTTTTTTATCCCATTCATTATGTGTGTGTGTATGTGTGTGTTGTGTATCATTTCGTTTTTTATACAATTTTATAGGACAGAGGACAATTTCCTTTTGAAGACAAATGGCCCTGTATGCGACCTATTATTCTGAAGCTTTTAAAACAAGAACCAGTAACACAAGGAGAATGGCAAGATTTGTTTTATTCCGTTCATTTGGTTTGTCTATGGGACGAAAAAGGCCCACCCAAATTAAGGGATGCTCTCAAAGAAGATATTATGGACTTCATCAAACAAGCTCAACAGGTTTCTGTGATAAAATGTATTCTCGACAAATGTAAACACTATCTAATTGAAAAATTGTTGAATCAACAAAAACTTGTTTCACAGCGAGTGTTGGCCCATCACGAGGAACAAGCCTTACTCAAAGCTTACATAACCGAGTGGCGAAAATTCTTTACTCAATGCAATTATCTGCCGACGCCATTTCGTCAATTAGAAACTTCTCTGGCGGGTAAACCGAGTATTCAGAAGAGGAACCAAGCCGATGAAAGCATAGTCAGAAAAGTGAGTTTCAATATTTAAAAAATGCATAATCAAGGGAACAATAATAAAAGTAATAAATTGATGATAACGACGGAAATAAAAAATAATGGGTGGTTGAGCATAAATTTTGAAGTACCGGTAGCCCAATAGACTAACAGTTAAGAGTTAATACCTAGTTTTTCATTCTTTCCAATATTTGAACTTTATTGAAATCATGGACAGTAGCAGTATTAGAAAAGTTTTGAAAGTATTTGAACCAATATAAGGAAATGTCGTTATATAGTCATTAGGACACAAGTCGTTAGGATAGAGAATTGACACAAGGATATTTTCTCAGCTTATGTTAGATAGTTGGAACCAGAGTATATTCAACGACATAAAAAAAAGACTTCAAGATTCTGCAATGAGACTGGTCAGGGCAGAAAGAAACGGCGAGGCGTTTGATTCTCAGCTGGTCATCGGAGTAAGAGAATCGTATGGTGAGAAACATAGCAAATGATGAATAAAATTGGAAATTTAATGAAAAATTCCATTGAATCATGCTTTACAATTAAATTTTGAAACGTTAATTCTAGTTAATCTCTGCTCGAACACAACGGACAAGCTACAGATTTATCGAGAAAATTTCGAAGCGGCTTATATCGAGGCGACCGAAGCTTTCTACTGGATAAAATCGCCCGAGCAATTGTCGTTACATGGAGTTGAGAATTATATGCGTTACGCGGAAGCGAAACTCCGTGAAGAGGAGTTGCGAGCTCAAAAGTATCTTGAGCCGAACAGTGCGAGTGTTCAATTGTTAACGGATTGTTGCGTTCGAGTTCTCGTTGCGACTTTCAAACCAGCGATTCTCGCTGAATGTCCACGGATGATTCAGAACCATCAGACAAGCAGTAAGCGCATGTTTTTTTTTTAATGAGTCAAGATTTGACAAATTCTTCACGGGCTTTGTTCATTTCTGTGTTTAGATTTTTTCCGTTTGTCGTTATCTAAATGAGTTTGATCCGTTGCAGAATTGCGACTCATGTTAAAATTAATGGACAGAGTCCCCGAGGGCGTGGGACCGATGTTAAAAGATTTGGAAGAGCACATATCGAGTGCGGGACTTGCAGACATGATGGCTGCGGTCGACGTTATAACCCAAGACTCAGAAAAATATGTTGAGCGATTGCTCGAATTATTTCGTCGGTTTTCAACCCTCGTTAAAGAAGCCTTCGATGACGATCCACGGTTTCTTACCGCTCGCGACAAAGCCTACAAGCTCGTGGTAAATGACGCAACGGTATTTCGATTGGAATTACCCTCGCGACAAGGAGCCGCTGGTACGGCAGTTATCAACAGCAAACCAAACAACAATAACAACGGACAACCCGAATCGAAGTGTCCCGAGCTACTTGCCAATTACTGTGACATGCTTCTACGCAAAACTCCACTCAGTAAAAAGCTTACTTCTGACGAGATCGAGAGTAAACTTCGTGACGTTGTAAGTTTTTCTCCGCTACCCAAAAAGTGTCTTCGATATTTCAACCAACATTTGAGAGTCTTTTTATTATTTGAACGTTTTTTCTTTCAGCTTCTCGTACTCAAATACGTGCAGAATAAAGATGTCTTCATGCGATACCATAAAGCCCACTTAACGCGAAGATTGATACTCGACACTTCGGCCGATTCCGAAAAGGAAGAAAACATGGTTGAGTGGCTTCGTGAAGTCGGCATGCCTGCCGATTACGTAAACAAACTTGCACGGATGTTTCAAGATATCAAAGTCTCCCAGGATCTCAATCAACAGTTTAAGGAACAGTGTCGAGCGACCATCGCCGACAGCATTAATATTAAGATTTTGAATGCGGGTGCTTGGGCAAGAGGAAGCGAACGCGTAACCGTCAGTTTGCCTCTACAACTCGAGGACTACATCCCCGAGGTCGAAGAATTTTACAAGAAAAAACACAGCGGACGAAAATTGCAGTGGTATCATCACATGTCCAATGGCACGGTATGGTTGCTGGAGCCGCATTTTTTCTTGAGTCTTCCTTTGCGATATTGATTCGTAACTTTATAGACGAACTAGCCGCAATTTATTGCATCGCATTTTTTAAAATCATTTCTATTCGACTCTTTCTAGATAACATTTTCGAATCAAGTTGGCCGTTTTGACGTGGACGTGACGACTTTCCAAATGGCTGTTCTTTTCGCCTGGAATCAACGACCCCTAGAAAAAATATCCTACGAAAATTTGCGTTTAGCGACTGAGCTTCCAGATCCTGAACTCCGACGTACGTTATGGTCGCTTTGCGCCTTTCCTAAACTCAAGAGACAACTTCTCCTGGTCGATCCCCCGGCTCACAGTCCAAAAGATTTTGCACACGATACCAAATGTTGGGTCAATCAGGAATTTGCCATTGTGTAAGTCCCATTAAATCTCTCACAATAATTATTCTCTTAACCCTCATTATTTTATACTTTTTGATTTTAATATTTTGAACTTTCATGCTTTTCTTCTTTTAGTAAAAATGGCAAATTACAAAAAAGAGGTAAAATAAATCTCATAGGAAGACTTCAATTATCGACTGAACGTAGTAAAGAGGAGGATAATCAATCTATCGTACAACTTAGGATACTGAGAGTTCAGGTGAATAAAATATTAATTTGTTTATCAAAAAAAAAAACGTGGAAAAGTCAAGTGAAAACAATAAATTAAATAATTTGTTTCTTTTGAACAGGAGGCAATTATAAAAATCTTGAAGATGCGTAAGAAAATTAATAACGCCCAATTACAAACGGAGCTGGTCGACATTTTAAAGAACATGTTTTTGCCAAGTAAAAAGATGATAAAAGAACAGATCGAGTGGCTTATCGAGCACAAATACATACGAAGACACGACGATGACATCAACACCTTCGTATACATGGCGTAACCCGAGTTTCGGTTCAGATAATTGTACGAATGTACGGGACTAATTCTCTATATTTTTTTATAAGAATTGGAGTTCTTTTTTTTCCTCGTCCGTTTGTGAAGGAACGTCAACGTGCGATACGCGGAGCGAGGGATGAAATTTCGCAATCGAGTCGAGGATCGATGAATCGTAAAGATAGTCATTGACAAAAAAAAAGGGAAAAACGGAAAAAAAACTGTCGAGCGGAACCAGCTGTGAAATAGAACAATCAAGTAGAAACAAGAAGTCGGATAATGAGCAGCGTTCGGTTCGAAAATATTCAAAACGCTTTCCTTTTGGAGAAACCAATTAATTGACTAATCGTTGAGTTTATCTGTGTAAATTTTTAATCGATCATGCTCATTTTTCTGCACGTTATAAAAAAAAGCATACTGAACAATCATAGTGATCATCGCAAATTCCGTCGCAAATGCTATGATGAAGAAGTGACTAAAGAAAAGAAAATAAACGAATTAATCGGATCTCTGGCCATTCTACTAATAAAAATCGTTTGTAACGATGATGAAGAAATAAACCCATCGCGGCCTATCGCCCCCCATACCCTTCACTCAAGCATTTATGTATAAATAATACGCCACAGTGTAAAATGTGTACAACGGTCAAGAATTTGTTTTTTTTTTTACGCATTTAAGTAGCCATTGTTCGAAAGTAAGCATCGAAATAATCCTCGTTGTTGGGACAAGGATAATGCACATTTTATAGAAATTTCTTGTATAAAGTCTTCATCACATTTTGATTCGTTTAATTATTGTACCAATATAAGTGAGAAACAGCGAATTAAAAAAGAACTGAATTTTTTCAATAGGCGTTAATACAATAACACAAATACAATATAGCTCCCGAAACCGTGCAACCTCGCAACGAAATTATTATTTTTTTTTTCAATAAAAGATACAATTTTCCCATATGGGAATCGAACATAACGGCAGAGCTGTACAACTGGCAAATCATCAATTTCTCTTATTTTGCTATCCCCATGAAATTCATAGGCTTCATCAACTGGTTTACATTTAAATATCGCCTCTTACACGAACATATGTATATATATATATTTAGCTCTTGGCGATAACAACAATCCGATTTGGTGGATCCATAGAATTTTTAAATACTATTGGGCCTATCGCGAGTCAATTACGTGCATATCTTGTACGCATACATTTTTGTATGCTTAACTACACACCCACACCCACACGCGTACGAAAATAATAGTTGAAAGATTTTGTTTACAGCGTCAAAATATAGTATACTTTTTGTTGGATACACCTATTCGACAATATCTCGTTGAGTGAATAGCTACAGCTTATTTTAGCACTCGTTGTGCTGAACCATCGTAAATGGCTCTTGTTCGACAAATATTTTATTACTGTTATTTTGTTTTGAATTTCACACACACGGTTATTAGTGTTTTTTGTTTTTGATATATCAGCTGACTCTTTGACTAGCATTCAATGTTCTAAATCACTTTTCACAAGTATGTTTCCAGCCAAAATGTAATTCAATTAAGATTTTATTAACGAGGAAAAATGTTTGCAGCTTCGAAATTGGTTTATAGACAAGAAAATATAATTCGTTGAATAATTCATTGTTGATTAATTTTTGGCGTTACTGTTATTGAAATTCAATGAATGAATGATCTTAGAAATGGAGTTGTTGAGATAATTGTTAAAAAACTTTGGTTCAGAGAAAATGTGGTAGTTTTGGCCAATACCATATGCGTATAACAGCATCAATGCCTTGGTGTTTTTTTTTTTTTTTTTTTTTCAAATTCGTTCTACAGTATGAACGAATACAACATTTATAGATTTTATGGTTGAAGAAACAAGATATTTCAACATTTTTTTTTAATACTCTACTTTAGAGAATAGAGAATTCGAGTTATTCACATGATTTAATCGCCTAATTTATTTTACACGCAAGTACACGCGCATGCACACGCTCTCACATACACACACACACACACATATACACTTAACAGAGCGAAAAATTGAATCGCGATCAGTATCGAGACCCAGAACCGGCTGACTCTGATACAAGTTTTCATAATCGCTAAATTCAAACTAGAGTGCCAGAGAGAACCGATGAAAAGTCAAGCAATAGTCTCCTCTTGCTCTCTTATTTTTACACCGAGAAACTTCATGCAATATTCATTAGAAGTATTGTACGTAGAGATGGATTTGAGATTTTTTCTATCGTTTGATCAGCGACCCCCGGAACAACGTACACCAATCTGGAAACAAATAAAAACTTGAATGAAGGTAGAATTCATCGCTGGAATTATTCGAAAAATCTTTTACCATTCCTTCTGCAAGTTCGTTTTTGGGCTGAAATAACCTCTGATTGGGAACCAAAAGCCAATATGCGGTCTTTTAAGACCAGTACAATCAATTGAACATTTTTGTTAATTCTGAACATTGCAAATTTCAATAAATGAATCAGCAAAGTGATCAAAAGAGAAGGGATTGATTCACTCACGCAAAACTCGGAAGAGGCCATGGCAACACGATTTTCACAAACCAACGTATATGCGCGATATACATGTGTGCATATCACAAAAATCTTGGCATCTTAAGACACGCTCGCTTCGTTTCTTTAAGATATATGTATCTCTCACTGGATGGACTATGCAATTCCTCATCACTTGACTGGACAAAATGAAAAATCGAGTTTTTTTTATTATTTTTTGTTAGTTTGTTATCGTTGGATTTAGTTATCGGGGCATCGAGTTGGTGGTATGCGAGGACTGCCTTTGGCGACGTTGGCGTTTTCGCAAACGTGAACTATTATCCCTGGATGGTCAGAACCACGGGGATGCAATTCGTGGCTGCAACCTAGCGCAAAAATAATAATCACAATGTCATTATTTAACATGATTTGCTCAATTCAATGCTAAAGTTTCAATCATTATAATACCTGGTGCAAGATTTGCAATTGCTGCTAAAAGATCATGATTGACAAGTGGTTCTCCTTCCTCTCTAGGTTCCCAACCAACAGGCGGCGAGGCCGGAGGCGATATTAGGAACTGTTTTGTAAGCGCCGGGGGTTGAAGATGTCTGTCTTCAGCATCTATTGGCGTCACAGGTTGGGCGAAATAACAATTTATGTCAGTTTCACCAAAATGAACTTGATGGAGTTGAATACGAGCGTGCGCAGCAGCACCCGGCGAGCTGAAATTAACTCTCATTCTTCTGAACGATCTAAAATACTGAAATGTTGTGTCTTCTCCGAATTTCTTGAAAAGTTCTTCCAATTCAGCCTAAAATATAAAAAACCGAATCTATATCGTTGTGAAGCATTCCGAGAGTGCAGAAAATTGAATAAACAATTTGTCTGAAACATGACCAAAGTTTTTGATTATTCATAGGATCTCAATGTCCTTTACTGGCATTAGAGAATCCTGAATGTAGGTCAATCGAGTTGGTTCTTAATTCAATTGTATTATCACAAACAAAAGCATTCTAGAAAAATCTATGGATTCTCTTTAACCTCTCGATTCCATAAAGAAATTGTCATAGTACTGAAACTTTTTCATAATCTTTTTTTTTTTAACTGGCTATACATATAAACGAGTTAGTTTGTTCAGAACTGAAGGAAATCTACAAAAACAGATCTGCCGTCCAATCGGTCAAATTATTGCTGAATAAAAATAAAAAAGATTAAGGACACACCTTTATCTCATCACTTTTGAATACCCGAGGATCAAGATTGGTCACAATTACTGAAGTTGGTAAGTCTTCGTCATTGACTATGTCATCCAAGGTACCAGGCTCACGTTTTATGCCATCTCTTTTGCTCTCCAATTCCAAATCCAGTTGTTCATACTTTGGATGGACATTTGGTAAACCATCTATTTCGTTTATTATCATATTTTCGGGTTCGTCCGTGTCGTCGTCTTCGCTTCTGGCACGATTATCACCTTCCCTTTCATCCATCTTGACAACCTGGTGAAAACTATAAATTACATAGTGTGCCAGTTTTCTAAAATGAAAAAAAGTCTAAACACTTCAATATTTGAAAATTGAAACATTCACCAAACAACAAAAATCTATCAGGAAAACACAAAAGAGGCTATAAAAAAATTTTGTTTATAATTCCTGTTCCCGTGATCGTTACCATAAATATCATAATTCAGTTGAAAGAAAACTTACTCGCGATATGACCTTTTCTTTAAGTCTGGAGTTTTAGGGCTTTGCGTTTGGGTTTCGAACCAGAATCGATGGTTATTGCGAGAGTGTTCTGTTTATTGCTTTGACGTCCTCGAACGTTTGAGCCTCGACAAAAAGGACGTTCCGAAACGGTCGTGAACACGATAAGTTACATGTGCGCGTTTTGAAATCGTTGTCGCATCTCTGACCGAAGGGACAAATTATCAGTGAAAAGTCTGTTGATTTTAATTGCTTCACACACTGAGATTCGATGTTGTACACTTCAGTAATTCTTTATTGCTACATTACGTTTCGAACGATTTATATTAGAAAATAATTCATTGCAAACATCAACATAATGATAATAATGGATTTCGTGTTGTTATTATTATTGTAGTTGTTATTGTCTCGATCGAGAGTAAGATATATAGCATCTTTTGTTCTTTTCTCTCTCTCATTCGTCGTCCGAAAATAATTCGATCGATGCTACCAACCCGTGGAATATAATATTTTTATTCTCCGTGTCGTGGCAACTCTGTTTTGAAGTCAACAATCTCTGACGCCTTCACTTCACGGGCCTCAGTTGTTCGCGATTCTTAGCGATAAACACAATTCTGATAATAATGTCGTCGAAAACGAAAAGAAAAGATGGAAATAACAAATTTGGACAACACGTTCGTACGATCGAGGATATGGACGAGGACGAAGATATTAAATCAGAAATAGAAGCAATGACAAATTTAGAGTACAATCTCCATAGCGATGTGCTGGAGGAAATTCGGGGTGACTCTGTACCGGAGACACAGTTATTCACGGTTAAAAAACCGCGAAATCCTAATCTCAAAGAGAACTCTAATAAGCCGGGGACAATGGAAAAGGTATCGAAATTCGAAAATGATAATACAACAACGCAGACTTATGTGCAAGGCGCGAGTGTCGACGAGTTGCAAGCTCTTATCAGACAACCTGCAATTACTTCTGAGGATAAATACAAAATTTTGGACGCTCGAGATCGTCTGATGCGTGGGAGACAGGTTAAGTCACAGCAGCATCTATCAATGGCAAAAGCAACTCGAGGCGTTTGTCCCGATATGTGCCCTGAAAAAGAACGTTTAATGCGTGAATTTCAACGCCAAGTTGCTTCTTACGAGCTCATGGATGGAGGTAACAGCGAATATCGAATTAACCATGAAACTGCAGTGAAACAGTATTCACGATCTTCCGCTGATCAAGAAGAACCATTGCCTCAAGATCTTAGACCAGTGAGATCGCTCAAAATGACTATGAGTTATTTACTTCATGAAATTGCTGATCTCTGTGAGCACAGCAGCACTAATTTGGCCGAATGGTTTCATTTTCTTTGGGACAGAACCCGAGGAATTAGGAAAGATATAACGCAACAAGAGCTTGGTTGCTTGGACAGCGTAGAACTGGTGGAACAATGCGCTCGTTTCCACATTGTTTGCGCCGAACGGCTTTGTGCAGAGGAACCTTCGGTGTTTGACAAGAAAATAAATACTGAAAATTTGACTAAATGCTTACAAACACTAAAATACATGTATCAAGACCTTCGAATAAAAGGCATCGAATGCAAAAATGAGCCAGAGTTCAGGGCTTACATAATACTGCTTAATCTGAACAACGGCAATTTCATGTGGGATGTTCAAAGGCTTCCTAGCTCAGTGCAAAAATCACCTCAAGTAAGATTTGCCATTGAGGTTTATTCCTGTATAGAATCTAACAATTATGCCAAATTCTTCCGACTCGTACGAGAAACGACTTATACCAATGCCTGCATTTTGTTGCGCTACTTCAATCAAGTTCGAGTCAGAGCTCTTTCTGTTATGGTTAAAGCTTACTGCAGAACTTCCTCCATGGCTTTCCCTCTTTATGAACTCATGGATATTCTTGGATTTGAGGATGAAAATGAAGCTGTTTTGTTCTGCGAACAAGTAGGCTTGACTCTTTCCAACGACGAGCTACACATTATGCTCGACCGACGCAGCTTCCGACCAGTTTCCAACATCGAACAAGGACGGGCTTCTAACTACGTCGAAGCAAAAAGAACTTCTGCCGGCAGCTCCATCGGCCTCTGCATCGCTGGACAAAAAATGCCTGAGAAATTGTACCGAGGTCATCGGCCCCACGATAGTTTTGACGCTCATGGCTATCTCAAGCCGGAATCTATCAATGCTGCAGATCAAAATGTTAGCAAAGAAGAGCCTGACACACGTGACAATGATCCTTACGAATACATGGAAGAGGATCTTCCGCAATCGGTGATTACTTTTTCACCACAGAAATCAAAGAGATTCCAAGAGACGAGCGAAGCTGAAACACCAAAAACGACGGCAATTTCCATCGCTGTCACATCGACAGTAAATTTTGCTTCGACTTCGACGAAGAGCACAGCTTCTCTGTTTCCTACTAATGCGAATTCACCCTTCGGGAAAGTTGAAAGTAATTCATCGGAAGCTGGAGTTCCTCGAACGAAAACAATGTGGGAATCGACAATCAGCAATTCGCCAAAAAAGAACGAAACTTTCACCAGCTTTGCTCAAACTGGTGAAAATAAATTTTTGATTTCCAAATTTTCGATAGATCCAACTCTCAACACCAATGCAGACCAACGAGACAATTCGCCTTTCATATCTGGGTCGAAAATATTCGGTAATAATACTCCCAAGGTACCGAACATTTTTGCGAAACCGGCCGACGATACAACGCTCGCTCCTATGGGTATTTTTGGGAAAACGATCCGAGGAGGGAATATTTTTGGAAATTCGACAACGATCGCAACGTCCGTTTCCAGCTCGAATGCTTCCGTGTTTTCACGACCAAGCACCGGCGCTTTTGGTGTGCCGCCGGAGGTGAGACCGCCGATTTTCAGTGGTGGAACTGCTAAATCGTCGGAGCCTCGGGAAGAAATTCCAACTGAAAAAGAAATTGCTCAATTGAGAAAAGAAACGCTCCGTGCAAAACTCGAGCTCGAGAAGAAGGAAGCAGCTCGAAGAATCGAACAAGAAACTAACGAATCGTACGCTCAACTAGAGAAACAGCTTATCGAGGATGTGTGCAAAAGCATGATCCGCGAGGAGCTCGATCGCGTCAATTTATACGAGGATATGAGCGAGAAAATCCTCGCCGAGATTCTCGACGAGTGCGTCAGCCAGGACTGCGTAAATATTTTGAAGCACGAAATATTGTTGGATCGAAAATTAGCACAATTGGCAAAACGTACGAGAAGTCGCATGATTCTCAAGTATTACAGAATTTGGCGAGATTTAACAAGAAGAAAAAGACAACAACGAGGAGCTCTCGATCGCACTCCGGTTTGGTTGCAAAAGGTCAGTGTTGAGGAGTGCGCGAAATCGCTCTATCGAGAGCACCAACGATTGGCGATTGAAAATATGAGAAGAAAGCGAATGAAATTGAGCGAGGAAGACCACGAGCTTGAATATCTTGAGCCAGTAGAATCTAAAATTTACGAGGGCATGAGAGAAAACGCGAGAATGCTAGAAGTTCGTTTGCAGCCGAACATCTACTGGAAAATGCTTATTTCCTGGCCACCGATGGAGAACCGACCAATTTTTTCGCGTTACCAGAAAATAATGAAGGAGTACATTTGCCCGAGCGATCGAGATCGACTTTCCATTGTCAAATCTTATCGACCAAATTCTTATGAGACGCTTCACATGTGTATTACCAATTTGGAGGACTCGGACCTCAAAGAAGAGAGCCTCTCAGGCACCGATGGTCTTTTATTCGTCGCAACGAGTTGCGAAAATACTCTGGACGTTGTTCAACGTCTCGAACGAACGATTACTTCCAGACAAAAACTCATGCCGATTCCAGTAATGGCCGTCGTTCTCGCTGAAGCACGCGTTTCTCCTCGTAACGTCAAACTTGAAAGTCGACTCGATCGACTCCTCGAAACTGGTTACGTCTCCGAATACGCCGTACATTACGAAGAAATCGTTGATGAAAAAACAGTTTTGAAATTGATCCAAAATGCTGTACTGTGGCTCACCGTCAATAAATCACCCCCTATACCCTTGGAAATGGACTACTTCGCGAGGGTTGTCGACGCGTGCTTGTCCGAGGATCTTTGGCTCCGGTTAATATTTTTCTGCCCCTATTTTATCATTTACATTTATTATAATCCATAGAAAATATTCGTTCTATCCATTATTTGTCTCCACCAGGATACTCGGAGATTCCTCATTTAACGAGCACCTCGAAAACGCACTTCGAGACGTCGAGTTCGTGATTGACCTGCACAACGAAGCCGTTGCTCACCTCAGCGACATTTTCCTGGACCCCGAGTCTCTCGCCTACACGGATTTTCCAGTTGAATTCAAGGCTCTCCTTCCGAACGAGGATCAACTACCCTGCGGATACGAAAAGTTTGATTCAACATGGAAAACGCGAGAAAGAAGAATTCGTTTAGAACAGGATATGGACGGATTACTGTTGCCCAAGTGGACGTGAGAGAGCCTATTCAAATATTTATCCTACCAATCGTATTGAAATCATTTTAGGCATTTTTTTCTAACCATTTATGGGGAATGTTACTTTGCAGATTTGGTTGGCCGATCGAAGACGCGATGGAGCTGGAAAAGTGTTACGTTCGCTATTTCCGGGAATGTTTTTCTGAGCTCTGCGCAACAGGCAACGTTTTTCTCAATATCAGCACAGCCGGTAAAACGAGTTTCGTGCAACTTTTACTCGAAATACTGAAAGTGAAAATATCTCATCTCGAGCCACGAGAAACGGTTGTTTATAACAAAAATCACGTGAGGCACTTCAGAAACTCACCGTGGTGGTTCAAATCCAGCACGCTGACGACTTATTACGAAAAACTTGGACGCAATCGTCACACGGTCGTGCCAAGGCCCGACAAGATCGTCGATCAAACTACGGAACAAGAACAATTGTTGGAACAAGAAAAAATTCATGACATTGAAAAAGTCATCAACGAGTATGAAATCGTCAGTCAACGATTGACCGATCACGTTCTTCTTTCACCTGCTTTTCGCAATGAGAGAAAAAAGCACATCTCTAATTTGCGCGATATGTCGGAACAACTCGAAAAATCTTTGGCAGAACAAAAATCTCGTAGTCGATTTTTGGACGAAAAATTAGCTTTAGCTCTTGAAAATTTTGATGAGTTCAACGATATTCCTTAAAAATGTACAATATTGAAGTTGGTGGTATCGTTCGAATTCACAGACAATTCAATTTTTTTTCAATTTCTCATCCCTCAATAAATTGCTAGACTTTTTTTAGCAAGTTTGTTTTAAAAATTTAGAGAGCCACTAAAAATTTTGCAATTTTGCTGATTTCCAATATTTATTTGAATATTGAGAAAAAGTGCAACACAGACAAATCGTGTTGCAATTTAAGGATGCAAACTTTAACGTTATTAATTGCATTTCCATTCGTACTCCAGTTGATCAAGTATGTACATAACTGTAGATAATTTCTTTATACATTTTGAAATATTTTAATATATAAACCATTTTTTTCACAAAGGTGTAATATTTTTTTACCCAAATATATTTCCAACAATTGAGGTACCGATTTATGAATGTTTTTTTCAGGCACAACCGACCGGGTGCTATCGAATTCAGCAAAATTCCTGTTTTCTTAGAAATTTGTGTTGTTGCAACCTTTAAAATTGTTCACTAAATTACTGTATCACTCATAGAACTTTCGATAACAGTAAACTCAATCACAATAGAAATGGTTCAACAAAACTTTAATCAGTGTATTTTCAATTGCTTTCAATTGCTTTCAATTGAAAAGTTGAACGAATTAAGTTATGTTCCAAAACCAGACTCGAGCAAAAATTTGATAAATTTAAAAATACTTTGTAAAATAAAAAATGTACTACTACGTGGGAACAAAAACAAAGAGATTTTTTTGGGACGTTTTATCACAAAGAAATTTTGATAAGTTGTTTTGCTTGTGATGCTGTTGCGGCGATGTGAGACTATCAAGTTCGTCGTAGTTTTGTAATTGGAGAGTGGAGGGAGAAACGTTCGTTCTCTCCTTGGAAGTTGGCGCTGTGTGTATTGCGTGATGTCGTCAGTTGGCGACACGAGACGAGAGTCGTTGCGAGTTAAAATCCTCTCTAGTTGTGCGATCCGCTCGTTCTTGGCATTTGTTTATACCCTTACGCGTACGTCCGTATATTTATATTTTTTCTTTTGTGTTTTATTCGTCTGTTCGTTGGTTAAAACGTATGACGTGCGCGCAGGTCAGCTGCGACACGAATCTCTTATGGAAAAAGGCTGATTATTTTAATATGTTACGGACAGCTGAGCTTGCAAGTTTTGTCAATTACTCCCGAAACAGTGATTGTTGTTATTCAAATTCGGTTGAGTAAATTATAATTTTATACGGATGAAAGTGAACTTGGTTAGCAGTAGAAAGTGATAACCAAAATGGTGGAACCTATTTTCGACTATCAATTTCGCCTCATACTAATTGGAGACAGCACCGTTGGAAAAAGTTCGCTTCTCAAATACTTCACCGACGGCAAATTCGCCGAGGTATTCATACTTTGCTTTTTCTTCTTTGTCTCCTCTCTATCTTTATCACACCCATACATCGACACGATCTTCTTTCACTGCGCCATTTAAATTCGTAATAGATATGTAAATAGCTCGGTGGAATTGGACCCAGAATTTTTAATTTCGAACGCGTGTTCCTCGTGACGAATTCTATCGTGTCCCTGAATGTCCCCTTCGCGATACGCCTCTCACCGTGTGTGCAACCTAAAATTTTTTTTCCGATCGACCAACGGTCCATAAACGTTCAATTTATCAAATCAAACAGTACCGCCGCAATCTTGAGTATGTAATTATACGATTCAGCATTTCTACGTCGTAAATTATTGCAATTGGGAAACACAATAACAGGATAAAAGAACGATTGTATCGCGTATAGTTCATACGAAAATAGGAAGCTCCTGTCGATGATTGTTACAAAATGTGCATGGAACATCTTAAATATACGAATGAATATATAAATTTTTTGCTTAAATTCCACTATAGTTGTCGGATCCTACTGTTGGAGTGGACTTCTTTGCTCGCTTGATAGAAGTAGAAGATGGAACGAGAATCAAACTGCAATTGTGGGATACAGCTGGCCAGGAGAGATTTAGGTTTGTACATTAATTCGTGTTAGACGAAAGATATTTGCATGAAATTAGTGATTACAGAATGAACAAGTAGATTTTCAAAATAAAGATTTAAAAAAAAAAATAAAGGTTGATAGTTTTCTGATATTTGAATAGCAGTATAATTGATTTCAAATTTTTTTCCATTGAAACGATAGATCCAAATTATTGTTGTTTTAGAATGGACAATAAAGCAAAAATAACATATGAGAAATAATAAATAAATTATGGAATTACAAATTCTCTACAAGAATTAGTTACAAAGTAGATAAATAGGAGAAAAAAAAACAAACACCTTGGTGGTTAACACATTGATAGTTAAACTGCCAAAACGAATAGCAATAAATAAGTAACATAGAAAAATATAAGATTTAGTTATTTAATCGTTCATTTGAATTTTCAGATCGATAACAAAGTCGTACTACAGGAATTCAGTAGGAGCTTTATTAGTCTACGACGTATGTAATCGGGCGAGTTTTGAGCATATTCCGCAGTGGATGATGGAAGCTCGGAGGCATATTGAGCCTCATAGGCCAGTTTTTGCATTGGTAGGATGCAAACTTGATTTGGTAACAAATGGAGCACGGCGAGAAGTGTCGAAAGAAGAAGCAAGAACTTTCGCAGATCAGCATGGGGTGCACCACATTGAAACGAGCGCAAAAACGGGAGTGAACGTATCGGAAGCTTTTAGAACGGTGACTCAGGAGGTTTACAATAGAATCAAAAGTGGCGAGTATAAGGTAGAAGATGGATGGGATGGCATAAAAACGGGATTCGCGAGACCGAGTGGTCTGGACTTTAACCTCGTTGAAGCTGAACCAGCCAAAAGTTCTTGTTGCTGAGTTCCTTTCCTTTGCTTATTCTTTGAAAGGAAACCATGCTTCTCGTTCAATATCTTTTTATCGAGAGAATAATAGGAGAAAGAAAAACGAAAATTGTCACGTTCAATTTAGCCAAAGCGGTAGAAAACCACTTTTTTGTACATATTTGATAGTCTTTTGAAATGACGAACGAGATTTAAAATTCAACATGAAAAATAGATGCGCGAGTATACGACCTTGCGTAAGGTTTTTTACTCATTTTTTTTTAATTGTCAATGATGCCAACGTTATTTAGACTCCCCGACTTTTAGATCCAGTACGAAAGAGTAAAATAGATACAAAATGTGGCAGCTCGAATAAATCAACTCGATGAGGATCCTTGATCCCATAGAATTGCAACGTCAATATCGTAGATTTTTGATCGGGGAAGATAGAGAAATGAAAATTAAAAGAACAAATTCAATTTTATATAACCTACGTTCTACAATCAACAAAAATAATAGTACGAGAAAATTTACATTTATATTTCTCATGACGAAACTTGGTGTTCGCAACTGTAAATACGTAGCCACGTAAAAGAAAATCGTTTTTTTCCTTGTTTGTTTCCGTTTGTTATTAACTTATTTAACATATTTTTTCGTACCCTTAAACGTAAGCTGCAAATTTGTCTCTGTTGAACGACCGAGTATTTTTTATCGAAAAATTTTGCGAAGGCTCGACAACGAGTTAATAAAAAAAAGAAAAAATCAATTTTATTCACAGAATATTTACAAAACCTCGCAACGAGCGAAAACATGCGTAGGTACACTGAAATTCTTTCGCTTGGGCGCGTATTCGTGTAATAAAATGAAATAATACGAATTCTCTCTCCATACACATTTACGCGCTCAACGCCCTTATGTATATATACTTATCGGGTAATTATACACTATTTGATAATCTCGATGTGTCTAACAAATAAATAATGGGTACATTGTAACAAGCGTACTTTATTTACAGATTTCGTGTAAATTTCTCTTTTCAGACTTAAAAAAAAGGACAAAAAACAGCCTCGCCATGTTTTCGTGGAAGCCCCGGGCATCACGTAGCTTGAATTCCAATAATTATCTCTGCGTGCTTTTTCTTTTTATATCCGATATTTCACTAAATTTGCTCCATATGACTAGAAAATTGGGTATCGCTTAAATCAATCTCATGAAATTCACTCTTGAAATTACTCGATTTTTTATCCTTTTGGCTACTTTCGTTTTCCAACACTAGTATAAATCTCTTTCATTTTTTCCCCTCTCTCGTTTTATTTACAAAGTAAAATCTGACAAACTATTTACATCATTTCGACGATAGCAAAAAAATTGGAAGGTTAGGGGGGAGGGGCTTATTGAACGAATTGGTGCATCAGGTTAATCGGATTTCTTAACGTGTAACAAATAACATTGGAATATCTCAGGAATCTCTAAAGCTCTCGAATAACGTAACTACGATAAACAGAATCTCAACTTCTTGTTAAAATCTTTTCTTTTTTTGTTTTAACGAATTCGAATCGCTCTTTCCCGCTCGGCATCGAGATATCATTTCTTTTTTTTTATTCTCGACCGATTTATCGTCGGTCTTACCGGCTCGCTACTGTTCGCAGAGTGACTCACATCCAAAGAGGACGTACTCTTCTCGAGAGAGCCAGAACGGATTGCCTTCAACATATTCTGGAGGTGTTTTGTCTGTAACAGGAGGGAAAGAGATCAATTTTTAAGACTTGAAAAAAAAATCAAGCAACCTTTGTTTGAAACTGTTCTGATGGGAATTTTAGTACCGAAATTTAATCCAGAAATCAAAAGACTCACCAGGGTGAACAGCTAGAGAAACGTAAGTCGATCCCATCGCAACGTTCCAGCTGTGAGTTCCAGGACAGCTGCGAACTTGAAGTATAGCGCTATGTTCCGGCAACAATTCTCCAAGATCCTTGTGCAGTCTCAGAGCGAATCCTGAGAGATCGGTATTACCACCAGTCAATAAAATATTTGAGAGACAATCGTGCATCGTATCCTCGGATAAACCGTTCGTAACGTCCTTTATTATTTGTGGAAGACCCAGACTGATGTACATCATTTCAGGGGCAACATAAAGTTCCGAGCCCAGAGAAACTTTCTAGAATAGAAGAAACCATAAAATTCCGTGATTTGAAAGTTTCGCTGAAATCTTCCCGTGAGAAATACCATTATTTTTTATTTGCAAAAAGAAACGCTACCCAAAATTGTTTGTAATCGGCGTAACTGTCGACTCGAAGATTTATGTGTTCTCTTTTTGTGGGCGCGCCCCGTCTGAGTTCTTCGTGTTCGATGTTGTAACTCAACCGACATCGTTCTTTAACCGCCATAGTGTCAAGATGAGAAATTGGTATTTGATGATACTCTTTGGGTTGCCAATGCATCGCTTGCTTTAGATGATAAGCTACGTGCCATCCACCGACCGGGAGTAATCTCCAACGGTGAGGCATAACCCGTCCACCAATTACAACCGCGACGGTAGTACTGAGGGCACCGCTGTCTACAACGATGCACGTCTCCACATCCAACATCGCGCAAGCAGCGAGAGGTTTCGGTACGAGACAGACCCTGTTGACCAGAATTCATCAAATGAAGAAGCATTCAATGTATAAATTGTGGAAAAAATGTTTTTGAAAATATTTTCGAAATATATTGCATTTTCTGTATGTCACAAATGGATGAATAGATAGGGTTTGTTACAGCTCATTAGAATAATAACAGAGTTCTTCCCAGAAAATCTCTAAATCCAATAGACAATATGAATGTTAGTAACACACACCTTGCAACCTTCACTTCTTGAAACAAGTAGTGTAACAATTGTTTTCTCAAGGTGGGATGCATAGCCAAAGGTTCGCAAAACATGAGAACAGCATTTGGCTTTCTGAGGGTTGTTGTCAGTTCCATTTGATGAAAGAGATGATCGACAAAGATTTTCAATACATTGAAAGAGCCCTCGCTTAGAAGAGCCTCTGCTGGACTCACTACATCAACGTTGGGAATTCCTAATACTTGTACAGTGTCGGTGCAGTAGCCATTCACAAGTTTTTGATAAAGCGGATTTGGCCGAGTATAAGAAGCAGTTTCGTTCTGATTGCTTGCCAACCGTTTTTTCTCTCTGTATAGCTTTACTGGGTTACAGAAAACACAGAATGGTCCGCTCGGTCTTGGAATTCTTACGCTCGTTAGTTCTGTCATTTTCAATGATCTTAGCCTCTGAGCTATTGATTTGTGGTCCGATTTGTTTCTTCTTCCACTACTGCTCGCTGTACTCTGAGTCTGCACTTGTTCGGCATGAGTCTTCCAGTTGTACTTTGGAATCCCAAAAAGGGAGAAATGTCTTCGGAGTCCAAAATGTGGTGTTATCACCCATGTATACTTGTTTCCTATCTCTATAACCACCCTCGCGTTCGAGCCTTCCACACAGTTACGCTGACATGTATAACCGCTGCAGTGATAACATCTTGGGAACGGCACATTTTTTCCGAGCGTAATTACCATATGGAGACGATAACACATCGCCTTAAAACTTACACTCAAGAGCTGTAGACATTTTATGTCCGGGAAGCGAAATTTCACCTTTGATATCAATTGGAGCCATTTTATTTTCCTGGGACATAAAATATGTAACTAAATGAATTTTTATTTTTTACTAATATTAATATCGGAAAATGTGTAATTGTTTGTGTGAAGTTTCATTCTGTTGTTGAGAAAAAATGTAGTTGACGGGAGAATAAAAATTTGACTTTTAAGATTATATTTTGAACTTTGTACGCATTTACGGCTCGATAGCTAAATCCTTAAAAAATTAGTTTTTGTTTAGACGGCTATTTCAATTAAATTTCCCCTTTTGTTTTACGAATCGAAGTAAGAAAAATGAACACGCAAAATTGCAAGTTTATGGGTGTCATTGACGATCACCTGCATTACGACGCATACGCGTATAACCTTAAAACTCACCACAGGTAATCGGTGTCGGACGTTTTACGCAGATATTTACACGTACTGCCAAAAGCGATAATGTCAGGTACGTCGCAGTAAAGAAGAATTTTAATCCATATTTCCTCTGGGAAAACCGCCGGATCCATTTTTGGATGGCTTTATAGTTCAGTATCGCACTTTGTTTTTGTTTTTGATTATATCACAAAACAGAGATAAAGACAGAAGGAAAAAAGGTAAAAGGATATTACGTGCGTAACCACCGCATATGCGGTAACGCACTGTTATTTGCGTACAAACTGTTCGATGTAGGTTTTGATACTACGGGATACACACGTCTGACACTCCCCGGAAAATAACGAATACCAATACGCTAGTCAAGTTCAAGGTTACGTCAAAAAAACGGCGCGTCATTATTGAGTCTTTTTCTTCCGGTAAATGACCAAATACGAAGTTTTCCTTAATGTGCAACGAACTTATGTGTTTATGTTTGTTTATTGTAGTTAATCAATGCTTTTTTCCAGTATTGAACAAACCTGATGCTCTTAGAAACGTGACTTCCGGTTACGAATGCGTCCAAATTCCCTTTCCACGTACTGTTTTATTAACTGTATTCATGACAATTAACGCATTTTCAAAATAAATTACACATAGATCGCGTTATTTTTAACACTCCCAAGTTAATTCATTCACATTTATCTAATAATTATGTTAATGTTATTAATTTTCAACTCTGTTAAAAGATTTTTATTCATCCTCGATTCTGCAATGTAATAGAATTACAGGAAAAATATAGTTTATTGTGTTTTCGGATCAATCGCAAAGTTTCTGATCGCTTGGTAATGAGTTTTGAAATTTTTTTTTTTTTTTTACCATTTTCACTATAGATCGTTGAAAAAAATCATTCCATTATTTACACACGCGGGACACGGACACAGGGGTTCGAATAGTATTTCATAAATATACAAACGTAGAAAAGACTCTTATTTGTGGATGTGCTAATGTAACAGAATAAATATAAAAAATACTGCGGTTTGATGAAACAGGAAATATGGATCCAGCCATTTATAGAATTATGACACTCCAAGTAACGCTTTTATGTACGGATTGTTGTGAGTCAAAATCTGATCCTTCAATTTTTGAATCTCTGTTTTGAGCGCCGATTCTGACAAACTTTTGTCGAGAGATTTGCATTTATTGGCAAAGTTGGTTATCAGTTCTTCACCTTCCTGAAATCGGAATAAATTATTTCAACCTTTGTAATATTCAATATTCTTAATATTTTCCGAACAAGAAATATTTACCTTAATCGTTTTTCTCTTTTTCTCTGGCACTTCCGAGCCTTCAAAAACTACATTCTGATGATCTTCCAATTCAGCTTGCTTGCGTTTGGCAAACTGAAAATACCGATTGTTTTTATGCCTCAATTATATTATGAAAATTGATTGAATTCGCTCGTGTGTTTTCTTCGCGCTTACCTCGACTACGGATTCTGGAAACTTAGCCATTTTCGCGACGTGAATCCCGAAACTCTGATCGCAAATTCCCGGTTTCACGGAATAAAGAAGTGTCAGTTTGTCATCGGTTACGTTTGCTGTTACATGCCGATTTTTTACAGCTGGAACGTCTTCGGCAAGGCGCGTTATTTCATGAAAATGTGTGGCAAACAGACAATATGCTTTCACCTCTTTTGCCAAATATCTGTAGAAAAAAACAAAGCGTAATGATAATTCCTCTACATTCAATCAACATTGAAACAATTGTCAATCTAATGAGTTTTTATGTGACTGAAATATTCTATTATATTGGGAACGTACTCTGCGATCGACCAGGCGATTCCACAGCCCTCGTACGTGGAAGTTCCTCTACCGAGTTCATCAATGATCACCAGAGAATTCTTGGTAGCCATCTACGAATGATAAAAGGAAAAAATTGAAAAACACGCGAGTTTTTCGAGATTTCGATGGATAAAAAACTGTAACAAAAACTAACTCGTAGAATAGCGGCAGCCTCGACCATTTCAGTCATGAAAGTTGACAGTCCCTTCGTCTGAGAATCATCAGCACCAACTCTGGCCAAAATACAATCCAGTAAAGAAATTTTAGCCGAGTCACAAGGAACAAAACTTCCAATATGTGCCATCAAAGCACAAACACCGGCGGATCTGATATAAGTACTTTTGCCACCCATGTTCGGTCCGGTGATGATATAAAAGTGGGACTCATCTGAAAGGTTTCGAAGAAGCATCCATTACGGAGCGACCTGATAATGATGTATCAGTGATTGCGGTCTCATAAAGTCGATTAAATCTTACCTCTCTTCATAGCAACATCGTTCGCCTTATAACGAAAATTTTGAGCCTCGAGACAAGGGTGTCGAGCCTGTACAAGATTGAATTCACCATTTTCGCTCGGTAACATTTCCGGACGTACGTACTGTTTCGTGGCGCCAACCGCTGCAACAGCGAACGCAGTGAGAACATCCAAATTCCCTATTAGCGAGCCGATTGATTTCACTGGAGCGCTGTAACCGGCTATAAAATGTTTTGAATTAGACAACTTTCTCATTTTCGATGAAACAAGTGTTTAGAATTCAGTCAAATTTGACAGCATTTTTGGTGATTTTTTAAAATGAATATGAAATCAGACCTGCAATCTCGATGATTTCCGAGACGACAGCCTTTTGTTGGGACATATATTTGTTCCTGGCATCGAGATATTCCTCGTTGATTTCGGTGAGTTTTGAATTTCGGAATCTCACACCACTTTTGTTTGAATCTATGATCGTGTAATTTTTTCTATTCCGTAATATTTTTTCTTCCTTCAATGTAATACGGAAGAAATAACCGTACTGTTGATTCGACTCGAATTTCAAAGTTTTGCCAGCTTCCATATCAAGATCATTGGCAACCTTGGATATTTGACCCTGCATCTTTTCTTCGAGTTCGTCAATCGTTTCTTTCAAATCTGTGCGAATATGAGCAGTAACAGTTTTTACAATCAGTTCGTACAAAAAATGTTTTTTATTCTCATTTTACCAACCTTGCAAGTTTGTGTCGAAATCTGCACGGACCATAAAATCATTTTTTTGCGCTGCTTCGATGTCGATTGTTTGCTCGACCATTTGTTGATATTTATCCATGTCACTGATCAACTCCGTTAATGGCTCAACAAACATGGCCCTCATTACTGGCGTTGGGGAACTGGACGATAAAATCTCCAGTAAAACAGGCAGGTTCGAGACGCACAAATAAATTCTGAAATTAAGGTTTAATTTTATCAAAGCTTGCATTTAAACGTAACTTAATAATTAATTGGTTAGTTTATCATTCATTTCATTTCATTTTGGTGGAATTTCTTTCAACTTTTTGTTTACTTCCGAGGGCTTATGTACAAGTGCTCGACGACTTTTCGAATGTTGTTCGATAAAAGTTTGAACCATTATTCCGACGGAAAACTTGAGCTTAAAGTTGAAAATTTATCAAATACTATTATTACTAATACCACATTCACTCACTTGTAACAATCTTGGAGACCAGCCTTTTTCCTGCTCAATTTTTTCGCCAATTGTTGTAAATCTGGTATTCGTTGAAGATGATCATCGCTTAAACATGATCGTAAATTGGAATCATTGACCAATTGTTCCACGATATCATGACGCTCTTTTATGAGGGATAAATCTTTGAGAGGTTGTCTGACCCACTGAGCGATCAGCCGACGTCCTTGGGGTGTTCGACATTTGTTCAGGATTCCGAGAATGCTTCTCGGGCCGTCTCCGACGAGGGCAGGCAATGAATCGGTTCGTTCTTCGATATTCAGAGCTTTTATCGCTGCGGCGTCGAGACGGATGAATCGTGATTGTTCCAGTTGCTTCAGACTATATTGATTCATGTTTCCATCGTCTGATGTTAACTATGAAATACGATCCATACAGAATTTCAATTGTAATTAATATCAAATTCGAGCTCTGTATAAAATTTCAATTTTTTAAAATTATTTTTATTGAAAACGAAAAGAAAAAAATACGATTATATAATTGGAGTAATACATATAATTCAAATTATTTCGAATGTGATAATTACTCTGATACATTTTTCGAATCAACTTCCATACTATTGAAATGCCTTCGTCAGGAATTCAATTTAATTCAGTTTCGTTATATAACGCAGTTCTGTAAAAATGAAGTCACCTTAAGATGACACATGACATGATGCAATAAGAGAAAAATTGGCACGTTTTGCAAAAGGCGTTTTCAAAGTATTTGTCTTGTCAGAGTTTTGTTCTACGAAATCTTTAAAAAAATTTGAAGTATATGATCGGGACACTATTGTGTCGATATCAGTTGAATTCGAAAAGCATCCAAAGTTCTAGAGTTTAGATATTTCTGATGAAAAATAGTGCAATTTCTTAAATTTTGTGTTTCTTATGAAGATAATTAAAAAATTGTACAATTTTTGTGACAGCATTGAAGAGTTTTCTTAATAAATGATTGGGAATTATTAACTGACAAAAAAAACTGATAAAAATTTCGATTCAATCTTTTAGTGCTGGATTAATGAATAAAACTCACATCCAAATATTTAATAAGAGCTGCTGTCGCGGACATGGCCGATTTGAGATTGGTTTCCGGCAAGGCTTGTGCGTTCTCTTGTTGACCTTTTCCAAATTTAATTAAAGAGTTCAAATCTTGAAAGATCGAATCCGAGGAAAATTCGTTCTTCTTTCTTTGCGTTATCATCACGTTGCTTCGTTCCATAATCTACACAGAAAAAAAAAACAATCAACAAAATGATTAATTTTTTGTTTTTCGGTAACTAATTTCTTTTTATTTCCTGTTAGTAAATTGCATTTTCATACTTGTTTGATGGTTTGAAATTCGGCACTTCCATCGCCTTGGATTACCAAACACTCTTTAGGTCCATTGGTCACAACCAAAGCTTCTAAATCGGAAAAAGTTTCATCGTCGAGAAACTCACAGACGGAAATTAGAGTCGCGACTGTATCGACGATACTGACACCAACGAGCTGTGAAACAAAATGGAAATTCCATCATTCTTTGATAATGCGAAAAAAACGTCAAATTTCTTCGATTTGCTGCTTTTTTCACTGACTCTGCTTTTTCCCTCCATGCCAAGTTTCAACGCCATTATTGAACCGCCGACAGCGACATCCGTATCTCCGAAAAGTATTTCCTCGAATTGCGTCAAATTGCCTGGTGAACCTTTGAACTCCAAAACCCAATTTTGATTCGAGGCTGTTCCTTGATTAACGTACACCTCCACACGATATTGTTTAACCAGCAGCAAATCCCGAACGAGACTTTGAAATCTTGCGAAATTCAAGATCAATCCTTCGATTTTGTTCGGTTCTGGGAAGCAACGAAAAATTAATAAAAATTGTGAAGTTTCGGTTGCATCTGAAACTAAACTATTCCTGATTTCAAATTTGTCGAAAAAATTATTCGAATAAAACGAAAAATTCATGTACCTCCTCCAATCATTTTGCATGCTGAAGTAGTTTTGAAAACTTCCTCAGAGGCGAATAGGGCATCGCTACCATGTACGGTGTAATATTCGATGCGGTTGAAAAATCGTATGGTCGTACTCGGTTTCTGGAAAAACAAAAGAAAAAAATTAACGATCAAAAATCAACATTTATAAAAATTTCCCACAGAAAACCATTTTTCGACAATAACACGATAATTCCAAAGTCTGGACAATTTTTCAAATACATATCCAACAATGGACAAACCAACGAGAAAAGATTATAACGAAATATCATTTTTACTGCAGGTTCGTTTCGTTATCCACTGACCTTTGTCTCAAAAGTAGTTTCCGTATTTGCACATAAATCATGAAACTTCCATGTCTTATTTTTGAATGTGTTCGACGAAATCTCGTCGGTTGTACACCGAAAAAAGGGGGAATGATGGAATTTCCAGGGGATCGCGAAATCGCAATCCCCTCGCAATACTCGTTATAACGATAAAAGCCGACTGAGAACAGCAATACGAATAATAATTCAGGGGAAATAGCGCGAGTTAAATCTCGAAAAACAGACGATAAACATATCGAAGCTCATGAGTTCTTGACCCATTTTCGAGATACAAGTAGCACACGCAATCGTAGAACGAAAAGTGAAGAAAAAAGCGACGAGTTCTTAACTAAAGCGGTGAGCAATTCAATTATAGACAAATAAATAAAACATCGCGTAAATCCATGTGCGCGTGAAATTTTGTTTTTGCTCATCCGGTCGTACATGAAAACATGCAAGAAATCACGTAAGTCTAGAAACTGTGGAATTTATAAATCGTGGGGTATTTTCTCGTGCGACATGTGCCTTGCGACCTTGTTACATATCTTCGGGTCAGTCGCCTATCGGTAGGTCATGGATTCTCGGGTCGTCGCGAGTGCGCACGAATTCACGGAAAGAGACGTTCGTCCACGGCCTCGTGTGGAATAAAATGACGAGTAGAGGGGAAAAGGGGGGAGGATACTCGACTCGGAATTTTCAATAATCAAGAAAACATTGCACGATCATTCGAATTCTATTTACAGTTTTATAATAACTCCCGTTATCCGGGTTAGTAAATTAATCAGAAAAGGATGGGAGATCGCTCGCTAACTCGAGACGATAATCGAGAGCGTCTGCAAGGGCAGAAGCGATCTTCGATCAAGGTCATCGAGCACGCGTGGCTCGAAAAAGACCAAAAATATCATTCGGATTAAACACAGTTGTCCCAAAATGTGGCAAATTCCGGGAGATGATGACGCTCGAAAAATCTCACGAATAACAACGATCAGGGAGGTCTCATTTGCAGAGAAGAATGAGAGGCTGGATAACCTTGAGACCTCGGTACCAGGAAATTGTCAGTGAGAGTAAAACCAATCGTGTGTTTGCTTGCAACACGGATATTGCGTGTCAAGAATTCCAAATTCACATGCGACGATGACGCATCCCGCGCCTTCGTTGTATGGCGAAAATACTCAAGAGTGTGCACACAAGAAAAATAAGAGAGAGGATCAATTTTATGCAGAGTCGTGGGTTCGTGTGTTGACCAACGTGAGGTATTACTCTTTAATGAATCACCCTCGCCTATTTATAATAATACACATTACGTTATCTCGATTATGCATCTTGCAAGAAATGAATTAAGGCTTAGTCAATATTTTGATACAGATTGAATGTTTGATGAAAATTCAACTCGATTTCATTGAGAATTAATGCCATATTTAAACGCTGAAAGATATATTGTTTTAAAATTTGAACAACCCTTAGGTCTGAAAAGAGTGAGAAATTTTCTGGGACAGGAATATTTGAAACGAATGAATTGTACGAAAAAAACTTATGAAGTTTTTTTCAAATGATTCCAGCGGCCGAGATCAATTAATCAAGATGAATTTTTAATTATCGCTACCTAATCACGAGAGTTCACAGACGTTTGTCATTGCCTATTCGAAAGTGACAAACGAAGAAAATGTTGACTGTCCTACCACTAATGAAAGCCCAAAGCGTCTACGAAACTTCATAAATAAATGACAGTCGAGAAAAGAAAGAGGGGAGCGAGTGTTCCACATACGAGCGAATTCCCCGAACGTGTGTACCAATATCACGAGGAAGGACAGGGGGTATCTCCGGGTCGCGAGAATGAATCGGTTTACGGCGAAGCGACCCGGGGGAGTTTTGTTATTCGAAATATTGAAAAAGGTTGCCGAGTGACGAACGAAGAAGCGAGAAACTCGTACGCCCTGCGAGAGACGTTTTTGTGTAATTGGATGAAGGAGAGGGGAGCGATTGCTGATATATATCGAATGGTCTTGACTGGTCACGACGACAAGTTGATCGTTAGTTCTCTCGATAGGATCCTTGCGGGATTGTTCGAGACTCATTGGAGAATCGATCGATAAAGCTCGTGGTGAAATCGTTCGACGCGTTGATCATTTTTCTCGTGTTCCGGGTGTTGTGTCCGGACGGACGAAGAGTGTTGAGAAGCAACAATGTGGTTACGCCGAGGGTTGATTTTGTGTGCGGCGCTCGTTGGAGCTTTGGCGGCGCCGAATCCAAGCGGTTGCTCGGACTTGTGCACGACGGTGTTTAAAGATCCTTCGGAGCGTGACACTCGTCACCGAGTCGGTGGTGACGTGATGAGAAGAGCTCACAGCAGCTATCACCAAGAACTTCATTCGGAGCATTCAACGGCTTACGAGTCGCCCCATTCCTTGCCGTTGCAAACAGCCGAGGCTATCTCGCATGCAACTCGAGGCTCGAACACGTTGAACGAAGGTGACAATTGGCACAGAGCTGATTCGTGGACCACGGACGACGGGCACGGGCGCGTTCACGAGGAAGAAGGTCAAGTCGTTACCGGTCCAACGAAAATCAAGTATTACCGGAAGAATTACACAGCGAGTTACGCTTCCGGGGACGACGTTTCACGTGTTCTGTCTCAGCCCTCGGTCTCTTCGGATCTCGTCAACGTCCAGGAACAGCTGGATCGCATGCGTAAGGAGTTCGACAGTTATGGCCGCGAGACTCATCGAACAAACGTGCTCGTGGGCTCGACAAATCAGAGGTACAATCGTCCCGTTCAGGTTGGTAACAATTATGCTGAAACAGTGCACCAGAGTTATGAAACAGATAATCGAGGATCCGGCGTAGATCTCGTGAATGTACAAATTCCGGTGACGACCAATCACGGATATATCCGTCCGGCTCAGACTGGTAGCAATTACGTTGAAACGGTGCAGCAGACTTATGGAACGAGTCATGAACGCGAACATGCCAGGGCACCGGTCAGAACCAATCCAGGATACGATCGTCCGACTCAAGTTGGCAACAATTACGCTGAAACGATCGAGCACACTTATGAAACGAATCGTCATACATCTGGTGTTAATGTCGACGGCACATCTGGCTACGGGCAACGATTTTACGTCGTTCCGACCCACTCACTCCCCACCGTCCAGTCCACTTTAAATACTCAGCAAGTTTACCACGGAACTGTGACGCCGGTTCACTCGCAGCCGATTATTCGAGTTCCCATACACGTTCGCCCCGTCGACGAAGCCTCCATCGCTGCCACAACCCACTCTCAAGTTGTTCGGACTTCCGGGGAATCAAGCCATCAGACTCACGTTCCAAATTTGGGTCCAAGACCCGCGGCTTACGACGACTCCCAAACTGTCCAGGTGGTCAACTTCTACCAGGGATCCTCACCGGTGGGACGTTACGAGGAACACTGGAGTCAATCGGGCCATCGTAGCGAAGGCACCGTCCCTCATGTCACCACTGGACAGGTCGTTCATGGAGCAAATGCGGACTACACTCGAGGCGGACACTCCAACAGCAATCGGCAAGCAAGCTCTTGGAGCGAAACCAAAACCCACGAGAGCCAACGTGTTTCTGGTCAAATTTATGGCAGTCCGAATAACGGTGATTTGACTCTTGGGGTTGTTGACCTTGGCCATCAAGAGGGAGGCGCCGATTGCCACGGCAACACCGGAAGAAAATTCAAACGCGATACGAGCCTCCATCAGCGACCCCAGATGGAACAAGCCGCACATTTGGAATTTGGACAGGACCACGAAGATCTTTCTCAGCAGACGACCGCTCATCTGGAATCTCAACAGATCTCTCAGGGTGGAGATTATTTTGGACAGCTCCAATTTGGTCATGGGCATGAAGATCACTTTGGGAAAGCAAAACTTGGTAATCATTTGGAAGGAGAATACGAACACGGTGACCAACAAGGTGCAGTTTATCGTCGTCATCACGAGCATCGACACCATCATCATCACGAACATTCTGAATCTAGTCATCAACGTCACGGGCATGTTAATCAATTCGAATTTGGTCATAGGAGCGAACAAAGCCAGGATTTTACTCAACAAACTCATGGTCTTGGACACCACGAATTCGATCAAAGCAGTCAGCACAGTCAGGATTTAACTCAACAGACGAGTGGTTTTGGGAATCTCGAATTCGGCCACGGAAGTCAGCACAGTCAGGATTTAACTCAACAGACGAGTGGTTTTGGAAATCTCGAATTCGGCCACGGAAGTCAGCACAGTCAGGATTTAACTCAACAGACGAGTGGTTTTGGAAATCTCGAATTCGGCCACGGAAGTCAGCACAGTCAGGATTTAACTCAACAGACGAGTGGTTTTGGTAAACTCGAATTCGGTCACGGAAGCCAGCAGAGCCAGGATTTAACTCAACAAACTCATGGTTTTGGACACCACGAATTCGATCAAAGCAGTCAGCACAGTCAGGATTTAACTCAACAGACGAGTGGTTTTGGGAATCTCGAATTCGGTCACGGAAGTCAGCACAGTCAGGATTTAACTCAACAGACGAGTGGTTTTGGGAATCTCGAATTCGGCCACGGAAGTCAGCACAGTCAGGATTTAACTCAACAGACGAGTGGTTTTGGAAATCTCGAATTCGGTCACGGAAGTCAGCAGAGCCAGGATTTGACTCAACAAACACATGGTTACGGACACGACGAATTTGATCAGAGCAGTCAACATAGTCAGGATCTGACTCAACAAAGCGACGGTTTTAGTCAACTCGAATTCGGGCACGGCAGTCAACAGAATCAGGACCTCACTCAGCAAACAAGTGGCTTTGGAAAGCTCGAAGTCGGACACGACGGCCAGCAGAGCCAAGATTTGACTCAACAATCTCATGGTTACGGACACGACGAATTTGATCAGAGCAATCAGCACAGTCAGGATCTGACTCAACAGAGCGATAATTTTGGTCAACTTGAATTTGGACACGACAGTCAACAGAGCCAGGATTTGACTCAACAAACCGACAGCTTCAAACCACATAATTTCGACCACGGTAGCCAACAAAGTGAGGATTTAACTCAACAGACCAGTGGAAATCTCGAGTTTGGCCATGAATTACAACACGAGCAAAGTTCAATTCAACAAAGCAGCGGATTTGGGAAACTTGAATTTGGACACGACAATCAACAGAGCTCAGACTTGACTCAACAATCTTCTGGTTTCGGACATCAAGAATTCGATCAAAGTAGTCAATTGAGCCAAGACACGACTCAACAGAGCAGCGGTTTTGGAAAACCTGAAATCGCTCACGAGATGCAACATGACCAAGATTTGTCACAACAAACTAATAAATTCCTAGAAATTGAATCTGCTTACAGCAGTCAACAAAGTCAAGATTTAACTCAACAAAGCAGCGGTTTCGGTAAGCTCGAACCGGGAGAACACAGCCAGGATTTAACTCAACAAACGAGTGGTTTTGGTAAGCTCGAATTTGCTGGAAATAGTCAACAAAGCCAGGATTTAACTCAACAAACTAGTGGTTTTGGGAAGCTCGAATCAGGCGAAAATAGCCAACACAGCCAAGATTTAACTCAACAGAGCGGTGGTTTCGGTAAACTTGAATTAGGAGAAAATAGCCAGCACAGCCAAGATTTGACTCAGCAAACTAGTGGTTTTGGTAAGCTCGAATTAGAAGATAGCCAACACAGCCAAGATTTAACTCAACAAACTGGTGGTTTTGGTCAGCTCGAATTTGGTGGAAATAGTCAACAAAGCCAGGATTTAACTCAACAAACTAGTGGATTTGGTAAGCTCGAATTTGGAAAAGACAGTCAACAGGATCAAGATTTGACCCAACAAACCCACAGCTTTGGACATCGTGGCTTTGATCAAAGCAATCAGCACAGCCAGGATTTAACTCAACAAACTAGTGGATTTGGTAAGCTCGAATTAGGAGAAGATAGCCAACACAGCCAAGATTTGACACAACAGAGCAGCGATTTTGGTAAGCTCGAATTTGGTGGAAATAGTCAACAAAGCCAGGATTTAACTCAACAAACTAGTGGATTTGGTAAGCTTGAATTTGGAAAAGACAGTCAACAGGATCAAGATTTGACCCAACAAACCCACAGCTTTGGACATCGTGGCTTTGATCAAAGCAATCAACACAGCCAAGATTTAACTCAACAAACTGGTGGATTCGGTAAGCCTGAATTTGATGGAAATAGTCAACAAAGTCAAGACTTGACTCAACAGAGCAGCGGTTTTGGTAAGCTCGAAGTAGGAGACGATAGCCAACACGGTCAAGATTTAACTCAACAAACTAGTGGATTTGGTAGGCTCGAATTTGGAAAAATCAGTCAACAGGATCGAGATTTGACTCAACAAACCCACAGCTTTGGACATCGTGGATTTGATCAAAGCAGCCAACAGAGCCAAGATTCGACTCAACAAAGCAGCAGTTTTGGCGATCTGGAATTTGGACACAACAGTCAACAGAACGCAGATTCGAATCAAATGTCCCATGGCTTCGGACATCACTCAAAGTCCGGTGAAGCAAGTCAGTACAATAAAGATTCAATTCAACAAAGTAGTCATTTGGAAGGACACAATATTGGAATAAGTACCACAAGCAATCAAAATATAAATTCTCAATACCATCAAAACAGTCACTATAATAAAGATCTAAATATCCAAACTGATTCTACCGAGTATGTTCAAAACTCAAAATTCAATCCATATAATATAGAAACGACTACACCAGAAATATTTCATGAAATAACAACAAGACCATACAGACCCGCAAATATAGGAGTGAAAGGTCGAAGAAAAGGTGGAAGGAGACCAACGACCGAGGCACCAAAAATATGGAGCACAAACGAAGAATCCGGAGATACGAATATCCCCAACATCCGTTACGTGCCTTTCGATACACAGCCAGAATTGGATTTGGAAAATCACAGAAGTCAATCAGAGTTCGGAAAAGGAAAATATTCTAATCGCTTGAACATGGAAGATCCAGTCCAGAGAGCAAACGTTCCTTTGTCCGAGAGAACCAAGGAGCAACACTCGTCCCATGGACTAGGCCAATCATCAAAACCGGAGGATGATATAATGTTCCAGCCAAGAATTTTAGAAGTATATGGAGGAAACGGTCCCTATGGTCCTCCTATCGATGATTCAGTCTATGCAAATGTCAAGCCAAACCCGAGTGCAACGCTTCCTCCAAGGGGCTACGATCCCTGGGACATCAGAGAAAAACCACTGAATCCTGTAGACCCTATTGAAGAAGTTTTTGGAAAAGGAAAAGTGATCCCGGAAGAAGCAGCACCTGAAGTTTCTCCAGAAATCACAACTACAACAGAAGCCCCAGGATTTTGGAAAAGGGTAGGCAACAAATTGGGTAATGCTTATGAAAAAGCTAAGGAAAAAGCAGGCAGTATCTTTGGAAAGTAGGCAAAAACTAATGTATTCGGCCTCTCGAGGCACTTTTTTTCGATTTAAGTTTTCTCTGTGTACTCACAACAATGTATGAAGAATGACTGTAAAACCTATGTACAAACTTTAACACCGAAATATCAAAAATTTTTTTACGATTTGTGCGATAAAAATTATGGCGAATTTCTTTTTGACGTTACCTCTGGAAGTCCCTTGAAAAATCTGACGAAACTTTGTTGGGCTGCTAGACCTGTGAAGTAATTTTTTCGTAAAATTTCGCTCTTTCAGAATTTTCAGTATTCGTGTTTTTGTTTCGCTTACCCATTCCAAGCAATTGGCCTGTTTGACTTTTCGTTTCGTTCGACATTATTCCAACGTTGGCTTTTACAACTCTTGAATTATTGTTGATTTCACCGATTAGACAACAATTATACAGAAGTAATTTTGTAACAAAATAATAATGGGTGATTTTTCACAACTCTACACGCGAAAATGCGCGCACGTTTCGGCGGGAAGCAGGCAATAAAAATATACAAAGAGACGGACGGCTGACGGAGTAGTTGAAGCGTTGCCCGTCAGACACACCACCGGCGCTAAAACGAGACGCTCATTTGATTTATATAATTTTTTCAAAATCAAAATTGTTGAGTAAAACCATGAATATAATTTTGGAATTTTATATTTGTTCGTTATTCTTTTTTCATTTATAGATTGATGAATGCTTTCGATTTAATGAATTCACTGCGTGAACGCAAATTCACAATTACATTAATAACCATAAAAATTTCTGCTCAATAGTATATAGTATACTAAATAAATTTTCAATTTATATATATCATATTTTTGTGGTTTATTTAACATCTCTCCATTCATTCAAATAAATCTTTTATAAAGGATTGAATTCTTATGATTTTGTGAGTTATTTAATTTTAATTTTCATATAAAATTGTTTTCCCTAACATATATGTCGAAGTTTAATAAGTTTATTAACATACCTGTTTTTTATTATTGAATTTTTACACATAATGATGTTCTTGTTTTATATAATAATGTACGATTTACACTGAAAAGAAGTAAAAAAATCAAGATCAGTCGGCGAAGTTCACGGAACCATTTCGATACCTCAGTCAGACCGCGGTCAGACCTCAGTGTGGAATTAGAGTGGGAGGAGTTGAGGAGTAAGTATATCCGTCAAAACTTAAAACTCAGTTGAAGCTGTCAGTGCAGTGTTTCTAGTGTCACAGAAAATGGGTGTCTTTGTTGCGACGATAGATTATTGAGGCTGATAAGATGATACGTTGAATTTAAAAAATAAATTTAATTGTCGATTGCATAACCAAATTTGAGCGGTTGTTTTTGCTCCCAATCGTCATAGACGAAGCTGTCTTTGAGGTTAGGAAAAGTGTCAAAAATCTAAATAAACGGAAATCTTAGCTGTATCATCTCGAGTTTGCATGACTTATTATTAGTAATGTTCCATTGTCACTCCATGTGACAACAATATTGGTGCGTACATATTGTAAAAAAAAAGTGAAAACTTTCTGTTTATCGTTTTAATTTTGCATTGTCAAATATGCATTGCATATCAGTGGATATTTCTAAACACACCTATATATGTGACTTTCTCAAGTCTTTTAACGTCTGTAATGCTATTTTTTCACTGAACAGGGAATCGCTGAAAATATATCAATCATGACTTCCATGTTTGACCAATATGAAAGGGCGTCTCAACGCTTGAAGCAAACATCCACTGTCCCGATGCGACCGGACATTGTAAGTGACAACACTGCAATGGCATGAAATATCAAAACTAAATTATTCACTGAAATCAATATTAGTATTGAAAGATTCTGGTCATGTGGATTATGCAGCAACATTAAATAAATATGTCCAAAAATTTAACATTTATTTTCTAGCCTCATTTCAATGAGAAAGAAGAGAAATTCAAGATCAGTCTATTGATTAAAATTTGAAGTTATTAGATAAAAAATAAATCATTTGATTTTTTCTAGAGTACAGCAGGCTTTATCCAGATGAAACTTCAGGAAGATGGACCAATTTTCAGGAAGCAGCAAGTCAATTTTGCACCTAGTGATAGAATTTGTCATTTAGTAGTCAGCAGCAATTTCATAGTGATTGCCATGGCGAACAATATTATTTTGAGAATTGATATGAAAAATCCGGATAAACCGGAAGGTAAGAAATTTTAATTTGTTTCTTTAAATAAAAACGATAAGACGGTATGAAGAAAGAAATGGTATAAACTGGTTATTTTTCTTCAAATTACAGAAATAGATATTTCAAAGTATACCACAGGCATGAAGATGTCCAATTTGTTCTTGGATCCAATGGGAAATCATTTACTGATAGCTCTTTTGCCTCGAAATGATGAAAATCCTCCTGCTGATTTGTTTTATTTACATAGGAAAACAACGAAACTAAAGCAGGTAAAAGAACTCTTTATTGAAAGAACATGACGCCTTAGAATATAGGGAAATTTAAACTCCATTTGTATTCATTGGCAAGGCTGGGAAATTTCGAGGTCATAAAATCACTGCGGTGGGATGGAATTTCGCAAATACGTCCGAGACAGTTTCAGGGCCTATTTTACTAGGAACTTCAAAGGGCTTGATTTTCGAGACGGAAATCGGTCTGGACGGCGACAAAATTTTCAACACGAGCCTGGAGCAGTATTGGAAACAGGTTTCTCACCCATCCATATAAATAAAAAACAATAAATTTAATACATCGGCACAAGTGAAAATATCCGGGTGCGCGCAAGTCAACTGGTATTATTTTAAGTTTGTAAACGAATGAATGTGAGGTACTAAAAATTTGAAGTATCATCAAAGATTGCACGGAGCTAGAAACTTACAAATATTTATAAAGATATTCAATTGCTTCTTAACGTTCCATACTGCTCGCACATCTGACAAAACACTACGCAGTAATCATCCTTTAACGCATTATTTTTTCTTACACAACAAAAAGCTACCCAATTATTTGCCACTTTATGGCAGTAAGGAGGTAGACGGACTGGTGAGTTGAAAAATCATTTATTATCACACTTCACATCACAAAGCTAAATTATAATGCTTCATAATGAATGAATGAAGGATGTAACGAAAAGCGTCTGAGGCTATCATTGAATTTTCGACTTGGTATTTTTTCCCAGGTATTCGATATAGGCGAGAACAGCAAACCTCCGATAACTGGGATAGAGTTTCACAGAATGCCGAATTCTGATAAATACGTAATTATTGTGACCACCCTCATCCGAATTTATCAGTACATTGGAACAGTCACGAATCCCAATGAAAAACCTTTGCTGCAACAGATTTTCAGCAAATATCTCAATGTAAAAGGTGCATCATTTTACTTTTCATTTTCATATAAAATTATGACACTGTTCTAATAATAATAATGTCAGCATATTATTGACGCATGGATACCACATGGTTCCAAGTGCTAATTATTAATTTTCCTCTGGTAGAGCGTTTCAACCAATTAGAGAGTTCGTTACCGTACTCGAAGATGCAATTTTATTATTCAACTCCAAAAACCCTGCCAAAAACCTTTGGTTGGTTAACGGAAACTGGGATCATGTATTCGGAGGTAAATCTATTCTGACAGGATTGAAAAATAAAAATATTATATTTGTTTGAAATGTTTTTTTTGCTATTTTTCAAGATTGATCCGAAGGTCGACCCTGAGAACATTTTAGTAAATCAACAGATGCTGATATGCCCAGAAACCAGTTTGGTCGGAAGTACCGTGGAAAAACCAATCGTTCCTCTCAACTTTGTTCTTACGGAATTTCATGCTTTGTTGCTCTACAATGATCACGTTAAAGGAATCTCGTTATTGAACCAAGAACTCATATTTGAGGATATTTACAATGACGTAAGTACGCAAGGAAGGAAAATTCATAAAAGTCGAATGTTTTTTCTGCTGTAGCGTACATTTGCATTGAAACTTTTTTCAATTCCAGCTATTTGGAAAATTGGTTAATATTACAAAAGATCCAATTACTGGTTCCATTTGGGCATACAGCGAACGAGCCGTCTTTAAATATAAGGTCACAAAGGAGGATAGAAACGTATGGCAGGTGAGCCATAGGAAAAGATCTTCTCTGATTTACCTCGCACAATTTTTAATACTTAACGCGTTTGTTTTATGTTTGTGAAAGGTATACGTGGAAAAAGGAGAATTCGAACTGGCCAAGCAATATTGCAAAGGGAATCCTGCCCATATTGATCAGGTCCTCGTCAAACAGGCTGAAATGTTGTTTAAAAATAACGAGTAAGTAAAAAATAATTTGATATTTGACATATTCGGGAAAGTTGGTAAACATTTATGCTGGATTGAAACAAAAAAATGTTTTTCTTCATTTTCTTTTCAAGATACGAGAAAAGCGCGATGATATACGCGGATACTCATTCGTCGTTCGAAGAGATATCGCTGAAGTTCCTCCAGGAATCACAGATCGAGGCACTGAAAACTTTCTTGAGAAAGAAACTCGAGGGATTAAAGCCACAAGATAAAACTCAAGTAACGATGATCGTCGTGTGGGTCGTTGAGCTGTTTTTAAGTCAATTGGGCTCGTTGCGAAGTAGTCAAATATCATATCTTCACAATCCACGATATACGGAGCTGCAGAAGCAATTCGATAGTTTTCTCAGCATACCGAAAGTTGAGGTAACCGTTGGATATATCGAGAAACAATGAGGGAACGAAAAAAAATATGAGAAAATCTTTAACCGCCATTTTTTGCAGGAATGTATCAAACGAAATTTGAGCAAAATTCATGATCTGATGGCTAGCCATGGTGATAAAGAAAATCTGATAAAATTGACGATAATGCATCGGAATTATGAAGAAGTTGTTCGTCAACATCTCTATAAAAATAATTATCTCGAGGCCCTTGAAGTGCTCAAGAGTCAGGCAAACAAAGATTTGTTTTATCAATTCGTTGGAGTACTTCTGCAGGAATTGCCAAAACCTACTATCGCTGCTGTAATTTCCCAAGGCTCGCACTTACAACCGTCGAGACTTTTGCCGGCTTTGGTTTCGTGCAACAGCGACGAAAAGCATGTACGAACGAAATTTCCGTTTATATTGTGATAGTGCATAAAGGATCAGCATTCTCTGCAAGAATGTGCTGATTTATTTTGTTTGTAGGCGAAGGAAGTTATACGATATCTGGAATTTTGCGTTTACAAGCAAGGATGTTCCGAGCAAGCGATACACAATTTTTTACTCTCCTTGTACGCGACATACAAGAAGGACGAAGTTATGCGTTACATCGGTTCTCAGGGTGGGTCGCTCTATTTCAATTCGGAGTATCTACACTTGGTCGAATTATCAAATAATAGTAAAATCAGAAAAATGAAATGAATGGGAAATAATCGAAGCTTTTTTTAGGTCAAGATATAACGATGGTTCATTACGATGTACATTATGCTTTGAGATTGTGTCAGGAAGCCGGTTTGACCGAGGCTTGTGTACAATTATCAGCTTTGTTAGGACTGTGGACAACGGCCGTTGATCTGGCACTAACCGTTAGCGTGGATTTGGCGAAACAGATAGCCGGCACACCGTCCCACAATGACAACGAACTCAAGAAGAAGCTATGGCTGAAAATAGGTTAAATTATGTTTGAAAAAAATATCAACAATACTGAAGTATAATTCAGTTTCATCGATAGCCTGAAAATTGAGAATGGCAAACCTATTTTTTAAAGACAAAGATAAAAATGGAAGTGTAATTTCATTCAGAATATTTTTTTGCAGCTGAACACGTCGTACGGGAACGCGATGACATTCAACAAGCCATGGAATTCCTTCAAAGTTGCGATTTGGTTAGAATCGAGGACATTTTGCCATTTTTCTCGGACTTCGTAACCATCGATCATTTCAAGGATGCTATCTGCAACTCCTTGCAGGTCTTTATCGTCGATATTATTCGAGATTAATAAAATTCATTGGGGAGTAATGAATGAAGCGGGGAAGTGCGATGAAAAATCATTTTAAAAAAGTAACATTCTAATGTTCACTATTTTTTTTACGCCACAGGAATATAACCAACACATTCAAGATCTTAAGGAAGAAATGGAAGAAGCGACGAAAGCCGCGAAACTCATAAGGAAAGAAATTCAAGCTTTTCGCACGAGATGTAGCTTCATCCACGTCAGAGACACGTGCAATGCTTGTGACGTGCAATTGCTCCTGAGACCGTTCTACGTATTCCCATGTGGTCACAAACTTCACAGTGATTGTCTCGTAGCCGCTTTAACACCGATGATGTCGAATGAACAACAGAACAGATTGGCCCAACTTCAATCCCAATTAATGGCTGTCTCGAAAAAACCAGAAGAACCATCCATAGGCGGTTCAACCTCGCTTGCGACCAAGGAACAAATAAAAGCTGATATAGACGAGCTTGTCGCCTCCGAGTGTTTGTACTGTGGAGATCTCATGATAGAGTAAGTATCCATTTTTTCCTCACTCTTCCGGGCTTTAGAGGAATTATTTCAATATTTTTTTTCTCATCTTTTTTATCGCTGTGTCAACTTCGATATTAATTCTCTTTTTCTACAAGCCGAAGTTATACTTTCAACTTTGTTGATTTTTATTACAGATCCATCGACAAACCTTTTATCGAGGAGGAAAATTACGAAAGAGTCATGGCCGAGTGGGCTTGAAGCGACTTCATTATGAGAATATCTTTAACATTCTTATGTACATAAATAATTTGTATAATACAGAAAAGTATTGAAGAAAGATATATAAATCCTAACGAATCTATATTCCCGATTTGTATAAAAGAGCCAAAATAATTAGGCCTTGGAATTTTTTTTATAGTTTGATTTATTTGAGAAAATAGCCCCCCTCGATTGAAACATTCGACAGAGGAGATATCTCCATATTTGTTTTGGTCTTCAATAATTCCGTATGTTTTAGAATAAATAGATGGTATTAACAATAAATAGTGAGTATTTGAGGAATGACGAGTAAAGAAAAAAAACAATGTGTAATTATCGCAATTAATCATTGAGAAAATCTGCTTCAGCTTTTTTGTCTCTTTTGCTGACAGAAGTATTCCCAAAAATATAATATCTCAATAGTTTGTTCGCCCATTCTGGGCCAGCACTATCGATGCCGATTCTCGTTGACTCCACGATTTTAAAATCCTCCGTCGTTTCGTCGTTCTCAATCCACATTGATTTGTAATTGCAAATCGAATATTTGCAGTGACTTTTGTCGATTTCAAGAGCGATACAAAGCTTCGATGGACCGTTACATATCTCGTGTTTCGCCAATTTTTTGGCTTCTCCTTGACGTGACTTTAATCGTGTTGTCCGACGATTTGTCATTTCTTCGACACCGACGAGTGGCTCAAGAGCTCGTAATAGCACCGCGCACCCCTTTCCTGTAAATATGAAAATTTGAAGTTCGAAATAGGGATGACTCAATTTTTTTTTCATCAGTACTTGACTTTGGAACTTTCGATTGTTTTCATCAAACAAAAGATACGGTTTCTCCGAAAAATGATTGTATTTTTTTTGGGGTTGCAACTCTATTCTTTCAGGGTATTGATCATGGCCACCGAATTTATCGAAACGAGAAATTTTTATTTGAAAAAAAATTAGAAACACCTTTTTAAATTATTTATGCAAACGTACTAAAAAAGGTATGCTTGGCTCTCGAATTCGATGTTACGGTTTCCAACGCAAGGGTTACCGAGCACGTAATAGCGCCGAAGTTTTCGGGGACTTGAATTATTTTCACCGAAATTTTTGACAAGCGGTGCCTCGACCATGAGAAAGGTTTTCGAAGATTCATCATCTTGTTCCAGCCATATGAATTTAGAATTCCATAATTTTTTTGAATTCATATCGTCAACATCGAGAGCGAATGCTGTACAAATTTTCCAAGGTTGGTCACAAAGCTCTCTGGGCTCAATCGTTTTTATATCGTCGTTCATTACTTTCACACTTTTCCCAATTTTCGATTCGGAGTTTCTCAACAGTTCGACGTATTCCGTATCACCCAAGATTTGAAGAGCTCTGACCAGTACGTACGAATCGGGTTCTACGTATTTCGTCATTCGATTAGTCGAGATCATTTTTGTACTTCTGAGTTGAGTAACAATTCAATTGAAAATACTCTTTTTCATTTAGGAAGAAAAAAACAATTATCCTAGAATTGTCTTTTTCATTGGCTCGGATGTTTCGAGTTTAGATTCTTCAATCGTTCAGTCTGGTTCAAAATCATTCTTAAAATAACTCTTTTCTTTTTTTTCACCTCCGCTGGATATGTTGAAGCAGTGGTACATCCCGTAAGTAAGATAAACATAAATAGTTCCGGGTAACATGTACATGGGTAAATTTCTCGGTGTTATTTTTCCTTCATAAGTTTGCGAGGCCTTATCGATTTCACCCAGATAAGCTTCCGTCTCAACGATTCGTCCTTTCAGGATAATCCCATTTTCCAGACGGCGAACCAGAATTTTTCCTTGAATTAAAAAATTTCACAATGCTATAGATCGATGCATCTTTGGAAATATTCGCAATAATTGATAATCAAATTTGGTAAGATTGTTCCACGGTATACCTAATAATTTCTTAGCCAGATCCATGCATGGGATGTTGAAAAAAGAATATGAAAGTTTTTTCGAGCTCGTCGCTTTTTCTTCCTGGGTAACCGGTGGATCTTCAAGTTGTTTTAGTTCTTCCTTCATCATTTCCAAATTTACGGTACCTCTCAACTTTTTTTTCTTTGCTACAGTCGACGCACCACCACTTTTATCAATAGCTGTCTCTAAAATAAAAAAGTTTTTGATCTATGAAAAATTGTAACGATTTCCAGAGAAAATGGAAAGAGAACTGACAAAGATATTTACGATTGAGTTTCAAATTTTCGAATGTCAATTTGTCACTCTTGATTCCTGTAGCGTCGATTTTGGATGGCTCCAAGGTATCATTTTTCGTTGAAAAATATCTTTCAGGAGCTGTAGAGCTTGCATTCTTCATCCGACACTGGGGTCGAGTACGCTTCATACTTTGTATCAATAAATATGCCTGATGTCCTTGATTGGAAATGACAGATGGACTTGGTATAACTGGGATTGTTGTGTGGTTTTTTTTTACCTTGTAACGTACGATTGGACCAAAAATCCAAAAATAATCCCAAGACCTGATTATTTTTGTGTATGAATTACATGCGACTTTTTACAAGAAAGACGTCCGGAGCAGCTAGGAACTGAAGATCTTACTGCTCTCTCCGGTATTATACTATGCCTTTTGTTCTCATGCACTTGTTCAACTACGAGACCGTGGACCGAGCGAACACATTGTCGAAAATAAAAAATTGAATGAGAACGAAGACTAGAGTCGCGTTTCTCGTAAATTGCGCTCGATCGAAAGCTCCTCCGAAGCTGGCGTTGGTAACGAATTTCAAAACATCGCAGCAGGACGAGCAGGAGTAGAAGGATACCAACAGCCAACTTCGGAGCGCGGTGACGGTTATTTGTAGATACATGTTAAAGATATTTTCAAAGATATTGTGTCCGAGATAACCTCAAGGGAGCGAGTTGGTTTTTGAATTCGGTTGGTGGTTTCATTCAGCGGAAAATACATGTTTTTTTTTTAAAATGTATCCGCTAGAATTACCGATGATGAAAAACCCTCGAAAGTCGAATTCTTTTTTGTCGAAGTAGCAGTCGGGGGTGAAATAGATATTACCAATCTCTAGATCAAAGTTTAATTCTGAAGATTTGTGATCCGAAAAAAGATCGATCGATGAAAAGAATTCGGAAAACCTGTTCCTACCCGAACTTTGACGAATGCTTCTTACAATCGCAGTTCCACGATTAAATTGAACGATGAACATCCTTTTACCGTAAATACATCAGCAGCAGAACATGAATTCTTGACGCACCGACATGTCAATAGATATAAATATAAATATTTTGGATGCGCACCTGGCGGTGAGAATTGTAACGAGGACAGTTGTTGTGGCGTCGGAGTCCGATTCAGTTGAGATCGGACAAATTTCGGCTCGTTATCAAGAAATTAATTTACTTTTCTAGCGTGCAGTGTATAAAAACGACTTTTGATCGATGTACCGAAAATTCAGATCATACAAATTTATTAAATCACGCTGCGTTTTTAACAACGATAATATATATTCTTGACACACCAAGTTTTGAAAATCAGAGTGATCGAACGATGAACCGCAGCGCGTCCCCGTAGATGGCGGCGGCGATATTTCAGACACACGCATTCCGTTTTGGTGAGTTTTTTAACGCGTTATTTTCAGTGGCAATTAAAGTTATTTATTCTCTCAACACTCGCTCTTAACAATAAGTATTTAACATCCTATTAACTATACTACTCTGTCTTTCATACTCGTGCACTTTCTATTTTTTATTCGTACGTGAATATCGTTCGTGTGATGCTTATTCCTCGCAATAACAGTGTCTTTGAAAAGACAAAATAGTCATGATTTTAAAACAAGTGATTCGTGATAAATCTAGACTTTTCGCGTCGGTAAACCAATATTTTTTTTCTCTCAATCTGCATACAAATTGTACATAAAAAGAATGAATTTCGCGTCCGAAAAATTGGGAAAAAATATATACGAGAAAGTGAAAAGGCATAGGGGGCGCTCGGTGACATTCGTTCGTCCTTTGCACGAGCGTAGTGGATTGAAGTTGTTGTTAGTCTTTATAATGAATACACGCAGAGAGTGCGGTGAACTCTGCTCCCTCACGGAGGGAAAAAACATTAGGCATATATGCGGAGCGTCGATTTTTCACGGTAAAATAATAGGGAAGTGAATATAAAGATAGAGGAATTAAGACGAAAGCTCGCTACTAAGCGTTGTGGGTAATATCGTTGAATTTCTTTTGGTTGATATTCTCGACTTCGTGAACTTTGCTCTTGGACATGTCTTTTTGAATTTGAATGAGGGATTTGCCTCTGGTTTCGGGAACGAAGATCCACGTGAAAAGAGCGGAGGAAAGTGAGCTCAGAGAAAAAGTCCAAAAGACGTATTTTTCACCGACGAGATCGAGAAAAGGTTGAAAACTCCTGGCCGTAGTGAAAGATATGAGAGCGGCTGTAGCGCTTAGGCTCATCGAGGCCGTCGTCTTTATAATGGGTGGAAATATTTCGCTGATAAGAGCGCAAGGAACTGGCACGAGGCCCCACGCCAGGCTGAAGTTGTACAATATGAGTGAAAAGATGGGGAGCCACGCGTACGAGCTCGCCGAATAAACGCTTGACATTAAGTGAAAATGAACCCCGAGGGAAATCATTGCGATCGAGGCACCGATGCTCGACGCGAATAGCAAAGTTCGCCGGTTCAATTTATCGACGATTATCGTCGCGGTTGCCGCGGCGATGATCGAGCAGAAGCTCAGCGACATTACGACGACGCTCGGGGTCAAACCGATTTTACTTTTGGCCACTATTATTTCGGCGTAATAGCTCATCGTGTTGTGTCCAGCACCGTACAAAAAAATACTCAGACACATCATCGTCGCTAGATTTTTACGATTTACCGGCTTATTAAATTCGGCCAGTCTGTCGGCCACGCTGACCTTCGTCGAGCCCACGAAATCCTGCAACTCGCTTATCTCCGCTTTTACGTTCTCTCGCCGATTGTACCACCGCAACGATTCCTCGGCCTTCCTCGTATTCCCCTTCAAAATGTGGTGGTACGGGGACTCCGGCACGAGTGCGAACGCCACCGCGAACACCGCCGTCAGGGCTAAGCTCACGCCCGCGAAATGCTCCATCGGCATGTTCGGCCCGATCGCGTTTCCCAAAAACGCCCCGATCGCCGTCACGTTTAGGTTCAAAAATATCTGCGGAGAGCCTTTCTCTCTTTATCTCGCGCACTTTATGCCTCAATCGGACAGAGATAGCGGAGCAAAACGGGATACCTGAGGAAATGTTTAACTTTTCAGAAGTTTGGGAAGCTCTGTCTATTTTTTCTCCCAAAAACTAACAAATGTTCTTTTCAATTTTCAAAAAAAAAAAAAAAAAAATGAAATTCCGAGTACAATAACGAATAATAACGAAGATTGCCAATGTTTATTTTGTTAAAATTTGTATTCTTTATCTACTGAACGATGGATTCAGTGCCAAAATTGTGCGGAGTGGGCACGTGATTCATGCGCATTTACGATTAAGGTAACTCCTGTACTAGTCAAATGAGTGCAAAATTTTTTAAAAAATTTTCTTTTTTTTTAAAAAAAAAAAATCTTATTAACGTGAAAAAATATTAAAAATGATAGTTTTGCAAAACTGTCAAATGACGGATGCAAATTTCCATGATGACACACTTTCACAGGTATTTTTCGAAGAATCATCTGTATTTTTTAACCGATTTTATTGCGCCAAGTCTCATTTTGTTCCTCAACTAATCTTCTATGAATTCACCACGTAGATTTTCCTTTAAACTCATTCTTGAGAGAAATTATGAATGAACGAGTTTTTTCACTTAATGAATAATTAGCTGAAAAAGAACTACGCGGTGGATTCATATAGAACCAATTGACGAACAAAATGAAACTTGTTGCAATAAAATCGATGAAAAAACGCAGATAATTCTTTGAAAAATACCACTGAAAATGTATCAGCGTGGAAATTTGCATTTATCAGTTGATGGTTTTGCAAAACTAGCCTTTTTAATATTTTTACATCGTTATGAGATATGCTGTAATAGAAGAACACTAAGAATATATTTAATCGGTACGTTAAACTTGGTCTAAAAGCGTTTTGAAAATTTAGCACTCATTTGACTAGCACGCAGTACAGGAGTTATCTTAATGTCGTAAATAGTAATCTGCGAGGCAGTAATCGCAGATATACAATAGTACATTATAAGACTAGGACGAAAAAGTTTTTCGTACGCGTGTTATACAAAATTTTATATTACGAGGTGCGGAAATGTGGGTTTTGTGTACGCGAAGCGTACGCAAAAGCGTCCATTTACGTACCGCGTGATATAAATACTTTTTGTATACCTGTGCAAAAACGTGTTCACTTTGGAAGTGATGTAAGAAAAGAGAATTTGAGAAAAAGGAATTTTTTGAAAAAGAAAATCGATATCCAAAAAAAAAACAAGATATTTTGGAAAAAATATGTTTCATGTTCTTTTCGAACAAGTATAAAAATTGAAAAAAAAGACGAAAAAGTTTCCCTCATTTTTCGGGTATCCCGTTTTGCCCCGGTCTCCACTAAATACGATGCTCGATCAGCTTACCAGAGATCCGCGTATCTTCGGGTCGGCGATCTCGCCGATGAAGAGCGCCAGGCCGGACCAAACGATTCCAGATGCCGTACCGATCAACAAACGCCCGGCGTAGAGCCACGGAACGCTCGTCGCTAGCATTAGGAACGTCCAACCGAGAGCCAGCGGCACAGCACCCCCCAGAATCGTTTTTTTTCGACCGATGCAACCTGCGATTTCATCACAATTTCCAGCTCTCCTTAATCATATTCCCATTTATTTATTTCGTCATTCGCGCGCTTATTCCGAGACCTTGAGATATCGCTCCGCCGACGGAGCCGATCGATCTGCCGAGGCTGAGAATCGACGCGATCCACGAGGCTTCCGTAGCTGTCAGTTTGAGGGCCAATGTCGCGTCGGGCGCGGTCAGCTGGGCCAAGTACGGCGACGTCCAGCCGTTTCCCATGCCGGTCACCAGTACCGCGAGACTCACTTTTTGTTGTTGTTTTTTCGAATGCAAACAAAGACAGACGAATCATTACGAAAACCGGTTTCGAGAGGATTAAATGTAGCGGCGTTTACGTTCAATATTTTTTCGCTGTGTTATTTGCGTACCGAAATGATATATTTTTTAAAATTTCATCGTAGCGCAACTCTCTTGAGAATGATTTTTATTTTGACGACAACTGGCGCGTTCTGAGGGATTAATAAGCGAGTTTGGCGGGACAAAATGTTCGGCAGTTTGCTCGGGAACGATAAAGCGCGCTCGGGTTCGAGGGCCCTGGCAGCGTATGACTTGGAGAAAATGAGTTTTCACACTTACTGATTAGAGCGACGAGCCACTGTGGCCAATACGGCAATTTCTCGATGGAAAAAAACATCTTAGATATTATATGCCATCGATGAGCCACCGCGGGCGAATAAAAGAATGAAAATTTCGTTGGAAATTTTGACGTTCGTGTTGCACATAACGAGAGCTGAACTGTGACTGCAAGCCATTTCGTAATCATCTTCGTTTTTTTTCGATACTAGTGGAAAGCAATTCGCAACTTGAATAGTCGCAGATACGACGCCCCCACTCTCGCAACCCCGCTTCTTCTCCCACCCTCCCTTTTGAAGCGTGCCGTGAGAAAAAATGCGACAAATAAGTTCGTTTACCCGAATCACGAAATTTCTGTTCATGGGAATTCACTGAACGAGCGAAACCAAATCTTTCGTGCGAATAAGAACTCGAAACGTTTGTTTATTTATATTTAATTCACGTACACTTTTATATGAAATATTTATTTGAATATCAAGTACCTAAACCGTTTTGTTGAGAATAACAAATATTTTGTAAATCGAATCGCACTGGTCAGTTCAATACAACTGAAAATTCGTTTAAATATGTATTATTACTTTAGCCAACATGATTTGCAGAAAATAACAAATAATTTTGAACAATAAAACCACCAGTTTCATTGTCCGCACTAAATTTTTCATCTATTCGGGTTCATTTCCGATGGAAAATCTTGAAAGGGGCTGACTTATGGACGCACGTTGCAACTGGCACGCGCGAGCAGGCTTGCTTCCTTACCAAATAGCAGGCACAATCGATGTTCAACAATTACGATTCATCGGCCAAGTCAGCAATCCCGTTATCTCATTTTCAAGGTTACTTATACGAGCGGAGAGATCGTTCGGATGAGGGAGGGCAATTTTTCCTTCGGTTTGTTTCCTCCTGCCCGTTATCTTGCTTCTCCTTAACTTTTCTTTCGTTCGTTTCGTTAGATTTTCTTCCCAAGCTTTTCTTCTTCACGGAAATTCATACTTAGAATCGGATCTTTGGTTCTCACGAGCAACAGCCCAGCACTATGATCGCGAACGAGAATTGCCAATTCGCAATACGGATTGTCGACGAAAGTATCTGCCCTTAGCAACACTCCAGATGCTCGCAGTTGCTACGGCCGAAATTTTCTAGTCCAGGCATACACAATGGGCGCGCTATTGTTGCGTTTCCGATTCGAATTCGCGGCGGAATAAAAAAAAAAGTAAATGACGCAATGGGGGTGCAAGAGTGAGAGGAAAAGGATAGAAAAATAGGGTACAGGCCCTTGGAGCCTCTTGCCTCCTTTGACACAGCCGGCCGCAGCAGCTATTCGCTCTGCGGAGAGGCGGAAAAATATGAAGCGCGGAGAGGCCAGCAGCCCGTGGGGAAGAGTGCGGAACGCGTAATTCTCGTACCTTATGCAGAAAGCCGCTATCGGTTGAACAAGCACGTTGTTCAAACACGAAAGATTTATGCAAGATAACGTTTAACAAAATGGGCATATTTATGATCCGGGAGCACCGGATTGTAAAATGAAAGAGCAATTTCATTCGCATGAAATTCATTTCGTTTGACGTGATCGCACATGGCGCGATGTTATCGGCATCCTCGTCTCCGCCTCGTGAAATTCAGATAAATATGCGATAGTACATCAAACAAATGTACCATTCCGCGTCTGTAGACGAACATGTTATTACTTTTTAGCTTGTACGTTTGAGCGTAAGCGCTCACGATTCAAGCGTTCCTTCATTATTTATTGGGAGGAAAAAAAGAAATTTGTTTTATTATTATCGATAAGCGGATATTCATTCGCTTCGGTAGCTTCCTCCGAGCGCCCACTTTTTTATTTACCGGGGACCCGGGGACCTTAAATTTTTGCGAATAAAAGCTCGGAAGTGCGATAATAGCGAATGACGTTGAAGTTTGCAACGTTGGAGTTGAACGAAACGATGTAAAAAAGCCTCCAATAATTCCAGCAATTCTTCAACTTCGTTCCCTGCCGAATTTTCAATTCGTAGGGATTCAATTCAAAAGCTGCTCCGATACTCCGTGAAATAAAAAATTGGTGAATTACAAAAGTTTTTTCGTTGATCAGCACGATCGCTTTGCGTATTCGAGCACACCGTACGAAGGAGAAAAAGCAGAAAAAACGTTTAAGAAAACTGATCGTGCGCGTGCGAACGTGAAAACGTTTCGGTGAAACGCGCGTTCCGATGATTTTTCGAGCAGGTCCCGATCACGCTTTCGAATCCTCTTCGACGTGAAACCAGCGCGCGTTCTCGCCTCCTATGGAGACTCATAATTATTAACCCTCACAAATTAATTTCAACTCCATCGAAGTAGTTCTAGTCGATGTAATTACAGAAAATTGATCGATTCTGAATAATATATCGAGTCGCCGAAATAGGAATGAGCGAAAAAACTCAACGAAGGAAGCAACGACTAAAATGTATAAAATTTTAATAAAGCCAGATTGAAGGGAACGGTAAAATTGGCTGAATTATGGAGAAGCGTTAATCTCGTGGGGAAGACGAGGGCGAAGAGAATTATCCACAGCCGCCAGTAGGTACAGCCGGTGTGTATACGGCCCCGTAGTTTTTTCATTCTCGTTGCACTTTCTCCTTTGACTGGTAGCTTTCTCGCGCGTCCACCTTCTCGCGGGGGAGTGTGCGACGCGCATGGCTGATGATCGGGAGCACAAAGCCACCCCCGAGCGGTTCGTTCGTTTACGTGCGACCTCGTGAAGCTCCGTCAATTTGGTGGTAGTTCACGTGGTGGGGTGTCCTCAGTTGGAATCGCGCAGTCGCCTGACTAGTTTCGAGGCTCTCGTCATCTCGCGATAGTGAAAAATTCAGTGTCTCGTTATAAGAAAAATAATAATGATCGATTGTAAGACAACGGGGGGAGGAAAGTTGCATCGAATTTGTGGTGAACGAGCGAGAAGCTTTGACGAGTTGATTTGAAAAACTCTACGACAACGACGACAACGACGACGACAACAACAACAACAACAACAACAACAAATTTCAAGAGTACAGCAGTTGATGGATCGAGCAAGCCTTTACCAATTTTTGAACGTTCCAACCGCGAGAAACAAAATAGCAATGATTTTATCGGGTGTGCGTTTCCAAATGCTTCGAGCGAGTGAGTTTTCTATGCTTCTGAGAGTGTCACGAGTGCTCGAAAAAAGGGAGTTTCGTGGCCAATATTGACGCGTGAGGATCGGAAGTGAAAGAGAGCGAGCTATATATGCATGCACGGAGGATCGTACAGAGATAGAGCTTGGCCATGACGGTCGTACGTGTTTGAGCCACGAGCGTCAGGTGTCGCTTCCATCGCGCCAACAACCCTCACTCACCGCTAGCAGCACCCTCTCGCTTTTCTCTCCCCTCTCTCTTGCTCTCTCGCTCTCTTTCCCTCGGCCCTTTTTCCACATGACACACAGAGGCTTGTTTTGAGGCTTTTTGAGCTTTGGGAAAGAGAGGGACGTCGATTCGACGAGGACTCGAGTTTCTTTCGCAACATTTTTTGCCTCGATGCCCTCTTTTTTCCGCCTCCTCCGTTTTTTCCTGGCGCACCGAGTCAGTCTTTCGCGCCTTGCGTGACTTTCCATCTTTCGCTTCATCCCCCTTAACACCCATGGATACAATTCGGCTGATTCTCAGGGTTTGCCCTGCTTGCATTCTTTAGTACAACAAGCGGACTAAAAACGTTGGAGGCAGATACAGCGGAGAGGCATCGGTGCAGGGCCTCCGTGTACGAACTCGAAGGAATGCCCTTTTTAACATTCGCTTTATTTCTCGTCTCGCGACACGAGCGTCCGCGTAGCTACGTACGAATTCGAGGCTAATGTTGTTGTCGTGGGAACAACAAGAAGGCGGGGTGGTGCGTGGTCCCCGATGTATTCCATTTCTACCTCAGATCTGTCAGTGCTGCCTCGAATATTTAGTTTCGTGAGAAACTAAACGGTGCGGTGGTGTCGATGCTACGAAATGGCTTATTTTTTGCCTGTTTTTTTATAATTGTTCAAGCATAATTCCAATCTGGTGGAAAAAGCAAGGCAAACATTGAGAATGTGCGCTGGGTGAGAGGGGAAAGGAGAGAGAAAAAAGCTCGACTGGCGCGATACCGAGTGACGATACGGTGGAAAATAGCGTTAAACCGTGCTTCGAAGCACACGGGAGTGTCGCGTCCACCATTTTGAGTGCGCGAGGTTATTTCACCCCGTATGTTGTGTGCTCCTCGCGAAACATCCTTGTTTTGGTTTATTTTTTCGCTTCTTTACTGCCCAACTGACGAGTTTTTCCGGTCACTTGATACTCCATTTCATCTCAAATTTATAAAGAACAAATCTATTATCTGACAATCTGTTTGGCAAGATTGGCAAAGGCATATGCGGCCGAGTGTGGGCTAGAGGAGGAGAGCTCGAGCTGGAGGGATGTTTCTTTAGTGAATAGTCGATAAAAATAAGAATAAGGAAGGATCGAAGAAACGAGTGACGCCACGGATTTTTAGTGGATAAGAGTGCAGAGTCGTAAGGCTGTGGTGTGTGCGTGCGTCTCCTTGCGCGTATGCGTCAGTGTGTGCGTGAACGTGTTTATTTTTTACGTTGGCGAATGCGTTAGGACGTTCGACGATGATCGATCGATCAGCTGATTCCTTTTTTTCTATTCAAATTTCAAGAATTCTCCACGAAAGCACAACAACGCAGGAGGATTATTCTGATTAAAAAACTCGCGACGAGATTCAACGACGCGATTTATGCAGGGGCTGGAAAATGAGCAACGTGAGAGCACTGGCTGACGGGTTAACGTCAAAGGCGGCTCTTTCGCATACGTCGAACTGGATAATTGTCCCAAAAACACTCTCGTTCTAACGAAGCAGAAACAGTTTATTTATGCTCTCTTATCGTGGAACGATTGCCAGGCTCGGATTTGCTTCCGAAGGCGTTTAACGGGAGTGCTTGGTAACAGCGGTGCTATCTCGGTGCAGCAGAACAAATTGTTTCGGAAAATCCGTCGCGAGGCGAGAGGATTCGGGGAAAAGACGAATCGCCGAGGCGATGGAACGAGCTTGTCCGATATCGTCGGAATAACGCGACGCTTCCTCGATTGACTCGATGATTTTTTTAATATGTGGCACCTCATCTCGTGCTTCGCGGTCTCGAAAAACCCGATGAGCTCCCTCACAACGAGCGCGAGTCGAGGGTTGGAAATTTAAAATGTAACATGCTCGCGGATATCGAATCGACGATGATTGAAAAATAACAAACGATGTACGAACGCTGTTTTTTTTTGTTGTTCGCAAAGAATTCGAATCATGGAACAAAGGGTGGGATTGGACGGATTAAAAATGTCCTCGAGGCTCCGGTAGCTCGCCGTATTTTCCAACATCTTCTCGCATCCGAGTCCGAGTGTTGTAACAAGTGATTTTCTTTCCGTTTCCGATCGCCTTTATTTTCATCAAAGTGCTCCGAACCATTCCTTTTACCGCGATAACTCCGGATTATTCTCTCCCGCGGTCTTGCGGAACGCACTGTTTTTAATGAACGGGCTGCTAGCCACGCGGGACCGTCAGTGATATGTGAGACTCGATGCTCCGTCTTACGTAAAATTCCTCACATAAAAAGGGATAAAGTCCAGTATGTCCGAGATGTCCAGTAACAACAACAACAACAAACACGTGATTTTGAGTTACGTAAAAGTTTCGACGTAATGGCGATATAAAGTTTTTCCGATCGCCAAGTGCGCCTTTTCCATTTCTTTTCTTCCGTCAAAGTGTCACCTCTCCGATGTGTCTTTTGTGCCTCGACTGTTGTTATTTTTTCTTCCGTTGATTATCGTCGATCGCATGAAGGATTAAAGTGCGAGTTTACAGCTCGATCGATAAAACCTCAACCATAGCGGTGAGTATTCATCTATCCTTTTATGTCTATCTCTAATATTTCTGCTGTATATTCATCGCATCATTGGATGCGGAGAAAGAGGACGTCGAGACTGGGTTAGTTGCGAAGGATTCGTGATAGAATCATGCGGGACTTTTGAAGATATATATTTGTCCTGGCAATCTTGCAAATCGGATGGTGCAAACGCTCGAATTCTGCACTTCTAATTCAGTTTTCATCGTGCTAAAAACTCCGTGTGGTATTTCGAGATCTCGATGTCCCAAAAGCGCAGTTGGCGTCGATTTAAATTGTACAGAGCCGTTTTCCAGGGGGAAAGTCGGCTTCTTTCCGATTTTTATATTGGAACAGCAGCGGGGCAAATATTTTGGCACTTTCTGTTGTCACACGCGACAACATTAATTGCGCCCTCGTACAGAGCGTCCTCGTTACGAACGGCTCGCGATCCTCGCGATCTCATCCCACGGGCGCGAAGAGTTTTCGTGTCTCGGCAATCCAGACTCCGAATTCGATATGAAATAGCCACGGTCAAAAACAAAAATGTCATTCATACGCAGTATAAAATTCGAGGGTCAAGTATATTTCGAGTAAAAAACACGATTCGATCTTCCCTTTCGAGCAGGCACTCAACGGAGGAACATATTGGAAAACCAGAATATTTTCAGCTCGCAGAGTCTGTTTCCTTTTGTGTCCAGCGCTCCATTTCATCCCTGTTTTTTCTCAGGCAATTTTCCTGAGATTTCATCTCTTCGATAATTTCAACGAAAATCCTTGTTACGGTGAAGTTTTTGTGTATAATAAATGTCGACTTTATCGATGACTTTCTGACGGGAATTCAGGGTGAAAAATCGCCTCCTTTTATTGGTAATTTTATCTCGGAAGGATGATTAATAATAGTGTAAGTCGCAAGGGTAGAAATGCCTGGAAAACGGTCTTCCAAAAGTTGACCTTTTCCATAAACGTGTCCCACATACACGGACATATTCTTCATCTTGACATCCAATCGAGAGCGGAAATTCACGAAATTGTCTATGACGATGAGCTAAATTTGACTTATAAAGTCGGCTGGTACACCCCGACGAAAATGATAATACGTCAAAAAGTACTTTTGAGTTTCGAAAGTCAAGCTTTCAAGAATGTGAGTTGAATATATTTTGATCCTTTCCTCTCACCAATTTTGCTTCACTTTTGAAAATGAAGCGTGAAAAAGCGTCGAAACGTTTTTTGAAACAACATGTGCAGACTTTTCGCATCACACTCGAAGGGCCGATAACTTAATGAAGTTCTTCAAAGTTTTTACTAGTTCTACTCGTCGGACGATCCCGAAATCAGCAAACATGTGTTCACTAACGGATTTTCCTATTTTCTCCGCAAGGTGGCATCTGCCCTTGCGTGTCGCGGCTTTCAAGCTTTTTCCAATATGCTCATACGGCAATAGTATGCAAATATGAGTCCGTTGCCGAAAGTAGACAATGCGGGCGTAAAAAATGTTTTTTTTTTTTTCATCATTGGAAGGTGCGTTGATGCGAAAAACATTATGCAGTTGAAAAATATCGAGTGGAATGAAATTTGCTCGCAGTAGCCTGCCGGATACGTCGCGAGTCAAGGCGCGGAGATTATGCAAAGGTTGAACGGATAATGTTCGATTTGAGACGAGTACGAGTCGGCTGGAGTTGGCAAAATGGCGAAAAGCATTCGATTTTCATTTAGTGTAATGTTCCTTTTACGATAATCACTGCAGCAGAAATTTGCCAGAAAGTCTTAAACGGGAGAGGGAGCGTTCTGCTTGTGGCGAACTTTGGCGACAGAGTGATAAAAAGATTGAGCGGGCATTATCGTTTGCCCTTTTAAAACGGCTTCAAGAAAATAGTACGCTCGAGAAAACTTGACATTAAAACGACGTTTTGGGAAAGCTCAAGGGGTGAGTCAACATTTATAAGTTACGTACATACGCGCTCACGTACGGATCGTGTGCTCTTCCACGTCACACAGATTATATTATGTACGAAAAAATCTGGCAATCGTCCAATAGCCCTTCGAGACTTTCCAAAGCTTCTCATATTTGTTATTTTATACATAACGCAATTTCTCAGTGTTGTATCGAATTTATTGATGCGTTATGAGCTCGTGAAATCAATAATATCGATTAAGGTAGTTCTGTATGTACACGTACGAGCTAAAAGTTTGGGCCGCGGCGTCCAATGAAATCTAATGCTTATAGGGAATATATGCGAATAGGTCCTCTACACATATAGAAAGTGGCGCTGTAATCGTGGCAACAACGTCACTCTCCAGTATTAGCGTCGAGCGTCAAAATGTCAGTGTTTCCCGAAATCTTATTTATTCGTCACGAAAGAAGATTAAAAGTGTTCGAATAGCGATTCAATCGAGAAAGGTGGTCGAACATTTGAGAAAAAAGCTTTCGTATTGTTTTGTATTGCGTCTATCAGTTCGCCGCACCGTACACTGTTGCCACGCCGTCACAGCTGGCCATGCGCCCGTTGCGCGTCACGTAAAATTAACACGATTCATCAGTCGATATTTCAGAAACTAGAGGGTTAAAAATTTCCATTTTTTAAAATATTAATCCCACAATAGTACTGAATACACGACTGGTTTTATTTTAAAGTCGCACGATCCGTTTAGCGTCGGTAACGTCGGTAATAAAAAATGTAAACAAATTGCTATCCAGAGTGACGCGTTAGGAATAGGCATTGCGTAGAAAATGACCCATTTTTAGTCGCGAATATCTCGAAAACTAAATGGTGAATAGATTTGAAATTTTGACAGTCCATCCACGAATTAAATCATATTTAAATGTCAGCGGGTTCTCAAGATTTCAACAAAAGTACAGGACTACTTTAAGCAGGAAAAAATGCTTTTTCAATCGATAATATAAAAGATGTAGATTCTTGGCGAGTATTTTCGTATGCAGGGAGGCCAGGGAAGAAATTTTTGTTGTTCTATCAAGGGAGTAACGCGCACGAGTTTTGATTTATATCCCCCCGGGGGGTCGTATTCAATTTTCCTGAGCGAGGGACCGTACGAAAGGGAGGGAGAGATGGAAAGAGATCAATTGAATAGGCGGATCGCGTTTCGAACAACGCGCATGTAGAATTTCATGTTTGATCAGTTTAATTGAACGATCTACGTCGATATAAAAATTTTCAAATCTTAGATCGAGCGAGAGAAGATTTGAACGAAAATAATTCATGAAATACTGAAATTTTTTTAACCACTCGCCGGAACAAACGAAATCGAGCGCCTCAGCGCCCCGGACGGATGCGGAAACCGAACGCACCGAATGAAAAATATTGTCCAGGAAAGAACAATCAATTCGATCCTTGGCTAATTGATCGCGATGATTGAATTTCTCCCCGATGTCCGAGCCAGTGCAGAACAAGAGGGCTGAAAATTAAGGAAAACGAGCGCAGGAGAGGGAGCAGAGAAAGGACGAATGTCGAGGACAAGGATCGAAGCAGGCGAGTGTACATCAGGCTCGGAGATACCGGAGGCCGAAGTAGTCAGATCGATAATATAGTGCAGGGATGGAGAAATGGCGTAGAAGCAGGGGTCAAGGGAAGCGAGAAATGTCTCGTATACGATATTAGTTGTGTGTATATACATACATTTAAATATGCATGGGGATGGTTTGGATGGGATCGTGTGAGAAACGCAGTAATAGATATCGATATTGCATTCAGGCCCATCAATCACTTACCGTGCTGCCGGGGAGGAGGCCCGTTTCCCACCAGTCCACGATGATAAATTCACCTCCCGCGGATACACACCTCGCTCGCATGGCACGTACATCGTTCGTCTTTAGCGTATTCCGTTTCTATTCTCCTCTCTCTCTCTTTATATATGATAAATTATTTATACAGATCATAATTCACACGAATATAAATTCCCGTTAAAATAAGTTGAAACTCGATGAAACGTAGCAAACAATAAATAACGTTCGATTCAACGCTCACGCGTTTATCGAGAGAAGAATCATGGTGATTGAAAACAATGAAAGTAGGAGCATTAGAAAACGCTTCTTTTTTATCCCCAAAGAGCGATGAATGGGCGAAAGGTGCAATAATAATTGTACACTCGAGTCATTTGACGCTGCGTTTCACGCACGAAGATTAGAGAGCCAAAAAAAGCTATTCGCGTCGTTTTTTTCGTCGGTTTCTGGAGCTAAAACCGACGGGGGAATAGACGAGTTAAAATTGTGATGACGGATGCACTGGACTTTGAACGATCATCGATCGCGCATGTGTTGGTATACGAAGCAATTGCCTCTAAGTATCCACGTGCCCCATTTTGCTATAAACGGTGTTTCGCGCGGCGGCACGACCAACTTATGACCCTGACGGTGCTCCTGGCTCCCTTCCAAAACCGTGATTACAATCGTTTAATTTCCAAAACTCACACATTTTATTCGATTCCGCGAGCACCTAATTCAATCGCGGAGAGTCCCAAGTAGCTGAAAAAATGATGGAAATTGTGGGACCGTTTTCGTCTCGGTGTGACGAGGACAGGGGCAGGCACGGAGTATTCGCAGAGGTATGGAATGACCGATACATACGTGTGTTGGCTCATTCAGGGACTGTGGACATGACGTATGTTATTATATATACATATTTTAAGATTCGAGAATGCATCGCAAACGGTTTTCATTTTGCAAACGGAATATGATTTGCCATACGGTTGAGCATGTAGGTTAAAGCTTTCGTGCGAAGAGGCGCGAGCGAATGGGAAGTAGAGAAGGGCTGAAGGGTTCAGACTCTCCTCTTTTTTCTTCTCTGAATCCAGCTTCCTCGGTCATTCTTTTTATCTTTTTTCCAACACTCTCACATTTAAGTCCATCCGCTCTGTTCGCCCTCTTCGCCCCCCCCCCTCCCTCACCCCACCACCATTCGCCTCTCTCTCCCTCTGTCTCTTTGCTTTCGTTCTTAGCCCACATTGGGATGCTCGCTGGAGCAGCCTCATATACGTGACGTGGGAAAGAGTCACGTACATGTAACTTGCCAGAAGTAAAATCCTCTTCAAGACTTTCATTTCTTTTTGTGTACCGTACGAAGGCTCCTACATCAATGTAATCATTTTATTTTCCCTTTGCCGAGGCGCTCCGAAATTTTTCAAAACTTCGCGACCTTGTCGTGTTGTAATAGAAATATTTTTTGTCACAACGAGATCTTATATTTTTCAATTTTCACCTCCTCGGAATGCATTCCTATCAACGCTTATTCGTCGAAGAAATATAATTCGCCATCGGTGGCGAATATTTAACCATGCGAATATTTAAACGAATTATTCTTTCCGTTTTTTAATATTACTTTAGTCTAATGACAGCAATGAAAGGCATCGCTCAGCTGTCGAGCTTGAAGCGAAAACTTTAACAGGAAAGCTACAATTATTGCTGAAAATGTCGAGGAGCGAGGTTGACACCGTTCTCCATGGGTTTTTCCTGCTCACTTTCAGCAATTTTCAGGTGTACCAATAATTTAATACGTATATATTTACTTTTGGTATTCCGAATATTCAGTCTTTCGTTATGAACTCTCTTTCTCCAACCGGCAGAGATTTTCTTCCGTTATTATCGTCGGGAGTTGGCGTTCTTCATCTCTGAACCCTCCATCCTCGTGATTTCCCGCTATTTTATATATACCTCTCCTTAGTCGGATTTTTCTTCTCACATCCTCGCTCCCCAGGGTAAATGCGGGAGAATACAAGTCAGCTCTTTATTTCTCTCTCTCTCTCTCTCTCTCTCTCTTCTGACGGAAATTTTCGCATCTCGTTCTAGCAAATGAAATGCCTGATTGCTTTCTTCGAGCTCGAGTCTCATCCACCTGCTTTATCCAACGGATGGAATTTTACCCAGCAAAGACATTCCCAGACTTTTTCATACAATATATAAGTATGAATATATAAATATACATTTTTTATGTATATAGACGCACACGCGTGTGTATCTGTTCGTGTACAGACAAAAGTTTTAATATTGCGCACTTGCTGTATTTTCCCCGCGGCCATTGTGCTATTTTTTTCCATGCGGAGCGGAGAATTTTATATTATACAGTACACGATTTTATTTTATCGCGGACTGATGAATAAATTCATCGAATTATGCTCATAGTTTTGCTCTTTGTGAGGGGCATCGCTGAGTAATATTTGTTGGAAAACTCATTGACCAATTACCGAATTACCGAATGTTATTGCGCAGTTCGTTCGCGATGACTAGAAGCTCTCCTCTGGTTCGTCATGATTTTTAAATGTTGCGTAATTACATCGGAATTGCTGATGATTCGTTTAATTTAATTCTGCATCGTCAATTCAATATTAAAGTGCTTTCTCGTTCGATGCGTTAAGGGCTTGAGATTCGAGGATTTTCGTCTTTTCGACGCCCCCAGGTACATTTACTTTAATCAAAACTTTATGTGCTTTTGCAATATCCTGTTGCAAACTATCCTGCCGGTAGGAGCGCGTATCCATGGATGTAAATGTTGGAAGAGAGAATTTGCGAATATACCGAGGTCGAAGAGTCAACCGTACATTAGACGAAAGAGCATAAGGGGCAAATACGAGTTCTCCCAGAAACGCGAGCACGGCAAGAGCCACGGCGAGAGAAAGAGAGAGAGCCACTGATACCGAGAGTCATGGACATACAACGGAGTTTTAACCACGTGCGGTTGTTTCTGCAATGTACACACGTCCGAGAGCAACCGAGAAAGCTCCAAGAGACTCTTGACTCCCAAAATTTGTGTCATCCAACGTATATAGTTTGTCTGCTGTGTGTTGAATTTTATGTACATGGGCCGTTTCATCACGGCTCGCACTCTCTTTTCCATCACTTCATTCTCGCATGCATTTAATTCTTTTAGTAGAAATTTATAACTTCGATCTTTGCCATTTCAACGAAAAAGTATTGTTCCATCGTCCGACACCAGAAAACGAACGACCCTTCGCACGCTCTGCTTTCTCACATCGCCGACAAATTTGGTAACTCCTCGTATATTTGCAATTTTTATTAACGACACAGGAAAGTTTGTAACATCGATGCTTCAAAAAGTGCACGAATATGCATCGGGAAATTTCGCATGATTTTGTGACGACAGCATTTGTGTCGCACAAAACGTCCCATATAGATTAAAAGATATAGGCATAGTCGGCCGCGGCTAACGAGCTTTAAAGTCTCAGGATACAAGGAGAGACCGCGTTGGAAAGAGGGGATGCGGTGCTGGTAAAAGAGGGTCTCATACTCGTGATAGGAGGGCGGGGATATTGCCAAGAGCGACACTATATATCTATGGCTCTCATGAACTTGCTGTGAATTAATGATCAACTGTGCCAACGCATACAGCAGCACACATATTTCAGTTATACACGTTCGGTCTTGAGTGGCCAGAAACACGGAGTTTGCTCGGCTGGAAACAACATAACAGTCTCCAAAACTTTGTTATTCTATTGAAATAATTGGCCGTCTATTGAATTCATCGGTCCTGTCGTCACGTTCTCGAATAATGAATAATAATTAGTCAGCATTAGATTAATCGTTGAGAGTTAGGATAATAACGAAACGATCGTTATTCTTCCTGATAATGTTGCTGAAGCGATTCCATTGATCAGGGCCACGACCGATCAATTTGCAACTATTGAAAACACCGTCGATTTCCTCCTTTATGAATAACTAAAACTTCCAAATTTCCGTGCTCTTTGAGAGGTTGGAAAGAGATTGTTGTTTTCTGAAAAATTTAGTTATTTCCAGCCAAAGATAAGGGAAAACGGAGAAAAAGTTTCACGAGGCTTTTCATGCCCACGTGGTGTCCCGCAGGATTTTATTTTCATTTTTGAACGTGGGAGAAAATTGTCGGTAAATAATATTATTATAATAAGAGGATCACGTGAAATACGTTAATTGTCAACCGAGCAGCTGAGTGTTATAATAAAAGGTTGCCGTTTATGTCGAATAGAAAAAAAATATTTTTTTTGAGCGTAGAAGAAAATCGTCGGTGAACAATGTTGTGAGAAAAAACACGCACATGACGTCAAATGGCTCGATACCGTAATATCGTTATTCACAGTTTGTAGGGTAATATGGGGCAAAATGGACACATGGGGGCAAAACGGACACAGTTTCCATTTTGTCCCATAAAGTTGAATTCCGGGGCAAAATGGACTTTCCCGAAACTGAAATTTCCTAAAATGCATAAAATTTTTTTTTCTGTTCCAAATCATGTCCTGACCATAAATCATGGGGTAAATTGTTGAATTCCACGGTGACATCCCCAAAAAATTCAAGTTTCAGAGCAAAATAGATCTCAAACTATTTTCTCACTATCTATTCCCTTTTTTGACTTATTTTTAAAAACCACAATAGTAATCAAAGTACGAATAAGGAGAAACGGTTTTTTATTCATTTTTTACAAAAATCGCACTCATAGCTGATATCTTCGTCTTCGACACTTGTACACAAGGTGTGTGCCCATTTTTTGCATGTTACACATAGTAAATCCAATCTTCAGAGGACAACGAATATAACCCTTCGCAAAAAATGCAACAAACGTCTTCAAAAGACGAGGACTTGGCTGTCTTGGTGAGCTTTTTTCTGTCTGCTAAACTGCTACATTTCGAAAAATGTCGATATTTCGATTTTTATGCCTTGGAGGCTGTGTCCGATGTGCCCCGGAAAATTTTTTTCAAGAAATTCCGGAAACTAGGGCCATGAATCAATGGTGGGACTCCGATATAGTGCGAATACCAAATATACCCCAGCACGATGGACCCAAGTTGATTTTTTGCATTCTTCAAAAACATGACAGAAATGGGATATAAGATATGACTCATTTTTTTTTCATTTACATCCAAGGAATGGAGCCTGAGTGGTCCCATTTCTTTTTCCATATTACCGAGTTGACATTCTATTCGGGAACAGTCGCTTAGAACGGCTGTATTTCGAAAAATGTCGGTTTTTCGATTTTTATGCCTCTAAGGGGCTGTGTCCGTTTTGCCCCGAAATTTTTTTTTACAAAATTCGGAAAACGAGGACTGGGCGTCAATTTTGGGACTCAAAAATAGTTGAAAGACCATATATGCTCATCAATGAAACTTGCTTAAATCCTTAAGTGTCCATTTTGCCCCACATTACCCTATAATTTGCCAATTTGAGAATGGCGGAGTGCGCGGACTATCTACAGTCATTAATTGTAAAAAGTTGACACGTTTCTTGCCTTTGTGGACACTGGCGATCGACAACGTTTCGCGTTTCAACGCTCTCCCATTTTCGCGCAGCTGAAGCAAAAATTCGACTCGCATATTTTCGTAGAAATCTTTTAAGCGAAAATTGAACGAGCGAAAGTAGAGAATTTAGACTACACGGAGATAACTTTTTCGAAAACTTTCGATGAATTTAATCGAATGAATAAATTCGATGAGATAAACGAAGATACTAGCAATTTCCGAGTGATTTTTCGTGTCTCTACTTTTTTTTAACAAACGCACAATATTGGAGAGCGGAAAATGAAGTTGTTTGAGTAATCACTGAGGAGCAACGCGCGTGAGCTTTCGCAGTCGGTATAGTTCGACATGAACGAAATATATCGATAAGCGAGAGAACGGACGAACCATTTCGCGCGCCGTTTTTCTCCGTTCGTTCGTTCGGCATCGCCGCTACGAAAGGCAATTTATTCGGTGACTTTTGTGTGCAAATCCCACGGATTTTAGGCGGATACTAAAATCGCACGGTGTGTTCCGCGCGAGTTTCATACGAGGCTGGGGTCGGCTCAAGTGAGCGTATGGAAGCGCGTTGATTTCCTCCCCGTCGAAGAACAGACACGCTGCGATGGAAAAAGTTGAGAAACTGGAAAAACAAATTTCTCGGGAAAGCGAATATGGAGCGAGAATTACACCGCGGATTCTTTTGGCTTTCAACTCGCGTCCAATTATTTATTCTCAACTATCCAAACGGCGGATGTGAACATATTTCCGCGTGTGCGCCATTTTTTTTCCTCCATTTTCATTTCCAAACATTCTTGTTCTTCAATTTTGTAACTTTTTTTTCGGAGCCCGATTTCATTATTCATGACGCACGTTGGAAGCACGTAAAAATGCCATTTCGGTTTCCCTCGATTCGTCAAAAAAACAAGCTCGATGGGTGATACACAAACGGCATTTTGTCCTCCCAGACGCAAAGGACTCATTTCGAATGTAATATCGTACTACGAGCAACGTATGTAAGGTGATCGAGGCTTCCTCTTTGTTGAGCGGAGCTTTCCTGAGGCTCGCACCGGTAAACTTTTTTCGTCGCTCATCATTCAGCTCCCTCTTCGTTTCTCTTCGTTTCTTTTTCTCTTTTTCTCCCTCCGACGGTCAGTGAGGATGAATTAGAGTAGCAATAAGGGTGAGCCGGTGCCTCGGCGTGCGGGAACGACCCTCCTTCACCGAATTCAACGGCGACCGTGCGCCGAGATAAGGCTAGCCGAGAAAAATATTTCACATTGTCCACGAGAGCTCGGCACAGCTCGAGACAAGAAAATCGATATGACGCGCGGGTTGCTCCGCTCTCATCCTCTGTACAAGCTCCATGGTTTCGCTCATTTTTGACAATACTTCTTCCTCATTCTTTCTTACGTCGCTTCATGATTGATAATTTTGTGCTTTCCATCGCGGCGCGCTTTGTCAAATTTTTATCTCAAGTGTCGGAGGATTGTAAATTCGATTCCGATTCATCCGATCCTATAATCCTATGGAGGAGAGCGAGTGGCTCTCGAATAAGGTATAAAATTATGAATTGGATGCTGAGCTTTGCAGAATGTAAAATCAAACGAGAAGACAATACGAGTTCAGCCAAATATTTATGTCTGGCGGATGCTCAGAGAGAAAGAGACTCCTCCAATGGGTTACATAAAACATCGGAGATGGAAAGAATATGTTCCTTTTGATGGCTTATTCCTGGCAGGAACTGGGTAATGTCGAGCGAAGGAGATCCGTGTGGATAACCGGCGACTGTCGGGGGCGATAAAATGTTCGATGTATGCAAAGTGTGAGAGACGCGTTCTCGGGGAGCGGCACGAGGACAAATGTCAGGGAGTTTATTCTCACAAAAATTCACAAGAGAAGCAGCCTCCTCTGTATACTCGCGGTGACAACCGCGGGTGCGGAGAGCGGAAGTGAAACGTCACTTCGCATACGCTTTGGCTGAAATGTCTCGTTTCGGTCTCGATGTTCGACTGAAATCGAACAAATTTGCAACATAACATTTTGATGCTCCTCGGGATAACTCGTTCGCGATAATCATATTGCCAGCAGTCGACGCGCGGTGCCAGGGAAAAAAGCTTTTTTTATCTCGATCCACCGCCGGACACTCGCGTTTCCATCTTTCCGATTTTTCTTTTATCGGCATTTTAGGCGCTACGGGAGATTGCCTGGAATGAAAAATTACGTAGATCCTAAGAAGAGAGGTTGTAAAAAAAATAAGCTGGATAAATTCTGGCGCACGCAGCCGAGGCAGGATAAAAGTGCTAGAATATTCTTTTCAACTTACGAAGTAAAATATTTAATCCATAAAATCGTGATATAAAAATATCGTAAAGTTATCAAACTGAACGCATTTTTTACGAGTTCAAAGAATATTGAGATAAAGCGTAAAATGGAGTACACAGGTGTAAAAAAGAATACGCGTACATTGGTTTGGGACGAAGCAGTGGGAGGAGCACGGGAAATTGTCGCATACGAGAAGAAAGCAAGTAAAAAGGTCGGATTTAGAGGTCGCCGACTCGGCCTTCTCCGACGTTTATTCCATAAAGTTATTGTGATACGGGCGCGGTGTGTCGCCTGCTCGTCGTCGCACCTGCTCTCGTAACTGATTGCTCCTTTTATCGTGCGTACACAAATCGAAGCGAAGATCACAATCGGGAAGCTGATGATTCCAGCACTCGCCGAAACATCGATTATTTTTTCAGAGTCATGTGTTCATCGCGTTTTCTTTTATTGAGAATAAATAAAAACGAAAATCTTGAAGCAGTTCTCGCGCGGCGCTCGAACGCCTCCGAAACAACGGAGCTGCATATGGACCAGAAATAAGTCGACGATCTCACGCCTTCCGCAATTACGTGATTCCGCGGTTAATACTGACAAGGAACATCACTTTGGTGTCCCCCTCCGATTTTCTTGAAACTGCTGTATGTGAAAGAGCATTCGAAAGTAAGAGACACGTATTTTTTTTTATCGGCGGAAAAACGGTTTTAAGGGGTGAAACCACCCTTGAAAGTAAGGCATGTCAGGGGGTGATTTTGCAGTTTCACCAGCAAGCACTCAACTGATTTTGATAAAACCAAAACCAAAATGTTTCTTATCTGAAGTGATGAAAAGTTCACCCTGTGCACGAAAAAAAAAAAAAAAAACAGGGGGTTAACCACCCTTACATTCTTATATATCTCACGCCACAATAAAAAGGAACGAATATGAAGGAATGAAACGGGTTCTATTTCCATGAAAACATGAAAATAAAGTTCACGTGTTTTTGCATTTTTGCAAAATAGCAGTCTTAAGGGGGTGAACTACCCCTTTTTTGAATTTTCGTACCGTAGGTGGTTTATTTCTGTTTTACATGTTTTTGCTGATTCGAAATATTATAATAGTTTCGAATCAAGATTTTCTGACGTATCGAAGTCAATACAAGACTCTGAATGGGTGAATCTCCCCCACTCGATTTTCCTCTTTATTCGCTATTTCAAAATTTCTCCCTGCATTTCGTTCAATTTGGTTGCTCTGCATCGAAATTACAAATTTAATAATTTTAGGAACATATAAAACTCGTATTGACCTGGATGGTGTCGGTTTGGCGGGGGGGGGGGGGGGGGGGGGGAAGTTCTCACAACTACTTTTTCGGTGATCATAGAAAGCTTGTAAACTGCACGTAAATGAATAGGTACCATGCTACAGATAAAAATGCCTCTATAAAACACTTTCATAACTTTGGCGGAAAAATAGAGGCGTAGACATATGATCCCGGTGTTTGTGCTAGATAAAAATGTTATCAAGTAGTTATGATCACCTGATATTTTTGGCATTCTCACACACCGAATAACATTAGTCATTCCGAATATTCTTGAGTCATGCATCAGATAAAAACGTTATCAGGCATCGTGAGATTAATAAATATTTTTTTCTTTCGATACTTATTTTCGAAGGCGGTAACCATTAGCATTGTACTAGTGCATTTTTGAGTGAGCTCCAAATCGTGCGTGCTTTTTCTGTGCTTTTGGTGTATTGTGCCTACTACTTTTACCAGCATGAAAGTCAACCCAATCAACGTTATCAAATTGTTACTGGCTACATTTGAAGCTATGAACATTGCACAAACTCCTGTTAATAATGCAGAAATAGAGATGAAGGAGAATTTCGAAAAAATTTTAATCGATTCTATGCAAGATTACAACGGGATTGAGATGATACAGGAAGAAACTCTTGATTTTCAAGAACCATTTAAAGAGTTCGAAGCAATTGCTGTTGAAGATATGATATGGCAAAAGGATGATGATGTCGATTCCGACGCTTGTTCTGGTGACGATGAGCTGAGCTATGATTATAAAAAAAAAGCTGTTGAATATTGGAGATCTGGTAAAAAAAAGAATTACAGTGTTGAAACCGTCAAACAAAAATACAAATCTGTAAAATCCATACGGCAGTTACGACGCTGGGCACAACAACTGAACAAGGGTGGTACATATAAAGAAAAACTTGCTCGAATTTCTGAATACACATTACGGAATATGAAAACTGCTGTAGACGCGGGTGTCATTGTTCATGATATTGACCTTCGAAAGTGGGCTCTACAGGCACAGAAAGAAATAGGCCATGAAGATATACGATTCAAAGCTTCTCATAACTGGCTATGGAAATTTAAGAAATCGCATCGCATTGTTTCCAGAAAAATTAATAAATTTATAACGAGAAAAACTGTGGAGGAAGAAGCGCTTCTGCAAACAAATGCGGACAAATTTGTTCAAGATGTTAAATTACTAATAGAAAAGTATGGGTCAAGTAATGTATATAATTCGGACCAAAGCGGTTTTCAACTGGAAATCCATTCAGCACGAACTTTAGCGATGGAAGGATCGAAAAAAGTTGAATGCGTTGTACAATCAGTGTCTTCAACGACCCATAGCTACACGATTCAGCCAACAATAAATGCCAACGGGAAACTACTTTCTCCACTTTTCATAGTATTAAAGGAGGCAAAAGGTGAATTTGGACCGAGAGTAACGAACGAATTGTTTAAGCCAGATAACGTCATAGTAACAGCATCGAAATCTGGGAAACTTACTTCCGGTGCGTATTATCGTTAAGGGTGCATCAACTTTTTCCAAAATATAGTTATAAATATATAATTTGTTATATGTTTACAGATCATTTTAAAATTTGGATGGAATAAGTTTTTTTTCCGAATGTTGGAAGTGACAATGTATTACTGATTGATTCCTGGAGTGGACACTGCCCCAAAGTTGTACGTGAAGCCACCCCTCATGATAAAAAAATCATCACAATGATTATCCCAAAAGGTACAACTGGAAAAATTCAACCGCTTGATGTATTTGGATTCAGGATATGGAAAAATTTTGTACGACATTTTTCAGATAGTGTTCTATTAGTGGATGCTGATATAAATTTACATTTGAGGAATAATATAATCAAACTGCAATCTTTGGCCCACAATCAATTGTCATCTCCACGCTATATCAATCTTTTCAAATATTCATGGTTTAAAAGTAATTATATTACGGAAAAACCGGAATATTTCGAAAATCCTGTTGATTTTGGGTTCGGTCAATCAAAAACACACTGTGAAATACCTGGTTGCAATAATATAGCGATTATAAAATGTGCATGGTGCAAAAAATCTTTGTGTTTGAAACATTTTTTTGATGAATATCATTATTGTACAACGTATGAGCCATAATTGCTGGAAATGATAGGTTTTATTATATTTTATTTCGATATATGTACTTATCTAATAAAATCCGATTCTATACTATGAGACGGTTAATGAATTGTTAATGTGTATTGAAGTTTCATTTAAAAAATGTTCGTTAGTAAACAAGATCAACAGCATAGACTTATTCAGACTTCAAAGTTGAATCGTAGTAAATATCAAATGGCTCCCCTCCTCCTTCCCTTGCCCGCCAAGATTGAGGTCAATACGATCATTATACGTTCCTAAAATTATTGAATTCGTAATTTCGATGCAGAGCAACCAAATTGAACGAAATGCAGGGAGAAATTTTGAAATAGCGAATAAAGAGGAAAATCGAGTGGGGGAGATTCACACTTTCAGAGTCTTGTATTGACTTTGATACCTCAGAAAATCTTGATTCGAAATTATTATAATATTTCGAATCAGCAAAAACATGTAAAACAGAAATAAGCCACATACAGTACGAAAATTCAAAAAAGGGGTAGTTTACCCCCTTAAGACTGCTATTTTGCAAAAATGCAAAAACATGTGAACTTTATTTTCATGTTTTCATGGAAATAGAACCCGTTTCATTCCATCATATTCGTTCCTTTTCATTGTGGCGTGAGAAATATAAGAATGTAAGGGTGGTTAACCCCCTGTTTTTTTTTTTTTTTTCGTGCACAGGGTGAACTTTTCATCACTTCAGATAAGAAACATTTTGGTTTTGGTTTTATCAAAATCTGTTGAGTGCTTGCTGGTGAAACTGCAAAATCACCCCCTGACATGCCTTACTTTCAAGGGTGGTTTCACCCCTTAAAACCGTTTTTCCGCCGATAAAAAAAAATACGTGTCTCTTACTTTCGAATGCTCTTTCACATACAGCAGTTTCAAGAAAATCGGAGGGGGACACCAAAGTGATGTTCCTTGTGAGCTCCGTGCGGAAACCATTCCGATCCTGCAATTTCCCGAGCAATTTCTTGTATTCATTAGTGCGATAGAAAAACATGGAGGAACGCAGAGTTGTGCGTTGACAAAACGAATTGTTTCGACCAAATCCGAGGTTCTGAGGATTCCGGATGTTTCTGCTCTCGGATATAAAAAGCTTTTGCCTCGTATACGTATACATCATTCGCCGAAGCTCAGCCGCAAAGACTCTTTCGTGGTCATCACCCGTTCGATTTCATCAGCTCGGTTCGCTCTCTTCGCTCCCCCCCCCCCCCCCCCCTTCCATTTTGAGCTGCTTTTCTATACCATCACATTCCCGATTCCCAGATCAGTGAGAGACGTCTTATCCTACGGCATCATATCGTACGGTATTATATACGTAATGTAGGACCGACTGAAACTCTTTTCTGTGCTGGACCGACACAAGCGGATTACCTCAGTCACTTGTAATCTGGAAACTGTATCCTGGAAATATAAATGTAACGGGGGAAAAAAGGAATTCCCTTTTCTGTGTATTCGCGGATTTGTCGTTAAAGGGAAGCCTAGAAATTCGGTAGAAAGTGAAAAGCGAAGTGACGAGTATTTTTTCTTGCCAATTCGTAATGCGGAGTTGATTTTTTGCGTGGATTTCTGTGCGCAAAATAGAATTGCATATTTGAGAAAAGTCTCGTTTAGCTATTCAATTGTCGTTGCAAAGTTGGCTGAAAGTGATAGGACGAAGGTCGCGCTGCGGGGCTTTCGTCGAAATTCGTTATTTAGAATTGGTCCAAAAGTAATCGAATCCGCCAGCATCGGTCGCGGGCTTACGAACGTGAGAGCGCTCGCGTATCGCGTAGCACTGCACGCCAGGCCCATTATATTGTCCGTTGGAGGATTGAACGGGGAGTTAACTAGGCGGGACGACGGACGACGGAGGAGCCGCCGTTATGCGAAGGCTTCGCGTAATAATTAAAGTTTTCGCAGTTACTAGCCTAGTAACGAAGAGTGTCAGGTGTCGGCTAAGAATTCCCTTATAAACTCTCCTGTACGTTGAAAATTCGCGGTTTTATGTATTCGACATTATAGAAGGGATAGGGCGAGAAAAAGTTTTCACTAAAGAGATTTTATAACGAGTTATAATATCAAATTATAATCAGTTTCGTTTCATTAAATTATAACGAAGCTCGACTGAGTTGTACGAAAGGATAATATATTCGCTATTCTTCTCTCGTTAAAGTCAAGTCATTTCGAATTATTACTCGATAAAATATGTACGTCTAATGATTTTCGCGTCAATAAAAAAAATTTGTAACCTTTCGACGTCACACTTTTTACGGTAACAGAGTATTCGATCTCTTTTTGAAAACCGTTTTTTCAATTAATCCTGAGATCGTAATACCATCCGTTGGTAAACAATACGACTGCGAAAAACCGAGTAACAAGATTCGTGAAAATAATGAGTTGTAATGTACATCATTGGTGTCTATTGTGCCTGAATGCAATAATGAAAGTGTAAAAACGCCACAAAAACTGTGGATTCATCGTGTTCATCATTGGTAGATTTGTATACGTTCTGCTTTCACAAAAGCGTCTTCCATGATGCGATTTTAATAAAATAAAATAAATAATTAAAGTCCGCAAACGTCATAATAACTTGTATAAACTTTTCAAAATAATACGGAACGCACGATAAAAATCTCGATTGTTTACTATCGGAGTGACGTCACTTTGGAATCCGCGATACGGCGATTGTGTTTTAGACGTTTGAAAAACAGATGAAAAAGACGATTTTTAAAATTGAGTTATAAAATTTACGTTGCATATTTATGAATAGATATTGAAGTTTCTCGTTTTATTTTTACGAAATCTATTGTAAATGTGTGCATTTTTATATTTTTTCTTACACGGTCTATTAGATGAAAAATGTACCGAGGCTCAGATCAAGTAATTTTCCAAAACTTGTGAAATTCAGTGAAAAGCAAGGAATGATTTGTGTTTTTTTTTTTCAGAATATCTGTGGCATGCGTAGACAGCAGGAAAACTCGGGGCTCGAAGACGGCTGGAAGGGTGGCTCGGTCTACGGTAGCGCGGTAACATTGGAAACTGGCACAACCGGAAATTGTTATCACGGGAGTGACGGGACAACGAGTTGCGGAGGAGATCGTTGCACAGGGATAAACGAAAGCCTCGTCACCGCCTCGAAGCGGTTCGAGGACCGGTGAGCACCGATACGGGGCGTGAAACCCCGTTGCCTCGATCGACGTCCAGCGACCCTACCATCTGCGATCGTCGACGAACAGCAGAACAGGTTTCTTTTTTCTTTCAACTTTTCTATTTCCTTTAAGCAACTGCCAGCTACGAAAACTTACGGTTTTTTTCATTTGGTCCAGTGAGTTAGATTCACTCGCGATTATGCGCTTGATTGCGAGACTCGATAGCAGTGACTGTCCGTCCATGAGCAACCAGCAATTCCAGCAACGAACAAAGAAAGCAAACATCGACGGGAACATTCACTAAAAATCTGCTCAACTTTGGCTTTCCTCATCGCATTCTTTATTTCGTTAATCGAAAAAAAACAATACTGTTTTCCCGCCTTCCCACTTGTCAACGAAGTAGGAAAAGAACCGCGGTAAGGAAAGGAGATCGTGATTGATACGCGCTTGTGTCTGGTCTCGAGAAGTTTTGCTCGGAGACAACGGGCAAAAAAAGCGCACTAGGAAACGGCAGAACAGGGGTTCGAAAAAAAGGCGAAACCGAGATTCTACGGCGCGTGTAGGCGGAGAGAGAGAAAGAGAATTCGAACGTTCATTTGTCCTCCCCCGAGTAAAGCTCGAGGGAGTTTGCTCGGTCGGAAAGCGTCGGTGCAACTTTGTCCATCAATCAGCGCTCGTGGAATAAACGGTCCGAGTCGCATTCCTTTATATATATATAGTGTGCGTATATATTTACATATGATTGCTTCCGCCTGAGAAAGGCGTATCGTCCGAATATAAGTATAAATGCGCCTTTTTTCATCAATTCTCCGCCGTGCATACATATTAGATATTTTTCGCCCTGCTCGCGCAGTCGCGCACTCCTCCCACGAGTTCACTGGCTCCACTTTTTCTCATTGTTCTTCGACTGAAATCATTTGCATCCGATCATTCGTTTCAATAAAATCGAATAAATTCCCTCCGTGATATTCCGCGCTCGATAATTTTCCTGACTTTTTCTACAATTTGTCTGATAAAATATTTTCGACGCGTCACGGCCAGTGCTGCTCGATGTTTGGAAAATTCGCTGTCAAAAGATGGATTCGCGAAAAGCGTCGAATGAAAAATTCCGTTCGTAATATCTCATGAATTTGTGCTCGCGAACATCGAAGCGCAACAAAATGAGTGGAGAGGGCGAAAATATGGTTCTGATGGCTTCCAGGATATCATTCCGCGACCCAAGAGGAATCCCCGTCTCCCGCGCGGTTTTCTCCGGAAACTTGGGATACGTTGCGAAACTACATGAAACCTAGTTTATATCGTTGAGAGTTTTCTATGGGAGCAAACTTATCCACCAAGTATTTTGATGTATTAAGAATTAAACTCAAAAGTGTAGATCATCTTGTGTCTCAGGACGATAATTACGCGCAAGAAAACCTCCCCAAGTTTGTGCGATCGCGTAAGCATTTCGAGAAACAAAAGAAAGTTTGAACCCGCGCGATCGCGGTCTACGTGAATTACACTTTCAAACTTTCATTTTGCTGCAACAAGGATCGCATTGGTTCAAGCGACATTCGTCAACGAAGGGGAATTGGAAAAAACGTATAATTTTTATCGACACTGTTCGTTGGTCCATTTTCAGTCTTCGCGTCTCTCAAAGGGTTTCGCGTATGTTTTTTCTGCGCTGTAATAAAAGAATAAGACGCAAGCGTTGCAAGCTCCTTTCGCCATTTCTCTTAACACCGGATGAAGAATTTAGCCTCGCGCTCGACGCGCGTCTCGGCTCTTCTTTTGCGTACGAAAATTTGTCCGTTGACATAAAATGGGAAACTCGGAGCACTTTGGGCCATGAGAAACGCATTAGCGTTCCATTATACATTTCATCCCTGGGCATAGGAACCACTTTATATCTTCACCCTGCGGAGCGGACTTTCTTCTTCATCTCTGGCGTCATCGCGCGCGTACCTCGTTCGACTATTTCAACGAGAAAAGTAGGTTGAACGTGAAAATGGGGCCAGAGCGTAGGAAGAGGAAGAACGGGCTGTTTGTAAGGGTCGAAGGACGAGAGAGGAAAAAGCTTCGAGGAAAGAAGTGCCTTTCAAGGTTCTGCTCTACATATGGAAAACATACGAGAGTCGGACGACGGATGAACGAACCGCAGCAGGGAAATTATATCATTCCCGAGGAAACCTTCTCATTAAAATAGACAAAAGACAATTCTTTAAATAACGATTCGATTAAAGTTGAACGAGAAAATTCTCACAAGATTAATAAAAAGAGTGACCGCAGCGGAGCGTCGCCGGGCCGAACAGTCGCATTTTCAACGAAGGAAAAGTAGTTGGTTTGATGCGTGTATAAAAAATATGATTGACCTGATGGAAGAGAGATGAGCCTCGAGACTCGCTTTAATAATGTTGAATTTTCTTTGAAGCATAACATTCTCTCATTGCAACTGTAAAAAGGGATACAAAACAATTGAGAACTGAAGAATCATGCAGAATTATTGTTCCGTTTGTGAGGTGGAACGAGAATGCAATTTGCGAAAGCAGCCTCGGATGCCGGTAATACGGAATTGGTGTATGCGGGCGAACGTTTCAGTTCCTCAAATCTCTGCGCCTCATCGTTCGTCTCCATCCGTGCTTTCTTCTCTCTGTCCCTGTACCCCCCTACTCTTTTACACTCCTCCCTTTCTCCCGTCGCTCGGCATCTTTCTCCTCTGATTATGGGATTCAATGTGAACTCGTGAGGATAAGTCGAAGCTCCCGCAAGGAATTTGAATTTTGCATACTTTCGCCTCTCCCCTCGTGCCCTTCCCTTAGTCTCTTTCTCTTACGACGATGTCATTCCGCTCGAGGTTCTCTACTCCCTTTGAGCTCAGTTCCGCATTTCTCTCGCGCGGTCTAAAAAAAAATCAACGGATTTCTTTATTTGCACTTGGATAGAGAAGTTGAAGTTTGCACCCCTCCCGGAGAAAGTTTTTTTGACTTTGGCGTTAACTCCAATTATTCGGCGCTCACCGCCGAGTTGCTTCTCGCAAAATCAAGATTAATGATCAGCCGAACCGCGAGCTGGAGTAAATATTTTCCCGTCTAATTTCATACGGAAATAAAGAAGGTTGGTGCTGGCAACATCGGAAAATGAATTTTGGCGTTACCGCGCGTTTTAACAAGTCATAAAAATCAATTAAAATATGTTTAGGATTGATTATTCAAAATAATTTGCAATTTATCTCATACAACTACATTATTATATCCCTCTCACTATGCCTGCACCGCAAACTCGCGATATTCGCCCTCCTTAAGAGGACCCTCCGAGTACCTTTGTATCGTAAAGTTTCGAATCGATCGAAAGTATCAAAACGAATCGATATTTGTTTGAATTAGCATCGATCGTGGTGGACGAGACACTCGCTTTGAATGGAATATTGAAAAATTAACGTCGTTCCATCTTGGCGCGTTGTTCGGTTTTCTCGGGCCATTAAGATCTCGCTAACTAGAATTTCCGGGACGAAAGCGCCATAGTGTTCGCTGCCGCGTCTTCCTCCTCCACTCCGCTCTTCGCTCCTCCGTCCTTTCATCCGCGTTCCTGTGTATATCTATTATCTATATTATCTATACACATACAGTACAATAGACACGGATACAAAGCTCCTTCGAGAGAAACCATTGTAAACAGAACCATTTGTCAGTTCGAGAGCGTGGAGAACAGGATCTCAGCGAGCTGTGCTATTGCTCGTTCACGTTGAAGCAGCCCGCACACCCTCCTCTTGGCGAATTCGATTCCCCGTTGTACCGAAATACCACCTACCAGCATTCTCTTCGACGCATATGTAGACATGCTCGCTCGTGGTCTACAAAACGCGGTTCAACATTATCTTACTTTTCCGGACACAGACGCGTGCTTGGTAGAATTTTAAAAGATAATATATTTTCCTCGTTAGCGTGCTCGCTCGAGCCATCATCGGGGTTTTTTTTCGGGGTATCGTGTTCCTCGAGCATCGATTCGTAAGCAACGACGAATGACATACGTTGAAAAGGAGCTTCGCGTCATCGGCGAATCATCGGAATTCTGTGAAATAAGGATCGACGAGATGGCGCGTTTAAAATTTAATTTCCCCTCTTCCGAAGAGGTCTTTTTGCATTTGATCCCGCCGCCACGGATTTCCGGTTGAAGGAAACAAACAACCGGTGACAAATAAATCGTCGGCGCAATTGGAGTTTTTCAAGCTTACGAGCTTAATTCAAGAAGATCGATGGTAATTGCGTACGTTGGGCTTTTTCACTCGGAGAAATCATGAAATCAGATAATTCAGGGGAGAGAGCGGTTCGCCTACGGTCCACCCTCGATCCCCGACACACGCGATGCACACAGCACGGATGTAGCTGTATACGAGCCGGGAGAACGCGAAGGGCGAGAGAAAGGGCGAGCAGGGGGCTTCGATAACTCTCCGGATGAATCTCTCCCGAAGTTTCGGAGGACGTTGATTGGTCGTAGACGAAAGCACGTACATCGATTAGTCGTGGACTACCCTCTCGCTTCGCCCTCGTCCTACTATACTGTCGCTCGGTGCTTTCAGCCGTGGTGTTCTCGTTCACGATATTTCTGTCTCGCTTTCTCTCTCTCTCTCTCTCTCTCCGTGCCACCGCCGGGATTCTCCGGGTATAGGGGCGTGGCGGCAACGCGAGAGAGAATCCACTAGACATACTCTTTTCCCTCGTACTTTTTCACAATGTGTGTATGTGCGCGCGTGTGTCTATGCTCTGCCGAAAAGCCTCGGCGCAGCTTGTACGTACTTCTGCTACTACAATTTCGTATCATACACCAACGAAAATGGGATTTTTTTTGTAATCCTCGACTCTCTCATTTCGGCCCGGACAAAGCCCTCTTATTTATGAAATTGCGAAAAAAATAAAAAAAATAAAAATAAAAGAAAAAAATCTTTTTTTTTTCCCCTCGTGCTTTCGAATCTGTGGACAAAAGGATAATTCTATCACCCATAATCCACACCTTTGTTCTTCGTCTCCTTTTTGTCTTTCGGTTTGGGCCGAGAAAATTTCGTTTATTCAAATATCACTGGTGCATCTCGTCGTGGCAATTCATTTCTTGGATATAGCGATGAAAAAAATGGTGTACTTTCCAATTGGGTCACATCGCGCCGTGGAATATTCTTCGATGGCTTTATATCTGTACGTAGTACATTCGAGAATCATCGGGGTTGAACGAATGTCGAAACCGCGAACACGCTCCGAGCAGTGAAATCGGTAGGTTTCGCGCTTCGGATTGTCGATTCGAGAGACCATTTCGTCCAGGCTCCTACGACGTACAGTCGAGCCCTACGTTTGCACAACCTCTTGTTTATTTCCACTTGGAAGTACATAGCCGCGTTCGAGAAACTCGAACCTCACCTCTGCTCCGTCGACCGAGATAATTCGCGAATTCTCCTGCTCTTCCCTCGACTCGTTTTGTTTCCAATACCGACTCGAATGAACGATCCGCTCCATTTATTCTCAAGCCTTCTTCTTATCCTCGTTCCCCCCTCTTTCTCATTTTTTGTCTCGGCAAACTTGCTCTTTTGCTTAAGAAAATAAAACGGATCGCAACACATATATTTTCCGTAATCGTCAGGCGTAGCACCGATGACGTTGCGATTTTACTATTGCCGTCTACGTTTCCGGTTATTGTTCAATTTCCACGGACATGAAAATTCGTTGACTATCATTTTTCTTGGATTTCTCAATAACGACAAAATGCCGGTCCTCGAACGTGCAGGTTTGTAAAAGATCGAGTGCAGCATCTCCGTTTTTTGGACTTGACGAGCAGAAAAATTAATCTCAACCGATCCCAGCATTATATTTTCGCGTGTAATACGGCTCGATGTAATTTTACTTTGAAATTCGTATTGCGCGCACTTCACTTACTTACCAAGGGGAGGGATGAGGTAAAAAAAGAAAACGACGTAATGGAAAACGAGCTTTTTCTTTGGCGTATTAGCCGTATAAACGAAGCGGGTGGCCACTGTTGCGTAAAATTCATGCTTTTTTTCCATCAATCTTACCAAACCTCGTTTACCTCGTTTACCTCGCTTCGATATACGTACTTGTACAAGTACCTTAACTCGCAGTCAAGTGTTCTTCGACCCTCCGGCTTACGTATTGCGTTACATTGTCAATTTTCCCTCCCCCTCCCTTTCACCCTCCCTCGCCCATTTTATTATCATTTCATATTGCAAATAGCTGAATGAATTGTTGTTATCGTTGCGAGGAATCTTGGGCAGCGCGACATATTTTTCTTGCTCGCAATTCATGAATTATTAATCATGATTTTTTTTTCATTTTTATTATATTCCTGGAGAGGCGAAGGAGAAACGTGCGGACGAATTCGTTCTCATATATTTTGTGTCACGAAGCCTAATTAATTCGAGTACGCATCTGCGAGAAGAAATAATCGTGGAATTAGCAAAGTCCATATGGAAATGAGAAATTTGTATATTTTCATAATCACAATGAATGATCGGATCGTTGATGAATTGGCGAATCGATCGTAAGATGTTGAGCGGTAATTGAATTTAATAATTAATCATCGAAACTGCTGGTCGAAGAAATACTGATAAATTGGGAAAGTGAGTTCGGAGATTAAACTCATCATCCGGCGTTAACTATGGTTCTCGATCGATCGTCAAAGTGTCGAGGATGACACAGCCTCCATGCCTCCTTAAGAGCTTCTCCAGGATCATTTGTGATTTTTGTGTATCCAGAGATGAAAGGTGACACGACGGTAAAGCCGGGAAACCAATTTGGCCTCATCGAACCATTCAAATGGATTCTGTTGACGCGAGACGGTGGCCCAGGCCTCATTATATAATCCAATAACGTTCCCTCCTCGGCTCCCTCAACGTCGCTCTTTTCTTTATTCACGTTACTCGCTCCCAATAATCTGCGGTATAAAATGTTGATCTTGTTAATGATTGTATCTCGAAGCAGTCACCGATCCGCTTGAGCCGAGCTCAACGTTATGATCGAATTTTTCGAGTGCAAGAAAATTGGGGAAGCTTCAACGAGAAATATTCTCCGGATGATCGGCGCGAATGAAACTTGTAAACGAGGCTCAATATATTTTCAAATAAGGGCGGATAACGAACTCTGAAATGTCCTCGGTCGGAGGTGCTCTTTCCAATAGTTGGTTCATGTGCTCGGAAAATTGTTCGTAAACGTTCGATTGTTTGAATGCATTCAAATTCGGTGGAGCTTCGCCTCGGACACTCTCCATTATATTTTCAGAATTAGGAATATCGATCGACGAATTTTCCTGTCCCGATGTTTTCACCGGCACAACGACGTCGCCCTTTGATTCCGGAGCCACATTTGCGATTTCTACGAGAAAAGGCGTGGCAGTGTACGAGGGATCGGTGCTCAATCGCATAATCGAATGATTTTTTTTTTCTATTCTCTCGACTAAAGTTCCGACGAGGTCAAAAATAATGTTCACCTATGGAATGGTCGATCGCCATGTCCGAGAACAGGGTATCGAAAACGCTGTCCGGCTTAACATCAGCGAAATCGAGCCCTTCGACTTCGGACATTAGTAGAACTTCAGCTAGAACTTCCGGCTCGGGCTTCGATTCCGTACTCTCGAGTAAACAGCTCTCCGGTATCGGCTCAATTTCTCTCAATAATTCTTGGAGTTTCGATTTGAGCATATTACGTCTCGCGTCGCTGGCGCAGGGCTTTCCTACTGCAGGATATTTTTGCCGCGTCGGACAACAAATTAATCGATATCTCATGGTTATTTCGATCAGCGTTTTAACAGTTAATACTTCCTAATGGCAGTATTTTTAGTGTCTTATTTTCCGGGTCACAAATTCGAGACTCGTGATCCAACAATAAATGGGCTTGAGCGGGTCATCAATGTCATGGACACAAAGGCCAGTAGTCAAGTTTCTCTGGTTCCACGAATGGACAATTATAATGCTGAATTGGAATAAAGGAAAATAGAGGAGGAAACGAGATGTCGATGATTTTCGTACCGTTCGATGGGGTGATCCACTTTTTTTTGTTTTCTTGAGAATCGGAATCGGTCGCACAGCTTGAAATTCCAACTCCGCAAGGAACTCTGACGTCAGCACTTCGCGCACACTCGACCGATCGATGAGAATCTTTTCTATTACTCCGAACGAGTTTTTTACTCTGTTTTTCCTCGGCGACGCTCCGTTTCCTAAAATATGTTTCAGAAACTGCAGTGTACGGTGATCGGTGCCTTCTGTTGAATGTAATAGTTTAAATGCGAGCACTTGGAATGAGCGATGACTATGAAATCTAACATTTTTATTTTTTTTATTTTTTCAATGATATATTTTTGTACAATGGTGTGTTGAAAATGGCACCCTTTGAATCGGCATTGACAACAAAACTAAAAGAGTTTTTATCCCAGTGACTTCATCCAAATGGCATTTTTGTGTTTTTTCGTAACTTTTTTCTTTTTCTTTTATAAACAATGTTCTACTGAAAAATCCACAAAATTTGTCGTTTTTTTTCTTCAAATGGTCGCCATTTTATTTATAAAGAATATTTCGAAAATCCCCCACGTCATGCGATTGCTAATAGCACATATTTTAAGAATCTCTTTGGTTTTTTGTCCTGAGATGTTCCATTTTTGAGATTGTTGTCAACGCCGATTCAAGGGGTGCCTCAAATTTTTTCTACTACTTCATTTATTTAAATCCATCCCACCAATTTTTATTTTTTTAAACAAACAAAAAACACACGAAATTCCAACGTTTACGCTGTTCATAGCCCTCAAAAGGGGCAAAGAATCAACGACGAAGGGAAATAGCAAAACTGTCTTTGCTATCAATTACGGTGGCAACTTCTTTTCATATTTTCAAGATTATTCGTTGGTTTACACCGCGTTCGCTAAAAAAGCCTCCCGTGAGATCTTGCTACGATACAAGGATAAATATATACATACAAATAGGCTCCTCCGGTGCAAAAGAAACAGAAAACGAAACTGTATAATAGCCTCAGGAGAAAACGAACTGAGCAGAAGAGGATTTACTTTTCGCCGGCGGTGTATTATTCAAGAAATATAACCGACGGCGCAAGGAGTTATGGAAGAAAAAAAAAATTCGTAATAATCGGAGGCGATGGTGTAGTAAAAAATAATGGATCAGATCCAAAACGGTCAAGGTCAAGTTAACACGAAATCGAGTTGATACGTATGTGAAACTAGTGTTTTCGGTCTACGTCACACAGCCAGGCCAGTCCTGTACAATTGATGAGAAGATGAGGATAAGCAAGAAACAATGGTGCCACTCGAGACCTGTATGATATATCTTATCTCCAAAGTGAGTTGTTAGTCACTCTTTAGGATCCTTTTTCTCGTCTCTTTCCTCGCTTCTTTTCTTATATTCTATCCTTTGTAACGACGAGTATCTCTGGGCCTCTTTTTTAACCCCGAACCCTCGCACTCCAAACGGCTCATTCCCCATGGAAAAGTTTTCTCGTTTACTTTACGAGGAATACGAGGATGGAAAATAAACGTAGACGATCGGTGATCCGTGCCTCATCTACTTTTCCTTTCCCTTTCCCTTCTCGATCTCGACACACTTTGCCCCCTCATCCCCTCCACACCATCGCCATTTGTTCATGCTCGTTTCAAATGATAAACGTAGAATAATATTTGTTCTCTCGTCATGCTCGGTTCCGGCTCGAAACAACGATCGATGCACATTTTCCAGGGCGATACGAAAGAAAATTGAATCTTTTGGATAACAACGAATGGAGGTGCAAAAAGAGATAAGTTAATATATGCCTGCATGGTGGCAGTGGGGCTGGAACTTCCGGTGGTTTTGCAGGGCATGTTGGTCCTCTTATCTTCGGTGACAAGGGTTTCGCGCAGGGGGCTCTTTTCCGATACTCCAGGGAAACGCAGCTCGTATCGCCTTCCGGAATTCCTCCTCGTTCCCTGTCCTTTGTCCTTTTGCATAGTTTCGCAACATCGATTTTCGGCTTTCGGTCGAAACTATCATTCCCCCACGCCGACATCTTCGAGCTGCTGATATTTCGTTTGAATCTATTCGTTGAATGCACTCTCTTCGTGTAGCAAAAAGTATATTGAAATATCACTGACTCACCTTTTATTTCAAAATTTATTGTGCGAAGCATTTAAAATCTCGTAGTTCTAACCTCGCCCGATCAGGGCTTCCATCCGTAATCTTTCCATCCTTTGACACTTGGTCCACGATTCAGGGGAGCCTCGAAGCAATCTACAAATCCGATCTAAATGGTTCTGCGTATTTCGGGAATTTCACATAAATAAAAAGCTCTCGCTCTCTCCTAAATACTTTCACGTGCTTTTGGATTTAAGATGCCAATTTGGACATATGCATGGAAAAAAATGAACGAAAAACACGAATATAAAGCGGTCAAAGACAAATGAAGGGACGTTATCATTTATTCCTCCTAAACAAAGGGCGTATTATCCCTCCCAGACCGAGGTCTATTTCACGTTCAAGGAAAATTATTCCCTTCATTATTTCATCTCAAAATACTTTCTAGTTTACGCATCCGTTTTGACATTTTAGTTTTTTTTGTTGGGAAATACGAATTTTTGAATGTTGGGTGCGCACAGCACCGGGTACTCAGGGGATAAAATCAGAAAAATTTACGAACGAATCCAGCACCTAACACCTTAAATACATCACACGAGCTTCCCTCCGAAAAGATATAACGTTTGGAGTATGGAAACCAAATGTGTATTCACTTTTCTTCTGCGATAACTAAAGCACGTTTTCACACAGCGCCAACTCAAACCCAAACACCATTTTCATATTGATATTTCGATGGGTAGAAGCAGTTTATCTCTTGGTTTAGGAGTATGTATGGTGCAATCTAACCTTACTTGATGGAACTGTAGGCAATTAGAACTCCGATCTTCCTGACGATGCAGTTTTATGGGGCCTGGAAGGGCGTGTCGCGTAGAAGCGACATACCGTCCGAAAGTGTGATTATGAAATAAGTTGCTCACCATGTAATTATCTTGGTAAAGAATCATCCGGTAATCTGGTGAGTCGAAGAGATGAAAATATGTCTAAAATCGTATAAAATGGCTCAATGGTGAAAGAGCTCGTTGTTACAATGAATTTGACCGACCGTCAACAACGGGATGCTTCGAAACGTCGGAAAAGCGTGTTGGCATAATGTTTTATATAAGTGCAGTATAATATAATGGAGTTGAAAGTGGTTGGGGAGGGATTCCGAGTCGTCGAGCCAGACGTGAGAGTATATATTCGGGGGAATGGAAGCTGCATGGAGAAAGAGAGAGCGGATGATGTTTAGGTGGCGGGATCGTTAGAAGCGATATTCCTTCCTCCATTAGGGAAATGAATTCCACCTTGTGGAATATAGAGATTGTTACAGAGGCGTTGTCACCTCCTTTGGCTTCGACCGAAACTTCTCAGTGGATATACAGCACCCTGGAACACGTACACACAAATACGATGTCACGTAAATATACATACTGATTTATAAATCCAAACTTATCTGGAGTTGCGACAGCGACTCGAAACAAGGATATTTGTAGAGAGTTCGTTACGGAAACTTCTCGCCACTCTCACCACCGCGTTTCCTATCGTTTCAACATTTTTTCTCGATTCCTTTTGTCATATTTCAATAAGCATGCCATTTTTAAGGTATTCCTTTCGCGTGACCGTATTTTTAGGCGAAGCTTCTGCTTCTGCCATTATTTAATATATGAATTATTGAAGAAAAAATGTGGTGATGATGGAATATCTCCTTAAGCACCCGTATAAATTTTACGATTTTTTAAGTTTTAATTCTTCATTGAATATTCGATAACCTGACCTGAAATTTGACGAATCTATTCGCATGCACTTTTACTTTACTGCAATTTAAAATTAGTTATTTACAGAATATTCGGGCTCGTGAAAGGAACACCTTAAGGATGTTCACGTTTTTCGAGCAAGGCTCATTCGCGTTGGATGTCCCCCCGCTTTTTTTCCTCCACTCCGAATTATACATTTTTTATGCAAAAAATATCAACTCGAGCAGAACGGTTGATAAATATATATGCCCGGATTTGCGAATCCAGTATTTATTGTATACGATAACAGTGGGATGTATAGACTTGAAGAAACAATACTCATCGTACAATGAGGCAATCGCATTAATTAGACGACCAAGTCGACGACTAATTTGACAAATGAATGCATCTGACAGCCGTCATATGTTTGACAGCTGCAGATGACCTTTCAGGGATCCCTCCCATTATCACTTCGATCGGTATAGTTATTGTTTATTGCCCGGGTAGCTCGGTTCGAATATTGATGACGAAGCACTCCACTAAGTATGTACTTATATAACATTCCCATATGTACATATGTAAATGTCCACTGGATTCTCGGAAATTGTACAAGTTCATACACAACGTGGTGGGAAATTTCAAGAGCCCTCGAAGCTCGTTACGTAGAAAAATATTAATACACAGCTTTGCTCGCGTTGATTTGGATTTTAATGAAAAGTTTCGCTTATACTTAGTGACTGAGAAAGCATAGAATGACGTTCGCATCCGGATTCATTCGTTTCTTTCGGCCTTTGAAACGAGTGCGGTGACGTAAGTCAGAGTACTTCATCCTTTATGCATAATTTTTCATGCAAATATTTCATGAATATTTTTTCGGAAGTATGGAATGGTTTTACCGAGACAATTGTGTTATCGGAATTTTTTCACACTCAATTTAATCCCTTTGGGTTAGTTCGGGTCTGGATGGTAGACGCGTTCAATTTCATTTTGAGGGAGAAAAGTGGAAAAATAATTTGAAGACTTTTTTCCTCCCTGACGAAAAAGCAGCCGAGGTTAGCGACGAAGTGAGAATAGAGTCGCGCGATAGGAGTGGTACACAAGAGAATGTGTTACTCCGATGTGAAAGCTCATCCCCGTGTCAAAGTTTCTGATGCAAGGAACAACGACCACGTGAAAGCTCAGGCACTCTGAATATTTTATGTTAATACACACCGAACGAGTCGACCCTTTTTCTCCGCCATGTTTGGCGTACACCAGTCGTTTTCTTCCATGGGCCGTTTCAATGAAAATTTCACTCGCAGCCTGAATTCAAGCTCGTTCTCTCGCAGCCTCTAAAAGCATTCGATCATTCGCCACGTGACTGAACATCGATGAATCCTTGAAAATTGGAATGCTGCGAATTTTTCAAATCATTGGTTATTGTCCTATAGGATCCATCAACATATTATTTTACATACATGAACCAAAAAGTCGTATGCGCAAGGACGAATTTTTACACGAGCAAATCCAAAGTCATCATTCACCATGAATTATGGGGCAAATGGATAACGGTCGTGAGTACAACCCTTTTAGCTGCAGTTCCATTTTCCTTCTTCGATAAACCCATTGATCTTTGGATATGCGTGAGCACACGTAAGCAAGCGTGCATGTTATCTGGGCTCCCAAGCGAGATTCAATCCGACATGAGAGCCCCATTGTGGTGCTTCTCCTTCTAGAGAATGGCGAGGTCACTCTGTGTGCTTCCGCTGCCCGTAACTTCTTACGATATATACGCAAACACGGGGCTTTTCAAATCGAGTAGAGACCTGAATTTCTTTCTCTCAACAATTCCATATTTTCTCCTCCTGCTTCCTGAAAAATCAAACTCGGAGGAGTAACAAAAACATTTTTTCCACGTTATGATTCATCAATTGTTTCATATCATCAGTCAGACTTGATCGTCTGGCCAAAAGTCAAAATCCCACAGGATTCAACGTTCCCTAAAATACACGTTTACAGAAAAATTGATTTCCAATCGTTCCCTGACCCACTTTTTCCCTTCATCAACGCAATTCAGCCGGGGCAAAGTTTTTAGAACACTATAATCATATATGGAAATGGATATCGTTGAAACGTTGACTGTTCCCGGGGGTAACGAGATCAACGAAAGACGGATTAAGAATGATTCAACGTTGTTTCAAAATTTCTACATCAGCGTACTTTTCACGATGTATTTCATGATTAAGCGAATATGTGAACTGTCAGATATATCGTATATATGCGAGCATAGAAAATGTTGGCGAGAAGATATGAGAGTGCAATGTTCTGGCCGCAGGGATTTAGTGAGAACGATGTAGCAGCGGGCATATGTGCTGAGAACGGTATAGGAACGTGAGCACTAGGACCAACACAGTCTGTCCGAATGGCCCGATAGATATAGGCAGTGCGCTGTGTTCGCGGAATCATCCAGTTTAAGGTACAATAACGTTATTATGCAAACGCGAACAGTAACGAGATGGCACGAAATATGTATGCGGAAGCAAGCTGACGTTTAAAAAAAAATAATAATAATAATCCTACCAAAATTGATACCGAATAGCAAATCGGTCAGTTATACGAGCTTTTCACAGTTGATCGCAAGCTTTTTACGGTAAGAGCTGCGCGGGAATCCGTCAGTGAAAAGACAAAATATTGGCTGATAACGTTTCGCAGGGGCTAATTAAGACGAGGAAGAATCTTCGGTTTTCCGACTGTAATATCCGCGAAGATTCGATTACGCTACGAAAATCTGAGCGAACTCTTCTAAAGTTCCGGGAAGCTCGTCAAACTTTCGATAGTTAAGAGGAAGTTAATGAAGTTCAAAGGGCGATAAAATTAATTGGCCTTCATAGCAAGATACGGAAAGTTTGAAGTAAAATTGGTTGCTTGGAAAGCCGAGATATGTTGGTTTATGTTAACTAGGAGATGTTGAGTTATTGACTATACTCGCATCAGCATGTACTGTGTGATTAAAGTGACCGATTTTCCTTCGTTAACTCGGCATCATATAGTGATTTTATTTTCAGAAAAACATGACTTTCGACTCGCAAATACCGACTCGCAAGCGTTGAACTCGAGTTTGCTGCTATTGTGCATCTACTCGTGAAATTTGCATTTTCTCCGCGTACTTGTGCGAGGATGAGAGGCAGCAAAAAAGACAACGAGAAAAGAAAATGAATGGAGCAAGAGCAGATAAAGAGGGAGCGAAGGAGAATGGAAGGATCGTTGGTTAGCCAGGATATTCTCAGCTGAGCCGATGATAGCCAGCACGTCGCCGGAGACGACGACTGGGATCTGCTGATGTATAGCTCGATCAAGCCCATAAATGTTCCTGAAGGAGCATGCAACCGTAGAGGGTTGACTAATCCAATCCGGTGCAACACAAACTCGCTTCCTGTCTTCTGCTTCAATGTTCCATGTTTCTCTCCAACACGTAAACATACTCGCTTCCTCACTCTTATGTCCATGGAGAACAATTACTCGCTCCGAGAAAGCTGACTGGCATTGCCAACTGCTGTCGAGCATCACGGAAGCCTCGGACACTTTGCTGCCTGCCATGACCTTTCAGCAAGGCCAACGCTTCGATTTGTAAGAGTCAAGCACCAGGTCACAATGAGCGATTGCCTTTGGAACTCTGCTTGAAAATTCTGCTGGAAAGATTTTTTTTAGACTCAATATCACGGAGCTTGGCTCGTTAAATGCGGAAAGATTTTTTCCGCCTCGAGACTTTGATCCTTGCGGAACGTGGTCGGAAATAACGTTTCGAGAAGACGGCTCAACTGAACCGTTTATTTGGGAAAATATTCCGTTTTTCATCGAGGGCAAAATTCGTTGTAATTGTTGTCATCGCTCTCGTCGGCGCAATGCTCGACCAATTCCATGCACCGAATTCAATGATGCATTCGTTCCATTAAAAATCTGTATCGCTGCATGAGTATTTACGACGAACTAGTTTATCTTCCGAATCATTATTTTAATGTTTAAAGTTCGCTTTATGAGAAATAAAGAGCCACGGCTGGTTCTCCTCAATTAGAACTGTATCAACCGAATGGTCCGCAACATCATGGCTGATGGTAAAGAAAGTACTTGAAACTGTTTTATCGACGAAGAAATTTACCATCCGCCAAGTTGAGGATTCTGTATGAGATATGGAGTTGTAATTGGGCTGAGACGACAGGGATGTTCCGCGAGGAATTATCATTCCGCATTTTTATCCAAGTGTATGCAAATACACTGAAAATTCAAGGTGAAAAAACAGTGGAATGATCGAGATAAAAGCGAAATACGAAGTAAACCCATTAGACGTATTCGGAATCTCCGGTCGGATTTCCAATAGGGAAAGTTTCCTCAGAAGTTTGGTGGAATTGTCTCTCCGTTGAAAAGTTGCAGGATAAACTTGTAGATGTACTCGCTGGAGGCTAACGAAAAAGAATTAGTTTTCGGCCGTAAGGATGGATTAGAAACACGTTGATCAATTTATTTCGATCCGATGAAATTACGCGTTATCAAATAACAGCGTCCGTAGCAGGCCCCCGCCACGCCCGAATGACAATTTATCTATTCGTTGTTCAATTATTTTCCGTATTCGCTGCGAGAATAACACTCCGACTCTCTTATTTTAATCAGATCCGTTTGGCTTGCAAATTTCGATATCGATCTTTTTCTGGACGCTTCGGCATACCGCGATCACCGGTTATCGAAGCGAGGACTCGCACAATCGTCTTAATTCGGCTTGTAGTCTCTTAGTTCGGTATACACTCGCGTTACGTCGCGGGGTTATGGGTAAAAGTGTTGAGTTCTCTCGCGGTATATCCGAGTGCGTTTAGCCTAGGTACACGATATTGATCGACGTACTGCTGCTACGCGCAACCCTCCCTATGTGTTTCTCGCTCTGCCTCGACGTTTTCTCTTCCGTCAGTTTTTTTTACAACTCTGCTCCCTCGCCATCCTTCTTTTTTCTCTCGGTTATGTCTTTGCTAGTCGTGTGGCGGCTCTAACGCAGCCTCCCTCTCGTCGCCGCGCTTCTTTCCATTTTTCCCTTTCTCACTTTCGAGTCTTCTATCCTCATTTTTTCTGTACTCTTTCTCCCCGTCGACGGATCCTCGATCTCGCTCCTTCTTCAACCATTTTTTCCTCCCTCCCGCTCGTCCCTGGCCGGTCTTCATCCGCATCTTATCGCTTCTTATTTCTTTTCCTTATAAAGGAGTTGGCGTTCTCCATCAACTATCTGCGACACTCCATGCTCGCACATACACAGCAATGGTGCTGGTCTCCTTCGCGAGCGAGCACGAAAACTAACATTTTTAATATTAGGATCGCGCTCCACGGATTTCCTCATTTTCCCCTCCTTTCATTTTCCACTCGTTGAGCCTCCCGCGATCCACGAATACGAGGCGGAATGGAGTTTACGTGTACGAGCCTCGATGAGGCCAAGTGAATTTTCCAAGAGCCTCATAATATTCCTGCGGGGTATATACTAATTCTGGATGAATATGATAAAATAACCGGATTTTCTGACTCTACGGTTGTTAAATGAGGATCGAGCGGAGAGTGCCTGGCTGGTCCAGTCCAACACGCTCAATTAGTAAAGCGTCGCATTAGTCGAAAGAAGATTACCTACGGTGAATTTTCACTAGTATGACATCGCGCACAATCTCCGCGGCGTTGAAAAAGTTCAGGAAAGATTATAAAGGGAATCATTGATGCGGAGTATTAAATCAGAAATCCAAAAGTTCTTTTTCATCGACTGGGACAATACTTTTGGCGGTACGAGGCGAATCGAATAATCAAGGAAGCAAACGAATAGTCTCATGATTACGGATGCTGGGGGGATTATGCTATTTTGGAATAGTACTGAGCGTAGGTAGGGGGTTTCGTGCGTCAAATTGTCCTTTTGAAAATGGACTCTGTAGGTCCGTACGTCAGATCTCTGTCCATTTAGCCTGATAACGGGTTCAGCCTGCGGTCCACGACAATTTGATGCGAGAGATGATTTTGATACAGTTACATACGTCTATACGTAGGCGCGTTTACACACACGAGTGAGTAAGAGTAAGCGACGTATGTGTGTAGACACGAGCACACGGCGAATGTATCCTCGGACATTGGAATAGAGAATTTGCCTATGGTCTAGAAACGTAATATCGAAGGACATGTCATTAGCAAAAACGATTTGGATATGGTACTCACTTCATCAACGAGATTGTGATGCAATTATTCTCTGCTGCCTTTCTCTCTATTCTGCGTTAAGGATGCTCGCTGGATCAACCGATAAAACCATTACGAATATGTCTCTCGCGTGAATTTACAGATATTATACTCCAAAATTGGCGTTTCATGAGTTTATTGAAAAAGGACTTTGGTCCACGTGGAATATCCTCGGAATTCCCTTTCGATAAATTAATCGGAATGTTCGAATTCGATTTAAAATGGGTTCGAGGAATTCAGGCGTATTTCCTTCGAGTATTGCTTGAACATTATGCATAATTGTGGGATGAAATGTTTTTCATTATTGACGGAAGATTATTTTCGGTAAATGTTAATATTTACGGTGAGCGCAGTCGAGAATACACGAATTTTCTTGAACTATTTTACGGAGACAGTACCGCTGAGTTTAATCAACTTTAACGAGAATTAAATGACCTATGTAAATATACTTAAGTCGAGTTTCTTTTTGTCACAGTATAATGGCGTTTTTGTGAGGATATTGTATACTTTTTACCTTATGTTTTTCATGAAAGTAACGAGGTTGGAGAGCTGCGCGGTCACGGGCGAGGAGGGATAAAGGAGAGAGTCCAAGGCTCGTGCAACTCGAGTCTTCTTCCTTTCTGTATCGTATATGATAGTGTGTCTATGTGTATGTAAGAATTTCTGTGTGTTGGATAGGGCAGTGAGAAAAAACACAGAGCTTCGTGTTTTTCTGGTTTCCATCAGACTGTTCTCTCTTTTTTTACTTCCAGTCACGTACAACTTCATTCGGTAGCTCTCTCTCTCTCTCTCCTCATACATCCGGTGTGGTCAACGTACCTGTCGCTTATCAATATGTACGAAAGCTCGACGGGTATGTTTTTCCTGCCGCTGGGAAGGTGTGTGTAATTCAAAAACGAAAAGTACACAATCGTGACGGTAAAATTTCTTTTACTTGATTTAACAAACAGGTAAACACGAAGCAAAGGAGAGGTTTTCACGCTCCTCCGACGCGATTATTTCGCTGGATTTTCTCAAAGTACAAAAGTTTTTGAAATGGCTGATATCCGAATGAACGGAGCACTCATATTTTCTCTAACGTTTGATCAAACTGTTGACTGATATTTTTCGTTTACAAATTTCAGTGGGTTTAAATTTTACACTTTCTTCGAGTAACATTGATACACGGAAAAAACGGATTCGTTTCGAACAGTGAGAAATATATTATTTTTCAAGAATTTTCAAAGTGTTTAGCCACTGATTACAAACAGCATAGTATTTTTTGTATTTTTCTATTTTTCATCCCTTTCAATTTTAACCCTAGAACGCATGACTGGGGTGTGAGCTCACCCCACGCGAACTTCAAACTACGCTCCCGTCCTAACAAGCGACATTATCGACTGATTATCGACGGATTTTTTTATATATAAATTCAATTGAAATTAGTTTTATCGTACATCATTCTTTTCGTTATAAAAAAACGAAGAAAATGGTGTAGGATAAAGTCAGTTTAGCATCGTAGGACCGGATTTATAAGCAGAAAAAGAGTGGGGTGCGTTCAAACCCCGGTCATGAGGTTGAGGGTATGAAAAAAGGCACATGAGGTGTAGGGTTAAACAGCTTCATGTGAATGGCAAAAAGTGATGCACGTGAGAACTATATTTCGTTTTGTTTTCGAGTGTTATTCATCGTGTCGGACTAGCACTTACTGATAAGTGGAAATGAATTATAAATCACAAATTTTCACTGTCAGCATAGTAAATTCTATGATAAATACACGAATGTGCACCAAACACGTGTGACATTTTACCATACATATAGTTTTTTTATTCAGGATTGCTCGAGCATAATTTACAATATAAACATTTGAAGTGACTGAAACAAAAAGACTCCAGAATCTTTTGAATAAAAGGTGTGGGTATTGGTTTTTTTTACTATGGTGGATAGAACAATTCTTATTACTGCTGTTCGAGTTAATGCTGCATTCCAATACGTATACCCCGAGATACTAGGTTCCTAGTACTTTCCTCTAGAATTTTCGGCCTCGTATTCTCCGTGTAGTTAGGTTCATTCATACCTCTTGTGTCAATGAATTATGCTGGTAACTTTTCATTTCCAATAATGAACGTTAGTCGAACGACAATTGTCATTTTAAGAGAGAAACCTCAAAATTTTGTTACACGAGTTTTAAATTCCTTTCATCCCATCTTTTTATATTTAATTCTGTTCCTTTTGTCTTTTTTTTTTCAACTTCATCACGGATGTTTCGTCTGCTCGTATTCACGCTTATTCACAATTATTCGCAAGCTGATGGGCGTGAAAAACACAAGAGGGTGGAAGAGCAATGGGCGAGCGAGTGGCGCAGGCAGAAGGGTGCGTGGAGAAAATTTAGCAAGGGACAAAAAGCGAGGAAAAAAAATGAAGGGATGAAAGAAGAACGGAACGGAGTACACGGAGATACGGAGTTAAATGAGGCCGTGGCACATTCGTTTTTCGTAGAAAAGTGTGCGCTTCAGCGACTCGTTCTTAACAGCCATTAGCATGGATCTGGAGAGTCTCTTCTGTTCACACACACACACACACACAAGAATGACTTATACCTACATACGGGATGATACAGCTACGAATCGTAAAATGAAAATTATTTTCGCTCAAAGTTTTTTGAGCGAAAAAGCTTTAAATGTAAGAGCCCTCGTGTCAAAAGAATCTCTCGCACGATTTCTTTTCATCACCGGAAATAAGTTAAACAATGAGAACATTTTGGACTGATTCTTTGCACGTGAGAACGCACCATGTCAGATAATAGATTTTTTCACAAATTGTGGGATCTGATTCCGGTATAAATCACTCGAAAAGCCTCAAACAATTGAATCCTTTATATATACATATCTTATATTAGCAGCAGCAGCAGCATTAATATAATTATATATTTATAATAAAATCGATAATATCTAAAGGTTGATTCAACGATTCGCTGAATCCCAATGATTTTATGCTCCATTAGAGCACCCCTTGTTTGCCATTCGACACAATAATAATAACCTGAACAAAATTCGTTGCTAAAGGTATAAATGCACGTGCGAGCGCTTATTAACGGCTGGTCGAGCATCCTGTTCGTTCCACTTTGTGCATAGATCCCTCGCGGTATTTCTCATTATACCGAGTGAAATTGATATTTTAACAGTATTTGATGTCACTGAATCATGGATAATACTTCTTTTGTGCAGGCGAACAAATTATTGTTGGTTCACTTGAATGAGAGTTGATTTTTTTTTCCATCCAAGTATCCGGATTAATCAACAACTGTAAAAAAATTCAAATTCCATCAACATTTTCGACGAAATAGAAATAGAAAATCCGATGATCCATGAGACTTCGATTTCCATTCTTCTTTCTAGTTCTCTTGCCTTCTCTCGTTGTCAATAGCCAACAAAATGGAGAGTGTACACAGCTCGAGATAAGATTCACCCTTGCGAAGCGACGCAACAACAAGAGCTCAGTTGCAAAGTTTTTAATGGCGCGAGCTGCTCAGTTTCCTTTTCGACTACGCGCTGGATTTTTCCTTCATATATTTCCTCTTTGTTCGAAAATCTTTTCGGTACGCGTATATTTGATACCGAAAAGCTTTTTCGTTCCGACGACTAGCCTCCTCCCCCCCCCCCTTTCCTGTACGTGCATATTCATATATTCGGAATACGAGTTCCCTCCATGTTTTATCTTGTTTTCCTGGCTCTCTTGTCGTTTCGTTATATGTTTTCGTTGTATAGTTGAAAAACGTTATCGTCGAGTGTTCAATTGAAATCACCGAAGACAAATCTCAACAAATTTTCCGTAGTTTTCCCACCTCGAATAAAAAATATCGAGACAAAGTTCATTCGCTCATGAATTTTCTCATCATTATTGTTGCCTCAATCTTATTATACAACAAAACAAGATTGAAAAAAATGGAGATTTGCTATGAAAAAAAAAAAAAAAAACACTAAAACAAGATACCAACAGCGTTTCCAACAGAAGATCTCTCGCAGACAACTGGCGAAAAACCGTTCTTAGTACGCCTTACAAAATTACACTGAGACGGACTAAATATAAGCTCCGAAATTGCACACGTTCATATCTGAAAGGACTCACACCAGATGACTTCCGACCGTACGAAAAGCCAGCGGCAAAACATAATATACTTTGCCCAATAACGGGACTTAAGAGGATGGATCAATCGGTATATCGCAACCGTGAATGCGAGAGAGATTGCTGCAAATTTCGAAATCAAAATTCTTTGACACAGTTTGACCGATCAAAAAAAGGCTCTGTCGGTCAAACCGTGTCAGAGAATTTCAATTTCAAAAATTCCAAGTGAGGTTAGTCGACTGATCCATACTCTTAATCACTAACACTCACTACGTGTCAAACCTCACCTCGTTATGTAAACACTCACTTATCCACCCAATCTTATTAGTACTGAGGAAAATGATGTCGAAACACCGACACCAATACAAACAAGTCGAAAGATAACAAGACCTAACACCTATATCTATATACAACTAAAAAATGAATACATAAAAAAAAATAAAACTAAAAAACTACGAAAAAAATACTTCCCATACCATAGCAGTCTAGAGATCCTAGGCACAAGAAATCTAGCATGTACATATTGTACATGTAATAAATCAAAATGATAATAAATAAAAAAAACACGTATACTGTGATTCTTCGTTACACAAATTCATTATATCAATATTTGTTTTTCTTTCAAATGAAAATGGTTGTGAATGCATATGACGGGAGTGACTGCGCGAGGTGTTGAGAAGAATTGGAAAGGCCTTTGAAATAGCACGTCTTATTCCGTTGTACGGATCCGTTGTACCTTCCACCCTTACCCTGTGGAATTGGAAAGGTTGATGGTTGGAAATGGCGGAGGTTAGGGAAGCCGAGAGTGTCGAGGGAGATGGGCACGTGTTATATAAACAGGCATTTCCTGATAGCTACACCGAATGCTCTTAAGGGGGTCGCTTTCCAGTCTTTCGCTTTCCGTCTCCCTCGCTTGCTCGCTTTGTAGCACACAACACCGGCGGAATATGTGTGGCTAGAATAGCACGGTATTGCGTAAGGAAGTTATACACCAGCTTGAAATACCGAAGCTCCTTAATTAATTAGCGCTAATTAACAAACGTGCCTGAGTACCTTGCAGACCTCTCTCCCCCTCTCGTCCGTTCCCGCATTGGTTAAGTCCGTTTGTATACAAGCTGGATGTTATACGCAAAGGTCTCTTGGATCTGGCGCGAGTTCTCTCCCGTGGCCTTTGTCCCGCCCTATACTCGTTCACTCGGCCGTTCACGTCGTCATCGCTGCCGTTGCTGCGTCGTCTCCGTCGACGTCCCCGTTGTTTGTACACCTACTGACGTATTCAGGCGAACCTCTCCCGGGACAATCTCATTGCGTCCGCTTTTAAATCTATAGCCAACTCACTATCAAGCGGATACTACGAAGCTTCGATTATTCGTCCTTGAGAAGCAGGATTGCATGCGTCACGATACTGCTCCGCTATCAAAATTAAACTCTCTCTAATACGAGAGAAATTATAATTATTTCTATCATCACGATCAATCGTATGGTTTCATTGTTTTTTGTTTTTTTCATTTCGCACACACTGCAGGTCCTGCGGACATTTGTCCCAGTTGGCAAATTGCCTTGTATCATCGTATCCTTCTCTTGTGATAGATCTCGGTTCTCTTTCTTCAGTTACGGGTACGCCTCGTTGCGCCTGGCACGTTCATCATCCACCTTGTGAAAGTCAATGTGACGGTGAACAACGAAGGTCGTGAATCACTGATTCGATATTCTCGCTCCCTCTCTCTCTGTACATCCCTCATTGCTATTGGTATCATGCGCAAGGGAGCTTGGCGAGATTTGGACGATTCAATGAATTTACTAAAACTTGAACCCAATTTCTAGCCGAAGCGTTTCTATTGAAGATTTACCATTTTGTAGATATGTGTGTGAAAATGAATTATATTTTGGAGCACTCTGTCGGGTATTCCGGAGAAGATCGAGCGAAAAATCTATATTTGTAGCGTGACGTCTTATCATAATTTTTGTGTAGCTTAATTGAGCAAATGAAGAAGACCGAGGCGAGCTTAAAATATCGTGGAATCGAATGAATCGTAAAACTCCAGGTTGACTGGCCCGATGAAAATGCTTTTTAGGATATTTATATTCATGCCGAAGTGCTAGATAATCTACCTATATGAATCATTAATTATAAAATTGAACGTTTCTTTTCGCGTTTTATTCGAGTCGTTTTCGTGATATTTTTCCTCCTCGCTATATTAATGTTTCTCGAAACATCCATCCACTCTTTTACAGTACTTGCAATTCCACAAAGTGGTGCTCTATCCGAACGACTTTGTGCTTTCTTGACGTCCAAGCTTTAGCGCCGTAATGCTGCACCAAAATACCTTTATAACTCTCGCTCTCCGTCCCCCGACTTCTTACCTACCACCATTTTGACCATTTTGACCATTTCTCCTACTCTCCCACTCAGTCTTTCTTTCTCCACCCTTAGACGTGTCTTTTTGGCCTTCCGTGCCTGCTTTCAGAGTCCGAAGAGTCAATTCCGGACGAGGTTCACTCCTTTTTATACAGAGTCATATCGCTTTTTTCGCCACGTACCGTAAAACAGTTGGACGTTATACCTCCATCCGTAATCCCTGGACGGATACCAGCCCGCTTTTTCTCATCTGCGGAACGAGCGTCTCTTTCAAGTAATCCGATTCAAGTGGCGCATACGCCAAAAGTTCAAAAAATCCTATCAGAACTGTCAAATTCGCAAAATCACAAAATCTCTCATTTTATCAACCTAAGCTGCTCCTAACGAGTAACTTCTTTCAGCGCAGTAATTCACAGTTTGCCATAAGCAATATTGGGCAGGGTGTCAAGTCTACATCGGGCAACTCGACATTGTATCATTGAATGTTGAAACTTTCCAAGTGTAGTAAGTATACAAGCGCGTTAACCCTCCATCGGGGCGAGTCCCGATCGTAGCAACCCGCCATTTCCTCGACTGTTATATTATGTGCTCGTATTTTTCGCCCACTGTACTTTTCGCACGGAACCGCTCGTAGTGGACGAAAATCTTTGAAACGTGTCCATCTTTATATATGTACCAGATGCCCGTTTCGTCAGCTCGCAAGTTTATTGACAGATTTCTAATAGAATCATTTCCAGTGTGATTTTATCACTTAATAATGCTACGAGCAAATGCTCATAAGAATTATGATAGATCTCTCTATAGTCTTTTGAAATGATGATTCTTCATAACGTAGCGATAAGCATTCTGACTTCATAAATTATTAGCTTCTTAAAACAATCTGAAAAAAATCCATCTCATTACGCTTGGTATATATTTATTGGGGTGTCTAAAAAAAATGTTTTTTTTTTTAGTACTGCATGCTAGTCAAATGAGTGCTAAATTTTCAAAACGCTTTTAGACAAAGTCAGAATGCTTGTCGCTACGTTATGAAGAATCATTATTTCAAAAGATTATAGTCGAGGAAATGTCGGGTTACTACGATCGAGACTCGCCCCGATGAAGGGTTGACGCGCTTGTGTACTTGCTACACTTGGACAGTTTCAACGATGGAAAGATTGACTACAGAGATGACATAATGTCGAGTTGCCCGATGTAGACTTGACACCCTGCCCAATGTTGTTTTGACAGCCTTGCTCGTTGATAACGTTTGAAAAGTTACATTACCGACTTTTTCACCTTTTTTCGTAATGTTATGTTCACTCGCTCATATGGAAAAATCGAGATAAAGAATTGGGGTTTCTATCACAGTGAGAGCCTGTTCGAAAAACAACACAATATTCGTTTCATTAATCACTCAATTAATGGTAGTTTACTTTTGAAAGTTGAAAGTTGTTTCTAGCAGCGGTTCCTTATCCCGTTGGGGATGGGGTGCGCGCGTAACTGGTCGTGTTAAGAAGTCACCGCTCCTTCAAAAAAAAAAATTAGGCAACCTCAACGCGATCTCGTCAACCAGTTCATTTTTCCACAAACAGTGGTGAATAATTATATTTTTCAACGTTTCGTCTGACTGGTTCTAATGCTAACTCCACTTGTTATGTTTTAAAATATCGGGGTGAATTCGCAGTTTGAGAGTAAGAATACAACACGTTCATGCACCACACCACTAGAGAAAAATAGGAATGTGATGTTTCGTTGCAGCCAAACACGTCCGGTCTCTTTTACGAGCGAATTTACGCGATCCCCGATTCAAACCTCATTTCGTTTTTATCGACTCTTTCCTCCGATCATCCCATTCTCCATCCATAGATCTACCCCTTTGCTATCGTATACATCCGCTCCGCAGGATGACGCGCTCGAATAAGTACGTATATTTGACTGTAATGCTTCGGCAATAACATCTCTCAATGCTCCAAAGTGTAAAGCATTGTTCGTTGTCAGTATTATCTTCTATGGCAAACGATCTTCCAAATGGACTCGAAATCATTTTCGCCTTATGTCTTTATGGGTTTTGTAGATGCCATTCTATTCGGATGTTGAGTGTCGCAAAAAAATGTCCGATGTGCTAAACTTTCCTTTGATAAGGAACTATTTTGAGGTATTTTCTGAGCATACAAAGGACTCAACGAGCCGAGGGTCAGTGAGTTTTCGATTTTTAGCTTGGATCGAAGCCCTCGAACTATCATTTTTCATCGTACACCCCGACTCCCTTGGTACACAGGAACAGCAATAGGGACAGAGAACACGGAAGATTAGATTCGATTTATTATTATGCTTCGGTTATACTGTACGGTAAACGTGAGAACAGAGTAGGAGGAATCGTCCAATTGAAATCCGTTTGTTCGCGCGTGATAATTTCCGCCTCGAAAGAAATGCAAATTTTTATCACATCAAGCTCCATCGGTTTTTCTCTGTTAATATTGAATACGATTTTCCGACAACTTTCTCTTCGCAATTGTACAGTATTTATTCCCTTCCAATATTTATTCCAGCGATGAACGCTCCGCTATTCCGTTTTGCATAATTCTCTTTCTTTTTGTTGTCATGCCCGGATAGCCTCATGAATATTCTTCTGTGCGTGGATACTTCTTTGATCCCTCGACAGAGACAGGATGAATCGAAATTTTCGAGGTTTCGCAACAACGAAAAGAAGAAGAGACTTTTCAGTGGAGAGTGTGTTGCTGGACTTCTGCTACTTTCAATAGCAGGGGAGCTGTAAATTCGTGCGTTTTAAAAAATATATTTTGTCTTTATATATAGAATTTCGTGAACCACCGAATACTGTGAAACTCCCGATGACGTCTCTTCGCAGACGCTTTGAGCGTGGAAACGTTATACGAGAATGAGACGGAGTTATCGAACGTTGGAATCAGCCTTAAACCACCCTCGATACGCGGATTCCCTACATGGGAGTTTCTCACAAAAGAGCGAGCTACGAAAACGCCAACGGAGACCGAGGAAGCGTCGCTAGTGGGGCCGGTGCGGTGAGCATGAGCTTTCACGCCAGCTGAGAGGAAGTTGATAAAGCTCTTGGCAAGTCCCATTGGAGAAAGCTTTGCCTCCGGCAGTATCGGACTTTTCCACTGGAAAATTCGCCCTCTTCGGCTTTACTTCCATTCCACAAACGGCAAGCTCCAAAATATTTCACGTTTTTCGCTCATCTCGCGAGATCACATTTCAAATCTTGACCATTTTTTCTGGATACCCCCTTCGCGGCAGTGATATCACGTCGGGAGATAATAACTTTGTATATTTATTTGTCTAGACAGTTATTGGACTCGAAGTTCCAATTTTTCGCAATGCCAGCCGTTGCCTTTGGGTTTTCTATTTAAACTTGAGCTATCCGAGCCCAGGTTTTTTAATATTCATTTCTCTACGTCCAGTACTATTTACCGAAGCAATGTTTTGTTCCGCAAAAATAAGTCAAAATAGGCTCGCTACGCATATTTTTCGTAATTTCCTCAAAGGAGTAAAAGAGTTTCTACATTTTTTTCTTATTGTTTTTCGATGTACGTATAAAAGAATAATGAAAAAAAGCCTCAAATGTATCAGTCTCCAATGTTTCTATATTTCAATTCCGGTTTAATCCTGTCCAAATGTTTTGCTCATCTCTGGCAAAAATAAAAGTTTTTCGTATTCCCTAACGTAGATCAAACTCGTTCGAGAAAGCTAGTGATCAAAGGAACACAAACCGCGCTTGGTTCGAGGTGCCAAACCAAACTGGCATTTTTCATCGTCGTTTCGTTTGAAAGTTGTTTTTCTCCATCCCTCTGCTCTCCCCTCGCTCTCTTATACTCTCTCTCTCTTTATTTCTCCTGCTCTGTATAGAGAGGTTGAGCGATTTTATTTTAGCGGGCTAGAAATTTGCATTCTCGACTCTTTCTGTGGTTCGCTGTCTTACACATACTCCATTTGAGGCTTTTCAGTTTTTCACTGTCCGAAAACCCTACGACCACAATGAAATTGCAGCTTGCGGATTTGTAATGGATATTTTTTCGTTTCACGAAAAAAACAACGCCACGCACGAGGAATGGTGCAAATCGGTATTTTCCCTTCTTCTTTTTCAACCGTACAAATAATTACTTGATTTTTGTCATCCATGCGTACACATTGATCGAGAGACGGGATGAGGAATAAAAAAACTTGACAATTTTTTCGACGTGTGTGAACTGAAGCCTGCGGTTGATGTAATTTTTTTTCCTCCTTTGTGAACTTGACGTGCACTATGAAATAGTGTACTTTTTAAAAATATTGATTCCCCGCCTCTGTTTGTGGTTCTCGACACAAATATTGTGTATGCATGCATATTATACATTTATTCGTACACGGTGGAATATCTTTTCATGCTTGAAAAGTTGATAAATGGGTACATCCGGGAAACGACGTGGAGCTCGACGCGCGACTCAAGTGCATGTGGACAAGGGTGACATTTGTGAAAAGAGAGGGTGGAGTAAATGTCGATGCCACTCGACATTTGCTAGTGGCAGCAGGCTGAGGGAAAGGATGACTCGGTCTGTATGATAATAATCCTATGGGACTGAATACGCAGAGTGACTTTGTTTCGTAGGGTTGTTTTTTAGTGTTAAAAAGTGGGGAAAAATCAGCTGGTTTTCATGGTTTTTCTAATCAAGCACGAGTCAATAAACGAAGCTTCGCTTCACTGCGATGGAACAACAATTAAGGTTGAGTTTGAAGTATCGAGTATAAGCTGATAAGAATGCTGCAACTACTGTATTTTTTTTTTTAAATTCTCGTCGTAAGTAGTAACGATTTTTTCCTCGAGTGCCAAATAGGCTCATTTGACTTGATAGATTTATAATTTATTTGACAGTTGTCTAGGATAGAAAAACGCCGAAGAGCTGCACGCTCGATATTCCTCTTCCCGAGTCTCTATTTCGCTTTGTCACTCGTGTCGTAGTAGAAAATGAATTTGTTTCGTCATATGCTATTTCTTCAGGGTGCTTATAGTGGATGTCATAATCACTGGGGAGAGAAAAAAAATTGAAACACGAATATTGTATAATTCGCTCTCAACAGACCAGCTGCGAGGGTTTTCTTTCTATTTATTATTTTATACAAAATACTGTACAGGTTATTAAAACACAAATCTCATTCTGATATGAAAAAATTGCGACATCAAAACAGTTGAATAAATAAAGAATATCAACTCTTGCATCAGCCTCGGGCAGAATAATATTGTCTCTGCTGGGAAGCGAAAGAAAATAATTTCTAAATCATGCGAAGAATCATTGGACTCATTCGGCTCCGTGGACAATCGAGAAGGGGGGAGAGAACGATTCTTCGTTTACGCGTAAGAACCATTAGATATAATAGCGATCGATTTTTTCTTCATCGCCATGGATTCTCTTCTTTTGGTCAGCATGAGCTGTATCTCTGGCAAAGATTTACCCTTGGTTTCTGGGAGAACAAGCCAAGTGTAGAGGGTGAGAAGAAGCATGAGGGCCGCGTAGAACCAGAAGACATATTTTTCTGAGAAAAAATCGACCATGGGTTGATAGGTTTTGCTGGTGAAGAAGGCGAACGCGGCGGACGTCATGTTGATGAGACACGTCGCCATGCTCTTGATGTTGGGTGGAAACATTTCACTGATGAGAGTACTCGGTACCGGCATGATACCAATGGCGAGGCTCATTTGAAAGCCGATTATCGATAGAATTGGTAGCCATTGTAAAACCGGATGTTTGGAGTCGTAACCGAGATTCAAAAGCTGGTAATCAGCGCCAAGTGTGACGAGTGCGAGAGCTACGCCAAAGCTGGATAAAGAGAGCATGATTTTCCGTCCGCAAGCGTCATTGGTATAAGTAGTGCTCCAGCCGGCAACGATGCCCAAAACTCCGACGATTATGACAACCGTCGATGGCGCAACGACCGTGACACCGGCGTTCTTCAGTATGATTTCCATGTAAAAAGCCATCGTCCAAAGACCGCTCAGTTGTACGAGGATGTATACGACGTTGACGAGCATTATTGCCTTGCGATTAACGGGCTGAGCGATCTCACGAAATTTGTCCATGTACGTGACGCTCCCCTTGAACGCTGTGAATTGTTTAATTGTTTCCAACTCTTCGCTCATGTCCACACCCCGGTTGTACCACTCCAAGGAAGCCTTCGCTTGCTCGTTCCGTCCTTTGAGCACCAAATAATGAGGTGACTCGGGCTTTATGTAGAACGATCCGATAAACAGAAGATTTGGCACTAAGCTGACGCACGAAAAGATCCACATCGGTGTATAAGCACCGACAATGTTACCGAGAACGTTACCGACTGGTAAGCCCTGCGTTATCAAACCCACCAACGAACCACGTATGCTGGGATCCGATATCTCACCGATGTACAATGGGAATGTCGAGTAATACATTCCCATTCCAAGACCACTGAGTATACGCGATACGTAAACCAAAACTATACTATTTGCCATCAAGAGACACGCCCAACCGAGCACCAATGGTACAGCGCAGTAAAGGCACGATGCTTTCGTACCAAATTGATCGACACTCAGCACACCGAACATCGCACCGATTATGCGTCCCAGTCCTATTATCGCCGCTACCCAAGACGCCTCTGCATCCGTTGCTGCTAATTCGGAGTCAGGACCAGCGAACTTTGCCAGATACGGTGACGACCATCCACCGATCATCCCGACCACGATCGACAGCATGAACACTGCGCATAAATTTACATTTAATCCTCATTCCAAGATTGTGCTCGTTGCCTCGACCGATAATCGTATCACAATCACTCGCTACTTCATTTAATTAATAACACAGCTCATTATCATTCAGGATTTTTGGCACTAAAATTATTTGGAGGAAAAAAGTATTATTTTTGAATGACTTTGTTTGCCAGATGTTGGGAACGACCAGTTGCTTTTGCTTTCAAAAGTATTTTTATGTCCATTTTTGATTGTATTTTTTTTTTTTCACATCTTTGCACGTCGAATAGTTATCGCTACCGTTGTATACGGGATTCGATGCCCAATTTGACGGGGCACTCGACCGTTGAGTTATTTTTTTCAATAGGCAATTGAAATTCAACAATTGCCTGTCATCATCCGGTATCAAAGAGCAACATGCAATTATGAGTTCTTGGCAATGCTTTGCTTGTTAAGAGCAGGGTCAAGTTCGAACCGTATATAAATGACTGATGAATGAGCCACTTTTCACAGACAGATCGAGACTCTGATAACAATATTTTCCATAAAGCGATATCGATCTTCGTTCATGATTCCCGTCTCGTTGACAAACTACAATTAACTCTTATCTCAATTCGTTTGGAATCGTTGAAAATGTTTTTTAAATTAGCCATCCAAGTTTATCATGATAAAGATAGTGACCCCGTCGCCTGTCGAATCGATCATTGGCACACAACAGATTGAGATCTTTGAAAAAATGCATGTCGAAGAAAAAGCAATTATCGGTTATCCATGTTGACCCAATACTCATTTGTGAAATGATGCTTATTGAAAACCATAAAAGAGTTTGGGTTTGTTTGAGTGACTTGACTTTGGGAACTTGAATCGATTCTGATGGGCACAAATGCTTAACGTTTGCCAAATTGATATTAATCTCTGGTCTCATGCATGCTGACGTTTCTTCAAACGATACGTTCACGATACTTCTACAACCTTTGATCGCATTCCGTTGCATTGTGCAAAACAGTGATATGAAAAATACGATGTTTGCGAATTAAAGCACAAAAAAAAGGGAGAAATGTGAGTAGCGTATTTACCGTCGACTGCTGCGAGCCATTGAGGCCAAACGACCGACCACCTCGAGGGCTTTGGTACTTCCGAAATGGTCGAGGCCATTTAAATGAATTTGCGCCAATCGAGGTTAACGATGACTCCGAGCGCTCTCCGATCACTTTCTCGATGAGCGAGAGATGAGACTCGTTATCAGAATTCCAATGCCACGCGTGCCAGCAACCCCTCTCCGTCGATCTTTAAGTTTGAATCTGAGAAGGAATGTGTCGAGTGAGTGCTACATTCGCTCCTACTTTTTTCATTCCTCCATTTCTCGATAAGCTATGATTTATAACGGGAAAGAGTTGTAAAGGTTATCAGCGCTGATTGATAGGCAAATTCTCGGTCAGGGCCTGTCTATTCGTTCCTTTTCGGTTTTCTAGTCAATCACGATAACGACCTCCCCCACGAATACAATGAATGTTTCTATCATTTTTTTCTCTCTCCGTAATAAATAAGTCCAACAAATTCACGCTACACTGCGAACTCGACAATTGTATGATGCAAACGTCGCGTGATATTTCCAGGCAATCTTGTGTCACTATTTCATAATCGTCGTCTGAGCGTCTCTGATGTTTAGTATCGAAAAAATTTTGATAGACATAATAAAAATTGTACGTTGAACGGAAAATTTATGATTTGTTCCTGTGTACCCCGTGATCAAGCTCACGGTGTACTTGATTTTTTTCTATCTCATTGATGTATTTAGATGAACGTGATAAAACCAAAAAAATAATTTCGTCATTATACTCGTGGGATTCTTGAATAACGAAAATCGGCCTCGCCTAGACTTATTTGAATTTTGCTATTTTTCCTCGTTACTTTGATCGTCGAGTCAATTATCTCGTCAATCTTTGGACGTTCTTTGAAACCCTCGAAGAATTATTGGATTGAAAAATTTCGGAAAAACGATAGACAACAGGCTCATTTCGTTAGTATTGCTTTTCAATGTGAAAAATAATTTGCGGTAAATTCATCGATTATTTATCGGAAGTATGTTTAGCATTCTGCAACACACTTGGATTGTAATAATCATCATCACCGTCACATGACTATCGACGATAAAAAATAATTGAAAAGTTCCTTACCTGCATTGTTTTTTTTCGTGTCACACGAGGGAGATGTCTGCGCTCCTCTGTTTAGAGTGGTTCGTAAATAGAAACGAAAAATAGGGTTGAACTTTCAGCAGATCGGGATCTATAAAATTTTATGAATTTTAATATCACGAGTTGTCGGAACGTCTCATAATGACGTAGCACTACTTTAAAGTTGGTTCGAACGTCTCGGTATTGTTCCCGATCGTCGAACGTCTGAGACGCGAATCCCGAAGCGTCAGAGTAAAGTTGTGTGGTTCACGAGCCTCGTATTATTGGCAATCCAATCGCAACGGGCGAATATATAAGCGTGCTTGAATTTAGTGACATTTGAACAGTACGTAGTCTCTAATCTTATTGAATCAGATGGACCGATGGCGCGACTGAAGCATTTGAAAATATCATGTTTTTTCTCTCTGTGACCTCAACTGTTTAGTTTTTCTTGATTGGTTGTATTTCAAGAGATAACGCAGACCACACGCGAAACCCGTTTTTTTAGGTCTTTCAAAACAACAGAAATTCGGCGCCTATTGATCAAACAAGGGCCTCTTGAAAAAACGTAATTACTTTGAGCATATAATTTATTCAACGTCTACGCGGTGTTATCTCGTTTTGAGCTGCGCATACTCCCTAAATTTACTATTCGAGTTTGCTATTCTTGTTTTCAATGGCTGTTAGTTTTTCAGCTTCTTTGCCTTCATAAATTCTTTTCTGGTATCATTTCACGTGGCAGCCGAAAATATTAATCAGGCCAATTTACATTTTTCTGACAAGCAGAATATTTTTCGATTCGAACCACCGCAGAGCTTTTATAAGGAGCATACTCTCTTTTGAATCGCAACAATTATTTCAGTCACAATATACGTTCGATTACATTTTTTTTTCACCGATATCCTTTATTTTTTAAATTACTCACTTATTTATTATTCATGTTTCCAGCACTCGGTGAGGTGGTACGAAAATTTGGCCACACGTGTTCTCATCGACAATTTTCAAAATCCGCGTTATATTAATAAATAACGTGAAGCATGTTGGTCTGCACAGTTATGAACTTACTTTTTATTGTTAATTCGAATCAGAAATGGTGTCGACGGAGATTCTTAACGACTGGTCATAGCTTTGGAAACTCGAATATTCGACTCAACAATTGTGGATACCCATCCGAATGGAGTTCACAGACTTACTCACTCGATATTTGAAAAAATTCATTTTTAATAGTTTCCGAAGAACCGGAGTAGGGGGATGTGAACGGAATTGGCTCATTGGATTCACCAGAATAGTGCGATGGTCGTTGGACTGTGTCACTAATTAGTCGCTGTATGGACACATTGGTGGGTTCTTATTGGATTACTTTCTTCTGCGTTGTTTCCGAGAGTTTTCATCGATAATTCATATTTGAGGCGGAGCGTTGAACGATTAGGGAATTTCGTCAGCTTCTATATTAGAGTTTGAAACGCATTTTACAAGAATATTGCAGTTATTGCGTGGTGGGTTCGTGGCGGTTTCGGTAGAATGTATACAGGATGTCCCACGAGCAACGATCATGAAAAAAGGCTCATATTCGAAACCGAGATCTGCATCGAAGAGTTTAGAAATATTTTTATACTTGAAATATTTCTTCAAAATCGAAGGCCCTCAAAGGTTACAAAAACCTGATCGAAAAAAGCTAAGAATAATATATATATATATTTTTTTTTTTTAAGAAAAGTAAAAACAATGCATTCGACGGTTTTGAAGAATACGCGAGAATTATTGTGACGCGCTTCATAAAACTCAATTCATATCAGTCTCTCGGTCCAAAATTTCTGATTTATTTTCAACTACTCCGGTTCTATTATCCGTTCAATATAACGTGCAGAATTCATCACATGATGCAACTCGTATGTCTGCATGAATAATGTTACGGAAAACTCGAGGTTTTCGAGACGATCTGACATATTTAATCTGGAAGAATTAATGTTCAACCAGGAGAGACGAAACCGTGGCACGTTAGTATTCATATAAATGTTACTAGTAATCCAGCATGACAAATGAGTATGTAGCAGGAGATAATAAAATATCGCTCGTTTCTTTATGCGTACAGTAACGCGATGTTTGAGCTCTGTATACGGAAGCAGAAAAAAGCGTTATCTCTTAATGATGTTTGAACGCTTGGTGGGATATTATTAAAAAAAGATGCCCCCTGAGGAGACGAGAACATTTAGATCTAAAGCATTTATTTATTTATTTATCCCATCAACGTGTGTTTCATCACTAATTATTATTTTGGAAATGAACGATCGAGTTTCAAAGCTGTTTCGTTAATGGAAAAAATGTTTTTGGTACGATCACCATGACTACTGGTGCTATATCACCTTGCAACGTCTTCGTATTGGGGGGATCTTGGAGAGTTGGCAATACGAAATACGCCCAAAATGGTTTCAACCATTTTCGCTTATAATTGTAGATCTGAAAATTTGACTGACGTAAAAATTTAATGAATTCGATACTCGATTAGCTTAATTAATTCCTCGAACGATTAATCGATAATTCACTATTCCCACGGGTTTGCCCAGTTGTTGCCGAGTCTCGCAATCTTGGATCAGGGATTAGGCTTTGAAAAATATATTCTCGCTCACAAATCCACAATCACGTGAATAAGATAGACGAAAAAGGAATGAAATTCGATCTGCATCAGATAACTTGAGCCAATGATAAATTAACTGAATGAAAGGGAGATCAGTAGAATATTGAATGTACAAGATTATGTTTTGTGATTGGCAGATGTCCTGACAGCGGGCCACGGGCCACCAGGATGCCGACAGACGACGACTATGGCCGAAGAGAACGTCTCCTGTTGCACCAGCACCCCACCACGCAGTACGGACAGCAATCGGCGACAGTATCGTCACTGCCCTTATCATCATCGATATTGTCATCTTCATCGGCATCATCAGCAACGACTCAACAGCAGCACACTGACGGTGCAAGTTCCGTTTCTACAAACGGGATCGTTGGGCTGCCGAGTGGAATTATCTCGACGGACTGCTATCACAAGCAACAACAACACCAACAACAGCAGCAGCAACAGCAGCAACAACAAGCACAACAACAGCAGTCCAATCAGCGTAGCACTTCCTCGTCCTCGTCCACATCCTCAACCTCGTCGAATGTCGTTTCCTCATCGATCTCGTCGTCTCATCAAGAGCGTTATCAGATCAACGAGAGGATACAGCCGAACGAAGTTATTAGCGAGTATGGCGGTCGCATGTCGCACGAGAGGTACGAAAAAGCGAGCGAAAAACATCAGCAGCAACAGCTTTACGGGTCGAAACGGGACGATATCACCTCCAAGTACGGTGATTCGTCGATATGCTCACGAGCGTCTCAATCGAGCGAAGATAACGCGAGATACTCTATTGGATCGTGTCAGGAACAGAGACTCGGTCAAGCAACGTCATCCTCCGTGCAGATCGGTCACCACGGATACGGATCCGTCTCGGTTGCTACCGGTCGCTCCTCGAATTCGTCATCAACGTGCCAACCGACATCGACGATCGGCCAAAGCAGCATTCTTGCCGATCGTTATTCCCGTTACACCGAAGCCAGTTCACTCTCCGGCGAGCAGAGACTCTCGCTCCAACCGGTCGATCGTTTTCCACCGATCAGCAGCGACTCGATCGAGCAGCAGCAACAGCAGTCGCAACCACAGCCACAGCAGCAACAGCATCATTCGTACAATCACGGGAGATCGAGCGCCGCCTCGGGTTTATCCGGTGACGAACGGAGCAACGGAATGTCTAACGGTTCAAAGGCTGGAACGAGTACTACAAACGAGTACGCCAATTCTTCGATCATCACGAGTATCGGTAACGGAAACGGCGTCGTTGGTGGTTGCTCGACGATTGCCACCAACGTATTCTCACCGGATACCTTTCCTTCGCCACCGTCGCCAGCACCGGCGAGCGATCGGTTCGTGCCTCCGCCACCGCTCTCACCAAGCCCGAGCGAGAAGTACACCTCCTCCCAAAGTCTCAACGCTGTTTGTTATTCTAGCTCTCCTTGCGACAGAATTTTACCACCGGGCTCACCCAGTAGCCGAGACAGGTGTTACGTCACAGCACCGGCTTCACCGATATCCAAGGATGCCAGATACTCCACAATGTCTTCCGACAGAAATAGCCTCGTCTCCGATCGCATGCAGACGTCGCTGCACGATCCCAAAGAGCACCAGCACCAACAACACCAACAACACCAACAAAGATACAGCATTACGTCGAACGAGAGGTTACTGTCTACGGCATCGCCGGTACTCGGTGCTCTGCAGTCGAGGGATCCCGATACCACTCGGTGCAGTATATTCCAAGTCACTGGCAATCTCAAAGATACGAGCAGCGTCGGCGGGATCACTTCGAGATACTCGATGTCCAGCGACCGGCTCGTGTCGTCATCGCCGATCAACGCTCCCGAGAGATTCGCAACGAGCAGCAAAAATCCAGAAAGATATCACAGCAACGAATCACCGAGTCACGAGAATCAGTCGCGTTATCACCATCGGCAGGAGCTTTCGTCGAGTTTGCACCACGAGCGTTACCCGGCTGGTTCTACCGTCGCTGACAGATACCTCTCGAGTTCCCCGAACCCGGACACCGTTCACGGACGTTATTCGTCGACGGAACGAGTCCTCGCCGGCTCGACGAATCCCGACAATGGGACGGCCCGCGAATCGAGACGTTACTCGACCTCCGAAAGAAGCCTCGAGGGCATATGCCAGAAATACGCCGAGAGAAGTGAATCGAGAGTGTGCCCGAATAGCGGCTCACCAGGAAACGCCAACGAATACAACTGTAGCCGATTTATCGGTTTCCAAGAAGTCACGATGCAGCCTCGATATCCACCCGATCAGCGTTTCGGTGACATCGGAAGTCTGCAACGATACGTCGGGGCTCAGTCGGGCGGCAACGGTAACGTCGCCAGGCACGAGCAGACGAGAAACAACGACAGATTTGGCTCGAGCTCGGTCAACGAGCGTTATCTTTCGAACGCATCACCGGGACACGACGCTCGTTTGGTCGGCAATTCGGACGGCGGTGGCGGTGCCAGCGGCGGCGTTAGATACGGTAATTGTGGATCCTCGACGGAAAGACTTCTCGCATCAACGTCCTCGCCATCGACCTCGGACACGGGGCGCTATCATCAAGCCTTGTACCAAACCGGTGGAGCTGGTAATTGTGGCCAAACGAAGAACGATCGTTACGGGCCTCTCTCACCGACACCCGAGAATAATCAGTCGAACGGGCGCAATTATTCCCAGCAAAATTCGACGACGAAGAGCAACGGCAATCCGCCGACGAACGACAAGTACATACAGGTCTCCAAGTCGTTACAAGTATCCTACGGGAGCGGGGAACGCTATCATCAAGTCGGCCAGTTGGAGGGGTTCGAGAGATCGGGTCAAGACCGGGCCGGTGGTAGCTATACGATCGACAGATACGGAAACCCCTCGAGCACCGCCAATCCCGATCTGCGGTATCAGGCGAGCGGTAACACCGGGACTTTTCACACTCTCAATCCCGACAGATATTCACCCGCTAGAGCCGGACATCCGGACAAATATCTTTCCTTACCAAAGCCCAAAGACAATTTTGTCACCGGTCGCATTGTAACCTCGTGCTCGAGCCTGGGCGTCGGTACTTCTGCAAATTCTTCGGTTTCGGGCACCGACAGATCTTACGGGAGTAACGGGAGCTCCAGTTACGTACCGCCGAACGCTCACACACCCGTCGAACGTTACGTTCCTCAACCGCCGCCGGAAGTCCTGTATCCCGAGAGATACGCCGATCGATACGTACCACCCGCTGCTCACACCCCGACCGATCGTTACATCCCAGCCGCCGATCCCGGTGATCCGTACATGAGACGCGATCTCGGCTTTCACCACCATTACCGGCTACCACCACCCGGTTATCCTTATCATCAGACGCACTTCCGCTTTCGTAGCTTCGCTTACGCGTCCCCTGGACGCCACGGTGGGAGCCCTGGCTCCAGCAGCTCCAGCAGCTCCACCTCGGTCCAACGGGAATTCTCCACTTCGCCGTTGCTTCGATCCAAAGTGCGGAGCTCGACGATCGAAGCCTGCAATAACTCCGCGCGTCAAATCAACGCGGCCAGTCAAGCTACCTGTTGCACCGATCCTACCAGAAATTGTTGCCCACCCGTTAGAAGATCCGTGCCACCGGGTGCTCTGCCTTCTATATCCAATCAGTCCGCACATTCTTCGTGGTAAGTCATCCCTCATTTTTCAACAATATTTCGTTTATTTTCTTTCCACAGCTACGACTTTTCTATCATACATTCAACATCTACGTTTGGACGTTATGGAAATTCATTTTTCGTTGTGCAACGTTACATTTTTCGTATCGTTTACCCTTGGGAGAGCGCATCGTTGGTATGAAAATATCCAAATTGGGCGAAAACCCACACCGGACCAAACTCTCGTACGGTCTATTTCGCCCGGAAACCCTCGAAAGCGAACATGAAAAGGAAAATACTGTTGTGAATTATAAGTTGAACAATGAGATGCGGGCTTCCGTGTGGCTCGTACTTCAAGCTTTTGCAACATGCTCCACCACACGGTATGGAAGAGCGGGGGACTATGTTCTCGCAGGAGGTTTACATCGTACCCAAAACCTGGTTATATACCGCGCTCGACTCTTCTAATTAACACCACTGAAACCTTCTCCCTGAGTGCGTGATAAAGTCCTGAAATTAGAATAGAAGAGGAAAAGAGGGCCTTAATCCTAATTTAAATATTGTTTATGGACCCCCTGAAAACAGGAAAAGTACCGAACGGAGATGCTCCTAATTTCTATTTGAATTGTGAGCGCTGCTTGGAGCGCCATCTTATGAAATACTCGTTGGATAGCTCAATTTCGAGACGGTCAGCGTGAAAAGTTTATCATTCGATAGACTAATCAATCGTGTCTTATATCTTATCTGATTTATTTTTATGGATACACTCCTGTCAATTTTCTTAAACGACGCGTTCAAACATTTCGACAAATTCATTAATTCTCGTCCGATTTATCGTTTCGAATATTGTATAATTACTCCGAGGGTATTCCATTGAGACATTTCAATTATTTCATTAAAAGAAAAAACTTTTATTGGGTGCTGATGAGTAATTACTGATGAACCAGCAGTGAGACGGTCTTGAAATAATGGCCAATAGAATCTTGGAATAATCATGGAAAAAAGAGTGCAGCTTTTCCCTCGATTTGTCACGAATCTCCCCGTAATAATAACAATAACGAGACAGAGTTGTTGTTCTCTGTTTTTTTTTCTTTCTTTCATTCTTTCTTCATCTCTCACTCTATACATCAACGTTACTTTCTTGGTTGACTGGGTGCCAGGGATTTAATTTCCCAGAGTGTCAGGGTGCACCACCCTCGACGAAAGGGGTATGGGCTCGAAACTTTTAATTAGTTCGTGATCCTGGCCTCTCGCGTTTATACCGAGTCTCGGAGCGTCTCGAGATGAGTCCGAATGCGAGACGCGAGAGAAGAACCCCCAAGATGAACGCTCTTCTTAGTTTTCAAGACGCTCACCCTGCAGGGCCCGGCCATTGGTATCCCTATCGTCCTGGATTAATTAAAAAAGCGAAGCTGTTTCTTTCCCTCGCACTCGTTCCGTCAGGCCCTCACCAACTTAAAAGATGTCATCAAATCAGTCCGAACGAAACAACAACTGTTAAAATTTTCCGGTGTAATATACCGAGTACAACCAGTTTAATTGTGAAAATAGTTCAACGACTACGTTAAATCGTACATTAGAAAAATGTACGCAAAATAACTCATAAATTTGGGTTTCGGATAAAAATGTTGTCGGGCAACATAATTCGATTTTACCATGACCAACAGCATCCCAATTAAGTTTATCGAGGAATTACAAATGTGCACGTCTTGCGGGTTAATTATGATGGAACATTAACGAAGCTCCGCACTTCGGCACCATTCAACAGAACCGTTCCATCATTCGAATGTGTCGTGAACAAAATCTGTGCATACAATTCTACAAACGAACGCGAACCCTTCGTTTCAAGCGTGCATTTTGCAAATCAAACGGATCTGCGAATCCCCATTTCTCGTTATGTGTACATGTGTCATCGTTAGCTGATTGCAAATGCTCGTATTAGCCAAATACTCGACCTGGCAACGAGAATACGGGGTATAGTCGATGGAGAGAAAGGAGGAAAGGTAAAAAGCAAGTACAGCCTGTTATTCCACCACTATATGAGCCCTGGTTCCAGGCATCCATTGGGTCATAGTTGTATGCACCACACTCGCTCGTTCAACTGTAATTCCTGCATCATATCGTTCTATTCATCAGCTAAAAATCAACAAGAGAGCCTTGTCGTGCTGGATTGTAGGTGCATTTATTTTTTTTTCGTTTTTTTTTTTTTCATTAATTTTAGTCATATTTCAGTAACCATTTACCAGTGAATCGAACGAAACGAGGACTTGCGAAGAAATTGAATCACCATTCGAATGAGTGACATTTTTTTCCTTGAATTCGGGAATGTCCAATCGTGAGAGAATTTGAAAAATGAGTACGAATGATTTTTTTTTATGAAAAGCTTGAGAGCTTACTGCATTGGTTTTCATCAAATTATTCAATACCTTATGCGAATGAAAAGAACTTTATTGGTAACATTTATCCGAAGTTTTAACTTCATCGAGGGCTCTATTTTATTGATGCTGGATTGTGCGTAATTAAATTCGTTGACTGAGCTTTCAAAAAGTGTAAAAAAATAACATTGAAAAAGGGTTGAAATATTCTGTACTCTCTGTTTGGAAAATGGAAAAAAAGTCATTTATCACACGAGATATTCACGTTTTTTGCTGACCGTTACAACCCTAACTGATGGTAGTGAATAATTCATCATTCACGATCGGTCAGTGAAGCTGTGAATGTGGATAGCGTCAACAATCAAAACCGTTTCAACAGCCCGAGGTTATCGGAAGGAAAAGTTTGGACGTGCAGTTACAGAATGTTTCAAGAGATGAGCCAAGGTGGCAATTCAGGTTTTTTAAAGCGAGTTATTTTCGCACTCCATTTCTAATTGATCAATATTTCGTTTAATTGCGGGAACCGCGGAAAGAAAAATCGGAAAATACGACTTCTTGAAAATTTGATGAGCCGGGTGATCGAAAAGTCGAAGCAACATTTTTCGGGCACAGCATCGCGTGGGACAAAAAGATGACACGTAGCTTGCTACGAACTGTGGCTGGCTGGCTGGCTTGGTCGTTTAAAATTGATGACCCAACAAACCTATACGGAAGATCGAGGAGTGAGAAGGTTATACGACGCGGAAAATATTGGCCGAAACGCTATCAGGGCAATGTGTAGTTCCATGTTTGTCCAGCAATTTATACACGTGCACTGCACGGTTGTATGCGTGTACAGATACACACTTACTTCTGTATGCGAAGGTGGTTGGGCAATCTTCAGCTTGGCTGTGAAACAGCGAGAAAACAATGCCGAGGAAACGATAAATTCTCTTGTCTATAGCGTAAGCTTTTTATCATGATCCTCCATCCGAAGTTTTGAGTGAGCCAAAAACTACGATTTTCAGTTCGTTCGATTGCTTACACAGAATAACAAATCATTTCCCTCAACAAGATAAATGTTTTCGTCCACATATGTAGCTACTCGGAGTGCTATCGTCGAGTTTCGTTCCATCCTCGGTAGTCCGCTCTCAAAATTTATCTAAGCAAGCCGTTACAATTCGCTCGAAGGCAAAGATATTTTTTTTCATTGTCGCTTTGATGGATAAGCGACGATGCTTCGAAATCGTAACTTTCTATATACCTGGAAAACATTTTTGTGTCCCGTGCTTTTACGAGTGCGTATATTTTTAAGGCGTCAACACTCGGAACGATTCGTTGCTTAAGATTTATTACGCAGTAGACTGTTAATTTTCGTTCGTGAAACACAAAAACTGGTGGTAACACGTGAAAACATTGTCCAAAAACGACGAAATCACATTTGGGTCAATTCTCATCACGAGAAAATTGTGAGCGCGAACGGTCAAGTTGGATTTTCATTGGCATCGGGCCGGATTTGCATGTAAGCTTCAAATTCTGTCGATAGGACTTTGTCGTATTTACTTTTTTTACACAGTGTGGCTTGTAACTGGGAATAAATCGAGGAGAAAAAAGAAATGACTGTAGAAAACGGAAGTACGAGGATATCGGGTGGAAATACCGGGAGAGGAAAAAAAACCTCCATAGGCAAGATAGGATCGATCGGATCTCGTGTCATACAATCGGATTACGTCTCGTTCTCCTTCGCTCGCGATTTTCCGCTCATTGATGTCGCCGTTTCGGTTTTCTTTCGTTTTCATCTTCCTTCTCTTTTTCTGTGTAGCACTTTTCTCACTTTCTCTCGCTTATCTCCTTCCCCTTAAGCGATTCCTATGCCGAGGATGCAATTTCGCTATGACCGAGTATTCGCGCAGTCATATCAAGGAGCTTTGAGGGTCACGTAAACGACAGCTTGAGCCAAGAACGTCAAAGTAACTTGTCGCGTCGCTTTTCCTCATTTTTCTCATCTCATTCTTTCTCTCTGTTTCTCCCTCTTTCCCTCTCACAATATTTCCACATTCTTACATCTCTCATATCGTAAACGCTCGCAGATAAAGAGGGATGAATTTTCAAAGAAAAAGGCGATACTCGAGCTCTGCTAAAAAAAGGTTTTCCTCCCAAATCTTTCGCTCAACTTTTATTAAGCCATCTCACGTACCGACTGTTCCTAATGGAAACGAAAGATCCCCATTGTCTTGACATTATTAGCTCGTTGTATTATCTCGCATACGCCTTTTCAAAAATTCATTTACTCCAGGGCTACTCAACGCGCCACCGCAGCAATTTCTAAAAATTCGCTCATGAAACAAGGATACCATTTTTTTCAACGAAAGGTCCTACGCGTTTCAACTCTTTCGCCCCCCCCTTCCCAAGACAGCAGAATAATGTTTCCCAATGTGAAACGATCTACAGTGTACGGAAGAGGAGCGGAACTGGTGTCGCGAAATAAAGCGAAAGAGAAAGAAGGAGAAAGAGGTAAAAATAGGAAAACGAACGATTCGTAGAGTGCACTCTCGAAATGTAACGAAGGCTTATTTATCCCCTTGCGCCGTTCGTTCGTTCTCTATACGTTCGAGTAGGAGAGCATAGAGAGAAGCGAACCCGTTATACTCGCCCTAAGAAAGCAAAGTAGTAGGGGGACGTTCTTCAACGTGCCTCTTTATATATTTGTATATTAGGTGGCTACTCGTGTGGATATTTGTGAGAGCACACGCGCGTGCGCGTCTCTGTGCATGTGGGGGTAGGGGGTGGCGTGCGTACATGCTGCTGGGTGTGCGGTTATAGCAGCCGAGGAGCGGAGCGTCGTACGACCTACATTGGCGGGCTTTGTGAGAAATTTATACGGCACCGTATACTTGCAAGTTTTTCTTTTAGACATTCGCGAAAATGACAGCGCCCGCTGAGCGAACGGTTTGCTAACCGAGATTTCACTTGTGAATAATGAACTGAAGAACTAGAAGAAAAATTATTTTTAGCCTGCTTTTCATTTAAAATAATTGGTCAGACGATTTTTTTATCGATCGAATTAGTTGATCTCCTTCGCCACGGATCCAGCATCGTGAAAAAAACAAATTCGTACAGATTGAGAGATGCAGGGGTGCAGGCATGGGAAAATGTTGTTAAGAAAATCACGAGCTGTACTGACTCATCTGCACGATTGCGGCATAAAAAAGTCGGTCCATCTTTGAAAGTTAAAATCACGCTGCTATGGGGCGGCGGGACTGTAAGGATTCGCGATAAGAACATTTCTCTTCCATTTGCATCGTTCTACCAATGAAATTTCCGTCTATAAGAAAGTAACAGATTCCTGAGGGTAAAAGCTTATCAGCCACAGTCGCAGGTTGTTGGCCCCGATTCCGTTGAATTTCTTCCCCCTCCTCGTCGTTGTTCTCCCGTGGAAACTTCAATTCCGAATTCCAACTCTTGTGAGGTCTTTCTATTTCGCAGGTGTCGTAAATGCGGCTCTTCCCATTTTCCCTCTCCACTTTTATCTCGCTCACTCCCCCGGCTTTTCTCTCCAGCTTTCTGCCTTGTCTTTCGCCTTGAACCTATGTTCCGCAGGCGTCCTTCTCGTCTCTTATATTTTGCACGGTCTCACGCCCCCTCCGCTTCCCTCTCCGCTCTCTTCCTATTTTTTGTTAGTCCCATTTTTTTTTCCAAACTCTTTTTGTCTTTCCTATGCTCTATCCCGCAAGAATCTTAATTAGCGAAAAACCCTTGAGCCTTGGCGGCGGGTCATGACCGGAGAACGGGAACGCGTGCACGTAATTTGTTTTTCTCCGTCCCGTTTTTCCTCTCCTTCTTTTTTCTTCCTTCTTCTCTTCCCCGCCGCGGCCTCCTTCAACCGTACACATTTTTTGTGCCACTGTTCCTGCCAGCACGTACGTTCGTACCCATTAACGCAAATATTTAAGAAACCCTTTTCTCCATGCAACGAGCGAGATCGTGCTTTTTACAATTATTTGAATGTGCAAATTGTTCGAGTTCGAAATCACGACGAAACAATAAACTCGGAATGAATTTCGAAATAAAACAATATAATTGATCATTTAATCGACCTCATTTCTTCGGCCGCGTGTCACCGTCGCGTAGCACGTTCCTGGGATGATCGAACCTTCCCGCACGACCGTCTGGCTATTTTCGACAAAAATAACTTTTCCACTGGCACAGGCGGATGGCACTTGGTCGAGTGCAGTTTCCAATCCGACGAATAATTACGAAATAATTATTAATAATTGGTCCATCTACGAATCCGTTTTCAATACGCCATGCATTTTACGTGTACAATTAACAAGTAGAGCAAAGTCGTATGAACAGCGACTGATAATAATCGAACGCGAGCGGGCTATTGAACAGCAATGCCATCGACCGGTTTGGAAGGTGTCGCGCTTCGGTCAAGAGACGTAAATATAGATATAGATATTGTGAGCGAGCGAGGGGCAGAGATCGAGAGAGAAAGAGAGTACGAGAGAAGGCACGGCGATGAGAATGATAGGAGGGAACGAGGAAAGATTCGATTATTCCGCTAATGCCGAATGCCACGATTTCAAGCTCCGAAAGGTCGCTTGACCACCTGTCGCATTCTCGATTGACCACTCCATTCTAATCCGTTCTACCGAAATCGTCCTGACGCGTATCCCAAAAATGGATAGTTATAGAAACGAACGTTGAGAATATTGAGCAGGGGTTACAATTGTCGTCGCATCGATTCTAGCTTTCCTGATGGACAAAATGACGCGAATCAATATATTGAGTCACATTGAATTTTGTGATCGCATCTCTGCTTAATTTTGCCTTTATTCGAAGTTTTGATATCCTCTGAGCGCACACTTTTAGACGTATTCGGGAATCCAATTGGGTTTCGTTTCCTCGATCATTGAAGATCCGTTGAAACGCGAGTCGCGACATCTTGCGAATGCAGCGCCCAAGTACGCAGTCACTTGCTCAAGAATTCTCACCTGTTCCAGTGATTTTTCTGTTGTATCTTTCTCCTTCCCCTCCCACAAGCTTCTTTCACCGCGAGTGAAATAGCGATCGGCCAGAGGGAGCTCCGTACTTCTGTGGTCGACTATTTTTTCCCCTACTCAATTACACATTCGCTGTCCGTGCTCCACCAACCGTTTCTACTTATATTCCATCTCATCTAACTTCTCTCTTTTCCTCGTCTCGTCCAATCCTCTGTTTCTTTCCTCTCGCCCCTCGACGACTCACCGAAGATCAGTGAACTCTCACGGATTCTCCCACTCTCATCTGTGTTTCCTTCTTTCATTTTATTTTGTTTTTTTTTTCTCTGGCCCATGAGACTCGTATGACTCATGGCGGTTCAAGCAGAGATATAATGGGAGAGAGAGAGAGAGAGAGAGAGAGAGAGAGAGAGAGAGAGAGAGAGAGAGAGAGAGAGAGAGAGAGAGAGAGAGAGAGAGAGAGAGAGAGACAGCGAACAGGAGAGAAAGGAGAAGTTGTTTCGTTCGTTTGATTTTCAGTACACGAGGGACTCTGCAACAGAACGGCATTCTAAAATGTTCTCAAGGGTACTCGACATCGACTACGTATTTCGAAAAATAAACATAAATATTTGAACATGTAAACGGTTTATTTGTGTACGGTGAAATTCAAGACTCGTTGTGTCGTTGGGTTTTTACAATGTCATGAAGACTCACCTGAAAGGGCCTGATAAATTTTTATGAAAAATATTATAAATTTGTATCGATCCAATGGTACCAACGAAAATTCGCACTCGAATGTCACACTCCGCGTTGTCTCCTTTTTCATCCATTATTTCCTTTCGTATCAACAAAAATCCAACTTTATTATAAATTCTTGAAATCGCATTGTCTGTGTGATATCAACACGAACATTTTTGTATACAGCAATGTGATACAACCATGTCGATATCACGATATTATATCTGAGATTAGTCTGTAAAGGTGAATAAAGCAACGTGATTCTCTTCTGAGAAAACATCCAAAGTTGGCCGTTGATATAATCGTGAATTTCGTTTACATTGGGCGTGTGAAATTGTGACGGAATGTCTCGGCGAGACACCCCGGAGTTTAGTGTGCAAACACATGTCAAAAATACGATTTGCGGCGTCGAATAAAGTGTGCGGCTGCTATTTTCCCCGTCAATCTATAGCGACGTTTCAAGCTTTTGCTGTGGTTTATTTAACTTCGTTGGTGCAAAGTGCTTAAAGGAAGAAGAATTTTATAAAAGTCTATTATTATGAATTTTTCACGACGGAATTATCGTGATCTTTGGATTTAACTACGGAGATTTTGCAAATAATGCCAAAAAATTCTTGGTAAGTTACACGCTTTATTAAATTTTCGTTAACGCCTTATCTTTTGCTTTTCGTATCGCTCTCGAAAGAATAAAACCATTCAACGATCGATGACTGTCTCGATGAGATAAGACGTTTGAGCAATCAGCCAAGATATTGTCTTCCTATTATTAAGGTCTTTCGGAAACTCATTGTTTTTTCCCACAAGTGATTTCCGTTGATTTTTGTCACTGCGATTTCACTTCGGGAAAGAAATATTTGGAAAGAAGTCAGGTTTTCGAGGAACATCCCGATTATTATTTCCCGTACTCGGAGAAAACGAGGTCGAAAATTTTTATTCGAAGAGCAGTAATAAGAATTGTTCTATCCACCATAGTAAAAAGACCCATACCTTTTATTCAATAAGCATAGTAAAAAATCTTTTCAGTCACTTCAAATGTTTATATTGTAAAGTATGCTCGGGCAATCTTGAAAAAAAAACTATATTTATGGTAAAATGTCACACGTATTCGGTGTATATTCGTGTATTCATTATAAAATTTACTATGTTGACAGTCAAAATTAGTGATTAACAATAAATTTCCACTCATCGGTAAGTGCTAATCTGACACGTTGAATAACACTCGAAAACAAAACAAAATATAGTTCTCACGTGCATCACTTCTTGCTGTCCGCATAAAGCTGTTTAGAATTGAAAGGACGAAAAATAGCAAAATTCAAAAAATATTATGCTCTTTGTAATCGGTGGCTAAATACTTTGAAAATTCTTGAAAAATAATATATTCCTTACTATACAAAACTCATTCATTTTAGAGCTCATCGCTACATTTACTAGTGGAGCGATTATCGTAATATTGTGCTATAATGTTCTCAACGAACTATATATATTAATGTAAAGCGAAAGAGAAATGCATAGATTCACCGCATCAGTAATTATTGTACCACATTGTCCATTATTAGATTATTGCAATAAAGTAATGCTCCGATGACAGAATTTTCTATGAACTAGGTCCTAGGCTTTGACTAATGGTTCATACTGTACGGTCCATTAATGTATTTAAACACATACTGTATGTACACATATAGAGGGAAGAGAGTTAGGCTGATTGTTCATCAATGTAATTGCGACGGTCACGAATCGCAGCAACCTTCCGGCAAACATCGATCCTCGGCATGCGATAATTTTATGGAGGCCTCGTTGGTTAGAGAGCGCAGCTCCAGCGGTCGTAGCTGCAACGACGTTCGATCAATTCCATAATTAATTTTCCGTCTACTGTACCGAGGGTTAATTAAACGTACTCGCTAGCGAAATTTGTGGAAACTACATATCGAATGTTGTGCAAAACCTCATTCTATGTCGTTTCGAATCACCATTGTGAAACAAAAAATTGTCCTTTCTTTGCAAGACGGATGTTTCGAAATTCAGGAAGATACGTTTTTATTCAAGCGAAAGCATTTGTTACCCTTGTATATTCAGAGGGCATAGATTTCACTCGAATATTAATGAAATAGAAAATGTGATTTGAATCAGTATGAATATTTCCTTGCGATCGCCATTCGAGGCCTAGCTCCCTGCTATTTTCCTTAACCATTCCTCACCGTGACTTGATTCTTCCGGTGAGAACCTGTCGCAGCCCGCTAGATGTCAGCATCAGAAAGACTGTTATGGAGGCTCGCTCATCCCATATCTGGAGATGCTTACAAGTCGATTTTCCTTTCATCCAAAGAGACTGCGGCAAGCTGGAATCGCGTAAAGATACTTTATGCTGTTTTTCAGTTATCGCTGACTTTACCTTTGAACCTCCGTTTTTTACGTGCTTCTTGACGACACCGAGTGCCTTTGGTATCCGAATTCATTCGATTCTAGACTCCCGAGTCGTGAACCGAGCATGCGAACTTTATGCGGTGACTGCACCTCTTCTGTTGCTCAACGTATTCGTCAGGTTGCCTGGCAACGCAAATACATCTCCATATTAAGGATCATCGGGAAAAGTATGTTCCACGAAGTAGAATAAATATGATTCGGACTACAAAAGTGCACATAGAATTAGCTGAATATCTGACCAATTATGTGAATCTGTGGATTCATCATGAAATAGTGTTTGAACGCTGAGATTTAATGGATACTTGGATGGATGTATTCACGATCGTTATAGGGCGCGGGTACACAATTATACATATTAGTGTACTTGCTGTACGAAAATACTCGTCGAACCTGTATGTCGTACTCAAGCTCTCTCTTTCTTGTGAAAGAAACAGACAAAAGTCACAACTGAAGGCACCAGTGTTCGTGTTCCGTAGAAAGCGTTGCAAAAAAAAAAACAACAATTTCAACAGAAATTGTATTTAAACACGGCAATGATCGGTCTGGCCGGCCGATCTGAAGCTCAAGGTCGGACCCTCGATAAAAGCGACTTGAAAAGTTTATAAGAGTTGATAATAATTTACTCCTCGAATATCTCACTTGTTACATTTAACTGTGGTTCAAATAAATTCGGTTTTTTATCCCCTCTAAAAGCTTTTCCCCAAAACCTTGTCGTTATTATTTCATTTAATTGAATTTACGAAAACTAACTCCACGAACGAAACGTTTCGTACTATTTCGCGAGTTAAAAAAATGGCGAATTCAAGTGAGGAGCGATTGAGCGCAATGAAAATATATATACAGAAATGCATTGAAAGTTGTTTCGTCGTAGAATGTAGGATCCTCGAAACCTTAAACTCACTTAGATATGAATACAATTCTGTACACAGACCGCATGCTTTACACTATCTGCATGCTCGCATGAAATTTCCCAGTTCGGTGTAACATGGTTTCGTAGCTTTGCTACAGAGACACGAACACATGGTTTGTAGACACAACCCCTGTATATGCATATACGATATCTACACACCTTTTTGGCGTATGATGCCAGAATTTAATCGTACATGTGCGCTTGGATACAGTGTTTGCAATACAATGATACATACTCAAATGTGTGTGTGTGTGTGTGCATGGAGAGGGTGTAAAACTCCTCGAGGGTGAGAAATTGCCAGGCAAATGCTGTACTACTACGACACGGAATGGATGAAGGGAATGGGAGTCTAAAGCGAGAAGGTACGTGAGAGGTGAGAAGGGGCGCACGAACGGTAGGGGGCTTTCGTGCTAATTTGCAAGTGTCACGGACAGATTTGCCCCGAATTAAGCCTCTCTATGGAGTATACGACGCCCCTTGGACCTTCTGGAATATCTCCCCCTGCGATCCTTCTAACGACATTCGTACGCCTATACGTATATTATGTAAACGAGTTTACTCACCACTCTACCTTTCGTTTGAACCGACGCACGTCAAATTTACACGATTTCAATGTACGTACATAGACTGCAAAATTTGACGCGGATCGAAGGCTCCCTTCAGCGATATCTTTCAACACGATTCATTGATTTGACCAAAGATCTCACGAGGATTCTCATCGATCGTCATTCTTTTTGAGATAGAAACAGAAGCGTCGTTGGCCATTTATATTTTTAGGGGGTGTTTCAATATCGATAACAGTCGAAATTCAAAAGGCGAAGCCAAGGCAAAGCCGCCGTTTGGCATTTTTGTTTCGGACTTGCTGGGCTTAAAACCTATGTGAATCGAGGAGACGAAGGGCTCGATTAAACTATATCCTTCAGCAGTATCGATCGCGGATTAAAATGCATTAGGATGCACGTCACAAATTTACTTGTACACTCTGCAAGCGGTAAAAATAACTCGGTAGCGTGTCGCGAATGAGGCAACACCATATACACGTAAAAAGTCAGTTTTCAGGCTTTTTAAATATTTAATAGTACCTTTTTTCCGCATATTTATTGCATAGAATTATGATGGAAATTGCCGGTTCTCGGAGTTTAAAAGTTTCGAACAAATTCCTACTTTGCAAAGTTTTAAAATTCACAGTAGAAACAAGTGCAGCTCGATCTTCAAAGACTGTATTCAATTCTTTTAGTACACTGTGAAAAAAAATATACCAATGACAACGAAACTTTGGTTGATGTTTACGCTAAATCAGCCTCCACCTTTCTTGGACAATTCGAAACGACGCGAAGCCATCTACGTACTACTTTTATCTTAGAAAACGAGCTAAAAAAACACGAAGAATTCTCGACCTCGTTTGTAGCTCGTGTGCTCGGGATTGGCGTAGCAACGCCATCGTCAGACTTGAGTCGGTTTGGCTACTTTTACTCCTCGCCAAATAGTCTCGTATCATTCCTCACAGATTTAAACATCCAGGACGAGTTAATAACCCTGATTTAATGTGAATTTAGGAATTGACTTGACTCGTGACACGTTAAAAAGCAATTGGGAGTTTCACCTGAATAATCTACAAATAACTGATTTTCAGTTATATCGATGAATGAGAGGATCCAGAGTGGGACCATTCGAAGTAAAATACCCTGTACTCTTTCGATTTTATAAATTTCCCTCAAAGGAGATCTGTTGGAAAATGGACTAGCGTGTGTTCCGTTCATTTTTTTTATGTCACGCAGTTACACTGCAGTATAAGATGGACGTAAATAACTTAGTAACTTGACATGTACTGTTTGTTTTTTTTTTCATGTGAGCTAATGAATAATAACGGATTGCAATCATGATAATTGAACATATTACAGGAGCAATCCGAGAATCGAGAAATATTGAGTCGAACGCGTTCGCTATACATTTTTGATTGAGAAACACTCGGTTCTGGGAAATAATGAATTTGATTTTGGGTTCATTTGGACCGTTGGAGGAGTCGGGAACCCAATTATACCGGTAAAGAAAGTAACGATAGTTATTGCCTTGAATATAGGGCGGGTACGCGAAGATTCTTAATAATGCATATATACCAAGGAAGAGAATTTGGAAAAGTTACGTTTATGAAAGAACCCGGGGACGATAACTATAGCCATAATTTAAGACTTGGATTGTTCGTCGGAGGATTGCTATTTGAACTGCTGCCGGTGAAAAGGGTGGCGCTTTTTTCGTGCGGGGATGTGAGAACGTCTGGAAATATAACCGTGCGAAATACCGGCTTATATACAGCTATATATGAATGAATGTATAATTTAATTAACTCTCATAAAGTAACTGAATGCTCATTGTTATCAATCTCATTCGTGTTCTCACCCTCCAACTGGAAGCATGTACGATTTGGCGTTTCTCCCCTCGTTGGCACACGGGCCCCACGAAACATATTCGTGCGAAATGAGTTTTCCAGGGGCGTGAATTCTTTATTGATAATTATCAAAGAAATTAAACTGGAAGAATGCAGCTGATCGAAAGCGACGAGAAATTTTTGAAATTTTTTATCACCAGCTTTTTAGGCAGAGAATTCTCCACCGAGCTGGGGATGACAATTTTTGCAAATACGCTTGCTTGAACTTGCATTAAAAAACGTGGTTTCGAGTCCCCTTTCTAACCCTCTGCCTTATGCGACAGTACTTATCCGTCGTCTGTCGACCATGTTTACTCGGGAAACGTTTACATTGGCGACGACATCGGAGCCGGGGCAATTCTCTTTGCTGTTTTCTTCCTTCATTCTTTATATTCTCCATCCTATATCCTCCTCCATCTTGCAGACCCTCTCCTCTCTCGCCCTCACGTTTTTCAGTTTGTATACAGTCGGTCTTTTATCCGCAGCCGGTGCATAAATTTCTAGCTTTCTTCGACCTCTGCAGCCTCTTAACCGCAACGAGAACTCGGAGCACACATTTTTTTTACTCAGTTCGTTCTTACCCCCTCGAACCAAAGGAAAACAGCCGTTCTATTACGCGATCCTTGCGATACTCGGACTGTCACGAGTTCTCGCCTGGAAAAGGGTTTCAAATAATGAGAATAGATTCTCTGTATAAAACCCGAAAGAGTTCAAGCGCAAAGAATATTTTCAAATGCACCTTCGCGGAAATGTATTCTAGCGCATCTTCGAAAATTCATAAAACTTTTACTCGCAATTTCAGTCGCCCTGCAACGTGATTACGCTCTTACACAGAGTACTTAAACGTTTTCAGCGATTCTCTTTTGATATCTCCGAGGGATACAAAGGCACATTTAATGATTAGCTTTGCGGATGGTCGAGCGTGAATGAAAAAGCTTTCAACGAGCGTGCAATTTCGCGTCGAAATAGGAGACTCCGCGCCGATTATCGTTGCGATTTCGAGAAAAAAAATGAGGGATAATAACAAACGATACGGGCAAATGTGGATAAAAGTATGGTGTTTCATGAATCTCGTTTTTACGTTTGATTTTCAATCGGTTTTTATCAATGCATGAATTTCATGAAAGAGAAAGATTGAAAGTTCCAATCAATCCGGCTCAAATAGCTTGTATATTTTCATCAAAGATATAGTGAACGGTGCAATGTTGGAATTCATCACTTCTCCATACAAATACGTATACTATTCGTCTATAGATATATTGGCTAGAAGAGACGAACATTTTCGAATCTTTCAAGGCTCGTTGTAGTTTCTTCGTGATCTGAGACTCGTGCTGTTCCTTAGTTGCTAAGATGTAGCAGAGGTTCGAAGGAAGAGGGCGAGTGGCACGCTTCAGCCGTTTTCATTGCCCCGAAAAGTTTCCATTGTTGTGCGCACCTTTTGTCTTTTCTCTTCCTTCAACTTTATTTTTCTTCATCGCAGCCGGAAGTCTTTGAGAACCGAAAGCTCTGCTGAGGTTCATCGTCTCTTGACAGCTGCGCGAACGTCTCGATGTCAAGTCGCATAGAAAAAAAAATGGAGAATGGCTATTATTCTCATTTTCTTATAGCGTGAGGGAGAACGTGACAAGTGGAGTTGAAATCTGTCATTCCATAAGAGAATACGTGTAACAATAATTCCCTCGATCTTCGCATACGGAAAGATTTTAAAAAACTCTGTTTTTTTTTTTATCGAATTTAGGACTTTTCCATTCACCTTATAAAATATACTCATTTTCATAGGAATCTCAATTGATGCGAGGAAAAGTTATTACTGTATTATTCAGTGAGAGCATACGTTTCTCTTATATAAAAAATTGAACGGCCAGACTTATTGGTTAAAGTTTTTGTGAGACTATTGGGATCTGACACGGAGGCGTGGCTGATTCAACACCAGATGTTGAACGAATTAGTCAGAGGAAACCGTTCAGCGGTCTTCATTTTTCGGCATGGGAAAGGCACTATATTTTTATTTCTATCGTTGATTAATTTTTCCCAATTTATTTCCCACCTCCGTTCTCTTTCGATGAATAAATACGCATCAATCGAAATAGGTGTACAAAGTTTCCCTCTCTGGAATGCGAGATCATGATGTCTCTCGGTTGGCAATTGTCGATAAGGTTTCCGCGAAGTAAACCGCTTGGAATTGTTGGTTGGCAAAAAGTCGTGAGAGAATTTTCCTCGAGGCAATTGGGCTCTCGAGAATGACGAAGACGAGGACGAGGATGGGGACGATAGGATAAGGTCTCGGAGCGTGATATCGACGTACGTGCCAAAGTTCACGCTCCAAAGTGTGTCAGCGATGGGGAGAAGGATGGAAAGTTGTGGGGGTTGTTAGGATAGGATGGTTGCGATTATTTGCCAGCGACCTCATACGAATTTCGATGTCAACACTTTTTTCACAACATGACCAAACCATACCCGCCTCGACTTTGCTTTTTCTTTCTCCGGTTTTGATGCAGTACGGTTTATATATACGTCGACACTCGCACACCTCTCTTATATCGCTATACATGCGCTATAGCCGCAAGCAGTAAACGACCAGAGTTTGTTTGGACTGCGCCGGTATTGTCCCGGAAAATCGATTTTCACAGCTACAAAAGGGTGAACTGTTCAACAAAAAAGATGCGCGAACTGTGATTGACCCCCATAGTTTACGCCAAACAAAAAACTTACATCGCTCCATAATTGTTTTCATTTTTCTATTCATCAGCTTGTTTTTCATTTGTTTTTACGATCACCTCCAGTTTTTCAAGTAAACAGTTTTCCTAAAACCAACGAAATTCCGGTTTATGTAAAATTCCTTCGATTAAATTCCTCGGTGAAGAATTTCGAAGGAGCCCCTGAGGCGGACTGCTCGTTTGTTTTCAGTTATCCAGGTGTGACGGAGTCAGTATTTGTAAAGAATGAGTTAACAAATTTTTCACGAGTTGTGATAATATGGGTGGAGAAAAAAAAATGTGACTTTAGTGCAACGATCCACACGGAACAATGTCTTTCCCGGCTACAAGCCCAGGTTAATTGGTCGTCTTCGTGGACAATGTTATTTTGTCATGGGGCTGACTTTATAACGAGACTTTGTGCTATCTTTTATAACTGAGCATAAGCCACTTTACGACGAAGCTTTTCGAGCTTACATTTATGCCACAATAGAGACTGTGACGTATTTTTTAACGGTAGCCTTTTACAAAATCCGATTAAATATCTTGTTTCAGCAAGAATGCACAGAAATCATAATACCCGATACTTTGCACTCGTTTGCTTTCTTCAATTTTTTTAGATAAAAAGTAAACATGATCTCCAAACACAAAGGAATTCATAAACGAACTTTATGAGAGTGAAATAACATTAAATATCATTGAAAATTTATCTACGCATAGAAAAAAAAAGAATTTTTCCGAGTCATTCTGTACTTTCTTGAAACGAAAGGTGCAATCACAGTGGGCACATCCTGGTTTTTATTACGGCATTCTTCCGAGTGTTCCTACGGGATTTAAAGTGCTTCCTTTTTCTATTCAGCTCTCGTAGCCATTTTCCAAATTTCCTTTTACTCTCTCGAAGCCTATACAAATCTCAGTAAACGAATGGAGTGATATTCAGCTAATATTCTTTTACTCAGTGGGTTTTCTGAGGTTCCCATGCTATAAAAGGTTTTGCAATCCTTCGTGACGAGGGCGGCAGGCGAGCGAGCATTACGGTCTCATCGATCCAAACGTGCAGAGTATACAACGCGTTTACGTATTCGCTCATCTGCTACTTTTGATTACATTTTCATAAACCTCTGTTCTTCAAGTTTCTCTATTCCTCCAATTTTGTGCACGGACAAGTATTTGCGCGGAGAATATTAAAAATTAATAGAGTAGATGAATCGTGAATTCGGAAGAGTAAAGTACTACTTGTTCATATTTCACGAAAATGAGATTGGGCGGTCCATCCGACTCGTCGATGAGTGCCATTACGTTCGGGACTCTCGAGGTCGTGCAAATGATTAGTATTTTCCTTCAGAATTTCCCGACGTACCTGCTCTTCAGATGTTGCCCGGAAAATCCGAGATGGCCTCCCGCTTCCGAGGAATATGTCAATAATAATAAAAAGCAGAAGAACGTATATATCATGAGAGAAATCCTCGCTGATGAATCCCATGGCTCAAGTTCTTATGCTTAAATCACAGAGATCTGGGATTATATGTGATTCACTCGCGGCGAAACCACGAGCTTGTAGAAGACCCTTAAACGTTCATGGATACCCGTCCACCGTGTCGCCCTCTGTCCTCCCTTCCAGCAGTATTCTTCAGGGAAACCTCTACCCGGAATAAAAAACTTTGCAATGATCTTGAGAAAAGTCAAAGTGACAAGATACTAAAAAGACGCGAGATCGCGAACTGCCCTGTTCGGTTATTTAGATCTCTTCTTGAGTCTTCCTTCAATTCTTCGAGAACCAAAGTATTGAGCCATTTTTTAGTACTTTACCCTTCCTTGGGAATTCCCCAGCCTTTGTACTCATTATTCATAGTCACTAGTGTCCATTCCGATTTTAGGAGCTGCACACTTCTTCGTACACTTTCCAGTAGAAAAAATGACGGATTGTCAATCTTCGTGGTTCGTAAAACTTTTATTTGTTTGGTAACGATGAAAATTTATCAAAAGTTGCCACACTCGTTCATCTGTGACTTGTTATCGGTATTATACCATTTCTTCTCTGATATATCACCGGACATAAATCCGGTAATATCTTTTCCGTTGCCTTTTAGTTGTAAGTACCATGAAAATATTTGATTCGATGACATCAATCGAAATTCCGTATCTTCTTTCACGATCGAAAACTTCGTAATAGCATACAGCCGACCGATTATTCAGTGACACGAAGATATACTTGTATAGACAATGAATACATTATCTCAGCGAAGAAGGTATCGTGTCCCTCAATCCCAACTTGTACCTGTCTCGCAACTTGCCCCGTCGATTTGCATAATCGCTGAGAACACTGGCCAGGTCGAGACCGACTATCCGACACGGTTACGATCTTAATTAAGGAGTCGATTAATTGTCAGAGTAGAATTCGGATAGCTACACATCAGGGACACGAAGTTACGACACTGATTGTCGAATTCAATTCGTCTCGAGCTTTTCGCTTCTGACTGTTGGACGTCGCCGAATTTTCAAAGTTCCCTCCACGCCCATGGATCCACCCAAACCTATGCTACATGTATGTGGTCAAGGATCGAATGCACAAAAGCACCGGATCCTCGAAGAATGGGCATTGAAACAAAGGCCGAGGAGGATTAAGGAACATATGTACCTTAATTTGCTATTCGAAGGAGAGTCACCAAAAGGAATCTACTTTTATCGTCTAGAGTATCCCGAAAAGTTATTACGTTGAAACTCGGAGATACTCTTGACTCAATTTAACGACATTTTTATGGATAGTTTTTCCACAAAAATAGACGGAAATGCGATCCTAAAATGGCTCCGAGGTGACCTGGTACATGAAGAAGCCCACCCGCGATTCATTGACATATACACGCCACTTCGAGCTTTGACGTTAAAGTACATAGAGTACCATTTCAAACTCTGTGTACATGTCAGTAAAGATGTTTCAGTAGCAGTGTTACACGGACACACAATATCTCTCTCTCTCTCTCCTTTTCTGTTGCGAAAGATCTTCCATGCACTTACGTTTGGGCACTTTCCTTGAAGTACTGGATGTTCACTCGCACAAAGGATTGTATACAGCTTCGAAAATACCAAAGATATATGGGAAGGCTCGATTCCGGTGATAGTATCTGTTTACGGTTGCTCATTCGACACTAACGGAATTTCGTAAAATTTATCGTCCTCGTTCGCGGCGAGAGGGACAAAGGAGAAGAACTCTTCGTGAAACCTGCTCCACGTGGATGGCCTTCTCTCCTTTCCTAACCCCAAAACCCCCGATTCATTTTTAGCGAAGATCCTCTTCCACTGAAAAATAATCTGAACAGCCAGAATTTTTCAACATTACGTATTTATCTCATAGGAGCGACCGCCGCAATGGGAAAAAATCCAGGAGGATTTTGACGCTCCCGTCACCCCGCTATGTTTATCAGGAAAAGTGGGAAAAAATGACAGAGAAAAGAGGATCAATCCTATCGTTGAATCTACATACAAGGCTTGTACGATCACGATGTGCCGAATTGTTTCTCCTTTACCACTCCTATCAACAACGATATCTGCGTAGAGAGCAAGCCATGTGCTCATACATACATTCGGTACATATGTGCTCACCATACATGTATACGGATTAAGTATGTACAGATAGATGTACTGTTTACTTAAATGTATATAGATTCAGCTAAGCGTATACACGCCCGTGTGTGTACACGATGCGATACCATAGAGATAACAAAAGCCTGAGGGCACCGTGTGATGGGGCTTTCTTATGACATGAATATATTTATATGTATACATATAATTTTATGATCACGTAGTCCGAGCCAGGGAACAATTCGAAAATTCTCATGACACTAGTGTGGGCCAACCTTGATATCGAAAATCTATAGTTTGCTACGGAAAATTCTATACAGATAGCGATGAGTGTATGATACAGAGCGACTTTTCTCACTGAGTAAAGAGAAAAGTTACCGGAGGGTGGGAAGTGAGAAAAAGGGTTAAATGCTGGGCCGAAGGAGGCTCGTGAGCCAACAATTCTGACTCATGTATATAAGTGGATAGACGGTCCTCTGGTTGCAGAGGAATAACGCAAAGATTTGCCAGAGGCATTGAAGAACGGGGATACAGTCGAAATACCGTGGAATCGTATTCAACGACACCGATCGATCTTTTGGGATAGAGACGAAAACGAGGTTCGCGGGAGCAGCTTGGGAAGCAGCGCAGCATCAATCGTCTTGAAGTTCAGACACTCGAGAACAAAAACTTTCGCTTTTTTATCATTTCTTTGAGACCATTGACCTCCCAATCGACTCTGCCATTAATATTGCCATTGCAAACGACGAATGAGGCGAGGGATTTTTACAGATGACATATTCGCTGGAAAGACATCAAAATGTGTGGCCGTTTAAGAAGACCGTTTGTCTTCTTCATTGTTTCACTGTTGTTTTGATTAGGGGAGACCGAGACTAGGTGGCCAACTGGGCAAGTTGACTGATAAACAATGACATCCAAACTACGGAATGTTAACATACGCGCGGTTTATTAGGACACGTCGTTCAGGAAGAGCAAAGAATTTTTATAAATCCAGATACAAAATCAAATTTTTACGTCAATCTTATCTATCCCCTGCTGACTCGATTTTTTTCAGTTATTAGAATAATCCTCTGCATGAATGTTCGTATATTGAACTGTAATTGTGCATAGTATTTTTCTCAATCATCGATATAATTTGCTGGTAGAACGTTTTGTTGCTAAAAAAAGCAGTGTGGAGTCAGTAGACCAACAGTGGTATGGGGTTGGCTTGTCAGAATCCATGAATGCTCTGAATGGGCCGACTCAAGGTGTGCCAGTAAAAATATAATATTTTATGTGTGTAAAAACTGCAATTCTGATTTTGACGACGAGGATGACGATCAAATATTCCTTTTTCTTACACTTACGGACAAAAATTATCTTTGCATTAACTTTTGTTAACATTTTGTATTCAATAACTCATTTCGTTTAAAATTTAAAAATTCAAATTTTCATCTCAGAGGAAGGTTGCTTCTATTCGAAACGACAATTCGGTTTTTCAAATCATCTTTAATTTTTTGTTTACAAGCAATAGTTTCAAAAATTGGCCAACCAGACCCGGTCTCCCCTGCTAAACATCGTAACATTTTAGAGGATAAATTGCTTCGTCCTCAAAGACTACAAGTGTTAAATTTCGTCCGAAGCTTCCCCTATTTTACGGACCCGCATCCATACATAGGGTGAAATTCAGTACAACAGTAGCAAAAGGCAGATTATGCGGGCTGTGTGCACCAGCCGTGAGTATCGCAGAGAAAGTATACTCGAGCACTGTTTTATTCCGAGGTTCAAAAATTGTCAAAAAAATCTGTTTAGATGGATAAACTTGGACGAGAATGTGCTCTGACGTCCAATAAATTTGAGCAAGTCACTGATTCGTTCGTCCATCCAACGAATCAACTTTCATGAATATCGCGGTGAATAAAATTCAAGATTACTATGGAAAGCGTGGATTGGGGAAAGTCGCGGTAGTCACCTTTGATTAATTTCTTCTTTCGACCTTACATTGTGATGGTGCGGTGTTCAAATGAAACGTTGTACTTCCTCCAGACAGACTTTCCCAGGATTAGCAGAGGCTCACAATTTGGGCTTTTTTTATAGCGCGATACTCGGTCGAGCAGGGGAAGCAGCGAGTAGTTTGAGTCAACTCATCGTATTTACGCGATGAAACGAAAAACTCAACATTTATAGGTTGAAATAAGGAGGTTTAGGATGATTTACGAGGAGACTGAGCGTAAACGTGACTTCACAAGCTTAGCGACACGGCCCAAGGTTCGGGCAAGCCTGAAGATCGTAATTGATGATATTTCACAGGAGAAGGGAAAAAACTTACACCGGTGAGTTAAAATTCCGAACAGTTTTTACGAGGCAAGGAACGTCCGTTGAGTTTGTAGCAGAGAGCGATAAAAACGTTTCTAGCGCTATTTATGGATGAATCCTGCTCATGAAACTTGAGCATTCTTAGAGGCGACAGCAGAAGATCGAAAAATACCAAGTCCAATTTGAGATCGGATTTCAATGGCATATGAAAACAAGTATCAGCCAAAATCCTTTTCGCCGGATTGCTATACTCGCACCTTTCGAGGCCAGGAGCTTCGAAGGCTGCCGTCGAATAAAAAGTTGAATTTTCGTTGGTGAGAATATCGCGAAGAGAAATTTGAGGCTTGTTGGTTTGAAAATCCGAGAAAGAGAAAGAACATTGAAGAGGACGCTGATCCTGCAAGAAAGAATGGATTTTCACGGTAGTGTGATGGAACAAGGATTGAAGGAGTTTTATCTATATGTATAGGAAGGATTTCCATCGATCGCGTCCAAGGAGATGCGGCAAACGAGAGAGACCGAGGGGAGATCCGAGCTATACGCGAGATGAATTATAAAGTTGGTTTCGCCTCTCACTCCCCTTGCGCCCCCCTGAAAGCTCTTTTTCCCCTCCTCCGCTACACTTCCCCTTTCCACGCTTGTCCCTTCCTCGCTCTTCCTATGGATTCGTATATAGAGACGAACAAAAGGAAACCTTTGCCGGACGGCTGAATCCCCATTGGGTTTTACAGGTCCAGGATGTATAGTACGATCAAGGGACCAGGACGGACGTTCCGGCTCCGTCGCGAGAGACCATTCACCAGCACCATTCTCGATCTCTACTCGTCGCTCTTCTTCTTCCCTCCTGTTTCTCTGCTCCCTTTCTCTCTGCCACACTCGGCCATGTGACGAGAGCTTTGGCCATTCCCAAGGTAGTCTCTTGGCCTACCCGAGGGCATTCTCAAAGGATCCTACAGCCTCGGTTTTCTCTGTATATGTGTACTTCCGAGAGGACGGCACACGGTCTATTCCGCAGGCCACGGTTCCCGATATATGCGAGCCACAATGCTTAATAATTCGAGGAAAGCCTCAAGCCCTACCAAACTTGTGCAAGCATATAACCGAATTCCCATTTCTCCTTCGTTTCCTATTCAGCTGTGATTTCTTTCGTTTCCGGGTTACTTAGGCACGTCGTCGATGAATCTCCGTTCTATCCTGCAATATCAATCGAGTCGCTTTGCTCTTCGGGCCGGAGAAAAACGGAGGATCCGCGATCCGTGAAATTTTGTGCCTACTTTACTTTCCCACCTTACTTCCGTGTGCTCGGACTGGCTGAATGAGATCATAAACGGCACCACGTAACGTGTAACTTTCTCGGAGCGTCATTTCAGTGGGGCGTACGGAGTGCCTCGTAATAGGAATCCGCCGAGAACTCTCGTTTTAGAAGCGCCCCAATGGCGCGAGTCAAGCTTAACGAGAACATCGAAACGCTTACAACCGGAAGTGGCAGGCGTTCCCTTGAGCTTAGGATCTTCGAGAGATAAGACTAAAAGGTCGCTCGGCTGCGCCTCTTTCCTCCCTGCTTCGCTCTTCTATCCTTTTATTCTCTCTCCTTTTTTCGGGAAAAAAGTACACCCAGCATTTTTCCAAATACCCGCTCGACGAAGTGTTCACTACGGACACAAGCTTCCGTCGTTTTCCGTCACTTCTCCTCATAAAACGTAGCAACATTTGTGGAGGAATTGTTCCCGTCCACGTGGAAACCGAAGAATAAGAATACCCGGGTCAAATATATTTCTCCCGCATACATACATGCATTCGCCAAGCTGAGAGAAACGAAGGGTACCTCCTCGAGTGTACATTCTTCTGCAGCTCCACTTGAGTAATTTAAGAAAAAGTCGGAAGAGAAAGGTTATGTGGCAGAGAGACGGAGAATAGAATACACGAGGTAAAAGAGTGAAGCGGAATGGATGTATGAAAAAAGAGAGCAGAGAAGCCAGAAGGCACTGCGAAAGATATGCCACCGTGTGCACACCCTGACATAAATCCTAAGGGTCAGACTGAAGGTGGGCAAACGAGTAGGTTGTACACTGGCTGAAGAACGATGCTTCGTGGATACACGAGAGCCTCTGGCTCGTTCGAGCGCCAGAAATCTTCCTGTAAAATAGAATACACACGAACATAACACCGACGCGCTTAGTTTTGAGAGAAGCAAGAGAAAGCGAAAGAGCAGAGAGGGAGATCGTGATGAAAGTTTGTTGCCATTGTGCTATGGCTAAGAAACTCTACGGACAGGTAAGTGCGCATGGCGTAACAACGTCCTGTTCGTCTTCATTCCGCCTGGCTGCGTTATATTGTCTTTTGTTAACTCAGCATCAACTGGGATCTGGTTCTCCTGAACCGAGGGATTCTAGAAACGTCCTTGCATCTTCTCTTTCTTCTGCCGCCGCCGCCGCCGCCCCCCTCGCTCTTCCGCTCTCTCTGTTTCTCTCCTTATCTGCCAAAATAGTGTTAGAGCATTTTGTGTACGTTTTCAAATAATAAGCTACCGTGTCCCAATGAAATTCTAGTACCGGTAAGAGATGAACATTTTTTCAAGTACATCTCTTTGTAAATCAGTCGGCGAGGGAATTTTTTCTTCTCATTTTCATTCAGACTTCATTTCGAGTATTCAATTGAGTTGTGAGAGTTATATCGCTGCACTCGCAGGCGATGGTTTGAATTTGACTGAACTACCAAATTGTAGTAATAAGTTTTGACTCGCGTTTCGTAGCAGTTTGTGGTTGAATGAAGTGTCAGCGCATCGCGTAAATTATTAGGTCATATTATCAAGACAGTTTTGAACACAATGACAATAAGCAACGTTATAACGTGATGAGCTTTTTTTTAGCTTGTCAAGTATTCCTCGAATGACAATTATGCACAAAACAATTTGCACATCGACATAGCCCCAATTTCAAATGTTCTAATTCTCATAGTGGATTCATGCAAACCCGTGGCTTTCAAAGTTGAATGTATCGTCGTTCCACAACGGATCGCGCATATATTAATAACGCTCGAAGCAAACCTGTGTATGGTGTACGGTGCTAGTGTGTCAATGTTGTGACACGGAAATGTATTCCCGGCGATGTATATCCTCGGATTACCCAGAGATTTCTCGAAAATGCCCGAGATCCTACCGTTCATGGGCTCCCCTTCGACCATAATTAAATCCCGATCCTCCAAGTTGTAGACGGAAATTAATACAAGCAAAGCTCTAACTGGTCAAGTTTTCGGTCGCTATGTATTATTATGTATCCTCGTATTTGAAGAACGCCGTGGAGAGTCGGGGCAACCGAGCACTCGTGACGTTGCTACTAACAAAGAGCCCACCGCAAAACTATCGTTACAGAATCAACTACACGGAGAAAAAAAAATAGTAAGAATTATTATGCTGCCATGGTATTGGGGTTCTATATCGCCCCATTTTGAAGGTTTTTACCAAAAATATTGTAATTTTCAAGTCAATTCTGAGTGAAAATTTTTAAATTGCGTATTTTGCTGTGACAAAGGTTTAAACTGTGCTATTTTTTCCTAACATAATTCACCAAGGAAACGTTGTAAAATTTATGTTGACTCGATGATGAACTTTGCTATACTTAGTACTGTTTTCACAATTGAAATTTACAGTTGAACATAGTAAAATTTGAGAAGCTCGAACACAAGCATCGCGCCAAAGTGTTTAGAAATTTACTATGGTAAATAACAGAATTTCATTCGCGATTGTACGATGATATACCGGTATACATGTGTACCGATGTATTTATTTTGACATGACTCATCAATTTTCATCGAGTCGCTTCACAAAAAATTACTATGAATGTTCGTAAGAATTAATAAATATTACCGATATGGAACCCTACTTCTAAGGCACCATAGTAGTTTTTGGTGAAATTTTCTCTCCGTGTATCAATGGCGAAAACTTGATCGCATTAGCTACAGAAAATTGCAAAAAAATCAGGTTTTTCTTGGGCAAGAACCCGAACTTCGTTGAATTTTCCAATAGTCAGGAATAAATAGGAAAAACCACCGCACGAGCTTAAGGGCGTGAACACGACCTTAAACAATGTTTCCCCCTTGATATCGCTGCTGAAAATGTAAAGTTTTGAACCAACAGCATGCATAATAAATAGAAAGCCTTTAATAATGCAAAAGCATCGAATTGGTATGAATTCGTGAGATAAAGAGCTTAATCTCGCTCATTGAACGCCGTAGCTTTTGATAATTTAGTTAAGAGCTGTACGGAGAGGAGGGTGCCGGAGCTCCGAGGGACCTCGATTGATTGCGTGCGAAACAGCTGATTAGGAATGTAGGTCATGAAATACTTAATAATTCATAATTTCGCGATAAGGATCGAAAAGTTCGTGAGTCTTTTGGAGAGTGGGCTATTTCGGCAGCGATGAAAAATTCAAGTTTACACAAGGACGGTTGTAAAGAATATTGAGATCTCCTTCAACGGTTCGCCAAAACGAAGGTTCATTTAATCGAAAATGGTTTTCTGATCGCATGCTGCCAAACAATCAGGTAAGAATTTTGTTCGTTTCCAGCACCCTCATCGCAATTTCGTACAACAAATTCTTTAAAGTTCCTTCCGAAAGGTCAGGAGGCGGAGACCCTCGAGGGACCTAAGTGGAGTGGTCGAGAGGGTTGGAAAATCCAACAACTGGCAAAAGTGGTAATGGAAAAAAGTAGAAGCGTGGACAAAGGGATGAAAGAGAAAAGGCAAAAAAAGTAAAAACAAATGAAAGTGCCCCTTGTGAAAATGCAGAGGGAGCAGACGTCGCCATGGATCATCCGTCAGTGTGCAAGTTGCAAGGAAGAAGGCTCCGAATCGTAGGAGGTAGAGAAAAGTAGGAACTCGGTGTGGAGAAGGGAAAGAGAAAAAAAAACATAAAAAACGACCTCGAGGTGGAGTGTTGAAAGGTTGAAAAAAGCGCCATCTTGTGTCTGGAGCACGAGACTCTTTCGGGTTTTCGTGTCTTTCCTTGTTGAATAACGCACATGCACTGCATCCATGCTCGAGTCTAAGAAGATGGAGTACTTCGTACCGTTAGTTGAATTGAAGAAAATAGTCCAATGACAAAGATGACATTGAAAAAGTGATGTTCGCAAAATGAGGGTGAAGAAAAAAGAATGGCAAGCGAGACGAATGCAGGGGACGCCCTATTTTGCTGCCATTGCGAAATCAGAGAAGAAAAGAAGGACGAAGGAAGAGGAAAAAAGCTGAATGTACGAGGAACCGAAAAAAGAAGGGTGAGAAAAAATAAAGAAAAGATAAAAAGGGTTCGCGGGAAAGAGTATGTGCGCTATAATGTTTTATTCGCGATGATTCAAGAAGAGGCTACAGTTGCGTGACGTTCGGTAGTTCCGCTGAGAGGCTTCCTCGCCGAGATAGATTTTATTCCTCTTCTGCGCCCTGTCCCTCCCTTTCTCTCGCTCTTAGTTTTCGTCTTGCTCACCCTTCGGTTCGCTCTCGTTGCATGGCGTGGCTGGCTCCATTATTCTCAGAAATTCTTACACAACCGTCTATCTCGTCGCAGCAACCCTCTCGCGTTCTACAACCTAACCTATACCAAGCGTTTCCGCTCAACCCGGGATTCACTTCTCACAATTTCTCACTCAACGAGCACCGATTGATTTTAACTTTCACCCTTCTTCTTGCACCCACCAAAACTCCACCCTCCTTCGATATAATTATCCTCTCGACGCTCAATTTCCCCCAACGATTCAATTATCATGGTCAATAAGGAGAAAGTTGTTGAATTTCATGAAAGAGTTAACGAAGAAATTGATTACCGAGCTAGCCGAGTTCAACTTCGAGCCAAAAACGTTGCCCAAACTTTTTCGAACGAGCTTTTCCCCACTTGAGAATCCTTCCGCTTTCTCCATCGTCTTATTTCATTCTTTCAAAATAATATCGATATTTTCTTATTATTCAACGCAACACATTTTATATCTCAAATTCGCTCCGTTTATTAAAAGAGGAGTTGATTCAATTTTTTTGGAAACAACTTATATGTGGTTATCAGCAGCCATTAATCGAAAATAATCCTCAAAATGAAACAAGTAAGAGTATTATAATTGATACATACGTTACGACACTTGCACGATCCATTTTAGGTTTTGTTCACGAGTAGTCAATCCATATGAATATATCATTTTCATATTTTTAAATAACAGTCGTACCGAAAACTTCCAGGATTATTGTTCCTTTCCCGCCGGCGCTGGGGTAGATTCGCTTATCCCCTCCAAGAGAGCTTGAACGAAGCTAATATGAAAAAACTGTGTGAATCCTTTGAGCGCGTCGTGCGATTAAGTGAATGATGAATAATCGCGATGCAGCCTCGCTCTACCAACAAATCAGTACGTATAGAAATTGAAAGCTATCAGGATTAGGAGCGTTAGAGCTAGAATTAATTTTCTAGCAAGTTTATTATACGTTAGGTTAATGGAGAATGATTAAGCGAGTCGTATATGCAGAACCACCGGGGTACACTGATTGCATCCGGAGCTCTGTTTCTGTCTGTTTCGTTCGGAGCGGAGTGAAGGATCATGGTCGAGGTCGTACGACTACCGCAATCATGGAAACCTCAAAAGCCACCTGGCACACCGCGAAAGGGGCTCTGGGACGGGGGTTAAGAGGCGTCGGAATGCTATGGAGAAACCGGTGTCACGCGTACATCTGATATCGTGATATCTCTGTACCAAGTGTTCAAGAGATATCGTGTGTATACGCACAAGCCTGGCATAACTTCTCGTAGCCTCTGTGGCATGTGATAATTATGGAATCCAGCCTGCCTCGTACTATTTTCATCCTATATCGAGGCACTTCTGGTTTTCCAATGAAATCCTAGCATTGTAATCACCCACCGAGCCTCGTTGGTTTAACGGTCACGTCGCTTCTCTATACACAGTTCAATGACGTTGGTCAACCTTCCGCTGCCCTTCGGAGCATTTCGACCGACCGGTTAGGTCTGTCCAAATTCCTAATCATCAATTTTCCCACGCTTCGCTGGAGGAACAATTTTAATAATATTCCATATACCTAGTACAACTTGGCCATGCGAAATCGTTCACTTCGAAAAATAGGTAAGAATGAAATTTTGATCGTTGCTTCGAGTCTGTCCTTCAACGGTGATCCTTCGAAAAACATATGCCTGAAAGAATCGATCGGGGGAAAAATGCCAAGGATAAGTTGAACTTTTTTACGAGAAGATGACTATCTTTTCCGGTGGAAGAGAAAGCGAAGCCATTTCTTTCGCTTCATTTGTGACTAGACTCTTTCCCATGAAACTTTTGCTTCTCCATCTCCTCCGTCTCTCTTCCCCTTTCCCTATATCTCTGGTTAACGATAATCTTCTGGCGAGCTGCCAAACTCATCCCTCCCATGCATGAACGGTGCTTGACAGATTATATTTCCGAGGTTTCCTCTCCCTCAATTCGGTCTCGTTTTGACATTTTCCTCTGGCACGTTTTATACCCTCGCAAAAACTCGTTAAATTCCGGATAAATTGAAAATTACATACATTTTGTGTACATTAATAAGACTGTACAAGGTCCACGCGAACACCCAGGTTTTCTGCGCGTCAAATCGTCAATATTTTACGCAAACCTTCCAACCGATTGTGCACGACTTCCTATACAAATACTCCATATTGCAATAAAAATCAGTTATGGCAACTTTTCACACGGTTCCCATACTATTCATTAGAATAATTCATCGAAACGGTCGCTCGTTCCATTAAAATTCAGTAGTAATGGAGTCACAATTCGTTTTGTCATGCGCTATTACAATATCGAATTGTGCATGTTTTCAACATCGGATATACTCGAACATCTAGTATATTCTTAATTGCTCCGAGCACAAGAGACTCTCCCGCGCTCTGCGTGTATATAATATATTATATAAAGCACATCCTCTGGGTGAAACCTTTTAAACGTCTTTGTCTATATATACGTGTGAAGTACTTACCGACCTTTTAATTAAATGAATTTTTTATTCAATTCCCTGCGGACTCTAGCGAGGGAGCACGCATTTCGTTCACAGTCGCAATTCAAAGTCCTCGTCATCCGGCTGTGCTAATTCTATGCGGATATATCTTGCGGACTGACTCAACGTTTTCAGAATAATTTCAACCTTTATATCTCAACTAATTGAGCTCGACGCAACTGTTGTATTTTTTTTCTTCGCAATTCGAAATTATTGAACATTTTGTAGACGTTATTCGATCACACGATTCTACATTCGTCGTCCCCGTTACTATTTTAAACTTTGAAAACTTGTCTTTTTAATAGACCGACCGGTGCTGAATGTATTTTAGGGTGCGCAAAATCAAGGTTATTTCGAAGCTGCTCTTCCTCCTTGCCTTTTCTTTTCCCATCGCACTCTCGAAAGTCTTTGTATCCCAGCGTATAGCCGGTGTCCTGTGCGGCTGCTGGCGCGCCCTCGTTAATCTTCTGGCAATCTTAATCTCGGGTTAAATGCAAAACCAATATTATGCAAACGAGTACCAGTAAATCCGGTGGCTCCGGTGCGTCAGGGTGAAAGGGAGGGGCTTTCGGAGGGTGGGAGACAAATCTCGTGGAAGGCTTGGGTCGAGGATTGTTTAGCAAAAGAGATAAAGGGAGGTGCTTGCGGAGGAGAGGTAGAAATTGTTGGAGGGATGCAAAAGGGACGAACGAAGAAAACGACGCGACGCAAGAGGGGGGGCATACCCAAAGTCTCTCGTTCGCTGTACTCTGTGTTTGCAGTTATCTTCGAGGGGAATATCGCGCGCGGAGGATGCAAGCAGGATATAGCTTGTTGTACATGTCGAGCAGGAACGATCCAAGGTATTTTCGTAATCGATTCACAACTGCGGTGATGTTGCTGCATCATTATTAATTATTACAAACAAAACAATGTTGGATCTTGTACGAGTTGTATGGTTTGAAACTGCACGCGTATGTGCACCCGGAAAGTTGAGGTAATTGTAAGGTTTCACACTGAGAACGGTCTTGCAATAGAAAACCTTAGAAATTTCTTCGATCCAAACAAATGCTTTCATTCGAACGTTCTCGACAAAAACTTCAATCCATATTTTCCATAATACTATAATGATCGTTTCAGCACGCGCAGTGCAACTATTCCCTTCTGAAAACGATCCGCGTAAAGATAATATTTCAAAAGTGTTGTAATTATGATTTTGTTTTTTATTCTGCCAATACAACGATGTTGAAATATAACCCATTGACAAAGCAGATTTGATATGGGCCCGACATAATGGTGAATCGATAACCAAACCCGCTCAGTTTTTAGATCCATACCGAAAGAACCGTAATTGGGAACTCTTTTGTGTGGACCGTGTACAGGAAACTGATTCATGACGAATCATTGTTAAGGCAACAATCTATAAGCTCTCGTTACTCCGATAATATCGATGCCGAAACTATACTTGAGGCTCAACCGAAATAAAATGCATTCAGTGAACACTCGGACCTTTCATCGGTGAGACTTGGGGGGGAAAAATATAAACAAATGAATGAATAACTGCGAATCGGGTTGGTGGAAAACTTGTATAGCGACCTGATCATTGTTCGTTTTCGGAGGTATAGATTTCCTTCCAAAAGAATCGCGGTAAGAGAAAAATGAATTTGAAAAAAATAGGGAATGACGGCGTTGTCGATTTCATCTGCAAGAGCGCATACACAAATTAGCAATATTGATGTATACGTTAGGAGGCAGGGCAGGGCTGGCCGGCAGGACGGATTGCAAAACTTGCCTCGCCAGGAGCCAATTAGCTCGATTCGACCTCGAGCAGCAGCGATACGGGAGATTGAGTGAGAAGACAAAAGAGAGGGAGAGGGAGAGAGAACAAACGAGAGATAAGGGATGGAAACCATGAGACGGATAACGCGATGACCGGATAACCCTGGCGCCGAGATAACCCGTGCCGAGCGGGAGTTTCAGGGCTGCCACCGGAGGAGGTTCAATGTAGCCGGTAGGGAAGGTCCGTAAGGATTTATAGCCGTTTTCATCCAGCCACGAGAGCGATGGCCACTGTAGCTATTCGTTGCTATGGGCTTAAAGCTTCGCAGACACCCGTACACATACAGAAACGCATACAGTTTGAAGATTTATCAGTACAGGATGTCCCAAAAATCAGTCTGAAACTTTGGTGAGGAATAAATTCTGGAATCCTGAAGAGTTAAGTCTTCGGAAAGTTCGTTTGCCGATGCACCGCGCGATCATCGAGATATCAGTCGCTGTGTGCGTGTGTGGCTTGAAGCCATGCGCCGGGCGAGAGCCTCGAACGCAGTCGCCTTCGCATTTTTCACGTCTCATTTACTCGAAGTACTTGAAGCGCTTTGCGTTTTCCATCACCGTCTGAATATTAATATCCGATCGTGTGTGGTGCGCAGCTCAAATGAGCATTGAAATCCTCCTCTCTGACAAACTTCGAAATAACAAATTAACGGACACCGTGTACGCGTACCTAAATACCCGTGGCGATGGAAGAGAATAGAGCATGTTCCGAAGGGTTGTACGTACAAAGGCGCGGGAACGAGTGAGACAGAATTATGCGATCTCATACTTCCGGTCGTGATACCTTACCTCAGTGAAACTGCCAGTCCCGCTCGCGTGAGCCTCTCCGGGTTATCCATTATATCCGATACTCGACTATACACTATGTTTTAATAATATCAGGCTATCAGCTCAGACAAGGGCGAAAGGAGATTAGAAGAAAAAATAGCGAGGTAGTTTTATCTCCTCGTTCAACGGAAACTTACATTTTCGTTTTTTACTTCCGTTCTCTATTTAAACTTTTAATTTCCTTTGTTCGGGAGTCCGGGTCGTTGTATCGAGGCTGGTGAATATCGAGTAATGCTTATCATTCTCGATGAATAAAATAACGTCGCTTACTTTCATATTCATGGATTTAAAATGACATTTTTTCGAGAAATGCTCTAACGGAATCGTTTTTTTCTTTCCTCAATAGCTAAAATACGATTGATCAGTATTATAATTTGTATAAATATGTGTGAGAGCAGACCAAGGATTGAGAGAACGATGGTAGTTTTTCATTTCTGTGAATTCAGTTTTGCGAGGGATTTTTCTTGCCTTTCTTGAAGCGAAAGAGGAAAACAGACAGATAAGAAAATGTGAGAGAAACGAGAGCCGTGAAAGAGAGATAGAAAGACAAAAAGAGATATTCCCTCATCTCCCACCGCTTGCTGATACAAGGATTGCATTATTCATGGCCGCGGGCGCCTTCGCTTAGCTATGACGTAGCTAAACTCAGTCTGAGGTTCTCTCTGTCGCTTTCTTTCCATACTTCTTCGCAGTCCCCTTTTATTTTTCTCTCTCTCTCTCCAGCATCCATGCTTCTGTAACGCCCCGAGTGTTCGAACTGTAGCCAACAGTTGCATAATTAACGTGGGTAATTCACCTGCGTCTGCGGCTTTTCGCCCGCACTCTGCTCCTGACGAATTTAATCTAGACTGGACCGGATTGAGGATCCTACAACAGCTCCGTGTTACCAATTGCACTGCGCAAAGTACGAGTGCCCATTTTCTCCTTCTACATTCAGCCCCGTACAGTGTACCGGCTTAACACAAATTATGAACAATATTAGAGCAACCCCCCTCGTATTTCCGAGACATTTGCACAAACTTTATAACCCTGCGAAAAAAAGCATCCTCTTATCTGATTACGAGGGGGAAAAAAGGCCAGTGAAAGTCATTCCGGAATGAGGAGCGTAAAAGCTCTGGTAGTTTTAATCGAAACGAGCATGATAAACCATCTTTTAACCCAAAGATAATCCCTCGCTCAAATAAGCACTAATTCGTTCTTGGCTACTTTTATCATAATTATACCAACAGCACGAGTCGTCCTGCTAAAATAATTTTCAAGATATTTCTGTTCGGTAAAGTCGACTCGGGTCTTGGCCGACTCATCGTGATAGAAATGAGACTTTTATATGCTGTTTGATTGGAAAGACTCGACTAAAACGGAAATAAAATTATTAGCATTGTCCGTCGTGGTTACAGAGTGCATACAGTCGCGTAGCTAAAATTTTCCATCGAAAGTTTCACCGTTAACCCAATGACTACTGGAGGACACATCGCGTCGGATGATACTGATTCCGAATCGGGGTGATAATGATTTGACGATTTTTCATAAACCGCGAAACAATCGCCGCGAAATGTTCACCCGCATCAAATGGGAATGCGATTTTGCTAGAGTGTTTTCGCCGTTATGATAAATTGACGTACAACACGCGATGGGAGAGAGATAACCCTGTGGTCTCATTAGTCGCGTCAGGTGGCTCCGATGGCATTTATATGCGAGGCTAACGATAAACGTCACCGTAGTAGGCACGTGTACCATCATTGCATTATGTAAAAGTACGGGGCTTACATTAGAACGTTCGCCATTATGGTGGGATGTGTGTGCTCATGCGCTTCATTACCGCGATTTATATCGTTCGCCGTGGTCTCAAGAGTATATGAAGAAAATGAGGACATTACGATTGAACCAAAGCGCTCTGTGACTGGGAGGAAAATTTATTTTTTTCTTCAGCTATTCGTTCGCGAGCTCGCGGTATCCGGTGAATTATTCGTCTTACATTATTCATTGGGGGCTCCGGCCAAACTTAAAAACTGCGAAAGAATATCTGGAGCTTCCCAAATGAGCCTCTTTCACCGGAAACATGTTCGAGAGTCAAAAAAAAATACGCTCGTTAGAATTATCGAAACTCAAGAAGCGCGAGGCCTGTTGAAATTTCACTCCAAACAGCGGAGATGCACGCGGGAATCGAATAATTGCTCGGTCTCACACAGCTATGCGGACTCAATGATTCGAGGATAGCGGAGTCGGACGATCTTGAACATGAGAAAAGCCTGTGGTTACTCGGGCGAAAGCGTTGCCAGCTGACTCCGCTCCGATGTGTACTCGCATGTATATACGCGTATAGACGAACACTGAAGAGCAGAGGCGAGGGAGAAAACGACCCCGCTTGCGAGCGACTAGGCGTTTACGCGTATCGAGCGACTGGGAGAGTGGAGCCACCCCAGAATGGCAACGAGTATAACCGAAGCTCGGCGGAGATTCTCGAGGCTTGGCGAAACCACCGCTCTCTGGGTCAGGTCAGTCCGGGGTCACTCAACCGGCCTCCAATCAACCTGGCCCAACGTTACAGTCGTTGTTCATCGAGAAATCGGATAAAAAGCGTACACTCGCTGTCCAATGAAATGCATGGGAACGCGATGAAAATATTCGCTGCTACCAAGTCGAATCGCACTAACATCGCACTTTGCACAATTGAAATTGCAATTAAACGATTATTGATCGAGCCAAAATTTCATTAACTCGAATACATACCGATACCTGTGAAATTGAGTATAAATTTGAATGAGAAATTTCACGGAACGAAGAATCCTAGTTCAAAGCATTCGCTTTATTTCATGATGTTTATGTCGATGTTGGATCCATGCGCACTGGCATGCTCTCGTGTCCAAAGTTGTGACGGTGGATTTGATTCGGCATTCTGTTTGCCCGTGTGTGCCGATAAGACGCGATCCCATATGTAATAAAAATGAAACGATGGTAATTTCAAAAGAGCCTCTCCCTGATTGACGGAGCTACTATTCTCTTCCATGTGTTACTCTCCTCGACCACTCTGCATGAGCCCCATCGCGTGTGCTCTCTTTCGTATCAATTAGTCAATCTGACGTTTTGATTCTATTCGACGAAGTGATTAGCGAGCTGCTCATTAATATATTCACGGAGGCTTCGAAGGCTCGGCAATCTGTAATTACTTTCGATATTTATTATTCTCGCTGGTAAGAGCAATATTACACGGGTATATATACTCGCGGTGAACGTATCGATTTTACCCCGACCTAATAATTTTATCAAACTCTACGAGCCCTTTTTTCATTGCGATTAATTGCGGATTTGCGTGCGCGTTAATCGATGACTATTAGTTATAGTTTAACTCTTTTTTTGGGGTTTATTCTTTTGATTCGTGCGTATCCCGCTAATTGATCGTTGCGCGATATGTCGCCTTCGATTTTTTTAAGTATCCGACGAGTATTTGCATTGCGCGTCGTCGCCTTCCGAGTCCCTTTGTTACACTCGGGCCGATCGCTCGCTCCACAAAAGTCGTATTTCGAATGGCACAAGGTGAGTGTTCCCATCATTGAAAAAGTAGCTCAAAAAAGAGAACTTTCAAGACACTCGTTAATTAAAAATCATAATAAAAAGACGAGAATGAAGTGTCCCGCTTGCACAAAATTTAGCAGATTTTACGTCACACCGAATAAAAAAAGTTTCAATTCAACGGAAATAGTTGTATTATTTCTTACTGCGGACGAGAAAAAAAACGAGGAACGCGTAGACGTGAGAAATGAAAGAAGAAAAAAGGGCTCGAGGGCGAGGAGCATAGTTTACGACGGTCCGGCCAGATGCAAAAGAGGCCTCGCGAGAACCTGAATCAAAGTCCCCGACGACATTTTCTCGTAGCGCTACACACTTATGAAAGAGGCCAGGGGGCTGAGAAGGACGAAGAGGGGCGAAAAGAGAAACGAGGAGGAGAGACGCTGCAATACATTTTTCCGTACGGCCGCCGACCATCCAATTTTCCATCGTACCGGTAATAAAGACGGATGTAGAAAGAGTCGGGGGGAGGAGAGACCGACAGGGAAAGGTAGAGCAAAACCGTCCTATCGTAGAGTTAAAAGGTCCAATGCACTTTCATATATATACATTTATGACCGCGCACACATACGAGTGCGTCGCCTATGTGTGTATTTACTTATACATACATTTACAGGAGCATGAAAGAAAGACGATGCATGTACGTGCCCAGAATTTCTAGGAAATTCGAGTGAAACTCGCGAGCTGGCAAGACGTCGTCGTCGTTGGCCTGAACCACGACCTCTTTCACTGGCTGGCTGGCTGGCTCGCTGGCTGGCTGGCTGGCTGGCTGGCCGGGCGAACCAAGGAAATTTCCCAAGTTTGGCCTGTCTAGCACGAGACTCGCGTAGTGAAAACTTCGCTAATCCTTGCTCTCGCTGTTTTTCAACCGGCCGGTGTCGAGTCTCGTGTTATTAGCTTTCTATTACAATCGTAAACAATATGTCACGAAAGTTTCCCTTTTTATTACGATGGTAAATAACACTGTCGGGCAAACAAAGCTTTTTCTGCATGAAGAATTTTTTAGAGTGGCCTCTTGTGGCTTGTGAAAGCATTTAAGTTGTGAAAATTTATGGATTTTTCGTTCCAAAAAACTTAACGTTGAACAGAAATTGCATAACTGAGTATACACTCGTGATAATCAAATGTCAGAAAAAAACGATGTCGAAATATATATTTGTCGCAGTCGACGAGTTTGCGGACTTTTGAGTATCGTAATTGGAGCTTTTTCTTTTTCGACTTCATTAAGCACCGTAAATATAGCCTTCTTAAATTGAAGTATTATGTAGAAAGTTTCTCTTCTCTAGTCTCCTTGATTAGGCTGAAGTTAAAAGAAGAAAAAAAACCCCGTCGCTATTCTCGTCAGATACTCTTTGCTGCAAAACAAAGAGTCCGTGGTACAGCATATTACACGAGAAACTAGTTATTCCTGAGAGTGACGAGGCCGACGAAGCCTTCCCTCCATATTCCACAGGGAGAAAATACTTATACACACCGGTTCTTGAATTTTGAGTCTCAGTTAAGGGAGGAAGGGGCAAAGAGGCGAAAAAAGAAAAAAAGTCGGTGCAGAGTTCGCTCCACTAGCCAATGCAGCGCGACTTCCCTTTGTATATCTCATCCAGCGCGTTATGATCCGAGTCATGCGCCTTTCGATTCGAAATTATTCAGGAGCTTCGATTGTGTGCTTTATTGAAATACGCGTATACGGAAAAACAGCAATTGTGGGCGAGCATAGAAATTTATGAATCATTTCGTCCGAGACGATTTTCGAATTCATCGTAACGAGTTAGAATACGAGGTCAAGTTCAAACTACTGCATCCTAAAAAAAGTTGCATCAAAAAGAGGTGCTGAATGCGAAACGAATTTGTGTCTGATATTTTTCGACAAAAGTTCAAACGTTCGGTTCGAATTGAAATCTATTTCTATGCGAGGAAAAAATATTCCGGTCGATTTCCAAGACCCTTTTGAACACGAATTTGTGGCATTGCATTTTTTTCAGAATATTCCTACACAAACGTTTCGGTGGATAAAACAGTGAAACCTTCCTCTTTAATTAAATCAATCTTATTCGCGAAGCAATAAGTTTGTGGATGACGTTACAAAAGTTTTCCAGACAAGATATTTCGATTTGCCTCGAAATTTATATCATTTCATTTGATGCTCGTCGCAGCAAGCTTTTGCAAATAAAAAAAGAAATGAAAAGCTTTTCCAATCGTTGTCGATGGTCGCAGTTACGGTACCGTGTGTACGTGTGTTTACGAGTGCCCCTGCGCACGTATGTGTGTGCATCGCCACAAGAAAATAGGATTCGTGATTGAAAATCGTGGTTTGCACTGGAACGGCATGCTAAACAAACGAACCGTTGCTCTATGAACACACATCGATTGATGATTCTAAATTTCACTCGCACACACACACACACACACATACGTGGATGGAAAAATATATTAGACGTCTTCGCAGGTACATATTTATGTACCATCCAAATTTTAAGGTCTTTATCGATAAGGTAAAAACTAAGTTTCGCAAGAACGAAGATGGGTGGTTCACTTTCTTAGTGAACCTTTTCTCTTTTTTCTCCGGCAAGTTTCAATTTCCAGTGGTTACCAGAAAAAAGCCCATATTGTCTTATATTCGAAAAGACTCGTGTGCAAGTCCGTGCGAGTATACGAGTGTGCGTGTCTGTCTACGATGACAAAGTGCCGATCGTAACTCAGCTGGAATTGCATTTCTTTCGAAGTGGAAAGAGGCAACGTCGCTAATTCCTCGTGGGCACGAAAGCGTGGTTGTCGTCGTCATCGTCCTCGTCCTCTCGCGAGCCAGCCTTGCCATTCGTTCCCACAGGCCTGGAAAAGAGCTGACATCTTGCTGAAAGTATCGAACCACCGCGCGCTTCGCTCTGTACATCGCGTACTCTCGTATGGCTCTCTGTATGCATATCATCAGCCTTTCTCGTCTCCCCTCGCGGCGATTGCCCCGAAGAGCTCCGATTAATATGATAAACGACATTTGAGATCTCGGCTTACTTCCTCATTCTCTCTCCTTCTCTAAAACAAGCCACGGAAGCACTCGAGATTCGTCTCGTGAGAAGGATAAAGTTACCCAACGACGTCCTGTTGGAGCAGAGCGCAACAGAAAAAATATGAAAAATATTTCTGTTTCGAAAAAAAAAAAAAAAAAAAAAAAACAATATTCTCCATTTTTTAAACGTGCCAAATTTTCCTCAACAATCATTTGCACTCTCAAGTATTCACTCGAGATTTGTGAAATTCCAACGACAAATATTTGCGAAGCACGAAATTCGACGGTTTCACGATATTTCCAATGAGACTTATCGACGTTGAACAGCGTCGATAACACTGAGGTCAGTTTGATCCCACTTGAGGCATCAGCGGTCTCGGTAAACGTTTGGTCAGACACGACGACACAACGACTAGCTCTTGCCTTCAATCATTTTCGTTGAATCATTCTTTTCTCTCTCCGTAGCAAAATTGAATGAGAGTGAAACGAAAAAATCGTGAGAAATAATGAAAAAACCTTCGAACGAATATTCAATTAGAATTGCGATAAACGTTGCGGAAGAGAAACCGTTATATTCCGAATTATATTTACATCTCTTTACGTTCCAAAGACCAGGAGTCATAGTCGTGAATTATATATAACTGGAGAGAATATACGGAGAAAACCGATATCAGTTATTGGTTTTCGGAAATACGCGTACGGCAGAGTGGCTGAACGCAAGTAGATGAGGTCGGTGCGAAGCGGACGACAAAACGTATGATACCTTGAACTTCCATCCTTCTACGTGTGTGTATACATCTTTAGCTTGCACACAGGGAATCGTACACATGCGCTCTCAGATGCGGCGAGCCATCCACCGAGGTTAACCGAATTCCAGTTTAATAATATTATCATGGGACGCTATTGCTTCGCCTCTGGCCAAAGTGGCCGGCTGCCATAACCTGTATATCGCATACATTCGCACCAAGAACGTTTAATCAGCTTATTTTCGTGTGGACGAGCCAGCGGCACAACAAAAACAATAAATTCAATAGATTCGGACGCTTATTACTTTCGGTTAATTTTTAGCACGCTCCTCGAAGACTGTGAGGTCCGATTGTGAAATGTTCGTTAATAATATTTGTAATACCATTCGCAGAGCTCTGAATATCTTCGTTTCTTCAACGGCGTAATTTCTCCCGAAAATCAAAGACCCTCCTCGCGCCTCGCAGAGGCGCGGAAGCAATGGGAGTTATTGAAAAGGAATTTCACTCTCATTCGTGTATGCGCTCTTTTACGAACAATAAATAGAAAGTGAGTGAGGGGAATGCGCTCTTTGGCCTTGGGAGTTCCGCGGGTACACGAGTTCCATTTTTTCTCGTGAAAATTCAACGAATTCATTGATGACTCGGTAAGAGGGTGAAATTCATTAGATCGGATCGTCCTCGAAGCGCGCTGCTGGGATATCAAAGCAGAGGTGATGGTCTCGTCCTATCAACGCCTCGTTCGTTCCTCTGTGGCCCCGGTCAATAGCTCTTTCTTTCTCTCTCTTATTTTCACACTTTTTTTTCTCTCCTCATTCGTTCCATGTGAATATATGCTACTTGGTTCTTTGCTCCGTTCTGGCTTGTACTAAAGCCTGTCAGAGGGGAGAGCGAGGTTTTATAAAAGCAGAAAATTCACCCCTCGTGTTCTCTTTACGACGTCATCGCGTGTCATCCACATATACATGTACGTATACGAGTTCCTAGTGAGTAAAGGGGCTCATCTCCACAACCGCATTCATGCTGAATCGTGCGCTTTTTGACGTTTTGTTTGGATCGAGTTTATATACACGAGACAGGGTTCGTTCACCTCTGACATTCGAGACTGTCGTCAAGGCGTAGCTTACAGCTCATAGCCAACTTCCCGATTACTCGTGTGAGGAACTCGCTTGGCTAAACTCTTTTTTTTATCAACTTTAGACACACCTTAACGATTTCCTTCCAGTTCAACATTATTACATGGAAATGTCGAAGATATTTAATTAGAACATTTTGCTGTGCACATTGTGATCGAATTTAAGGTAGATCGTGCCCGAAGGATCGTATTTTATGGGTGCCTAAACTGGATCGATTTTTACTTCCTAATTAAAGATAGAATCACTTTAAATTGATGTCAGAATCATTAATTCGGAATTGTAAGTACGTTCTTCCAACTTATCTTTTGGCGATGAAAATAACGAGACATTAATTAAACAGGGATCCTTGCACTGACCGAACCCCAAATCTTCATTCCTCCCTGACGAAAATACTATAATTTTTTATGTCAAAAATCGCGTTAGAGAACACAAAGGGAAATTCATCGAGAAAAAAGTGTTAATAAAAAGGCTATAACAGGAATGAGCCAAAGCAAGAAGAAACGAAATGCCGAAATAGGCAAACGTGAGGTTATACGAGTGCTCGTCACCAATTTCATTCAATCTTTAACGTCACATATCTTCATTACTAGTAAGACAATCGTCTCGATTTTTTTCCTCAACTTCCATTACATACTTCATTGTTATCGTGTAAGTTTTTCATAAACTTCGCGTAAAAAGCGTTCGTTCGTTGTATGGAAAGATAAACGATTTTTTACGCATGGTCTCCATACCCCTGCGTGTGTTTTTCTTCATATTTAAACACGTTTATCTCAATAAACAATAAGACGAACCCTTTAAAATTTGATACGCACGTCAGTCGACTATCCATTTAAACTCTATCTAAATTCCGAGACTTTCTTAAGAAAATCGTTTCGTGTATGAACTACCTTAAAAACACGATACGTAGATGTTGTTTATGAGTAGAATCGACATGGGTCAACGAAATAGTTCATTTCATCTGATAAGTGAAAAAAAAATCAAATTCTGAAGATAATAAAACAATTCGATTAAAAATGAGGCTTATAAGACTGAAGTAAATACGGAGTATAGCACAGCTTCAAAAAAAAAAAAAAACAACACAAAATCATGAATATTCGAAGTATTAATATCTCTTTCCAAACAAATTTATATGTAGCAAGTTGTACGAAAAAGCACTCGAGACGTTAGTCGAAGCAAAAAGTAGGCACCTTCGCTTTCTCAGAGTAGCATTATCGGTGCTGGATTGAATGAAACAATGGCAAGTATCAGACAAAGTTTAACGAATAGTATGAATCTCGTGTTAGTTCACAGCGTTAGCTGAGATTTTTCAGCTTCAGTGCTCCGAGTTATTTCAATTTATTCCAAAGTTCATCTCTGCCTCTGTCCTTCTCTCGGTGCTGGCAAAACTTTGGGAACTGCTCTTGCGCAAACCCTATTGTCGTATACGTACTCGATGCAATCGTTGAAATTGTGATTTTCCACGCGAAAATTGCAAGATTTATCAATACCGAATTTTTCGTGTTATTCTTCAGAAAATTCATTCCGATTCTCTGCCCCTTTTGTCCTTTTGACGCGGAATGATGTATATACCTTGACGGATCAGTGTCATACGCGCAGCGACGTTTACGACTCTTGGGGTCATGAATATTATTGGAGTACTGAATCGAGTATACACACAGTCTCACACGTACAGAGACGTTCGAGCAGCTCTATAACCGGGACTATGTAGAGTGCTATGTTCGGCCCGATTATTACCATCGCTCGACTCTTGCCCCTACCTTTCCTGGATGCTGATATTCGAGCTGCCTCTTTCTTGTCTTTCTTTCCAGTAATTCTCGAGAGCAAACTTTCTATTCCGGCATACACATATATACGCCTCTTCTCGCTCCTCCTCACCTTTTCTTCCTGTAATCCGTGTAAATCGTTCCTAATGTCGAGTATATTCGAGAAAATCTTATAAAGGGGAGACGTGAAAAAGCGAATAAAAAGTCAACAGCATTGAAAAGGAGATTTGATTAAATTGGCGTATTATTAAGGCGAGAAGAAATCCATATGATTCCACGACTTTGTTTAAAGTACACGCTCTGAGAATTACACACTCGATAAAAAGATTCAACGAGGTTAACGTCTATAATCGTCTATGTCACGAATTCGTGTGATCGAATAAATATATTGCACGGTTGCAATTGTGTGCTCGTTCATGTCTGATGTTTTTATTCAGAATCGACGTTTCCCATTTGACTTCTACCGTTCACTCTGAAAAGAATGATCGTTAAACGTTTTTTTTTTTTTTTTTTTGTAAATATCAACGTCAAATCTTATTCTCGTCTATGAATAACTTATTTGCATCACAAGATTGAGCTTTTCCATAAACAATTGGAGTGTGTGTAGATACACCATATGTTTGTAACTCCCACAGCATATTATAGTAAAATTATGCATTATTATACGCTTCATGCATAGGCATATATACGGTTGCCCCGTGGGCAACAAACGCTCCATTAAAATACCAGCGTAGACGAAGCTCCTCGAACCTAGTGTCGTAACATTACGTGCAAGTTATACACATAATATGAGTTTCGATAGCATCAGAGGAGGACTCAAGAGGTGCACGACTCTACCTGCTCTCTCTGCTTCTCGTCAACCGGAAATTAAACGTTTCTAGGTGCGTTTGGATTTGCTTGGGTTTGGCTAGCCAAGCCTGATGAGCTCAATGTATATGCGCCTCTCGGAGGCTGCTAAAACTACCATGAGCTGGCATTTCGCTCTGTCCTTTTCGATTTCCTCTCTCTCTCCCCCTGTATCATTACCGACGAGCGAGCTCCTACCGAAACTTCCACGAGATGGCGTCTCCACCAAAATTATGCCCTCCGACCTCCCCCCTGCTTCTCTTTCGGAGCTGCGATTCTCGTGGGATTCTGGAGGCGTGCATATTGAAATTTATGAGACGACGCTACGTCGTTGGTAGCGCGCGGTTCAAAACCCCCTCCCTCTCCCCCGCTGCTTGTGAAAGGAAGAGGATAGCACTTACAACCCCATCTACCGTTTTCATCCCTGCACCGCCGTATCTCACTTTCGGGCTCTGTCTGCATGTATAGATGGATATAGATACGCATACACGGAACACACATGCGCCTTTAGCACGTCGGAATTCGCAATGGAATTATTAATGGTTGCTATGCGAACGCCTCGCGCTCGCTAACCGTACGTACACGCCTGTACTCTCGTCTCATCTACTGATCAACGCTATTTTCCTCGTGCTCTGTGAACTCTTCTACAGCGCTCTCGCTTCTGTACAAAAACGACTCGGGCTGTCAATGAATCTGGACATTTCTCGCGTGCCGGTTACCGATACCACGAGAAAATGATGGAACGAGCATTTTTTAGGAAACTACTCCTACGTTAGGACTCGCGACATACTCATCTTCGTCGGATCAACATTCATTTTCACGTTCGTGTTGAAAATCGAGATTTTCATAGAAACGGTTTGGTAACTTGGGAAAATAAGTAAAATTGCGGTATTTGGAAATGCTTGGTGAATGTCTCGGGGACGAATTTGTCATCGATGCACGAAAAATTCTATTCAGGGGATTTATTTACTGCGAGGATCCGGAAAAACGAGCGAAAGGGGGAAAAGATGAATGGAAGAGAGTTAAATACAGGCCGCTCATCCGCGTGGTGTGATATGCACTTGGAATTCTTTTGTCATTTGAAAGTTAGTATAATTTTCTGGAATTAGGAAGTAGTAGCAGGGAGCGTTTTTATGGTGCTATAAATTGTAGTTTTTAGAGCTGTCCAAAATGTCATTTACGACAATATCTACGGTACAGCAGGATCAGAAAATATTTTCTAATTATGTGTTTCGAGTTACGATAAACTACGGGTCTCTTGACGGTTTCGTGAAAAATTCGTGTTTCCAAGAGGACCAGGAGTAAATCCTAGAATTCGAGAAAAAACTTGATTATTCAAACGAGTGCTCGATTCAGCCTCACGTCAAGAGACCTGAATTTTTAATAAAAAATGTTCTCTGTCTACCCGAAATGCAATTCTCTTATTACGAAAAAGCTCCGCATAAAGTGGGCGTAACAATTGGGCCAAAAAGTCAAATGCGCGACGAAAGTACAACAATCGCGTGCAGAGAATTCTCGCTTTGTTACCGAAAAAAGGACATCGTTGAAGTCGGCGGTTGGAAAAAAATATTCAAGCACCAGCTAAATAAATACGTCACATATGTATATCCACGCGGATAGCAATGTTATAAGCGTCATATTTCTCGTACCAATATATATAATTGTATTAAAAAATGCTTTGACAAAATGGAACTTGAGGGGAGAAATGGGGTTAGGACAGCGTTTTCTCAATGATTTTCATGAATTTTTTTCATTATAATATAAAAAATGAATACAATTTATTGGAACTTTGAAAATATTTTATACATATATTCAAGGATATATTATGAAATTTTCCAAGAATTACCTCGAAAAATACCGAAGGTATTAGCGACCCCATATTGCAAGTCACAATCAGACTCAACATTTTGCGTACATTTTGAAAGCCGCCATTTTCATCGGAAATCAAACAAAGTTGGAATTTACTTTTATCATATGTCTCTCTTCTATATGAGCCTAAATGCTATAAAAAAAATTGAAAATTGAATTTTTTACAGGAATCAAACAAAACAAAAGTTGATAATTTTTTGCCATTTTTTACAATTTTTTTGGGAAAAAAATATATTTTAAATAATAATAATATTGCAATTGTAAAGTGAAGAAAGTAATTGCTAATTTTCAAACTGATTGGTTAAAAAAATTTCAAACTAGCGTGTACGCGAGTACAAAAAAAGTCTTTTTGAGAAAAACGCGTTCGAAAAAATAGTACCAAGAAAAACAAAGTCAAGGCAGTCATAAATTAGTTTAAATTACTTACAGGCGAATCGGAATTTTCATTTAAGATTTTAGGAACATATTTTTCAATAGTTTTACTAACAATTTATGAAATAAAACAAAAATCGATTTTTTTAACCGTCTAATACTGTTTCCCCCCTTAAAAATGTTGAGTCATCAATCTGCATCCTTCGATTTTCGATCGCTCCCTCGTAAAATCAAGTAGGATAAATCGTTGGGCGCAAAAACAAAAATAATTTATTGTCAAAGTTGGAAATATGCCTCCGGCTAAAAATGAAACGAAAAATTCCTTCAAATGGTTGCATCGCACTTATTTCAACAATGTTAATCAAACGATTATGAGAATTCAGCGCATTTATATAAATTCATGTATATTTAGGTCGAGATCGAGTCTTGGTTCGTCGCAGTCGAGAACGAGCGAACGAAGATTGACGTTCCTGAGCTTTTAGCCTCCTTCCCGCGACTCATACACACGATGCGCGAATTTATGCTTCGATACATTTGCACGTATGCATACGCACACGAGTATAGACCTACCTCCAGTGCCAGTTGGGAGTGCAGCTCAATTCTGTCACTCGTATAGCGTAACATTAATTTACATTAAGAAGAAATAATTGAAGAAAAAGTATGGAAACAGAAAAAGCGAGTAAAGGCGGGAGGCAAATGATAAAAAACGACGAGTGAGCGGCCAATGAAGATGCGATACGAGTAGGGCGTGAGGCGGAGATGAAAAGAAAACAGGCAAAATCCCAGCAGCGAGAACGAGAATAAAAAAAATTTACTCGGCAAAAAAAGCGATCGAATAATGGAAAAATCGAACTACGAGCGAAGGAGTAAACAGTAAAAATGAAATAGAAAGAAGAAGAGAAACGGACGAGTTATGAAAAGGAACAAGACACACGAAATATCGCCACGGAAAATAAAAATCAAAATTGAGAGAAGGAAAGTTCAGAAAATAAAAAAAAAATAAACAAACGAGCATTTGAATACAGTAAAGCAAAGCAATGGCGGCGAGAGTATGAATATTAACGGACAGAGAGGGATAAAGAAAGAAAAGGTGTGCAACTTTGATTGATTAATTGGTAAAGCGTCATGAGTGTCTCCTCCGCTGTCATATACAAGGATAAATTCTTTTAACGAAACGTATGTGTTCTTCATTCGTTCAGTAATTATAGTTTTATACATATCCCATTGAATATAGAGCTCAGGAAGAAGGACAGAGAGAGAGAGAGAGAGAGGAAGAGAAAGACACAATGTATAGATATAAAGAGAATAGATTAAAATTCCGAGGGAATGGTACATGGTAAAAGAGGTAAAAGAGGTACTGTGGCTGTCTGGGTGGTCTCCTCTCGCCGACCCCTCTGACTGACAGTAACTCAATTAACTAGACAGTATACCCTGTTACCAACTCATCCTCACCTACCTCGTGATTATACTATATTATACCTTGCGGTACTTCAACTTTGAAGCAACTCTACTATCTACCAATGTCGAGCGAAGCCTACATAGTATATTGATGAAAATGAGAAAAAATTTCTGAAACGAGCTCTCAGTTTATTGGCTTCGTGATTTTCGCGGAGTTTTTCCATGACTCGACGGTAATGAAGAACAAATTCTTCAAATATCCATCTGTGAGTGAGGCAAGTTTATTTGACATTAGCAATGGCAGCATCGATTGATAAAGATTCAATAATTAATCAATCGATCTAGTGAATTTGCTTTCATCGTTTTTTTCCTCGATCATTCACTATTGTCGTATTTTCATAAAAAATATGACTTTTTCGTTTCCCCAACCTCGTTAAGTCACATCCGCACACTACGCTGAAATATTCCGACTGCACTTTGTCGTGCTTTGAAAACGTTTTCCCCAAAGCTCTGGTTGTACTCGTCGATCCAACGAGATGTGCTGAGATTTCGAGTGGAAGCGTCTGCAATTACGGACGAAACTCGACATTACATATGTTTCTTACACAATTGGGAAATCAAGAGTATCTGCGGAACGAAGAGGTCTGCTCGAGCATGCGAAAAGCTTCTCCAATTTGCGGTTAACACATGACGTACCGTATTGTCGTTTTTCTCACATTCTTCATGTTCTTTGAGAAATTTCACGGGTGATAAAAGTTACGCGAAGAGTGTTCAACCCACCACGAAATTCAAAGGCCCCCCGGAACTCGAAGACCTTTTCTATTTTAACGACTTTATGAATTTTCGAAGAGCTTTTTTCCGAGGCAACGAAACATAATGCGTGATGATTTTTTATTGTGCGCTTAATGCCTTGACGAATTTATGAACCGAATAAAAAGTCGTTTTTCATTGTGTTCCAGGCAACCTTCTCCAAGCTCAGGAACGACGGGTACGTCGACCGTTTCGTCGTCGGGTACGGATGGCGAAAGCACACAGAGCATCGGTATGTACACGGCCGTTGGAGAGCCTGCTAAATCGGAAAAATCAACTTCGACATCGATTCCTACCGCCCCAAAGACCGTTGGTTCTTCGAACGTTGCTCCTGGAGCTAACACCAATGGACCCAATATTACGAGGAGCGTTTCAGCTCCGGCAGGGCCGAGGCCCGCTGTTCAACCATCAATCAGCACCGGTGCTGCAACCACTCAGAGACCAAGGTTACGACGAAACATGAGTCGAACCGAAGCACTTCGAAAGTAAGCTTTTTCATTGTATTTTGCTTCACTACGAGACTGGTTCCTTTTTTTATTGTGTTGTCAAAGTTACTTTGAGAGAGTAGCAACCGAAACAGCCGAAAAATGCTGAAATTTAGTTGTATTTCGATAATGAAAAGCTTCGGCACAAAATTATATTCTAAAATGAAATTCCCATGCTTTATACAAGATTATGTATGATCGGTATTTTTGTTGTTGGAATATTTCCCGGAAAATTAGCTTCCTCGTTGCTTCAACTCAACTGTACGCGCATAGGCAAGAGCGAATTCCTTAATTCTTTACATATTCGGCATCAATCAAAAGATTTTTTCCACTATTTTCGTTTCTGGTCGAATACTGCCAGAATTAATCCTGTGCATTACGAATGAAAAAAGAAAATCTCGAGTTTATTTGAAAAAAATGATTATCAATAAAATTGGATAGTCAGATATTGACGGGAAATATTTCCTAAAACTGTTGAAGAATAATTTTCGTAACGCGGTTCGAGAACGCCAGAGAATTTTCGTTGAATCCGTATCGCGTGTTTATCGCTTCAGTTACATAAAGCGGGAGACTGCAACCTTCTTTGGGGTCGACGAGGAATCGGAGGTTCTTGAGAAACAAAGATGGCTCGATCGACGGAGGCGAATGGCATCGAGAAAGTACGGAGCTCTGCTTCCCGAGTATAAACCACCCGATCCTGATATTACAAGAGACGTCCCGGATTCAACCGAAATACCAGAAGTAAGCTTTGAGAGAATTCCGGTCGGTATCGTACTTTAAATTTTTACCTTGTACCTTCTGGTCACGGTAAATCCTGTCAAGATTTCTCCTCTTACAGAAGCACTGAAAAATGTTCCAACTGTGCTACGCTTTACCTCGTGCAATTGATCATTTAAAAATTAGTCTTTGTTATTGCTTTCGTGACGAATTTTCCAATTTTTTCAACGACTCGGTGCATTACTCGAATTATTGTACAGGGTGTGACGTTGAGAAGATGGCAGCAGCCTGTGAGGAGGAAAGATTCAGTGGCTCGGATGACGTTGTCGGGTCTCCACTACATGGTCGAGGTAAGTCTCATCTTTGCATCAATATTTAGCTACAGTTCTCCTCGTTGGCAAAGTTAATATTGAGCAACGAGAGGCAAGAGAATAGAGAACCGGACGAACAAGCTTTCAGGATAATTTATACGAAGTTTCGAGTATACCAACGAATTAAAACTTTTGTCAGGGAGTTAATCAATCTGTGGAGCTCGGCATGCCGAGTGCTGCACGACGTATAAATATCCTCGCGTCTTTTCACCGCACCAAGGGATGGTCTATTCTCAATTCCCCCCTTTGTACGGGTACAGTCAAACCCTCTGGCTACTAGAAAGGCGTTCCTGAGAAACGTACAAGGTGTACATTCGTACAGAGACGTATTTAGATTTAAATAATAGAACGCTGGAACGGCCGAGTGTCGCGGGTATACATTTAACACGACCTAAACAAGCATGCCTCGTACCTTTACAAATGGAACCGTGAAAGCTCTTTATTCCATGGGATCTCTACGAAATTACGTTAATTCGTGAGAAAAGCATCGGACGCCAGGATACACGACTTTTCTCGTGAACGAAGTCAAGTTTATTTTCTTTCTTCCAAGAATCGTCGTTGCAGGCTTCAGCAGAGCAGCTTCCGTACCGTTGTCGGGTAAATCAAATATCACGATAAGTAGGGTCGCGAGTAGAAAATTCTTCCATTCAAAAAGTCTCGTCTGTGTCCAATCGCGTTGTAAACCCTTGACGGAAATGGCCCACCGTAATGCACGAATTTTAGTCAGCTCTGCTTTTGTATCGATCCCATCGCTGATAATTAAGGCTTCGTTGCGTCGAACTTTACCAGGATCGAGGGGATTCTAATTTCAGAGCGGAGCGTCGAGTGAACTGCGAAGTACGAGAGTAAAAGCTTCTTAGCGAACGCCGATAATGGGCCGAAAGTTCCGCGAGTATTTCATACCTCGAACATCAATCAGAATTTCAGAAATCCGTTAATTATTTAATTTAAGTATATTTCAGTTACCTCAGTGAATTCGACCGAATTCCGAGCCTCTCGCGTCTCCGTGATCTCTTTTTAGGAAGACATTTCACAATGGAAATATGATATAGATGAAACGAAAAATATGCGTACTTTCCATACGTCGATTATCGTGAAATCTGGTCCTGATAGAAACGCCATGTCGAGCTTAAAAATATTGGTAATTGGAAATGCGTATCTCGCTAGAATTATTGAATTATGACGTAAAATGATCCTTGACGGTGCTTTTTTCGTCGACTATCGTATTTCCGATTGGCTGTCATGCGTTATACGTATTAACGCGGCAAGAAATTCTTTTCACGTAAAATCTGATTTTCCATTCGACAAATCGTGATTGTGGCCGAAATGGAAAATCGGCTAATGCGATCGTTGCGAAGTGGGGGGAAGGCTGAAAGAGCAAAAGAGAATATCCACAAAATACGCGGTTAAAACCCGACAAAGTTAATCCGGGCACGTGATTCGATTATTCGGGCCATTCTATACCTATTTCCCGTTTTTTTCCTCCGATTTTTTCCTTTGCCGATATTTTTTGTTTTCATTGAAAGCCCCGAATTCACGATTTTGTTATAGGCGCGAATCCCATTTCCTTGGACAAAAATATCCACGGACTCGTGTGCACATAACCCACAGCCGCGCCTCCATACATTTGTACTCAAATCCGAATTGTGTTTAACCACAGGATCAATATAATTGGAATCGTGATTGAAACAGGCACGTATAGGAATGTGGGGAAAAGCGAAACACAAATATTCCCCGTATGATTGCTCTTTTCGACAGTCGTACGAATGTCGTTCCTCTTCAAAAATACTCGTGGAAAATGAGTGAATACCGAGTGGTCTGATGACGCTTCGTCCTAATTCATATAAAATATGAAAATTCATCAAATCCTCCAGTAAAGTTTCGAGTTTATCAGTTAGTATATAAATTTCGTTGGGAACTCAAATTTCCTCGTTTTCTCAGTTTTTCGATCTGTCCGTTTATTCGCGATCGCTCGTTTCTCTTTTGCTACTTTTTATTTCCCTTCCTCTTCGGGGATCCCTCTCTTTCCCATCCTCCTTCCCTGTCAATGTCTCCATTATATTTATGAGCCCATCGTGTTCCGGAGAACACGCAGAAAAACACCAAGTGTGCAGGAACGTGTGCGCTTAAAAATAAATGAATTTACGCGCTCCGCCGGAATTTTGTTTGGGACAGAAGAGGAAATTGATTCCCGGAGACCTTCCCGTTGAAGTGATTAACTATGGAACCGACCTCCCGATTCTATAGAAAACCTGCTGCCATGAGGAAAAGTTAAACAGGCGTATGTTTCGTGCGTTAATGTCTTAAAATAACTGGACTGTTGCCTTTTGACTCTCACAAGTCGATTGCCGGAACGCAGCATCTTCTGCTTTCTTCGCGAGGCTTTTCCGTCCTCTGCGTCACTTTACAAACGTCTGCGAAAACAAAAGGGTATAGTTAATGTCTGCTATAATCCCAGGCGTCCTTTTATTCGTTCGGAGTTTATTACTCAAATAGCTCTTCCGGCTTCACTGCTGGTTTTCAGAAACGAAAATATCACATTTCATTCGTACTAATTAACTTCATTTTCTCAGTCTCGCTGCATAATGAGCTTCGATCCTTTCGACTATGATTTTCTTACAATTAATAACCTTCCATTATAAATCCGTAAAAGGGGCTTGCCCTAAGTATCACTTCGTTGACTCAGCACAGGGGTGACTTCGTATTTGAAGAAAATTCATTTCCGAGTTCATTTTCAATCACTCACGGCGATGCGGGCATGGCAATCGTTGGTTCGAAATTCCTTCTGGTTCTGCACGAAACTTTTTCACGTTGGAGGAATTGGAAATGATGAATGAAGTGCGCACTTCTATGTTACTTTGAGTTCTATACAAGAAAAATAACGGTCAATCGCTGAGTGAAAGAAAAGGTGGATTCCACTGAAAAACAAAGCAGTCCAGCTAAAAGCGTCTCGAGCGAATTTGTCTTCAAACTCGAGCCAACAATGGAGGTGATAACGATGTTAGGTAATTTTCGCAAATGTTCCTGCGTGCACGCGATTAGCGGATAGTTCCGTTGTACGCTGTACGCTCGCAAAATCACGAGCCGTGATCGCAGAGGTACGCGTGGTAAATCTGATCCGAGTCGATGTGGGCTTATGCGCATAGAGAAAGAGTAAAAGAGGGAGAGATAGAGGAAGTAGAATGATGGAGAGAAAGCACCAGGGCAGGCCTGTCGCACGCGTCCCAATCATAATTAAGGACGTCATCGTCATTAACGAGGAGAATGCTTTTGGGTCCCAAATGACACGTTCCTGTGGAGCAACATTGGTGATAGCGAGCAGGCATGAGAAACAAGGAAGAACGGATAGAGAATGACGGAAGACGAGAATACTCGATGCGGATGGATTGGCCTCCATAAAGCCCCCTGCCAATAATGAAAATATGAATATTCAGCCGATCGACGAGCTAGAACGTGAAACACGAGCGATTATCGATCGACACGGTAACGATACAATTATTGACCCTTCGTACATTTGGTGGCCAAGCTCTGTTTTGCCAGCCTCAAAGTGAACCCGGCAGAGCATATTTCTAATTTCATTTCTACTCATTTGACTTTCAATCGTCGTATATATGTTCTTCGAATGTTGTCCTTCTGAGAGTTTACTAAAATCATTTCGCTAGGATTCCCCATGAAATAGTATGAAAAGATGAACGTTCCGATTTTTGTATTCCATCTCGTTTTTATTTCTCCCAATGACTTTTACCGTCCAACGAGGTCATGCCAATCTCGAAAATCTCTGAAATATTATGTGGCCATGGCTGCATCAAGGATTGATCCTAGACTCATAGGGCCAATCTCCGTACGGGATTAATGCTCGATCGAATAACTGAATTGTACACGGAAAGGGGTAACGAGCGAGCGAGTGAGCAAGCAACGGAACAACCTACGTTTCATTAAGATAACCGGGGCAGCATGCAAGCAGCGTATAATGCTTGCTCTAACGCGCCTATACGCCCCGTTCAATGACGCGAAATTATTCCCCGCTGCACACTGTGTAATTCCTGGTCTTATAGCTGTTGGCACAGACGAACTACTATAAAATTATAATCCCTCCATTGATTTTACAGAGGGCTAGTTTCTCGAGCCCTCGGGTTAATATTCCCTTTCATATTATAACGAACCAGTACCAAGCTGCAGCTTTACGATAGTGTAGCCACGGGAATCACTGTGATGCATCAGTCCCCCGTAATTTTTTCCCAATCCTGCTCTAATTTCTTCTAATTCGTTGAAATTTCATTTCCCTTTTTTCACATTCAGGCATATCTTTGCACGCGAATTCGAAAAATAAACTTCTCATCGAGTGATCAATGTTTTCATACACTCCGACGTGAAATAACCTACTTCTCGCAACTCGCGTCGAGCATAATAATTCATGTTGACAGAAATCTTTATGGGTTTGCTTCGCTATAAAATGAGAGGAGAAAGGAGCCTTGTATAATATGATTATTAAAACGTGAGAAAGTTTACTGAAACTCTGAGGTCGTCGCGACGCGGTCGATCAGCTTGAATCAACTTTTGATGTGCGTCGTGTATAGCTCCCTTAAAAAACCAAATGCTGTCAAAGTAAAGTTGCAAAAAAGTATAGGCAACTATTCTTGACGTAGATGGAGAAGGCTTTTTTGTTTTACTGCAGTAACTCCAAAACATTGCAACTTTCAAAACGATACGTTGATAAATGATACGTTTTTATGCCGAGATACACGTGTGTCCAGTATGAAAGACAGAGATCGGAGCTTTAGATGTTCATTCCGTCGAGAATTTTTTCTCTTTTCACCTGTGACGATTTCCCTCGAGTTTTCTGTCAATTTTTTGCCCTTCTCTCTCTTTTTTCTCGTTCCCTCTAGCATCCTCATTTTTTCCACCGGAGATGGATGACAAAATACTCCTCCTCCCTTAATCCTGCTATCCGTCTGAAAATGGAACGAGTTTTTTCTCTCCTTTTCCGTCATCCGATGACCGATTGTTTTGATCCCTTTTTTACGAGTAATACCGCCCGCAAACTCCGTGCTCTGCGCTCATATAATTACGTCCTTGAGAGCTGCGTACAACTTTGGCTAATGAATTTTCAGTCGCAACGTTATGATTGGTGGTTGGTGAAAATCGAAAAAGACATTCCAGCGAATAGTCCAGAGCTGGTTCACATTTTTCGGGGCGATTCACTCGGACCTGCGCGCATCCATTAAAAAAACGATAACTCAAATTATTGGCTGGTATTAAAAAATATTGGTCTTCCGAAAAATTATCAGTACAGGAGAATAACGAACAAGGGAGCATCGAAGAGAGCAAAAAATCCGCGATAATCCGATAATCCGAGATGTGCGTACTGTTATCGCAATAAAAAACAATGGTTATTGAAAACGGACGAGAAAAAAACAGGAGAAGCGTACTGAATTAAAATTAATACGCCGGTCCAAGCTGCCCGCGCTAACGAGCCAACGTCAACGATAACGAGAATGTATAATCGCGTAAATTTTCATTTTATTTTTACACCACTGACAATTATCATTAACACGAAACATTTCATTTGGATTTCCTTTACGAAATAGAAGCATTGGAAGTTGTAATTGTCAGCTAGATTTAGAGAAAAATTTCCTCCAACGAAAAATGTTTGCTTACAATTTCAGTATGAAATTCAGTAGGAAATGAAATGTATTTTTCAACTTTTCTCATTTCTTTGCACCCTCCGGTCCAAGTTTTTCGTTCGACGTTGCAATCGCTCGGTGCTGAATCGTCGTTCACCCTCCTAATCGAATATGAGGGGATTGAGTTGAGAGAGAACACACGGACAGCAACGACCACGCGAATTTTCGGACTCTAATTATAAACGTTTGGAGCGTAGGGTTGCGTGGATGAGTTGCGAGAATCGATGCTCGTTCTTTTTCCGCCACGTGCAATTAAGCCGGCCCGTAATTTCAGATGAATACCGCTTGTGCTAACCATAATACTCGGAGCCCTTGTATACGGATTGCTGCCCCCCGAGGGTGAGGATAAAAATACGAGAAAAGCACGCCTTTTGTGTTATGACGGACTCGATGGAAAAATCTGGTCTGCTCTGGTGCTACACCAGGATGCACACGTATCAGGTTCAATACGCGTACAGCAAACATCCCTTCCCGACGTTCAATTGCACCATGAATTCTCACGTTTTCCAATTTTTCAACAAACTCCAGAGAATGAAAATTTATGTAAAACGATGTAGATTTAATTCGTGTAAAATAAATTATGTGAGCTTTTATATCTTGTCCAGCCATCGTTGATGAATCTATAAACAAATTTTATATTTGTCAAATCCAAGTTTCATTGGTAGAAAAATGACGTTGCTGACTCTCAGCGGCGCGACTGTTATTACGAGAACTGAAAATGAGTCAACGACGCGAGCAAACGTCATGAACTACTTGCACTCTGTTATGTGTAATCTAATATAAATAAGTTTATTGGCTGGAATATATATTCGATGACGTACGGATTTGACGAGAGGTGAAACTTGGAGTTGTTACACTGGAAAAGCCAATTGTTCTTGCGAATCAATGACAAGTGTTATTATAACGTTGGCGAGAACTATTATTCAACATGCACCCTGCTCGAACTCCGTGCATGCGAGAACACACTAGCGTGCGCGCGCATACATCGGTATACACGAGAACGGAGGATTGAGAGAAGGAGACACAGTAACGCATCCAAAGTCGAAAGACGAGAAGAGTGAAAGAGAAGAAGGAAACGGTAACGAAGGGGGCTGGTACTCGACTAAATTTATATACGACAAGGGAACTCTGAGTGTAATCTAAGATCCAGCTGGCGTCACTGTTTTACGGGATACTAAAACAATTAATCCACGATATTGGTTTAATGGAGCTGTACCACGCCTACCTCGGCTTTGCGAGAGAACGAGAAAAAGATGAAGAGGGAGGGGGAAAGAGAGGGCGAAGGGCACTTGCACTTGTTCCAACATGCAAGGTGTTTAAAGCGAGGAGCACATTTCAGGCAAATAACTGCGAGCAAAATGGCCACAATATTTTATTGGAGATTAAACGATATCATCGCTCAACGAGGCTTGAATAATGCACGACCGTTCTCTTTGAAGGAGCAATTTTTTTTTACAACGGGGATTTCACAGGATCACGGTCTCCGACGAACTGAGCACCAAAGTTAGCGCTTATTTATTCCTGATCGCGAGCGAGACGGAGAAACAAACTCTGTTCGAGTAAGACGAATACTGTAATTAAAGCTCCTCGAAAGCAGTGAAAGAATCCGTGCCCAGCAGTACGGGCAGTTTAAAATGTAGTACAGAAAATTATCGGATCGACGATACAAAAAAAAGTCGATAACGAGCATTAGCGTTGGTGATTCAGCGACGTTTGTTTGCAACAAGAAAATTCTCACGCCGCGTACCCCCACGATGTACGAATACTTCGTCCCTGAAGCAATCTCGAGTGCTTAAAAAATTCTTTTCGAAAAGGTGCTCCCCGCGGCAGAGACCGATAAACGAGGATCGACCGCGAGCCTTTGAAAAGTGAGAGTCAAGACTCGGAAACTTCGAATGATATCCCCGAAAAATAAAGCTACAATGAAACTGCGTTTATAACCTCACCGAATCATGGCAACCTGAAAATTTCAGCGAAATATTATCGACCACAGAAATGAAACGGTCCGAAAGTATCCCTTTTTATTAGATACAAAAAGATGAGTGAAAAAATTAGTCGAGTGGTTTATATTGCACGATTGGTCAAAATTTCCATCAACTAGTCGATATATAGGATCGGAAAGGCCTCTGCTGTATGTAGGGCATACAGACGCGAGACCAAAATGCACTATGTGGACTTGAAAGCCCATAAATCGTTCCCGTCATAACCGGTCCCCTCCTTCTTGCCACTCCGTTTCAGCAACCATGCGGTTAGCAGAGAGAACGTTCTCGGTTCTGTATGTGACGCAAGATCAGCTATGGAATTCTGCATATAAGTGCTACCCTTAAACGCGCACATATATATGCGTCGTATGTACACGGAGTTGCATGTATCTCTGCATTTATAGTTTACATACGCGTACGTGAACGTGAGCATTCATTAACATTTATATAGACGAATGAGCATGTGCAAATATAGGTGCATAGGCAAACACGTGACCTTTTGAAAATTTACATTGTTTATGAACTTTCATGGGACATGTGATTCAACAAATTGCGCACGATATTCCACATGACACATTTCCCTTCGACTCGTGGGCGTGAAATCATCGTTCCAAGAAATCCAAACTCATTGATCTTGGAGCTGAAAATTAAATATTCCATCGATACACCGAAGCACGTATTTTTGCGTTTTAAAAATGTTCAAACTTTTATTCAGCCCCTTTTTAATTGTCGTCACGATGCAAAAAAAAAATTTTATCATACACGAATTTGACTGATTACGATTACGAGAGACGCATGAAATTTTTCAACATGGCGAAGGAAAACCTGTCTTTTGAATTCGGAATAGCAGACCCGTGTATATAACGTTGAAGCTGCACAGTACCAACCTCAGTAAATATGTGTACGTGTCGTGCCTCCGTGTAGTATTCGAACATCGTGTATATACGAACATTTATATTATTATATACACAAGTTCAGATATCGACCTGACTGCTATACGAGGAGATAACACAAGCTGTACACGTGTATTACGCACAGAGTGCATGAAAACGTATGTACTCACGAAGATAGTCGCACTAAAAGGACCTTCTCGTTGCTCGCACGATTTACCCCGAAGCTTTGTTCGTCTTATCAGCGCTTTTGTTACACGCTCCAATAGACTTTTTTTCGATGCTCATATTTTTCTTGCCCTTGCACTGATTATTTGTCTTTTTTTTTCTCTCTCTCTCTTTCGTAAGTACATCTCGTTCGAGCTTCATACTGTTTCCTCGGGAATTTTAAGGCGAAACGTCTTCAGCCAGTTTTTTAATTTATTGTCGTTTTGCAAGAAATTAAGAAATAGAATCGTTGACACGAAACGAGAGCAAACACGAAATGCAGTAATGCGAAAGGCGTCGTGAATTAATTCAACTTCATCTCATCTCCTATGACATCTGCGATGTATGAGTCCACCGTCTGTATGTGTCAATCGTAATTTTGCAGATGGCGAGCACGCTTCAGGTTTCCTCGTAAATCCAATTGATCGGACGGTATAATTTTATAGGGAGTTTTACGACTTACGGAAATAACTGCGGAATATTCGTCGATCTAAAATTTATAGATTTCAATAGTTAGCCCGACGTGTCTGACCGATGCTGGACGTTACTACTGGCCCGGCATGCCACTGCGCACCGCTGTCGGGATCTACCGTCGGGTTCTTCAACGATTTAACATACAAACGAGCCAGAGAATTGGCCTTGTCAATGTGCATTATAATGAAAAACAAGGCTCGTTCGATCGAAAGTACTCAAACAACGAATAAACAACGTTCTTTTGTTCCACATCGCTCTCATTCCGTTGCGTCATTACATTAGCGGCACAAATTGTTTGCGATATCATCCATCGTTCGAAATGACCGGAAGAGAATGCTCTTGCAGCTTCAATCCACAATCATTATCGTTCAATTGAATGGGTGGGGTACAATATGTCGAACAACCAAATTGTAGAATGGTCGATATTTCGAAATTTTTCAAGTTGTGATATCAGATTGAAGAATAATAAGTGATTCGAAATTCTTATTTCCAATTGACTAGGAGATTACGTGTTTACTCGAAAATATATATTTCGATAGTTTGCATTTCGAATGCGATTTTAACAGACCATACGAATGTCGAAATTTCATATTCTCGAATTCAAAATGGAGAGTAGGTGTTTTATCAATAGATCGGAATATAGAGCAGTCAAAAATTTAAAGTGAATTTTTCGAGCCTATAAAACTTAGATATGCAAAATAGTGATGACTCGAAAGGCCGGAAGTCAAAATGGCGGTGGTTGAAATTGGGGATCACCAGTCTGAGTAAGTGAGCGAGTGAGACGCGTGAATTTTGAGCTCCGTTGCATTTCTTTATTTTTGATCGCTCGACTTTCCTAGCGTTTCGCCATTTTGACCGTTCGACTTTTTGGTCTTTCAGTAATATTTGGTCTTCCCGTTACTATATTTTCGAAATTGTGAATATTCACAGTATTGCTGATTATAGTAATTTATGAATCGAAAGAATAATGTTCGAATTTTCGGAAAATCGATATTTTTATAAACGTGCTTCAAACTTTGAAGTTTCTACTTTATTTATTTCAGACATTCAAAGCTCTATATACTTGAATTGATCTGTCTCCATATTATCATTCGAAGTTTATAAACTCGAAATTTTAGCTGTTCGAATTTTTAGTCATTCTAACATTTTATTCCCACCCTGTTGAACAATAATTTATTATTTTTTGTAAAAGATTCAAATATGTTGAGTACCTTTGTGATATGCTCGACGAGTTTATCGAAAAATTGATCGTCGCGAGTATGAAAAAAAAACTCCCCGCAGAAATGTCATTACAAGAAAGTACGTTTTTCCTCTGAATTTATCGATATCGGATTTTATCGACGAGCGCGCATCGCGTGACATTTTCTCAATTTTAATACGATATTGGAATGAGGTGGAGGAAACTCTTGGTGACGTCGATTCTAGTCTTTCATCGCGCCGTTCATGGGGAAGGTGTTATTTTATCCGATATTGGAAAGTATGATCGCGGGTATATTTTCGAAAAAAAAAATCCTCCCGAGCAGAACGGATGGATAATCCACGATGCGAAAAATAAACAGAATAATCACGTCGTTACATAGTTGTAATAGGAAAAAAAATGGAACGGAATAACGAGAGCAAAAAAGTATGAAATTTTGTGAAAAAATGTCCACGGCGCGTTGATTGAATTTTGAATGTTTTTGAATATACTCCCCAAGCACACTGTGCCATTTTGCCGAGGAAAACGTACACGTATCATAAATACACTAGATCCGTAATAAATCGATAATTCGAGGGAGATGGAACGGCTACGGGGGCACTGAGAGTTTGTCTGGTTTTTATAGCCTCAATGTTTCGCCAGGCTAACCGAAGCATCTGTTGCATTACCGCATATCGTTCGCTATAACATTATGACGTTATCCATTTTCACAAGGAACGTTAACGCAACGAGTATAGATATATAATTATATCAGCGCGAGATTCGCTCGTTAGTTTTTTACTGCGAGCTTAACATATTTCTTTCATCGCAGCAGGTATTCCCTTTTTTCGAATAAATGTATTTTACGATCCGTCCACTTGCTCTTTTTTCGATTCGTTCCTGCTTTCTTGGCCTTTTTTCACCAACTTTTCGTTTTGTTTTTCTTTAATCCCTTCTCCTCGGCGTTTTTAACATTGAAAATTCGCTGGGAATTTTTCACGAGCTTTTACCTCCGTGATGCTCCTTCCTCGGAGCGACGGCTCGCTCAGGATACGTTGACGTCGAGTTAGTTCGGTATCCGTTAGGACTTCCGTAACGTGAAAACATTTGCATAATAATAGAGAAACTATGAACAATTGCAAGTGAAGGGCAATTGTGAGTTAGTGCTCACCACTTGGTGGACGTTACGCTCCAAGCTTTCGGGGATTTAACTCGAGCTCTGCCTCGCCCTCTCGCTGCTCTCCCTCCCCGGGTCAACTGGACTACGTGCATTAGGTGCATTTACATATTGCAAATAATCCACGTTCTAAATCGTTGAGTAAAAACAAGCGGCACGAGATGGAACATTTTCCTCGATTGATATTCTCATTTTGTAGTGCGCACCGACTTTCGTTTCGCCGCAATTCCAATTTTTCGAGTCACAAACGCGGACCCGAACAGCATCGATAGCTAAAAGTATTGAATATCTGGGAAACGATATTTCACACGAGGAGATGGCCTACCGTTCGCAAAGCGTTGATTAGTCCTCGTTAGCGGTGATCCCATTTAGACCGCGACGTAAATGGAACGCATTTATAAAGCTGTTACCCATAAGGTCCCGCTAATTCGGCACATCGATTCACGTCATTCGCCATACCAGCAGAGCAGATTCATTCGTCCAAGTCGAGGCTGCACATTCGTATACCAATTTCAACTTTTCAACCATGTTCTCAACTATAAAACGAAACGCGAATCGTCGCAATTCCAGGGAAAAGTTTAAACAGCGATGCTATAAAACTCTCCAAGCGCGCAGGATCCTCATATAAATAGGATTGCTTAAAAATAAGTAGAAAATAAAATACTGAATGAGAATCGTAGCACGATAACGACGATGCCAATTATTTCCTTTCAGACCCTGACGCGACAGAGACCCCGCGAAAGATCGGTGACAAGTCCGGAATCACGAAGTTTTCCACCGAGCGTGATATCTTCGATATCACAAACGGAAACTGCCCCTGTAAACGGCAGCGCTACCGTTGTCGAAGACGATGGAGAGGAGGAAGCTTTCTTTTTAAGGCCGATTCCAGCCGCGTTGGGGACCCCTGCGCCACCACCTCCACCGACGTTGGGCACATCAGCTGTAACGTCGACAGCGGATCCATCGCAACAAATTCAGACTGATAAAGCTGAAGCAGTAGCAGCAGCACCGGTGCCGGAGGAGAATGAAAGCAGCTCTGGTTTGGGAGCTCGCATCGAGCCAAGCCTCGCGGGTTTGGATCGCAATCTTGCCGAGGAACTCGTTAGGTAAATTGTTTTCTATTATAAAGTCTCAAGTCGTTGTCATATTTTCCTTCGCAAAAATATTTATACTTCGCTCTTATCGATTTGGTCTCGTTTCCTTTTTTTGTATCCCCGATTTTTTATTTTCTGTCGACAAAAAGATTGAAGCAATGGAACAGCTCACTCGTAATTTTTAACAATCTTTCACAACCCGAGTATGGATTACGATCAGACTTCGATCCTCAACGATTTCGGTGAGAGATTCGGGTTGCTACTTTTTCCCTGACAAACATAATTCCCATGCAGGGTTCACCTAGAACGCAGTTTTATTTCCTCCTGGGCGCGATAAAATAAAGAAAATTGAAGGAAAAAGGAGAATGTGAATTTCGCGAAGGATGAAAAGAAAGTCGAGCGGATATGCAGCGTTACAAGTGCCCGGGGGACGTGTCCGTTGTCGTTCGTTTCGCATGAATAATGATGAATAACATGAATAATAAGAAGGATGGAGTAACGTAGGGAAAAAATGCACGTCTTGAAGGAAAAAGAAAGAAAAAGAATGAAGAAAATACGAAGCGATGCAAGAGTCCGCCGAAAATCGAAGGACTCGTTGCGCATAAAAAAATGCTCATTATTTCGCTCATCCTGCGACGCCATTATCTGCTGGCATTGAATATGCAAATTATATTTAGAGATAAATTCATTAAAAATTGCGTCATCGTTCTCATTATTCACTCGGCTTAAATTCGGCTTAAATTCGTAATATACTCCATAGGTTTACACCTCACAAGGAAGACAGATCGTCGGTGGACGGCCAACAAGTGAGAAGGCCACGAGCCATCACGAGGGACCATTATACCTCGAGGTATGATTCATTAAAATCACGACGAAATTCTGTCGAAGTAGAGAATCGACAATGGCTGTCGAATCTGTACTATCTGTAACGGAAACCAATTGGAAATTCTTCAAACTGCCATTTTGTTCTTGGTTTTATTTCAACAATGAACGCGGAAAGATAATAATGAAAACCGGAAACATTAGCGTTCCCACTTTTGCTTGATCGCATCGAGCTCGCATTCCACGAGCTGTCAACGGTAGAAATTCATTTGACTATATTTCACGATTATTTTTTGGGCATTGTCGTTTTTTGTGAAGAACGAGCTACTCGGTTGAATAAATTGCGGAAGATTGCTTCGGAGAAAGTCACGAAATAGGATAGATTAGTATATCGCGTCTTTTATTGAGTACGGAAGGGTTTACAGAACGACGAGTTGGCGCAGGTCGAGACAGCACAATGGGAGATCGATCTGCGACCCCGGGGCAGGATCGCAACAGGAGGCCGGTGTCATTTTGCGACGCGAATTGTCCGGCGGTACGAGAATATCACCGAGTACCATCGATCGAGTGTTCGACAACAGCAATCGACGTCAATACGGGATGGGAATCGTCGGACGAGTTTTTGGGTAATAACATGCACGACTTGAATAACAAATTATATTAAATTTCAAAAAAAAATTACCATTTTAAAGAAACACAATGCTTTTACGTTGCCATAGTTTGAAGCAACTTGTCGAAAATTTTTAGAATATCCAAAGTTATGTAGTCGATTAGTGAGAAAAATCCTTTCGCGTCCAAGATCTTGCGGGAACTCGGTTACATCTGATAGCGAGCAACTTTTATTTCCGAAGAATTTCACCACTCACTCGATCGATGAACGATTCGTATTCTAGGAGATCATTCAGAAAGAGCGTTGTCCACAAACCGGACGTGAGGAAACAATTGGACGACATCGAGGATCACAGGCCTTTTTTCACGTACTGGATAACAACAGTTCAAGTTTTTATACTCATAATATCACTCGCCTGTTACGGCTTCGGGCCCGTTGGACTCGACCTCAATCGACGATCTGGACACGTAAGGAAAATTCAAAAACATTTTATCGATATAAAAATTCATTGATTCTAACATCCAATTATTGCTTTTATTGTTCGATACGAATAGAACGTTGGATGAAAAAGTCAAGTCAATGCAAAATTATTTGCGAGATTATTTGAAAATCATACGAATATCGATTTTGTACAAGTAAAAAACTCTCATTCGAAATTGATTATCAAAACACTTCTTTCCGCGAACAGTAAATTTGGGATTCAGAAAATTATTACAAATCATACGAACGATGTAACGACGAAAGACAAAAAATAATGAATTATGGAAAAACGTATGGCCTATGAAATCACTGTTGTGACGGATGGTATTATTCACAATCAGATTTTTACGAGTCGCTCGTACTATCGTCCACATCTGTGTGCGTTATATAACTGAGAGATCGGAAGCAGGGTACACAGGGTAATAATTTTGGGGATTCACGAAGCTTCATGTTTATTCGGGCGCACATTTTACTATCGACAACAATTTACGAACAGATGCATTTCGTTCGAAATATGAACGCGTCTGTGTATTACAGTATCGTATATATCGATGTATGTACGCATTTAATCATCGAATACGCACCGAGTTGAAAAAAAACGTCTGTCGATAAAAGAAGCCGGTAATAAAATGCAAAACGATGCTGCTGGTGCTTGTGGAATATCCGAATTTATATATTCAATTTTTTTCTCATCCCATATTCCTGGATAAATAACGTTGGGATAATCGCGGTGCTGATATCGTTTGGAAACAAACAAAAAAATCCGCGACCATTGATCAATAAGGAACCGAGCAGGGAAACGGAATCTTCGATATGATAATGCACAGAATGGTAATAAAACGGAGCAATGTTCTATCGGTTTCAGGTACTCGTAACGAGTTTGTCCCTGCAGCAAGTGGATTACGACGAGCCAGCAAACTTTTGGCTCGGTCCAAGAGCCGCTGATCTTATACATCTCGGAGCCAAATTTGGGCCGTGCATGCGTCGGGACTTCAAGATACTCAACGAGATCGATGTTTGGCGGGAGCGAGAACGAGACACCGCGTGCTGTATAAGAAACGACGATTCGGGGTGCGTCCAGTCCAGCAAGGCAGACTGTTCAGTGAGCTTAATATTTTTCCTCATATCATAAAAAATACATCTCGGATCAGATATTCAAACGCTTCCCTGCTGGGAGCCAAATAATCTTCTCGTTAATGTCACTAATCACTATTAACGAACAAGTGGATTTTATTATAATATAACTTTATTCCCATTTACTTTACGAACCAACTGATCCGTGGACTGAGATCGACTGTAACGGTAAATGATTCTCCATCAAACACTTTGCACGACTCGTAGTTATATAGTGAAGAGAAAAACAATGAAATTATACAGTCGAAACCGAAAAAATCAGAAAACAATTGAGTTTGGAAATATCTTCACTGTGCATTACTTTAATTTGTACGGAAAATCAAATTTTCAACAATCCTCCATCACTTGTGGAAGATTCATCCGTACTTGTTTCAGTTTTCGATTTCGATATCGATTTCAATACGCTACTTGGAATATTCTTGTCTCGTTTGGTGTTATGAATTGAGCACGTTATTTTCGTAAACTCTGCGAGCATGAGAATAACATTATTGAGTCGAAGAGGTGCACTTGTTTACTGACTGAAACGATGTTTAGAACACAATATCAACTTGGAAGAAGTGGGGACCGGGGGACAGTGGACCGGGAGGACGCATAAGTGGGTCTGTCTGCGGACTCGATCCAAAATTCTGTGACGCCCCTGCCAGTGTCGCTCCGTACGAGTGGCCGGATGACATCACCAAGTGGCCGATTTGCCGCAAAACTAATCCGTTCAGTCAGAGATTCAGGTAAACACGAAAAATAGCGATTTTTTAAAATAGTCTCGTGCGCGGGGACTCTGTCGATAGTTGGCTGTTTTCGACAATTGAATCGATCGCTCGTATACGCTTTTTTCTAGAAGCAACAATGCTCACCAACAAGGGAACAACAATTTTCCTGTCGGTCGCTACAAGGACAAAATGGCTGAGCACATGGTGTGCGAAGTGATCGGTCATCCTTGTTGCATCGGTATTCACGGAATGTGTCGAATAACGACCAAAGAATACTGCGACTTCGTTCACGGTTATTTTCACGAGGAAGCCTCGCTGTGCTCCCAGGTCGAGTGTCTACACGATGTCTGTGGCATGATACCGTTCCTCCATCCTGAGTGGCCCGATCAGTTTTACCGATTGTTCACCACGACTTTTCTTCATGCCGGGTAAGTATTTGTTTACAAGTACGATGACACATGGACGAGTACGAAAAATTTCGTGAGATTTTATAAACGAGCGTTTATATCTTTTACAGAATCCTTCATCTCGCCATCACCTTGCTCGTTCAATATTTTCTAATGCGCGATCTCGAGAAACTCACGGGATCATTGAGAATAGCGCTCATCTACTTCGTCGGAGCGTTGGCTGGGAATCTCGCGAGTGCGATTTTCATTCCCCATCGAGCAGAGGTAAAAATGAAGCATGCGAGAGTACTCGGGAAACAGCTAGCGAACGCCTGATCAACGATGATCGGCGAGGGAGTTTGTAGATTTAATGAAAAACAATGGATTCGTCTTTTCAGGTTGGACCCGCCGGTGCCCATTTCGCTCTCCTAGCGACCCTGGTCGTCGAGGTACTGAATTGCTGGCCAATGCTGAAGCATCCGAGAAGGGCGTTGTCGAAGCTGATAATGATACTCGTGGCTCTTTTGGTGTTGGGTGTATTGCCGTGGGTCGATAATTACGCCCATTTGTTTGGTTTTATATTCGGTTTCCTCGCGGCTTACGCGCTGATGCCGTTCATCTCATTCGGCACTTACGACCGCCGTCGTAAGATATTGCTCATATGGATATGTCTCGTTCTAATAATCGGCCTTTTTGCACTTTTACTCGCCCTCTTCTACAACGTGCCCGTATACGAGTGCGAAATATGCAAATTGTTCAATTGCATACCGTTCACCCGGGACTTTTGCGCATCCCAGAATATTAATTTCAAGAAGGAAGAGCCCGTATGACACACGGGGCCGCGGTTACCAGTCGAGCGCCAAGTACCGTTCGGCCCCCCAATAAACGCTCGTCAACGTAACGCACACATCTCGAGATCAATCATAGCATTCGTGAAATATCATTTTCCCGATGCTACCATCATCGTCACAGCGTTTCTCGCGGTTACGATTTCCTCGACTTTCAAACGATAAAACATTATGATGAAACGAAAAAAAAAAAGACAAAAAGCAAACAAACAAAATCCCAGAGTAAGATAATCGTCGTCGCGGAAGAAACGATGCAGAACACTCTCTGCCGAATGAGATTAAAAGTAAAGAAACAAAACAAAAAAATGAAAAAAAAAATGACAAGTGCGCCGAAATTGAATCCAAATCATTTGCGTACACAATCCGACGATAGTGAATTTAAAATGTACAGTAACAAACGAAATCATCCCCTCTCTACTGCCATTTGAAGAAGAAAAAAGATTAAGAACGAATAAATAACAACAAACAATGTTAATTCGCGCTTGTTCATCGAGCATGGATATTGTAATGCCTTAAATAAAAATTAAAAAAGAATGATAAACCAAAATATATATGTATAAATTGACATTGAAAACAAAGAAAAAAAACAATGCAATAGAAAGCAAGCGTGACGTTGAAGGACTATTCGATGGTCGCGAAGTATCGATCGACCGTTGTGAGAGTGAGAAAGAGAACTGTTTTTCGAAATGGTGGAAAAATAATGTTAATTCGTAATTTCAATAAAAAAATAAACATTGTACATATACTTAGGCTCGTATGGATTTACGTGACCACGTGACATACACACACACACATATATATTTATATATACATATATGCATATACTTCTATCTGTATATGTATACATACGTATATTATATAAATATATACATATATATATATATATCTGGACTCTCGAATAATCTCGTCGATTCTGTGAACCCGTTATGCGACCACGGTGGATGTTGCCTTATAATGAATTTTCGTTTCTTTTTTTTTTTTTTGTTAATTTATCGCAGTTTCAGGTTCGAGCGAATGTGATGGCGCGTCAATGCGTGATGCGTGTATTATTGTATGATTATTCGTCGATAGGCCATGAAACGAAGAACCTGAATTTTTATGTACTCGACTGATTTTTTTTTATACTCCTCTGTTTCCTTGTCGATCGCATGTTCTCCCCTGACCTTTCGTCACTTTTTTTCTCCGTTTTGTCCATTCATACTTGCGACTAATGTCGACATATTTTAATCGTCCCTCGTACATCCAGATCCTCGAATTTTTTCATGACTTCTGTCATCATCTACGTTTTAGTGCCTTTGCAAAAGTTGCTAGAATCGAAAAAAAAACGGAGAGAAGCCATCGGATACCTTCGGAGAACTTGTAGACGATTTCTTTGGGATTATCTTCTTCCTTCGATCATCGATGTTAGAACGTACTAAAAATTATCACCAATTGGACCCATCGCGTTATGTGAAAAAGAGGATGCGATCGATAACGATATCAAGTTTGTGAAAAAAATCAGTCTGTACATAATCTACGTTGTAAATGATAAACTCGAACGAACTGTGTATATAAACGTGACCCTCTCATTCATTGTGTGTATCGATTGATCGAATAAGTCGTGAGCGAAGCTATCTTGCAGGAGGAGAAAATCGGTTGGGGTGAAAATCGTTAGAATCGGAAAGCGCAACGAGATCGAGCGACCTCTTTCAATATTGGAAAGATAATGGGACATGAAAGGAGAGAAAAAATCATGATACGACGCGGGAAAACAAACGTTGGAATGAAAATAATTTTTTTATTAACAAAGTATGAACGACGTGTGTAATGTTAAAATAATTCTCAACAGACTAAGATCGGAAAGGAATGGTTGTAAATATATGAAAAAATCGTACAGCAAGAAAAAGTTGGTGGAAAACCGAATGTACGAGCAAGTCTTGTGATCGGAACGCGCTTTCATAGAAACAAAAAATTAGGATTTTTCAGTCGAAAAACCTTTAAATACGAGCAACAAAGCGAAACGATTGAACGCGTGTCTTTTTTTGTTTATTAGAGAACAAACTTCTAGTCCCATAATTTTTAGTGATAAAGATTTCATACAAGAACGAAGAATCGATCGAGCTCTAAATATTCAAGAAAAAATGACAATGCATAAATTTCGATTGCTTTTGGGATCACAGATTTTGAATTTATCTCTTTTGCTCGCAGTTATTCATTGGAGCAAGTGAATTTAAGCATTTACATTGAATCACCTTGGTGAACGACGGAATTGAATTTGAAAGAAGAAAAATAATGAAATCTGTCGGGAGATAATTATTCTATCTCGAAATATTACGGAGAAGACTTGTTAATTTTGTAGGTAGCTCTTGTATTTGAAGCGATAACTTGGATTTTTATCGGCTATTCGCTCAACGAATTTATTAGCATAATATTTTGGCGTTTTTATAATCATTTTCAGCTACTGAAAATAATGCTGCAATAATCGAGTAAATTCGTAATTGTTGACTCAAGATATAAGTCAATTGATATTTCGTCACCGAATAATTTGGTCGTTGTTATTGTCGTTTTCCTCCTTAATTCTATGTTTTATGCCAAGTTAAGCCAATACTGTGCATGATTTGTGATAATTAACGTTGGCTGAAAAAAACAGCGAAAGAAAGAAGGAGTGAAAAACAAATGTGCCACGAAATGATCAGGTTGATACGTAGTGTTAAATAATGTTGAAGCTGCGTGTCGTTTGAATGAAAGAAACGAGGTGTTTCGGAGGAAGCGAGTATGGACATTTCATTTCAAATTTTATTATCATTATTTTCTCATTCCCCAAGATCAACCGATGAAAGTAACTTTTAGATGAGGGAAAAAATGCTGGTTAACGAATTTCGTAATTGCTGCGTGCTCGAAGTTTCACTCTAAGAACGATAAAGCCACTTTGTTGATTTTCAAATAGCAAAACAAAACTGAAAGAAAAAGATGAAGGAATATACTTTTTTTGAAGAAGAAATCAATAGCCCGGAAGGATTTGCCGAAACGAAGACAAAAGTCGTCATCCGAAATACAAACGATCCATTGCTCCTCGAATTACTTGGCAATTATGCAAGAATGCGAACGTACAGAGAGAGAGGGAGAGGGAGAGGGAGAAAAAGTGTGCAGTGATGCGAATTATCCTTATTACTATTATGAAAGAATATCCTGGTGTGAAAATCGAAATAAAATCACTATTTAAAGTATCCAAATGAAAATTGAAGGCTCGAGAGTGATTGGCAGTATCGAATTTCTCGCCGAGACACCAAGTTTTCGTGCGTGAAATAATCTCGTGGGGTGAATCGTTCGCCCTTGAAGAGCAGCGAATATTTTTGTCGAGAAAGAGCTAGCGAACAAAAGACACGAAGATGAAAATCGCGAAGAAAGCGAGTTTGTGAATTCGGCCTGGATTGAACCTGTACATAAATCGTATGCGTCGAAAGAAAGAAAAAAATGGACCAAGGTTGAATCTATAATAGAGAAACAGAAGAAAAAAACATAAAGTAAAAGGAAAAAAAGAATTTTGTGTTACGTCGAACGTGCGACGTTCGGGATGAAAAACAAAAAAGAAATATGAACGTGCACATGAACACAAAATCTCCGAATAAATCTCGCGATCGACAAGCTCGGTAGATAGGACTTTAAGTAAAGGTACAATTAATCCTAAAATAATAATAAATATGATATTAAGATTAATGATAATAATGATAATTTCACTGACTTGAAATGGCAGATGAGAAAAAAAACTTTGCCAATTTGATGAATTTCGAGGTTGGGTATAACGACGAGAAATGATACGGACCACGTTTTTTTTCCGCATACGTTCGGAAAAAGCCCGTGTACAAGAAAGAGCGAATAGTAAGAGGAACGAGGTACAATTCCTTCGGCTTGATAGTATTTTTAAGGTACATTCCCACCGTGGTCGCGCGGTGTTATTTTTCTGTATCCCTGTATCTATATTGCGAATTATTATGTAAGTTGAATAAAACCACGACGAACGACAAAAGAAAACGACAAAAAAAAATAATAAATTTAAAAAATTGAAAAAGATAAAAAAGAAACATCAAATCGAGAAAATAATCGAAGCGAATAAAGAATCATGAGAGAGAGAAAGAGAGAGAGAGATTTAGAATGATAAGACGAGAGATTTAACAAGAGAATGGACATAAACCATACGATCGTATATAAATTCGACACTTTCGTTTCACTCTAGTTATTATATCAATGATAAGGATCTCCGACTTTGATTATATACATGTATGCCCTCAAATGTATACATATGTATAATCTAGTGACGCGAACCATGATGATATATTGTACTTGTCGCTGTTATACATATACATATTAAAAACAACAACAACAACAACAACAACAACAACAACAACAACAATAACAACAACAACAACGTATGTATGTATATATACATACATATATTATGTATATATATCAGACATATATAATATATTAATTTATTAATAATAAAGAAAACATGAAAAAATAATACGTTGTTTTCTTACGTCGTGAAACAGAGACAAAAAATCTACGCGACTATTGCGATTTTTCGGTAAACGGTGCTCCGAGTATTTTGGACATTTGTTTCAATCGGCAACCTTCCGTTGTGCCACGATCCTTGTCTCCTTAAAGATCCTCCATTCGTCGCGAGTCTCGAGATTTTTTGGTCCCCAATCAGGCGTTGGCTTGAAAGACTAATTTAATGAGAATTTTTAAATATCCAGCTCCCTCCTCAGTCACGCGGGCCTAATTTTTGCATGTTTTCATTGAATTTACCTCGAAAGTGGAGCTTCCTCGGTGTCGAAACATCTGGACGAGCATGAGGAGCGGCAACGGAACAACGCCCAGAGCCAAGACACTCCAACCAGCGACTGAATGGTTGGGGTTTTCTTTTCAATAAATGGAATTGTTGAAATTACAAGGGCAAGTGCTTTTTGAAGAGAATACCGTTCGCCGCGAGTGGATAGTAGTCTTCGTTGTATCTCAGAGGACTCAGATTGAGGAGAAAGTACGCGAGGATCAGGAGCAGCGTCAATGGGGTGAGAAAGCCCCAGCAACATCGCCAATAGATCGAAGGCCTTCGTCCCATCATGAATTCTACGTCGTCCAGAAAATTTTGCACCCCTGTTCAAAGCGTATGCTTAATCAATCGTTTCCCATCAACTCATCCTCGTGATCGACAGAGAGCCAATCTTGTCTTGAACATAGTTTTCCAATTGCATACCGTAGACCCATGAGATCGCAATAACTTCGAAAGAAGCGAGAAAAACGATGATGAACGTGCCTCCGAAATAATCGACCAGATTGAGGATGTATTGGCCCCCCTGAAAAAAAAAAAAAAAAAAAACGAATCACTAATCGAAAAACAAAAGAGGAAGGAAAAAGAATTCTGTAATCATGGTCTCCGGTGGGGAATGCTTACCGGCGTACAATAGACAATCCCAATGAGGAAGCCGAGCGTGGAAACTCCGAGTGCTATTTTCCAGTGGTGCAACTCCGGAAATTCATCGGCTACGACGCTGATAACTACGCTGGAAAACGCTACAGCCGATCCGACTCCCAGCACGAAAAGCATGAGGAAGAAAAGAACTGCGAATATTTGGGGGACAAAGGTGAATTTGGCGAGTGCCTCGGGATAAGAGATGAATGCGAGACCTGCCCCCGAACGAACGACCCTGCTGATATCCTCGGAGCCGATTTCGTGAGCAAGATTCCCGAGGATCCCAAAAATAGTGGTTCCCGCGATGAGACTCGTGAAAAGATCGAGAGTCGTCACGATTACGCAATCCCTGTGAAAATAAAATTCGACGAATTTCTATGATTTGTTTTCTTTTTTTGGTTTCTCCCATGAAGAATCGTACCGCGCAACGTTGTGATTGAAATTGTTGTAAGACGAGTACATGGTGACACCGCCGAAGCAAACTCCGAGGGAGAAAAATGCTTGCGTTACAGCGGCATACCACACACCAGGCTCGGCTATTCTCTTCCAATCTGGCTTGAATAGAAAAATGATACCATCGATTGCCCCTTCGAGCGTAACGGCACGTACGAGAAGAGAAATCATGATAACGTAAGGAAACAAGGCGAGAAAATACGAAGCTTTTCCGGTGCTCTTAACGCCCCGTGAAACCACCACGTAAACGCTCATCCAACTGCCCAAAAGACAGAGAACGAGTTTCCAAGATGGTATTCCGATACCGTTATTTATGCCGGTTTCCTTTAGTACGACGATCCTACAAATTTATCAATAATATATGTTTGAACGAGGAGATATAATCGATGGGGATCGAGACGGAGAGAATTAAATTTGAAAAATTAGCGTCCAGTAACGATAGTGCGGTGACGAGATTCATCATGTTATTATGGGAAAGAAATTGAATTCTCATATAAAAAAAATAATTATCATTGTTCACGGTAGGAACTTTTAGCGGAGTATTTAATAAATTTTTCAGCTGCGCGGGCCGAAGTTGCCGCATTCCGCCTACGTCGGACAGAAAAATCGTATACACACCTCGGGCAGGAAAAAGTAAAGCCTCAGACCACATGTTTGTCAGCCTCGGCTTCGCCTCGGCCGACAATTACATGTGATCTGAGACTTTCCTTATTTTCCTGTCCTAGGTGTGTAATATACTATTTACGTCACGGTGAATTTTACGACGTTTCAGCGTGCTACGAATTTCGGGGAAACGAGTGATCTATTCCTGCATTGTGAACTAAACGTTTTGTAAATTTCCCGCTAAATATTACCGTTTAATTCTCTCCGCGGAAATAATCTAGCTGCGAATCGTTCGCTTCGACTCACCGGAAATACAACTCGGCTGAACTCGATCGAGTAACATTTGTACTAGTCTCGGTCCCGGCCGTTGTCGAGTCGAAGCAGTTTTCGGCCCACTTCTCCGAGCAAACGGTCCATGGCAAAGGTGAATTGAAACTCGCTATCAGGTAATAAAGCGTGAGCGCCATTAAAGCACAGTAATACGTGACTACGGAAAACACGGAAATCGTAACACCATAACCGATACCTGTTGAATCAATCGTTAAATTATTCTCATTTTTCAATACGAGTTAAATTTACTGGTGAACGCGAGGAGCTCTGACCTCTAAAAGCCGGCGATACGGACCAGATTTTCACGCAAGAACGACTCGTAAATTGTCCGAGTATCATTTCCATATAGTAGAAAGGTTTCCCGATAATGAACAGCACAATGACGTACGGTATGAGGAAAGCTCCGCCACCATTTTCGTACGCGGTATTCGGAAATCTCCAAACGTTACCGAGACCAACCGAAAAGGCGATGCAGGACATGAGAAATTCTAGCCCGCTTCCCCACTCATCACGATCCGTTGACAAATTTCCATGGTTTTGCTGACCCCCCGTCACCGGCGACGTCTCGCGAGTCTGACGATTGCGAATCAACGAGAAAACCACCTTTTTCGTCAAATCTTCAAATATTTTGTGCATTCGATTATTTTTTTCGTATTTTTCATCGCCGATTTACCTCCGCTGAATCACACTCGTGTTCCGGTGACTTTGTTGCCATCGAAATTGCAAACACTCCGGACGCTCCATCGATGTTCGAATTTTTCGATTTCTGCTTTCATGAGAATTTTTTTATCACATAGACGTTCGTCGAACGTCGAGTTCCTCCCTCCAAATGTGGACAGTGGGAACTAGCATTTTTTCTCTCGCAAATGAATGAAACAAAAAATTTTATTAGATACACTCGACAAACGTTTGTACGGCTGTTCTCTAACGAGGCACATTCTCATCCGTGGATCAGGCTTTCATAATTTTCTAAGAAAGCCGCGTGTACGCGCGGACGATTTCAGAATTTTTTTCTTTATTCTATTGAATTGGAATGCAGAACGGTGTTTTTAGGGGGGTTATTTCATTGAAATTAAATATAAAAAAAAGAGCGCTCAACAGGATCGCGGACACGCGAAAAGGGGCTTCGGAGGGCATAATTTTGATTGAAAATATTTCAAACCTCGTGTCCAATTCGATTTCCCATCCTTCATAGTTTTATAACTGTGAAATAAATGCGAATACTTTAGCCATAGAGGAGAATTTTGGCAATCGATCTTGCGATAAAAGAAACAAGAAGAAACACTCGTAGTATTGCGTCCGTACAATTGGAGCGCACTCGTGCGACTGATTGTGACTACAATCACGAAATAGTACGTGCATTCGCGCTAATCTGTCGATCGCGTACGCGCGAATTGCAGCACCTACACGCTTCGAATGCGAGAATCTGTATTCGTCCAGATTCAATGTTTCTTCGCCTCGCCGGCATTCCCAATTTGTGCGAGCATTGTAAATCTTTCTTTTGCACTCTGCAACACTTTAACGGGGCGACTATATGCGATAGTATTATGAACAAAAAAAATACTCTGGCTCGTATACGCTCTATTTTTTTAGTTGCGCACACGTGACAGATCGATTAAGATTACACGTTCGGTTATCCGAGATCTTCAAGGTCGTTCATTGCGGCGAAGAACGAATTTTATCCTGCTACGATTCGTTCGTGCTATGAGCGTTCAGAGCGAAAAATTCTTGGTATCAATTCCAATCCAGCGCACAACTGTGCACACAAGGGCTCTGAATTTCAGCATTTCCATCAGAACTTATTCATTTTCTTCTGTAGAGAGTCTTTACTCTGTCATTTTTATCATTTTCAACATGCTAGACGAAACGATTCCAGTCCTTTTTTTCCATGGACGCTGGCGCATTTGAACGAGGGAGCAACTTTTTCGCATCTTTCTCGAAAAGTCTTTCGAGACGAACATATTTTTTTTGCAGTACACTCGCTACGATTGATGAAAAATATTTTTCGTTATTCGCTAAAAATAAAAGTCTCCAAATAAAGATTCGAACACACCATAAAGTTAATTCTTTCAAGATCACGGATTTGAAGAAATCCGTTCGACCGAGTGGAAAATTAAAGTAATTCTTCAAATATTTGATCGCGGATAGGAGAAGCGGTACGCACAAATGTGCTCAAAGTCCTCGTCTCGAATTGCACTGAAAGCTTCCAAATAAAGTAATCAGTGGGTAGGATAACGATGGAATTAATCGAAACAAAGTATTTAGTCGGACATCGATGAATTACTGATTGAACAACGGGGAAATAACGCTGACGTCAGAAATTCCAAGCTTCAGCCAGAGTCGATTTTTTCGAAAAAACATTATTAATCTCAGTCATTTCGGTTGCCTCGTCTGTTGAATCGCGAGGAGAGCCGTAGGTTGATGTAATGAAAATCCAAGAGAAAAACGATTTTATTGTTTTTTTTTTTTTTTTTTTATTGTCGTCTCGAGAGGATGTGGAATCAAGATGTAAACATGCATGTTTTGTTTTTTTGACTCTTTGCTCGCGCTATAGATTTTGCGAGATTGCGAGCAATTATTCGTGCTCGTCGTAATTATTTGGGCAATTAAACGCACACATGGAGCGCGACTCTTGCATCGCCTAATCTCCGGAATATGCGCATGGTTCAGATAAACCAGGCTGTTCGTATTTTAACGAACAATCCTCCGTCAATTACGATCACAAATAAATGAACTAATTTTGTGCCGGTTGATGTGCGTCTGAATTTTCGTGTATTTTTATATCAAATCCTCAGAGAAATTGGGTCAAGCATAAAACGGATTTCTTACCGCGAATACACATGCAACAGTGAAAAAAACGTATGACGAAGCTTTGTAAGACAGGAAACATGCATGGGCTGATTTAATATCCGTATCGCGTGTTTTTATGAAGCCCCGCGTGCATACGTACTAAAGATAAATACGAAAGATTAGTGACAGTGACGCATTATCCAAAGTATAATTCTTTGAGGCCTCGTTTAGACGTGATTTTCTTGGCAGCAATAAATTCCTTCCATTCCAATTTCGTTTCAGGGTTTTTCGGTCCCCAATTGTTCGAGGGAACGAAAGCATCTGTAAACATCTGAAGGTTTGCTCAATACTGGGATTCTTCGAATTGATAATGGAATCTCAAAGGGATCATAATTTCGTTGTCGATTTTTCTTGTTAATTGAAAAATGACGAGTTTTTGAAATCCCTCGATTCAACAAGGAAAAAGACGAACGTACCTTGATCGGTGAAAATCGTCGATTTTTCCAAAGCTTGGCAACGATCCAAACAATAATTTGCAATATACCGAGCCCCAAAATAGTCCATCCGGTAGCTGAAAAAAAGCAACGTTTTTTCGAGTTCAACTGGACCGAATCGTCGACAAAAATGCTTCGGATAATGTTTCGTCCTCGGTAATAATTACCATAAGCGTATTTCGGAAATTCCATGCCATCGTAAGTCGGCGGAATGTAAGTTGCTACGGTGTAGATGAGAACGATTATCATGAAAACTGGAGTGATAATGGACCAGCACAACCTCCAGTAAAGATTGGGACGGGAACCGAGCATGAATTCGATATCGTTGAGGAAATTTCCGAGGCCGTAAAACCAGGATACAGTTACTATCTGTAGAAGACCAACTACCAGGGCGATAAAGGTACCTCCGTAATAATCGATGAGCGTTACGAACCACTGACCACCCTACAGAGACAAAGAATCGGCTCTTTGAAAGGCTTACATGGAGAAATGTTAAAAAAATTACTGTGAAAATCGGTCGAATCGAGAACGAAAATAGAGCGAAATAAATTTGATTCGTGTGCGAGCATACACGGAGAAAACGAGGCCGAAAATTCTGGATTGCAGCATTAATTACGAGGAGCAGTAATAAGAATTGTTCCATCCACCATAGTAAAAAGACCCAAGAGTCTTTTTCTCTATAAGCATAGTAAAGAATCTTTTTAGTCACGTCAAATGTTTATATTTTGTAAAGCATGCTCGTGCAAGCCGGAAAAAAAACTATATTTACGGTAAAATGTCGCACGTATTCGGTGCGCATTCGTGTATTTATTATAGAATTTACTATGCTGACAGTGAAAATTTGTGATTTACAATAAATTTTCACTCATCGGTAAGTGCTAGTCTGAGACGATGAATAGCACTCGAAAACAAAACGAAATATAGTTCTCACGTGCCTCACTTTTTGCTATCCACATAAAGCTGTTTAGAATTGAAGGGACGAAAAATAGCTCAATTCAAAAAATACTATGCTCTTTGTAATCGGTGACTAAATACTTTGAAAATTCTTGAAAAATAATAAATTCCTTACAATACAAAACGAAAGCGTTTTCTCCGTGTAGGAGCGAATAACACGATGCGATGAGTGAGTTTCCAACTTACCGGGGTTACGTAAGGGAGACCGAAGAGGAAGCCAACGATGCAAAGTATCAGCGCCATTTTCCATTGTTGCGTATTCGGAAAATGGTCACAAAGTATGCCGAGAATACCAACGCAAAGTGCCATCGCGCTTCCGGTCCCGAGTACGAACATCATGACGAAAAACATAACGGCGAAGAGCTGCGGGACTACCGTGAATCGGGACAAGGCATCGGGGTACGAGATGAAAGCGAGTCCTGTGCCACCCCGAACAACACTCGATATATCGTCGGTTCCCATTTCGTGAGCCAAATTTCCGAGTATCCCGAAAATCGTGCAGCCAGCCATGAGACTGGTAAAAGTATCGAGCGTCGTGACGATCATGACGTCTCTGAATGTCGTTTTTATTAATTTTATTCCAGGAAAATAATGTCTATTTCTTATCTGCGATGCATAAGAATCATTGCGAATAATTACCTGTCAACGGGGTGTCTAAATTTGTTGTGAGACGAGTACGTGATAATCGGACCGAAGCAAACTGCGAGGGAAAAATAGCACTGCGTGATGCCCGAGTACCAGACCTTCGCTTGCCAAAGACTCTCCCATTTGGGAGTCACGAAAAATAATATTCCTTTGATCGCTCCTGCGAGGGTGACTGCTCTGACGAGCAGAACGATCATAATTACGTAAGGAAATATCGCGAGGAAATAAGCGGCTTTTCCAGTGCTTTTCACGCCACGACAAAGAGTGGCAAAAACAGCGAGCCAGCCGGCCGCGAGGCAGAGCGAGAGCTTCAACGAAGGCAGTCCCAGGCCGTCGTCGATCGAGGGAGCTTCGTTCAGGACGATTTTTCTAGTTCAAAAATTCCTCGTTCCAACATTAGTTTATCCACAGCAATTGTTACTTAAAAGAAGAAATAATGTTATTTTCTTGCAGACCGGAAGTAAATTTCTGCCGAACTGCTGAAATTTTGTATCTCCGGTAAAGTTCGATTGAGCGAGCTCCGAGTGTCGATGCAATTCGTCCAATCCTCTCGGCAGTACGACCAAGGCAGAACACTCTCAAAACTCGATATCAAATAGTACATCGTCAATGCCATCAGCGAACAATAATAAGTGACGACCCAGAATGCGGTTATCACCTGACCGTAACCGATCCCTGCATAAACTCTCGTTATTAACGAAAACTACACAAAGTACAAAAGCCATTTGAAATTGATACAGAAAACGACGCTGCTCGGTAGGGCAACCGAAATTGGACTTGTTATTGGCAAGTTCCGTCTATTCTGAATCGCGGATGAAATTTAATTGAAATTCCATCACCTCTCATTGCCGGGCACATTAACCAGACCTTGCCACACGATTTTCCCGTGAACTGTCCAAGTACGCCTTCGAGATAGTAAGTGGGTTTCCCAACGAAAATCAGTACGATTATGTACGGGATAAGGAAGGCACCGCCCCCGTTCTCGTACGCTGTGAAAGGAAATCTCCAGACGTTTCCCAGGCCGACCGACGAGGCGATGCAAGCCATCAAAAACTCTAGTCCGCCGTTCCATTCTGTTTTTTCATGGTCCTTCGACGACTGGACGAACACAAAAATGATTAATGTTTTGAGTTGGTTGAGCCTTCGTAGGTTTTTCTTCTTTTCGAATGGCACGACATTGCGAACGTTGCTTATCGTGCATCGAGTAAGCGCTTCCAATACCTCTCTGACCCTTGCAGCATCCTCGATAACCGAAATTCTGTTACTTTGAAAATCGGCATCGCTGACGTATCCACCGTTCACACGAGCGCCATTTTCCTGAACAGTTATCAAAGTTCGTACTGTTGCGAGTGTCGCAGTTGAAAATAATAATGGGAAGCAAGTTATATTTGAACTATGGGACCGTTTGATATCGAAGATACGGACTCGAACGTTGCTTATTACAAAAACAGGCACTCACGCGTCTTCCATTCTGCAGTTTAGCCATACCGATTGATATTCAAACACGACTGACTATTAGTTTGTATCTTTGCTACGGTGCAAGCACTTTCGCTTCTTTTGCCAGTAAAACACAATGAGAGACCTGCTTATCACGAGTCAGACAACATTATCACTCGAGAGTGATCTCTTTTGCGAAATTTCTCACGAATGCAGAAGAAAAAAGTTGCCACGTTTCCCTGACGCATGAGGTTGCTAAGCCTCGAAGGATTAAGTAGCAATCGAGGCTCGCTCGTCTTCGCACCGCGTCTCGTTGAATTACTCACATGGAGAAAATATTTCATTCATCGCATCCTACATCCACGATTTAAAAAGAAAAATTACATTTTTATACTATTTTATACGATTCGATTAAAGAGATGGAATCATAAAAGGTCTTCATTTTTAGAGATTCAAAATGATTTGGGAAAATTTTTCGTATTTCTTCATTCGTTCAAGCATCATCATCACTTCGAATTGCTTCGTTGTAGCAATAAGAATTTTCGTTATCTGAAAAAATTCTTACACGAATTCGACAATTATTTCCAGTATTCGTAATTTTCTCTCTCTTGCGTGGATTTTTCGATGCTCGAACGAATGTTGAGTATTCAAATTTCATTTGCTCAACCGTAAAATAATCAAGAACTGATAAAAAAAACCGCTGGAGTCTCTGGTTGACTGATGGCGTATCGCATGATCCGTCTATTGTTGCTCGTAAATAATGAGATTATCTAATACGATAACTTTGTCCAATAGAATTTGACATTTACATCGATTAATAAGAACGTACGATCGAACAGCTCTGAGTAATAGAAGGAAAACGCTCAACATATCGAGTTTTTATGAGCAACGCGTCTGGTCTCATCCGCATAGAAACTATCATTTAAATACGTGAGCCGAATATGAAGTACCGCTGAAAAGAGGGAAGGACGCCCGATCATTTCGTCGATTAATGATTACTCATCGGCTGGGCAGTCTAGGTACACAAGGAAATTCCCCGCGAATTAAAAGAAGTCTTTGGAATATTCGAGTTACACAACGATTATCAATTCGAACGATAGCTGTCAAATGACATATTATTAGTTTTATTTGTACAAGTGTAAGTAGCACATGTTTAAATTTTTCCCTATCAATTCCACGTCAAGGTGGATCGGTAATACAGTATATAAACGAAATTTTCTTCAAACTGCCTTCAGTATACAATGAGTACGAATATAGGGGAGTTTGAAAAAATGGTGATATTTGCAATTTCTTTGTGGGTTTCCTTGCTCATCGCTGTAAGTGCGCGAAAGTTTGTTGTTTTTTTTTTCTTCCAATTGAACATTCGAGTGCATTGATGATTTGAATTTGAAAATTTCGGAATGTTTGCCGACATGTTCACTGATGCGAGTTTGGTCGAGTCGGAAAGATAATTGCGAATTTCGAAAGTTCATTTTTCCCTCTTTTCCCCGTCGAGACAAGGCCCATTTTTGCCATCGGCCTGCTTGGGCCTTTCTCAGATCATTTCGTTGGACTCCGACATTGCAAACCTCAGTGTCATCGAATCACAGAGTAATTTATCTTCGATCTAATAACTCATGAACAAAATTTAGGTGACAAACGGAGTAGCAATTCACAACCACGATGACGAGAACAACAACAATGATCCACAGACCCAACAGCAAATGAAAGACCCCTTGGCAAGTTTAAAATCAATCGAGAAGGAAATGGAAAATTTGAAAAAGGACGCACAAAATAATCTCACATCGATAATTAATGAGCTCGATGACTTGTGCGAAGGCAAACTCAAAGATATGTGGGACGATTTGAATCAAGTGAGTTAGTTTATTGATTACAAAGATTTTTATAAATTTATATGGTGCATACTTGATACGATCAAGCGCAATGTGTGAAAATCTACCATCAAAACAGTAGGCCATGTTAGAAAGTCTCTCGTGATTCCCTATTCAATTGGCGAAGATTCATCAAAAACATCAACGTCATATAAACGAACTTTCTAACACACAGAAACGGCGAGCGTTTTACCAACTGAAGACCAAAACTAGCAATGAGAATTCAAATTGTTCACTATTGCTTACAAACTTGGGACATTCAGTTACCGAAGTGGAGCGTAATCTGATGGATTGTGTAAATGAGCAATCTGAAAAAGGCAAAAGATACTTTGAATACATCGAGAACGTAATCTCGACTGTGTTGAGACGATTGGAAGACTCGAAAACGGCAGCTGGCCGATGCAGCTCCGGAGACAACATCGAGCGCTTTAATACGTATTTGCTAAACGTGAGTGCCGTTCGACGTACAAGAAAAAAAATCCTCGTTTTATTTGAGCAATGATTCAATGATCAAATCATTAAATCAATCACCGATTGAATCAATGAAATCACGAATGATGCAATGATTTATTTTATGAATTTAATTGGATTCGTAAATATTACTGTTGAATGTGCGTCGTTGAAAATCCTGATGAAACACGATACGTGAAATTATATTTTCTCACCGCAGGGCATGAAGGTTCCGAAGATATTATGGCCCGAACTCTCCTCATCGATCAGTCAATTTAAAGATTTCCGGCGGTCGCTGCCAGCCTATTTGACGTCTTGTACTTTCGTCAAGAATGAAGCCTACCGATTGGACTTGTCCACCTACGTTGATGCTCGCTGCCCCGTAGGGATACCTGACGTTCAATGAGAAACGTATTGAGATATCTAAGAAACTCCTTTTAGAGAAGAAATGAAAAAAAAATCAGCTGCCTTGCGTCAAAATGAAATGATTTCCTACTTTAATGAAATATCATCGAACACGCGCGTTTATCGACATCTGTCACTTGGCTCTAGTCTCTGCTTATGATGTGAATTTTATTTCCTGTTCATCGCGTTATCCGTGTTTGCCCGATACCAATAATATTAAGTCTCTGTCGTCATTCGGTATGACATTTTCAAAATATTGCCAATCCATTTATTTCAGAAGAATACCATTTCAATGTTTCTCTACTTATAGTTTCATTTGATTAGCCCGTAGACACGACACTGGTGCAAATTTGTACCGGCGAAAATTTCAAAAGTGCAAAATTCCTTTCCTCAATTTGTCCATTTTTCTATAATGTAACTTGATTTTTCAATTTTTTTATATGATTGTAAGATTAGTTCCGTACATTCATGGATGAAATAAAAAGTTTCGTGGTGAGTGTGTAATCTCAAAACCGACTTCTCTCAAAATTTCAACACAAATATCCCATGAATGAAAGTGTCAGATTGGAGATATAAAATAACAGTGAAGATATAAAATAACATAAAAAATATAGAATATTTTAGAAATGATCTGTGGGAGCTATTTCTGAATAGTTTAATAAATCCAATTGTAGTGTGATACGTCAATTCATTAATAATAACAGAACAAAAACACGACTGCAGGACAAAATTATTGTAAAATCATTGACGTTACTCCAACCGGAAGTTATCGATTATTCAATCCAAAATTGGTGAAGCGAAGCCATTGACAATTAATTGTTGAATGGATAATCCGATAAATTAAAATTCATTCGCTCCTCGCTTCGTGAGATATTTTCAACGCGAACGCAACTTCTTATAATGACCGAAGTTATTCAACCTCTGTGAGTTATGTCCGTCAATAACTACACGGCGGGATACGGCACAGGACATTTGAATGCGTTTGAAATTCGCGCCAATCAGTTGAACGCGTCACCTCGCGGTATTTTTGAAAAGCATCAAAACGGAGAACAATCGTGCGGCGGCGCTAGCAGCCAACAACTAGCCCCCCCCCGCTCCGAACCGCGCGACAACGCCGACAAACCGCGTTGCCATCATCGCCATGCTCGTGCGTTCGGAAAAAACAAATTTTCATTGCTGTTTTTAATATTTGTCTAACAATTATAAAATGGCAAAACTCAGTTCTTATTATACATTGTGTCCGCTGATCGATAAACAAAGCTTACTTGGAGTTGAACAAGATGCCGATTCTGCTTGTGTGATAGTAACACTCGGCAGAAATATCGTTATTCGCTATAAGGTTAGAAACTCATATTTTACACTATTTTTGTAGATCCGAATTGTTATCACGATTTGTAAATGAATTTTTCTTTTGACAATAATGCTGGTACGAATAATAAATTATACGTTATTAATTGAAAAGTGTTAACATCCGATTTTTCAAATTGTTAACTATCCCCATCGATTCAGGAATGTAAATGTATTGCAAAAATGTTTACTTCTTATATCAGCGTATGACTCGATTTACAGTAGATCCTGCTAATGTAAACAATTGGTGAAACAATTTTTCATTTGATCAAACGAATTAACAGCACTGCGACAAGAAATGTAAATAAATTATATCTGCTTTTCAGCTTCAAGATCTAAAACAAGTCAGTAGTTGGTCAAGCAAAGAACGCCTGTCGACTCAAGTTACGTATGACAAAAAAACAAGCCAATATACAGCTGTGTTTAATGAAAAATATATAAGAGTATGGAACGGGGATGAAACGGATTTGGACAAAGTGAAAAGATACAAATTTAGTAAGCCATTCCACACGATATTGTCTTTAGAGGGTAATTCGCCAATTTTAGTGCGACAAGATGGAGCAACGGCATCATTGAAATGGGCTTTGGAGAACAGAAAAACATGGACATCCAGAGGGATCCTCAAGTCCAATGAGAAATTACAGAATTGTCAATTGGTTAGTTTCGAAAGTAGAACGTATTTGTGCGCGTTGACAAAAACGGATCAATGTTACAATTACATTGTAGTGGGTTTGCACGATGATACGTGTTTGGAGGATCCGGAACACGCGACAAGAATTGAATTGAAGCGTACCTCGGAGTTCCTGGTAGGTCACGTTATATTGCAAGAAAGAAGTGATGTTGCTCTGTTGACTCTTTGGTCACACGGAAGATTGTACAGCTATCCTTTAATAAGAACTTGCAAAACTCCGATACCTGGCACGTTCATAAGCGTTGTCACAGAGATAAACACGAAACATCCGGTAGTAATGGTAGCATTGAACGAATCGAGGATCGCCGCGTATGGAGCCGATGCCCAGGAAGAGGGCTCGGTTCTTCTCATCTATAACGTTCAGTTTAAAATCGTGCAAGCCGTACAAAAGCTTAAATTGTACACAAAAGACGCTAAATTATGGCGGATCGAGGATAAACTTCTACTTGCGGCTAACAGACACTTGGCGATAGCTCCGTATCGCCTTTCCCCTCAAAGCCTTGAACCCATAATAGGTTCTTCGTTGAACTTCAAAGCCAACAAGAATGGCAACAACGACTATGAGGTTGTCGTCATCCAAGAATCCACCGTTAAACATTGGCAAAAAGACTCACTGTCCCCAACAAAAATATTTGCGAAAGATATACCTTCGAGGATCATTAACCAAATAAACATTTCGTTGGAGGAGGGCGCCGACGACACAGTGATTCATTGTACTTTCCTTCCTCAACTTATCGAATTCAAGGACGTTTCTACGATCGTGCGGTGTCTCGACCATTCCGAGGATTTGCCAGCAAAATTGCTAATCGACCTCATTTCATTTTGTCTCAAAACGCCAGAAACAGCTTTTTCTCGTCCTCTCCAAAACGGAAATTCCGGTGGAAAGAGACAATCTTACACCGCTTCCTTTTCTCGTCATGCCTTCCTCGACCGATTGTTTCGATTCACTTTATCCGATGTCTCACTCATCACCTATCTCAAATCCGAATTAAGCTTCAGCGAAATCCTCACTCTCACGAGGTATTTGATAAAAAAATTGAAAAACTCAGACTTTTTGGATCACTCCATAGAACCTGACGAGAAACAAATCTATCAGTGGTGCAGCCTTCTACTCGATTCTCATTATCAAAATTACTTACTCTCCCAAGATCCTGGCGTTTTAGATGTACTCAATGAGTTGGCCGCTCTTCTCGATCAACAGGTCAGTTCAATTCTTTTCCCCCCATGAGAAACTTATTTTATCATTCATGTATTAATAATGCACTTAGTGACATTGTCTCTGGGACTGAAAAATGAAATATAACGAAAATGCACTGAATAGTTGAACAACTTTAGTAGCATTATTTTACTAATCCGGAAATTTATCGAATTTTTTTTTTTTACGGAAATACTCAAACAACCGGCTGTTGTTCAATATTCTGGTCTTCTTCACAAGCTGTAAATTCTCTTACCTTATTTTTATACTTCAAACTCCTAGTCACCCAAACGAATCTATTTTATTTTATAAAATGCCTTTTAATTAACCATCGTTTTTCTACAGTTTCAGTTACTCCGGGACATTGAAAATCTTAGACCGATGTTGTTCCAAGTTATCAACAGAAAACCTCTAAAAACTTCGATAAAGGATTTCAATAAATTTTATTCTATAGAAGAAGTGCAATTGTACTGAAAATACATTTGAGAGAAAAAAAAACAAATACCAAAAAAGTATTATTTTTATTATGACGATAAAAAAAAAAGAGACAATTTCCCCATTGACTATTTAAAACTTTATTTAGTATGTACACAATTACATGAATTGTAGGGGATGAAACGGCTCACGGGCTGGCTCATTTTAATGATCCCGCGATTGACGATCGTTCTCTCGGTTGTTTTTGATAAATACGAGAAAGTTTGTTACTAATACAGACATCGGAATGTTAGATTCAACGATATCTAATTCAGTTGATCTATGTAGGGAACAGTGGACAGATCACCGATTGATGCCATTGCAACTTTTCCGCTGAGCCTCGTGGCAACCTACCAAAAAGGAAAAAACGATATAAACTTTACCGTTCGTTAAAAATTAACAAAATGTTCCCAAGTCTGAGCTGTTCGAATTAAACACTTTTTTCGAAAAAAAAAGCAAACCAGTGAAAACAATTCACAAATAGTCAAATATTACAAAATCACTCACGCTCTTTACATCATTGAGGGAAATTTTGTCCACTTCGTTGGCAATGGTCAGAGGTGACACAACGCGTCCCTTGAGTACGGCTTGTTGACCGAGACTTTCCAAAAGCGACGAATTGTTGTCATTGCCGAATAAAATAGCAGCCTTGAGATCGGTTTTACCGCGATTCACATCAGCATCGGTGAGACTAGGTGTCCGAAACCACTTGTAAGCAGCTTTTGTCAACTACGGTGATACAAAAATATGATTCTCAACATAACTCTCTATGTACTTCGTGTGAAATCGACAAGTACGACAAACATCATTAGTATTTATTACCATTTTCGTATTTATACATTTAATTTTATATGATATTTCTCAATTGAAACGATTTGATTGGATCGAAAATAGAATTTTGTTCATTTGTAATCGCTCATTTGATTATTTTTATGTAACTGTGGATGGAGCATCTTACCGAACCAGCAACATTGGCGGGAGCGGATAGTATGAAACCAAATAATCCAGCGTCCGAATAACTCGCATTGATAGCTGAAACTGCGAAAGGATCGCTTCCAGCAGCCGAAGCAACGCTCTTGTACAGAGGGGCTGTGCTAGTTCCCCATTTAGCGCGTGGGCCTGTACCGGCAACTTGTTGTAAAACTGCGAATGCCAACGCATCCTTCTCTTTATCGAGACCCGAACCCTCTACAGCTACTGCGACTGTCGCGAGTTCAGAATTTCGTTCTTTACGCACTTCACCGCCCCAGAATTTTGATCCTGGGCTTGAACAATCACCACCCGGAAGTTTCAAATTGGCAGCAAACGCGGATACTTCTCCGAGCGAAACTCCGGTCGAAACTACAGCGCATCGTGAACCCGAAAACCACGTGTTGAAATAATGTTGCAACTGCGAAGAAAAAATATTTTTTCCACTTTCACCATATAAGCATAAGTAGATTCATATTTTCCGAATATGATTATCTGATAAATTTGGGTTCCCCTTTGTGCCTGCTTTGAAGAAAGAATTTTCTTTTGTATTATCCATTTTCATTTGCAACAGCAATGATTAAAAAAGCTTTACTTTCTATTTGGAAAACAAATAGTCGTAAACTCACTGTTTCAGATGATATTTTCCCAATTTGACGTTTAGGCGAATAGAGAGAATAGCCTAATCCACTTCGGAAAGCTGCTTTGTGCAGAAGCTCGATAATGCGCGTTGTCTCTGGTAAAGTTGAAAGTTCATAACGCATTCGTGTTGACTGTTCTGCCACCTCCCATGGCTTGAAAACCTGGTGCACAGCGACATCTTCCAAATATTGTAGTGCTTCCCCACTATTGATGGGAGAAATCATTTTTACTTATAAGATTAAACCTATAATTGTTTGGCGAGATGTCAACAGAAAAGTTTGATTTACTTACAGTTTGTCTCTGGTGACTTGAAGGGTGTATGAAATTGTCTCACGATCAGCTGTAGCAGTCAGATTTCCTCCAAGCTGTTGAAGATTGCGAGTTATACCAAAATAACTAGCTCGACTAGTTGTGAGACCAGCAGACAGACGCAACAGATGGTTGATGCCCTGAGTGTCATAGGTCTCGTTACGTGAGCCAGCGCTATAAAAAATTTCTTTTTACTGACACAGAAGTCGTTCTCACGGATCATTTCTAAAATGTATTATATCATCCACTGTTATTTTATATTTTCAATACGACACTTTCATTCATGGGATATTTGTGTTGGAATTTTGAGAGGTCAGTTTCAATCAAATGAAACTATCAGTGATATTCTTGTGAAATAAATGGATTGAAAATATTTTGAAAATTTCATGTAAGTAGATACCGAATGACGACAGAGACTTGGGCGATAGGACTGTTGTTTTCTACTGCAGCAACAGTAACTTTGTTGCCCAAAACTTGAACGTCGGAGAGAGTGGCTGGTGCATGTTGAGCTGCTGCAGCCAACGCGTAGTGGCGCACCTGGGTATCGAGCAAATACGGTTAACGTGATGATCAGAAAATAAAATTCGCATCATAAGCAAAGATTAGAGTCAAGTGACAGAAATCGATAAACGCATGCGTTCGATGATATTTCATTGAAGTATCAAATAATTTTCCAAACTAATGGAATCTTTTAAAACGGATATCTCATTGATAAGGGGAAACAAAAATTTGTCAAAATTCACAACTCAGACATTTAAGACGTTTTTTTTACGTCGAAGTTAGAAGAGCTTTTACATAACAGTCTTTCAGCATTAAAACTCAGAGCGAATGAGAAGATTCTCAAAATACTGGATGAAAGGAGAATTACAAAAGAAGACGAAGATTTCAAAGAACAATTGGTTACTTCTTACCGATTTATTACGCAAAATTGGGGATCGTATCGCCGAGCAAGCCATTTTTTCGAACCTCCCAAACAAGGAGACTATAGGGAAGGAGTCCAATCTCGGCAATCGGGCACGTCCGTAAAAGTGTCGGGAAAGAGGGTTCCTCTCGAGCGGCGCTGTTGCAGGTAGTGTACGGGTTAACGCATGCGCATTATGTACGCGTTATATACGCGCATGCGTTGCTGCCAGCTGACACTGTTGATAGTTTTTGTGGGTCTAACCGTGGTTGCCGTGGTCTAACCTATCTTTGTAAAATGGAATACACTGACACAGTGGCTATTGCTGTTAAAATAAATTAACATATTGCAGTCATTTTTTATATGAATGAATGAAAAAAACATAATTCAACAAAATCAATTGATTTTTTAAAATTTCTGCTATAGTCAGAACAATAACTATCTATGATGAAAAAAAAATAAATCACAGGAGGATTTGAACCGCGGACTCCACGAGTATGAGCCCGTCATTGAACCATTACACCACGTAAGCTAATGATATCCTAAACGGCAGAAAATGCTACTGGCTTATCCGGGCCGCTTGATATGTTAAGGTTTTATGAAACAGTAACTATGGTCACAAAAGCTATAGTTATCAATATAATTTTAAAATATTCATAAATATCATGCAAAAAAAAATTTGTGACAAAAAATTTCTTTCGACATGAGTATGTGAACCGGCAATTTCCCGGATGCTATGGTTTTTCTTAGCAGCGCGACATACGAGGGGAGATAAGCTGATATTTGGAATGTGTAAAGCACAGGGTTTTACGTTGCTGGAGAATATTATTACAATACATATTAGTATTTTCGATTACGAGCACTCATAATCGTTGATTCAACAATTTTTGACAGGCGCGAAAGCTCTTTAAATCCACGATTCGGCCGCCATGGCGGTCAGTTTCACCAACGACATTGATTTTATTACTATATATATCCGTACACAAACGACAATGCGACGCGAGTGGCCGTTCCTCGAACCCGGGTTCCCGACATTTTCACGGACGTTTTTCTAACAGGCGCCCAATACAGAGATTGGACTCCTTTTCCCTATAGTCTCCTTGCTCCCAAATTTCACACGACGAGCGAGAAACTCGTCTGTGGATGCTAGTTCACCAAGTGGCCACGTAGATTATGTAGATGATGGCGCTGTTAACTCGAGAAAGATTTGAGGAAGGAGCATATGTAGAGCATATGTATTCATAATAGAAATTTAAAACACAACTTTTTTGTTTACAATCCAAATGCATTCCGGAACATTGCGTCTTTCAAATGTGCTAGAGTGGCTAAGCTGGGCTAAGCCAAAATAAGTAGCAGACTCCCGAACATGCTTTTGCAAAAACCATTATATTTTGAAATTTGAAAAAAAAAATCCGCTAATTATATTTGACATAAAGGCGTTTAAAAAATTAATGGAATCGTAAAACTAAAGTAACTATAGGCTATTTTACACGTTTTTTTTTTAATTTTCGATCGAAAAAACAAGAAATTTAAAATCAATCGGCCAAGTTCACGAAGGTTCTCATACTTCTAATGTCTCTCTCTTTGAAAGCCTATATGTATATAGAGGTTAAGATGTAATTACGAAATAGGTAGTATTTACTCCGGTTATCGAAACAAAAAATGGCAACATCAAACAAATTCAAGTTGAATATATTATTTTATTTATTGAATTTTTCTCGAATACATTCGGGGGTATGAGCTGCACAAAATATCGAACAGTGGGAGATTCAAATCCGACAATTCCAAAGAATTAATATTTTCATTCAGAGGCGATTTCTTCTCTAATTTTCCGCAAACTTGAACTATCAAACTCAACTTAACTAAACCACCACTTTGACTCCAAGGTGCTTTTGAAATAAATATATTAGCAATTTTCAGGAATTGGCGCGTGACGGTGTGACGTGTCCAACGTTAGACATCCGAAATAGAGCAAGAATGAAAGCAGAATGGGAAAAGGGGGCGGGGGAGAGAGCGGTGGAGCCTGCCTGAGCACGGGCCTGAGCGTCATGCTGAGCGTGGCCTGAGTTTGAGTTAAGGGAGAAGTGAAAGTGGGAGAAGGAAGAGCAAAGCGCAAAAGAAGAAAAGAGATCGAATCGAGTGAGAAAGGAGCCCATGGCACATTCCCCTTCTTTGGGGAGATAGTCAAGAGAATAAGAAGAAGGAGAAGAAGAGCGAGAAAGAAGGAAGAGATTTTGATCCCCGTAGAGGGAGGATGGGCTTGCTGAATGATGCTTACTGCAACCCCCGTCGAAATATAAGTCAGAAGTCAACTGGTGTCAGAACTTGGCATAATTTTGTGCTAACAATTAAGCTATGTTTATCGTGCCGACGGAGGTGTGTGTTCGGTGTTGTTTAATTTATCGTGGACCTTTGAGGCTGTAAAGGGAAAGAAAACCCTAAAAATCCAAGGAATAAGGTGAAGTATCGTGAAAAAAACGTCGAAAATTCCGAAAAAAAATGAAAAATTATGTAATTGTCACGCAAGGCTGCTCGTAACCTATAGTACAACAATCATGTACTCTCAAGTCGTTTGTTTTTTTTCGCTCGTTCACCCTCAAAGGTTTTACTTCGTCGAATCTCATCAAAAACTCTTACCTTGTAAATCATTTTGAGAAGGTCAACGATTCTCATTGATTCCTCCACTGTTTATTTAAACCACGTGATTGTAGCGAGTTACCAAAATAGCCAAAAAGCTTAAGAGCAGTTATTTTAATACGCGATTAAATTCGACGAAAATAGCGTCTGTGAGGAAATCCATATTAACATTTTTTTCTTTTTTCATCTTTTTATCTTTTTTGCTATTCCTATAGAAGAAATGGGAGCGAACGAGGGTGAAGGTGATGTCTCTGAAGGTGGATCTCAGCCTCAAGCAAAGCCGAAGGAAAATCGAGGCCTTGCCACTGCTGAAGCTCTTGAAATTTTACACAGAGATATCGGTCGAGTTCTGGACGAGTACACAGATGAATGCAGGAAAAATAAGTATGCTATTTCCTTCCTTTGTTTGAAAATAATGTCCTCTCTATCCTGTTGACATTTATAATTATTTGTAGCATCTTCATAAAAAACTATTATCAACTATTTTTGTTATACAACGTTCCAAAATCGTTGTATAACATTTCTTCAACTTATTCGGTTAAATATCATTATTTGAAGTAGTTAATCGGTGTACAGAAAATTTTACCAGCAGTACTAATAAACTTGATTAGATATTTATCCTTCTTGCATTTATAAAACTAAAATGGGCACCTATCAAGTGAGGCAGAGAAGCATAGAAGAGTTTCCAAGGGTAAACCCATGGAAAGCAATCTTCCTGGTCCTACTTTCATGAGTTTTTTCATCAATTTCTTTTTAATCAATCGATTAATGGTCATCTCTCATTGCAAAGTTCCAAAAGTTACAAAACATAGGCATATTTTGTATTAGTAATTTATGTTTTCAGAAAGTACAGAGCTACTCTAAAGGATGCTCTGCATCATCGCAGTCAATACACAACCCTCTGTTGGACCTCGGCTATTGGCTTACTCATCAATGCCGTTACTCTTATTGCCACATCTTTCAGTAACACCGAAACAATGTAAGTCGATACCACAATCATTGCTGTTTTAGAACATGTGTATATAATTATTTATGAGACAAAAATGTTGCGTCAACAGTCTACGACGGATTATTTAATAGCAAATAATGAACATCTTGTTAATTACTGTGAGAATATTTTTCATTCCAATGGCAGAAAATGATAATCCTATCTTAAATGTTAAGGGGAGATATACACCTAGATGGCCGAAAAAAAGGTCATTTTTGCGAATTTTTTGTAGGAAAACTTTAAAATTTCGGATTGGGAACCAAATGAATTCTTACACATTCAAGAATATGTTTAATTTTTTTTATTAAAAAATATATAAAGATATCACATGTTCCTTGGAGCGCCGTAAAAAAATCTTCTTACACGGTACCCACTGTCGTTTGTTCAAAAATCATCCGAAAAAAAAAAACCCAAAGGGATTATTAAACTAGATACTATAAAATCTAGTAGATGTCATAGCCGATTATGAAAATATCGATGTATGGTAAAATGTCGAACGTTTAAACACAAGTAACGATTTTTGGGCCAAAAATTAGTTATTATTTTGTTTATAAAAAGAAAAACTAAGTAATAAAAAAAAATCCTATGACATCTACTAGATAACTGTATACATAATGGATTTGAAAGACGTGCTTTCGAGAAAAACGCGTTTGAAAATTCAGGAATGAATAAATGTTAAGATTTGTCGGCTTACATGGAATTATCGATACCGCCATCTGGAATTTTCGTTACCCCGTTGGGGAAAACCCAAGCATACCCCAAAAACATGTTACAATAGAATGACAAAGCAAGTTTACACGCCTTGTCCGAAGGGTCGCTTGCCGCTACCTGCTCGTCGGGTCGGCGCCGACCCGTTCACGTTTCACGTTTTCAACGGTAACTCGCTTATTTATCGAGACATTGCCTTGGCGTTTTGAGGAAATATTCTTGAGACCTCAAACTTGAAGAAAATGCAAAAAAAAATTCGATTTTTTTCGACCATCTAGATGTATATCTCCCCTTAACTACGTTGAAAATCATAACAAACATAATTCTGTATCCTGCAAATTATATTTACTTTCTTGAAATAAGATTAAAGTAATCCAGTGAAAATAACATTAATTGATGATCTCGCGTCCATATCCGATTTTTATCTGGCCATCGATGATAAGAATTTTAATTAGCCCTCTGAGACAACACGAAAAGATTAAATGTTGAAAACCACATGTTTTGCTAAAATTACAAGAATTGATACTTATCAATCTGATTGTGATACTCTGTAAAAATTTTAAACTACGAATTGTAACGGAAGAAATTTCTAAGAAATTTTTTTTTTTTGTTCGAACAGGTATTCTGCACTGCCGTACGAAGGACTGATAGTTTGTTGCCTCGTAGTGTTTAACTTTGCCCTAGTTGTATCAGACAATATATTACGTCACAATGAAATCCCGCACAGGGTCCGGAATCTTCTTAAAAAATTGGAAGGCACGTTTTGCACAAGCATAACCAATTTTGTTTCCATAAAATTGGAAAATATAGTTAATGAGTTGGATGAAATCTGTTGATCAGGTGCGAGAACGGTGTGTCATTGGGAGCCAGAAAATTATCCCCACTTATGCAGTCCGCTGTCTCCGTGCCTTACGCTCCAGTGGACATATCGTGATAACGTTATCGTCAATTTGCCATGGGCGCTTCTCGTCGCTGGCGACGTAATAGTCATCAAACCGGGACAACAAATTCCTGGCTATTGTACTCCATACGAGGTAATCATGAACAGAAATGAAAAAAAAAACTCAACCGTATGAAGTTGCTGAAAATGATAGAAAAGAGTTATCAAATACGAATTATTCATATTTTTTAAATAATAGAATCCCGAGGATCCTATTTTACACGCTAAAGAAGTGTATAGTCCTTCGGTGCACGGTGCCAATGAGATATTTTCGACACCTCAGGCCCGGACGCCATTGAAAAATAAGGTGTACAAGCTTCAAGAAACACCTTATTTAGTCAACCTTAGAATGGCCTTGGAACAAGCTTTGGACAGACCAGTGACGTATCACAACCGTGAACGTCATTTGGTGATGGTATGCTGCATCGAACAATTGACCTACCCAATACTATTAATAATTGTAGTATTGGTGAATTTATTACGCTATCTTTATCTAACGGAATACGTTGGAATCGGTCACTGGAGTGAGATCTTTTTGCTTCAACCTATAGCCGTAACTCTGCCGCTATTACCAATTATTTTTCCGGCTTTTTGGATCTTACTTAATTGCTTTGGTATGGCAAGATTCAAAGCTCTCTTCAAGCTGTATCAATCCTCGAAAAAAATGCAGGTTCGTATCCTCATGGTTGACAACGAAAAAAGAAAGCCATCAACGATATGATAAAATAGAAAAAAATTAAACTAAAAATTCGAAACATACACTGAACTGAAAAGTCTCGTCAGCTACAAGTAATACATTCAGTTCGTAGATCCCTTTGAGGATGCCGATATTTCAGGACCGATTAGTCCTGGAGTTGTTTACAATTGGTCTGAATTGACCGAGTATTTCTTCGATATACTATTCGGACGTGAAAATATGATGTCCAGGTCCGCAAGCATTCTTCACGTTTTGGGTTCTGTTACGGTATGGACGAGTACAAATATTTTACCCAGATCAAAGTTAACCATTTTCGCTCAGTTAAATTATTCGCTGAAAATTATTGAAAAACTCGTCCGAAGAGAAACATAATTTCATGAAGTTTTCTTTTATATTACAGGCACTTTGTTGCATCGACAAAAAAGGTATTCTCTCGTGGCCAAATCCAACAGCGGAGAAAGTATTTTTTCTAAGGAATTCCAACACAGTATCACGAACCTCGAGCACAGTAAGCCTCGATAAAACTGCGGAGGCATCGCGTCCCTCCGAGTCTAGCAAAAATGAAATCAACAAAATGACCTATGTGCAACACGGTGAGTAGAAGAAACAGATTCACCAAACTTTTTAAATTTCATTAATAAACAATGTATTATTGAATTCAATTGAGAATAAATAAATATTTTTGTTTCCAAGACATGTCCCATTCGGTGGCGGAAGTTTTAGACCTTACACACGATCACGCTCTTCCGTTTCGTCTTCAATTCGATGACCATTCATGGCGACAGCATTTGAATTCCCTGAAGCCGCTTGGGCTAGCGATTTTACTGAATACGTGCAATATGGAAACACAGGAGCATTATATGCAATTTTGTTGTCACGTTACGTGCGAGGCGCTTTATAACGAGAATCTCGTTCCCGTAATTAATAGACGGTAAGATTGAAATAATATGAACCATTTTATGATTCTTACCGCTCATTTGCCTCGCTTTTTATCCAGTATTCGTTGCCATCTCTACGTTTTCACGATACAGCTTCTTTTTGCTTGCTATTGAACAACAGTGTCCCTCATTCGTACAAATAATGAAGCGTTAATCGCAGTGAAATTGAATAAAAAAGAGTTTTGCATTGACCGTACACCCAAGAATAAACCAATGTTTCCGTGTGATTTGAGCGATAATAACTAATGAGTTGTTGTGAAAAATTTATGAAGACGCCAGAGCAACACCTTAGACGATAAGAGTGACTATCGAGCAAATGACACAAAGCAAAGTTCGAGACAGGTCTATTTAATCGAAGAATCTGGATCCCTTGGACAGATGTGGTCAGTCGAACAAACGTTCACTTTTTTCCACGAACACGTTATTCTTTTTCTCTCTTTTTCTCTCTTCCTCTCCCGTTCTAAAAACGGACTTTTTTTTACTGGTAATGGGGTACATCTATTATTCTGAGCTCGTACTGTTGAATGCCGCACACAAGCTTGTAAAATATGTATGCTACATGACCATACCACAGCAGTTTTCGAAAAATCGATTTTTCCAACTATCGTTACACCGGGGGTCGAGTCATTTGTCCTCATTTTTCATGAATGACAGCTTATCCAAGAGTATTGACAGAAATATTTCATTATATGCTTTCATATTTCTCTAAAATTGGGGACAAATCGTTGAATTTTTAGAAATAAAAGATTTTCTCTCGATAGGGAAAACCTTTTTAAAATGCAAAAAGCATTTATGCGAAAATATTGAAAACGTCAGTGTGAAGATCATAAAGAAAAATGAGAGAAGAAAACAAAAATTAAAAGTCCCCCTGAAAAAATTAAGTAATGAGGGCGAAAAAAGATTTTTATGAAAATTCCGAAGGTATGTTGTCTCTTAATTTTGATTTGTTTTCTTTGCGAGACAGCTTTATTCCTCGTTGAAAAAACAAATATGTGGCTTCGTAATTTCACAGTTGTCTTTGCGAGTTGGCGAAGCAGATCGGATTTCAAGATCAGGCGCAAGAGATTTTTCAATTAGAACAGCAACTCTCAACTTTTCGTCACGTCGTGAGTATAACAGATATTCTTGATACTTGTGAATTTATTATAGGAAGAAATAGTAGTAATAAAATTTGATACTTCGAGTCGAATCGAAATTTCAGATGTTCATGAGGTCGAAAAAATGTTTACACGTTTTATGTAATCCTTCTAGCAACCGGAAATGGTTCGTCGAGATATAAAATTTGCGAGATCCTTGTCGATCTCAACGAAATTGAAATTTCCATTTCCACACATGGTGGCAGTCGTAGTGAAGGAAAAGAGTGGCGGAAGCTTACAGTTACTAACGCAAGGGACAGCTGACATAATTCTCGATTCTTGCATCGAATTTTGGGACGGGCACGATCTTTGCCCGTTGTCGCCATCGGATCGAAAGAAAGTTCAAGACTTTTATCAACGAACGAGTCTTACGTCTTATTGTACGGCGTTCGCTTACAGACCGTTGATACGAAGCATTAGTAATAAATTGTCAAACATATATCTTGAGCTCCCAGCGGATAGCAAACATTTGTACATGCCGCACAGAAGTCCCACGCCATTACCTTGGGATTTTCGAAACGTTTTGGATCCACGAGTCAAAGGCATACTTGGACAATTTCATTCAACAGGTGATTCTTTGATCGGACGTTCAATCAAATTGTCTCACGAAAACAGTCAATGGGAACAATTGGACCAAAAAAAAATTAATTTTATTGTGTCTTTTATCCCAGATTCGCTCTTGTGTAACGACAGCAAAGACGAGGAAATAAACGACATAGAGAGTTGCTTCGAGCTTCAGTGCAATCAAGTATTTATCGGAATGGTGACGATGCAATATCAGGCGCAAACGGACATGGTAATTAATAAAAATGAAATAATCGTCACAAATTATGTATTGGATTCGACGATAAAAACAAGAATCATGAGGAATACGAGTTTGAATGATGAAGCATCATTGATCGATATTAGGTACAACTGATCGAACAATTAGAGAGGGCATGCATAAGATTCGTTCACTTCAGCAAGGAAAATGAATTGAGATCACGCGTATTCTCAGAGAAGATGGGTCTAGAGAGCGGTTGGAATTGTCACATTTCATTGCTCAGCGAAAGGGCTAGGTATTATTAAAACCAATGCATTTTAAAAATCCAACATCCCCCTTCCTACCTGCTATGTTTTTCTGGTTACGAAAGGAAACAAAAACAATAATAACGTTGCTTTGCTGTTTGGCTTTTCATAATCGTCGACATATTCTATGACGGAAGAAATTTCTCTTTTTCTTTACAATCTATAAATATAAGAAGCAACGGAACAACGACATAACGATCACATGTTGTAAGTGATGTGAGAAAAGTCAATCGCGATTACGATTTATTAAGTATGCACGTACGTTACAGGAGACAGCAATGGCTCGAGAGATATCCACACTTGAATCGACTGTATATGTTTGTCTATATTCGTTATTCATACGTTTTTATTAACGCTGCACGTTTGATTGTTTTTTCTTTTTTTTTTTTTACCTTTCTTCGGTTGAGAATTGCACTGGATACTGCATTACAAATTACAAAAGTTCGAATTTGCTGACCAGTGTTATTATCGATCAAAGACGAGGCTATTCAAGTGGGCACAAGAATGAAGAATGCTTCTATCGATATAAAATCTCTATTAACAACTGGAAATATTCATCATCGTGTTAACTAACGCAATTATCATTTGGGACATGATCTCGCTTGTTTTTACATCAAAATTATCAGTTTCATCCTGCTCAGATTGTCATACCTTTTCTTGTGGATCGTTGTTATCTGTTTATTAATAAATAAATGTTGAGTGTGACTAATAAGGCGGGAATTAGGTCAGAAAGTCCGGTGGGCTGGTGGGTGAGCCAGGCTGCAGCCATGTCCTCACCCACACCTTCTGCCCAATCTCACCAACGTAAACAATCCTGCATGGACGAGGCCAGCCACTTGCTTAACCGCGTCTGTCCCCGGTATGTTAATATTTCACGTTGAAGCGCTATAATTTCATGTTACAATCTCTGTCATCATTCGATCAAACGAGAATCACTATTTTCGATTTAACAAAATCGACTCAAACGAATTTTCGAATTAATATGGCTTTCAATATTAATTTCGGTCTACATCTTTACTGTGGGAACGCTACTGTGGTGGGCAGAAAAATTTCAATTTTGTGGAATCCTTTCCAGGTGTATAAAAAATCTTACGACGTCACGAGCCTCTTTATAACAAAGGAAACCAAAATTCAATACTTATATAAATTCAGACCTTTTTGGACATGATTGTTTTTTTTTTCTTCATACTTCTCTTAGGGGGTAGTGACAGTTTGAAAAATGCTTTCTCCAGTTTTCTATAATTCATATGTTTTATTGTTCGAACGGTTTTCGAAAGTAGTTATGAGGAAGATTGACCAAACTACGGCACATACGGATCTGGCCACTACGATAATGAATATGAGAAAAAAAGCGAAGGTAAAAAAAATGAAAAATTTTCATCTGTCACAGTGGCGTTGTCTTCGTAAAAATGAAGTGAAAAAATGAATCTTGAAAAAGTGGTATACTTGTAACGAAAACGTTTTCCCAATTTGCAGTGTATTTACACAAATCGAGCCGCTACTCTTGATACGTCAAGGCATTGCATTTCAACTTGCTTTTGACAGAATTATCATTTACCAGTTAAAAATCTCTAGGAATGTATATTTTCAATTAGAATAAAAGACACGGCCTCCTCATAAGGGTATAACTAATTCACATTGTTATTGAGCAGGAAGAAGCATGACTGAGAAAGCTTTTGGAGTGTTTATAGTGCGAGTAATTTTTTTTAAATTGGTTTTTCTGACTCGATAACAGACTAAATGTTTCGCGGTTACTGATAATTTTTTTTGGCCATTTTCAGCTCGAATCTGGATACGAGTAAAGCGATGAGTATGTCCGCACCAAGTGCAATAAATACGGATTTTTCGACCGTGAAATTCGATGACGAAGCAACGGAATGGCACAACGTCGAGCCTCCGCATCCCAAAAGTGCAATGAGTCATAGGTTTGGAAAACAAAAATACAAAAATAGTCAATTGCTGTTTTCAACAAAACTTTTCCTCGTGTGACCCCTTTCCCCCTGTTTTCGTTTTCTTCTCATTTTTTCACATCATTGCACGTCAGTTACAATTTGCTCGAGAAAAGGAATGGAGAATCAAACTCGTCGACCATGTCGTAATTATTTACTCATTTGTTCTTTGACTTGAGGTGTTTATGTATTGTCAAATTTACTGGCAATTTTTAATAACCCGTGATTTTTTTGTATCGTTGACGCAGAGAACACGAGACCGTAAGGAGTGAGGATAGTGTACTGGTACAAAGCGTTGATCTTGGATCCGGGCAAGAAGCTTGGAGATCTCTCAGTTGCCTCACTGACAGTACAGAACAGAGTGCACCGGTTAATTTTGATCTTTCAAACAGGGTCAGCATCTGATTTTTAAACAAAGGAATCAAAATCGAACAATCAAAAGAATTACAAACAAGCAAAATTTTTCAAGAGCTTTCCTTTATTCGTTGTATTTTAGGCCATTCCGGTACAATAGATTTTTGCAAACACTTATTTATTTCATAAAAATGAAAATATCATTTTCCAGGCAAAACTTCCTCGTGGAATCGACAAAATACGGCCGCACATTGAACTCATCGACAACGTACCTCTTCTCGTGTCTCTCTTCACGGATTGCAATACCGCAGTGACACGAGAAATGTTGCACATAATGCAGGATTATGGCGAGGTTGTTTGCGTGCTCGGTTCATCAGCGAATGCCGAAAATATGCCGATATTCATGCAAGCCGATGCCGCGTAAGTTAACTATCAAAAAAACACCTCTTGCGATTTGAAACAATAGTTCAATTATTTTTCGAAGGAAACCCTTTTTTTATTTTTCTATCATTATTCCAGGCTCCCTGCGACTTTGCTTTGTCAACGATTTATCATTGCCCCTTTGTGTATTATATGAATTATTTTAACCGAAGCTAGGGAAAAAGTGTAGATGAAGAGCTTTCAAGCTTCGAGGCTAAAAAGAAGAATGAATTTTATGCCGCAAAGCAGAGTGTCGAAAGATTGAAATGTTGAGGAATATTTCGCGGAAATGCCAATGAAATTACGGATATGTTACAAAAAATTGGCACGATGATTTTGATAAAAGGGAAGGCCTCTATAGTCATACCAAATTATTTCACTCTTACGAAGCAACCGGGTATCATGTAGCTCGTATTGTATGTAGTTTCGCATAAAATTTGTGCATTTATGTTGGGTTTGGAGTAATATGGACGCATTATTTTTCGGCGTTGAGATGCAATTTGCTGATACGAAGACTTTTGGATCGTTTCGTAATCTGGGACGAAATTCAATTTCCGATAAATATTCGTGTCGCCTCTAATGGATTTTCTTCTACTCGTCTGTTGAGGATGTTGATAAGATTCACGAGCAATCGTGGTTGTTTCCATAGGGGCCGTTATGGGTCTTCGAAAGTCAATGTTTTTGACAGTTTTTGTTCTCACGAGACCGGGACACATGTATGAACTCTTTTGTACGGAATATCTTTCAATTGGTCCTTCGCCACAACCTAAACGTGGTGCCGGATAACAAGTTTTCGCTCGTTCACCGTGCTTCCACGTGTACGTTGTTTTGTGGGTAGTTCTAGATTCCATCTTCGCATAAACTTTTCGCCGTTCGGTTTCAGTGATTTTCCGCTTAATCTTTAATCCGGGGCTCATGTAAGACGTTGTGTAAGTCGTGTCTCCCGCTATTTTTGCTGTTGGACGCTTTCGAGGTTCCCGATAAAACTTTGATGTTGCTCTGGCCGGTTGAACGTAAACAACATTGCCGTCCTGAGCAAAAAGACTTTTTTTTTTGTCGCAAACTTTCACTGGCAAACATATCAACTCCATCGTCACTCTTTCAAAAAGGCTATTCGCGTACGAGTACGTGACGTCGAGTGGGCAAATAAAAATGAAACAATTGAATGATTCCTTTGCAGATGAAAGAAAGGAAAGTTGCTCAAAATAAACGATAGTTTATAGCTAGGGGCCATCCATTTTTAGACTAATTATTGTTAATGTTCGACGGAAATATGATTTTTCATAAATGAAAACGTTCACATATTTTTCAGAATTGGCGTAGAACCGTTGTATCCCCAAGTGTGCCAAAAAGTACCGGTTCTAAAACCCATTAAGGAGGATCAAGGACCTACACCCGTTGATCTCAGCCGAGCCTTAAATTCAATCACCTGCTCTCTCAGTGTAAAGAGAGAAGATCCTATAGCCATATATTATCTTGTGATGGAGGTGAATACACATTCAATTCCTGATATATTACAAATTCAATACTTCAACTGAAAATAGTATAAATTCGATAATCGAATTAACATACTCCAAATCATTCGAATTTTCATTGCACTCGAATGGTTCCTATAAAATTAATTTTATGTTTGTATTTTCTGACCAATTGTTATCAGGCTCGCGATTACATGAAGTGCCTATGGAACTGTGTTCAATTTTGGTTGTGCTGCGTCGTCACGGTTTCCTTTGCTCAAGCTATATCTGGATTTTTACTTTTACCACCGTTGTTTTCAGTCAGTCAAGTAATGTGGTTGTGTTGTTTAATCATTCCGCTCTTGTCAATATCAATGATAGCGACACCCACTGATTCGACAATAATGCAAAGAGCAACGGGCAAAAATCAGTGCGTCGTTGGTGGACAGGTATTTTTCTCCAATGTTTTACATCGTACATCTCTTGCTTAAAATAATTGCACTGAAACTAAAGAAAATGTTGTAAATGTTGATTGTGCGGATCTAATATTTTCACAGGTCGCTCTTTTTGTTTTTTGGTGCTATGGGACAAAATTTTTACCCACTATAATTACGGTCGTCATGGCTCAATGTGTTTCGCTTTTCACGCTTTGCCCGATTTATGCAAAAATCAACAGCAAATGTTTTTACGTTTATCCGGATGCTGATGGCGATATCAGTTGGGGCGGTTGGGGCGAAAAACCTAACGTCATCGTAGCCGTGCAACATTTCGCTCTGACTATCATAGTTTTACACTTTGGTAATTATCACAATTCATTTTATAAAACTTGTTTCTATATCATTAGGTTTTATTGTAGCTGGTTCTAACAAAATTCGTAATACAAAATTTTCTTTTTCATCACTCTAGTAACTATATCGATGAGCTTCGTTCATAGAGAGTACTCTATTTGGAGAAAACTGCCTTTTAACAATTGGGCCTGGTTCCTTTGTGCATTTATTGTGTAAGTTGAAAAAATGCAACATGTTCAATTTCATATATTTTACTTCGACAGCCCTGTTGGTCATAATAACATGTGGAATATTTACAGACTGGGCATTCAGGCTACATTTTCAGGAATTTTATTGACAAATTTTTGGAACGATGAGGGACAAAAGATCGACCCACTTCCTCTGCATTTGCCACTCTTTTTTCTACTCACACTTCCTCTCGTATTCGCCATTAATGAATTGATCAAATGGCAAGAGATTAAGTGAGTTCTTTCAAATATACATACATTTTATCAATGCAGTAGCTTCAAGCGATTGGAAAAAAAAACTTTTTCGTTTAATTTTTTCTTTTTTTAGGGTTAATGTAAGGTACCAAAAACGTGCCCGTCTAGAATTTGGGACTAAACTCGGTATGAACTCTCCGTTTTAATCAAGAAACGGTAGAACTGGAAAAACGCTCATCCCAACGACTTTGCGGATTGAATTTTTAATGCCAAATGTTTTCCCCCACTCGTGATATATTTTTTATGGAACGAACAAAAAATCTCAAATACTTCAACCATGAACATTTGTATTCGTAAAGCTCCGTGGTTAAATGGACAAAGAAATTTTTTATGAACCAAACATGAGGGGCGAGGGAATGAAACATTTTCATACTAAAAGCACAAACTGTCACGTTTAATTTATCTGTCAATAACTTATAGTTCTTTTATTTCATCTGCGAGGTCTCGACTGCATTCTATACAATTACGCTTTTTTATGATATTTGATTTATAGTCTTAGGCTCTAGTTTTAGATATAGGGAAACGCGAGCATTTATTCTATTTTTTTTTCATCTTCATATACGACTGGGTAATTTCATTCATCCGAGAGTTCTGGTACACTGACACACTTTAAGAGACAAACTGCAACAAACAACTAGTGAAAGTCACAATAATAAATATTCATATTTTTCTATCACTTCGAACTTTTGATTTCGAAAAATGTGTAATGAAATTCCTCAATTTACGGACAGAGAGAGTCACATTATTTGTACATGAATCGCTCAGCTATACTGCGAATGTAAATCGAGGGTTAACGTTACTTCATTATAGTGGTTGATCAATTTATCAGTGCGACCTACGGAAATTAATGAATAGGCCTCAAAGTACTGCGGCAACGAAATTTTCTGTTTCGGGATTTAATCTCCATATGGTTTTGCCTACTTATGATCTCAATTTTATTAGAAACCTCAATGGCCATGACAAATTTTCACGGAAATAGTAACTGCCAAGAGGCAGTTAACAGCGAATCTAATGAATATGTTACACAGAAATAGTAAAAATGGAGGAAAATCCATTCAATGAACAAAATAGTGTCAATAAAATAGTATTGAGTATTTGTTTTCATCGAAGCAAGCCAAAAAATATACTCTTCGCTCGTATTGAAGAATGTATTGCTTAAAAGATCATTATAAATGGCGCAAACATAAAAATCTCTTGTTCTTGCAGCAATTCAATCAATGTGTCTTAGTTGCCTCAGAACAGTGAATAATTTATGAGCAAAAACCGTGATATTTTGTATTCATCCCTTATTTGAAGCACGTTGAATATTTCCCGTTCACGTTTTTCATAACGGCCCTGGTAATTTGATCACTTACTGTACAAACTGGATATGTACATAGAGATACATAAGCTACTAGAGACTTGAATTGAGTTTTATTGATATTGTAATGCTCCGTAGTGAATTATTTTTAAAAAAGATACTTTTACAAGTATCGTACAGTCCTTGACAAATAGTTTTTTTTTTTTTTTCAAAACGATAATATTGCGTAATATTATTTGCCTTGATTGGAACAGATTTTTTTCCGTGTCCATGTAATTCAATTATAATATCAAAACACAAATCTTTATGGGAGATACGCCATAACATATTTTTTGTATTCTCGAAAAAATAATTTGTAACTTCATAATTTCGATTATATTGTTTTTTTTAATGCTATTTCTTAGAATACATTGTGTATACCCCCGATTCGAGGTTCAACATAAATTTAGATCAAAATAAATTTAAGACTCGTACGGTCGCTAATAATTCTAAACTCTGTATCAGTGAATAAAGTATTTCGAGCGTTACGAAATGATTGCTGTATTTTAATTTTACTTAGTTACAAATCTAATGTATCATTGAGACCGGAAAGTACGAAGAGTCTTATTGCTTGATCTCACTAACTATACCCAATCATTATTCGACTTTTTCATGGAATTTGAATACCGCTAGATTACTTTACGCATTGTAACAAATAATCGTCCCAACAGAATCGCTTCCCAGCAGGACTACAATGTGTCATTTACACCCCTCGGTCTCGTAGCTCAGCAAATACAAGAATACACTTTTCTCCATATTGTTTTTATGAAAGACAAAATTGAAATACGTTACGTTTTTTCCTTCAAAACTTCATTTACTTCGGTGACGCGTAAAAGCATACGGTCTGCATGATCAAAATAAATGTAAACATTACTCCGCAATACATCGCTTCATAGAGTACTTTTGGTGAAAATACTGTCCAAACAAACAAATGAAATCGTTGGATGGTCACGATTATCGAGTATATGGCTAGAGGAAGAAATCGCCATAAGGCACATCGTCGGTTTATCGATAAAATTTTTCTCATGTAGCTGCAACAGATAATTTGTCGGTGAATTTTTTATTGACAGATGAACGAAAGCTCCCTTATTGGAATCATATTATATTCTAGTTACCATTTTGACTTCTCGGAAACGGTGCTACGATAGATGAGTATCAAATAAGCCAACACCGGCGCAGAATATGTGTTTATTGATAAAAATATACCGGCCATTAGAGGCTGATAGGTCTCCATTCCGACGAAACCAGCAGCTACGTCAATAGTGGCCAAACTGTTTGAATTCCCCTGTAAAAGATAAATCAAGAATGAGATATGAATACTGAACTAAACCACGAAAGGGATGAAAATTACCTGATAAAAGTAAAATACGTTTCCCATCCACAAATAAACGTACAATATGATATCCTCTCCGCTCTTGTTGGCTCTCACTATATCGTGCATAACACGACTAACTAAAATTTGCATCGGCAACAAAATGACGTTGTGCGGTCTGTGCAAAATGCTCGAAATTAATATCCACGATTCGAGCACAGCGAGGAAAAACTGACTAGCCAAAAAGGTGACTCTCGTTCGAAAAAGTCGATAAACCCAAAATAAAATATATAACATTGTTATGATCCAAAAGATTCGAACCACGAAAACACCACTGAAAATGAAAAAAATTGATACGTCATAATTCTACAGCTTTACAGGGTGTATCAAAAAAATGTTATTCAAGAAAATTAGTAAAAATAGTTCAGTCATTTATTATGGAATAGATTTATTGGGTGAAGGACTAACTTGGAATTAAAAGGAAGTGGTAATTTAGCGACACTTCCAGTCACCATATGACGAAGATATACACAAATAAAAGCTCCGGTCTGTAGAGTCGAAGTTATTACTCTATATTTTCTATGCTCGCAAACGTAACCGATGCACACCATGAGACCGAGTGCTGAAACAAAAAACGTGTGTTCAGTAACGAGAGGTTGGGAGAGTTTCGTAAAAGTTCATTAAAAAAAAAGTGCAGTACCAACAATAAGTAGAATTGTCACAGCCGTATTATCTTCTTGGTTTTTGAGAAAATTTCCAATATCAGGCAAATGCGCGTACTTGTTGCCCGTGCTGTTCAATTTTCTCAATACCCGATGTAATATGAGACTCAGCATTATTTCTATTCCGAGTTTCGGACTCAAATTATTTCTCACGACTTCAAGAAATAAAAGTATCAAGAGTGTTGCCCAAAAGAAGTACCATATTTGATGCTCCTCTTCGATAAAACTAGTACTAGTCAGACTTGCGACATAGGCAAACATACCCAGGATGAATAAACCCTTCTTCCCATACAAACTCGAAATTTGATTTTTCGTGGATTTTATCAATGATATATTTCCAGCAATATTACTGTTCGACACAACGAGCCCGAGAGAAAAAATATTCAATAGAAAACTTTTCAATTTTGGCAGTGTGACGTTTTCGAATTCCCAAATGAATCTCAAAATAATGTACGAAATAATACTTCCGAATATCCAGCATAACTTTTTCAGTAATCCTCGTGTCTCATAAATCTCTCCGTTCGCTATTATGTGAGCGACCTGAGAAAAAAATTGTTTAGTTTCCTTCCAGAGTCAAAATCATATTTTCGTGAATACTTGCATGGTTGATAGCTCACATGTCCCATAAAAATGATCGCAATAGTCATTGTGTGCAGATCATAATCTATCGTACTTCTTATCAATAATTCTTTCATATTTTCGAAAGCCGCATCGTACATGGTCAATGCTTCTTCAACAATCTTGCTTCCTTCCTGATTGCTACTCAGCCAATGTACATGCAATTTCACTGCATCCTCATAATACTTATAGGCTTCTGAAAGAGTTGGAACACTCTCGTTGATTGAAAAGAAATTATGCTATTTAACTTGAGGCAATTCCAAGTATAGAAAATATTCAGCACTTACGACTAGACTCATAATCTGGTACAGCTTTAAAATATTTCAAAACTTGTTGAGCATTGTAGTACAAAATGAAAAGTTTGCTAGAATCCGATCGACCGTTGAGAAGAACAGGTGGAACACTTCCGATGTTGGAAGCTGGGATGGAAGTTCCGAGCATGACGGATAATATAGAAGCAACGTCGACTTGACTAATACGGTGAGGCTCGTGAATGGGCTTCGATGGACAATGAGCACCAATAACCAGGAAAGGAACGAGAGTTTCTTCAGGAGTAGAACCACCATGGCCACCAGAGTCTTTCATCCCATGATCGCCGCAGACCACGAAGAGTGCTGGTAAACCATTTTTGTTCTAGAAGTAAAATTTTCTATCTTCTACGAAAAAAAAAAATTAACGCCAAAGATTCCAAGAAAATCATAACGCTTTGTGCTTACCCAATGATGAATTTGTTTATAAATCTGGCTGATAATCTCGTCCATTTCCTTCAGTTTTGGTTTAATGGGAGAGCCAAAAGGACCATGTACATGACCAATATGATCCAGTCCCAGATAATGAAGAATTAACATCGACCAATCATCTTTTTCCAATTCTATGGCTAAATTTCGTGTTACGTTGTTGTCCACCTGTTGCTCGTTAAATCAACTCAATTCTATGCAATCTTCTTTTACTTAACTTTTTAAGACGATTATATTATAATGCAAACTAACAAATTGTATTATGGTGATTCGAATATTGTAACGGTTCTTGGATCTTTCGTCATTGAAAAATAAACTTACTTCCGTAAAATCATTAACAAAAAATGAATTAGTTCCTTCATAACGTTTGAACATTTTTGGAAATATTTTTAGCCATGTGTCATCTCCATAAAAATTTATACGATGTCCATGTTTGTTAGCTTGCAATAAAAAACTATCTCCCAAGATTGGACTATCCCCAAAGTTCAAAGCTATGTCTACAAAGCTTGACACTGACCCTGTCATCATTGCCTGAAATATTAAATTGTCACAAGAAGTTAATAATTTTTATTTCCAGTGCCTTACAATAATTAAAAACAACTGTTTATTCCAATTTTTGGTGAAATTCACTGTATTCAGATTTTTTACCTTGATTCTTGGCATGGTAACGGTTGGCGGATCACTTTTGGCTTGCATTAAACAGGAAACATTTTTCCTTATCAATTCAGCTGTGAAAGGCATTGCTAAAGACCCAAAATGGCCTGTTACGAAATCCCATCTCAGAGCGTCAATAATCATAAAAACGATTTTTTTAACGCTTGGTTTGTACAATTCGTCCATTCTAATTCTGAAAAAGTTTAACTTCGGTATAAAAAGCTGTTTCAAGTGTAAAAGGGCTCAGAAAAAGTTTGAAAATTATATACCTGATATGCTTGACATGATCAGGAATGTCAACATTGCTAGCAATATTGTTGTCGTGATATTTAATTGGAAAAAAGCCAGAGAGAAAAAGAACCACAGCCACCAGTCCGATGATTAAAGCGTACGTCAGTGTAAAATAATCACGTCGAATATTCACTGAAAAAAATGAGACAGCAGGAAAAAAGTTAAACAACAGACGAAAAAAATAAACGAAAATAAATCGCTTACTTTTAGTTATTTTTCCCATGGTCACTTTCTACTGAGATTTTGACAATTAATTGCATTTCTACGGGCCTTCTTCATCATTGAGATTTTCATTTACGTTGCATTGTTTAAACTTTCTATTTGGAGGTTATACGTGTTATGTGCGGAGTAAGAGTAGACAATAATTCAAAATATATATATATAATATATAAAAATATAAGGTGGTTTTTACCTTCCCGAGTAGTGATAAAGGAAATTCAGAAATTACCCACGGTTGGATTGACAAGTAAAAGCAGTAGAAACATCACATGTGAGAACTTTTTTACCGATTGATGGTGACAAAATGATACTGTACCTTTTTTTAATCCAGTGGGTTAACATACGTTAATATTTATACGCTAAAACAATCAGAGTTTACAAACATTATGGATAGAACGATAACAAAAATGACAAAAATGAAAAACTAACGTAATGGAGAGCAGCCACGAATACAGCAGCTGTCTACGAGCACACACTTACCCTGCCATCTAATGATAGGAATGAAAGCCTCGAAAAAACCCATTCCAGCATAATATAATAATAGTATGGTCAATCTACCGGCAGTATTGTAAGCTCCTTGGCGTTAACCGGCTCCTCCTGGCTCCTCCCCGTGATCCCCACTTTTTATCCAACAAGCAATCAATTTTACACAAACTGCACGATTTACCTATGATTCTCCTGTTTAAATACAACAATGGCATTTGCAACGAGAAGTTTGAGAATTTTGTGCAAAATTTACAGCGGCAGTGGTTCGACAACATACTCAACACTAAGAAAACCTATCACTAGATTAACCTTCGTAAGAACAGCACACAAATGTACTTATTCAACGGAAAGTGAGTTCAAATCGTCGTTACATAACCTCAATTTAACAATTCTATTTTATTTATATTTCTTCAAAAATAACATGTTATACAAATAGGTACGGCACTTCGATTATAATAAATATTTTAAAAAATCGAGGTATTTCTATAACCCAAATTCGATCGTAGTCTCATGATTTTTCTGTCAAGACAAAAAATTAATTTCCCTTGAATATGCAACCTTCATTTGTATTGCTAGATTACAAATTCGACAAGACTTTTTTCTTTATTCTTAGTATTGTTTGTGAAAGAGATTTGAATTTTATAAAACTTGAGATACTTAAATTCACATATATAATAAAAGCCGAATGCCAAGTAGTCTTGCAGAGTTTTTTTTTATTTCCCTGAAACATAATTTATTTTGAGGATATTTACAGATATTCTATTGACATGACTCTGTGAATATGATATTCTGTGAAAAAAATGTGTTATAAACAGGCAAACGACCACAGATTGCTGGAAGTTTAACAAACATACAGTCAGCAGCGGGGTCAATCAGCTCGTTGTCGGCTGGTACTACCGATAAATCCAAGCAACAGGAATCCAGTCAGGAAGATGCTGAGGATCAAAAACAACGTGAACACCAATGGAAGATGATGAAGTACAGCTTTATATTTTTTGGAGTGTCTATGGGAATATTGAGTTCTGCAATAGTCTACGAACTTGCAGCCCCAAAATATGATGAGAATGGAAAGCTTATCGAAGATGAGTTCTCTGGTATGCCCTTAGCAATTCAACTTTGCAAAAGGCTTTGGAAAGAAATGAATTATTACAAAAAGGTAACATTCGAAATCTGAGTGACTATATTTCCAAATATCATATTCATACTGTCTGTCTTTCTCAATTCAACAATTTAATGATAAACGCAAAAGAAATTTGAAATATTTCACCAAAAAACTCAACGACCATAATCTTTTAATGATTTACCAAAAAATGTTTTGAAAAACATAGCAGTAGACTTAATTTTTTCTTTTTTTGTTCGAGCACTGATCTTTGTTCATCTCCTACAGTTTGTCCAAGAACCAAGCAGAGATAAATTGCTGCCAGATCCACTGAAACACCCATACATGCAACCTCCGTATACCTTAATCCTAGAGATGACAGATGTTTTAGTACATCCTGACTGGACGGTATGAAAACTTAAAATTTCATAAGAATTATCAGGAACGACATTCTTATATTTGAAAATATCGTAATCCAATTTACAAAATATAAAATTTGAACAGTATCAAACTGGCTGGAGATTCAAGAAGCGACCTGGTGTTGACCAGTTTCTTGAATCAGTAGCTCCACCTCAATTCGAGATCGTCGTTTATACTGCAGAGCAAGGGATGGTAAGTTTCTGTGACTCTCGAATGAATTGTGAGATTTTAATAATTTTATAAAATTTGATTTACAGACGGTTTTCCCGATTCTCGATTCCCTGGATCCTCAAGGTTTTATTATGTACAGATTAGTTAGAGACGCAACGCGTTTCATCGATGGCCACCATGTGAAAGATCTCGATGCACTTAATCGCGATTTGAGCAAAGTGAATATTTAAAATTTATATTAAAAACGAGTACCAAAAGCTTTGAAACGGTAACACTCGAATCTCTTTTCTCAAGGTTATTGTGGTTGACTGGAATGCCGAAAGTATCAAATTACATCCGGAGAATGCGTTAAAAATTCCACGGTGGACCGGAAACGATGACGATACGACGCTCTTTGATTTAGCTGCTTTCCTCAAGAGTAAGCATCAGATTTTCATTTAAACCTGAATTTATTAAATACTACACCGAAGCAGTCGTGGGGAAAGGAATTGAATTCTCTTGATATGCTATAACGAAAAGAAAACATTCAGTTTGAAATTCCATTCATTTAGGGCGGGTTGTTCCAACTTCTAGGTAAGCCTATCTGACAGTTAAAGGTCTACAAGTCAATGCTTTTACCCACCAGAGAAGCTACCTAGAAGTTGGAACAACCCACCCCTACTCAGAAGTGTACATAAAAAATGAAAGAATTTTTTATCTCATAAAATTAACACTCTTAATCACTCATCAAATTTATTCTAATGATTGTTGAGCAAATTTTTTGTTCATCATTATATAAATGTCTTTGTTCACAGCGGTCCTCGCGAGCAACGTTGAAGACGTTCGAGACGTACTCAACTATTACAGACAATTCGAAAATCCGCTCGAAGCATTTAGGGAAAATCAACGGAAACTCTTGGTAAATAAAAAAAATAGTGTTACTTAAGCTGTTTGATTTATGTCCATACAAATTTGTTGAAACAGTAAAAGTGAATTTAAGTAGACATGGATATTGAAAAATTAATGTTTCGGTGACAAAAGAATATGTTTATACGAACCCGAAATAATGTCGAAAACGAAACAAGCAAAACATTTGTTCCACCAATTCAATTTTATAATTATGTAATTTGCTATAAAGACTGTATTAGTAATATCCGTAATGTACTCTCGTTGTGCTCATAAACAATATATTTGTGAAATATATCGCAAAATCAACATTATTCTAGACACCAAATATCAAATAAACGAAATATCACTCAATCGTTGCAAACACTTTTACTTACCAGTAGCTGATGCTCGATATTAGTGACAATAATTTACGTTCAAACAATATATGCAAAACTTTTCGATTGCGTATGGTTCTCAATTAGGTGAAACGAATTTGAAGAAATGAAAATTCTGAGCAATATGATTGAATTTGTTGAACAGTCGTATTTTATAGATAGGTCCGTTGAAATAAAGCTGTACAATCCAACAATTTGATCTAAATAAATTATAATAATGTCTGGAATAACCGCTCAACGATGTTAATATAAAAATAATTCGATGTTGTCATTTCAGCAACAAATGCAAGAAGACGAATCGCAGAAGTCGCAAAGAGAAGGAAACAAAGTTTTGACGTCAAAGTGGACACCATCTTTCCTACGAAATCGTTGAAATCATGAGGTGACACTTAAAATGTTTGTAAAATAAAGCGCAATGTTATGACTTTCTTGAATATAACAGTGTAATCAACGAGTGAAATTACTTCGCACGTAGATGGTAAGGTGAACGATGGTGAAGTCATATAGCACACCAATGTACAGACAAAATCGATCCACAGTCTGGATTTCGTTTATAGTTTTAGGAGTTCGTTGGCTCAGGCTGAAAAACTAAAAACCTGCCACATACATCCGTTTTTTCGGCTGTGCTTTCTTAGAAGTTTTTACTACAACCGGTGGGAAATATGCTTCTGTAGGAACGTCCTCTATGATGTCAATAACTTCTGGTTGTGGTTCTGGTTGTTGAGAAGCACTGAAAAGTTCTTGAGTATTTATTGGCGTTGGCATGAATTCGGGATACTCTTGTGATTCAATGGTGCATGTCGTTTCATTGGCCGTTTCCAGCCAATTCAAAACTCTGTCATGTGGAATAACCGTTTGTGAATCTGGAACGCTGGCTTCTGTGACATCCCACACTGCCAGCAACTCCGGTGCCAAAATGTCAACGTATTTTTTCAACTTGTCCAGTGATTCTTGCCACTTTGGGTTCGTTTCTAACAAGTCATCCGACTCGAGGTTTCGCTCTATACGCGCCGTTTTGTTCATAAAATCTGTATTCAAAGTAAAATCAAAAGTAGGATCAGCTTTCGGAAAAGAGCTTCAGTTACATATCACGTTTTTTAACGCACTGTCAAAGGGGTGATGCATGTTCGTCCGATCTGTCAGTATCAGAGGAGTTTTCAAACGTTCCTGCAGCAAGAGTTGTTTTTCCCACGCTTCCATAGCGTAGGTAGATTCGCAATTGATCATCGAATAGTGGTCCAATTCGATTTCGTCCTTAATGCATTGATAAAAAATGTCGCCTGAAATTTTATTAATTCGAAAGGCTCAAATCCACTTTTCGAGTCAAGTTTTTAGTTGACAGCTTATACATTATTGATATCGATCATTGAATTACGCCATAGAATTCATATTTACCGATCGAATTTCTCACAAACAGCGATGTGCCAGCGTTTTCATCAGCAATTGTACAAATTCCGGATGTGCTCAGTGCCAATCTTTTTTTGAGCAAAGGATCCAAACATTTTCCTTGCATCTGAGTTTCACTCAATGTGTTTAAGACACTTGGTGGAGTGTATGGCAAATGTAAAGAATGCGAACTGTCTCTGCCATCCCACGTGTTCAGAATAATTGTTATTTCGCCGGCAATTTGATTGGATAAAATAATCACTTCTTTTTCATTTCTGTAAATCAATTGTGGTTGAATAATCCCATTGTTCTTTTCCCAAATCCCTAATCAACATGAAATAGAATGAAATATTACAATGTTTTACCTTGTATGTACGTCAGCAAAAAGAGGGGGACTTTTGAATTGGTGTGTCCATTTTTGCTGTACGCTGAGCTGCGGAGAACGTCGATCACACAGCAATAAACTGTGATACGAAGCCATGTAATAGTGATCTTCGTTAATACTTGGAACCGCTGAGCAAAGACTCTCACAAGCCTCCAAATGTTGGCTGGGACACAGGCTCAGCACTGGACGTTCATAAGATTCCTAAATATTAATTGAACCAACCAAGTGAAACTTGAATCTGTCCATTTCGTGCAAAATCAAAGTCTCCTTGCTAAAGTAACATTTGTTGTATATTTCGGTTGATTACTCACTCTTACGTCGAGATAATGGAGACAACATCGATCAACAAAAACAATACTATTTGGATCCTTTTTGCCAATTTTGACACAAGCCCACTTATCTTCCAAGGGTTTGGTAATTTCGACATGGTTGCTTCCGATTTTTTTACTGTCAATAACGAACGACTGATAAATTTCCTACTTGACCAACGTTAAAATATATTGAAAGAATTTTCAGTTGCTAACCCTGATAAGACATCCCATAGAGTTAAAGTTCGTTCCACATCGACCGAACAAAATCTGTTGTGATTTAATGGATCGAGATCAGCACTGACATAGGGTAATCTTGATTTTTTATTTTCAATCTGAAATAAACGTAATTTTCCGTGGGTTTCTGCGAGTGAATAAATAATACAATTGTTTTTTGCTCTCGCTAAAATTCGCCCTGCAATACAATTTCAAAATGTAGTCATTTTTCTATTAGAATTATTGACTTTTTCAGTAAGACATATACTCACTATTATCTCTTTCTAAGTTCGTTCTTATCTCATAAATTGAGTCATTCAATTGACAAGTGGCAGCTGTTCGTAGACTCGGTTTGTGCAGTGAATTTTTCACTGGTATTATGTGAGTAGCAACTGAAAGCATGAATAGTCGTTTTTTATCATTTCTAAACATCGACACGTGATCCTATTAAAGTTGTTAAAAGGTCAATAAATACATTGGGAATAAAATCATTTTGATTATTCAATTTAATCTATCAATTCGGAATAAAATATTACTAAAAAAAATACCTAAATCATCCATATACGGGAAAATTAGAACAGATTGTCCACCCACCGACACATTTGATAATGATCCTCCGGTATAATACCAATTGTACATCTAAAAATCATTTGTCAGTTCTAACAAATCATTCTAATGTTACAATACTTTCGAAAGTAAAAATATGAAAATAATACAAAGATATTATTTTATGAATATATTTTTCATTGCAATATGAGACTTACCCCTGCAAAATAAGGATCAGGATCCATCTCAATCAAAGCAGCTAAATCAGCCACATATTTGGGAGCAGAAGTTCGAATGTTACCATCGACCGCTTTCCATATGATTTCATTTTTGCTGGGGATCTTTGAAAAATCTGTCATGAAATAAACACTACTTGTAACGCAATGAAAATAATTTATATTTAGAGTTAAAGGTTCTATATTCCAATAATTTTCTTAAAAATAAATAACTTGATTTTGTCAATATTTTTGATGTAGCAATATTTGAAGGAAGAAATTACCATTTTCGCGTCTTCCAAAATGATGCAGAATTCTTTTAACATCCTTTTCAATATGTGCTTTAGCATCTATCAGTTGGAGGGCTGGATCACCTATTAGTAAACAGAGAAAAACATGTTTTTGGAACTTTTATCGATCCATTCAAGAATTTTATACTATAAGCATTTATCAATTCGTATGAAGTTCATGGCCTCTAAAAATTATGTATCATTCCATTACATTAAGTAAGATAAATTTATAATAGTTCTTTTAATTTTTATATGCCTAGTACCTATTCCGAATACTCACCTTTCATAGTTATTTTTACAGGAGGCAATAGTGGTTTTGGTAAATCGCAATAATAAGGAAACTCTTGGTAAAGTCCCATAACATTATGAACGTGCCAAGAATCGATTGTAGGTGATTTATTCAAATTTAAACCAGGTACTAAACAATGAGGATAATTTGTCAAAAAGGTATTTTTCAGTTTTCCCTGTACGTTTGTATCCGCTCGTTTGAAAGCTTTCGAGCATAACTCGTCTAAGCTCTCCATCATTCCGATTTGATTCAATTACTATTCCAATCCAGTAATATTATGTTCTCTATATCAAGTGTCATTGCATCATCTGACACTAATGTTGTTTCTGTGCAAAAAACGCAGTCTTTTGAACACTAGGTTTTTGTATGTTTGATAGTTTTATAATGATTAAGAAAAAGAACAATGAACTCTCTACCAATAAATTGTTGAGTAATGTCAACTTTCCCGACTTTCACTAATGCACTTGAGCAATGTGAACACATGCATGTGCAGCATGTGTGAATGACTGTCATAGGTTATGACCATACAAACACGCAGCTATTTGCATATCGTATTGGGATTCATACAATCAGCGAATTTTTCCGATGGCAATGGCTTGCAGTTTTATGAAGGGAAGGCTATTATACTTGGGGTAGATTGTCAAGGAATGTCACAGAGTATAACCCAAAATATGATCCGAGGTTCAGTTTTCAACATTTGAAAGCAACCACCTCTCTTGCGCCATGTAAGGTACAGTCAAGGGCAGAAATTAATTTGTAATGAGAACAATAACCTCGCAGAGAATATTTCGTGCAATTTTAAGTTCTGAATAAACAGATAAAAACCGAAAAACGTTAGCAACGTTATAGTGATGCAAATACTAAAATGACTGAGATTCTTTGGAAAAGCAGTTTTATATGAAACCTGTGCGCACAAATGAAATTTTTCAAACCTTCAAACCAACGGTATATGCACGTGCTCGAACGTGTGCGCAGCGCAAACCGAAATAGTAACCAAACAAAAAAAATTATCTGCGAAAACGTACCACATGGGCATGTAAAAGAACTTTAGTAAATTTTCATACCTGAAAAAAACAATTTATTGTTAAAGTATATATTTAATACAATGATATCGTGAAGACACTAATCATTGATAATCCCAATATGGAATACATGATCAGGATATTTCCTGCTAATGGTGTTAAGTTGTTCAACAAATATTCAAGACGATGTTTCCAATTGCCGAGATATTGCAGCACAGAGACTTCGGAATCGAAGAAGCAGAAAAAACCGCATCCATATCGCAATATTCATCCATGGAAATCACTTACACAATTTTCGAACTCTCTTGTTGCAGGAGTAATACACAATGAAGGTAAAATTAAAGTACAATGTTGTACAGTTATCACTCATCATAATTAAGCGTATTTTCAATTTTTTTGCATATAAGTTTCAACATGAAGTAACTAATAAAGCACAGAAAAACCTTAGATTTCAAAATTGCACCACTGCTATATTCATCACTTTTTATCATGATTTTTCATTACAGGTATGGTACCTGAAAATATCTTTTTTTGACCACGAATGAAACGTACATTTTCAATTATTTACAGATGGCTTGGTTGCGGTAAACAAACCGTATGGGATTTCTGGAAGAAACCGGGAAATCAAAATCGACAAACCTACTCGTATTGTCAACGATGTCAATTACTCATTGGAAGATGCTGTACCACATATCGCAAGTGCACTCGGTTATCAATCATTGCAACTCATTAAAACTCCTGAAAAGTATGATGTTTTTATATACTCATACATATGTTGGGGATCATCAGGGATAAAAGATAACATATTTACTGATCAATGATTTCAATAGTATCGCATAAAACACGTGTATGTTCTATAAATTTTAACAGGTTTGCTAGCGGAATAGCTTTACTTTCTGCCAATGAAACAGTTCAAAATGCTGTTGAAAAATCATTAAGGCGAGCCGAAGGAATGAGAATACTGTCAAAAACATATTGGGTAGTTACAACAAAACTGCCAAATATGATGGAAGGTGAAATGAGATTAGCCATAAGACAACAACCAGAGCCTGGAGGAACATTCACTCAGGTGAAGCAGTACCAGATACTTATTTAACAGATTAACAAGTGAATGTATAAAATTAACAAGGGAACATGTAAACGTTTGTTTTCTGATTACAGCCAGTTATTATTACATCTTGGACAAAAAAGGAGCAAAAAACTCGAGAAATTAAGATTTTAAACGTGCAGTTCAAGGTGATCTCGAATGCGATCGATAATATATCATCTTTGGTGCAAATAAGATCATCGACGGTCAGATGGCACGCGCTTCGTTTGTTAGCTGCCACAGTATTGTACAGTCCGATATTGGGTGACGAAAAATATGGCTCTAGAATTAAAAACGTATTGGGAAAATGGGTAAACGTTAGTCCATTCGTAGATGCTGCTAAAGAACCACCAAAGCTGGATAAACATTTTTTGAAAAAATTGGATTTACAACAGGGGAAAGAATCACTGATACCTACCCATATACATTTGCGAGAAATGTATTTACCAATGTATAAAAAAAAAGATCGCACATTAATTTTGACAGCACCTCCAATGCCTGAATTTACATGGACGTGCAAGCAATTGCGATTCAAACACGATTTATTCACCAATGAAAAAACAAATCAGACAAATGACAAAGAATGTGAAGATAAAGAATTTGCGAGACACCAAGCTGTAACTTGAGTACAGATGCCATATTTTTATCACGTAATTATTCAACAATGACTGGAGATCACTATTTTTCAATAAACAAAAATGGAGTTGTTCTAACGATAACACACGATGACTATATCTTGATTCATGTGAACAGAAACTGGTTGGAAAGTATTTATATTGGGGCATTTTTATTATGAATTCTTGGGTCTTTGAACATTTAGTGACTAAGAACATGTTTGCCCTTTAAAATTCGTCTCATTATTATTCGTCTGCCTTCAGGTGTTGACATCCTTGTCTTCCATCCATAAACTTTTATTCTTTTAGTTTCTTTTGGTTTAGGGAAGTGATCTCTGATTACTGTACGTACTGGCATCAAAGACCAGCCACCCCCGGCAATTGCTCGTCCAGAAAGCTGCGTTGCATTAAGAATAGTACCAAAGTGTCTGATGGACATAGACGATAATGATTTCCTGCAACATATAATACAGCTTAACAACAAAGAATTTCCTCGAGTATATTAATCCAATACAAACTTCAGTAATGAATGTATGTAAAATGATTAAAATCCCGAGATCCAAACCAAAAATGTCTGTAATTCTCAGGTGAGTTAACATTTGTTGATTTATAGTGAAAACTTCAAATATTGAATCAAAAAATCGATGCTATCAAATTTGAATATACATACGGCAAAATATTGAAAACCCCTGATACAAATTTTCCAAACATTTTTATAGTTTCGCCGTTTCGCTTCCAGAAAAGTTTCGAGGTTGTGTTTCTTCGGGGTAGGGTACAAGGTAGGGATAGTATTTTTTCAGAGTTGGCTAGTGACTTTCGGACGACCGGAAGTAGTGACTAGTGACTACGCCATTTTTGGCCAATCCACGAAAATAAATGTCGACAGGCACGTGTCACACAAAGTAATTGTGGAATAAACGCACAGTGGGATTTTTTAATAATTATACTTTTTTTCAATAATATTTTCAAATACAATGGGAGCTGAACTTAAAGAACTTGCTACAGAGTTGTATGAAATAGGGGCTTTTAAATTCGGCGAGTTTGTAACGAAAGTTGGGTTGAAAACGCCGGTATACATAGATCTCAGGGTGATCATTTCACATCCTAAAGTTCTTGTAAGTATCAAAATTCCGTTAAACTACTAAACGTTATTCCATTAAACTAAAAAATACATTGGATATAGGAAATTGTAAACTGTCATCGAGTCTTACAAAATATTATGAAAGAATTATTAGAAAAACGAGTTCAAAAATTTGTATCAGGTTTCTTAATGGATAATAAAAATTAAAAGAATGACGCAATAATTTGTTAAAACATGGGTTTGGAATTTATTGCAGCGTAAACTATCGTCAGTGCTGTGGGAACTTTCAGGAAAACCTGAAGAAATTCAACAAATATGCGGTGTTCCTTATACAGCACTACCGATAGCAACTCTCATTTCAGCAGAGTCCAATATTCCTATGGTAATACGTCGCAAAGAAGTCAAGTCTTATGGCACAAAAAAGCTTATTGAAGGAAATTTCAAAAGCGGCGATAATTGCGTAATCATTGAAGATATTGTTACAAGTGGAAGCAGTATTTTGGAGACTGTGTCTGATCTGAGAAAAGAAGGTCTAACCGTTACAGAAGCTTATGTGGTTGTTGATCGCGAACAAGGAGGAAGAAAAAACATTGAGAGCAATGAAATTCAGATGAAAAGTCTTTATACCTTGACAGAACTGATGGGATATTTGTTGGAAGCCAAAAAAGTTACTGAGGAAACTGTTGAAAATGTGACCAAATATCTCAAGGAATGCAGAGCACCCAAAAAAACAATCACCAAAGGTAGCGTTATTACAAAGATACCCCTTGCTAATTTTTCTTCAGAATAAATATTAATTTATTCAATACAATCCTTTATATCTTTCCTGTTGAAAATGCTCTTTTATTATCAAGATAAATGTTCCAAAATAGTAAATAACGATCGGTCATTAAGAAATAACATTTTATAAAATAACTGTGATAAAATTATCGAACTTTATGCATGGGTCCATTTTTTCCGCTGAATTCTTAACGGATAAAGAAAATTGGAATAAATTTGTGATTCTGCAGAGGATGGTACCAAACGGCTGAAGCTGAGTTTTTCATCAAGAGCGAAGCTATCGAAGAGGCCTATGGCTACGAAACTTTTTGAATTGATGGATACGAAGGAAACGATGATTTGTCTGGCGGCTGATTTAACGAAAACGGATGAGATTTTGGAGCTCGCTGATTTGACAGGGCCACACATAGCTGTGCTCAAGATACACGTGGACATAATTGAGGACTTCAATGACAATTTTATCAACAATTTGAAGCAATTGTCGACGAAGCATAATTTTTTGTTGATGGAAGACAGAAAATTCGGTGACATCGGGAACACGGTCTCGTTGCAGTATTCTAGAGGTATTTACAAAATTTCCCAGTGGGCTGATTTGATAACAGCTCATACCATCTCTGGATACGGGATTCTCAATGCCTTCGAGACAGCATTGAGAGGAAATTCCGAAAATCGCGGAATTTTCTTAATTACTGAAATGTCATCAAAGGGCGCGCTTACTACGGAATCTTATGCGAAAGAATCTGTCAACGTTGGAACCCAATCAGATTTAGTCATTGGTCATGTCTGTCAGTCAAATGTTTTCTCCGATCCGAGCTTGATTCAATTGACACCTGGCGTCAGAATTGCCAAAGCCTCCGATGACTTGGGCCAGCAATACAATTCTCCAGAATCCGTCGTTAATTCCGGAGCTGATTTAGCCGTGGTGGGCAGAGGCATTACCGAAGCTAATGACAAATTGAAAACTTTATTACAATATAAAACGCAATTGTGGTCCGCTTACAAACAACGATTGAGCAGTTGAGACGCTCGGATTATTTTTGTAACATCTTCAGCCACATTTTAATCCAATCACAGTTCACGGTCACTTGAATGACTTGTTCACGTACACGAACGATTTTGATGGAGTTATTTATTTTTGTATTGGTGAATTCATCAAAGTTCTTTGAAAATCATCAAATATTGAAATTTTCATTGAATATCGTCGATATCGTAATGTGTAGTCTCAACAAAGCCGACTACGAAAAATGTGATGAAAAAATTTCTCGATTGTTGCTTCGGAAATCAATAATGAATCGTCGTATATCGAATAATCGAATAGTCTATTGTAACTAATCGAGCACAAAGAATTTTCATTTCGATAGAAAATACGATTTATTTTTGATTCTGTACAATGTATTATAGATAGAAAAATCATGATTCTTTAGACCGCATAAAATTATGAATCCGACGTTAGTTTATAAAAAAGTAAATACATTCTGTTTGACGAGTATACGCATTTTCCTCATGCCTCTTTACTTTTTGTCAATTCCTCAACCAATTTTCTGAAAACTTGTGCAATCTGACTGTCCGGTAAAGTTTCGAGGACACTTTGGCCTCTGTCAGCCAGTCTTCCCATTGCAGGGTCAATCGGAAGTTTCGCGAGAAACGGTACTTTCACCATTTCTGATAGAGCTATCCCACCCCCTGACGAGAATATATTTGTACATTCCTGTAAAGAAAAAAAAAATTAAAGAAAAAGATATACACACACGTATTGCTGATTTGGTACAAGTTGTTTTGTCAAACTTACCGTGCATGTAGGACAAACGAATCCACTCATGTTTTCGACTATGCCAATTATGGGAATGCCTGTTTTTCGACAAAACGTCACTTCTCTCAGAACATCGTCCACTGCAACCGCTTGTGGAGTCGTCACTATAACGGCTCCGTCGCATCTCGTATCACTTTAGGAACATATTTCATTTGGAAAAATTACAAAAATTGTATAGGGCTGAAAATTTTTTTCAGTTTAACATTTTTTTTCAAATTAAATTATAAGTTTATTCAAACTTTTAGATGTGCCTTTTTTGCTACATTGATAATTGGTGCTGAATACTGTATGTTCCTTGCTCGTTGAAATTTTCAAATTATTCAGACAGATTACTGTAACCAATTTTTTCCACCGTATGAGATAAATTCGAAGGCAGCAAATGATAATTCGAATAAATTTTCCGTAATTCAATGAAAATCATCGAACTTGCTGTTTGATGAATATTTCATTATTGAAACGGAAGAAAAATTTTCTATCATTTCGTTTTTCGTTTTTTTTCATACTTCGTTTTTCAACAAAATTATAATAAACTTTACAGCCAAGTCAATTTTTTTTTCCAAAAAATGATTCAACACAAATTTATAAAGAGATGGAATGTGCAAGCATATGAATCTCTCTGAACAACGCTGAAGTTTCCAACGTTGGAGTCCAACGAAATGAACGAAAAAAACGTTTGTAATTCACCAATTTTTTATTTCACGGATCGTTGGTGCAGCTTGAAAAACTACGAATCGCAAATTTGGAAGGGAACAAAATAGGAGAATTACTGGAATTATTGGAGAGTTTTTTTCGATCATTTTGTTGGACTCCAACGTTGGAAACTTCAGCGTCATTCTCTCTGATATAATCAGTTCGATGAAAGTTTTATGGATTCATAATTGATAATTAATTTCAATATTATTTTGTAAATTTAAGCGACAGATAAAAATTTTTGAATAAACAGATGAGTATCGTGTGGCGTAAGTGGGATGCACCTGGAACACGCAGACAGAATGACCACGCTGCTTATCAGTCTCATGACCATTGCTTATCTATCTACATGAATTATTTCCTCGACAGTAAGTCATATGATATTTAATCATCAAGGCATGTGACTGGATATCAGCTCACATGTGATCTTTCAAACTCGCATAAACCATACTTAGCCAAGGTTGAATTCAATAACATGTGTTAATCAGGTGTGCAAATAGTTTAAGCGGAAATGGAATATGGAAAAAAAAATTTTCCAATAGAATTTGACTTTGCAAGAATTTGCAATATTTTTGGAGGCATACAAAAATTTAGAAATGGCTGATGAATGATTTCTTTATATGAAAGTTTATTAGTTCTATGACCTTTGAATTTTTTATTCAAAATGATGTATCATATACTGTTCATTATTTAGTACTAACCGCAAATTTTCCATGACTGTTATGTGCTCATCCGAAGTGCCAGGTGGAGTGTCGATAATTAAATAATCAAGATCCTCCCATACAACGTCATTAAGAAATTGTTTGATCATACTCGTTTTTTTTGGACCCCTCCAAACTACTCCGTCGTTGCGATTTTTCAAGAGGAAGCCAATGGACATTACAGCCAACCTCTGTTCTGTATCCGTGTAAACCGGTACCCATCTGTCATTGTGGAAAAAATGAATTTTGTTTTTGCTAAGGCTTTTTATTGCAACAATGGGATGAAAATCATTTGCATTCTAATAACTGTATTGAATTTTTTAAGGGAAAAGTATCCGATTTTTAATATATTGTTAAACGTTAATCGTGTTCCAGAGAAAATTATTTCTTCATGAATATCCAGGGAAGAAATCTTAGACATCAATACTATTTTTGAGTCACTTATATAAATTCTTGTATTTTATCCGATGAGCGACATAACCTAGAGCAATATGAAACTATTCGTCGTTAAACAAAAACGGAGGTTGAATGCAACAAAGAATAAAATCCGTGGTGCAGATCTATTATTATCGAGATAAGTCAGTTTTTTTAGAAATTTGTGGATTGCTTGTGTATTTAAACAGATAACCATGCAGGGATCCTGTCAACACGAATTTGTTAAGCAAACAATACAGAATTACCCATCAGAAGATTGGTGAACATCCTTGTCTTCTAAATTTAATAAGTAGGGTACACTAGGACCGCACAGATCGACGTCCAATATACCAACCTGAAAAATCATCGACGTTTCATTTATGACGTATTTTTTCCGTCTAATATCGTACCGCGTTTTTGACTAATATCGTTGAAGAAACTCACTTTAAAACCAGAAACCTTTAAGGCAAGGGCTAGTTGGGTGCTAACCGTCGATTTCCCTACACCACCTTTACCGGAAAGTACGAGTAGTATATGCTTGACGCCGTCCAACATCGTTATCGAGACTGATGTGAATCCTTGTGCTTCGCGCTATCTTCAATAACCGTACACAAGAGATTCAATGTGCGTATGTTTTTCGTCGAATGAATATGTTTTATTATGTTAACCCACTAACACTCTCAATTACATCCTTTTCTCACTATTCGCGAAAAACGTCTTTCAGACGCTCGGTGGGACGTGGGACTTTCTTCAACCGGAATTATATTGTTTATGGGATAAAAGGTCACTTGACACATAAGTTCGAACGAAACGCCAGCTTTCATGCACTACCACGTGTTTTACATGATCATACACGGTTCAATTCGATAAAATATATCTTTCACGAGAACTAAACTATGTCGACCGATGATTATATATTCCCCCTCGATTTTTTTATTCATGTCCTTTGGCCAACTTTAGCGGTACGTCGGGCGTAATCTTGAAACAAAAAAAACAAAGCTTTTACTGTAAACATGACACAAAACAGCTGTAATCGTATTTCGATTATGCGGATTATGGCGCTGCTGTCGGAACTCACGGCGAGAGTTTGTGCGGTTCAATTTGGAATTGCGTTGTGTTTATTTTTATTCTCTAATTTGGAAGTTGATTGATAAGGGAAAACCGATAAGTAAAATTCAATCTTTGATGGAACTACGACATATATGCAGCGCCCGCAACTGTATAGTAAATATATCAAAGGCTTGAATGAGTTACATAAGCATTCAATCATTAATTACGAATGGAATAAATTTATAAAACTTTCGTATGTTATTATACGTAATGACATCTAATGTATATAATGAATTCATTTGCAGAAGAAGGTTGTTTCTGTCTCTATAAAAGCGACATTGTAAGCAGTGAAACTAGTTTGCCCTCACAAACGAGTTGGCGATGACATAGAATAAATGAGAAACCAGTTTGTCGTTGAACCCGGTTATAACTATCAGCAAAATAACAAACAAAATTACTTGACATTGCAATGAAAGTTTTATCGTAAAAAACCAAACTTTATTGAAAACGAGAGGAAAATCAAAGGACGCACGTGAACGGGGGTGGAGGACGCAAGTAATTTGTTAGATATCTTTTTCTTTTTTTTTCCATACTGCGAAACTGCGGGTCGTCGTCGTCAGGTGATCGTTTGGCAACGTAGCGCCGCAGCGTTGCCTAGTAACCACGGCAGTAACTAAACAACATTGACAACACGTCTGTCTATAACCACACCGTCTCGTGTCCTCGTGTGTATATGAATGAAGACACGAAATAAAACAGTTCGCAGTAAACATTTGGAGTACCAGTAAAACGAAAAAGATGGTGAGTACACATAAGACTTGGTTGTAATATTTTAAAAACGAAAAAGCTCAATAGTTTGAAAATAAAAATGCTTTTTTGTAGATACTTTCTAGATCGAAGCCTGCAGTGACGGATGCTAGTCGCAAGTCAGCCTCGAAAAAGAATATTCCAAAACTGGAAGAATACTTGGAAAAACGTGATTATTCCGGAGCTCTAACGCTCCTAGAATTCAACGGATCAAATAATGTAGTAAGCAACGCAGACATGTGGATCGCCTATTGCGCCTTTCATCTTGGTGATTATAAAAGAGCGACCAGCGTTTATGAGAATCATAGAAAAAAAGAAACGGAACAGAAAGGTCAGGCTTCAGAAAGCAACGAAAGCATACCTGTCAATTTGGCTTGCTGTTATTTCTTTCTGGGAATGTACCCGGAAGCTCGAGAAGTCCTTAGCGATGCTCCGGACAGCGGTCTAAAGACTCGATTACTCTTCCATCTTTATCACAAAATGGGAGATGAAAAAAAGCTCGCAGAGTACCATTCCATGCTGCAGGACAGTATCGAGGACCAAATGTGTCTTGCATCCATACATTATTTACGTGCTCATTATCAGGAAGCCATAGATATTTACAAAAAAGTACTTCTGGAGAACAGGTACCAATTTAAAAACGTAAAACCATTTCTCTGCATGCTCACTGCACAAAATTCCATATTACAAAAGAAGCAAGATACTCCTCTGAGTTTCTGTTGGCAGATTTCAACTCACCTGATTTCACGTAGGTTTTCACATACAGCACAAATGATGAAAAGAAGCACAAATTCTGCAGTGCAGACACAAGTTCCGATGTGTATCTTATCACCCAACTAGCACATACCAGGTACAATTTCACCTCGGTTTTCTAAGTAACAAGGTTTTTTAATTGGAGCACAAAATTATGATATTCGAACGAATTTAAAACAAAATCGTAGGTTTTCATTTTACTTTGTTTTTCAGAAATTATTTAGCATTGAACGTATACGTTGCTCTGTGTTATTACAAGCTTGACTACTACGACGTAGCTCAAGAAGTTCTCCAGGTTTACTTGCAGAAATATCCAGACAGTGCTATAGCGATCAATCTTAAAGCTTGCAATCATTTTCGTTTATACGATGGTAATGCAGCGCAGAATGAAATGAAGCAGTTGGTAGAAAAAACTACGACTTCGTGCAGTTTTGGACACGATCTCATTCGCCATAACATAGTCGTGAGTTGAAAAACATGTTAATATTGCTATTGGGATATTACCATATACGAAATATTTTAAATGCGCTGAAAGATGATTATTTTTTAAATATATTTTCAGGTTTTTCGAGGAGGCGATGGTGCGCTGCAAGTACTTCCAAATTTGGTCGACGTCATACCCGAAGCTAGACTCAATCTTGTAATTTATCATCTAAAACAGAATGATATTCGAGAAGCTTTTGAGTTGATAAAAGATTTGGAGCCTGCTGTTCCACAAGAATACATATTGAAAGGCATCGTAAATGCGGTCATGGGACAGGAAACTGGTTCAGTGAGTAGTTTTATAGGGGCAAGAAGAATTTAAAAAACTGAATTCTCATCGCTCCTGGAAAACCATTCACAAATTTGTAACGCAGATTTTATAAAAAAAATTTGTTATTTATGATAATTGTGAGAATTCTTTTCGAGACTTTATCAATAATTTTATTCCCAAAGCTCGAATAAATATTTATACTTCTCTCTTGATACCAACACGATTGGTCAGCATTTTATGGTAGGAAAAGTTCCTAGCCAAGAAAACTGACGATTGAATGAACATTTTCAGAGAGAAAGCCTGAAAACGGCTCAACAATATTTTCAACTGGTGGGTTCATCGGCTTCGGAATGCGATACAATACCGGGAAGACAATGCATGGCATCGTGTTTCTTCCTGCGTCGTCAGTTCGAAGAAGTTTTGGTTTACCTTCATTCGATAAAGACCTATTTTTCAAACGAGGACGGTTTCAATTTCAATTATGCCCAAGCACAAGCAGCTGCTGGTTATTTCAAAGAAGCCGAAGAAGCTCTGTTGATGATTCGCAATGAACGATACAAAAGCGACTATGTTTACACAACATTGTTAGCTTATTGTTGTGAGTTGAACGTATTTAAGAAAAAAAAATGAGACTCGACATTTTTGCTAATTTTTTCAAACCTCTGCATGCCTTTTTTTTATTCTTACAGATGTGATAAACAAAAAAGCCCAATTGGCTTGGGAGCTGTACCTAAAAATGGAGACATCCACGGAATCCTTCAATTTGCTGCAACTCATTGCAAACACTTGTTACAAAATCGGTGAATTTTGGTACGCCGCAAAAGCTTTTGATATGCTTGAGCGAATGGATCCAACACCGGATCATTGGGAAGGGAAACGAGGTGCTTGTTGCGGCACATTTCAGTACATCGTGGCTGAGAAACAACCAAAGTTAATATCCATTAACCTTCGATCGTTCTGAAAATTTCCGATCACCATACCTGAAAAATCGTTCATCCTTTATTTTTCCACAGAGAACTGCTAAAAGAAATCATCCAATTACTTCGCAACACCTCGAATTCTCAAGTTGATCAAATCATTCGGGTCATGAGGAAATGGGGAAAAGAAAACAGAGTTGCCTGCTAGATACGGATGAATACGTTCGGGCGAGCTATTGTTTATTCATTTTCAGTTATCTAATTAAAGAATTATGTCAAAAAACAATTATTAAGCGGAAGATTTTTCACATTGAAGATTAATTTTGCAGAACGAACCGGTATCCAGATTATTTCTTACAAAAATAATTATGATGATACTTTTATATCAAAGGACACGTGAAAGGTCGAGAACAAAAGGCAGCTCAACATTAGCATAGCGGTCGCCCCACTGCGGCTCACTGAAAGTGTGAATTTTCCTTTTCCCTTTACATTCGGCGACGGGGGAGGGGGCGTGCATTGGAGCTCGTTTAGGTCCAAGGTCCTGGCGTGAGAGCTCTTTTACAAATATTCACCAACAAAGAAATGGAGATCGTTTTATAACCGCGGTCGAAATTTTTCGATACTCTTTTTGTCCACTCTATCATCCAACACGATAAAAAAGATTTTCCTTTCACTACCAGTTAGATTCTCAGTCAAATACTCGAGAGAGATCAAGTTCCTCTTCTTCGCTTTCATTTTCGTTTAATTTCTCATGATATAAATAATATGCAGAACGTATGGCGATGAAAAGTCTTCCCCTTATCTCTTCCTCAGTGCGGGCAGACAAGTCTCTTGTTCACAAATGCTCGCCAGTGAAGATTTTTGCCCCTTTCAATAAGTATTTTTACGAGTTATTAAATCAAATGTAATTCAATAATAATATCTATTTTTATTCATTCATTACAATAATAATTATAATAATCTTTCAATATAATGAGTTGTTGCTGTGTTTTTTTTTGTTGTTTTTCAAATATTTTTCCCCCACAGAACACACCTGCGTGTATGTGGGTGTATATATATTTATATTGTATATATGTATGCGAGTGTGCATGTATACACGCGCGCCCACACGCACACATATATACACACTTTTTCGCGAATTTTTCTTCAACATAATTTATTAGTATAATTGGTTTGTTTCCTTATTCATTAACTTAATCCATACCATATTCGAGGATTGTATTAGTTGTCTAGAATAATTTTTTTCACACGGGTTTTCTCGCATTTTATTTGCAATACAGCATAGTTTTCCAACTCCTTTCAACACTTCGTTCCATTCGATTTATCTTTATTATTCCTTTCATTCGTTTGTTTCACGAAATTTCATATATTCACGTATATCTATCGATTTATAACTCAAAGTTACCGCATCGAAATCTTCCTTGGAAAGCTATGTTTCTCCTCCGTGTTACGAACATCGAATGAAGACATTTTTCTTTTTATGCTCTTTTTTTTTTTCATCTCCCCCTTCTTCATTCTTGCACCGATCCACGACGACGATTCGTCTTCGACGAGACGAGCGAAACAAAGTTTTTTTTTCCAAGTGTAAATTTTCTTCGCGTTTCAACGCTTCAACATACTCGATCGTTGTGGATCAGTTTACGTTAATATTCATTCATTTAGTGTTTATTATTTTTGTTGTTGTTGTTTGTTTGTTTTTTTTTTCTTTTCTTTTTTTTTTCAGGTATAAGTGGGGCAGTGCTTTATGTACAACGTAGGCAAGATCGAGCCCACGGCATCACCGTTATATTTATTCTTATTATTATAATTTTTTTTTTCTTCATTTCCATCTTCTCGTCATACGCAATCATCATCTTGAGATTTTTACTCCGAAGCCATTTTCAGATTCGCTTTAACTTTTTGTCAGTGTAGGTTTTCGTCCGTCCGTCCGTCCGTCCGTTCGTTCGTCCGCCTCTACGTGAGAATAGTGTAACGCAAAAGAGCTTATTACAAACATGTAAAATCGCATTCGCTCGTGCATCTCGAATGTGAGGCATCATTGTTTTGCTTCCTTACACAACAGCAGCATATTCGAAGGTATTATTTAGCAATATTTGTCTGTACTCGCGTTGGAACGCTTATTATTTTTCCTCCGATAGAGTCACACGAATCATTTGTCTCGAGTGCGAAATAACGAAAAGAAAATTTTCAATCGACGAATTTAGCGAGTACAATTGCGCCGCACGCTCGCTCATCCATAACATTAATTCGTTTTTTTTCTTTGGAAACTTCTGCGCATTCGAAAATTGTTGTCGTGTTTTTACCCTACGAAGCAACTTTTCCACAACGATTCTATTAAACGTATTATATATATTTATGTATAAATAAACAAATGAATATTAACGAGCACTCGTTATAACTATATAAACATAACGAATTGAGAACGATTGAAAAAGCGATGATAACATGAATATTGAAAAAGGATTTGTTCGGGTAAAACGTGTGCTGGAATAATAACCTCGGTTTTTCGAAATAATTATCGTCCGATGAAGACGCGAGCAGCGGCAAAGGTCCGGGGTGTTAGGTTATGTAGCGTCGCAAAATTAGAGCGATGGTAAACAAAAATAAAGTTTTGGTGCGTTCGAAAAAAAATCCCGTAAAAGATAAGACCGATGATTGGGCGCATATCATCGTGAAAGTTGTGCTTATTGGCATGGATTCAGCATTTATGACTCGGAACACAAAAATCACTCGCGAACGTTGAAAAAGGTTTTGGTCAAAGAGCAGAAAGTACGGAAAGTCATGATGACGAATTTCATAGCTGTCGGAGTAAATTGATGAGAGACCGCGTTACGAATGAAAAATGCTTGAGAATGAAGAAATAATGGAGAAAAACGATCGGTTAAAAATGGCGGTTGACCGTCCAGAAGATAATGAATTTACATGATTTTTACTTCGCCCAACATTTTTCCTTCTCCCTCGGTTAACACAATAAGCTCACTCCTATATCACGCGGTATACATTGCATATATCGATTATACGTAAGCATTATCAAACTTTGTCTCAACGATCATTGTAATAAGCGTTCGTTCAAACCGCTGGCTCCTCCGCCGGCTCTCTTCAATATTTTATTATTCGTCATTCCATCGTTGTTGACCATTCACAGCAATAGCCTCAATCCTCTACAATTTTTCGCTTTCTTCTTCCCCTGCTTTCATTTTCTTTTCACTTCATTTATTTATTTCAATATTTGGTTCAAATGACTATGATGCACTAGATGATAACAGTAACGACAGAAAAATATGATTTTTTCTCTGTATAACCGAGTTAATCACTACCCGCACTCTCGCACACGTGTAAACCCTTCTCGTTTCGCGCAGCTATTTATTTCCTCGTGTTTTCGTTCTTTCGGTCCGCGAGCGGCCCGGTGAAAGACGCATCGTGATCCCGCTGCTGCTCTCTTATTATTCATTCGCCGCTTGCTCACTCCGCATGAGGCGTGGCAGAGGCGAGGAGTCCTCGAGGATAATATTGATTTTGACGTCGTTTTTTTTTTCATTCATTGCTAAGTATTATTTAAAAGTAGAGAACAAATTGCGTCCACGGACCGACATTGGATTTACTCTTCACGAGGTTTTGCTCGTTCGAGACAATAAGAACACGAATCTCGGACACCGCACACGCGCCACGTTTCTTTTTTTCATAAAGAGTTTAACGAGAGAGCAATAGAGAGAGAGAGAGAGAGGGAGAGAAAAAGTAAAGTTGAGCCGGAACAAAAGTGTGGAAGGTCATTCGCTTAAACGACAACAAACAGCATTGGGACTCGACGCCAAGACAAACGCATTTTCCTGACTCGTTTCGATCCGCGCGAGGCCCGAACAATAGGATCAATATACCGATCAACATTAAATTCTCATATCCCTGCTGTGATATAACAATAATACATAGTCAACATATTTTCTTTTCATTCATAAAACTCTCAACGGGGAACAATTGAACAGTTAAAGAAAAAAACGTTAACCAATAAGGACTTAACTTTCAACGAGGTAGATACGGAGACTGACTTATTCTCCTTTCAATCGAGTTAAATCATAGTGATAATATGATACCTATTTTAAAATGACAACGAGTTAGATTGATTTACCGAGAAATGAAAAGCCCTCGTGTATTGATCGACGCTCGAAAACATGCGCACATCGACGCACCTCAAAGACAACTTTTCATTTTCCAGAATAATAAAAATAAATAACGAGAAAAAAAACGTTGAATTTTGCATTCATGTTTTTCTCTCAATTTCACAAACCGGAACGACGAGAATTTAGCTCGATTTTAATGATTTAATAAAGATCAAACGATGAAATCGTGCAACGTACGCATTTTCTTCACAATTTTTTAATCTTTCAAGAGAGAACAAAGCAATCGGCACGAAGGTGCCACGAGCATACCGGAACCGCGCTTCGCCGCACCGTTCGAAAGCTTTCGAAATTCCGTTCGGTTATTTTGTTGCCGTTGCGTCCACTTACGGACAACCGATGGCGCTCTCATATTTTAGATCCACGAAAAAAATCAAAACATCAGAGCGCCCGTAGAATTGAAAATGTATATATTTAACGAACACGTACCATGCGTTCCGTTCAGTAGCGCGCCTGCGAGTGTGTGTATGTGTGTGTGTCTGTAGAGAATTGTATATTTACAAATGTAAATGTGTTTTATGCGTATATTATTTATGCGAAACTCTCATTTTCCGGCCCATCAAACGCAACCGCGTGACAAGTCGCTTGTACAATAACGTTTCGTGTATGTATGTACAATATGCTCGTGTGTGTGTGTAACATTAATACTCATGCCTTATTATTATCATTATTATTATTATCGAATTAAACTCTATCCGTTTAGTGAGTTCGATAGTGGATAATACAGTGAATATTTAATAATGAATGTTATTTGTATTGATAGCGTTCTTTCGAGTATATACTCGCTGTACTCGACTGTCTAGAAGATGCAAAAAGACTCGAGCGTAAATCGGACAGATATATAGAGGAATATTCGACGGCGTCGAAGCGCGTGCTGGCTCCGTTGCTTCGCGTCTTTGGAATATATTTTCAAGCTCACGCGCACAGAGGTTCGTGTATTTTCGCATCAATTAAATGGCCTCTCGAATGATTATCTCGGATTGAGACTTTCGGAATTGCGGAGAAATAAAAATACAGTGACATTGAAAAAGGGTTGAATTTGAATTTGAAATATGGAACATTTGTACGAGATTTGTTGCGTGGAATTTTATCCGATTCATGAGCAATCGCGCATCCGGGCTCTGACGTTTTTCTATTGTTTTTTTTTATACATGCCCCCTCAAGAACTTGGGTTTCGATAACTCGTTCGAGAGAAAAGGAGACAAAAATATGGGGTCGTCGGTAGGACGCGTGCCGGTGGATCGATGTCTTGAAAACTTGTTTTTATTTTGGCAAGATACGCGAGACAGGACGCTCTTCCTCATCGTTGAGACGCAAGCTCGTTCGAACGATTCCGGCTTTCGTCGTTTCGTTTAGTTAACGTTTTTTATCTTTTTACACCTCGCCGATCGAAACGATGCTCGCCGCCATCGTTCCGCTTATAATCTCAAGTCGACTCGTAGAAAGGCTTGTACACAAAGGCAGGCGAAAACAACGATCGACGTTTGGTCCCAACCGTAGCGAGACGAGTGTTTGACGAAGCGCGTCTGCTCGTCGTGCACGACTTTCCTTGTTGCTCTTCCTTCGATAAAACATCCGGGGAGTGCCGATCTAGAATGCGCGCTCGTATTATCGAGGACTATCGTAAATGCTCGTGCAACCGTATCCGTATCGCCATCCTTATTTATTTCCTCTTTCGGCCAAGACAATTTTTTTCAATTATCATCATATATTTACGAATATTTTCGCTCTTCCGATCGAAAGAGAATTTACTTCCGAGATCGGCATTCGTTCGCGTCGATTCGACTGATTTCTCTTACAACCGAGAACAAAACTCGCTCGATACCCATCGGCGGTATCTGTATATAGGACTTTTTTTTATTTATTAGGTGCGTATTCGAGAATGGAGATGGCAACGGCGCGCTGACATTTCAATAAAGCAACGATGCGATGCTTTACGCTCCATTAAATTCATGAATTAGATTATTTTAAGAATTGCAGTTATATTAACAATACTTAACGCATAAAGCGATTAATAGTGAAATAGTAAGAATAACAGTTGAGTAGTCGTAGTAGTAATAGTAGTAGTGGTAGTAGTAACATTATTAGTTCATTCGCAGCAGCTGGTATTGTAATTATATTATATATATATATATATATATATATATATTCAAATATTAATCCTCAACGAATACTTCCAAGTTGATCAGTTACATTAGCGAGTGATAAAATCTATCGTTCGAACATCACGAATATTCGCAGTTTCATTTTTTCATTACTTTATTTGTTCAGACTATATAAATACCTATGTTATAATCTTGTCATCTGCTATTGTGATAATTCACTAGTTCGATCACCGAGCCACAAGACACATAGTGGTGAATTATATATTCTTAGTTTTTTATTATTATTTTTTCATTTACTTTTCAGTTGCTCCTTATTTTTCTAGTTCTAAATCGTACGTCTCTCTCCCTCCCTCCGTCCGACCTTTTTTTCTCTCCTGTAACAAAACCGATGCTGTGCGAGAATGAACAGCACGCGGGCGCGGATCGTTAACATTAATATTTTTGCTCCTTAAAAAAATGCTTTTCAATCATTTTTATTCTTGATTCCGTTGAGGCTTGAGTATATATTTAAGATTTCAGATTGTAATGAATGAATTGAAAAAATTGTTGGGAAGAGAAACTGTAATTTTGGTTACGCATTGCCTCACACATGTGCCAGGATCGATTAATCATCGTGGTCATCTTCTTTCTTTCATGCGTGAGGGAGAGGGAAAGAGAGAGCGAGAGAGAGAGAGAGAGAGAGAGAGAGAGAGAGGGAGGGAGAAGGGTAAAAGATAACAAGAAAGAAAGTCAGAGTTCGGAGCTCGTTGCAAGCCCGCGGTTCATCTTTTTTTCTTCTAAACTTTTATCGCAATCGAAAGGAGCGAGATAGCGAGTTTTCGTAGTTTCATTATATTCTCTCAATTCCACAGGTGGTTTTCGCACATTTTACAAGACAAATTTTATTTCGCTAGTCGGGTATGATCGGAGAGAAGAGAGTCTGTAATTGTTCGTTCGACGTGAATCGAGTGTCGCCCGGTGTGTCGAAGTTTTAAAAACCGAGTCAACCTCTCCCGTCCAATCATTGTCCTTATTGACTAAATAAGATTGAAAAAAGTATTCATCAACGAAATACGAGCGGAGATTCACCGGAACGAATCGTCCCCGCGCTGCATAAACTTCAATACGTACGTCAACGGTACGTCAAAAAGGATTTGCGAAGAAAAATATTTCGCACTAAACTGAGGAATCAGTTGTACCGAAGCCTGTCGCGCGCGAGCGCGCACGTAACACGTACACTCGTACACCCTCGTCCAGTCAAACCATGTTTAATCGATCGTTCTTTTTTCCCCCTCGTAACGCTCGTAGTAACGAGAGAAAAAAAAACAATTGTCAACGACGTTATCACCGCGCAATGACAAATCATTATTTTCAACGTCGAATTATTGTCGAAATGTGTAACGAAATAAAAAGGACGATGAATTGAGAAAAAAAAACACGATGAAACCGAGCGTTTTTTTCTTCGTTTCCTTATTTCTTTTTTTTTTTTTCTATTCTTTTTCTTGTTTTCTCAGTGGCTCGAATCAATGGCGATAATCGATAGTAATAATTATCATATATGCGTCATAACAGTAACAGTAATTGATAACGATGGCGAATCTCGGCAAACTATTCACCCTCTTGAACATTTCAATACAATATTTTAATAATCATCGTCATCGTCGTTATCATCTTTTTATTATTATTTTCACGATATTATATTTTTCTCCTTCTCCGGTAACTTATAATAATAAATAAAAACTCTATACATTCCCAGCACTCGTTCGTCTCGAAAAATACAAATGTAACAAGCTCTTTCGGTGTGTTGGCGGCAAGGGAACAATTGGTATACGCGATGAACACAGAAAAATGCGACAAGAAGGGCAGCGAGGAAAAATATGAGAAAAAAAAATATATTATATATATAAATAAGAAAGAAAGAAAAAAAAAGAACGAAAATTCGACGATTGTCATAACGTTTTCCATCGTTCGCTCTTACGCGTCGTTGCTCGTAGCATCTCCTTCGGAAAAGAGCCAAGAATCATGTAAAAGTATAATCATTATTTTTCCTCATTTCCATTCAATCGAATAACCTAGTTTCTTTTTTCTTCGCTCACGGTATTTTTTCTTTAATTCGTATTTTTTCAATCGATGGCTCAACGTGTATCGATAAAAGGAAGAATAACGGTGCTTTTAATTTGAATAACTTTTTAATCTAAGGATGATGCTTCGATGCCGCGGCCTCTTGTTTTTAAATATTCTCAAATAAAAACAAAGTCAATGGACAGACGTCGAGAAAAACAATAAACGCTCATTACATACATTCTTACTTGACCTACGATAGTTAATCGAAATAGGAGCGCATCGGACTAGAGATCTCTCGCACGCCGTTTTTCTTTTCAAAGCGGTGGGTGTGCTTCCTAAAGTTTTCTTTAAATCGTTTTTCTTTTTTTATTTTTTTCTTCTTTTCGTTCGTTAATATTATGCGAGTATCCGTGTTGTGTCTCGTTTTTGTTGTTTCTTTTATTTAATTCTCTTCCAAGTACGAGCCTTTTCTGTATGTGTGTTGTTCGTTTGGGTTTTGTCGATGCTGTTGATATTGTTGTCATCATCGTTTCTAAAGCACTCGACACAAATCTATCATTATGCAACGACTTGTAATCATTGTTTTTTTTTTTTACGTACTTGTCCCCCGTGGCGCTTGGACTTGCGCATTAAAATTAAAAATATCCTAAGCGTAAAGTTTACGGCGGTTCTTCATTTTATTTTTCGACCTTTATTTATTTATTTATTTATTCTTCCTTTCCTGCTTCGTCGTCTTTTTTTATCATTCTATTATCGACCTACAGATACTCGTATGTATATTTACATATACGTACATTCTTTTTCCTTTTCTCCCTTCTTTTCTTTCTTTTACCACGAGTAAGTATATACCGCGTAGTCGATACAACGTTCCGCTTCCACCACCGGCATTATTTAGATACGGTCAAGTTTTTCCTCTCAGAGTATGTAGCATTAATTCAGTAATTCCTATACGATCTTTTCGCCTCCTTGTGTCTGCGTGTATATGTGTCCGAGTATTTTTTGTTCAATGTCTTTGATCGATTTCACAAACGTTTTTATTTTATGTATTTATTTCTCTCGCGGTAAGGCACCCCCAGTGCAGAATTGTACGCGGAAGTACGTTAATACGAACTAAATGACTAGATAAATCCTTATGTCACGTAACACTGTAGCCTCGATCGTAAAGAGTTTTTCAGACAAAGAGAGAAAGAGAGAAAGAGAGTGTGTGTGAGAGAGAGAGAGAGAGAGAGAAGGAAGGAAGGAAGGAAGAGAGGACTATTCACATTCTCGGTTGACATACGAACAGCGTGTAGACAAAAAATGAAACGAGTGTTCGCGCGATGCGGAAAGCAAGATAAAGGACATAAAAAACATGCCTTTATATTTTGACGAGTGCGTATATGCGCCTTGACGAATGCAGGAACGAGCCGTCAATTTGGACAAATATCCTCATTCCAAAGAATTGTGCAATAGCAGAAAATTCAGGTGGAAATGGCACTTGATGAAGAAAATAACAGTGAGATTCGTACATTAGTTATTGTAGTAGCGAGCGCAATTCTAGTGAAAACACGAGTATGTTGAAGAAAGAATGAATGAAAGAGAGAGAGAGAGAGAGAGAGAGAGAGAGAGAAAGAGAGAGGTAGATACAGACGAAGAAGGACGAAGAACAAAAGGTAACTACGAAATAGGAAAGGCAGTGGTGCGTTACTTTAGTAATTACTAATTAATAAGCGGATCGCTCGGATCGCGGGGTCCAGTCGTGCGGCGGTGGCACTCAAGATTTCTTCATTATTTCAATTGCATACACGTACATAGACGAGCGTAGCTATGTGTTACACACATATATAACACTTTGTTCGCGAAACTTCATTTTCTCGTTTTATCGGCGTCTCTTCCACACTTGTTAAACGTATAGCCGTCTCGTTGGTTATTCTTTCGAGGGGGCACAAGTGCGAATAGGAAAATAGCGCAGAAAGGGCGGGAGGGGCCGGGACGGAGGGGTGGGGGGGGGGGGGGGATAATTCGCAGGACAGTCTCGCGGTAAAAAGTTCCGCACCGGCGACGCTTAATTTTAGTTTAACAAACGCTTCACTCGAATTTCTCTTTTTTTTTGTTTTTTTTGTTTTTTCGGTTTTTTCTTCTTTTTTTTTCTTCTGCGGCTCGGTAACGCGTTCACTTTCCCATGCTTCAACATTATCGGCTTCTCGTCCGTTGGCGAACCACACGATCAAAGTCTCGACGTCATTAGTATACACACTTATATATATATATGTATCGACATACATATATTTATACATATTATACAAGTGTTTTGGGTGTGTGCGTGTGTAGGGGCACGCACACACAGAAAACACACGCACGCACGCGCGCACACGCGCGCAACCATGTTCTTTGAACAAGTCCATGCTCTCTCGTAAACGCGGAGTTTTCCCCTTAATGTTAGTCACCTGTTTGAAATGGTTTTTTTGAACTTCTCTGACCAATCCAGTTTGTCTCCTCGTTGGGAAACACTCGTTGTTTACACAGCCAAGCGAACTTGCGCAAATCTCTTTTTGGTGGTTGTTTTTCTTATTGTTGTTGGTTGTGGTGATGGTGGTGGGGTTATCAGAAATCATCTCTTTTTCTCAGTCGCGTTCGGAGGCTCATTTTTGAACTCCGTCCCCGGGATGACCGGCCGCTTGTCGTGTGGTGATCGTCAGAGCCACTCTCGGACAGCCATTCCGTTTCTTGAGAAGCGCAAAGGAGCGAGGGAAGGAAGAGAGTGCGCTGGGGAGGGGCTGGGCTCGGGGCAGGAGGAAGAGCGATTTTTTCTTTCAATCCTCACGAAACGTTGCGGATCTCTCTTGCTCGGCGCGTATTCTGTTACGAAGATTTTGAATAATTCACCGTAACGAATATCGCGTCGCTTGCCCGGGCTTCCCGGACCCGTTGGCCCCTTGCCGTGCGACGTATTATCGAAGTATTCGTCGAAGCCGGCCATGGAGCGCGGAACGCAAAGGAATAACTCACTGGATTACTGGACTCTTAGCCTACTTGCTGCTCTCCTTCCCCGCTCGAATAACAATCCCTATTCGTAAAAACCTTCCTCTTTTTATTTCTTCGTATCTATTCTCTCTCCCTCTCGCTGCTAGTCCCTCTCCGCTCGTCTCTTTTCCCCGTCGTCTAGACCGCCGTCTCCGTATGACTGTGACTGGACAGACGCTCCACGTCGATCTCCGGTATTGTTAGTTCGTCCGGTATGTTGTCCGCGTAATCGATGCTGCTCGTCTGCGAGATTCGTTTGTTGAGTGTTGACTGCTTCCGTAGTACCTCCGCCAGGGTGACGGTGCTGTGCTCGCCGTAACGCGAGTCTAGGCCCTGCCGAAATGCGTTCACTACGCGGATCTGTAATGCAACATTCAACATTATCATTTCTGGCTTTGGTCACCTTTCGTTTTGTTCTCGCCTCTCGAAAAAAGCTCGTGGCGTTTGACCTCTGTGCGCAGCGCATTTTTTAATAAACACAGAGGGGAAAAGAAGAGATTGCGGCCGCTCCTCGGACCAAATGAGTTCTCGGTGACGTAAAAAGTATGGTAAGACGAGTGTGATGCTTTCACAATAGTTTACAAGATTTACCGATTATGAAGAGACTTTGAGAACTCGAACAAAACTCATTCCAAATGCGGAACATGGTTGAAAATAATAATAAAAAAAAAAAAAAAATACATGAAAACACACCGATATCGTGACTTGTGCGATGATACACTGAAATGACTCGAGATAGCAAGCGCCGTGGTCGGGACTCGGTCGAGGGAAAGAGCGACGAGCCCGAGTAGAAGACGAGACGAACACACAATGTGTATGAGCACAGAACGAATCGAGCGTTGCGACAAGTTATTGCAAAGTAGAAGGAAAAACATAAGTCAAATAATAATCACAAAAATACGTACGTTTTTTTTCGGGTCGTCTCGTTAGTCGAGAGAAGGCGGAATCGAATCGTCGAAATAAATATTAGCCACGCACACGGACGGATGACGAAGCGAATCGGGCTTGCGTTAATTAAAACCGCGCGCTCGCATGCGTTCACAATAAGCGATTATGATAAACAAACGTACAGCTTGTACATGGCTGCGTGTATATGCGCGCGTGTATCAGAACAAATGAAATTTAGTTGAGACGATGAGAGGCTCGAGACACTCGAGTTTAGGTATTATTTTGGAAAAAGGCTCTCGGGAGGGGAAAAGGAAAAGCGGTGCTCCCGCGTTTATCTTGGGAACGAGAAATCGGACGCGTAACCTTTCGCCAACCCTTTTCGCATTCGGTCCGATCGAATTGGGCCTTGCACAACGACACGTGGAAAATTTGCAAGCGATGACAGCGTTTTTTAAATCGAGCATTTCCACACAACAAAATAGACCAAACTACTTTAATCATCGATGTCGCGAATCGGTGCTTCGAGTATTGCGATTCTACCGATGTTTACTCTTCGATCAACAATAGCAATGGAAATAGTTGAAAAAATATGAGGCGCGGCTCTCGAAGGATTTTCGCCATCGACGGAAGCTCGCGGGCGAGCCAGCGGAAAACAATGGGAATTTTATCACCGCGTTCCGCCGTACACTCGTCCTTTTTCTCATCTTGCGTATACGGAAAGGGGGGGTTATTAGGGCTGGTGCAGGGTCGAGTGGGTTTGGGGAGGCATGCGTCACATTTTGCAATGAACGAAGAACCGTCGAGACGACGTATCGCGCGTCGTACCGCAATAAAAATAAAAATAACAGTGATTAATCGACGATCGATGACGAGAGTCCTGAAAATAATAAACATGTAATAATTATCAACGGAGGGCTCGAACGGCAAAATATACAAAGGAGGAAAGAGCGATTAAAATATCTGACGAATAACGAGATAGGTTTTTATCGAATTTGGCCAATTGCCATGTCTTCTCAAACCTTTAATTTCGTGTTCCACGTATTTACAAATCCATCGCTAAAATATTAACACTACGTCGAGATAAGTTAAAACTGCATTCGTTTATACAATATAGAGGAAATCATGAATGATAAAAGCCTTGCGGTTGCAGCACCGACATTAGCCCAGATATACGAAGCTCTTGCTCCACCAACTATCAACAAGCAAGCGGCAAATTATTGGTACAAACATACACGTTCAATATCATACACTGTGCACCTAGAACAATTGTAACAATGGTAGTAGCGACAACAACAATAATAACAATAATAACAACAATAATAACAATTGAGGGTAGACTCGTATGAGCGGCATGCAACGAGCGATCGCTGAGCGCGCTTTTTCATTGTCGATCCTGAATTAAAGTTGTTAACGCGCGAAGCGACATGAATTTCGAGTGATAGGTAACAACTACGTATAACTATCAAACGAGAGCAGCCGCAAGCCGAAGCACCACCACAACCGCCACCGTCCTCCGTCGTCGCCTCGGTCGATCGGCCTTCCGCGTCTCCACGCATTCGCCGGAAAGATCGAGCTCCGATAGTAATAACGAGATTCGCCAAAATTTGGCGCATTTCGAAACAAACATTTTTGTCTCTTCGATTTATCGAAGATTGCTCTCGTTCCCGCTTTTTCGGCGTTGCTGTTTTCGATTTTTCACAACACTGTCGTATCAATGAAAATGCGTTACGGGTTCCATCGAATGACGCTGTTGCTCAGTATTTTTGTATGCATACTTACTCGAGAAACGAACGTCTCTTACAGCCGAGTTATCAGGACGAAGAAACCCCGCGCGCTGGTCCATCGAACTTTACACGCTGCCCCGCTGCCAAAACTTCCTTCCCCACTGGCTCGACTCTGTCCCATGCACCGATACTCACGGTGCTCGACTCTCGCTTCTTCGTGCCGAACAATTCTTCATAATTTTTCCATTTATCGATGACTCGCGGACGTCACACCGCGTCCTTATTCGCCGTTTCAATATGCGAATTGACGCGCTCAAGGAACAAACAATTTCGTACTTCAATCAAGATTCCGGAGCGTCCGATCGGCTCGCAAGGCTCCTTCGACGTTGGCTACATTACCGATGAGTTTTTCTTCGCGCTGGCAAATGGAAGTTGAACTTGATATGGAGGGGGCGGCGACGAAGCATATTTTCTGATCTCGAGGGCAGAAAAGAGTCGCGGAAATGTCGCTTGCATCGAGATGAAGATAAAGATATTTGAAAGCTCTTTCAAACGCGTTATCACGACGCGTCTATGGGTACTCGCGCTCGGCCTTGGAGCCAACAAGTTGGCTCTTCAATGAATTTTTTATCGAAAATGTTTGGTCGATGGGAAAATAGGCGGTGGGGTAAGTAAATGCTTGGAAACAGTTTGCTAACTCTTGGCAAATATTTCTCACGTATTTGAAACTCGAAGGAATATTTTCCGTGTGAGGAGACGGGATTTTTCATATCCTGCAAAAATACAGACGCGCTTACGGGTAAACTAGATTTCTAGTTGTCATTCAATCGTGCGAAACTCGAGGAAAACTAGGACGATATTTCATTAACGAACCGAATATATTTAGAAACAAGGTGTCCGAACACACGCATCGAGGCGTGCATCCGCTCGAACTTTTGGAATGCTGCATATGCGAGGCCGGAGGAGGACGGTCCATGCCAATCGGCCTCTCCGACTCTGCCGTTTCGTCTCTGTTTTCGAATTTTCAAGTATTTATATCCAAAACGCCCAAACGTCGGAGAAATTGGCATGAAAAGTCGCCTCGTCCTTTGAAAAACTATGATGCAATTTGCGTTTCTATCAGCCACTGATCAAATGCTCAAGCACTAATTCGCTAAAGGTGTTGGCGCGGTTTTAAGCTTTGGCATGCTCGCCCCAAATGAGCCACCCCGTCGAATGGAATTGCGTGGTGCTACGGTCGATGTTGTCGCGAGAAGGATGAAAGTGTTGGTTAAGGATGGACGACCTCCGCCGCCGAGTGATCGCGCGGGATCTGCTCATCGATGACGGAAGGAATGAGAGCGTCGGGTCGTTACGGAGTGCGATGTATTCTCCTCGGTTGACGAAAAATCGCGACCGCTTTCTCCGGCAAATAAATCCTCGAATAACCGCTGAATAAATTCTCTATCTTTGCCAGTTTTTCGAGCATCCGGACCGGATTATTGAGTACAGATACACGTTACGTTTGATCGAACGATCTCACGAAGGTTTTCAAAAATTGGCTAAAGTTGCTAAATAGCTCATACGAAGCAGCGATGCTAAGCCAAAAATTCATTAAAATCAACAAAACCGAAGGAAATAAACATTTTCAATACGTTTTTTATTACCAAATATGCTTATGAGTAATGCGAATGCGACACAGAACACGCGCAAGTATGAAAAAATATGTATCCAAAATGCACATTTGGCATCGCGATATGATGACCTTGACTCTCGATCAGCTCCCACGGGATAAACGTGTCTGGTGGTCGTACCGAGAAAACGAAGGAAAATTTCCAAATTCCTCGTCTCGTGTCTTGTTCGATCATTCACAGCCGACCTCGCGTCGTATGAATGGAAAAAACGATGAATGGCAACGATTCGAAAAAAAAAAAAAAAAAAAAAAAAAAAAAATAGCGCGCAATACTGCAACGCGAACGAAACAGCCGAGGAATTGATCGCGCAGCTTTTTTCGACGATTCAACGGCCAGCAAAATTCTCCACTTCGGTTCGCGACGATCGAGGAATCAAGGTCAAAATATTGCTCACCGGCACGGCTGAGGAGTCGGGGGTGAATGCTTGTTTTTTCGATGCGATGAAAATAAATTGGGCGGCTGGGCTGTGGGCTGGGGGATTATGGGATCGTTGTTGACGATCATGAGTGTAGAGACGTAGTAGTATGAGGACGAAAAACGCGGCGAGATGAGGGTAAAGCGAAACGAAGGAAAATCGTGTGTGGAAATAAAGAGGTATATGCGACGAAATAGGATCAAGTTGAGAAAGCTTTGACGAGGATACAATATAGACTGAAGCGATAAGTACAGAAAGTCGATATATCAACAGTATGAAATAGAGACAGAGAAAGAAAGAGCAAGAGAGGAGCGCTTACAGCTTGGTCTGTCGAGCTCTTGCTGTAGGGTACCGGTATCAAACGTTCCTGCAACTCGCCACCTATCACCTTCAAGAGTAAAGGGTAATACAATGGTTACAACAGGATGGCATGAGCAAAAATTGGTTGATGACTTTTCAAATAGTCTCTGCTTAGTTCCTTTATTATTATTATTATTATTATTATTTATTTATTTTTTCGTTTCTTTTTTTTATCTCCTTCTAAAATACACAGCACAAAATCTACTTTGTACAATTTATTTTGTCTTTTACACCACGGGAATAGACAATCAATGAGGATACGTATCGTCTACTTTCACGGATCATTGATGCACGAGCGAGCGCTGGCCGGGCATTTTCTCATTACGTATTTTACTTTTTCGATGCATTCATTCGTGCGTTTTAATAGTCGTGAAAAAAAAATTGAAAAAATATTGCAGCAAGCTCGGAATCGGACGAAAGAGTCTTCTTTCCACATTCGTCATCAATGCCAGCGACTCTTTGAACTGTTTTTTTTTTTATTTTTTTTTGTTGAAAGCTCTTTTATGGCGAGAGAGAATGTAAATGTTGCCTCGCTACGCACATCGATCCGTCGACTCGGTGGTGCTTGTTACTTTTGTCCAGGGGCAGAATTTATAGGAAGATATGTACACGCTTGCGATGGTGCTCGATCGTTCGGATTGCGGATTTATTTGTATTTTTTATCCAAAAGGAATGGCAAAACGAAACTCTAAGAAATAGTACGAGGTAGCGGGGATCCGTGTAACTTGATTTTTTACAAACTATCGGTGGCCGGAAGTGACGGGTGGATAGGGGAGAGAGCAAGAGAGAGAATGAGAGAGCGAGAAAAAGAGAAACTACTAGCGGATGGAAAACAGGCAAGTTTGTCACAGTTCGGATCCGGCACCATCGCGGATACACGTACCGGCACAGAGAATAAATAATGGCAAGGAATAGACCACAGAAGAGTAACGCACGGATAGTAGAAGAAAAAATGATAAAAATACACAAGTAGTCGAGTATCGAGAGACAGCCGGTGTGGTGAGAACATTCAATGACGCGTATATATCGATGCTTAGAGAGATGGAAGATAGAAAGTGGCTCTTTGGCGCGGGCAGGAAGGTGGGAATCGTAGATGACGATGAGCGAGCGGGGAAAGGATAAGCGATATTCTTCAAGTTCCCTGGTTCTCTCAACCCCGTTAGGATATTCCGTATATTTACCGCTGGAAAATATTATTCTTTTCTACGAACGTGTGAATCTTTTTGGACCGAGATAAGCGTTAGTAGCAGTTGAAAACGACCCTCCTGCGGTGGATGAACGAAGCGGGTTCTGCCGAATAGCCATCGTCGTCTCCGAATATTATCGCCGACGTTTTCATTTAAATTTTTCCAAAGATTGAGCTAGGCACGATTTAAAAACTGAGAAAAGCAGACAAATTTCAAGTTTTTCTCTCGCGCCCATACAAAGAGTTACAAACACGAGGGAGAAATATTTGGTTCGGTTATTATATATACAAGAGGCTCGTCGGGCTTGACGCCGACGCGAACGCCCAATTGCTATCAAAGTACGTGTGGATACGTGTTCGAGTGTATAATACATATTATTTATATATATAGACGAAATACGGGTATATGAAAATTGCGTGGTGGAAGTCAAAGTCAAATGAGAAACGACATTGGATCCGCGGGAGGGATAGCTCGGGGCAACCTGTAATTATTTTTCGAAAAATTTGTCAATTTCGCGATACCGATTACCGGGTAAAATGATAATGTGCGCTGAGAAAAAAATTTTTGAGCAATTGATGTTATTGGAAGAGATTTTCGGAGATAACGAATCTGCAGTTTGATCTGAAACTATTTCTTGTTCATTTAATCGTGTTTAAGCACCCAGTGGTGCCAAAGCACATTTCGTTCTTCCAATGGCTTTTTTTATCAATCAACTCGTCGAGGATATCGACTCTGTTTCATCTCTACAGTATTCACGAAGCATCGACCCAGGGAAATAAATGCTCCGAGCTTCCTATGAACGTGGATAGAGTCCGAGAAGTTTTCCGAAGCGTGGGCTGTACGTTTGGCTACGTTGGGGGCCACCGGAGAGAGAAGTGAGCCCCGAACGAGCTCGAGTCCAACTAGGCGCTTTGCGCGTGGCGAAATAAAATGTCAAACCGATGAAATGTGTCAAGATTCGAAAGAAGATAGCATTGTGATTTGTTTTTCAGTGTTCTCGAGCGACCTCGATAAGCCTCGTCGTCCGCAGCGTTCGTGTATTCTGCACTTTGTTAATATGACTTTTTTTTCGTCGATTATATCCTCGAGCGTCGTTCGAACGTCTGGATGAAAGAAAAAAGGAGTGCAGACAAAGAATAGCGTACATATGGCGACGTCCGGTTCAACGATTCGTCGTTCTTGCTTTCTCGTTGCTCTTGGATTCTCGACTTATTTTCTCTTGACAAATCCGATGATGCGATGCTCCGGAAAGCTAATCGTTGATCGTCATTCGCCTTGGGGCGTTGTCGCGTACGGCTCTTCTTTCAATGAAAACGATAACTCTCTCTTCCACAAATAGTAACTCGTGCGACGACTCTCGAAACTCGGGCAATGCGCACGTCTGTTCAACGATGGACCGATCGGCTCAACCGCATTGAAAGTGAGCCTCAAACTTAGCAGAGTTTGTAACGTCATTTCTTTGTTATTTCTTTGAGCCGTGACAGGCTTTTCCGACGCCTGTCAAGCCACCGAACTCTTTGACAAAAGATAAATAAACGAATCTGACATGTTCAAACGTTCGTTTTTCAAGTCAATCGAATATGCGTGACGCTCGTAAAGAGGAGCGCGTCGTACCGCTCTCGTTTGTCAATGCGTTCGGCACGACTTTTCTTTTCTTCCGTCCTTTCGTCGCATATTTTTTCGTATTGATGAGGATACGCGAAGGGATAGGCGAATGGAAAAAAAGAAACAAATTGAAAAACATGTAAAATCAAATGAAGAGGGATTTGAAAATAAAGAAAAGAAAATACGAACGTTGAAGCAGGGTAGCGAGTTTAACGTTGATTCTACGTTAGCTCGTACGACAAAACCGTCTTGCTGAAACTCCAAATTTATTCCAGTACGAATATTTTTAACATGTATCGATCGAAAATTATTGGTGGGATGGTGGGATTTGATAAACGCGTTGATATGAAATTATTCACAGCCACCAGTCCTTTCGCGTTCCTCGAATAACTTTGAAACTGCGTGATTCTACAGAGACCGAGCGAAAATTGAGCTCGTCGGGAAAGCATTCGTCTATAAAAGCGAACGGGGCTGTTAATAATCTCATTGCTGCTATACATTTTCAACGTTCGTCAAATTTTTATTTCGTAACTTTTGATTATCGACATTTATCAACATTGTCCTTTGCTCCAATTCTTTTAATTCTGCTTTGAATTTGTGTTATTGACGTTTAAACATATAATTGTAACGCTATGTGGCAGTAGCGGATGTTGGTAACGGTTAACGCTTTTCTCTTCTACCTTCTCTCGACAGGGTCGAAAACTATCGAGGGAGAACGCTATTTGGGCCGAGTATAATTGGACAAAAAATCAAGAGCGATGGTCGGTTTTAGCATCTCGTTCGCCCTCGACACACCCGCGAACGTACCCTGACTTCCGGTTCCAAGTTTTTCGCGTTTCCCTCGTGTCTCGTATTATTTTGTTTTTCTCTGATAATGCAAACATGGAATTTTGATTCATTCGCTCGCGGACTTTTTTTTCCCGGGGGGGGAGGACAGGAACGTTCGTGGGTCGTTGTCGATGACGCTTGCAATCTCTGCTCCGCCGATAGAAAAAAGTAATACGAATGACGGATGGAAATATTGTCGCGATGGTAGAATATTTGAAAAATCATGATAACCGTTCACTCACCACCCTTCGAATTCAACGTTCATCGCAAACACTTTATCGTGAGCCCGAGAACGAAAAAATTTCTCCCATTTGTAAAAATACACGAATACAGATATTTGACGAGATCCTCGGTTAAATATATGAAAGATCCCGGATTAATCAACGATATACAAAATCTTCCTCGCGTTTTAACGCGGATAACAACGATTATATACAACGTAAATGCTATTGATAAACAAAAAGAGGTAAACATTAAAGAAAAGACCATCAAGATTGTAGTACATTCGTGCGTAACGCGTGAACAAGAGATTTAAATGTGGGCGGTGTGAGGAAGGGCACAGCGAATTGTGATCGTTTGAACAAGCTTCTGTTATATTTTATATACATAGTAAAAGACAACAATCATGTTTTTTTCGTGGGCCACACTGGAGGTCATAAGTCGAGTTGCTCGTTACTCTTTTCGATGAACTTTTTCTTTTTTTTTTTTGTTTTTTTTTTTTCAACGAATCCGATATTGCTGAGGGCCCGGATTACCGGTTCGGACGATTAAAATTTGTTAAAACATAAAAAATACATTAAATTAACTTAAATTGGGATAAAAACTGAAAACGAGTGTTTGCGTATACTTCTCTCTTTGTATTGTTTTGTATTCGTCAAATTGTTATTATTGTTAGTATTATCATTGATATTATCACTATCATTATCATCATCACCATCGTCATCATCATCACCATCATCACCATCATCATCAACATCATCATCATCATCATCATCATCATCATCATCATCATCATCATCATCATCATCATCATCATCATCATCATCATCATCATCTTTGTTGTTATCACTATTCTTATTTTCTTCTTCATCGTTATGATATCGTTATTTTTATTATTATTATTATTAATATTATTAGATTATCTCTTAGCGTGTGTAATTTCAGCGTCATTTTCGCAGCCCCGATTGACCCGTCGCGGATATCAAATCGCTTAATCTCCGATCGATATCGTGTAAACGCTTCGTTCGATTGATCTGCGTGTTTCGTTCTTGTGCTTTCATCATCAAGATTCGGCGCCGGTTCGGCTCGATAGCCTCTCAAAGTCCTCGCTAATCGGAGCTCGTTCGAACGAAGGTTTGTAAAGAAATGCCGTCGATCGTCAGGAGAAAGTGACACGATTAAGTGATGAGTATTATCGAATTTGGTTTTCCGTTTTTCCTCCCGAAGAGTTTTTCATCGATAAGTACGTTATGGAAAATGAGAAAGCGACATGAATTGGAAAGAGTTGCTGGGAATGGATGCAGCGAACCCACCCGCTCGAGACAGCTTCCGGTAGGAAAGGCCAAAAACTCAAAGATCATTGGGACAAAAGAGAGAGTGGAAACGACGAAAAAATGTGTTGAGCGGCCCTCGACGATATCGGTTAAGTACAGCCCGCGCGCATTTCCACGCAAGAATCAATCTCATTCGTGTGCTTCCTTTGAATCCTCATTTGCCAATGTTCCCGCCGTCGTTACTCATTGGCGTAAAAATACGATTGTTAGCTAAGATTATACTGATTAGTGACGAGAATCGCGGAAACGCGTCGGTCTAAATAAATTTCGAGAGAAAATACGTCGACAAACGCCCGCGCGTGTGCGTGCGCGTGTTACGGTTGCGAACGAATATTCCGCGATGAGCTAAACTCATATTTACCGTTCGTGTACCGCGTGAACGTGAAATATTGAAAATACTTTGTCTCCATTCTGAAAATATGACGGATCACTTTTTGTTGTTGCTAACTGTGCAAATGTGACGAAATAATCATTTTATTACTCGAGCCATGCGTCTTGGAAAAAGGTAACGCGAAAGTATGCGCAAATTGGTGCGTCTTCGGCGACTTTTAACTCAAATAGTAATATCAAAAATATTTTCAATAAAACCAACTAACGTATGAGCGATCGTTCGCCATTTGTATTTTTTTCTTCTTTCAAGAGTCCCCCGAATTATGTAAAACGTATTTCGCCAATGTCGGCACGCACACCAAAGAATTGGGTGAAGGTGTATCGCAACGGTAATTAGCCTCGATAATAAATATTATCTGTGAAAGAACGTCGACATATTTAAAGCGCTCGTCACCGCGTAATTAGCTTGAAACGCGAAGCCTTGAGAGAAATATTTCTCTGAAGAATTATCCGACGATTCGCGTTCTCGACATTATTCCTAGTACGCTTTGGTGGAATGATTTTCCAGCATGATGAACGGAGGTAGAGACGCGCGCGCGCGCAAACGGACACGGGAAAGGATAAAAGGGTGAGAATCGAAGGAAAGGTGAAAAGTACGAGGGTGTCGCGGATCGGAACTGAGCTCAGATGCTGGTTTCGTGAACGAATTTTGGTAAGTCAGGCAGCATGGCTTCGGTCGAACCGGAAGAAGGGGAATGAGTCAAGGATTCGGAATTTCGATTGTTCGAGAACGCGTTGGTAACCGGGGCTTGGCCGTTGTTAACGCTGTTCGAAGTATTTCTACCGTTGCTCGTATGCTGATGATGATGGGGATGCTGTTGCTGCTGTTGTTGATGATGAAGATGATGATTGTTGTAAAGATTGTTGGCACCGGGTACGTTGAGTAGAAGCGGCGATGCCGGACTGTTGATGCTGTTAATCCTCGTACCACGATTATCAATGTCCGGATTATTATCGTTCACGGTGTTGTTCGTTATTTTGGCGGTTTTAGAACCAGCGGTCAATATTGGATTCGACGGATCTTCGTCAATGTAAGTGAAGTCGGACAATGGTCTAGGTCCGGTGTGACTTCTCGAACTTCTCATACTGTGCAAGCTGTGTAAACTATGGACAGAACGACGTTCCTCCAGATCTTCCAGATTCGACCTGAATGCTCTGATTACTCGAAGCTGAAAAAAAATAGGGAAGAGGGCGTTCTAATCAGGAGACGAGAGGACGGCAGAGAGCCCAGCGAATACATACAAGCACCTTTCATTTTTTTCACCCTCTTTCACGTCGTTTTTTCTTTTCGTTTGCACCTCTCTATCGGGCTTTGTTTTTCCAGCAGATATCTCTTTCTATCCTTGCATTTAAGCTCGCTCACGAGTCACACGCTCTTACAGCTTTCCCTTTTCCTTTCGTTTCTTATCTCGGCTTAGCACCGCACTTCCCACTCGCCCACGATACCGATATATTTATTACCCGCTCTCTAAACATCGTGTCTTGTCCAGTCTGTGTGGCTGTGTGCCTGTGTATGTGTGTGTACGTTTTCTCATTTCGTCTACCTCCACATTCGTCCTTATTTTACTAATTTTCCCCTCGTATTCGCTCATCTTTTGTTCGATTCTTCTTATTTTTTCAACGACGCGCAACGTCTATCATTCGAAATTCTCGGGCCGATTGAGCCTGTGCTTTTCGGACTTGATTTTTTTTTTAACTTCGTTCTCCTACGAGTACCAATTTCCCCTTCGGAAATTGCCTCTTCATTGGTCACAGACTCGACCGATTAATTCGAATCGGTTGAAAAAAAAACGTCCCTTCAGCAGAATTGAAATAAACTCGGGGCGTCGATCGATTGGTAAAGCTTCAAAATAATTCTACATACGTTTTTTTAACGAGGATCGATGTAACGGTAAATATCCCAATCTATAAATGCATGGGCCACGAAATAATGTAGAAATAATAAAACAACACGCTTTCGGAAATTGCTGGCCCCTTTAAAATTGTTTCGGTGAAGATTTTTTTCTTCACGCCGTGGGTGGATGCGAGAGACAGAACGGTCGTGCGAACAACCGCGATCGTTTATCCGCGGATTGCACGAGCTGGGAGAAATCTCTCCGGGAAATAGGGCACCTACAATAGTGCGTAAACACCATAAATCGAAGCGGCGTTACTCGCGACTCTCGGTGACGGTCACGAGAAAACGGACTCTTGTCCTCGCGGTGGTACAAAAAATAAAGAAATGGCACGCATGTGCGAGGCAGGATCGGTAATTGCATTAGGAATGGTCCCCTACAGTCCAACGAAGAGTCACGAAAATGCAGTCTTTTTCGCGACTTTTCTAAAACGGATAGAAAAATGTAGACGTAAAAGGCAGAGAGAAAGAAAGAGAAAGAGAAAGAAAAACAGAGGAAGAGAGAGAGAGAGAGAGAGCGCTAGAGATGTAGACAGACACAGGAAGTTAACAGAGAAGCGAACTAGTGAAAAATGAATCGTCAAGCGATCGAAACTCAGGAACTGATCGTTGCGCTTTATTTTTTGTCCGAGCAATAATCTCGTCGCTCTACGTATTCCTTTAATCTCTACGATCGCTTTGATTTTCCTGCGGTCGTTCGCAGCAGCGATAAGAAATTGGGCTGTCGGCTCGGGCCCGATTTCGTAGGAAACATAATTCCGATGGAATCGTGCCGAGATTGAGAAAAATAACATGAAATCCTGCGCGAAGCCCGAGCTGGAATAATCGAGCAATATTGAGGCGTAAATATACACGTAGATTTTTATTCAGAGTCCTTTTCCCGCGTGGATAACCCATCGATCACCGTACATATATTTATATCGATGATTGCGTGCGCAATAAAATAAAGATGAGCAAACCAGTCTATGACATCGCACGTATAGGTACACAGAAGCCTAACAAACATTCATTCTTATAGTTGGCAGAAATTGGGTATGCTAATTTGGGTAACGCAAAATAATTCAAAAAATAACAGAACATTATGAAACACACATGTTCTACGCCGGGTAGTTTTTTCGAGTGGCCTCGATCCGATTCGGGGCTCAGGACTGCGCGTGAAACGCGCAAGCAAGAGTTTTTCGGCAGTTTGCTTTTATAATTCGCTCGTAACCCGCGGCTCGAGCGATCCAATCCATTTTTGGGGGGGATCGAGATCCGACTGTTCGAAAGCCTTAATAAATACAGTGGGATAACCATCGTGGATATTTAGGATTGCTGTCCCATCACGGGTCGACAGTTATGGGCTAACTCGTCGAGTTTAGACGGTGGCGCTGACGCCAATACGAATCCGCTCGTTTCGCAGCATTGCAGGAAATACAGCGAGTTTTTTACTTTCTTCCTTTTTGTAAAGTATTCCGAATTTTTTAAACCGCCGCAGCCTTTAAGGCGTTTTTCGCAGACAATTTATCAGTACCGCGAGTATCCGAAAAGGAAATGTCCTCCGAAAGAATTCGACTTGAAATAGCTGCGATCGAGGTGGCACGAATGGTCAAGTGTCGGACGAGGTTAAAAAAGTGTATCGAGGGAAATTTGATTGAACGTAGCTCGATGCTTGATTCGTGTTTAATCGTCATAGAAGCGCGTCACGGACGACGTAATATTTTCGAAAAGTGCGAAGCAACAAATATTTTCGTCGAGCGTTGTCCGCGATGAAAAGCTCGGGTGGCAATTGAAAAATTCACGACGGTATTGATATCGAAGCTGTTGTTTTCGTATAGGTGAGTTTTTTTTGACGAAACTGTCTAATGGAATTTCGCTCCAACTCCTCTTTTTCATTATTTCAAGTACGTAACACGCAGCACACTCAGACAGCTATACTACATAAGCGGGGATGCGTGGGCAAAAAAACAAATGCTTTTAATCTCGTTTTGTTGCTCGATTTAGTTTGTCCAAGGGAATCGCTCACGCCGAACGCACCACACAGAGAAATAAAACTTCAATCGGTGCAAAATCACTTTCCACATTGAAAAACGAATTGAAGATTAAAATTAGTTTCACATTTCGTTACATCGTGTAATGTGGATGAAACAAAAAAACGAAAAACAAATAAACGAAAAAAAAACAAAAGAGAGAGAGAAAATTCAATAAAAAATATCATGGCACGATTAATTGACGTCATTCGTCGCAAACGACGTTTATCATCCAACATAAACAAGTCCAAAAAATGCCTATGCCCGACACGGACGAATTACTTTACCGGATGAACCTTGGCGTTAAACTCGAGTTGACTATTTTTTTTTTTTTTTTTTTTTTTTTTTTTAACGATCCACGCTCGATAACCATTGGCGTTATTGAAAAGACTTTTATTTGGCAATTTTGTCAACTAAAACTTTGCTCGTTGTTGTTCTCTTTGAACAAAAGTAGCTAATGGAAATGCTTTTTTTTTTTTTTTTAAAACAGGATTTTCTACAATTTGATTAATTTGTATCTCGGAGTCGAAAGAAATTGAAGATTCGGAGCAATTCTTCACTGGCGTGGAATATCGCATCCGGTAAAGTATCGTCGACGTGTATGGTTACAAGAGAGCCTCACACGCGAATGCAAACGTCTCATACAACGCATCAATCGACAGATATCGACGAATCTAGTTGAGCTACGTACTTGTTTGTACTCCGACAGGAAAAGTATGGCGACGGGCAAGACTGCCGCTCTGTTATACCTCAGTCTCACGTATGGGTTCCGCTGGCTAACAAATCATAAATCAATCACCAATGTGAGTCCAAAAATTATTGATCGACGTACAACGGCCTATAAATCCCCGCACGACCGGATCACGCGTTCACCCTTTGTTTAATATTTTTTTCAATCATTTTATTCCATCTTCATACGATCGTTCTTTCTTTCCTCGAATCTCCGAATTCTTCGTTCACGTTCGAATTGGAGATTTTAAATAAATTTGAGAAGAATATTGGCAGAAGAATTGAGAAGAATAATTCCGACATTGTTCACTCGTATCGAAGATTCGAAGAAAAATTTCATGAAAAAAAGAACAATTGAGGCGTCTGAAGGGGAATTTTTGATCGACTTTCCATTCGTAACGAATGTATACATTCGATATCTAAGCGTATCGAAGACACGTAACATCACGAAAAGAAAGATCGCGAACCTTGTCTATATTTAACGAGCGAATTGTACAAACGCAAAAACAAACGCAACTTTTCTTGTATAAACGGTTTTTTTTTTCTTTTTTCACGATAGCACACATTGTTACGTTAATACACATACATACGTACGTACGTACATCCAATTAGATATACCATACATGTATACACATATGTATAGATATACGTATACGCGTAGGCATATATATATATATATAGATATTTATATCTCACAGCAACACCAAATCGCATGAACGAGAAAGAAGATTGAAAAACAAAAAAATAGAAAAGGAAGAAAGAAGAAGAAGAAGAAGAAGAAAAAAACAGTGACTATACAGTGGCATTAGAGAAAGTTGAAAGTATAAACGTAAGAAGATAAAGAAAACATAAATTTACAGTGGGAAGCGAACACAGAATGTTATTTTATTTAGTTAAACATCGGGTGTGTCACCATTGAGAAATAAAAAGAAGTATAACGCTCGTGAATGGTTTTCATTGTGGGCGAATAGCGACCGCGGCATGCTCGAACAAATTGATTTGAAAAATGCGATAATGTAAACTCGATCGGGATATTTGATGAATATATCTGATTTATGAAAAAGAATAAACAATTGAAGAGGAAATTGAAAGAGGAACCGAGATAAGCATTCGAGGCAGCCATCTTCGTGAGCGGATAAAATAAACGAACGAGTGTACAGTTAGTTCGAGCCGTCTGCTCGTGGACCGTGAACGAATCGAGCGGTTCGGACTAATTTCTCATGGATCATGGTAGAACGTAGAACGAACGAAAAATTCGCATCGAGGCGATCACGATTCACGAAATTGCGACGATAAGTTCGGCACGAGACTCAAGTAAGAGAGTAAATCACGATTAAATATTAAGTATAGCACGGTAAGAGTGAATCGAGACGAGTGCTCAATAATGTGGCCACAATTAAAAACCGCGAATAGTGACAAAATCATTCGTTGACGCCGCGAACAATTAATTACGATAAAATCATAATAATAATAAACGGACAACACTGTTACATCGTGAAATAACTTGGCAACATAAATTAATGAAATAAAAATAAATCAAGAACAGGAGAATATTGTTAAAGGCGCATATTAGACAGAGATAGAGAGACAGATAGAAAAAGAATAAAACAAAACGTATAAAACCAGAGATTATTATGTAAATACGGTCAAACGATGCGGAGTTGTTTTAAGGGACTAACCATATAGTAATCCTGAGAGGGGGATCTGCCTGTCACAGATACATTCTGCACCAGAGTTCTATTGCTCGTCTGAAAGTAGGTTACATATTCAGTTTTATTTCATCGTTCCATTGATTCCTGTAATATTTAATTTATACGTTTTTTTATATGGTCGATATAAGTGTGTCGATGTTTCATCAGTGCAATAAGTTTTTTTCGTTACCATTCTCACTGCGTCCACTTGTTTAGCACTATCTCATCGTGTACGTCGGTTATTCGAATAACTTTATCGTCACTTTTTACTTTTCATAGGCGCATCTCTTTTGTCTTGACTCTTTTCTTTTCCTATATATGAAAAATATTCGAAACGCCGCACAGATTGGGGGAGAGCACGAATGCAGGGGAGGTTCGAGTAACTCGGTGATTGTTTCTCGCACTGCGCTCGATACTTTCGGTGACGTTGAGAAGGGGCGGGCAAAGGAGGGAGCTCCTTTTACAAAAAGATAAAAAAATAATAATGGAACCGATTGACAAAATCGTCATGCGGGTGTCCATGGAAAACGCACGGTTAAAGTTTTTTTGAATTTAAAATCACGAAAGGTGCGTTTTTCGTGAATCGTTAATTGATGACAATTCGAAAAGGAATCAATTGATTTTTCATTCTTCTTTCAGAGAGTGTCTCATTTTTTCCGATCCACCCCAATATTTGTGTACGCGAGCCTGTGTGGGAGTGTGCATGCACGAGTATCTCGCTCGTTTTTAAAATTTTTGAGCAAAAAAAGCAGAGCTTTGCAAATCGAGTCTACGACGATGATTTCGGTTTTGGAGACTTTCTTGTTTTCATTGTCAATTATTTAAACAGTAACTGCGGTAGAAATTGGAATTGAATGGCAAACCGGTAATCGTCGTCACGAGATCGATTTGCGACAATGATTTTTGTTTGCCATTTCGAATGACCGGTCGTTGCTTTCTCTTCAAAGGGTCATTTGAATTTGAGTTGATGAAGGATTCCATGCATTCGTATACATGTGCGCGCAATCGGAGCGCGCGCCGCGTGTCTTTTTCCCTCGTATTTGTCTGAGCTAGTGCAATCGTCATAATTCCTAATTGTACCCAGAATCATGTGTGGCGTTTTGTGATAAAAGACCATTCGGCGCCAACGCTTCTGCGTACGCGAGTACTCAATACACTGCTTGAATACTTTTCTTCGATGTGATCCTCGTTTGATCGGTGCTTCGCAAAAACAAATCAATGCAGTTTATCATACGTGAACTTAATCCAAAGTAAAAATAGTATGAAAATATAGAGAAAGAGCAAGAGTGAGTGAGAGAGAAAACAGAGAGAGAGAGAGAGAGAGAGAGAGAGAGAGGGGGGGGGAGAGAGAGAGAGAGAGAGACAAAGGTCGACGGAAAATAGAAATGTGTTTGCGTATAACAAAAGAAAAAGCAATATATTCTTCATATGTGAGAAAATCTGTTGAACAGTATGGCCAAGGACTGCACGGACCATTTCTAAGTGAGTATGACAACTGCCGAGGCTTAAAAAATTGACTTTTTTTTGACCGTTCTCTCAATATCCACGCTTGTGAATCGGGTGAAAAGACGAATTGTGATAGCCGCATAAGAATTTTGTGAATTAAGGCAGTATCAATATCCCCGATGTCGTATGTTTTCGCAATTATTTTTCTGCGATCCTGCATTTATTATTGTCCCAAAAAAAAAAAGCGATTGATAATCCTCGAAAGAGAGAATCATCGTCTCGAACAATGTGAGTAAATGGAGTACTTGTTTCATCGGAGTATCGTCAACTATTGGCATCAACAGCACTCTTGTGTCTTCCAGCCACACGTGGTATTAAAAAAAGGAAATTAATCGATAGACGAAAAGGTCTTTCATACGCGTATACGGCTCTCGCAGAGCTCATTGTCAAGCTCGTGAGTCGCTTCGATACGGCATCGTTATGTCGGCAAGTTCATACGGAAAAAAAAATTGATATTCGGTTATTCGGTCAAGACTACAAGAGATATTCTAGAAATAAATCTATCGAAATACTTGGGGTACAAGCGCTAAGCTACGCGCTACGGAATTAAAATGTTTTTTCTTTTTTTTTTTTTTGGTTTTTTGGTTTTTTGCATATATGTACAGCACAGGAAGTTTTGTCGGGTATAAATCCGTCATTCGAGTTATTTCCCGTCGTAATTCGGGCTGGTTTTCAGTCAGGCGCCGTACGTAATTTCCCTCTTTGTTTCTCCACCTTCGAAATTCCCCTCGAGTGCGACGCGCTGAGCTTTTCGTGTGCAAAAAAATGGAGATTATCTCTGCTGTCACACGAACCCCCCCCCCCCCCCCCCCGGCTTACCGTCTCTCGCAAGAAGCCTTAAAGCGATTTCTCTTCGTGACGATAGGACGAGAAAAAAAACGACTGATTTGAACCTCCCGTTCGCCCTAGTGAAAAAAACGAAGAACGCGCGAAAACCAGTGAGTCGGTACGTGCGTGTCGCTACTGACCTCGACCATGTATAACGCCCTACCGGAATACTACTTTTTTTCTTCCGCTCTACGCGTCGTACATCATTCGAACCCAGATTAACTCGCCTATCGAATGCAATGACAAAGCTCGCAAATACGTGAACCTCAAAAGCAGCTCCTTTCAAAGACTTTTTGACTCTTTGAATCGACGGAAAGTTCATGACAAAGTATTCGATGGACAAACGGCAAAAGAGCTGATGTGGGATTCACAGAATTCGCGAGCCGAGATAACTGAAAGGAAAAACATAAAATAAAAGATGGGCGGTTCAGGGGGAGGGGTGGAGAAGCAGGTGGTATTCGTGGTTTGTGTATGGTTTCTTTTTAGTTTTTTTTTTTTTTTTTTATATCTGTTTTTCTGTTTTTCCCACCACGCGATACAAGCGCGTCGACGATATCGCGATGCGAAATGCTTTTTTTTTTTTTTTTCTTTATGAAAATCGGTCCGTTCGTATTTTTTGGGTTTGTTTTCGTCATCTAAAAAAGGAAAAGAGTAACAAACGAAAAAGCCGAGAACGATATTGAAAATCGTCCGGCGTTGAGATCAGGGGGGGGCGAGGGCGCTCTCTCTCGAGTCGATGGTGTAAAAAACCTTTTTGTCACGGGACCTGAGAATGTTATTTGTCGTATTTTCTTTTATTCGTTGTCCTTGTTTTTTTTGTTCTCTGACTTTTGAGTGATGAAATGAGAGTGAGATAGGGATAGTTACCTGAGTCTGTAGCCGCGTAAGACCACGAATCCACAGAATTTGTCCTGCCCGCGGCTTTTTATCCGAGTCTGGATCGTAATTCTCGTCTCCTAGATTGATAGCACCGATATCATCCGGCTGGCCGCGGCCCCATCTGTTTTTAAAAACATTAAACCATTTCTTCATCACTCGGTCCCTGTTAAGGAGGTGGTTTTGTTGTGGTTGTTGTTCTTGTTTTGTTTGATTCTGATTTTTAATTGGCTTTTTGTTTGCAGTTTGTTTTTTTTTGTTTTGTTTTTGTTTGTTTGTTTTTGCAGTTGGCTGACCGCGATGATGCGCACTCGTCTTCGGTATTTTGCCGGTTATTGCGTCCCACTTGGCTCGTGTCTCTATTCGGGGCTTTGGGCGTTTTTCATATTTTTTTTTTTTTTTTTTTTTTTTTTTTACTTTTCGATTCGTCTCGTTACTCGTTAGTACACAACGGTCTTGACAAAATATAGATTTTCATCGGGAATTGGTACGGGGTCGAACGGGGATCTGCTATTTCGGTGTCGGGAGATTACGAGGGTGAAAGTAAAATTCTCAGGGCACGGATCGGGAGAAAAGAAGACGGGTGAAGATAAATAGTGCGATTAAGTAATGGTAATTTTAACCGTAATGAGATGAACGATATTGTATGGACCGACACTCGGGATGGGCTCAATGAATATCGAATGATTGATTTCTTTGTCTATACCTGAGACTCTTCGAAATTCTTCATTCGACGGTGATCTACGAAGTGTCAACGCTTCTTTGATTCGTGGATTATACCACGATGACGATGATGTAACAATGACGCAAACGCTTTCGATATACAATTCATTTTAATGTGAAAATATGTAATTGTGTTAATTCATCAAGTGAAATCTCACTTTCACGATTATATTTGTGAAAACTTGAAAAATTATCATCGATCTCGTCGGCTCTTGACGATCAAAAATATCCATCCTTTTGTCACATCGACGAATAAGGTTTGACGGAAACCTCACGCGCCTACCTTCGCTAACTGTGAATGGTATCACGCGGTAATGTAAAATAAAACTTCGAAGGTCGTTTAACCTGCAAATAATTAGGTAGCTTCGCTGCTGACTCCCTCCTCAAAATTCGTGAGACACGAGCTCGTCGCATCCCGTCTAACCTCTGTTCATAGTGTCCGAGGCGGAAGAACATGATTTTACAGAAAAACAACGCTACCGAATAAATAAAACGGTCGGGAAGAGATACGGAAGATTTTCTTTCGGTTCATCAGTCCACGTGGTTCGTCTCTCCGTTTAGGAATGGATCGAGGACATTTTTTATATTTCATGGGGGTTTATCTAATACGAAACGGCCACAACTAAGGCAAAGCAATCTCTTCGAGATGATAAACAAACGCGCGGGAAACTGAAAGTCAACTTCGTCGTTCGATCGGTATCAAATTGCTCGCCTCGATTGTAGCAAAGTTGATGAGCTTTCTCATAAGCCGAGGTGCGCTCTGTACTATTTGCGTTTACCAATCCTGCCCGGGCATACGGTCAACGCGAGCGATCGGAACGAGAAACTAGTTTTTTTCCAAAACCGATCAAATTTGCTACAGTTCATATAGGACTTTGCTAATTTCAATTAAATCAATTTGCAACTGAGGCTAACGAAAAGTCAGTCATAGCGTTTCGAGCGAACACGAATATTTTTTCAGTGACGTTCTATCGCTGTTACAGATGCTTGATAACGCAAATAATAATAATTATATTGAGCAACTAATGCTAATATTAATCGAAATAAATTGATTCTTCTGGAATAATAAAACATTCCCAACGAAAGTTGAGGCTTTATATACGAATATGTGAAGCGTAATGGCGGGATAAATGGATGGAAGAAAAGAAGCCGGCACAGATGGACGCTTTACCAGACTCTCTCAATTCATACGCGGGTATCTTCGATGAGAAAATAATTTAAAAAAAAAAAAGAAAAACCACTATCAAGTCACATACAGCGAATTTTTTTTTCAACGACGCGCAAATCATTTTATCCTACGTTTTATGAAATAAATGTTCTAGCGTCTATTCATTAAAGTTGAGGTTCCGCGACAAAAAGCTTCAAAATAAAAGAGAGAGGAATGTGGTTGACCCTGAGTTTTTTACCGGCCGATCGCTGGCATACAAACAAGTACGTAGATTCATTAGCTTGCTTCATTCCTCTCACGACCGTAGACATGCAATGCAACATCCACTGTGAAAATACATAGAACATTTTATGTATATATACATATATATTTACACGTTCGATACAGCGCGATTGGATATGTAGTATTTTGGGATTCGTGAAACCGTATCATCCGATTTTTTTCTTCCTCGCGATTGAATTTTGACACGGAAGAGTGTATTCGAGTGTTTTAACATTTTGTCAATCTCTGAACGTTGGCTGTTTCGCGACCAACACCACGTTCGAATGGACAACGAATTTTGTATTTCGTGCAATTTTGAAAGTCCACTTGGAGCACGTGGCTGGAGCTGGCTCGTCGAAAGGCATTCAGAGCTGGAAAATGAGAGCGCGCGATGAACCATCCGCGTGATACTCGTTGAACGACAATCGGAATAATTCTACATTCAATAATTACGAATGACCACGATGAGAGATAACGGTGAATGAGTGGCGAAGGAGAAACTCGAAATTGACTATCGAGCGAGTGTGAAATCTGCAACGGGGTTTCGTCGCGCGCACCGCGTTTAGGCTATTTTTATTGAAAAGGGAAATATTACGACGTTGGTAGCACGTGGAGCTAATTGAGCCGTTCTACTTGCAGCACTTCCGTATCTTTCGTTTGTTCCTTAATAGATTTTTGTTCATGTTCCACTGACCTGCTGGATACGAAGGAAGAACGAACGTCGGTCCGAAGCACAGTTTCGAAAAATAGGGGATTATAGAAAATAAATCATTGCTCTTTCGCACGTTTCTTGTTTGTTGGAGGACGATTACCTAAATATTATAGAACACATATCGCCGCTCAATTCGGGTGTGAGTGGATTAGCGGTGAAACAGGGGACAAATCTAACATGCATAGGCCGTCTACCATCTACCGGAGGACAAATATATCAAAGCTATTCAACAGTAATTAGTGATGATGCTTCTTCTTTTCCTTTCTTTCAGGGTTACGATTACTCGGAATAAAATTAACGGTAATGAAAGAAACGTTGGTGATACCCCGGGCACCATGCTGGATGCCGATGTCTAATGACTGTCAAATTTAATAAAATATATATGTGTCAATCTGAAAATATATAATTATATAATAGTAATCAGCTAGGTCGATCAACGAATCAACAGAAAATACATACGAATTAACGAGTGCGGATATTCATTAATAACTCAACGCATATCATCGTGCTATTGGGTTAACTAAAAGCTTCCTCAATTTTTGCTGTTTGTTTTTCTTATTTTTCACATAAATCGTGTATTTCTTGTCGTCCCGAAGGAGCCCAAACATCATAGACACTGCGCTATTTCTACCGAATATTCGGCGATCAACAACTAAACGTCATTCGTCTATTACCAGCAAAGCTCTTCTCTCTCCAAGCTTCAATTTCATTGTGAGATGACAAAACAAACGTGGAAATAATACTCTAAAGACCAATTAAAAACGAATTAAACGACCTTGTACAACGGACGGGCATGGATGTAAAGAAAAAAAATTGTGAATTTTCTTAATACATTAGCGTTGTTCTCAAAGGGATTTTACTTCAACATGGATCCGAATATTTATCGCGCTATCGCAATGCCACTTTCGATCAAAACAGCTCGTAGTCAAATTATCGCTCGTTGTTGGCACGTTTGAGTACTGAGATTCTCTCGGGGAACAAATCGTTAGAAAAATAGTTGAGGGGGGGGAGGGAGGGGGGGGGGGGGCAAAAAACAACAACGGGGGGGGGGGGGGGGTCAACACTAATGAAGAGAGCTTCGTCATTTCGCCAGTGGCAAAATTTGTGCTAATGGAAGGTTACAGCACAATATTTGTGACTTGGCTGCTCTTCGCTCACTCCCCCCTCCTTATTCTTGCAAACTGTTTATGAATATTAGAAATGGAAAGAACAAGGGCCAAAGAATTGTATGCGGACTCATCGTTCAACATCCGGTTGCATCTTGGGGGAGGGGGGAGGGGCGTCGAAAGAGACGCGAGGTTTGTTAAAAATGCAGTAAAGACGAAAAAATAACGATCTGTAAAAATGGGAATTTTGATGTACACCGATAGGTTATGAACGGATTTTCGACTTACGAAAGGATCTTGGGTATCTTGCGGGTCGGAATACACGTGACTACTTGGCCCCACAGTAGCGTACCAATCCCGAAGAAGAGACACCACATCCACTGATCAAGATCCAGAGCTTTTGTGCTGAACGCCATTTTACCGTACTGAATGATGAATACCTGATTCAAAATAGCAAACACATTCGTTGATGAACAATGTTACTTTCTTGGCCCACCTCTCTCTCTCTCTCTCTGCCTCTTCCTCTCTCGTAAGCAAACGAAACGAAATAGAATATTTAACGATGATGTTTCCTTCTTTACGGTCATCGCTCGCAAGGTCGGGCATGAGACAAAAACGTTGAATAGTTTACTTTCACTTGGCACTGGTTGATTTCGTAAAAGACAAAAGCACGACTCACTTGAGACAAGCAGGTTCCGATCCAAATCGAATAAAATATGGGATTCGTGAAGATTCCCTGGAAGACATTGCGCTGACCATGAATTTTTCTTGCATTAAATTCGTTGAACACGGTCATCATGACGAATGTGTTGAATATGATTGTAAAGTGCTGGGTCGCGCCGCCACCCTGCTCCGCAACTCCGAGTCCCGTATCGATGTTGAGCATATCGTGGCCTGTTTTTACAAATAAATCAATCGTCAATCATTTGAATTGGAAGAATCGAAGCTATACTTTTGGGGAAAACCTTGCTATTTTTATATACGAGTTTTAATTTTGAGTTAACTTTATGACAACGAGTTATCGTGAGATTCCTTTTGTTCTATTCGAGTATTCGATACGAATTCATGCGAAAGGCAGGCGCGAGTAAAACGGAGAATCGGAATCGAATGTCGCTTTGCGTTTTGCGTTGGTCGGCACAGCCGAATCTCGATAATGTCGGAGATGGAGGAAAAATATTGATAAAAAAAAATATTGATCGCGAGGAGTGAAGAAGACTGACCTTTGAATAGAAGCGTAAAAATAACGACCAACTGATAAACGGCCTGACCAAGTATGTTCTTCATCATGGTTCGTGATATAAGCGGTTTCGTGCGTCCATAAGGTTTGCGAAGTAGAAGATCGGGGGTCGGTAATTCGGTGGCGAGTGCGAGTGAGGCTAGAGTGTCCATAATTAAATTAACCCACAACATTTGTACGGCTTTGAGTGGTGAATCTTGTACGGCGCAAGCGCCGATGAACGCAACGATGACGGCAACAACGTTGACGGTAAGTTGAAATTGCAAGAATTTGGCTATGCTATCGTAAACGTTACGACCCCACATAACGGCTTTGACTATCGAGGAAAAATTGTCATCGGTGAGTATAATGTCGGATGCTTCCTTGGCAACGTCCGTACCGGCGATACCCATGGCAAAACCAACGTCGGCTTTCTTCAACGCCGGACCGTCGTTTGTACCGTCACCGGTTACGGCGACGACTTCCCTGGATGCCGATACTTTACTGTCGATCATTCCCTTAACCAGAGTGTATTTGTCAGTTGGCGATGATCTCGCGAGTACCCTCAATTTTGGCCATACTTTGTCGAGCAAATGTTGCTGCACCTCGCCATTGCTATCCCTTATTCTCCTGTTAAATTCTTTACCCTCCAGTATGAGCCAGTCTTCGTTCGGCTTGAATATACCACATTTTTGGGCAATCGAACGCGCCGTATTGACGTTATCTCCCGTAACCATTCGGACGGTAATGCCGGCTTTTTGACATTTCCTTATGGCATCCGGTACCTCGGGTCTGACCGGATCCTCGATACCCACTATTCCCAAACAAGTCAAATTACAAACGATATTATCCTCGTCCTCCCAGTTTGGCTCGTTCTCGCTGTGAACCTGATTTATCTCCGCTTTACCAGGTACAAAGTCACGATACGCGATTGATATTGTACGTAATCCGTTACACGCCATCGGCTCGATCACGTTCTTAACGAGACGATCTTGCATGTCTCGCGTGAATTTTTCCAAATTTCCGTCGCGACCATAAATAAAGGCACATCTGAAAAACGAACGTAACACATTATATATTAGAGCCTGTGCTGGCTCGCTCGTGGGAGGAAATGCTCGTTAAAGAATCAACGGGGGGGTGTATAGTAACGAGAGATTCGACGCACTTCTTCATGATGATCTCGGAAGCGCCCTTGGTGAAGAGTCTGTAACCACCTCCCTGTCGCGGTATCACCGTCGACATACTCTTTCTAACGCTGTTGAACGTGTATACCCGCGTAAATGTTTCCTCCGGTTGGTCATCCCTCAATGTTTGATAATTTTTGCCCAGGGCAATTACGAATCCAAGTAAGGCACATTCGGTTTTGTTACCGACTTGCATCGGCAAATCGGTAGGATCTTGCCCGGGCATTATTCTGGACGTGTACGCCGAGTTAATCGATATCGATTGAATCAACAGGTTACCAACGTGATTAGGTATTTCCGCGAACGACGGTATCGTTTTACTCAATTTTTCGCACAGATACGATTGTACGACTGTCATCCGATTGGTCGTCAGGGTGCCGGTTTTGTCCGAGCATATGGCCGTTGCGTTACCCATCGTCTCGCAAGCGTCCAAATGACGCACCAAATTGTTGTCCTTCATCATTTTCTAATCAACCCAAAAGAAAAATAAATATTTATTCAACGAAATTCAACCAAGGATCACAATCGTCTTCTAAATTCGTATACGAACCTTGACGGAATAGGCGAGGGAGAGTGTGACAGCTAGAGGAAGACCTTCCGGTACGGCAACGACGAGTACGGTCACACCGATAATCAGATGGCGTACGAGATTTCCGGCATACTTGCTTTTCCATGCTCTTTGGTGTATAACGAAATTCGTTATGCAGAATTGTATGACTAGTATAACGACTGTAAGAACGGCGATCGTCGAGCCAGCGTAGCCAATTTGTATCGCGAGTTTCGTCAACTTGGCCTGCAACACGCTCTTTTCTTTTTTCGATTCGTGGCCTCCACCGCCACTGGATGCTGCTGGGGCGTGATGATTTTCTCCACCTTCGTGTTTAGCTCCTCCACTCGTGTGACTGTTGCCAGTTATTTCTCCAACCTCGTCGCCTTGTATCACCATCAAACAAATTCAAGCGTCAGTAGGATGTATTTGCGATCAAACACATTCTTCCCCCTCACTGTCTTGGAGATTGTTTGAACCCGTGACTCTCGAGGCTCCTTGCGATATGTCCCGATGCGAGCGTATGATATCGAATCCACAAGAATTTCGAGAACAGCCACGACAGTCGCGAGTTCAAAATCTCCTCTACTCTGAGCGCTCGCCCAGCGCGTGCGCCCAAAGTCACGATCGATAGATAAACAAAATGGTTAATTAACAAATTGGTTGAAAATAATAATGAGATCAAGTAAATAGGCAGTTGCTCGCAAACGATTTAGTGTCGATGGTTATCACCACATACAACGACGTGATAAGCGGAGTTAAAGAATTATAAATATATATATATACACCATTGTTAAATAATGAAGACGCGCATATTTCATTATGTCCGTATGATGCGTAAAATTTAAGAAGAAGACAAGAAAAATTAAGGGATAATTGCGTCGGTGGAATACGAAAAAGGTGATGAGTGACCAAGAGGATGTCGAGTGTCGTACGTGAGCAGAATCGAAGGTGAGAAAGAGGCAACGAAAACACTTGGAAGATGAATTTTTTTTCGAAGCGTTTATGATAATACGGTAGAGGGCGAGAGAAAGAGAAAGATAAGCGTATGATAGTTAGACAATGTACAAATGCTTTACTTTCATTATATTCTGTTGATCTTTATCACTTTTTTTAAATAATTTATCCGAGAAGATTGTACGATATATGTATATTATTATGATGTCCCGAGTGCAATCAATCAAACTCGATTGTTTCATTTTTGTCTCTTCTGTATCGTTTCTCATGTCCGCAGTTGCGACGAATAAATCAAAATATAGATTAAACATAGCGGCAAGTGAAAAAGAAAAGAAAAAAACCCGAAGAAGAGAAGAAAAAGCGTAATAGACCTCGCAATTGAAAAAGAAAGAAAAAAGAAACGAATAAAAAATTGATAGACAATTTGTGAAACTTTGTTCGAGAGAATATGTAATTTTGTTCTAGTCACCTGATAGAGACTTCTTCTTCCGCTGCTTTTTAGCCTCTAGATATCAAAAAGAAAAAACGCATGCAAAATAAAAAATTCATTAGCAATTGTTACCAATATTCCGTAAGAAATGGTTCATCGGAACGACTAGCATCGCGGATCGATCGATTTGCTGTGAAAAGGCTGCAATTCGTGTACATACGTCAAGAGACTCGATAGCGACTCACGATAAATATTTTCATTGTATATCTTCTGAAACGAACGTATAAACATATTTTCAGGAGCGAAAGAAAATTGACATTGTTTTTTTTTTTTTTTTTTACCACGCGCTGATACGTGTTCAATTAGATTCGAAAAAAAAACGAATGGGCAGCCCGATGGGAGAGCTCGGACTCAAATTATAGTTCGATCATCCGTAAGCACTTGAAAAAAGAATCATTGTTCCATAGAATATTTCATTCATTTTGTCCAACTGTTGTCGGACGAGGAGCGTCGTCATACAATATCCATCGAAGATTGCTTCGTTCTTTTTATTTCTTGAATTCATATGGAAGGTACAAAAGCGCGATACTCCGTCGATAATTTGAATCGGAGCTCTCCATTCAAGTCGCTTATTTCGTACACATTTTCCAATGAAACTGTCTTCTCCGTTCATACGAGCAAAAAGGAGGCCCGATTCTTTGTCCGCCCGGCCCCATATCCATGCGTCGCACTTGAGGTATATTTTTTCTCCCTACAACATCGTTGACCGAGACCTACCGGATCTTCTTTTAATTGTATTATTTAAGATGTTTTCTTTAAGCTTGTCTTATAAATGATCATTTATGTTGATGAAGGATTGTATACGATCAAGACGAACGGTCCGATGGAACTGGGTGGAACCGATTCGCCGAGGAGAAGTGCATGGATGAGCTTTGACGCGAAAGTGCGAAAGCTTATTCACGATGTACTTTTGCCACGGGCACAAGGATAACCGAGCTTCGGGGTGGTACAATTATCATTCGTCATATAGGACACTACGAAAAATTGGTATGATTTAAGAACGAAAATGCAGAGGCGGGGCGGCCCCCTTAACACTTGGAAGAATAAATGACGCGGAGCTATGGAAATTTCCTACGAGACGATTTATATTTTCGTTCGAAATCGACGCAAGCTTCGGGATCGATAATGAAAAAAAATAAACTGTGTAACGAATGGAAAGAGTAGGGACAGAAACATTGGTCTTTGAGATGAAATGCGTTATTTATAATTAACAAATAAATGGAGTATCCGATGCCCCCCACCCCGTGTTGATGAGAACTCGACCGGGCTACGCGGATCTAAACATTGCTCGAGATTCTATAGGGGAGGGAGTGTCGCGATAAGGAATTTTTCTAACTAGTTAATGGACAATAAAAAAATAACATTCTAAAATGGTTATAAGAACATGCGAAAAAGCCGACCGAGGTGTATGGTCAGCTTGCGTGAGTTTCATGACATTGTTTCTTCTTTCGTTCGTTCGTTCGTTCGTTCGTTCGTTCGTTCGTTGCTTTTTAAAATCACATCAAAATCAAAACCATGCGTAGACTTTCGGGGTCCGCACTTGCCTGGATTACACGAGTCTCGAATAACTCGAGTTTGCCAGCTCGCTCTTTTCAGTTAAAAAATCAAGGGTCGCGCATGACGCGTGGGCAACGCAAGGCTCGGAATGGACGTTACTTTTGACAAGAGGCACGGGCGAGTTTCGTTCGTTCGCTCGTCCAGAGTAAAGACCGTTCGAGTGGCAAACTCGTGGGACGATATGACATTGCTCGGGGACGCGTAATACATACCCTTCTTCATTTTCTTGATTTCTTGCTCTTGCTGGTCGACCGCTGCACCCAAGAGAGTAAAGATGATGCCGGCCTGCGAGTTGACGCCAACCGCAGCGACCAACATCTTACCCGAGCCTTCCATCACGTGTGTACCTTGGAATATTTCAAATCAATATACCATGTCCCATTGTTCACAGGCTGATGTAACTATTGTTACGTTGCTATTCAGCGTTGCGGATATAAAGAATTGACCAACATTTTGGAATACTTTGGGAGGTGAATAAAAAAAGAAAAAAAAAGGAAAATAAAAATTGGACGTAGCTCCTGTCGTTGCGATTACGATCGACGGTACAGCGTATGGAACAAGAGTAATAAATTAAAATTCTAAAGCATACCCGATAGCACCATAGGATCAAACGCTTCACCCTTCTTAACGTGGTCCGATTCTCCCGTCAAACTGGATTCATCCACTTTGAGGTCGTTGCTCTGTATAAGAATACCATCGGCGGGTAACAAATCACCGTATTTTATCTGAAACGATAAAATGAAAGTGATAATAAATGGATGCTCTCCTGGCTGTCTCCGGACGTGGGAATGCAATGGTAAATTCGTGTCGTTCCAATCACCTGACATATATCGCCCACGACGATGTCCGACACAGAGATTTGTTTAACTTCTCCTTGCCGAATTACGGAAAACTTGTGTTCTCCTTCTATTCGATTTTGAAGACCTCGAAATTGTCGTTCTTTGGAGTAGTCGTTGAATGCCGTAACTATGACCACTACTATTACAGATATAAGGATCGCGAGGCCCTCGATCCAACCGTATTTACCCTCGTCCTCGTCCAGATGACCGACGACAACTGAATCGTATGAATCGCCTTCCATTAGTTCGAATATGTACCATTCTCTTAATCCACTACCCGTTTAATGGCAATACGATTATTGGCTCGAATATCAAGTACAAACTTTCTCGAGTGGTTGACATTTGAAAAAAAGGCAGAATAATAACCGTCCTCTTTGTGGCTCTATTAAAAGAGAACTCTGCTCTTAAAATCTTTACTCCGAAATTCATAACGTCTCTGCGTCTACTCGTGTGTAATCCATGATCTTTAATATCTCTACTCGCGATGAGATACGTTCTGAAATCATCATGAGTAGAGATATTGGGGATTAAATATCACACCGGAGTACATGTGTCAAAGAGGGTGGACGTTCTCTCTACTCTCAGATCGGCAGTTGTTAAGGAGTTTCGGTACAGGCGATACAGTGTTGCCAGCATGCTAAACCACGCTAAAAACATAAAAAAATTCAAAAAGTTCAGAATTTTATAAAATTTGGTCAACATATTCTTTAGTGCCAAATTTGACAATACAAATTTTTTAAGATTTTTCTTCTATACACAGTTATCGAGTAATTGATCACTAAAGTTCACGTGTACAAGCATAGCGTTTCCATATACATTCCGGGCATAAGAAATCTGCTTTAACGCGTAATTACTCGACAACTAAGTGGAAGAAAATTTTGAAAAAATTTGTGTTTTCGCACTTGACGTTGAAGAACATTATCACCAAATTTGATCAATTTCTTAATATTTAGACTTCTGTACCGAAACTCCTTGAGGAGCGGAGTTGTCATCGAGAATGGCTATCGATAGAGTCGTTAACTAGCAGCTACGTCATCACAGCTCTGCACGATAGCAACTCCGCTCTTCGAGCATGTATTTAGAGGGGAACTGTTATTGAATACATTACTGAGAGTAGAATTGTTGACTTGCTGCAACACAACTCGACTCTTACTCGATAACATTTCCACTCCGAAGATTTTTATTTTATGTATGAATCACGTCTCTACTCATTGACATTTCTAGGCGGATAACACAGGAGATTAGTGACAAAAGAGGAGACAGATTGATATTCAAATTTGAGAGTAGAGCCGTGAAGAGGACGATCGTAATTCTGCCAAAAAAAATGATTCTCGTCGGATCGAACTTACTTTCGTCGTCATCGTCATCCTTTGGTTGATAGAAGCTAAGACCTAACGAAACCAATGCGGCTATTTCGAGAATGATTAAAGTAACATCTTGCAACGCTTCCCACACTAATTGTAAAAATGTTTTTGGTGGTTTCGGAGGTATCATGTTTGAACCGAATGTGTCTCGCCTGTGTTGTATATCCGCCGTCGATCCGCTGAGGCCTGAAATAGAGATTTAGTCGATCGAGTACTGTAATCGTTCGTGCGACCGAACGAGCTAATTTGGCAGGAATTGCGAGAAAGTGGTTCGGAGCTCTGATAATGTTGAATAAAATTAAACTGACCTTCGCTGGGCGAGGTATACAATTTTTTACAAATTTCCTGAACTCCCCCGTAGCCATTAATTTTATTGACACCTTCGCGCCCTCGATGTTCCATGAGCTCCCTAAGCTGTTTGAGAGTGATGCCATATTGGGCGGGCCGCCCATCTATCGTCGCCATTCTGCCTCGTTTCTCCTAAGTTGGCCTATGCCAACTTGGCTGTACTGCTCCAAAGCTGACCAGCTCGGACTACTTCCTTCGCACCACTACTCCCTTGACCTCCGTACGATTGGAGGTCCCCCGGTAGCTGTAAAACGATCGAAAGCACATAGGAGCGCGTTAATTCAAAGTCTCGATAATAGCTCGTACACGTACGAGCGGTACAATGTTCAAAATACCCTCGCCCCTCGCCCCACCCGCTGACCAAAAAACACCTGTGTACGTTCTATCGTTGAAACGAGATAAGAGCTCCTCCGTGTGTCGATAATTGTCAAGCAACTTTGGAGACTCGTGTCAAAAAATCGAGATTAACGCGTGCCCGTGCATCAATTATTGGGTCGGATTGCCGCGCGTTCGTCATTTCGCGCATATTCGAAGCTCTAGGAAGGAATAGCGAACGAAATGATTCGTCATCCTGCACTGTTACTATGCAGGATTCGATTCATTTAACAACATAAAAAAAATGAATGTTAGAAAAAAAACACGTGTAAAAACATTGTAGAAAACATGTGTTTACAGATAATGATTCATCTTCGAACTCCTTTAAAGAGACTCGAATAAAATAGATGAAATATAATTACGATAGATAAAAAAGCATGCAATTGGTTAGTGCAACTCCTTCGAGATTCGATTCCTATGGTTAATGTTGATTGATGCGGTAGGGAAGTCATTTATACGACTAAATAAAAAAATTTATATAATTGACGAAGTTGAATGATTGTACAGAGAATGAAGGTGATGATGAAAAAAATGTAATCTCGCAGAAAACTAAAATATACGATAAACATATAATGGAATTTAATTTTCGTCAGGCGATGTCTCTAATCAAATCATTGAATGAGAACATTTTCTTCTAGGCTTCATTTTATTTTCAATACGCTATATGATTTTTCAGTCGGGAGTTTTTTCAAAGTTTACTTCGATTTTTTTAAGCAAAGGAGTTTGAAGATAAATCATTTTCTGAAAACAAATATCTTTTTTACAATATTGTTTTTTTTTCTAGCAGTCATTTTTTTAACTAATAAAAAACTAATAAAATGAAAAATTAATTAAAAAATGTATTTATTTTGTTTCCGATATTTTTTTTTACTTCCGATGTAGCTCCATTTTTTTTATTTCACAAAAACCCTCCCTTCGTTGTTTGACCTTTTGGGGTCAATTATAACGGGTGATTTTTTTATTTTAACAACCGTAAATTTTCTCAATCGAAAACTGTCTCCGTATTAATTCGTAGCTTTGCAAATTCTAAAACATTCACAAATACAGTTTTTATTTATTTAGTGATGCGTTTAAGAACAGGTCATTTTTTTTTTTAAAGTCGAAAACCGTAAGGTCCCAACTCGACAGCGGCCAAGAGGCCAACTTCACATTAAATATTAGATATTCTCCGGCGTTGTACAATCGCGAATGATATATCTGTACATAACGTAGAGTTTACGCACTTGGCCACTTGGCCGGCGCTGTCGAGTTCGGACCCTACCTTGAAAACAAGCAGAGTTCGAAGTGAAAGTAGCAGCGCTCAACTGCGCGTGAAGTTGTCGATAATCGAGCACCACGGTCGATTCTATATGGAAAAAATAAGTTTGAACGTAAATATTAGTTTTCTAAACGAGTTAACCATAAATTTAAACAAACTATGTCTAAGAGCACTGCCCGTCACACGTAGAAAAGACAATAAAAAATTGGTCAAGACAAGTGCGACCGTTCCAGAGCAAAGTTGCTTCACCACCCCCCCAATCAGCTGATCGCTGTGAAACGCATGGCTCCCGTTCTTTTGCCCTGCGGACAGCCGGGAGTTGAAAGTCGAAAAAAATTGAAACAAACTCCGAGAATTCGGTCATTGAGATACTCGTCCGCCGAGAGAACAAAATCGAGGAAAAATTTGAGCGCGGATCCGATCAAGTATTTCTCAACGCTGGCTTCGAGTGCAATTCTATACACGTGCGTAATGAACGTCTTGGATGCCCGGTATGGGTTGGGCGAGACTCCGAGAGCGTGATTGCAACTGTTGTCGCGTGTGCTCGCGCCCGCGCAGCCGCGACACCTTCATCACTGGACACCTGGTCGACGCGGCACGCTGCTCGAGCACCGCGTGTACCGCGACGGAAGCTCGCCTCTGTTTTCGGACGCAACTTGACCATTTCAACGCTGCATGGCAGCCTTGCTTTCCGGACTGTTTGGGCGAAAACTCAAAATCCCGAATACCGAATACCGATTACTTTTTTCATAACTCTTTTCTTCGGAGTCTTATACTCGCGATTGATCGAATATCGATCCGTCGACGGAACGGTAAACTTTAGTAATTGTAGCTGCGGAAAGAGGCTCTGTGTAGGCTCGCTCGAGCCCGTATCAGCGACACCTCCCAAAAGGGCTCGCCTCAGAGATTGTATTCTCCAACTATTGCTAATTATTTGCATATTTAATTGAAATGCAGGCGGTCTGCATTTTCAGGAATGGAATCAACGAACGGTTGGCGTACGAGTGAAAAATAAAAAGCGCGTATGATGACAAGAAGCAGGAGTACCTCGTGTGCACTATTATTTCGTTTCGAGACGCGCGCGCGCGTGCGGTATGTCGAAATCGACGGAGCGAACAATTAACGAGGAAAACACGTACAGGGGGATCCGGCCGCATGCACGCTTCCTATGACATTATTACGGAGCCTCGTAGCACACACGACACAACACACTCGCGCTCTTTCGGAACGCAACTTTTAACGAACACTCGCAACGTTTCCAACACTCAACTGAACGAAACAGACAATTGTTTTCCCCGAAAAGTCACTCGACGCGGCAACGATTGTTTCATGCCACGATTGAAGCGGGGTAGAAAGGAAGATTCGAAGAAACAGCACTAAAAATGATAAAAAAAAAAAAAAAAACAATTTTTCAGTCCGGTACAGTCGCCTCGAATTCGTCGCGATCGAACATGTTGTTGCGATATTATAATTCGGTGCTGATATTATAACAAACCGAGCTATTCAATTGGAATAATCGAATCGGTCCATTGGACTATTTTGTGATAGTTTTGAGAGCCGGCAAATAAAACGGCGACGAGCACAAAGCTGTGCGGAGACACCACAGCCGCGACTGAAGAAAAAAAAATCCCGAGGAATGGAGCAACAGCAGCAGCAGAGTGCGAAGGGGGGAGCGAGGAAAAGAGATAGCGAAATAGAGATAGAGGAAACTCAAGCGAACGCTACGTCACTTCTGAAATCATCGCTGCTCATACTACATTATAGTATATATAAATATGTATCTACATGTGTGTATATAAATAAAGTATGCGTGAGGCAAAGTGTTACGCGTATATTTTTTCTCGCGTGCTACGGTGGTTCGTATACGTTTACGCCCAACGACGTCTGATCGGCGTCTCTCCTTCTCTCTCCCGCTCGCTCGATCCCCTTCCATCGGGATCGCCCCGTGCCCGGGAACGAAGGAACGAAAGAGCGTCGTTCGCCGAGCCGCTTCAGCGCTATCTCCGCTATCAACGGGCAGGCTTTTCGGTATGCTTCTCCGGGGAGTCTTGTAAACTTGAGAAGGCAAGAGACCACCTCGTAGTATCGCGGCGACCAAATATATCGCCGAGTTTGAAGATTCCTCGAGACGCGATGAAATAAATGGTGGCGATTGGACGCAAAGTTTACAGGGGCATATCGCGGATGAAGAAAAGATGGAGGGAGATTAAATTTATGGAGAAAATTCAACGAGATCGGATTCCTTTGAGTGCAGATTCACTCCGATGAACGACGGGAATGAGCGACTCGTGCGCGAGTCCATGAAAAATCATGAATTCATGAAATCGATAAGGCACAACGATAAAACTCGTTGAGCTCAGCCCGCTTGAAAAGAAGCTTATGTAAGAAAGAAGCGAAATTGTTGGAGCGCTATGAATCGATGGGAGCCTCGTTGCTTCATTATCGCACGCGCCTTCGTTGTCATGCGACGCGGACAAAAAGCCTTGCCACTCGGATCGCAGTCATTGAGGCTACGTACGGGAATTGGTTTGAACGGAAGCTCATCGGTGCGCGAACCGGTATAAGACGCTCGAGTTTGAGACTCGAGGAAAGTCGGAACGGAAGGAGAAATGCGAGTCCGAGTGGTGGGGAACGCAGCCGTCTGGCGAGATCTTGTGCGATCGTGACGCGATTCACCTTCGCCGTGTGTCGACCATGCACGGCTAGAAATAGAGGGATTATCGCATCTACCACGACCCATAAAAAAGGAATAAGTTATGATACAACGGTTTCGATGAAACGGCTTTGAACGAACGCGCCTTAACACAGAATCTCATTCGCGGCGTACACACGCCGTATCCTCAAAGTTGGGGAGATGCAAGAAGCGTCGAATGATCCCGGAATCTCCAATTATTCATTCTTCACGCACCGCAACGACTCGCTGTCTTTGTGATGTGAAAAATCTCGACGAAAGAGAACGCCGAATATCGCTAACGTTGGGAATCAACGGCCACGATTTCTCGATAAATTAACATCGCTGGATCTCGCACTTTTTCGTTATCGGCTCAGTCCCGCGGCACACATCGGCGCATGATAACGGGAAACTTAACGTTGCTTTGCTATTCAAATATTTCGTACGAACGGAGAAGAGCGTGCCGCCGCCGTCGCCGCCGCCGCGTATCGCATCAAGAAGCTCTTGACGTCAATCGAGCATAAAAATACGACGGCACGATAGCGAGAGATTCTTAACCGTAAGCCTCATAATTCTTATCGATGAATTTTCCATTCAGTCGCGTACACGAGACTGAGATATTGTAACACGAAAATAATATTGAATGATTAAAATATGAAACCTCGACCGGGGGACTGACTCAATCTGATCGGATCGTGGGTATGAGCGAAAGACTTTTGCACCGCGTACAACATAGCGGATTATCGTCGTGTCAGTCGTCGATATGAAACTGCGAAAATTGCGAAAATTGGGAATTCTAGTCTTTCGAGGGGAAACGGTAAAACGTGCGGACCTCGGTTAGACGAATTATCGGCTTGCGATTCGCATTGTTTCGTCGGGCGGACGTTTTCTTCTGTTTGAATTATCACGTACGGACACCGATTCGGATAAATAATAGCAGTTGCGGCTACGATCCTTGCATTAATTTCACCGCTGTCGCGCCCGTCACAGTGCTCGTGTGAAATCACGAATATTTGAGACGAACGCAGGACGGTGCTGATGAGAAATTTTTGTTACTCAACGAATTCGATCGGACATATAAATATCGTGGATTCAAATATTCATTTAATTGGACTGATCAATTTAATTGGACATTAGGCCATTGGAATAGAAGGAAAAATAAAGCGGTCCGAGTCACCGTATTATTATTCGGTAGAAAAATTCAATGTTTCGTACGACGCTGAAGTTTGCAACGTTGGAGTCCAACGAAATGATTTTTAAATACTCTCCAATTCTTTAACCCGCCTAATTTGGAATTCGTAGTTTTTCAGTCTGCACCGACGATTCGGTAAATAAAAAATTGGACAATTACAAATGTCATTTCGTTAATTTCGGTGGAATCCAACGTTGCAAACTTGAGCGTCGTTGTTTCACGATGAAAAGTCATTTCGTCCCCAACATACGTTTTATGACATGCATGTTTTTCGATGAAAAGCAATCTCTCTTCTTTTTCGAACGTCCAAGCATTGCAGCGAAGGCGCGAAGGTACAGGCGGCGGTTGTTGTATATTTCGTTGAAAGCTCGAGTGAGAAAGGCAGACGGAGCCTGGTAAAGGCTCGAAGAACACAAACCGCGAGCGGTCCTATAGCGCTTGCGAAGGTCTAACCGTCGTAGCCAACGCTCCCAAAATAATTTCAAACTTAAGGAGGCAGAGAGAGAGATGAAAAAGTAAGCCGAACATCGGCCCGCAGCAGCTCGAACGGTGAAGCTCGCCCAGCGCGATTACATAAGCCTCGTTATTTCACGATTGCTTCTCCTCGCAGACTCCCGTCCGCTTTTTTTCACTATTCCTTTCATTAAAACCCCGTCGTTGAAATCCTTCTTGTTTTCATTATTATTAGCATTATTTCGTCGAGCGAAGTTTGTCCGTATCGAATATGTGGAAACGAGGCGATCGCTTTCGAAGAGTCGATGAAAAAATAAAAATGACGAACGTTACATACCGCCAAATAACTCGGGCCGGCGTTCCGTTGGCGATCTTTGTACCACTTTGTTGCACCGAACCGAATTCGGGCAAGGAGCCATTAACTCATCACGAGGGAGAATTCCGGAGCTTGGCGAGTAGGAAAAAGGGTAGTGGCCACTTCGCAGTAAAAATCGAACATTTTTCCCCATTATTTACAGCACTGACGCGTGCTCGATCGAATGGACGATGCAAAAAAGAATATTACCGATGACAATACCGAGCCTTCGACCCGGTCTCGCATTTTCGATGTTGCGCACCCATGCGGTCGGCCCATTAAAACCTTTTTCCCAATAAAATTGTAGCACATTTCGTGGCTCGTTTGTGCCCTTGTCCTACCACTGCCGCTGCCGTTGCTGCTGCCACACGAGATTGCAATATTCCTGGCTGTCGTGACTGTGATTATTAATAATCCTCGTGAGCTCTGAGATGAAATAAAAATAGGTATCGTCATGAATGCCGGAGCAGGATCCTCTGGCTCTGGCAAGTTTCTTTCTTTATGTTCGGCTCGGACGATATAATGTCGGAAGCAGCGCTCTGCCCCGTTTCCGGACTTTTACTCCAATTTCTGGGTAACGTTGTTTTTCGTTTTTCCACGATTGCCTTCGCCGCGCCCCATGCTTGATGAAATAATCGACTTTTTGTGGCAAAAATTCGAGTAAAACTGAAGTAGGCATTAACGATGGTGTCAATGTGATTTCAAAACCGTACGTGCAGTTTTCGGTAGTATTTCTTTGCACGCGCATCGAAATGGGTGGAAGATGATGCTGTCGAAAATGTTGCGTCCCATTTACCAAGGTTTCTCACCTCTTTCTATCTGTGTCTCTTTTCATCGTATAAAGCGATCCTCTCGATCGGATTATTCACGACTCGATAATAATTCTTTTAGTAATAATGCTCAATTGGACCTTAATGTTTCATTCGCGAATGATCCAAACCGAAGGAAAAGACGAAGCGCTACGGGGGGGGGGGGGGGGGGGGGGGAAGAGAAAGGAAAATATGGAAAGCGCGCACATATGACACGGTGGGCATTGTCGCGACGGAGGGAGAGTTAAGGGAGGAGCCGCACCACAGGCTTGCTGCCGTTGCTGCCTCGAGCCTCAATGAATTGTCCCTGAATTTTTTTAGGGGTAGAAGGTCGTAGCGGTTACGCCATTGTGTCTCTTTGTGCATTTAGTCTCCCGTGCGCATCGTACCGTGCTCGAGATTTTTTCATTTTTCGTTCATACATAAAAAATGTATTTGGTGTATGCATATACACTTCGTGGATGTTGGCTTACGTGGCATTTCTTTGTCGACGACGTATACGACACTGCGGTCTCCGTGGGACTGGGGGACTCGAGCGCATGTCCACGATCTTTTACACCCCACCTGGCAAGAGTCGCGCGCACCGACCTCCCCGTCCGCACCCCTTAAAGATCGCGCGCGCTTGTCCTCCTTGCATTATGCCTGTTCCCTTGAGCCTCTTCGCCTGCTTCTTCGAGTCCTCGTTGGCGGAGACGCACACTCGTTGGATCCTCTCGACGAAATTCCCTATCGGGGTGAGCCTGTCTCGGCGGCTTTTTCCGCATCTTCGTAAAACGGTGTATGCCGGCCGCCTCTGTGGACTCCCGTCATCCTCCGCGCTTCTTGTAATCGCTTTTATGAAACTCCATTTTTGTTTCGTCCTCGTCGTCCGATGATCCGAGCAATGATCCACGAAAAAAGGAATGCACCGACGCGTTCGCACGGATTCAAAGAGGACACGAATCGTTCCAACGATATTGTTCGTTGACGGATGATTTCTTCATTTTTTTCCGCGAGGACAGGCTCGTTCTGCTTGACGGGAGAGCAGGTCGAACGACATTGAGGTGCCTTTTTCAACGGACGCGCTCAATGCCGGTCGTCAAATAAAATGGAAAACGTTCCAACGCCGCCGCGCGGCTCGGTCTCGAGGTTGATTTTTCAGGGGGGGAAACGGGGCTGAATTGGCGCGGTCCGCCAGCGTGATTTCCTTGCCAGCACCGTTGGAGTTAAACAAACGTTGAGCTTTCGCGCTAGACGCTGCCCGAGGCTTGAATCCAGCGACCATGTAGAAGGAGAAAGCACCTTCGTAGAAGGCCTAATGAGAAACGATGGCTAGAATCCGTTTCGACTCCGCGATCCAACGGGACGGCCCAAGTACGGCGCCGCGTCCTGCGCCTCGACGCGGAAGAATCTTCCTGCGCTGCTCCGAGCGAGACGGAATTAGACGAAGAAAACGAGCGCGCCAGCGCCCACCTCCCACATCGAGTAAATGACGTCATTGAGAGGAGAGACGAGATCTCGTTTGACGCTCGCCTCTATCCGCTTTATTGGACCAATCACCATCAACATCGACCTGATTTTCATGATCGCGAATGCAAATTAAATTCCCTCAATACAATCGCGTCGTGCATCATTCATTTTCTTTCTTTCAAATACTCGGATAATCCGCGAACTTGGCTAAACGATTGCATTCGGCGTCGCTCGCACGAGAATATCAGATTTTCAACCTTCGCTGTGTGCATCGTTACAGTTTTTCGCTGAAACAGAATCGGGGTTCGTCGACCGAGAAAAACACCGAATGAGGAGAAATCTTACGAGCGTCTCTCGTAAGGTCCATCAGCGCGGCGACATAAAATATGTTTGGCAAACTCGAGCATACGCCCGGTCGACTTGTACGAATCGTTCGATCGCGATAATGCATCGACGAATACAGTGCCATCTCGTATTTGAAAATGAAGAGGGTACAAACTGAGGGAGCAGAAGGAAAGGCGACGGCACACGGTCCCCGAGGGAACGACCTGATAATTCATCGGAGCGCGAGCACATGCATCGTTGTAAAGTAAAAACTAGGCGTTCGTTCGAGACCGTACGAGACCTATATTTAGAAAAATAATTTATAAAATCTCGTATAAATACAAGTCCCCTAGTGATATGCAATCGGGTACGACCGGAGCGCGCACAGCGCCCTGGTTGCTCCTCCGCCGTCCGTTGCACGTCCAACCCGAATAAAATTTGCCGCGCGCCCCTCTCGAATTGCAACTCTCAACTATTATTTATGATGGGAAAGAATCGACGATGCCGGTTGTGAGGGCATTGCGGACGAGACAAATGGAGAATTTTATCGCGCACCGTATGCAGCGGGACGGAAGGAAAGCGACGAATTCGGAGCGGTAAAAGAGAGCGAGGGAGCGGAAAAAAATAGCACGAGGAAAGCCACATCGACTCGAGGGAAGCCCCATAAGCATCAGTTGAACGGGCTCGTGGGGAAGAGCGCCGCGTTTCGAGCGCCTGACCAGCCCACGCTTCGTGCACGCGCGTCGCTTTCATCCCACCGATCACGAATGAGATGTAACGCGTATTATCGACACATGTGCAGATTCCTCGCTGCGGCAGTGCAATTCCTTAATCAAAAACAAATACACACGGAGAAAAAACGAGGCTGAAAATGCTAGAGAAATGGACGAGTATCTTGAGAACTGTACTTTTATGAGAACCGTTGTAGCCACCGTAGTTAAGGAGGATGGATCACGAAATCAAAATAATCAAAATTTCATCAAATTTCGTGATAACATTCTTTGGCATCAAGTTACAAATATCATTTTTTTTTTTTTCAAATTTTTTTACCACGTAGTTATCGAACAATTGAGCGTTAAATCCAAGTTTTTATGCACGATTACTCGAGAGCTGTGTGGTTGAAAAATCTAAAAAAATTTATATTGTCTTATATATTTTTAAAGAATACATCTACCAAATTTTATGAAATTCTTATCATTTTAAAATTCTTCATATTTTTAACATGGTTTAGCATGGCAACATTGTATCGTCGCGACCGATCACCGGGTTGAATCCAAAATTCTGACTTGAAATTTTGGTGTGACGTAGATGAATATTTTACGTGACGATTTGGGCTAGATCGACTACCCAGTTGTTTTGTAATCAAATTGCAAAGTCGAACATTTTGAGGCACCGAGTACACGTCCTTTGTGGAAAAAGGTCGACCGGAAGTGCCACGAACACGGTTTTTCTCGCCCGAGATTATTCATTGAAAACCTATTTTAGGATAAATGGGTCATCAAGATATTGGTAAAAAATAGAAAAATCGTGCGGGGTTTTAACGAAATAATCTTACAAAAAAGTTTTGATTTCCGGTTGATAATTATGTGAGAAGGATGAAGTAGTATTTTAAAATGTGGCAACGTCACAACAGACGATGCCACCAGCGGTTACAACTCATACGTTGTCCAGTGTGCTTTGTTACAATTCTTGTATGAAGTAAATTGCAGAGTTGTTGACGATTTAATTTTTTCAGTTTTCACGAATTACTGTGCTATTAAATACTTGTGTACCGGTAATCATGCTTCTTAAAATCGATAACACGGATATTCAACACCGGTAAACGTGGACACCACACTCCCTTTGAGGTCACACACTCACCACACTTGTGCAAATTTGCAAATGGACTTTTAAAAACTTTTTATTTCATTCATGAATGTACGGAACGAATCTTACAACGAGACTTTTTAGGGGTAACAAATCCTTGGTAATCGATGACAATCGCATTTGAAAAATTGAAAAATCAAGTTTTATCATAGAAAAATGGCCAAATTGAAGAAGGGAATTTTGAAGTTCTAGACACTTGAAATTTTCGTCCTAACTTTCGCTACAGGTATAGTGGAAGATCTTTATAGCCGAATGAAATTTGTGTCGTCAAGTGTCGTACGCGGCAGCCATAGAAACGAACGCAGTACTCGAAAACTTATTTTCTGCGGCACAAAACAATTCCGTTTTCTCCGTGTGCCAATTTTTGAATCAGCAAATCTACACTTATCGCCACGCCGTTGAACCATCGTCTTGATTCGATGCAGATTTTGAGATAATTGTAAAAGCAGCATGGTCAACTTGTTAGCTGGCCGGAGAATTTTTACTCCGCATTCGTGCTACGCGCGCATAATCGACTGAAACAAAACGAAGGAAACATTGGATCGTTCGTTTCGTCGAAAATATTGGGAACAGAAAATAATAAATCACCGCAACCTCTGGCATATTGAATTTATTCTCGCCCGATTGGTTAATGGCTCGAATAAAAATGATACGAAAACGCGAAGGCGTCTGCGTGATGCGAGCCGGTCAAGCAGCTCGCGGACGCGAACTTCTGCAGAGGTCAGATCTGCGCGCGGTACTTTCTCAATAAATACGTTTGCACGTGTCGCGTAATCGGAAAACCATACGCGACAACCTGCGCGCCAATCATTTTCTTCGAACAATGAAATTGGGAAAATATCATGTAAATTTAATTGGGACGACGCTGAATATTTCATATAAAACGGGGATGAAAATGTTTAAAATCAATTCGTACGCGATCTTGTAGCGGATTGTTATTGACTGTTTGAAGAAAGAGGTGAGCTCGCTGTTTTCACAAAGTGACACGAGGTTAATCGAGTTACCTTCGTGAATCCCCGAAGCGTAGAGTTTCCAATTGCTAGCTGCTTATTTCAATGAGCAACTCTTGCTGTTCACCCACATATATATATTTGACGAGCATTCAATAGCAACAGCTTTCCATTATCTCTCTTCAAAGCGTCATCGAAGGAAAGACACCGCGCGCATTGAATTTTCACTCGTCTTTTACCGACAGTTTTTATTCAGCCCGTCCCTCGCCTTTCCTTTGAATTTCGCGACGCCGAAGTTTGCAACGTTCGAGTCCGACGAAATTAACGAAAATTTGCAGTTCACTCATTTTTTGTTTCACGAATCATTGCTGTAGACCGAAAATCTACGAATTGCGAATTAAGGAGGTAACAGAATTGGAGAGTTTTTACACATCATTTTCTTCGACTCCAACGTCCGATCTTCAGTGTCATTGAATTTCACCTTTCTTGAAAAACTGATTAATTCAATTTCAATTCCGCGAAGGACGATCCTCTCGAAAATCAATGTCTCCGATAGTACACCGAAAAAGGATGAAATATGAATGGGAAAATGAGTAAAAATAAAAACTGATCGAGTATCTGGAATCGGAAACGACTTGACGCGACATGTATAGAGTTTCGCAAGTCCGGGATCGTAAGAGAATAACTGCTAGTTAAGAGAGTGTAAAGATATTCGGTACGAGAATGTATAGCGGATGGAGGATGATACAATGTATAGTTGGTCTAACCGATTATGGGGCGCATCGTTGTTAAGTTGATTATTCAATCGAGCGATCGGTCAATTGAGAAAGCGCGCTCTCGTTCGTATTCTCTGCACAGAGGGCCAAGTTGCGAGGCAAAGTGGTCCCCTCGAGCAATTAAGGTAGTTTGACCCATCCACCGATCATCTTTAAACATTTATATTCCAAGATCCTTCAACGTCGTGAATCAAATAAAAGTATCGAATCTCTTCTCGTACGAAACAAAAGAGAATGGGAGGGTTGAAAATAAAAAATGAAAAAACAGAAAGAGAAGAAAAATGTTTGCGAGAATGGGAGATTCGAAGAAATAATGCGGAAAGGAGCGTGAGAGAGAACTGCTCGCCGAGAATCTCGCAAGGCGATTCGGGTGGGAAAGTCCCATGGGAGGATCGGAGCTCGGACGCGTATACTTGTGATAATAAAAACGCGTGCGTATGCGAGCATTGGTGACCCACTCGCATCGTTAATAGCAGCGCAAAAATGCGGATCGGTTGACGGCCGCTCGTCTTCAAATATCACGTCGAATGACGCTGGCTGTTTTTCCCTCGGACTTTTTGATCGTTCAATCGTCGCGAGCCTTGCAGCGAGATCGAGCATCAACAAAAAGGACGATTGTGAATTTTAACGGTTGACCGCGCACTGTGAGCTCATTTTTAAAAATAGAGAAAAGGGAATAAAAAGGAGGCAAATACGAACGAGAACACGACGCGTAATTCGAGCGGCTGGTAATGAAAGAAAAATGAGCGCGCTAACGCGCGTTTATTACTAATTCGTCCAATTTTCACGAGTTTGCCACGAGCGAGTTGTGCCATGAATTTTTTCAAAATGTACATACTCGCATATGCTGATCCCGGAATCGTGGGATGCGACCGGATGCTCGTTGTCGCATGCATGCGCGCACGTAATTTGCGCTCTCCGATCACTCGCTCCCACCGCAGGGAACGACGAACCTTGCAGATTCCGGTGTCAACCGGCGGAGCGTCTCGGTCCATGAATCGCGCACGCGCAAGCTATTTCGATTCGTGCCTGCGATTCGATACTCGTATCCACTTTCTCCAAACTCATTTTCACCGAAATTTTCCAATTTTTTAAGCGGAACGTCAACTTTATCATCAACGATCATCGCTCCGAGTTTTCACGCACATTTCAATTGGCCTCGATTTTTTAAATACGCGATCGCCGATAGGACGATCCGAACAAAAGGGCGCACGAATGAAAAAGAGTGAAGAAAAAATGGTGAAACTTTTTGTGAAGGCCTGTACAAGGGGGGCTGTGTAGCCTCGATGATTCGACCAGAGGCGTACGATCCGAGCGCGGAGTTGATTGGCGACGATGAGGTCTGCATATACGCGTACACAAACGGATAGATTGAACGCGTTATGCCTAATTGAATTAACGAAGGTAATCAAATGGTGCTAGTGACGGTTTGCGTGAGCTCCCGTAGACGCTTTCTACTTCGGTATTCATTGCTCGAGACAAAAGTGTATATATTCGGGAACAAACTTTATTTCCGCCTCGTTAATAGATTATTTATTCATCATTAGACCCGACTCTCGTATCAAGCAAATTTTTGGTAACAGCGTTGCCTCTTATTTTCATCCTGTTTTTTTCTTTTCACTCCATCAGCGCGTTTGTTCGTTCTAACGAGCATTGTGCAAAATTTTAGTACTCGCTCATGGGAATAATCGATTGCCGGTTATACGTGATATTTGATGCAGCGATTGGTGAGAGAAGCGTCATCAAATTGAGTCAACGCATCGTCCGTTGTCGCGTCTCGTTCCCCTGCGCCGCGATTATTTCTGGGAATAATACAAACTTAAAATTTGGAGCTGCCAGTGGATCTACACTTTTCCACGCAAAGGTCTCGCACCGGGCAAAATCGTGCTCATGATGGAGAGAAAAAGTAACAAACATGGATGAAAAATTCCTGAAAAAATGGAAAACCAACTTCGAGGTAGAGGAAAAGAAAGAGAATGACGAAAGCGAATTTCCCCATTATGATGAATGCGTCATCGACATTCTCTATTTGTATTAATCAAGGTGATACCGCGCGCGTGAAAATAAGACTCGTTGAGACTCTCTCGTGCGTCACCGATGTGTGATCGGAGCGAGTACTCACAAACACGCTTGCGTGTCTCTATGTGCGCGGAGCGACGCGGGCATTAATTGCTCGCAAAGATGAGAGACACGAGTGTCAGCTTTAAATCATTCTGTTGAAACACGAGGCCGATATTTAATCCTCAAAACAGTATTATTAGCTCGACGTCTAGCGCATGATTGAGCGGGGGTGGGAAATCGGTTTATTCGTACGAGAGGAAAAGCGTCGCGAGCGGTGGAAAGTGGCAGAATGGAAAGCTTGGCGAGGACTTGAAATATCTTTGAGGATATCTTGGGAAAATACGCGCTCGCGTTATCGTCGTGCCCTTCGGCCCTTATTCGTGCGAGGAAAATCCCACGAGAACGGAAGCGGCGAACGGCGGGAAGCCTGCTCGGGTCCCATGAATAAGAAGTCGGAGCAGCTGGCACGGGCCTCGAGAATACGATAATGAGGCTGCAATTTTTGCAGTACGCGCATATGTGGAAAAATCAATTATTCGAAGTAACCATTCGTTGGGTATTACCGAAGCAAAGCGTTTTTATTTCATCAAATTAACGGGAAGATACTTGGCACCGATAAATACAACTTATCGGATGGAAAAGGGCGCGATTTCAGCGTTACGAATTGTTCCAACGGACGCGCGGACGTTCATGTGTGGCTGTGTGACCTAGGGAAAAGATTAAAAAGAGAGCGGGGCTGGAGAGGGGGAGAGCACACCCGCGATCGTTAAAACTCGTCTTCAAGGTTCGGCTTTACTCTTTACTTTCTCCCTCGCAACCTCGTTTCTCTCCTCCAGAACGCTCTCCATGCGAGAGGAAGCGTTCTACCTCGCCATCGGAAAAAACAATTTATATAAATACAAACTGCTGTTGTAGGGATTAAAAATCTTTGTAAGATTTTTTTTTTTATGTTTACGTTCGATAGAATGCAAAAAATTGGAACGAAACAGTTTGTACGCGTGCACCTGCTCAATTGACTCTGTAATTCTCTCAGTTTTTGTTTTTGTTTTTTTTTTTCGATCATACGAACTTTGGATTGTTCAGCGTTTGATGCGGCGATTCGACGCGGTCGTAGCGGTAGAAAAATTATAAAAATATAGACGCGGGGCCTCGTTTCGAGAATCTCGACGAGGCTGCAACGCCGCCGTACCTTCCCCCATGGAATTCATCCGCTTTTCTCGATAACCGCGAATGAAAACTCGAGAGAAAAAGTGAAGGAATTGATCGAAAGACGGATGAAACTTCATTTGTTATTTTTTTCTACCCGAATTAGTAGAAATTTGCAGACTACTCCTCAGACATTCCGGTGTGCACGGGCGAGATTCGGTATTTATTTTTAGGGGTCCTTGGAAGCTCGCAACTAGTCTCCCCGTTGCTCGTGCATTTCTACTCTTGGCACGCGTTTCGGAACACGCGGTCGTCGCCGTTGCCGTCGCCCTCGGAGTCGTCTTTGTCGCGAAACCGAGACGACTTCGAAAAACCACCTACATACCATACTTTAAATCTTAACATTTCCTAAGAATGCCTTGAAAGCGTAATCCGTTGAATTTTCAGCAAAGAATACGCGGAATTTATAACATCTCGTTTAATCGATACGATATGCGGAAACGAGAAACACTTTGGAGATATTTCATCGTCCATATACCGAAAATTTGCTCGGCCAACCCCTCGCGGATACAGAATTTAATATTTTATTGAATCGACATACTTTTTACGAGGAACGAGCGGTGCGCGATGAAAAAATATAAAAAATTAACGACCGCTCGTCGGATGGGCGCTTAGAATATTAGTTCGGAGCTCGGCACTTGATTCGAACAATATTGCGTGGCGAACCGTTCGCGCCTGTTCTACTTTAGTCCAACTCATCAAGTGCGTGTCGATATTCAGTGAATTGTCGATCGAATCGTCTTCCAAAAGAAGTACCTTCGGGCTTTTTACAAACCGCTTCGGAATTCAATAAGCTAATATTTGTTTCTTATTTGTGGTGTGAGAAGGCGAATTGTTGAAAAAGACATTCGGGTCGAAAATGCGCGTTCGCGGAAATGCGAAAGTAAAATCTCTTTCAAGCCCTCGCGTTTGCGGTAGCGCGCGCGAGCCCGTCAGCGCTAAAATAGGACGCGGAGGTATAACGCGCCCGCGTGCGCTTTAACTATTCCCGAAATGTTATTCTTCGCTCATAGTGGAGAGTTTTGGGAGCAGCGAGGGGCCACGATCTCGCGGGTCACCACCTACGCCACATCTCGACGTCCCTCCCCCTCGACTCAACCTTCTTTTTCTATCGCTATCGCCCTACTTCTCTCCCGCTTCCGCTCCCTTTCCGCTCTTTACTTATATATTCATGAGTGTTATAAGCCTACTCGCTCTGGGATTAATAAACTCTCGATTAATTCGTATGTAATAATAGCCCTTTCGGGATTCGACGTGAGAGAGCGCAAGGAGCAAGTTTTCAAACTCGTATATCGTACACGCCTTACGGCTTTTCCTGCTTTCGTTACTGTCAGAGATATTTTAACGTTTCTTTTTTTCCATGTACACTTGAGGCCAAGCGCACCGGAATAATGAAAAATTCTACACCAAATTGAGACTCGTCGCAGGTTTTATGCCATGTGACGAACGACGTCGAGAGAAAAAAGAACAATGCAAACGATGTAAGACTGAGGATAATGATGGTGAAATGCTTTTAAGGTATTCCTGTCGCGAACCCGAATATTCTACAAATAAGTGATTTTATATAAGAGTAAAGTTCATGCGAATAGATTGGCAAAATTTCAGGTCAGGTTATCGAAGTTTTAATGAAGAATTAAAACTTCTGAAGTCGTAAAATTTATAAGGGAGCTTATGGAGATCATCAACGCATTTTTATTCAATAATTCTAAATTCCTGATACAAACTCTGTCTCACAGATCGAAGAAAAATATAAGTATTAACGATAGAAGTTGAAAAAATGGCAGAAGCAGAAGCTTTTCTACGTAATCGCGACTTCTCAGAGGTTAGGAATCAGCCAAATTTCGAGTGCCCTAAAATCTGCGCGATCAAAAAATACGCTTATGCGAAAGGAATACCTTAGAGGCGGGGTAACGTCAATTCGGTGAAAAAAATTTCAACAATTTTTTTAGGCGTTGCAGATAGCACAAATCTATTTTATTGATTGTGACATCATAATATAAAATACATATGAACAAGATTTCCTGAATTTTTAAAACTCGAATATCAATAATTCACTCGATGGTAGCAAGGCACTTTAGAAAAAAGTTGTCGACCGGCGTACAGTGTAGGCAGGGTGTCAACATCGAGCAATTTGACGCCGTGTCATCTCTCCAGTGCATTTTTCCATCATTGGAACTCTCCAAGTGTGTAGCAACTCTACATTGTGCCAAGTGTCCAAGCGCGTCAACCCTCCATCGGGTTGAAGTCCCGATTGTCGCAACCCGACATTTCCTTGACTGTTATATGTGCTCGTATTTTTCGTTGACTGTACTTTTTCCACAACTCCACTCGTACTGGACGAAAATGTTTGAGACGTGTCAATCTTTCACTATGTACCAGCTGCCCGCTTCGTCAGCTCCCAAATTTATCGACAAATTTCTAATAGAATCATTTCCTTTATGATTTTGTCACTTAATAATGCTACGAGCAAATATTTATTAGGGTGTGTAAAAAAATGTTTTTTTTTCGAGCGTGTAAAAAAAATGTCTTTTTTTCCAAAGAATATGCTTCGAGGGAAGATTGAAGGCTATTTACTTTTTAAAGGCTTCGCTCTACTTCAATCTACGGATTGATTCTAGCAGATTTTTAATCTTTGCCACTGTCCTTTGCCTCCATGGTTTGATTGGACATGTTGGAACTTTATTTGGTTCGGGTTTATTGGGTTTATTGCTCGTAGCAGTATAAAATGAAAAAAATTATAAGGGAAATGATTCTATTAGAAATTTGTCGATAAACTTGAGAACTGATGAACAAGACAGCTCGTACATATGGAAAGATTAACACCTTTCAAAGATTTCTGTCCAGTACGAGTGGTTTTGTGGGAAAATTAGAGTCAACGAAAAATTCGAGCAAATATAACAGTCAAGGAAATGTCGGGTTGCTACGATCGAGACTCGCCCCGATGGAGGGTTGACGCGCTTGTATATTATAGTTGCTACACTTGGACAGTTTCAACGATGGAAAGATTAATTGCAGAGATCTCCACAGATGACACAATATCGAGTTGCCCGATGTATAGAATCGACACACTGCCACAGTGTAAATCGGAATCTACTCGACCGAGCCTCTTGAAATTTGGCATGGTACTTCCTTACACAATTGACCAGGTATCTACGAGAGATTTTTTCCAATTTTTCATATTTATTCATTTTACAATAACAAATAGGCTCATTTTTTAGGCGAAAATCAGTGTTTTCACAAAAAATGCAGAAAATCGAAAAAAAGTTCTTTCGTAGTCAATCGTGTAAGGAAGTACCATGCCAAATTTCGACAGGATCGGTCGATTAGATTTCGATTTATACTGTTCACAGGTATGGCCAACTTTTCTTTGAAGCGCCTCTCAAGATTTGCTACCATCGAGTTAATTATTAACGCTCGGGTTTTAAAAATTTCGGAAATATTGTTCATATATTGTAATATGACATCACAATCAATAAAATTAATTTACTGTTAACCTGTAGCGTTTAAAAAAATTCCTAAAATTGGGCTTTTTTCCACCGAATAGACGTTACCCCGCCCTTAGAAATGATTTAAGATCCTTTTTTGTTTTTGTTTGAATGTTTTTTTTTTTTTTTTTCCAATTCCGGCGTTATGAGAAGCGAACGTGGGAGTGGATGAACGTTATTCGGGAGGCGGTGCTGAATTGATCGAGAATAACGGTAAACGCGAGAGGGAGTTAAGGTTAAGGGTCGAGGTCGCGAAGGTGAGGGAAGCGAAGTAACCCCTGCGTGGTCTACACCGTATACGGCGAAGTGAGTCACTCAACAATTTGTCCTTTTCTTTAATATACCATTTGTCGCCTATAAAAGTGGCATTTGACGCCCGGCGTAATGCTGGCGATACGTACGACGAGGGTAAAAAAGCTTTTAGTTTTCCTACGGTCGAGACATTTTTCAAATGCTTCGAATATTATCGCCTCGTGAGGAAATCGCTAATGCGCTAGCTTCCGAGTGGCCATTCTCACTTCGTTTCTTATTTTCACAGCGCAACTCGTTCGTTCTCCGCTCGGGATTCAGTCGTTTCTCGACACATTCGCACGCTCCACGGTCCAATCGGCTTCGAGGCCGATGTTCCTGCCGATTATTGAGTTTCAGTTACGAAAATCCTCATGTTCGACGATCCGTTGCGCCGGATCAAACTCTCGAATCTTCTCACACATTCGTTCAAAAGGATAATCACGATAATGGAGTTACCGAGCGTTTAAGAGACGTTTGCTCGTCGACTTGGAGCTTCGTTATCGACAACCGAAAATTTCGGAGCTCCAGCTCCCCCTTGAAAATCAGCCAAATCCGGCTACACAGTGCCAGCTTTTCAAAGGCTGCATATCTCGCGCTCAAATATCCTCGACATATTGATTTCCGGAAAAATATTGTACCCCTGCTGCATCGATACAAAATTTTCGTTTCAAAGATGCAACCCCGTTAAAAGAATTCGATTTTGGAAGCGTTGATCTTGGAACGGCCCTCGTGGTACATCGATCGCGGTTGGCAACAGCGAGCTCTGTCGACTCGACTCTTGAATTTGCTTCGAGCAGAGTTTCTCACGAATTATCGAAATTCGTGACGACTTCTTCGATGATAAAAATGACGATAATCGTACTATTTAATTGTAAGGATTGTACGAATAGTATAAGCGAGGCAAGGAATGCGCGTAAGAAATACGCTTGGTTTTTCAACATTTACCACCCTCTTTTGGTTCTATTTTCTTATAACTGATATAACGGAGAGAAAATTCCAGTATAAAAACTGTTATGGCGCCATAGGAGAAGGACTTTATATCGTGACATTTATTAATTCTTAGGAGCATGCATAGTAATTTTTAGTGAAGGGAGAACTCGAGGAAAATTGATGATACCAAAACGAATGTATCGGTACACAAGTGTACCGAGATATTATCGTACAAACATGAATGAAATTGTGCTGTGTACCATAATAAATTTCTATACACTTTGACGGATAATCGATACTTGGATTCGAGCTCCTCTTTAACTATGTTCAACTGTAAATTTCGATTGTGAAAACAGTACTAACCACAGCAAGACGGTATTAAGGTATTCCTTTCGCATTACCGTATTTTTTGGTGGTCCAAATTGGGGCACTCGAAATTTGGACTTCTAACGTTAATATTTCTTTTAAGGATTCGGCAACCCTTTATCTTTATCGTCGCTATGCTTACATTTTTTTCTATATGTGAGACAGTTTGTATCAGGAATTTAGAATTATTGAATAGAAGTGTGCTGATGATGATCGCTCCATAAGCTCCCGTATAAATTTTACGATTTTAGAAATTTGGCAAATTTATTCGCACGCACTTTTGCTTTACTCTTATATAAAATTTGTAGAAAATTCGAGTTCGTGAAAGGAATACCTTAATAATTCAACTTTACAATTCATCACCGAGTCAACGTAAATTTTACAACGTTTCCTCGGTGAACTACGTAGGAAAAAATAGCACAGTTTAAACCTTTGTCAGAGCAAAGTACGAAATTTCAAATTTCTTATTCGGGATTTACTTGGAATTTACAACGTCGTTTGTTGGTAAAAACCTCCAAAACGGGTGGTCCAGAGCCCTAACACAATGGTGTCGTAGTAATTTTTCCAATTTTTTATCTTTCCGTGTACGATGAAGGAAAGAAGAAAGAAAGAGGCATCTCGATGATCGTGGGATTGCGGACGAGTGGAAAAAAAAACAAAATTTCAAGATAATCTGACATGTGGGTGGACGGGGATGCTTTTGTGTGCAGGGGGCGGAGGCGGGCGCGTAAGGAAGAAACACGAGACACGCGGGGAACAACGAGAGATAGGAGTAAAAGATCGTGGGGGGGTGAAGAAGCCGCTGAGGGGTTGCAACATCGGCGCGATGCTCTCCGAAACGTCCTTGAAACGTCCCGGCGGCATCGATCGACGCGCTCTCAGGTTCCTCTCGAATCTGGTCCGCGGACGTCGACGCTAAAATATCTATAACGTGCAACCCTTTGACATGTGCGTGCGTGCGCGCCGCGATTGCAAGTGGAGCAAAAATATTGAAGGCTCACGCCTATCCGAGTGCGCGTGCACTCGCAAGAGACACCTCCGAAAAGTCTGTCTCGTAACGGGACGAAATTCCGCGGAAGAGATTCCGTTTTGTTGCTCCGCCGGAGAAGAGATGGAAAGAGGGAAAAGGGAGAGGAGAAAGAACTTTGGCAAGGTTGTGTTGCCCGTATTGATCGGACGGTGTACGGCGGCCGCTCTCGCTCGACCGGCCTCGCCGCCAACGGTGCTTCTCGACGTCGCCGTAGGTGGCGATACACTCGTGCTCTCACCTACAAACTCGATTCCCTATTGTCTCACAACTTTTTTTCCGCCTCGACCGCCACCGCTTTTTTCTCCTCTGACTTATCACGAAAGCGCCCATTAATTATAGAAGAAAATAATCGAATCTTACACGTCGACCTCGCTCGGTTCGGTCACCTGTGACGACGAGTAAAGCATCGTTCTCGCGAACAAAAAATCTTCGATTTCGGAAAAGGCTTACAGACCCGAAGAGTCCGATGCCTGGCGACTCTTGCACTGACACATTGCGTTGACACGTGGAGCCGAGGGGAACTGTGAACGACCCGCCGGACGACGACAAAGCCTGTTTTTTATTCTCGATCCAATTCATCAGCACCCTCGGAAGCAAATATTGGCGAGTTCCTGAGACGAAAATCCGCTAGGATATCTTGTTTTATACGGTGCTCGGTAAATTGATCGATATAAAATTATGTGCCTCCGGAATGACGAGTTTGACGACGCGACAACGCCCAGGTTACGTTCTTCATTCACGTACGGTAGGATAGTACCATTAACCAGAGAGAGAGCGAGCGAGAGATAAAAACTACTCCGCCCGCAAGCCACTGCAGCAACAGCAGCCGCCACTCCTTCGAAAAAGCTCTCACGAATCAATAATATTGCGTTCACGTTGCGGGTGAGAGTGAGAAAAAACGAACCGAAGAAGAATCCGTTGGCACGATTCAACGTGCTGCTTGCGTAAACAGGCAAGCAGACGTTGAGCTCGTACGAGACGAGAAGCGCGAGGAAACGACGAGGAACCAAATGCTTCCAATTTCCGAAACCCAATTAATCTGCCCCCTGAACAACTAATTAGTGGCGAGAAAAAAATACCGAAGGCCCCATCATTTTTCGACGGTTCTCACAAAATTTAGAAAAAAATCATCGGAACGTCGAGTTGGTAAAAACGCAAAGGAAACACTTCGGATCCTTCCCGCGTCTTCCTGTCGTCTCAGCGACTAGGCTTTTAGACTTTTCCCGTCGCGCCATGCCCGCGCGTACAAAATACTGAATCGACTTCCCTCCGGCCCGTGCTCTCCAAGCATTTCCGGAGTCTGTAGAATCGTTTGAATTCGCACAATGCGACGTAATTGATTCGGAATAGACGAAAGCTCGTTGCACATCGCGGCAAGAATGAACGGAGATTCGCAGAGTCAATCAGAGCCACTATGACAGCAAAATAAACACTTTTTTTCCATCCGTTCCATGACATCGAACGAGAGATCTTCTCGGCGAATAATCTCCTTGGGAAAGTCGATGATTTTCCCGAGCCACGGGTCAGGACTTTTCACTACCAGCGGCATAATTTCTCCAGGCCTTTCACGTAGACGCATACATACGCACGTGTATCCGCATGCACACGGTACATTCGTACAGCCGTAAGGGTTAATGTGGGTACATGTGTACTCGTGATACACACCGAGAATGTATATAGAGACGGGGCGGCGGCTCTCCCTTGATGCGCAAGTGGACGAGAGAGCTCGAGAATCGCTCGCTCGATTATTCGCTTTCTGGGTCATACGGGGAGTGCCTCACCCGGTTTGGGTTCGCGCTGTTGGAGGTGGTTATAGCTGCCGCCGCCGCTGCCGCTGCTACTGCTGCTGCTGCCGGAGTCTTTTCCTTCGCCTCTGATTCACCAATCTCTCCCTGGTACGAGTTCCGCCATGGCCCTCGATATTTCCTTTTCAACATTGCGGACATTGTTAATATTCGAGGACTCCGAATCCCCGCTTTTATCCTCGCTCGCCAGAGTTCAATGGTACGGAAATAAATAATCTCGAGAATATGCCTGGATTCGGATACAAGTAGTTCGGCCGTGTTCTATGACTAGTCAAGCTTGCGACTACTTTATGTTCAGTTATTTGAAGTCTAGATTATCAATCAAATTAATAAACTCTTACATTGAGAATATTTTTATGCTTTAAATATATATCACGAAAGATCAAATTTATACTTCAACTCGACTAATTAATGATTGATTCGGTAACGGTGACACTTTAAATAAACATAACCTAGGGAACATTTTTATCGTGCGAAAGAAAGTTTATATCGGTGTGACGACACCGAGAAAAAGGAATAGAAGCGAAGCTACTAATTTGATGAAATTCCCGCGATTCCCGAATTTGCCCGAAGCTCAATCATGTTTGCTTTTTTAAAAGCCCCGTAAGGTAATGTTTTTTTTTTTTTGAAGGAAAGGAATCTGCTGTGATAAATTTTCTTCACAATTAATTTTTAATTTTTTCCACAATTAATATTATTGTGAGTTCTCCCACAGGGTATACCGTGTTGAAAACTCAAAATCGTTAATGATATAATTCAAAATTTTGCCCCGTAAGAGGCCCCCGAACTGTGCTTATCGTTATCAGGGAACCTCGAACTATCAATTGCCTCAAAAAAGTGGACCTTCACCGTACTTTATTGAACGGCCGAACTACCTTTATCGCGAAACTACGAAAGTAGAGGCTCTTATAATCTCGCGTGTATTGAAATATTGCAAATTGACCCGACCCGAACGAATAAATGAAAAAACGATTTTGTTAGGCTACTCCGAAACGTGTTCTCCGAATGCGTTCGGTTAATTAACTTTTTATTTATACAGAATATCTGAGGATAAACAAGGAGATCGAGCGTGCGGGCTCCGAGCGCGGATCGAAAAGTGCTCGCGCGAGGTTGTCGCAGCTGTTTTTCGATTTCATTTCTCACATCCACAAATTTTCGTGGCACTTTTAACATTCTCGATTCAGCCTTCTTATACCCATAAAATGACTCGTCGTTATCGTTCGTCGCAGGCATTTCGTCGCGGTACATAAAAATGGAAATTTGAAAATTTTCCCATTCCCGCGCCTCTCAAAGCTCTTCGATAACTTCATGCCCCAGCACGTTGATGTTCACCTTCTTTTTCATGCGACCATCGATACAATATTTTTACAACCGAGGCCTGTATCGGACGCGTTACGCGGACCATTCTAGACGACAAAGGTAGAAGGAAACGCGGATTAAAACTACCCGAGTCTTTTTGTATTGATGGCTCGTGATGAGAGAATCGAAGGAACACGCCACGGGAGGAAGAGGAAGAAAGAGCCATCGAACGATCTCAGGGTAGGGGAAAAGATAAAAGATAGAAACTGTTTTTTACCTACGATAGTGATTCGTATGGCCTCTCGGTTTTCTCGCTTCTCGCGCTCAGCGTATAACTGTACTTTTGCATAATGGCGTATATGTAGAGAAGCTTTCTAGTCGATTCCACGAGCCTATTCGTAATCCTCGCTTGACCTCACGGCGGTTTGTACCGATACCTGTGCAACCTGCAACCGTATTGGGCATTATTCGCTTCACTTTGCCCAATTGGCGGGAGTATTTATCCGAGCATTTTCTCGCTCGTTGCGCGTAGAATAACGCGTCTGTCGCATCGCGAGTCGGGACTGAGGTGCGCTCAAGACGTTATTGACCCTCGACTTTAATCATTTATCAATCCGAATTCTTGCCAATCGTATATTCACGCGAGTTTTTCAGTATACTTCCCGTTCCCGTTGGAACGACGACTCATTTATCATTTCACGAAACCATTCGTGTACGTTGAAAAACTATACGAATTACAAATTCGGTAGGAAACAAAATTGGAGAATTACTGAAATTGTTGGAGTTTTTTTAGATCACTTCGTCGGAGCCCAACGTTGCAAGCTTCAACATCATCCGCCGCTGATCGCGCAAACTCGAATCCCCCAAAACTGACACAGCAGCCCGCGTGCTGGAAGCCGTGAAAGAAAACAATTCACCTTGAACAGGCTATCGTGCTATAGCGTGTAATCTCGAATGGTGGAGAGTTCACGCGCGACGTAACGAAAGAATAAACTGCATTTTGCCGGTCCGGATTGCCCGGTATGGACGCGGCCTTTCCTGCGTGAGATAACCCCGCTTCGATTCCACCGCAATCGAGCGTCGACCGCACGACTTTTTTCGAAGCGTAACTCGGGCGTGATAAACCGAATAATCACTCGGCAAATACGACGGTGTGAGTCGTATTTGAACGATCTTTTATTTGCCTTCGACAGCGAGCTCGACTGAAAAAAATCGACAGCACAAATTTCCCATCGATTTTTTATCGAGGATTTTTCTTATTTTTTCTCCATCCGCAATGTTCAGCACTCAGCAAGTTTCCGCTGGCGGAGGTTTTCGACTTTCGAACGGAAACTCGTTGTGTCGTTTCACCCAAACAATAAAAATAGGCGTCTCTGCGTGCGCATTCGATTTGCACCGAGTTGCGTCGAGCTCGGCAATTGAGAGGTCGGAGGCCGCGGACAGACACGAAGAAACACACACGCGCGAGGCGATGAACCAAGATCCCTATTGTTCCGTACGCTTGTGCGCGCGCGAATGCATTAATAACGATTCGTTGTATTCGCGCAAGGTGCCGCATCGAGATATAAATGATCCTCGCCCGACGACATATAACATATTTGGCTTTACCTGCTATTCGTGAGTCGCGTCGCTACTGCATTTTATCCGCGTGCTGCTCCTTGGATGATCTGCAGATATTTCCGATACTTTGCGAAGCATGCGAAGCCGATTTATCGAAACTCTTGGGAAACGAATGGACGAGGCGGCGATCTATCCCCGTTCGATGGATTCTGTAACGATACAACAGTGTCTAGCTTCCAAACGAATTTCGTGCGTATATCCTATGGGAATAAACGTTACAATAAAACACATGAGACTCCACACACTGGGGCTGTTTCGACGCGGAAAATATTTTAATCGCAACGAGCGCCGGGTTATCGGGAAAATGAGCCGGAGGATTAATTGGGTTCGAGGATTCGAATCGACGATCTAAAAATTAACCTCTAATCCCGTACGAGTTTACGCGCTAATACAATCAAAGCACTTTTTCAAGCCCGAAATTCATTCGACGGGGGGTCGTAAACGCTCGCGCAGCGGTAGTCGAAATCGTAGATTATGAAAATTCCTGAGATTCGATCGTGCCTGACGATCCGCCGTTTATCGAATCGATCGATCTGTTTGGAATAATACAAAACCGAAGAAAAATGTGGGGGCTATTGATCTTCCTATTAAAATATGAAGAGGTGGATCGAGAGGGGGGCTTATTGTTGGAAAATATCCACCGGAAAACAAAGAACTCGAGCGCGCAGAGCGGCGCAGAGTCAACCATGACGCGGAGAAAGGGACGCGAGGGTAGATCTCGTCAGACAAGATTCTTCTTTGGGTATAAATACGGATATACGTATATACGCGCATGGCCCATTTATGTGATAGCGTTTATATTATGACGAGGTCGAGTGTCATCGAGGGTAACAACCCTCCACTCTGTGTATTCCGCCTCGCTCTTAGCAGGGCATCTTCGACCTCGCCTGTACTATGTGAAGAGAAAAAGAGCAAAAACCCTTTTGATTACGAAGCGAAAGAGACCGGCGGAGGGAGAGCGACGGGGAAGGGAAACGCCGAGCCTCGAGAGTAATGGCAAGTGTGAAGATATCGATCGTCGTATACGCTAAGTGCATGAATCGAAAGTCAAATCCTCAAAAAATAGACGTTAATTCGTGGTAAGGTTCAACAAACAATGACAACGGTTATAGACGGCGCTCCACTATTCTGGTACGACGCTAAAGTTTCCAACGTTCGAGTCCAACGAAAATAACGTTTGTAATTCAGCCATTCTTTATTTCACGAATCGTTGGCGCGGACTGAAAAACTACGAATTGCAAATTAGGCAGGTAACAGAATCCGAGAATTACTGGAATTATCTGAGAGTTTTTTTTTTAGATCATTTCGTTGGACTCCAACGTTGCAAACTTCAGCGTCATTATTCTTGTTTATTTATATATATATCGATATAAATACACACGTATGGTAGTAATGGCAGTGCTTTCACGAGGAACAATAGCAATTTATGATCGTAAATATTTCTGTCGAAATTCGAAATTGAGGTCTTGAATCTCGTGAGAAGGTCTCGTTGACCGATGGTTCATTCACGATTGCGTACGGTTCATGGGATGACGACCCAAGAAGATGGGATCTCGCTCTAACGTCATATTGTACATTTACCGTGCATCCAACGAGATTCTATTTTTTGCAAAAGCATGTAAAAAATAGAAAATTGAAAGAGCTTGGAAAAATAAAATGCAAGTTCGTAGGAAATTCAGGATTTCACGACTCGTGTATAGTTATAAATCTTAATTTGGATCGATTCCCACCAAGATCAGCCTCTTGTTCGCCTCCTTCGACCTAACGATGTATGGTACAAAAGTCTAAACAGTTAGAAATTTATCAAATTTGGTGATAATGTGCGAAAACACAATTTTTTTCAAAATTTTCTTCTGCTTAGTTATCGAGTAATTACGCATTAAAGCAGATTTCTTATGCCCGGAATGTTACGTATGAAAACGCTATGCTTATACCCGTGAACTTTAGTGATCAATTACTCGGTAACTGTACAGAAGAAAAATCTTAAAAAATTTGTATTGCCAAATTTGACACTAAAGAATGTGTTCAACAAATTTTATAAAATTCTGATCATTTTGAAATTTTTTATGTTTTTAGCATGGTGTTTAGCATGGCAACACATTGTAAGCGCGTACCAAATATATCCTTAACTCGTAGACACTGGTGCAAATTTGCACCCACGAAAGTGCCTTTCTTCAATTTGGCCACTTTTCTATAATAAAACTTGATTTTTCAATATTTTCAACGATTGAAATCAATTCACGGATGAAATAAAGAGTTTTGAATAGTCCAAGTGCGAATGTGCACCAGTGTGGTGAGTATGTGACCTCGAAGGGAGGTCACATTCTCATATCCTTCTTTATCTTCCGTAATCTCGTTTCTTATTTCGTTTGAATTCGTCCTCGCAATAATACGAGATTATTAAGTCCGATTTGAGAGATGCAACTGCCCAAACTCGAGTGTTTCGAAACATTTTAAAAGTCAAACTCAATTCCGATCACGCAACTTGTTGAAATGATCATGCAGATTCAACTTCTTTCCTTCCCGTTTGTAACGTGCTTGACGACGAAGCTCTAGGTCGTCATGAATAAATCACTCGAAACGAAAAATAATCTCTCCGGCTTGGAAAATCTTGGGCTAAAACACGTTCGATCGCTCAAGCGAAACGTTCCTTCGATGAAATAAAAATATGCTTGCCACCTTCATTAAGATCGTGTACGGGCTTTCCGAGGCTTTCTTCTCGAGAAACGAATAGTTATGAAAATCCTGTCTACGATTTTCCAGAGTGTGTGCGCGCCTCGAAAGTTATCTCTCCCGATGCAAAAACCCACACTTGCGCGCTTGCAAAGGCGTTTTTCTTTCCTTTTGCCAGTTTCCTCCTCCACAGTGTGTTCTCCCTTGCCCCGAAGACGACGATTTATTTTCGTTCACCCGGTATACCTACGCACTTGATTTAGGCGTCGCCTAGACGAACACCCTCCGCTACACACAACGGCGAGCAGCAAGACGGTGGGGGAGAGCGAGAGGGAGAGGGAATGTGAGATTTTGTTGGCAAGCTCTCGCGGCTTCGGGATTGCTTCGATACACATAGATACATAATAAACGGTGACCTCTCTTCTCAAGAGAAAAGGCTCTACTGACGTTAGCGCAGCTCTCCTGACCGTGTGCGTTACTCGCGCGCCCTCTTCTTATCGAAAAATTCAACGCCAGTCGACAGCACGTCAGAAATAAACTCGGTAATACAATGATGTAACTGACAAAAACTCGGGATCGCTCGGTAGTTTTGGGTAAAGCCCCTCCCTGCCTCTGCCGTACTCGAGGACGCGAATCAATCGGATTTCGGTATTTGTTAAGGGGAGTCTATCCTAATTAGACGGGTAAAAAAAAGACTATTTCACGAATTTTTTCGACTGGGATAAATTATAAATATGGATATAAAAAGTGTTAGGCTTAAAAAATACACTCCCGAAATGTACGAAAAAAAATGTTCATTTCTACTTAATTCAGTTTTCGTAGAGAAAAATGGGGGAGAAGGCAGGTTCAAAAAAAATATGCTGGGTGTACGCTGTTGATAAAATGTCTGGAACGGATGATCGGAGAAAAAAATGACGCTGAAGTTTGCAACGTTGGAGTTCAACGAAACGATGTAAAAAAACCCTTCAATAATTCCAGTAATTCTTCAATTTCGTTACTTGCCGAATTTTCAATTCGTAGTTTTTCAACCTGCACCGATACTTCGTAGAATAAAAAATTGCTAAATTACAAATATTTTTTTCCTTCATTTCGTTGGATTACAACGTGGTTTATAGGTAAATGGCTATAGCGCGTATCATACGATTTTTTCAAAAATTACTAAATGACGGCGATTTTTCCAAAAACTACGAAAAAGCACGTTTTTTTTTCATCGTTTTTTGCAAAAAAAATAGTTCCACTAAAAAATTTTAAACTCTTAATGAAAATTCGCTATTGCTATAGTCATAAAGAATATTTGGTAAAATTTTGGTAAGATTCGGTTGAATAGTTTCGAAAAACGAGTTAAACAAAGGCAGGTACGCGGCACCGCACCGAACGAACTAAGTGCGCCCAGACAGCCGAATAAACGTCGCTCAAAAGTGCACTCAGGCTGCTCAGATCTTTATCAAATTTTAGTACGATACTTATGAAATTTGTATCTTTTTGAAAAATGCAATAAAAAAATCGATTTTTTGAAAATTCTCATCAGGGTAGACCCCTTAATTCCGAGGTCTCGTTGAAACAAAGTTTTATTGCCGCCATCAGAATCGCCCAATGAATGATTCGTGCAAAATGTTGACTCGCAACGTTCGCCTTTTCGGGCTTGTATCTTTAACGAAGCAGCCGGTGTATCCGAACAAGTTTTCACGGAGTCTTTCGCATTTGAGAAACTTTTGTGAGCATGAAAAATTGACGAGTTCGAAGCCAGCAGCGGATGATGCTCGTTTCGGTGAATAAAACGGCGAAACGACGAGAACGCCCTGGAAACGGACAAGAGTACTTATCTTCCGACGACTTACGCTCCTCCGCGCGCCATTCGATACAATATATACGTATATACAGTTGTGTCACCGAGAATTCAAAGTTTACGAGGCTATCGAGCGTGTTTACGGCTTTCACCGGATCCCCCCGTGCGCGACTATTAAATCTCCTGCATCGTCCGACCGGGAACGCTTTTTCTTCAGCCAGACGAAAAAAATTCAACAATTTCGTATTAAAATTTTACATCTTGTAAGAAAAAATCTAAAAATACATGTTTATAATAAATTTTGTAGAAAGTAAACGAGAAACGTCAGTATTTATTAATAAAAATTCAATGTAAATTTTGTAACTCAATTTTAAAAATCGTCTTTTTTCATCCGTTTTTCAAACGTCGAAAAGGCCATCCGCCATATTGGATTTCAACGTGACGTTACTCCGATAACGACGCTGAAGTTTCCAACGTTGGAGTCCAACGAAATGAACGAAAAAAACGTTTGTAATTCACCAATTTTTTATTTCACGAATCGTTGGTGCAGCTTGAAAAACTACGAATCGCAAATTTGGCAGGGAACAAAATAGGGGAATTACTGGAATTATTGGAGAGTTTTTTTCGCGATCATTTCGTTGGACTCCAACGTTGGAAACTTCAGCGTCATACTCCGATAGTAAAAATATAGATTTTTATCGTACACTCTGTGTTATTCTGAAATTTAACAAGATATTATCACGTTTGTGGACTTTTATCATTTCATCTATTAAAATCGCAGATGCTTTTGTGAAAGGAGAAATTTTTGGCTTTTTTACACTTGTATTATTGCATTCAGCCACAAGACACCAATCATATGCATTATGACTCATTATTTTCACAGATCTTGTTACTCGGTCTTTCGCAGTCGTATTGTATCGACCAACGGAGTGACGTCACGACCCGAAACAGCACGGCGGCTAGCGTTTCCGCGGGAAAATTCAACATCATAAATAAATAAAAGTTTTCAAGACACTTTTCGATCTTGTAAAATAAAAATAAAAATTCCACTGGTTCATTGCGATCTCAGGATTCGTTTAAAACAATTTTCCAAAAAAAAATGTAATACCCTGGCGCACGCGCATTCCCAATAATTTTTCGCTACAAAAATATACTTGGAAAGCTTCAGTTTCGAGTTTCATCCATTAAGGCCGGCCTGTTACCTATGAAAATAGTAACATTCAAAAGTATATTTGCGCAACGAATCGGTACGTAATACAAGGTCATAAATATTTTTACGACGTTTCCGTTCATGTTTCAATAAAACTATATATACTTGAACGACGCGGAGAGTAAACACATCGAGCTCACATTGTTCGAGTAAAATTCATGCAGTGTCGTAATCGGACTGAACTTTTTGGAAATCTCTCCAAAACGTATCTTGACTGGAGTTAATTATTCGGAGAATATATGCGTCAGCGAATGTTTCGTGTAGGAAAGACGAGGCATTCCTTCGAGTTCGTTGCACGCGTACCGATAATAACGATGAGAACGAGCGATAGCAGACGACGTTTACGTTGGCCCGATAGACGCAACCTCATTGCATTCACAGACGTCCACGTATTTGTGAGTGATTAATACATATTTCTACAATTATCACACGCGACTCTCTCTTCCTTCTTCATTCGAGACTTTTCCAATTGCCTCGTTCCGTTCTTCGTTTAGCACGACGATAATAATAACGATAATGAACGACGCTGGAGTTTGCAGCGTTCGAGTTCAACGAAATGATGCAAAAAACCCTTCAATAATTCCAGTAACTCTTCAATTTCGTTTTACTTGTCGAATTTTCAATTTGTAGTTTTTCAACCTGCACCGATACTTCGTAGAAAAAAAAACGAACCTCAGAGTCGTGTAACGAGCTGCTTGCGTGAAAATTGATAATTCATCATTTTCGTATAATCCCGCTGCAAACGAGCTGAATTTCGTTGCAACAATTTCATACAAAATCAATGCTACTCCGCAAGCGTCGTGACGAATGATTCGAGCTGCTTGAAAATTTCGAAAAATAAGGTTTTTTACGGTTCCCAAGGGATTGCGGCACGAACACGCTCAGATAGGAAGGAGAAAAGGAGGTTTTGCTACCTGGAGAGGCGGAAATAATCGAGGCGAGCGATAGAGTAACGCAGAGCACGCGTTAACGCGCCTTATTTATAAGCATGTTCTCTCGCCCGCTGCCCATGACGAAACCCGTGTGTTTCGACAACAACGAATATCGTAAGCAAATTCTTCACGCCTGTACCGTGTAACGATGCGATACCGACTTAAAACATGATAAATATTCCGGTGGGTCGGTGCCGGGTCCGAGGCTCGTGGAGCGGAGGAGGATGGAAGCAACTTTGGCTCTGCGGCAGCATCCTACGCTCGATAAATACAGGAACACGCTTTCCCGATGGGCCAACTCTCTATAATAGTAGTTGGGGTACGTACACGTAATATCGATAGAATACATTTTGTTGGCACCTCGTCAAAGTACACAATTGTTAACTCGCCATGTTTATTCGAGGAAGTAGATGAGCCTGGACAATATAATTTGTGCCTAGCGCTCTCGGAAAATTCACCGAGTCGCGGTACGCGGGAAGTTGAGGGGCATCAAGAAAAAAACGATAAATTTATTGAATTTCAAAATCGAGGCAACTTTGGTGGAGTTGAAAAACAAACTCGACGACCCGGCATTCACCAAATACTTGCTGGAAACTACGAAAATATTTAGAAGAGGCTCTCATCGACGAACGGAATTTCAATCGGCAGGCTATTTTGGAGCTCGAAAAAATGTGTCTCTATCGCACGGATTATCGCTTCTACCAAAATACACAAATTTCTCATCTCGTTTCAATGATATTTAGTCGTAGATTCTGAGGTTAATTAGATTTTGGAATTATCCGCGAGGCGTCCGCGGAGGTCACAGTTTCCTTGGTTTCGTAAGAAACGATAACTCGCGCCACCGATATTTTTATCTCGACGCGCGCGTTCATTCGTCCCTCGTCGCTCGACGAGAACACGAGCAGATTCGTTTGTTTTCTATAATTTTCAATGTAATTACAAAAGCTTGGATACCGAATAGATCGCTAGAGAGAAAGCCGCGTACTCTCCTTTCGCGCCTCGTTCTTCGTAATAACCTCCGACACACGTGCCCGCCGCGCGCGCGCCGCTCCGTAAAAATAGCAACGAGCAAAGAATGCAGACTCTCGCGAACTCGGGAAACCGCTCGCGTGAACGAGCTCTCGAGAGCCAGGCTGTGCGTGCTATTGGACGATGTACAGCGTCTTGCCGGAGCAAACGTCAACCTCGCTCTCGGTGCAGCCATCCCCTTCAAACTCGGCACCGCATATATTTTTATTTTTCTCCCTTCCGCTCCTGCAGCAACGCGCGCGCGATTCTCTCGCCTTCGCCGATCGTTTTCCTAAATTACTTCCAAACATTTACGATTTGCGCTACCAGCGTTTGTGTTATCAATATATTTTAATGAGGAACAAGTTTTTGACAGATGCACGAAGACGGGCTGAATTCCAACGGTTCGGAACGACAATCGCGGCGACTAAATAAGCGTGCCTCGACCACTTTTTCCATGTGCCTCCTCCGAGCAACGAACTTGAACATTGTTTCTCAAGATTCATCGTCGACTCGCGTGTACGAACTTATTCAGCCGTGTCAAATACGACCGCATCGAGCATCGCCCTGGGGCGCTTCTAATTTCATTCCAAATCCCAGGAATTTTGGAGCGCCCCGAGTCGCAGGCACGAGGACCGGGAAGGGTGGACGCCGGAAACGAGCGACGGCGATTGAAACTATCGATTAATCGATAAGAATCCCGTCGCACGCGGTTCATCATGAAAACAATTACGGAAGTTTTTTTCCTTTCCAAATAAAAAGAAAAACCTCTTGCCGCAAGTTTCGCACACGGACGAGACAGTTCGGCCATGAAAGTTATGAGGAACGTAGACGGAATCGTGCCAAATTTATAGCGGATTGCAGAATACAGTGGTACCGCAAACACTATATTTTAACAACATGCGCAACATAAAATATTGCTTCAGCTGTCCCATAAACACAATTGCATAAAAGTTTATTAGCCGGTTATTGAGCGGCTGTCTCAAAAATTCCCGCAAAACGAAACGGAGCGCAAATTTTGATGGTTTTCTAAAGATACTCGCGTCTCCCCTCTTCAAATTTTCCAATTAAAAATACGGCTCCGCTCGATAGGCGAAAGAAAAATGTTGAATCGAAATAATTGATTAAAGCATGTTCGAAGGCCGTGGTAGCTACACGCGAGACAGAATAACAATTCGAAAATTCATTTTCAACGTTTCGCCTCGTCATTTCAAGTCACCCTAATTCATGTCTTCACAGAGCAACCAGGGCCAACTCTGTTTAAGGAGGGTGGCTAGGGACGATACAATGTTGCCATGCTAAAATTTGGTGAACATATTCTTTAGAGTTAAATTTGAAAATACAAATTTTTTAAGATTTTTCTTCTGTACAGTTACCGAGTAATTGATCACTAAAGTTCACGCGTATAAGCATAGCGTTTCCATATATATAGGTATACATTCCGGGCATAAGAAATCTGCTTTAATGTGTAATTACTCGATAACTAAGCAGAAGAAAATTTTGAAAAAAATTGTGTCTTCGCACTTGATGTTGAAGAACATTATCACCAAATTTGATCAATTTCTTATCAATTTGACGAACGTAGCCACCCTCCTTAATCATATTTTTTTAATTACACTTCGGATCTCTGGACCTATTTGTGATACACAAGTGAGGCTGTCGTATGTGAAGAGCGAGACGAGAATCATCTTCCTCGTCTTGCGTTCATCGACGACACTGAATTTTGCAACGTTCGAGTCCAACAAAAAGATCTGAAAAAACTTTCCAACAATTCCAGTAATTCTCCAATTCTGTTACCTGCTTCATTTGCAATTCGTAGATTTTCAGTCTGCACCAATGATTCGTGAAATAATAAACGAGTGAATAACAAATGCTATTTTCATTTATCGCGGGGCTCCAACGTTCCAAGCGTCGTTTTCATTGGAATGCTATTTTTTGACGACAAAGGAGCTTTAAACTTCGGCAAAGTGATACACGACCCTGAAGTTTACAACGTTGGAGTCTAACGAAATGAAGGAAAAAAAAAAACATTTGTAATTCACCAAATTTTTATTTCACGAAGCTTCGGTGTAGGTTGAAAAACTACGAATTGCGAATTCGACAGGAAATTGGAGATTTACTGGAATTATTCGAGATTTTTTTTAGATCATTTCGTTGGACTCCAACGTTGCAAACTTCAGCGTCATCAAATGATTGGTGGCATCGATCTGTACAGATGTATCATGACCCCGCATTTATGTAAGTACACAATATAGAGGCTCGTATCGCACAGGCAGTATTCATACGTTACATATTGCTGAAGGGGGTATAACAGGGCTGAGGCGATAGCGAGCCTGCTCTGGGAAAGAGCACGCTAAACCTGCTAATTAGATTGACTGCAATGGGTTTCGGTACTAGCAGGTACTTTTGTAGGAAGGCTAAACGACGCGATCCGCACGCGGGGGAAGACGGAGAGTGATAAGAGATACGACGGCTCGTGCGTGATGTTATTAACGATGAAAAAAAAAAACCTAAAGACAGTCACAGAAACTACCTCCGAACATGAGCGATGGCGAATCGAGCGATGCATTTCTAATGGAGGAATCGAAGCACCTGTGCTTTCAGTTTCTGGTTGATCTGCCGCAGGGATCACTGTTTAGACGCGGACTCGCGGTGGAACCCTCGTGGCTTCGGCGTTACAATCGCTACCTCGTCTTGACGACGATGAAGGACGGAGAACGACCCAGCAATTTCCGAATTATTCTTTCCTCGTCCGTTGTCTCATTTTGCGATCGCTCTGTTTCATAAATGTCCTTCGGATGCCAAAGTAATATAATTTCCACGAATTTCTGTGATTCATTAAAAAATCGGGGAATACGCGCGAGGTTTGAGTGGGAGGGAAAAAAAGAATGGGGAAAAGATCACGGCAGGCGCTGGTGCGCGGATGAATCACCGAGTGCGCTATACCGCAGAGACAGTCGATTTTCTAATATCCTGGAAACAAGTCCGCACCCTCTCATGCAAATATAGAGACGCCTCCTCGGCCTGAGAAGCATGTAGGATCATCCGTTTTGCTCTTTCTCTCTTACTTAGCGCGCGGGCGACGTGTGCGGCAAACGATTAAGGTCAACAAGAGTCTCGGATTGTCGTGGCCCCGTTACGACATTGAAATCTCCTCGCCCTCGCATATTCTCCTCTTGGAAAGAGTGTAAAAAAAAAGAAAAGTAACGAGAAAGACGAAAAGGATCGAGGAATGCGATATCGATTGCTCACAACGCCGAAGGTGAGATTGTTCTCCTTTCCCTTCGTGTATGTTCTTGATAACGAATCGATAGGAGGATTAAAACTCTTGTACGTCGTTGGTGGTGTTGGTGCGCACGTATATCTCGATCGATCACACCGGCAACGCGAGGATGATGCGAGCGAGGGAGCGAGTTTCCTCGGTGAATTCTCCAGCCAAGAGAAATACACGGGGCGTCACCGTCACGAAACGCGATATTGCGCCTCTCTCCATCTGTCTCTTCGTATACTCTCACTTTTCGTGCGCGCCTCGTTCGCTCGCGAATGTAATCAACGATGGCTAATACCAACACACAAATATTGGAGCGAGTCTTTCCGAGGGAGCTTGTTCACGAATCGACTACGTTCGCACTCTATATCGCTGCTATTTCGATTCTGACTTTCCGTCTCGAAGCACGTAACTCTCGCCTCTGAAATTTCAATTCGATTCGTCCTCGTCGTCGTCGTAGCGAAACGAACCGAATATTAGACAAGTTAACGGCCCCTTTTGTAAATATACATGGACGATTGTTACAAGAAACATTGCAAACGGTTGGAATACCACCCGAAGCTATTTTGGGAATTTGATCTTTCATCGATGCCCCGATGCTCGCTGAGTTTTCATAATGACTGGAATAATTGGACAAAAAATGGAAAGGAAATGTTTCGATGGACGCAATCGTAGCTGCAGATTCAAGTTTGAACAGAGGCGAGATGGCTGCAAGGTCAATAAGCGGCTTCGAAAATTCGTCGTCCACGTACCTCTCTCGCGTGGCTCCAATAAGGTTCAACAATATTGTGTCGTCTAATCGTGAGCCGCGCACCATGGATCAATGTGGCCGCGATCCCAGGAAGCCAGGAGGAGGAGAGAGACGAAGGAAAACCAGAAAAAAGAGGAGACCGCCTTTCCGAGCATCGGACAATCGCAATTTTGTTGTACACAGAGGCTCGAGCTCGCTGCTGTTGTACGAAGTTTGGCTTTATTGTGTAAACGACGTTGCACCGATCAGACGCGCGCGCGCGCGATCGTGTCGCTTTTTTACTCATCGCCTTTAGTGTCATTTTCCCTTTCACTCGCGCCCCAGGGCACTTTCTATTATGTAAAGCAACAGAAAACGCGGCTTGTCATACGATTAATTGGAATTTTGGTCGCTACAGGATCGCCAGTCCCCAAGCACCGCTCTACGAGTGCTTGGAGTTTAAATTAATAAGGAGTTAAAGATCAAGAAAAAGTAGCTTTATTCAAAGTTATGTCGAACAAGGAGTCGTAAGCAGTTTTAGTGGAGTCGTTACATAAAAATGACGTTGACTGTGTGTTGACAAAATGATTAGATCGCATCTTACTCAGCTGCGTTCACGTGGGAAAGTTTAAGCTGCAGGGTAACGGTCAAAGGTTAGACAGCGCCTATGACAGGCTCGGATGTAAACTCTTCGGAACGTTGCTGTTGAATCTTGTTGGTAGCGACGTGAAAAATCGGCTTCGTAAGCACATCCTCGAGGTTATTTTATATCTCGCTGTTTTAAGGTAGCTCGTCAAATTTTAACAAGTTCGTCTCATTGGTTATTGAGATAAACGTGCTTAAATATGAAGAAAAATACACAGGGATATAGCGACTTTGCGTAAAAAATCGTTCATCTTTCCAAATAACGATTGAACGCTTATTACGAAGTGTAATTGTTGAGTTAAATATTGAGTTAAAGATTGAAGGAAATTGATAACGAGCACTCGTGTAACCTCACATTTGCTTATTTCGGCATTTTGTTTCTTCTTGGCTTGGCCTATTTCTGTCACAGCCTTCTGTCTTTTTATTAACACTTTTTTCTTGATCCATTTCCCTTTGGCCTCTCTAAAGAGATTTTTTTACATAAAAGTTATATTATCTTCGCCAGGGACGAATGAAATTTCGGGTTCGGTCAGCGGTGCATCCCCGATCGATTAATGGCTTGTAATTTCATTCGCCATGAGACAAGTTGAAAAAATTTATTTACAATTTCGAATTATTAGGGAATAAAGATCGATCGAATTTAAACTCCCATAAAATACGATCCTTCGGGCATGATCTACCTTAATTGCCCGATTCCACTATATATTCGTTATCCATTGATCGCTTGGCTCATTCGCACCACTAAATCAGCCAACGTATATATCGCGCATAAAAAGCTTTGTGCACCCGAGAAAAAAAGAAGGGTACAAAATGAAAAATCGGTAGCGCGGGTCAGAACTTCAAAGTCATTCGTGATCTTGCGCATAAGCAACGACAAATCGGCGAGCTCAGCACCTTAGGAAATTGCTTTCCTACCTTCATTTCCTTTCTGCCACAATGCTAAATCTGGTCGGGAATCTCCGTGACGTTAAACGTCTCTTTACGATCCATACCTACGATCGTCTCTCTAAAACTACTTTTTCTTTGCTTCTCTCAACTCCCGCTGTCGCTTTTCACGGTGGGAAAAAAGTCAAAACTTTTGCCAGCACGGGGAAAATTAATGTATGGGACAAAGGCCGTGGTCCGAGTTTCGCGGCGACGGGACGCCAGAAGCGCCGAAGCAGTCGTTGGAAAGATCGAGGAAAAAATTGAAATTCCTTTTGAAATCGGAGCTCTATCGAAGCAGCATCTTGCGGAAGGTCTTCACTTTTTATTACTCTTCGACTCGTCGAGACGCCGGTAACGCGCTCGGCGTTATTATTGGCTCGTCACTCGCACTCGTTAGTCGCTCTTCAATCGTCATCGATGACGCGTTGACTCGCGTCATCATCTCGCGAGTGCCAAAGACGACGATGAGCCACGAACGGGATACAACAGTCTGCGCGATCATAAGAAGTTTATTCGTCGAATAGAGCCAGGTCATTCCGTACCGGTGCATACTGCGATACGTCCCCTTCGCAAACGTCCAATAATTAAGCATATGGGACCGAAAAATATATTTATTTACATGATCTTGGTGTGATTTCGTCATCCTCGGAATAAGTATCAAAGATTTCGAAACAAAGTTCAATCGATACGTTCCCGGGTGGACGCGACCCTTGTCAACTTCTGTCTCCCATTCTATATTTCCTCGTTTCGATTCTACCATCTAAAACATTTGACCAATGTGAAAATAGTTACGTATATTTCACTGGAGCGAGTGCAAAATTTTCGTAATTCGTGCAGAGACGCGTCGGCGAGCTGCACGAAAATTAACGAGGCTCTAGCTAGAAAGCCACTGGGAAGCATCGGAGGAATTGTGCGAGAATTCCAACTATTAATTACAGGCGAAGGAAGAATTCATGAAATCATGCGCGAGCCGTGTACGAGTCTCAAAGTATTGTTTCACGATCGCCACACTGTGTCGAGATGATGGAACATATTTTACGATGGATTACGATTTTCAAGGATACACCGTCGAACATTTCTCGTAATGAGATGTAAAAAAGGCTTTTGGAAAAAGAAAAGAAGACGGAGACCATCATACGAACCGGTTGACGAGCTGTTGCCGTGTATCCGTTGTGGCTCGACGTGCCATAATTATTTCGTTCTAAGGCCAACCCGTACTCGGAACAAGAACGAGAAGGATGGAGGAAAGCACGACGAAAAGAATAAATCTGAGCGCGAATGTCGGAGAAGCCCATAGAGGTTTTGTAAACGACGTCTGTCGATACTCGTCGTTCTCCTATCCAAGCCGGCTTCTTTTACTAAATTGAATCTCTTTGAGCTATTCACCTTATTCCAACGTAAACTATTATTCGACGGTTATATGGAAACAGCGCTGAACTTTGCAACGCTGGAGTCCAACGAAATGAAGGAAAAAAACATTTGTAATTTGCCAATATTTTATTTCACGAAGCATCGGGGCAGGTCGAAAAACTACGAATTGCAAATTCGCCAGGGAACGAAATTGGAGAGTTTTTTTAGATCATTTCGTTGGACTGCATCGAAGAATCATTCGGTAACTATCCATGCCTCAGTACGAATTCCTGCTATTATTTTAACCATCATTCATTGTTCATTCCTTTTTACTCAAAATCTGAAAAATCACCGGGGGCTTTATACGAATGGAGGACGAGCGAATAAGATAAAATAATAAACGTGACGATCGGCGGATGTGTCGATGAAGTCCGAACTCTTCGTCATCACGCATCACATTTATTCCGAGAGCTGTAATGTGCCGAACGAATGACAGCACCAGCACGATTTTTTTCCCAAGCCGGTCGGTTCGAGATTTCAGTCTCGCAGTTTTTTTCTTTTCCTTCATCGATAGATGACAGGTGCTCGAGTCTCAGCGCCGGGGAACGACGAACACAGTTTCCCGATTACGAATATCCTTTTTTAATAAAATACTCATAATGTACGATTGGCTCATCTGCGTAGAGAGGAGACGAGCCATCGACGGAAAAGATAAACGCAGAGACGAAGATAATAGTCAACGCTTTGCTTACCAGGGCAAATAGCAAAGGCGGCTACTGGGGAGGAAGGTAATAAATACAAAAGTTATTCGACGAGTGGGAATGAACAAAATATGCACAATCATCGCTCGAGTACATTTCAGTGTGCTCAGTTACATTTTATCGACGATTTGAAACGCTTGCAGGGACAAAAATCATTATAACTTCAGCATCGACGCATCGAGGGCCGATACGGACACCGCGTGCAAGAAAATCCAAAACGATTGGTAGAAGCAAATGCTGAAACGAGATAACGAGTCGTGCCCAAAGGAAGAGGGGGAGAGAGACAAAATCGAGATGAAAATAAAAGAACTCTCCAACACTTTCAGTAATTCTCCAATTTTGTTTCCTACCGAATTTGCAATTCGTAGTTTTTCAACCTACACCAATGATTTCGTGAAATAAAAAAAAATGAGTGAATTACAAATGTTTTTTTCGTTAAATTCGTTGAACTCGAACGTTGGAAACTTGAGCGTTGTCGGCTCGGGTGACGGACCGACGATCGAAATGTATAATTCTCGAGAGCCCAAACACAATATATTTACATGTTGCCTTTTCGTGAAAGCCGGTTAAACGAACGACCAACGTTGTAGAGCAATATGCGATCATCACGCACGGGTCCTAACCGGTTTGAAGCGTATATTGTTGCATTCGCTCTATTTCTTAACCAACGATCTACGCGAGTTATATTCCTCTCTCAACGGGTTTTCCGTTTCGGCAACCATCCCGTTTCGTCGTCGTCACGGTGTTTTATGCTCGGCGCGATACCGCATTCAAGGCAAATGCATCCCCAGACGAATTTGGGTTTGTACGAAAAAAAGGTCGACAGATCACGGAACTTGCAGCCTTCTGCGCTTCATCCGAGTAATCTCCAGCTGCAAAAATTCAAGAGCTTCATTCGGCTCTTGAGTAATAAGATGCGGAGAAGACGCGATTGCTCTTGAAATAAGCTTCGCAATTGGGCGCACCAGAGGGAGCGCGAAGGGGGAGAAAAAAGGCCGAGGGGATGATGCAGGAAAAGATCTCTCGAGTTACTTTGCTTCATCCTTCGAGTCGGTGTGTACACGAATACAAATCCACCGATGTATATACAGAGAGCCGTATTCACGGGCTGCCAAACACGTCCGGATGGATGTATTTGTTAGCTAGGGTAAATCTTATTGATTCCGCGAGTTGGCGGCACCGTTCTCCGCAGGCATCATTGTCCCGCGAGGCGCGCTTCATGCGCAGACCTTCCATCCCGACTTTCTCTCTCTCTCTCTCTCTCGATCCGGCACACAAACGCGCGCGCACACACTAGCGGTCCTTCCGATAGTCCTCGCGCGACGAGAGACGGTTATGGCGGGGCCAACGTGTACAGGGAAAGCAGCAAAACGCGCCAAGAGTTGTTGGCTGGGTGGGAATAAAAATACGACGGCGCGGTCGTCGTCGCCGAAGAGGAGGGCGAGACCGATCTCCGGTGGGTTTCGAACCTCTGGCGAAGCTCGCGCGATTCCGGTCCTACGGGCGCCGCGCAACTGGCCTCGTTCTTCCGTCAAGATGCTTCGAGGTAATGCGTCGCTCGCGAGGGAAGGGGCTCGCCCAGTAAACGGGGGTAGTTACCCAGTTTTCTCGAGTCGTCAAGCGTGTCTGAGAAAAAGTGTGTACTCACCCCTATTCACTTACCGAGCCGTGCCGACGGATCAGCTCGAGGGGAAAAAATGGCGACGGGGGAGCGACGAAGCACCCGAGCAACTCGCGGACACCTCCTCGGAACGTGCTCGTCGTTTCTACTCGCTCTCGTGAGAAAGGCAACTTCCAGGGGAGCACACGTAGATTGAGAAGCGAATGGGGGGTGACCCAGAACGCGGTGTAACCCGCCTCGGTGACGGGGATCACCCCGAGATCCACGGGGACCCGGGCTTCCGAGCTTCCGTTCGAGATCCCCGTTCTCCTCGCACGCACCACGTGCACACGTTGCTCGTCGTATACAGAAACGATCGATAAACACAACGATTTTTCCTCGGAACAACTTTCCTATCTTGATTTCATCTTGCAAAGGTCAACCGCGAGCGTTCGTGCAAACTCTGTTACGAGAATACGCGAGTCGAGATGGAAGTTTGGAATTTTCATCGACATACCTCGCTCGAAACAATGCCCAAAGTTACTCCATATGCGTCCATGAGACTTTTGTACGTCACGCGTTCGCTACGTGAACCGAACGAAAGTACTTTTTGTTCGATATCTTTTGAATTCGACAAAAAATTACCATTCACCGAGCAAGCATGAGCAGGGGGACGATAAAATGAAAGCTTTATGGGGCTCGAGCAGGAGCTGCGTCGTACTGTTTCTTTCCGACTCCCGCGACGTCGATGGTGACGACGAATCGATCAGTTTTTCCAATAAAAAATATGAAAATTATATAACCAAGTGTCTATTACTCGCGGCGATAAAGCATCGTAGGTTCTTTGCCCGGGGGTCATAAAATGTTCCGAGCGCTGTTTTTGCGCACTCTTGTACAAAGAGCACAGGAAGGAAGGAGGGGAGATTGTTTGTGCACGATACACGAGAATAATTTGATGCGAATCGTCGGATTTTTATCTCGTTTTTTTGTACCTCTCGCACACCATATACGTATCATTATATACATATACAGGAAGGACGTATCTGGGTGAAAAGAGAGCGAGCAATGACGTCAAGGGACGTCTGTCTGCCGGGCGCACGCCCCATGGCGTCGGCTATGACGTCACCGAAGCACCTCTCCCTCTCTCTCGCCCCTGAGCCATCTTTTTTTTCACGTCGTTTCCTACTTCGTGATACGAAAGTGAGGCGCGCTCGCGGAATACTATGGGCGTCATACTATTTTTTCTGTCATTGTCTCACGCTTTCTCGCAGAAGTAGGCAATTCTTTTTCTTCGATTCGAATGAAAGCACAGCGTTTAACAGAATTTTTAATGATCGCTTTATTCGCGTTTCGCGTTAAAAATATACTCGTTGCGGTATCACCGCACGACTTGAGCAATGTCAACGTATTTCCAGTAAGTTTTTTTTCGTATCCGTGGGCTCCAACGAGTCTATTGACAATGCGCTAAATTGCTCCTTTCGATGACGCGAAACGAGAAAGTTTACTTTTCTTTTCTATTCACACCAAAAAACAGTTTTTAATATCCTTCGATTGCTCGCCAACTCAATTTTTTTCGTCTTATCGAGTTTATTTTTTTTTTAATCTCGGATTTATAGGGAAGAAAAATTACGGGTGTTTATAGTGTGCACAGATAAAAAAGACGTCGCCGTCGTCGTCGTCGTCGAGAAACCCGGCGCCGTCTGGTCTCTCTCTCTCTCTCTTTCTTTCGTCCGAAGAAATCACCCTCTCTGGAAAGGAATTCTCGAGCTTTTTTCTCTCTTTTCCTGCGTGTATTAAATGGCACGAGCTCGCCCAAAGGATGCGACGTAGCCACGAAAGAGACGGGAGAAGAGGAAGAAAAAGAAAGTTATTTACTTAGCTAATGCCTTTACCGATACACGTCAATCTTTATTTTCACTCCGTTTATCCATAAATTTACTATGTTTCCCAAAGGGCGACGCTGAAGTTTGCAACGTTCGAGTCCAGCGAAATGAATCTCAAAAAGCACTTGTATATTCACCAATTTTTTATTCCACGAAGTATCGGCAGGGAACGAAATTGGAGAATTACTGAAATAATTGGAGGCTTTTTTTACATAATTTCGTTGAAGTTCGCACCGTTGCAAACTTCAGCATCGTTCAAAAACGAAGTTTCACTCCTCCCGCTATTATTATTCAACAAAATAAGTTTATCAAGCAACGCTCAAGTTCGACATTACCCGAGAAATGACCGATGTTGGCGACTGTTTTGAAGCATATAAGAAAAATTGCTTCCTGCGAGCTGCGAACAAGCGACGACGCGAATCGAATAAAGACAACGAGATTTAGAATGAAATAGAGCAAGGGGTAATAGGGCGGATGGAAAGAAGCCAGAAAGCGAGGAGGCAGGACATACACGCGCCTTCCAGGGGCCGTAGGAACCCGGAAATATTACGAAGTCCCGGAGAAAAGGGGAGGAATTCACAAAGACCCTTTCGTATATCGGATCGAGGCTCTATTTCCTTTTCCCTTAATCTCTCGTTCCATGAGCAAGTTGTCGACCCTCGCCCGTGCATTAACTCGAAGCGCGCGTGCGCTCCCTTCGGCACGCACCTAAATAAGTGCTTAATATTCCAGTCTATTTTTCTTTCCCTCCCGCGCGTTGAAATGCCCGGCTTCGATATTTCAAGTCCCCCTTCTTCTCTCCATCTTTGCTCGCCGCCGATCTTATCCGCACCGTGCGAGAGCACGAAACACGCAAAAGTCTCGTAACGTTGATATTTCCATAATTAGTCATCGCTCGATAGCCGAGAAAGACGATAGTCGGACACGCGCCGAGTCTATACATGCACGGAAAGAGGCTGAGGACAAAGAGGAGGGAAGAACGGCGGAGGGAGCAAGAGAGCGAGCAGCGAGAACGGGATGAGCAGGGACGAAAGAAAAATCGTGAAGCGGAGCAATTATATATTTAATTCAATGAACAGTGGTGAAAAAGCGATCTTGTTATCCAATTTGATAACTGTGGTCAAGCACAAACGAGCCAATCAAATTACATGTTCAATGTGGCGGTCGTACTAACTGGAGAACGCCGCTGAAACGTCAAAAGTTAACCCCAAATATCTCCACAACGACATCGGAAACGGTGGGCTTTTTTTTTGCGTGAAAAAATCGATAAAACTTTGAAGTTTCTAAAATTTTTTTTTTGGCCGTGCATTGACAACGATTTATACACTTTTTTATCATTTTAGTTCGATTTTGTCAACTTCCGGTACAAATTACACGGATTTAAAAGCGGCTTCTTAAATATTTCTTTATAACCATCGGCTAAGTACCTTTTTTTGTTTTTTTCAATCGATGCAGCGTGATCATATCTCTATTGAATATTTCAAATTCATGGAAAGTTTGGCACGTCGATATTTTTTACATACATCCTTAAAATGCATAGAACCGATTGACAAAATGCGATGCGCTCCGGCACAGTGTGCGCCGGCCGGCCTTTAAACGACAAAGGGCCTCGCGTGCCTTTTTATAAACAAACTTACTCCGAGCATGCTCTCAAGTTTAATATCAAGTTTCATTACTATGCTGATGCTGGATTATTTTTCCTCGCATTCCAATGCCTCGTTCTCTAGCCTCGGTGTGCCCATACGAGTTTCACGATCGCCGGAGATCGCGCAGATTCGTGCGCCAATTGAATCATGCACATGAATATTACATGCTTGCGAACGAATGCGAAAGAGGTGCGACCCGTGCGCGGCTATCCGTGCTCGTGAGTAAGCCACCGCGAGCTGTCGATACATTCGAAGAAAGAAGCGGCTCTTTAATTCAACATTTAGACGCACCCACCGGCACTCGGTTCATTACCAAGTGCCTGCTGGCATATGTAGAACGCGAGAGTATAGCACAGAAGTGTGTGGAGGAAGCAGGCCGCGCTCGGTGGATAACTCGGCACGAAACTACCAGATTACGTCCTTTTCCTTGGTCGAATCGTTACATAAATACCTAGTTACGGAATATATGTGTGTACGAAAGACGGCGTATAGACGGCACAATGCAGGAGGGAGGGGTATCGGTATGACTGACGCTCCCTCGCGAAGCTGAACCCCTCGTGTGCGCACACCACACATCTAGGATGCTCGCCTCTTTCGTACCGCGGAATATAGGTCAGGGGCGCGGTTCGCTCCCTCTCTTTCTTTATTTATTTATATTTATTAATCTCTTATATTTATTTTTATACTTATTTTTAATTGTATCATTGTATAATTATACGTTATCAATTGTACGTCGTTATTACTTGTATTTTATATTTACACTTGTTTTCATTTTTAGTTTAATTGCATGATTGTACAATTTTACGTTATCGCGGTAGTGTTACACGCTTGTTTTATGTTCATCTTATTTTATTTTGCCCCATTATTATTCTGCGCTATTTCGATATTATTTTTACTTACGACGCTGAAGCTTGCAACGTCGGAGTCCAACGAAACGGTGTAAAAAATCCTGCAACGCTCCAATTCAGTTTCCTGCCGAATTAGCAGTTCTGGTTTTTCAGCCTGCACCGATACTTGGTGAAATAAAAAACTGGTGAATCACAAATGTTTATTGAGATTCATTTCGCTGCAAAGTTGAGCGTCGTTTTTAACTTTTATTTATATTATTCTCTATTGTTTTTCTTCATATTCGGGAACTTTGAGTGTCGTGAAATATTATTGTGGCAGACTCTGCCCCTCGTGTTCTCTAACCCTGCTTCGATCAATCAATTTCTCTATGATTTCCGTTTCCATACAAAACAACGTCACGCACCATTTTACATAGGAATCTCATTTGCTCCGCTTTTCTAAAGGAAAAAATTCTCGACTTTTCACACAGCCGGGATGTGCCGCTTTGTCACACTCTCCCCTACGAGCGATCGATGGATCCGAACGAGAAAATACCTGCCAGACATAAATATAAAACTTTGTTTGAACGAGCCTCGGATGAAAAGTGACCAGGTAATCCCTACAGATTCCATTCCACTATAGTAAATGGTGATGAGAAAGTCAAAGCTCGCCGCAACGAGACAAAACGACGAGCAACGCTCTAATTCGATCTAATACCGCGGCAAGAGCGTTGGCGGCAGAGATGCCGCGTAGCTCGCATTGTCCCCGCGCTGCTGGCGTATACATGCACAACGAAAGCGCGAGAGAGCTACGTGCACCGGCGACTGCCGAGGCCCGTCCGCTCGAGCGAGCGTTACGCGTCACGCGCTTTATTTGTGACGAGCGCACGCGCATGGCTACACACACGGACGTACGCGGCGCTTATGCGAGAAGACTCGCCGCGAATGAGTCGCGCGCGCCTAATTCAATCTAAAGTGACGACGCGAAGGACGATTCGAGCGCGCGGCTAATACGCGTATCAATAGTTCTCGGAGAGAGATTCGAGCAAATTTTCTCGTGCACGCGCGATCGAAAGGAAGCACTCGGGACTCTCGTGACACGATTGAGTCGTAGGAAAAGGGGCAAGCGGGGGGTCGAGCGAGCGAACGCATTTCAATTTTTCTAATCGAACCGCTTTCGTGTCTCTTCGAGCAATGTTTTTACACTTTTGCCTTTTCGAGAGTTCCTTTCCTCGGCGTACCACTGGCTTGGATCGCGCAGGAGACTCCCCGGAGTCCAAGGAAATTAATCTCGCAAAACATTTGTAATTCGCCGCCTATTTTGTACTTGAAAAACTACGAATTGCAAATTCGGCAGGAAAGAAATTGGAGAATAACTGGAATTATTGGCGAGGCTTTTTTTACATCGTTTCTTCGGACTCCAACGTTGCCAACTTCGGCGTCATGGGAGGCCGAACCGCCGAAGCGAGAAGACGAAACGCGAAGCCATCTGTCGGAGTGGCTGCAAAGCGTGAAAAGTCCGCCAGGCAAAAAGTCGGTGAGGCACCAAAAAAAATGAATCCCCCATCGGGTGGTACGAGCATAAGGAATTGTGAGACTCGTCGCTAAATAAGGGACTGTCGAACAGCTGATCGCAGGAAGGAGAAAAACTTTTTCGTTCCGAAGAAGCGAGGGGCGCGATTGAAATTCCGCAAACGCCGCGAGTATCGAAGGAAAGTTGAACAATTACGAAGAAAAGCTAAATAATAAAACGGGGAGGAGGAGCCTGATATACTACCGGGCGAGAGAAGTGTAATTCGAGGCAAAAACCCGGTATGATTTTAGCCTAGCGTGTCCCACATGAGCCTCGATGCCAAGAATATCCGCGCGCGCTAGATCTCTCCCCGTGGCGTCTTTGAAAAGACAGAGGGAGAAAACGGCCGCCGGGGAGCAGAAAACGACGCCGCGTCGCGAAGCGGATCGACGCTCGAGTCCGCGGAGCGGAGGCTCCTCTTATAAACGAAAACGATGCGATGCCTCCAAGTCCCGTGTCTCTGCGTGCGCGTAGAACGAGGGGTCTCTCGATGTCTCGAAGCCGACACTCGGCTCGTCGCAATAATAATATCATCAAATTCGAAGTCGCATCCCCAAGCGAATTCACCAGACTCCAAACTAAAAATTACTTGGATCGCTTTTCCAGAGCGACGCCGAAGTTCGCAGCAGCGTTCGAGTCCAACAAAATTATTTTAAAAAACTCTCCAATAATTCCACTAATTCTCCAATTTCGTCTCGCCTGCCGAATTAGCTATTAAATTGGCGAATTAAAAATGTTTTTTTCCTCCATTTGCGCTTGGACTCGAGCGCTGCAAACTTCAGCGTCGTTTCTCCACATCGATTCCTCATGCCCCCCGCGACATTATCGAAATAAAGGGAAAAAATGGCGAGGAAAACCTGCGCGGTGAGTCAACGACGATACGATCGCTTCGCCTCGTGAAAATTCTCGTGTTACGAAAGCGACGTGTCTTCTCGGCATTCTGGACGATTGTCACGCGAGTATCGGACATAATTGAACGGGATTTAAGAAAAAAAACGTCTACGACGATAAGAGATGAAGATCGCGCGGTATTGAGTTTGACGAGGGAGCTCAAATATTCCGATAAAAGAGATCAGGTCGGGCGATACATAGACGAGGGGATAATTGGCCTCCGAGGAACGCGCGATACAGCGATCTCAAATACGCGCGCGCTCCACGGGCTTCGGGCCTCTGACTCTCGATCTTCCTCGAGCCCTTTGCCTTTTTCTCCTCCCGTTCCAAGGTCGTTCACCGATCAAGGAGCTCGAATCAGCGAAGCGTTGTTCGCTCCATCTCCGCCGTGTGCTTCTGTCGCGAATTTTCGGCGAGGCGATGCGGCGTATCGGTTGTCGATACGATTTCAGTAATCGTCGTGAACGACGAAGGGCAATTTGAAGATGGATCGAGGTAACCGAGCACCTCTCGGCTACGAGTTTAACCAAAAATACATGAACTTAGATTTCTCAGCGTCGTTTCCTCGAGTTTCAAAAGTCTGTCGCGATTTCTCGTTCTACTCGTTCACTTTTGGGCAGTTTGACCGACCGCCGCTGCCCGAGAAGCAGTCGCATTTCGAACGAGCAATGAGAGGAACACAAGCGAGTCGGCTCGATAGCAGCGGCAATGAAAGAAGAAAAAAGTAGTCAAATATAGAAAAGTATGAAAAAATGTTGCTCGGAAAAAGCGCGTGCGTTTGGAAGAATTTTAAGAATAAAGATTCCCCGTTCCGTCCGAGTCGTTCTTACGTTGGAGAAAAAACATGGAAACAGCAAAAAAAAGAAGGATTTGTACAGCGGTAGAATATGGCAATTATGGAGAGTCTCGTCATCGACCTTGCCACGCCGTCGTCTATATACAGCAACGAGAGCCGGTCTATACATTTATACCGGTATTACCGTTTAATAATTCGTGGTAGAAATCGATCTGGTGAACGGTCACGTTGAACTATTCTCGTAACGATGGTATTTCTGCCTTCGCGTTTCTACCTCTCTCCCTTCTCCTCGTCCTCGCCGTAGTCGTCGTCGTCGTCGTTATCACAGACATATACAAAGGCACGTTTGAAAGAGGCTCGCTCGCGCGCGACTCTGTCTTTTCCGAACTCGTGTCAGCGCTGAATATTTTTCCACGCGTTCGTGAAATTGGCAGAGTGCGCGCGCGCGCGCGCGGCTGTGTTAGTCCATGGACGGACGGATGAAATAGTCATTCGTGACGTCAGAGTTCTCAATGACCGGTTTATTAATATTCCTTCTTTTTCAACATCAATAATTTCCTCGATTCCTTCCTTTTCTATTATTTTCAACGCGGTCGAACGCTCAACGATTTTCAACTTGACTCTCGCGCGCAGCGATCAACGACGGGCTCCGGGCGTGTTTCGAAGGGGCGCGTTCAACGAACGTTGGTGGTCGCACACACCGAAAAAAGCACATCGCACCGAGCGTGTATTTTCTCAACGACCGTTGTAACAGCAAAAGGAAGGGGGATTCGATGAGCTTGAAAGTACGACGCTGAAGTTTTCGACGAATGATCTGAAAAACTCCAACAGTTCCGGTAATTCTCCAATTTTGTCACCTGCCTAATTTGCAATTCGTACTTTTTCATTCTACACTATGAATCGTGAAATAAAAAATTGGTCAATTACAAATGTTTTTAGAGATTAATTTCGTTGGTGTGGAACGTTGCAAACTCCAGCGTCATGAGTTCAAGCTTAGCAGCCGAGCTCTTTGCTGGATTTTCGGGATTAAATTTCCCATCCAATCGAATTAGTTTGTTGAGCATGATCGACTCGCTGCGTGCTACGTAATATCCCGACTATAAGAGAGCTCGGCGCCCGGATGAACTCGCGCTATAAATGAATCTCTCTCTCAGATAGAAATGGGCCTATCTATAGAGAATAGTGCCTTTCCGGACCGATGCACCGTCGTCGTCCCAGCAGCAGTAGCAGGGGCTTTCATAAAAGTCTACCGCTGGCACATGCTCGGCGCGCTTGTACACGGGCGCTACACAGCACACAGCCAGGTCGCCCTCGACGAGCACGGTAGTTAAAGAAAGTATACAATTGCATTTTGTATTCGAATGTGTATAGGCGGAATGGTGAACCGTGAATACGAATAGGAGGCGTTCGTGGACGTATGCGCGGATGAATCAACGCGTATTCTCTCAGCGACAATGCATATTTTCCGTATGTATTCGTGTATTCTCGTATTCCCGTATCGCGCCGCGAGAGAATATGCTTTTCCTCTCGAAACTTTCTATACAATGAACTTTGTCAACGCGCGGGAAAGAGCTACCGAACAATGAACGAATATATATCGAATAATGGAGTTTCGAAACGCGTTCGGTCTCTGTCTATAGAAAAATCCGTTGGTCATGCGTGCGTCCGTGTGTCGGGCCCTCCCCGCGGGGGAGGCTGCGATGCAGCGCGCCGCGGCATGCTCGTATAAACGATTCATTCATCCGTCGAGACGGTTACGTACCGACCGACCAAATTGTTTATCTTTGCCTTTGGATATTTGAAAAACCCGGCGCTCGGCGCGCGCGCGCGCGCGGGCGAGCAGCAAACCATTTTCGGTTCGATTCGATCCTTGCGCGGTGGGTCAGAGGCGAGGAAAAAAAAGGAAAGCGAGAAAAACTCCCCGTCCCGAGAATCGACGAAGATTCGGAAGTTACCACGTTTTTATAGCAGGGTCGGGCCATATCGACAGTAGTAATAATCGATTGTATTGTGGCACCAGATTTGTCACCCGACCCGTTATTTTTTGATGCAATTAAAAAATAAATAATTAATATCTCTTCAACGCGTCAAGCTACAGAGTTCGAAGAGGTCGCGATCGAAAGAAAAAAATAAATAAAAAATTTGTCAACTTATAATATTCTCCGAAATGCTTCAGCTCATTAATCATTAAAGAAACAAATTTTGAAAATTTTCGAAAACAATTGGAAACGCTGTCGCTCCGGTAAAGTCTCTGGCAGCAATGTACTTGTCTCGGAGTCGCTGCCGCGACTCCAGATACCGAGTGTGCCGAACGATGCAAAAGTTTGGGGAACCCAGGACCGCGGTCCATAGCAAATAACGCGCTGCGCTGCATCAAAAATGAACATGGAGCGAATTTTAATTAAAAACGTAGTAAATAATGAAACGATTTTGTGAAAATTTAGGAGATAACATAGCAATCGTTTCTCTGTGCTGTACGAAAAATTGAATAGTTTCGTATTTTCATTTTTACCGCACTGAATTGTCCTCAATAACATGGCAAAGCTCATGGACCCACCAAATATTTGAGTTGTCGCAGGTTGGTTAACCCTTAGCGTGCACCTGGGGTCAGGTTGACCCCAAAATTTTTTTCTCACACGAATAGCATTTACAGATGAGCATCTCATAAGTAAAACCCCCTTTTTGGAAGGGTTGCAAAGTGGACTATTTTTCCCTCAAAGCGTGGACCCTTGTCTGCAAAACTCTGTAAGGATTTTTTTCAAAACTCAAAATTTAATTTTTTACCAGAGATTTAACCGAAAAAGTGTTTTTTACGCGCACTATCGACTTTGAGCACATTTTTGAACACCGAAAAATGATTTTTTTGGAAATCCGACTTCGCAGCCTTAATGTTGGATCAATTCACTGCAAAAAGTGACTAAACCTTTTATTCCGAAAAGCGCATAGTTACCGAGATATTCGATGTCAAAAATGACCTGGGCTCAAAGTGACCCCGCCGGGTGCACCAAATGCCTCGCTGTGAAGGTGTGCACACTAAGGGTTAAGTTTCAAGCAGTTGCTTCCGTTATGAGCGTACTTTGTCGAGTAAATCTTTGTCGGAAAGAAGATTTACTTATTTTCGGACGGTGCGACTCAACGATACAAAAATTTTAGACATTTCACCATAGGCACGAGTGACATTCAGATATCGATACATCGATCGATGTAGGAATTTTACAGGTCTAAATTTCGTCTGTCCTGCACAGCAAAATTTGAGAGAAATGTTTTCGGCATCAAAATTACTGTGTACTTTGGTGAAAGGTAATATAATGGCGATATAGACGAGCGCTGCTACATAATGACGCTGAAGTTTCCAACGTTGGAGTCCAACGAAATGATCGAAAAAAACTCTCCAATAATTCCATTAATTCTCCTATTTTGTTCCCTGCCAAATTTGCGATTCGTAGTTCTTCAAGCTGCACCAACGATTCTTGAAATAAAAAATTGGTGAATTACAAACGTTTTTTTCGTTCATTTCGTTGGACTCCAACGTTGGAAACTTCAGCGTCGTACTTTGCAACGTTGGAGTCCAATGAGAAATAACGTAAAAAAGCCTCCAATAATTCCAGCAATTCTTCAATTTCGTTGCCTGCCGAATTTTCAATTCTTAGTTTTTCAAGCTGCACCCCGATACTTCGTGGAATAAAAAATTGGCGAATTACAAACGTTTTTGCAACGTCGGAAATTTCAGCGTCGTTGGTACATAACATAGCGAATATTTCTATGTAGTTTTTAGGAGGAAAGATGAGCACGCGTGAAAGGGCGCAGCGGCTGCGTTGGATCGAGGAATAATCGATACAACGGGGGAATAATAAAAACGCGGAAATTCAAAGTTACGCCAAAGATAGAGGTGGCGACGAGCGCGCGCGCGCCTTCGCGGTATAAGAGCCATGCGGTCTCGCATAGGAGCCACCGAATCGAAATTACCTCGCCTTGACACACCTTGAAACTCGCAACTATACACGATAATCCCCACGAGTGACCTCTTTCGCGTTATTTTCTGTTTTGATGCCTCCGAACGATTCTTTCGTTCTCCAAATAAACCTGGAGACTCGGGAAGCGAGGCAAGAGAGCGACCGCGATTGTGGTTTTGGTTCTCGGCGGCTCCTGAGAAAGAGAGAAAATCGGGGATCGAGATATACGATGAAATAATATGAAAACGATACAACGACGCAGCGCCCACGGCGAGGACACAAATAAGAGACTGTAATTAAGAGTTGGACGCAAGGCCGATTCATCCGAAAACTAGAAAAAAAATTGGCCGTCTTTCTCGCTCGCGGAAATCGCTGCATGGCCGACCGGTCACCCAACCGAGTGCAGGCTGCGCCCCCGAGGCTCTTCTGTCGACTTTTCAATTTTTTTTGACTCCCAGCGTCTTCGGGATTCCTCATACCTTAATCGAGCTCCGGAGCACCTGCGCTTACATTATTCAAGTAATTTATTCGAACCGTACTATTCGACGGATGCGCGAAACTAGATTGACGCCGCGAGGAGACGAAAAAAATGATTTTCCACTCATTTCGGGATCATCGTTTACGACTTCGATGGACAAAGCTCTCGATGATCGATCAACGGATCAGGAATAACTCGACTGAGGTGCTCCTCCGACTCGCTGTTCGCACGGAGCCACCCCTTGGGAAGCTCGAACGCTAAAAATCATGGGGAAAAAACGGCGCCCCTTCGACGGGGAATGCTTCTGTCCGAGGTACCGAGGGCGGGGATGGTCATGCCTTTCCTGTTTTTATTAAACTCTCCATTCAAAGCTATTGGCCAATTCGCGCATCGCTCGAGCTTATCAAAAGTCGAAGCGAATGTTACGAAAATTTCGAGAATTTTACAAGTCGAGTTCAAACGATTCAACGATATTCGATGAAATATCTGTGACGAGATTAGACTTGAACCCGGTTTCAAAATATATTGCAAATGGAATTGGATCGCAGGTAAAAAGACGAGGCGTAACAGCACGGGAAGAGAGAGAGAGAGAGAGTGGTAGAGTGGATAAAATAACGTTGGTTGAGCGTAAAGGGACGTAAACTATACAAGCATCCACGTATCTCGTACGTATGCGTATTTTTGTGCGCGCGCGCGCGCGCGCACAAAGACACACGGAGAAAGGACGACGTGTGACTGTGGTGCGTATTGATCGGGATAAGCGCGATGGAAAGCGGGCACCTAGCGAAGAGGTACCGGCTCTGCTCGTGCGCTCTCTTTCTCTTTGCGCGCGCGCATACACACACACGCACGCACACGGGCTCGCTGCACATAAATATGTTGAACGCTGTAGGACGGTTCTCTTCGCGAGGAGAGTGGGAGTACGATTCCGCCGATATCTCGGAACATATAGGGCAGGTGGGGGGAATTAGCGCGCGCATGCGGCAGAAGCGCGCACAGTAGAAAAAAGAAAAAATAAAAAGGAGTGAAAAAACGGCCGCTAGCATGAAGCGGAGTCAGGTATTTCGAGTAAATGTTCAAATCACGGCTCTTCGTTGGTAATTTAGTTTGTAAATATTTCTGTCCGGGTCACTCGCCAAGGGAGAAACATCGATAATAATGTACGCTTGAAAATGAAAATGATGTATTCTCACTCACCGATCTCCGACGACGTGGAATCCTTTCGCGTTTTTTTTCTGCTTGTTGACAAGTTCCGAACGAAATATAAAACACGCTCGCCAAACTTTAGCTCTCTCGCTCGATTCGACTGTTACGGATGAAAATATTGAAAGGAAAATGAAAAGATGGAATAGAAGAATCGAGGAACGAGGCACGAAAAAAAGTTGAAAGGGAAAAAACAAACAAACAACAACGCACGGGCAACGAAAGCAATTCGCGGCTCTCGCGAAATACGAAAATTCACGCGATTAACGTAAACTTGTCGAATTTAATTCTCTCGTAATCCTCGTTCTGCCCCACTCTCCGGCCGCAGTGCCCCCTGGTTTGCTGGTAATCCTCGATAATCCGGATTCTTATTTCTTCAACGATCGTCCCTCCTTCGATTCGTTTGTTTTCTCTTCTTTTCAAGCTACATAAATAGTAGCGCGGACCTTTTTGTTTTATTCTTCGCACCAACACGTTCGATCGGGGCCCGTCCGCACTGCGAGCTCTTTTTTTATCTATGCACGTAGAGAGATATAGAAACATACGAAACGCGTATGTTATTCGTCCACTCCGAACGGGAACGTTATGCCTTTTATTTTCGTTTTTTTTTTTTTTCAACACAAAAAGAGAGAAAAAATATTCAACACGCGTGGCGAAAAGCCCGAGAGCGCGTTTCGTCGCCGCGGCGACAGTTCGTTACGAGGCGGCGAGAAAAAAAAAGCGTTAAAGGACACGAGAACACCCGACAAGAAGATGACCCTGGACTGTTGGGTGTTTCGTTATTCAGTTGTTTTGTCAAGCGTTGATTATTCGAGGACACACTGATTTTTCCTCACTCGGTCAATTTACCCGGCAGTCACAAATGGCGCACACAAGCCAGGAGGGCAACCGGCCGCTACTTTTTCTCGCTCGCTTTCTCTTTATCTATCCATCCGTGTTGTACTCTTCCGCCTTATCGCACTCGCTCGCCGCACACTGTCGCACAATATTCCGCTCACTCTCTTTATCTCATTCGCTCGGTCCTTTGAACGAAAAAAAAAAAAAAACAACGGCGCGAACAAACGGGGGACGACGTAGCCCAAAAGTGTTAAAAATCGCGATCACCGCCACGAGCCCGGACCGCGCTCTCCCTCTAGCCTCTTGCACACTCTCCTCATCGAGAATAGGTAGCCAGATACCCCGCGCCGGAGAGTCAAGAGTGTGCCAGTGCTTGCTCTCCGCCTGCTGCCTGCTGGTGGTGCCCGCCCGGACGAACCGAACCAACGCGGGAGTGGGGGCAACGGCGTGATCCGTGATCGTTCGCTCCCTCTCTTTCTCCTTCTTCGACCTTTCCCTCCTCTTTGCCGCTTTCTCTCGCTCCGCTCTCATCCAAGATGGCGCCCCCGTCATCGCTCTTGTTCCTCGAGTCTGCGTCGAGCGCACTGCGTGCAGCGCCCTTCGCTGCCCTGCTCGCTTCGTCTTATGGCAGCTGGGAGCATCCAGCTATTTGGCACGATCGGGCCAGCGCTAGCGCTGGGCCCCGTCCCGGGGTGATAGTGATTCGACTTTCTCCGATTTTAACTCTTTCTTCTTTTTTTTATCCTTCAAATTGAATCGTTAGTGACGCGTTCGACGGCGGCAACTCACTTGCGCAAACGTGTATAACCTTAGAAAAAAAAAAAATCCCAAGCCGCGTCGGTCGCAAAATTCCCAACTATACTGTACCGGCAAGTCGCTTCGAAACTGCGATAAACTACGTGAAATCATTTGCGAGCTACGAATGTATGAGTAAACGACCGCTAATTTCTCGTCGCAACGGTGATCATACATTACTCTCGACGAGTTAACTCTGAACGAATTAAGAATCGCTGACCCCTTAACCTGCGCGCGGCTTATTTGCACGGATTGTTTTGAACATTCTGAATAACGGTGACGACGATGACGCATACGCAATTTCTTCGAAGACAACGATGCGATTCGATACCGGTGTGTACGAATCGAATTCTCTACAAATAACTTACCGCGCCAATCATGATGCGAAAATTTGGTGGTTCTTGGCGCGACACACAAAACACGTTTCGAATATTAAAATCGACACGAAAATATCGTCTTCTCGTTATGTTCGTCGCTTCATTTTTGTCGTTGAAGCTGGTCCATCCCCTGAATGTGGATAACCTCATTATTGATTTTGAGTATCCAAGGGGCGATGGCGGGTTTTAAAAGTATTTCAATCGTCTTTAGGCAAAGAACAGTTGTTGTTTCAGCGAAGGATCGTATAAAAACTTATTTCCCCTCGAGACATTGTTATTTATAAAATACCGCAACTTTCTTTTATTTTCCATATATATAATATTCTCTACACCCTTGAGGCATTTTTTCATGAGCGAAAATACATCGGTTCGCTAGACTGTAGCTTTTAACTGACGAATAACAAAGTTTCGGAGATTAAGAAATCAATTGATTATCCGATTTTGTTGAATGAATGGAAGAAAAGAAGAAACCTTTGACAGGGCGTACTCTCGGGCAACAGAATTTTCAATCTCCGATGATGCGCGTCATCAGCAATTTCGGACACGGGCGCGAGCGCGCATGGTGTTGGAGCATAGCATCGTTTTTTTAATTTTCGAGCATGAAGGCTCATCTAAGAATATTTACGAGTTTCTAAATGCCGTGACGGAGGTAGCGAAGTATCAACGCGCGTCATCGATTCCCATCGAAATCACGAAAATTTTTCATTAATCTTTTCCATCGAGGTTTCCTTCGTACAATCGTTCAGGCGTATTCGGACCTCTGATGGTGAGAAGCTCACTGGTATTCCCAAATGTAATCGGTTTGTTTTGGTGTTAGATCTTAGATGTTAGACCTTCGCGTGCTCATTTTTCCAACGTAAATCGTATCGGACGAAGAAACCAAGTTATAATAAATCGGACTAAAAGATAAATGGTTTAATTATTTTCGAGATGAAGGGAAGAACAAGCTGAAATGAAGTGTCAATCCATTAGCGAGCGCGTTAATGGCAAAATAATAAATTCACGCAATTTCTCTTATTGCACGCGTGTAATAGTCAGATCTTGGATCAGTACTTCAACAGAGAAAAAAAAACATTTTTTTATACAAATATTGCAATGTCGAGTGATCAATTTACAGCGACATATTGTTAAAAGTTTTAGAGTAAAACGATCATTTCAATTATTTTACAAGAAAATTTTTGAAAAACACATGAAAAACAAATTTCGTGAGAAACAAATCAATAAATAGTAATTTTTCTATAACGAATATATATATATATATGTATATATATACTGCGAACAAATATTAGTAACCTTTTTTGCGTTCCGTTAAAAAAGTATCTCTGAAGGATTTCTCATTCGAATTGTGATCCGAATTTGTTTTGTAGGTTATTCTTTTATGTTTAAAACTTTCGGGAGCTCAGACCAGAGCAATCCGAGAGTGGATCGGTTAAGATTCTTTTCCCGTATCTCCGAGTAATCTCATTCTCTCTCTCTCTCTCTCGCTCTCTCTCTCTCTCTCTCTCTCGTCATATTTTCTCATTCTCCCCTGATTTTTTATACATTTAGCGGCTTAAAATAATGTCTACAATAGAGCGTTGTCGTGGATGGCGCGGCGTCGATATTTCTCAATAACTTTTCCTCGCTTTCCGGTAACTTGTCCAAAGTCGTAATGTACTCTCGATCGAAAACACCTTGAAAAATGAAAAATGAATGACAACTGTTTCGTGCATACTCGCATAGAGCCTCTTTTAGTGTATTTTATGTATAGCGGGTGATTAGACTGAAGATTATTTGAAGGGTGAATAGAAACTCACCCTGATCGATGTTGCTTCTTCCCAAAACAGTGAAAGCTAAAAACAATATGTCACGATAAATGGAAAACGGTGCTGACTGCTCCGTTGTCTCGCAGTTGCTTCTCTCTAAGGCCACTCTTTTTATTGGTTCAGCAAGTACGTTATGACGAACATCGGTAATTATACTTTGCATCAGTCTGAAAAACAGAAAAGAAAAATAAAGGAGGTAGTTTCTCAAGACAATATTTCGATAGCGAGTTGAGTAATTTGCGATTTTAATTGTCATACGTTCTGTCATCATTGTTGTTTTGTTTCCATTGGAGATACATCGGTAAACGATCCATGTGGAGTTTCTCGTTGTCCCACATCGTTCTAACCCCGACTAATCCGGCATTGGCGTGAAATTCCTTGTCCTCGCAGTCGTTCAGCCAAAGCTCAGGCAAATGGCTCGTTAGATTGATCCTTTCGAAGTACCATATCAAATTCCAATAAACGATCGGATGTTCCAGGATAAATCTGTGCTTCGTTAAACAAGCATCTCCTTCCTGACTCAATACATTTTCCAATTCTTTCCGTAGGACGAGAGGGTTCAAGTACGGCACGGTTATAGGCTCAGGCAATTCCTTCGGTTCGTCCAACAGTTCGAGCAACGCACCGGTCAGAGGATCGTTGATTCTTTCTCCATCTTCGCATCTTAAATAACCAACGACCAAACATCGTTTATTTTGACAAGATACCTGCTATTGTTCGTATCATAATTTCAATTTCAAAGAGAATCATTGTTTTCACCATTTTTACCATGCATATCACGCCGGGGATCAATCTAAAACCCTTTCTTTCGACGTTCGTCGGAATAAAAGAAACTGGATGATTAAGAAAAGAAAAAAAATCGATTCTTTCTAATATTCCTGATTAAAATTTGAATCTATAACAAATATATCTTTCATACTGTACTCAATACGCGTGGTGTTGGCAACATTGGCAATATTACACGAACGAACGAGTATTTCGAGCTATTCTATCGTCGAAGAAAGACGAATACATCGATTTTTTCCAACCGGTTTTCCTCATTCAACAATCTCACCATGCTCCAACAGCTACTCGAGTAGAAAAAAAAAAGTTTGCGCATTTTTTTCAGTAGCTTGCCGCTACAAACGCGACGCTCCATATACGGAGCTGCGCAGTGTTATTGCGCAGTGGAATTTTATGAGAAAAGGATGTTTCCTCAGGAGAGAAAAAGTCATGAACGAACAATCATATGTTCATATGTTTCCTCGTTACTGTTTTTTCACAAAGCATATATGACTTTTTGCACGGGGAGACGCGCACGTCGTGAAAAGCTTGAATAAAGTGGTCGTTCTGTTCCGTCTCACCTGTAATCAAAGATCGTAATGGTCAGAAGTGGAACGGTTGCTTTGTCGCAAAATTGACAAACTGTGTTCAAATTAGAATCCTCGGGTTGCCAACCAGCCATTATTTCCTCGTCATAAAGGATTGCGGCGCAATGGTGACATCTACTCGCGCTAGATAGAACAAGCTCGATCGCCAAACGTTCGTCTAAATCGCGAGACCCTTTGGGATACATGCAATCTGCGAGCTCGTAGAGCGAACCTAATCCCTCGATACCAGAATCACCTAAATATCAAAATCAAATAAAACTTGTTCTATTGAGTTACAGATGTGGAAGAATGACATTCGTTTTTTTCTACGATTGCCCAACGACAAGAGTCAGATTCGATAAGCATCGTGGTGCGGATCCGGAACAATTATGCATTTCAGCGATTGGAACGATTATTTATTTTTGCGCCGTTTGCAAGTTTTTCATTCTCCGCCATTGCGCATGGTTCGAGTATACGCAAGCAATGAGAAATATTCACTTCGCTCTTCCGTGCGGTCGAAATAAAAATGTTATTCTTCCATTTCTGAGGTTGCATTTTTTAAAAATGTTTTCTACACAGCTTTTAAATCGTACGATCAATATTACATATTATACGAATTTCTATGCGAATTGGATAAACTATGTGCATGTAACACACAAGTAGTTACGGGAGAATTGTAAAGAAAGAGAAATGAAGGAACGAATAATATCGAGTGGACTCACCGGAGACTCTGGCGGACATTTCATTGCGGTCCTGCTGGGAGCCATCTGTCAAAGAGTCGAGGGATTCGTGAGAAACTCCGTAGGCTAATCTCTGTTCACGCTCCTTCATTTTGACCGGCGTACCAGTAGCCGAGATTGCTTCTTTGATTTCATCGAATTTTTTCACAACTGTCGTCGCCGCAGATTTCAGACTGTTCAAGCCACCGAGAATAATTTCGTTTGATTTTTTTCCCGTCAGACTCGAGGGACTGGAAAATTGTTTGTATTGTTTTCTTTTTTCATTGCTGGATTGAGAACGAAAAACCGCAATAGGCGCACGAGAGAGAGAGAGAGAGAGAGAGAGAGAGAGAGAGAAAGGAAGAAGACAAAAATCATTCTACGATGTTGGAAAAATTCAAGCGATTCATCATTAAAAAGTTTTGTCCAAACATTATTTACGTACCTCATGTAGTTGGAAAGGCTAAGTGACTCGATAAATTGGTTCGGTGTACCTGTGTCCTTGTGCTTCACAAACGCCAGTCCTCCGGTCGAGTAACGTCTGAGTTTAGATGCAAAATAAATTCCATGCAAGCGATACGGTACAAACGTAAGAATCAAACGAGCAAACAAAACGAGATACAAGTTAATTAAAAATCGATTGAATCTACGTTACTTTCTACAACTACGACGACACCACTCGTACGATGAGACAGAAAAAACAAACGCACGAGAAAGATGCAGAGTTATTCGCTTCTTTTTATTTTCTTGTATGCTGCCTCGACTGGTTTCCTGCTTCTCGTTTTACATCTAGCGCGTGATTATCGTAAATCTTTATTGCTTGAGAATGAAAGTACGATTGCGGTTGATAAAAACGCGAGCACGTAAAGGAGATGGAAGGGGAGCTACGAAAGAACGGACGAGAAAGAAAAAAGACGCAAAGACGATGCACACACGGAAAACCATTCGGTGTGTAGCGACGTTTGAAAATGCTTCAAATGACGGAGCAAACGTGTTAAACGTATGTCAAGAAAATCATGATGCCTCGCTAATAATAATAATATTGAGTCAAAAAAGGGGCAAAGGCTTCATACAAATGTGACGGAAGAAGCTTGGCTAAATATTATTGGAAGATGCTCACCCGAAACCATCGAGTCTAGAAATGCGTAAGAATCATTTTTTTTTATTATCCACAAACAACATGGCATTTGTTGAAAGAGGAGGCAATTATTTAAAAATAAAAATTTGGTTATGCGAAAGGTATATTTCAAATATTACTACCGTCAAATTCAATGGGTACTGTAACAGTTAGGCACAAAAGTGCATACGAACGAGAAACGAAAGAAGAATAGGATATCTTCGGACAAGAAGTAATAGTACGAGGGAAAGAGCACGGTTAAAATTGAGACGATTGGGATAAAAAAGGATGAAAAGATGCTTACCCAAAACTCAATTTGAGGCTAGATCCCAGGCTCGATAAGCTAGACGTGACGCTATCTTTATTTTGCGCCCAGAGGCTGCCAATTTCCAGTCTCTCTTTTTCTCTCTCCTCATCGATCTGTTGGGCGACCGAGTGCGGCATTGTTTCGCTTCGTTGCAACTGTCCGCTCATTCCTCCGCCTGTCTCATCGACCGCCTGATGAAAGGTCGCGCTTCGTGGCAAGGGATTGCTGCTGGACGGAAGAAAAGAGAAAAAAGAGGAAAGGTATTAACGGACCTCGAAATAGTGCTGAAAATAAACTATTCTATCTTAAACCCAATCCAATATTTCAATCCAAGTTAATAGAAATACTGAAAATTTCACATTCTTCTTGAACCAAGACTTTAGGTCAGCGTGAATACCTCCGAAACAACAAAGGTCCTCCTGCTCTCTCAGCTGCAACGGCATTGTTAATGACGGTAAGCGTACTCGTGGAGCAATTCGAGTCGTTCTCTTCCGAAGGTGATACGATCGGCGTTTCGTCGTTCATCAATGCCCCGAGCGGATCGTTTTCTGTGACCGGCGTTCTTACCGGACTCTTCACCGGTGATTCTGCGTGACTCGGTAGTCTGGGTCAGTCCATTTTATAAATTAATGTACAATGCGAAACGACGAATAGCGCATTTGAATCAGAGTAATAGTTACAGTTGGTGACAAAATTTCATCAAATAAGCCGAACAAAAAAAAATATTTTTAAAACCGTTTTTATTACCTCGTTTCCGATGTCGATCTGTCAAGAATTTCTGATTGGGTCGAGCACAGTATTCCCTGATCCTTTACGATACTATTCTGACGAAGAAACTTTGGTTTCATATCTAGGAGGCTGAATCCTGGTAGATCCGGTACTGAACTACCTGCGAGGACTGATACAAAAGCACATGTGTAAAATTTCCATTTTTACAGATGGATTCCCAACATCAAGCAGAATATACGTTTTACGTATATTACATTAACGAAAATGCGTTACACAGGTTCGATAAATCTTCTGTATCTAAAAACTTTCATTGAATTGCGCGGTGACTGATAGAAGGTTACAAATGGCGTGGAATGATGGAAATAAGTGTGCTCACGATCGCTGTGAAGTGCCTCGGTATCTTGAGAGTGCGTACTGTCGAGGCTTGACCTCGAAACCGCGTGTTCCATCATACCCTCGTTTTTGGAGCCATCGACACTCAAAACATCGGGATTCGAACTCATGCGTCTACGCGCACTTTTTTTCCCAGCTCTTTTGAATAGTGCAGCACCGAGGATCACGTTTCTCAATTTGTTCCACATCAGTTGGCTCGAATTAGTCATGTCGGACGGCCACGTTGCCTCGAGAACCGCCTGCCGAATAAAAATTATTTTTACCACTCGTTTCTCGATTATTACAATTCTATTTCTTCGCGTTCGCAAACGCGATGAGTTCACACTGAAAGATATACTCTAGAGTTTTAGTAATTCCTTTTTGCAGTAGCAATAGCAACGAGTGAACTCGAGAAGTTTACCTTGTTGTAAAAACCATAAGTCAACGCGTTCGGTTGTACGCCGCTTCGTTTCATATGAAAGAGTAATTTAACGGCCAGAACCGGCTGGCCGTAGACACCGCAAAGTTGCATCATGGCCCGATAGCAAACCTCTTCCATCGGATCCAGGCGTAACTTTTGCATTTTTACAAGTAACTCGTAGGCTTGGTGAAGTATTGATACCGCTTGATTCGATACTTGTAGCATGGCCGGCAAATGAAGGAACCATAGACTGTAACATGTGCCCAGTAGACATCTGCCCCATCTTGCAGGATGAGCAGCCTGACATATAACATAGAATTATTCACGCAATTTTATTAATAAAATAGGTACGAATTAATTATTTGTCAGATTGGATTTTAGCTATCAAAGAGTACGCATGATCTCGAAGGATAATAATTTAAAAAAAAAAAAATGATTGACATAGTGAAGGAATCGTACCTGTTTACGAGCCATTCGCTGCGCAACTTTGATTTCGTGTTTTGTTCGGCGAGCCATAGGACTCCCAGGTATGATACCAAAGGCACTTAAGGCAGGATTTTTGACGCCAAGATTTTTCTGCACTCTCATAAGGGCAGGATCCAATTTGAAAGTATTGTAAACAACGGGTGATTGATTGAGGCCAGCTTCCGGCGGAGGGATAAATACTGTACGCTCGCTGTGCTGTGACTCGTCGAGTTCCAAGAACGTCACTGCTCATCAACGGATAAAAACAAATTTGAAACAAAAAGCAGTTCATAGAAAATGGTTTTTTTCAATACCCGAGGCGTATGTTTCAGCGATCGCGATGTTTTTTTTTCTACCGACAATATCAATGAGTATTTTTACTCGTCATCGGTATTCGTTAAAACACTAATCTCTCATGATTTTGCAATATATATTGTTTATGAATTCAACTCCGTTGTACCATTTTCTTCTTCAACGCGCTCCGTGCATTCGTCGAAAAATGCCAAACCCGCCATGTCCATGTCCGAAACGAAGCTTCTCTCTTCGATGAATCTAATGTAACAAAAAAAATCTTGATTGCACAGTTTTATCTTTCTTTTGTCGTTTGACAATATATTCTATCAACTTTGATGAATTATTGTGTATTAGGGAATTTGAAATCGTTGTACCTGATAAACATCTGTGTTCTTACAAGCATACTGTAAAACTTGGCGTGAGCTTTGTCCCGACTCCGTAAAAAAGCCTGTATATTAAACAAACTTGTCGGATCGGTTGAACCGACGGTGGGTGCTTTAGTGATGGGGAGTAAAAAACTTCGGTAACCCTTCAGTATCATGGCTGTGAATCTTAAAAATGTGTCCTGAATTTCCAGCTCCATCGCTTGTTCCTTGCGCTTCTGTCGAAACTCTTTGTCCACACTGAAATCTTGGTCGCTCTTTTCTGTATAATTTATCACAAAATCATTATTATTTACTTCACTATTTTATCTGTTCATATAACGTTTTTTCGATATTCGGTGGATTAAATTTCTATGGAAGACGGGTTGAACGTCGCTATTGTATGGATCGAAGTAACAGTTTATCAGCATCGAATCACCTTTGTGCGCCGTGTGATTCTTTCCCATTGAGCTCAGCTTCGAATACAAAATTTCCAACCAGCTCTTCAGCATTCTCGCTGCCTTCTTTGGCAATAGTTTGACCGTAAGGTATTTCCTGTCATCACAAATGGCTATGTTGTTTGTATCCAAATTAACGCAATTTACGTCAGACGGTGGATCATACAAGTCGAAGAAGCGTGAATCAACCCCGATGAGAAATGGTAGTGGAGCGTGTAAAACCTGTTTGAAACATTAAGCATTAACAATCAACATCCGAAAGGGGGATATATTGTTTCAACGAATGTGACATTCGTCGAAAATCTACGTAACAACATATCAAATGACGAGAATGAAACATATGCCGATACGTACCTCAGCCAAGCCCAATGGGCACAGCGGTATGTAAGGACACTGCCATTTGAATGGAAATAAAATCATGGCAATAGCCTCGCTCACGGAGGTCAACACATCGGGTCTCAAAGAGTGTACCAATATTTTTTGTTCCGTCAGTATCAATAAAAGTATAAGAAGGCAATTATCCGGGCCAAGATTGCTCAATAATTGACGAAAACTTGCCCCCGATCGTGGCAACGCTAAATCCTCCGGTTGGGTCAATATCAATCGATGATGAGCGCTCAGTTGAACGAGTATTCTAGGCCTTTGGGGACTCGGGAATGGTATGTCACAAAGAAAATACGAGATGTACTTTTCGATAGGTACATTCTGTGGCTTCCCATTCACCATACTGTGAAGATAAACGAGAAACTTCTCGAACGTATCGAAAAACGGCCAGTGAGATAGTATACATATGGATTTACTAATGTTCAACGACTGTGTTTCCGGATCGGTATATTGCAATTTTTCTAATTGCGCAAAATTCAACTTTTTCAGTATACCAAATTTTTTGAACGGCTTCATCTTCACTTGAGGTTTGTTCACTGATATTTCCGTACCTTCGTCTGAAACATTTGATTCATCTGTTGATAACAATTTATTCGAATAACGAGTAATAAATCGATCGATCGAATAATCTTCATTCCTGCACTTTCTTGTTCAAAGGCGAAACAAAGAAAAGAGGATCGAACGAGTAATAACGAGAGCTGCGAATTTACCGTTATCGATGTTGTACTCAGCTTTTTCCACATTATCGAGATAACTATTGCAATTTTGTGTATTGGGATCGGGCAAAACTTCCTCGTAAAAGGTAATTGCCGAGCCGTAAATTTTCTGTGCGGCATCAGCGACGGTCAATACGAATGTTGAGAACACAGGTTTCGGTTTGCAAGCAACTTTTGGCCAGCATTCAATGGTCGCGCCCATCGGTAAACAAAACATACCGACCGAATTTGGAAAAATAAAAGTATTGTAATCGGTCATTGGATATTTGTACAATATCGTTGGTTTGAACGATATGAGGTTTGCTCGATTCATTGATTTTTTGTAACACAGGAAAACATCGCTGCCAAGCATTCCTTTGTTGAGATTTTTGTATATCGTACAAAATGCGTGAGGCGTTGTTTCACCCTTGTTTGGTAGAATGACGCATACGTCTGTCACCACCAACGAATTGCATGGCATCTTTGGACTTGCTCGTCTATAAGTCACATAAATTCTCGATGTAGAATTGTTCACATTCGCAACATGACCATTGGGTGTTTCCAGTATCATTTCTGCATCTTGCATTATACGCTCTTTTCCGTCATAAATTACACCTGTAATTCAGAGCAATTTTTTATATATTTAAAAGTTTGTTACTCCTGCATTTAGAATGAAATTCCTACGTCGATCTTTGAAATTTTGTTCTATTCTCGGTGTTGATAGCCTCATACTTTTCAAAATTGACTAGGAAAGAGCCTGGCTCACAGAGGAGAAATAGAGATAAAAAATTTGTTACCTATATCGACCAAAGGTGGTTTATCCCTTCCACGTCGATAGCACAAATAACATTCGTTGGTTCTGAGACTACCGTGATTCAGATCTGCAGGAAAGCCCGAAACAGTGTATTCCAGTAGGGTAAAACCTTCGGGACACTGTTCACCAAGAGCCGGGAAGATAACGGCGAGATCGGTGATAGGAGCCTGCATATTCGTGTCTTTAAGATGAGTACCTTCTTGGCACCAATCTTCCAACTTTTCCGACTCATCCTCGTTCGACTGAAATTCGTTGTCCTGGCCAGGCAGACCGGCCACAACAAAATAATCTGCGACTCTTCGTTCATCCATTTCAGTCCGTCAAGATTGATAAAAGCCGATAAGCTCAAGGCCCTATCCTTGAAAAATATTCATAATTAAAATCCTGTCGAGCTATTTGGGAGAATGACAGATTCTCCGAAGAACTACCGACTGAGTAATTTGTTGACACTTCTAATATGTTTCAAATAGCATACAACGTTTTGTTCTCAAAACCTTTCCAGTGGTTGGCTCTAAAGAATGGGAAAAATCATACTCCCGGGAGTAACGAATGACGTTGAGGTACGTCGAGGTTGTACGGTCTTTTGGAGAGGCAATGTATTTTCATAACAATAATTACCGTTACCGTCATTGTTCATTTTGCATTGAAGTATCATGAGAATCAGACGATTCAAGAATTGTTGTTCTTTTATACTCGTGACCGCGACGCCAATATTTGCGACAAATTGACGAACGACGAGAAGACAATCAACACAAGTGACATGTATTTCCGGCGACAATGAGCGAGCAAGTGATAGGACAATTGATAACCCGAGACTCTACAGACTCCCTTGATTCCGTTAGGAAAGAAGAAAAAGAGGATACAAAAATGAGAAAAAAAGGTCAACGAGAAAGAGGGGCGGAGGGGAAGAGAGAGAGAGACCAACTCACAATACCTCGTGGTTTGTAGTTGATTCAACGCGCAACCATCACCGAATATATATAAATAGGCCGATCAAAATTTTCATCAACGGTGCAGAAACGTACAAAACAACAACGTCGCAGAGATGAACAAGCAGAGCAACTCTGAGCAATAGAGCTCAAGAGTTTCCCCTGATGAGTGGCGTTTTTTCAAAGCGGTCAATACACGAACTATCGCTTATGTGCGATTTCGCGTACTCGGCCGGGGGAGCTGCAGCAGCGAACCGCCCCCGTGCCGCAAGAAACACCGTGAGCAGCCTCTGTGAACTTACCGAATTTACGATCGACTAGTTTCGAATTTCTGACTTTTTTATATGTAAATAATTTATTATCCAAGCTCTTTTGTTAAATGAGCACATTTCGCTCGGTTTTTTTTCGGATTTCTCAATCAAAGTAATTTCTGACTGACAATCAGCACTCACAAGGGCGATTGTCGGTCATACGACGAATGAAAAAGCAGACGTCAGTCGGCCAAGTTCACGGAGATGCTACAATCTACAATTTCGCTATTGTTGCTGTTCCGGCTTTACTATACAGCAAAAGGTTGCTCATTGATACGTTGCTCCAAAATATTGGTTACCATCGGTAACATTAATTCAAGAGTATAAAAAGAAGACTTGCCGTCAAATCGGTATAAACGAAGCATTATTACCGAGTCTAATGACTGTGCAACGAAAAAATACATAACGAATCTCGGTGACGATATTTTGAAGAAATGGTTCGGAGCGGTGAAAAGTAAGGAAATGTTTGTTTACTCAAAATCAAAGGTTATGTTTTCAAAAGGGAATAAAAGGATAAAAATCATTGAGATTCCATTATCGCGCTAGCACATCGTTTATAAGGGTACGTTCCGATTTTATGTTATATTTAATCATTTCTTTAGGGAGAGACATCACAGAAGGAGATCAAGGTCACGATCTCGTTCTCGTTCGGGAACACCCGAAAAAAAGCGTAGACGTTCTCGTAGCAGAGAACGCGAACGTGAAAGAGAAAAAACTCGCCATAGGGAACGAAGGAGTAGATCGAGAGAAAGGGAACGTCCTGAGAGAAGGGAGAGAACTGAAAGGCACGCCGAAAGAGAGAGAAAAAGGTTTGCGACTTTGTTTACATTTTACAATGTTACAGAGGAGATTGAGAGTACTTTTTTTTTTATTCGAAATTTGTTTATGCAAATCATATATTTTTTATTCTAATGATAATGTATGAAGTCAACCATAGTGAATAATCACGAGTACCAATCATTTGCAGAGGGGACAGTAAAGAAAAAAGAGTACCTGGATCTAAATCCTCACGGTCTACCAAGGAAAGAGCAAACCGATCGAGATCAAGAGAGCGCAAAGAGAACAAAGAAAAGGGTGAGGAAGAGTTACCATTTGATCATACGAAATTGGACAAGGAAGCGGAGCAGAAGAGACTAGAGCTTGAGACTCAGAAGCGTAGGGAACGGATTGAAAGGTGGCGGGCGGAGAGGAAAAAAAAAGAGCTTGAGGCAACAAAAAAAGATGGCAAAGCTTCGATTCTAGCAAATTTACAATTGCCCATGAAAAAATGGTCACTGGAGGATGACAGTGACGAGGAAACACCGGTCGTCCCAACTGTAGGAGTCGTCAAGGAAATCAAGGAAGAAGAGAGCGAGACCAAGAACGAAATCGAGGATGTCAAGGACGAGGTTGAAGAAGTTAAAATTGTCGAGGATGAGGACGAAGTTGATCCTTTGGACGCTTTCATGGCAGAGGTAATGAAAAAAAAAAAAAAAATCATTCACGTTGAACTAATAAATTCTTTGTGAGACTTTTCATTCAATGCACGGAATGAAAATTCATCCCGATGGGAAAGTAATCGTTCGACGCTGTCATTAAAAATAGGTCCAAGAAGAAGTACGAAAGGTGAACAAGGTCGACAACAAAGGTACGAAATCGGCGAACAACGGTACGGCGATTAGTGGAGCGAATCAAACGGGTGGTGTGACTATCGTCACCGGCGTTGCGAAGAAAAAGGTACAGAAACAAAAGGGTGAATTGATAGAACAAAATCAAGACGGGCTTGAGTATTCGAGCGAGGAAGAAGGTGAGAACCTTCACGAGACTGCGGCTGGTATAGCTAACAAACAAAAACGTGAGTTGGCCAAAGTCGATCATACCACGACGGAATATCAATCGTTCAGGAAATCATTTTATGTCGAAGTACCGGAAATAGGTAAGAATATCCACAAAATTACCATTCGTAGGACAATGAAGATTTTATGAAATTTCGAACTTTCGAAGGTTTGCCAAAGTCTCAATATCATCCTTGTTAAGCTATTGATCAATGTTACAGCTCGTATGACGCCGGAAGAGGTCGATATCTATAAAGAAGAGCTCGAGGGGATCAGAGTCAAGGGTAAAGGGTGTCCAAAACCAATTAAATCTTGGGCTCAATGCGGCGTGACGAAAAAAGAACTCGAAGTGTTGAAAAAATTGGGTTACGAAAAGCCGACGCCTATACAGTGTCAAGCGATACCGGCGATAATGTCCGGTAGAGATTTGATCGGTATAGCCAAAACCGGGAGTGGCAAAACATTAGCATTTTTGTTACCGATGTTTCGTCACATACTCGATCAGAGCCCATTGGTCGACGGAGACGGTCCAATAGCGTTGATAATGACGCCTACGCGTGAGCTTTGTATGCAGATCGGTAGGGATTCGAAAAAGTTTACAAAATCTTTGGGATTGTCGCACGTTTGCGTTTACGGTGGTACCGGGATATCCGAACAAATAGCCGAACTGAAACGTGGCGCCGAAATAATCGTGTGCACACCGGGAAGAATGATCGACATGCTGGCAGCGAACAGCGGCCGAGTAACGAATCTTCGTCGAGTAACATACGTAGTTTTGGACGAAGCCGATCGCATGTTTGACATGGGTTTCGAGCCTCAGGTGATGAGAATAATGGAGAACGTACGACCGGATCGTCAGACAGTGTTGTTTAGCGCAACATTCCCGCGTCAAATGGAAGCACTCGCACGAAGGATCCTCACGAGACCGGTGGAGGTTCAAGTCGGTGGTCGTTCGGTCGTTTGCAAAGAGGTTGAGCAGCACGTAGTTGTCCTCGAGGAGGATCAGAAGTTCTACAAATTATTGGAAATTCTCGGTCATTATCAGGACAAAGGATCGACGATAATATTCGTTGATAAACAGGAGAACGCCGATACGCTTCTGAAAGACTTGATGAAAGCTTCGTACTCGTGCATGTCTCTGCACGGTGGAATCGATCAGTGCGATCGAGATTCTACGATGATAGATTTCAAAGCCGGTCGAACGAAAATCCTCGTTGCTACGTCAGTCGCAGCGAGAGGGCTCGACGTTAAGCAACTCGTTCTTGTCGTAAATTACGACTGCCCCAATCATTACGAGGATTACGTTCATCGCTGCGGTAGAACCGGACGCGCTGGTAACAAAGGATACGCGTATACTTTCATAACGCCCGAACAAGAACGTTATTCCGGGGACATACTCCGGGCTCACGAGTTGGCCGGCGTTGTCGTGCCCGAGCCGTTGAGGCAGCTTTGGGAAGGTTACAAAGCTCGCCAGGCAGCCGACGGCAAAAAAGTACACACGGGTGGTGGATTTTCTGGTAAAGGTTTCAAATTCGATGAATCCGAAGCTGCCCTTGCCAACGAGAAAAAGAAATTCCAAAAAGCTGCGCTCGGCCTTCAAGACTCCGATGACGAGGACATCGAGAACGATATCGATCAACAGATCGAAAGCATGCTCGCACCGAAAAGAACCGTCCGCGAAATCGCGAGACCCTCGGCGACCGGGAACTTGAGTACCGCTGCCACCACCGCCGCTACTACCGTTCCCGGTCAACCGGTCGCTAGCGCCACTGATAAACTCGAATTGGCTCGTAGATTGGCTTCTAAAATAAATATTGCGAAAAATTTGGGCGCCGAGGCTAAAGGCGCTACGCAACAGGCTGCCGAGGCTATTCTCAAGGGCGCTGGCCCTACTAATCTTATTACGGTAATAGCCTCATCATTATTCTCGACAAACTTTGAAAAGCTGCCAATGGAATTCCCTCATTCGGTACTCATTGCTGCTAATCAAATTTTACAATATTTTTTTTTGCTTCCTTCGCTCAAGAGGGGAAACGCATCAAAAATGTCCGCTTCAATTGCTAAATTTGAGCGATCTCGGTTTTTTCGATCCTCTCTAAAACGTGAATTTCATTCTTCAATCCATGCTTATACGAGCTTTTGAATCAAACTCATACTTTTGCGATTGCCTATTTCTGCTAGCCGTATTCTACCATATTGCAAGATTTAACAGGCTTTATTCGATCGGGCTCGTCGAACTAAACGATAACGTTGAAAAAAGTAGCAGCTAAAATTCGTGATTTTCACTACTATCACCAAATATATACCAACAGTACTGACATTCTTCATTCGTTGCTCCCAATCCCAGGAAGCAAAGAAAGCGATTGTGACCTAAAAATAATTCGTTAATCCACATTTCAATCGTTTGCAGGCGAAAACGGTAGCTGAGCAACTGGCAGCGAAGTTGAATACGAAATTGAATTATCAGCCGAGAGAGGAAGATCTTGTCGAGGGTGAGGGTGAAGCGGGCGAGCAAACGTTCAGAAAGTACGAGGAAGAATTGGAAATAAACGATTTCCCGCAGCAAGCAAGATGGCGAGTTACGAGCAAAGAAGCGCTCGCTCAGATCTCGGAATATTCGGAGGCTGGATTAACCGTTCGAGGAACTTACATAGCAACGGGTAAAACGCCACCGGAAGGCGAGAGAAAATTGTACCTCGCTATCGAATCGACCAGTGAATTGGCAGTCAGTAAAGCGAAGGCCGAAGTCTCGAGACTTATAAAAGAGGAACTTATCAAATTACAAGCGTCGGGCACACACGCCGGTTCACGTGCGCGCTACAAAGTTTTGTAAAAATCATCATCTGCATAATTGAAAGTCAAGAAGCGAAATGACGCTCTTCTTTTCATGTATACTAATAATAAGGATTCTTCTTCTATTTTATCATCGTCCATTTTTGCGTTGTTGTCTTTTCGGTTATCGAAATGTGGACCACGTTATCTGCGTTTTTATTACACAAGTGACAAAAAAAAAAAACAGTTTGCACGATGCCAAACGTGTTTTTTTCATTCTCGTCGACACCTTTTTATGAAATTAGGTGATAAGAAATGGGCTGCTCACGGTCTTCGGGAGGCGATTCAAAGCTATTTTACCCCCGCTATAAAATCCCGAGTAGCCAGAAATATTCTGCAAGTAAGGCTTTTTTGAGCCCAAACATTATCCAAATTGTTTGTGTATTCGCTACAGTTTCGCAAGCTCTGCCATGTTAATTTTGATCGATTGCAAAACAGTGAGGAAAAATATTAAGTTCGCAAATTGATCATTTGATTTCTGCGCCTTTGATAAAACGGAGGTCGTTGTTGGAGTATTTTAAGGCTAACATTGATCGACAGTTCAATTAACAACTTGTTTATTAAATTATTTACAATTTACATAGAGCGATTTCAGTCGTATTTTCCTACGAGACCTAATTCTTCCTCGCTCTCGTCTCAATTTCGTGCTATCTTTGGTGTGATTGGCTTAACGTACGTACTAGAGTAATCACAGTCATGAGCGTATGGCGCGTTTCGGTAAAGTGAACGCGTAGTGATTTTGGTCTTGCGGGTGTCACCGATTCCAAACGATTCTGTTGATTGGAACTCTTTTTAGTTTCTTGTAATTTCTAGTCCAACTCCGTTGGCTTGGCTACTCGATACTCTCCTGAATATTAGAATCGCGTTTCAAAAAAAAATTTTAACAACTCAAAAATGCGTGTTTCGTCTCGATCGAACGACGCAGACTTTGTCTTTGGAACTTAACAAAAAGTGCCTTCATTGGCCACCGGTTAGCGCTATGTCGAGTCACGAGTATCGCGACGTATTTACCACGGAGTTGCGGACTGGAAGAAAAGAATCTAATTTTCCTAAACTCTTCAACACCGACTCGGGCTCCTTTCGATAATTCGGTATTTTGGTAGAGTCACACAATTGCCAGAATCAAGTGACTATAGCAAAAACCATGAAAAGTGTGATGCACTGGAGGGTAAAACTGGTGCTCTTTGCGGTTGTACCGGAAATGTGAGAGTGTGCAATTTCGGCTCTCGTCAAAGAGGCCAGCGGTACTTCGGCCACTATTCTTGGGCTTCTTTCCACGATTCTCGTAACGATTTTCTCCATTTCGGCTACGCAAGCTCTGAGCTGAAGAGCCGAAGGTTTTCTCGGTATTGGCTGGGTGATAATAAAGATGTCGCCTTCAGGAGTGACGGATCCGCGGAGGGCACATTCCGCAACTTGAATGTGTCTGGATAAAGCGGTCAACAGGCTTTCCAGCGTAACAGCGTCCTTGTCCGCTTCTTCCGTCATCACGTAGAAAATTCGATCGAGCTGCAAGGATGAAAAATGTTCAAATTCATGTTGCACAACTCCCGTTCATTTCTACCGCATAAACTCGATCATTTTGGAAGAAAAACTTTTTTTAATCCCTTCGCAAGGACGAAGGTTTTTTACCTGTTTTCTCGAGTAGAAGAGTCTAGCAGCACCTCCGCAGACGGGACAACAGGCACCGGGCGGGGTGACGCCGACACAATTGGGGACTTGGAGAGCCGGACATTGAACAGCGTCGCCGCAACGAGGCGCGGCTTCGTCGCTGATGAGCCCGACGGCTACACAGGGTCCGGTGTAATCAACGACGGTTTTTTCTGCCCAGGCAGCGCATTCGTTGGGATAAACTTGTCCGTTGATGCCGCAAACGGGTCCACGGAGGCTGCAGCCACTCAAGCAGGGTCCTCGATAAGCGAGGCTGGAGCCCGAGTGAACGAGCGCGCACAGTGACCGGTGTTCTCGATTGTCACGGTCGCAAACAGGTCCGGAACGGTCTTCGGAGGCTTCGCAATCGATGGGGACGCATTGGTACTGTTTGCAAGGCTTTTGCACCGGTGACAAACAAACTCTGGCTCTCGCGAGGCACTTTTCAGCCTTCGGGCAAGGATCGGAGGCGCAAGGATCCTTGCTCGAACAGCTACCGAACTCGACTTCGTTGGCAGACATTCCGGAGCATTTAGCGAGACAGGCAGAAGCGAATGTGACTCCCAGGCGGCCGCAAACTGGCACGTAATGAAGCGGACAATCGCAAGGCAACGACGGAGGTCTTATCTCGCCGCAAGTCTTTCGCGAACACGTTACTTCACCCTCGAAACAATTGCAGGGATTGCAGCCGAGATAAAATGCCGATCTGTGAGGTATGAGCCGATCCTGGACCCAGCACGAGTCCGAATTGAAGCAGTTCAAGTCGCGACACTTGTCCAGACCGCGCGTCGTGCACTCACAAATTCTGTGACAGCCAGCGAGACTGCCGAGACGCTGCTCGTCCTCTCTCGGGATCTGGATCCACGTGGCGAGCGGCACCATTTGACGAGACATTTCGCCGAGACTGCACGCCGTCTCGCATCTGTACGAGCCGCTCCGGTTCGGCTCGACGATGCACAATTTGCCCGACGGACAAGGGCTGCTCTGGCAGGGAGTCGAAATGTCTTCCGCGGGCAAAAGCGTCCTCTCGGCGTCGCTCGGCTCTTCGAGAAACGGCTTGAGCGAAACGCACGGCGCCCCTTGGTGGCTCGGCGATAATTTCGAACAGAGAGTCGACGCTGTGTACGGCCCGCTCACCGTCGACCAGTCGATGCAGCTCGACATCAATTCCAGACAATCATCGCGACAGAGTCGCGTCTCGTGAATCCTCGATTCGCAGGGACGAAGCTGCAGCAGGCAGGACGCAGCTCGCAACGATTCAACCGGACAAGACGGATGCGCACGAACGGGAATGCTCAATCCGCGAATTATCCCACCTCGGGACCAATAACCGTATTCCCTCTCAGCCGCGTCGTCCGAAGCTCCTGAACAAGTTCTGCAAGAAAAAAAAAAGGGAAAAATTCTATTTGACCAAATATCCGGGAATCGGGCGGTCGATTTTTCGAAAATTTCTTTTCAACGCACCGAAATAGATTCGTCGGCCTGTAATTGTATCTCGCGCAATAATCGAGCCCCGAACAGCCCATTTCGCACGGCTCGTCCGTGTCCTCGAGGCAGCGACGCAGCTCGTCCTCGCCTCCGGACGAGAGACAGCTTGATTCGAGCTGGTTCCAGGCTTGACCCCAATCAGCCTGAAAAGCTCTCCAGCACAGATCCCGGCAGGTCGAATTCGATGCCTTTGAGCAACACGTCAATTTTCCTATGTCGAGTGGTAAACGCGGCGCTTTTTCTCCCGACGATTGCAGGAGACAACCCCACAATGGCAATTGCGGAAGTATCGGCTGACACTTTTCGTCCAGAGCGTCGAGTATGTCGAGAACCGTCGTCGCCGTGTAAAATGTTTTTCTGCAGGCCTCCAGGCAGCCACGCGTCGTCGCTTTTTCGCAGCAGTGCAAATCTAAACAGAATGTACTCGCTTTAGAGTTTTTAAGAAATATTCTCATCACCTCTTTTTCAGAATCAGAAACTCGACCGAGCCGTCGAAAACTTTCAACTCGTTTTACATTGTCTTGGATTTTCAGCGCTGCTCGATTCCGCCACGTTTTTTAAGCACTTCGGTACTTGATGAAAACATCCTTTGCTGCTGTACAGTTTGAGGCTCGATTGTTTGCCGGGTTTATGAAAAAGCTCTCTGCACACAGCCCGGCACGTGGCGTTTGCAACGTTGCTGCAACAGCGTTCTCCGTCTTCGCGTCGTTCCAAGCATCCGTAAAACTCGGGTTCGTCGCTCGGCCGACAGGATCCGACGAGCTCTTTTTGCGAGCCGACGAGTGCGCACGTCGACCGACAGATCGGATATTGAGCCAAGTGACAGCAGCCTCGGCCGACCCAGTCTTCGTTCTTTTCGGCATCTGCAAAACACCCAACGTTTTTCTTAATCCTCAGCAATTTTTGAGTCCCTCGCTCTCGAGCGATGCTGAAAATCTCCAAACTTTGACTCACCTTGGAGAGTCGAGTTCGCGCAGCTCCAAAATTCCGCCTGAAAAAAGAAAAAACTGTTAAATGGAAGAAAAGAGCGTCACGCGCACTTGGAGGGTTGATGGAAAAAAGATTCCGATTTGGGGCGAGCGTGGAAAAAAGGCTCGGAAAAAAAGGTTGTGGCGCGTGGATTTCAAAGTTCCCATTGACGCTTCTCATTCGATCGGGTCGCACGGACGAGAGAACGCGTTCAACATTTATTCTCCGCAATCTTACCGGCCCACCGGAGCAAAACTCCCGAAGGTGTTGGGTCGCGTTTTCCCGGACCTTGGGATCAGCACCCAGAGCAACGATCGAGATCTGCAATGAAAAAGTCCGTTCAAAGCGGCTGAGTGAAAAAATGATAAAGATTCAATGCTTATTTGAGGAATAAATGAAAAAAAATAGGAATCTGACACGACGAAAGGGGCGCGCGCGCGGAGAGGACCGTTGAAGAATTTAGTCACGCTTTGCCAGGGTTCGAGCAATATCCTGTTGTTCGGTCTGAATGCCAATCACGAGGCTCGAACTTGATGACGCTGGCCAACGGAATGAGATAAATAAAGACGCGACGATGAAAAGAAGAGGGAGGAAGAATCGAGACTGGCGAGGGTTAGAGACTGAGGACACCCACCCAGCGTTTCCTTAGCTCTCTTTCGCTCTCTCTCTCTCTCTCCCGACGCCTCGCGTATCTCATCACGGATTCAACGAGGCTCTCGTGCCCCGACTACGTGCTCGGTCTGTCATTTCACTGAGTTTAAACAGTAACTCGTTTTTTTCTCAGTCACGAATAATACTTGGATCAAACATATTTTTCAAAACTTTTATTCCCTCGAGAAAAAATCCGTTGTGACAGAGTCTTCTCGCCGCGGTTGAGCTTCGACTCGAGTCCAACTTCGTTTATCGTCGAATCGATACACGGCGATTTAATTCCATTAGAAATATTCCATTAGAATAATATTTCGTCTTCCAAATGACACACGAGGCGACGTGACTCCCACTAATTTGTCCAAACCGCTTGTTCGGACGAGGCGAGCAATTTATTCATTTTCAGTCCGATCACGGGGGCGGGCTGCCACGAAGCGGGACAGGGGCGATGGAGCAATCGCGCACGAAACAACACACGCTTGGTTGTTGAAACACCTACTTGGTCCGATCGCATCGCCGCCGGATTATCAACAACAAAAAATATTCATGCCAATCGAATACTCGTGCACATCGAACGTATCATTTGAATTTGAATTGTCGGCAGAGGGATCCGATCGGTGCATCGAGTCAGGCGTCTCTCGCCGGATCAGACGCGTTGCACTTCTTATTCTGGCAGTTTTTATTCTTAAAGTGTATACGCGCAGTGTCAACTCGGGCGTAGCGCGCTCGAGGGCGCATTTAAAGAATCTTTTGAAGCGGTCCTGCTGCCAGAAAGGCTCCATCGGCTTTTCCCTCGTCGCGGGCCCACTATAGCGTCGTTACTTTTGAGCGGTGCGCAGCGGTGAGAAATGGAGAAGCAAAAACAGAGAAGGCTAAGAGGATAGAACTCGGGCGTCGCTGGGATCAAAAGATCCGAAAATAGAGCGGACGCGAAGCACGCTTTTTTCTCTCGTTCCTCACCTCTCGGAGTCGTCTTTCATCCCCTACCTCGTGAAAAATAGAACTGCGCTGGGAAAATCCTGCGGTTCGATCTAAATGCGGGAAAACGCGAATTCCTCGCGGCAACAACAAATATCCATCTCGAATTTTAAACATCTGCGTCGACGAGCAAAATATTTTTCCATCTTTTCTCATTTTCCACAATTTTCATACTACTCGACGAACGCGCCGATCAATGGGTTTAGCGATCGTCTAATTTTCAATGAATTTCGAGATCTTCGCGGACGCGCGTATGCCCCGCTCAAGTGACATTCTTCTTCTTTAGAAGCGTTTTGTTTATCAAACTCGTTAAAAATATAGAATTTTGCTATTTTTTCGGGTTTTTATGGGTTCGTATGGAAGGAAAATATATATGAAAGTGGGAATAAAAATTTGGAATTTTCGTTTCAGACAATAATTACGATCTCCACATTGCACGCGGTTGAGATATTTCGACAATCAGACTTTGCGCATGAACCGTGAACGAATTAGTACTTCTCACGTGAAAAAAACGTTTTTGTACTTTTGAAATATGCTTGAAACTATACCAAAAAGTTCGCTATGCTGAGTTATTTTCGTTCCTCCTAAAAATATTCCCGAAAACAATCGATTTGTTTTGACTCTCCAAAGCAGGACCCTCCTTAAGGAGGGTGGATCGCGACGATACAATTTTGCCATGCTAAACACCATGTTAAAAATATGAAGAATTACAAAATGACAAGAATTTGATAAAATTTGGTAAATGTATTCTTTTTAAATATATAAGACAATATAAATTTCAATGTTAACGCTCCATTATTCGATAAGGACGTGGTAAAAAAAATTTGAAAAAAATTGTATTTGTATACTCGATGCGAAAGAATGTTATCACAAAATTTGATCAAATCTTGATTATTTTGATTTCGTTATCCAGCCTCCTTAATGTGCAGTAGAAAAAGTCAATTTTTTCCCACAATAATATCACGAATTGCAGCTCGTCACCGCGCGCACTATTTTGATTCCCTCCGTCGCTCTTTTCTCGTTTCGAATATTTTCGAGAACGTACATTTGTTATTATTGGCCAACTACGATTGCACCGCTGAGGGCAATGCGTGTACACCCGGGCTCATATACGACTTCCGGCTATTTTACAGTTTGACAGAGAGCGCGGAGAAGAGCGCAGGAAGTTCTCATCAGTAGTCGAGTCAACGGTCACATTTCTTCTCTGTTTTCTTTAACGAGTCCCCCGCCCCGTTCATCTCAACAGCCTCGCATCGTGGCTCGGTGCCGTCTCCGCTTATTGTTTCATTGATCGAACGTTCGGAAGAGAAGTTTGAAAGTTGGCCAAAAAATACAACAGCGCAAATGGCGCAAATGATGGGGATAAAAAGGAAGGATGAAAATATAAATTCAATTAGTTTCCGCGCTCGATCCTACCCTCGATATTTGCGTGTGAATGACTACGCACACTTTTTTCGTGTGTAGCGCGTCGAAGGTCCCTTTGCGGCCGGTGCGTAAATCTCCCAGCGGGCCCCCGCAGTCCCCGAGCGTTCTGCGCCTCTCCCTCGTTTTCCGAGCCACCCCGCGAACAACGCGAGAACGCTCGAACGACTGGGCACTCATATCTTGGCGCGAGTGGAAGCAATAAAAAGGAGGCGATCCCGCGAATAAAATGGCAAAGTCTCGAAATGTTGGGGCTTACCTGGGAGCAAACGTTTCGACAAGATCCAGTCGCCAGACGACAGCATGACATTTCTGAAAGAAAACAGAGTGCGTTGAGTAGTTTCCTCAAATGTGCCTCCCCTCGGTTAGTCATTCGATTTTTTTCAACTATTCGTAGAATTTCCAAGATGGTTGGGCTTCTGGACAGTGTTCGAAATGACCAGAAGCCCCTCACGCTCACGTCCGCAGGGAGCCATCGAGAGAGCCTGTGTGCCAAGGATCCCGACTCTCCATCCGGCACGCCCGCGATGTGTCATAACTCGTAAGATGCGCACGGAGCTCTCAAGAGTCCCCACATATGCGGGACTCGCACACGGCTCTAACTGGCCGTGACTCGAGATGACAATGAGCAGGGAAAAAGGTTTCTCGACTTCTCGGCAGGCACATGTCGAGGAAGATTTTTCAAAAAATTCGTTTCAATTCCGTTCGATCGGGACTTTCAACTTTCCACGCGATTCTTTTCTCCATTGGGTAAAAAAAATTACGAATTTTCGCGCATAAACGATTTCTTTCGATCCACGCTTCTTCGCGGGGCTCGAGCCCGCGAGCAGAAGCCTCGTGAGTCGCCTCTCGCTCTTCCCCGAACCGAGCAATTGACTATTACGAATATAAAGTGCTACAAAGCGTACTAAATTCAGAGGTCAAAAACCACGATGGAATATTTAATAGGAGGCTTCGAAATTCCAAGGGGGCAAGGGATACGGCTTAAATACATAAGAAAGGAAGAGCACGAGGATTTGGGGAAGGATGCAGCGCGCATGCAGGCGGGCGCGAGCGTACGGGAGGGCAGGCCCAGAGCGTGTGGAGCAAGTCTTTCCGACGACGACACAATTGAGTCAATAGATGCCAATTAGCCCGGAGAATTGTGCTCGTCCAGCCGGGTACCAGACGCTGCGATAGCGACGTTTCCACTCTCGTGCATCTTCATCGGCGCATTTATAATATTTCGAAATTCTCAGAGCTTTTCGTTACGCCGAAAACGCGTGTGCTGGGAAAAGAGAAAAACTCGAGTCCGAAGTTGCCGCGTGCTTCGCGTTCCGAGTAGAAATTTCGAGCCTATTTTCTCTGGCAGAGTTCAGTTGCTTTTTGATGATTACAAGTAACGCATCATCTTCCTTAAAATGGGCTGAAAGGCTGAATCTTTCATTCGGTGCTCGAAAGCGCACACGTGAACGCGATTAATATTTCGTCCGCGCGTTAATAAACGAGAAGCAGCAGCAGCAGCAGCAGCGAGGGTGAGATTTGTCAATTAACGCGTTGGGCCGCGCGCGGCTCGAACTCGCTCAAAATTGCAACTGCGTCTCTCCTCCTTTTCCTTTTTTCCGGTGAATGGTTTTCGCGCGGTCTTGCGGCCTGGGCTCGACTCGCGCGCGCGGTTTCGTGGCTGCGGCGGCCACTCCGCCGGGAAATATAAACGAAAATAGATCCTCGCGGAGACGCGGGACACGCGAGAGTGGCGGCTCCTCTGCCATCCGGCTTTTAACCCGAGTGCGCGAACAAAGTCTTTCGCGAAAAGAGTTTGAAAAGCGTCCCGCGCCCTTCGGGGCTCGGGAGGTTTGCCAATTTTTTTCACCATCGAGCCCGATTGTCGATTAAACAATTTTTTTTTTCACGATTCAAAAAGAACGTTTGCTCTCTACAGAATCGAAATTCGAGGTCGATTTTCGCGCTTCTTTCCAGCACCCTCGGCTTGAGATCGCCTCGATCAATTAATTTCCACGAAATCCCATTACGATGTGACGCAAATGAAGAGGAATGTCGAGCCCGCGGGTCGTACATTCCGGCCTTCCGAACCGGGCATACGCAAAGAGCCATTGTCATCTCTCGCGCATTAAGGAGTCGCGACGGCGGCTCGTAGGCCGAATCGCGCCGCGCGGTCAACCCCGAAACGACCAGCGAGAAGAGGCAGCAGCTCGAGCAGCTGCTCGAGCGGCTCTACGTATATTCATCCAGCAATCAACGACTCTCGCTTTCTCACGCCCTTTGTCGCGAGCTTTGCGTTAAAAAAATGTTCGAAAATACAAATTTCAGCGCGTCGATCGCCTTCCGTTTAATTCCTCGGCACAAAGCGTACTCGGCGTGTGAAATTTTTCGTGCGATCCTCCAATATGTGCGCGTTCCTCTGTGCCGCCGGCTCCCGAGGCCTTTTCCCTCTCCTTCTCGTCTATTTTTTCATTTTTTATCCCGCGTGGAAGCTGTCACGTCGTTTTATATGTTTATTTATCTCCCTCTTGACTTTTCTCCCCTCGCGCTCGCCCCCTTCTCCTCCCGGTGTTCGAACTCGTTGCTCTTCCCATTCCTTCTTGCTCGCATCCTCCGCGGGATCTTTCGTTCCGAACGCGGTGTCGTAGAAAAACAATATTTTCGAGTGGAAAGCACACATGCGCGCAGCCCGTGCTGGGCTCCTCTCGGACAACCGTACGAGACGGGGGCGATGTTTTTTCCATTTTTTTCGCCCCGATTTCATTCCGATTTGCCGGTTTTTATCGAAAATTCTAATCGAGCGACGATTTTAACAACGCGAAAGTGTTTGGAAATATTTCTTTATAGAATTTATATGAACGGGGCGGGAGGCTAATAATGAGCGCGGGGTTTTATTCGGGCTAGGAAATGAATCGCACTGTCCGCTCCGACTCGGTCGGAGCCGTCGGAGCCGTCGCCCGGACACGGCGAACGCCCGCAGCCGACTTTGTACAGGCGCCGGAAAAATAAGGACAATTTGTTGCTCGGAATATGGAAATGAACGCGCGGCCGCTGTCGCGCACGGCGACGAATAGTCTGCTCAAAAAACATTTACTGCACGCATTTATAACGATGTTACGGAGGTAGAAAGTGAATTTAAAGAGCTCGGCGGCGGGTCGAGCGAGGCTTGCATACGATCTTGTAATAACTATAATTAATATAGACAAACCCGGTTCGCCTATCGACACCGAATCGTTAACCAAAGAGGAGGAAAAACGCGGTGACTCGATACGAGCGCGTTCCGAGGCGTTGAAAATTACTGGTTTTCACTCATTCTCAAGCATTATTATTCAACGCCCCCGCAATATTTCGTACAAACTGGAGGAATCATTAAAAGCTTCGAATTACACGTCATTTCGCGAAAAGGTTGCACCAAGTTTCTCGCCTGAAAAAAGCTGACCCATTTTTTCCATGATTTACCGCGTCCCTCCGTGTCGCTCCGATACCTGTTATTAAAACACGTTCGATTTCATCTATCGAGGCACTCGAAGCTGCATAGATGAAAAAACACTCGAAGAGAGCCAATTCAATGGAAATCGAAAATTCCAACTTTAAGAGTCGACGTTTGTAAATATGCTATAGAAATACACCGTCCAATTGTCGAGAAAACAATTAAGGACGTTGAGGCCGAACACTCGTTTTTTTACCCAAAAGTTAGGAGACCTTTCAAAAGTCAGGCCAGCAGAAGAGTCGGGGAAAAAGACGAAAAACTGGCGAAAGCTCAATCGAAAAGGCGGGGACAGCGACGATCCTAGTCTCAAAAAACTGCACGGGGAAGACGATGCTGAAGTTTCCAACGTTGCAGTCCAACGAAATGAACGAAAAAAACGTTTTTAAGGAGTTTCGGTACAAAAGTCTAAATGTTAAGAAATTGATGAAATTTGGTGATAATGTTCTTCAACATCAAGTGCGAAAACACAAATTTTTTCAAAATTTTTTTCTACTTAGTTATCGAGTAATTACGCATTAAAGCAGATTTCTTATGCCCGGAATGTATACCTATATATATGGAAACGCTATGCTTATACACGTGAACTTTAGTGATCAATTACTCGATAACTGTGTAGAAGAAAAATCTTAAAAAATTTGTATAGTCAAATTTGGCACTAAAGAATATGTTCACCAAATTTTATAAAATTCTGAACTTTTTGAATTTTTTTAGCATGGGTTAGCATGGCAACATTGTATCGCCTGTACCGAAACTCCTTAATTCACCAATTGTTTATTTCACGAATCGTTGGTGCAGCTTGAAAAACTACGAATCGCAAATTTGGCAGGGAACAAAATAGGAGAATTACTGGAATTATTGGAGAGTTTTTTTCGATCATTTCGTTGGACTCCAACGTTGGAAACTTCAGCGTCATACGGGGAAGAGAATATTTTTAATATAATCTCAGCAAACTTCCCCTAATAAATCTGATGGCATTATTCAGGAAGCCTTGCTCACGTTGCTCGAAAAATTTCATATTTTTGGCCCAAATTGTTATTGATTTTTCTCACCAACGACGCTCCTCTAAACTGTCTAAAAATTTAACTCATTTTTTTTACGCTTCACTTTATAGGATGCAATCGTTTTAAAAGCGATGGCAAAGTTTCCTTCCAATGCCTCAACTTCCTTAACGAAAATCACATATTTGAAGAGCCGGAAACGAGAATAAGAAAATACGATGTTTCTAGACATCGATATGACGCTGAAGTTTCCAACGTTGGAGTCCAACGAAATGATCGAAAAAAACTCTCCAATAATTCCAGTAATTCTCCTATTTTGTTCCCTGCCAAATTTGCGATTCGTTGTGTTTCAAGCTGCACCCAACGATTCGTGAAATAAAAAATTGGTGAATTTCAATCGTTTTTTTCGTTCATTTCGTTGGACTCCAACGTTGGAAACTTCAGCTTCGTGACATCGATGATGTCTCGAGAAAGCCTTGCTACCGGTGAAAATCACTTGGGAATGGAAAAAGAAAAACACTTGTTCGAGGTTAACGAGTAATAACGACACAAACGCGGTAGAAGGTTTTCAAAACGTTGTTATGCATACGCATATAAATAGAGAATGGCTGTCGTCACATTTCGCGTGACGATTTTTCTACGAAAGTATTTAAGCCGTTGTCATTGTATTAAAAATAGATCAATCTCAAAAAATAAATTTCAATAGGTTATTTGATCATGAAAAGAGCAAAATCATGATCTTCCTCAAGTCGAGTTGAAGCTCGGACGAGGCATTTTATTATTGACAAAATAAAACATATAATTGTTTGATAAACCGTCGGAGATGCGTAGGAACGAGTTTTTTCATTGGTGAAAAATATTCACCGATGTTAGAACGGATGCTCGAGAGCTTGACAATCGTAATTGCAACAGCAATATATCTTGGTCGTTATGTTTATCTCTCGCGCGCGGATGTGATAAGTTTGCGCGCGGGTGAAGAGATGAGAAGTGAGCAAAAAAATGGACGAGTCGAGAGTTTAGCGCGAGAGAAGGAGAGCGGCGTCGTAGCGGGATCGGAGCTGGCACATGTGGCGGGAAGCTGTCGCAGCGGGTATGCGCGATACACATGTACGTTTCTTGTACATGCCTGAATTATTACAACGAGGACCAACATATTCGCGTAAATCGCTTCGATACACTCGACGCTTTCATAACGCCTCCTTATTTATGTAGCACCGATTAATAACCGATTCGCGCGATTGTATCAATCGCGCGGGAATAACTAGCGTCCAGACAGATTTTTTACTACGGAGCTTCTCGTTCACAAGATTTTTCTTATTTACAGCTCGCTTCGAGCGAACCTCTCAGCTCGTGGATTTCCGTCTTCACATCGAAATCGTAACGCTTCACTCAACTCACTGTTTCAAAGCTTTATCGGCCAGCGACGAATTTCATTGTTGACCTTTGACCGAGCGAAAACGAACTCGCGACACTCGCAAATCCTCGAGGATCGTGACGAACAATATTTTGCTTCGAGTTCTGATTCTCCGTTCGCGATTTATAATATTCGCTCTTTCATTGGCTTTGGGAAACGTTTCGTAAAGGCGATACAATGAGCAGGACAAACGACAAGAATAACGAGTCGAATTCGAATGCGATGCGATTGATTAAAATTCAAGGTGTTTTCTCCGAGGGAAGTACCGGGACGTCGTATCCCGTTCGCATCCGAGGCTCGTTCTCAATCACCTAACCATTCGTATATGTACACTTTGGAAACTTTCATTCATCATTCGATAACGAGTTTTTGTTCTTATTAACGTTATTCGAAGCTTCGAGAGTTTCCACTCTTCTTTCACTAAATATTCTGGGGGAAATATTATTTTCATAATTATTCAAAGCGACCGCAATGCCGTGGTTTCCCTCGAGAATTAATATTCGAACGAATGGCCAAGGAATATAAAATAGTAACTAAACGACAATTCGAGTGAAATTGTAAAGCACCGACACTTGGAAGTTTATTGAAAAAAAAATGTACCTGGAATGAGACTGTGGATTCCGAAAATGCCACACGCCGACAAAGCGAATAAAACGAGCAACATTGTGAGCGCTGTTCGACTGTAATCTCTAACGAAAATAATTCACCACGATAGAGCGTTCATCCACTTTTTTTACATCTCCGTGATACTAATTTCCCGAATGTTTATTCTGTTGCAGCATTATTATTTGTTAGCTTTTATCGGTGTTTATCGCGCGGTAATTAATTATTGTTCGGATATCGGTTGACAACGATACAATTCGATGGCGGAAAGGAAAGTGTACAAGCGTGCGTGAGCCCCGAGCGGCAATCCGCAACTGACTGAGCGCTCACTGTCCACTGAGCTTTTCGTAAACGATTTCGGGGCAGTGCGTGAAAGCTCGGCTGCGTGTGTGCGAGTGTCGTCCGCGGGCGCTCGACTGCGAAGCAAAGAGTGGGAACGCCTTGCGAGAGTGAGAGCAGCAGCCCGAGGGCACACGAGAGAACGAAGAAAAAAAATAGAGAGACGGATGTACAGAGGCTGGAGAGAGTGGCAAAGACGAAGAATACGTGTGGGCGGGCAGTACGGGACGCGTGCTCGGTGTCATTCGTTGAGATCCCTATTGTGACACGTCCTGGGCCATACCCACGCCTTTCCCCACTCTCCCATTCTCCGATTCCTTCCTTCTTGCTATTCGACTATTAACCCGGCCATCCTTCGTGTTCAATAAATAATAAAATAATCGTGCGCTCGCGGGGGCCGTGTAAAACTGAAAACGTTTCGTTGCGTTACCGAACGATGCGCGGTCCGAGAGACAACGAATCATGGGAAACTTGCACACGGGGGCAGCACTCGTTGACAAAAGCAACACAAAAGTAATCCTCAAAGTTTCGTGCATCGTTCACGGATAGTGTTTGATCTTTGACCAATATTTTGTTGGATAGAAAAAGTTCTATTTGATCGTTTTATCAGCAGCTCAACGGTTTAGGCCGAGTTTCAAGCGTCTCGAAACGAGGGTTAGACACGAAAGTGAACGATAACCCTCGATGGGCTCGCATCCGTTGATAAGACGAGTCATAAAAGTATTTACGATAATTCGTTTCGTAATATAAGCTCATAAATCTTGAAGAAGGACCAGCGAGTAGTGAATTTACAATGTTCCAAAAGATCGAGGCAATCGTGTAAACAGCTCAGTTTTTGTTGTGCTACGAAAGCTTGTGTCGCGCATCGTAAATGACCTCTGTTGAGGCGCAGCAGAGTTAGTAAACAATCGCATTTCGATGTATTCCAGCTGTGTATACTTTATGCAATAATATATTCAGTTATTCGAAGAAGAAGAAATATGTCGATGGAAAAACGTGGGGATAAGGAAAAAAATGAGGGTGCAGCGCAATTCCCGTTGCTACAGCACCAGCGATTGACGAAGAGTGACGCGTTTACGTAGAGCACACTCGCGCATATAACCATTAAACTCGGTCGGTCTAAAATTTGAATGTTGCATAAAAATAAAGGAAAAAAATCATCAATCGACGAGAAACATCGTGTGTTGACCGTTTCGCCTAAAACTCTGAAATAGTATCCGTGACACAATGTGTTTAAGGTTAGAGTTCGAGGCCAATAAGATTCTTCTTTTCTTTGGAGATAAATTGTTGTCCGTTTCAAGTTGGCGTCACTGGAAGTTTGCCAAATTAGGCTCGAGTGTAATTTCTCCGGTTTTTTTTTTCTCTTTGTAAAAAAGCAAATGTCGTATAATTAAGCCTTATTATCGCGTACGAAAATCATTTAATGGCAAAAATAGAGGATTCGGGTAGTTTACGAGCCGGTTTTACGTTCAGAAAAATGGAACGTTGTTTAGAACTCATTTGCTGGTTGGACGAAGTCGTTCGATACGTGCGAGCCAATCTGAAAATAAACAAGCAAATACGCGGAAACCTGTACTTTATTATTCTTTTTTTCTAGTATATCCCGTATGATTTTTTTTTTCACTCGGATCGTTGTGGTACATACTTTATTTGCATCACGTACTACATATAGCTTGGCAGCAGAATAAAATGCTCGAGTGACCGAGGCGCAAAGAAGGGAGAAACTAAAAAAGTTAGAAGAGAAATTGCCAAGTCTCGTACACCGAATAATAGTCCCGTGAATGGCCGTATCCTCTCTGCGCCGATCGTCCGTTGAATAGTAAATGAGTATATTGGTACAAAGAGGCTCGTAAGTATGTTAGTACGCATACGAGATACGCGCACGTCTTACTTCGCGAACGCGTACGTTGCGTGTGGCTCGAGACAATCGTTCTGTTGTCGCATTTTTTTATATACATAGACACACCACGCTCTCACGACACACGAAAAAATTCCCCATGCAAAATCTCTCGCGGCAGCTCGCTCGTAGGCGCCGCACTCTTTGGCCATCTCAAATTGTCATCAACCAACAATCAACGCACCCGCGATCCCGAGCCTCGATGGCTTTCGCGGTTCGTATACAAGAGTTCACACCTAACGAATATATTAACGGATGAGGAGCGATTTAAATTCGCTGCGCCTGCACTCCTACGTGCAAACGCACGAAAAAACGCAATTGCTTTTTATTATCATTGTCGGTCCTGTAGAATGGACGCCACTCCTCGGACATGAGAAAATGGCCGCGACTCACACAACATAAATAAGTTACTCGGAGAGTTGCTTTCTTTTTTCTTCTAGTGTGCACTACGATTTAATTAACGACTCGTTTCACTAATGTGTTTTCGCGCCTACACAACTTGATGCACGTCGAAGACTTTTTGCGTCGGTTTATTTATGATTAACAATACATTTTCCAAAGCCCGAAACGCGAGTAGCTCGTACGACACGCACTTTGAAAGCGACAGGATTGTATATATATAGGGTGGCCGAACCGACAGACGCTAACAGGGCCATGAAATTCCGCGCACGGGCGATTTTTCGGGCATTTCTTTCTTTCATGACCGATCGATTTTCCTCCGTGGGCTACGGATGCGGGTTTGCATTTATATTTTTCATTTGTAATTAATGAAAAATTCATCAACGTGAAAATTCGAGGGCGATTTCGTACAGCTTCGCAGAATTGGAATGTCCCACTTTTGAGACGCGACGTAAAATTTTGAATTTCATACATGGAGGGTGAGTGACGCGGAGGCCAAGTTCGTGAATGGCATAAACTCTTTGGAGAAGCGAGGGAGTCGAATTTCCGGTCTACCGGGGCAAGTACGGACGTCAGAGTTCACCTTAAAACAATGTTATCGAGAAGACAACGGAAAAAGTAAAACTTTATTCAATTCTCTTAACAAGTGATATCTTCATAAATTTCCAGATTGAGTTAAGCTTGATGAATATTTATTCAGATTAGAAGAAAATTATCATCGTTGCCCGACTCTTCTGAAGGTAGCCTTTTTCTGCTGTTTTTTTTGCCAATAAATAATCATCTCGTTCTGTTTTATACGAGCAATGTGACCAGCTTTGCACAACTTAACACGGTGTATACGTTTGTGAGAAAATATCGTACTCTTTTTACATACTCTTACGAGCGTCATCGTTTATCGCGAATCGGGAATCGAATTGTTTGCCAAATCAATTGTAAAGGTCTCCAAAAATCGCAAGTCGTTCTCTTTTGAATCCTTTTCAACCCCGAAAACTCAAATCGATTACAAATTTTGAACTATAACGACGACATATCATGAGCCAAGTGCAGGATATAAACGTGGTGTGAATGAGATTTGATCTGAGTACATTACGAATAGATACATAAGAAATGATAAAAAATGATCGAAACTTCATTCAATTCCATGATCGGTTACGAGTTACGAGTTTCTTCGAATTACGTTCGAAAGATGAAGCGAGTATCATCCATGCGACTTACCCGCTCCAGATGCCAGTAGCTTGCAGGGGAAGCTGGATTATAAGAGACTCGGTCGGTATGGTATGCTTTGAAATCTTTGACGGCGCCACTGTACATCGATCACTGTAATAAACATGGTGGCGTGGAGTGGTCTGCTCCGTTCCGTAGGGCAAATTTTGTCCCGAGGAACTGGAATATTGGCCAAAAATTCGGCCCAAAATGGTAAGTAAGAATTTTGGAAGCATACTTGTTTTTTCAAACTATTGGTATTTGCAATTGTCACATTAAAACAGTGTATAATGGACTTTTGTTTTGTTACGCAATATTCGCAGTGTATGCGGGTAAACCACGAAGTACATGATTCTCGTTCGAATTGTGAAAAACGTTCCGTTTTCAAAATCAAAACAAAAATTTCGATTGACCCGATCCCTTTTATCCAACTATAAACCAACGATAATTTTGACAGATAGAAATTGAGAGCAGAGTTTTGTGGATAAATATGAAAATCAAATTTTGCAAATTTTGTTAATTATTTTATTGCTTATTGAGAATTTATAAATATTGCAGATCAAAGCTCTTTTGAAAAATTCAAACTTCCACTTGATGTCACACAGGAGACAATTCTTCAATATGTCAAATGTTTTCTGTACGGAGCTAGATTAACTTCTCTTAACTTTACGAGTCCATAAAAACACTGTCAAACAGTCAGCAAAAATGAGAACAATTGAAATACATTGACTTATTGATGTTCATGAGTGTTTGAGTAAACTTAATGGTCAAACTGTCTTCTAGTTCAACTGTGGATAATCTTGTGACAATATATTACTTTTCAAAGGCATCGTCCAGAAGCGTCTCATGTCGGAGCATCGCACGATGTCAATAGAGCCGAGCCGATGGCAATGGCATAAAACCAAAGATCTTTTACATTTATACACTCTGGTCGGGGCTATACCGTGCGTCATAACCATTATGCTGTCCCAGATCTTTGTTGGTCCTGCTGAACTCCAACCAATTCCAGAGGGATATGTACCTAAACCTTGGGAATATTATAGAGTAAGAAATGTCAATTCTATCTGCATATTTCCTAATCAAATTGACAAACATATTTAATAAAATTGAACCTGCTACCTTGCTTTTGCTTATGTGTTCAACAAACATTTTGGGGAATTTGAAAAACAACTTAGAATCTACTACACACGTTGCAATTTGAATTTGAACTTGCAAATATTTGTTTCACAGGACCCCATTTCCCGTTTCATAGCTCGTTACATATACAATCCTCCACAAATGGAATATGAGAAATATCTTCATTATTTGTGGGAAGAGTCAGAGCTGATAAAGATCAGAAGACTGGAAGCACAAATCCATGATCTTATGTATGAACGCAAAGATTACCGGGCGTACTATTATCAGCCATACGAGGGCAAGTACATAAGAAGCTCTTACAAATGGGAGGCTGATGCCAGGGATTTGTATAAGGGCTCTTAATGAGTAAATAATATCACATTGGAAGAGTTGTGGTTCACGTGAATCATCGTAATCAATCTTATATAACCTAAGAAGCTCCGATTTGCCTTGAAAAAAGGATATTACGCTATCTATCCAGACATAGTACTCGATAGATCAAAAAACTGTTATGGAAATGTGGGGCTCAATGAAAATTCAACAGCATTGTACAGTTATTGTGGAAAGGAACGAAGTAGTGTTAATAAAATCTTCTTGAACCTGATTCCGTCGTCGATGAGTCTTGAGTTTTCATTATTTGCAAGTTCTAGTTTGTGCTACGTACGACATTACCATTGAACGGTAAGAGTTCACTAACATATATGAAAATGAATTGATTTTTTATTCCAGCAGCTGCAGATATACCGACTGCGTTCCATTTTGCCAATAATTGGTACACGTTTTCGGTTGAAAAACGAAATTCCGTTGATTCGTGATAAATTTCGACCATGGACTTTGTGTTTTTCCAAGTTTTCGAATTTCCAAAATGTTTGTACGTCTTATTCTGCAATGATAATTTCAAGGTTATGGATCGCGAGTCTCGGCAGCTTCATAATATTCATATGGCAGTTTTGTATTTCAAAAACCACAGATTCCGTCAATTTTATTTTTTGAGAGCGTTAAAAAACATGAAAAAGGATAGTGAATGGAAGGGTTGAAAAAATATTAATTCATAGCCGCCATATTTCAAGTCCGAACTACGCGAGTTTTTGCTGGTTTTTATACCCAGTTTGCACGAAGGCTTGAAATTCGAATGTCAATTCTTTATTCCCGATACGGCGATCGCATACAAGAAATCTAATTCGAGCGATTGCATTCTATAAAAAAATGTAGAATTCTTCGATGAAGCTTTTCGCGCGCATAAAATTTACCCACGATGAGGAGCGTTAAAGCATTGCCATTTCAAGACGCAGAGAACACGTTATTGCATCCCGCCGCGATGATACGTTCGCCAATTCTGGCGATGACGCGATCGATCGTTCCGTCTCGATCGTCCGGACTATCTTTCTCCGTTCGTAACGCGTGTTGGGAGTTGGGACTGGGGTACGGTGGTCGTTGGGCCCGATGGACTGACGACGTACCGGTCGATCAAGGGCGGGGCGACATCTGGCGTCGAGAACAACCTTCAACGGCGAATACAAGGGGCGAATATTTCTGTCTGATTTCTGTTCTGTTACAGCGGCCTTTTCCTCCTACACACACACGCACACACACACACACGCGCGCGCGCGCGCGCATACACGCACCGACCACGGCAAGCGCGTGTGACTTGTTTGGTTTTTCTCGACAACGAAAAGGGTCCTCAAGGCCTCGTGGGACTGAACGTCTCGAGCGCCATCTCTAGGCGTTTTTGTGAGTCGTTCGTCTCGTACTCGGTCTTTGCAGCAGGTCCCTGATCTTCGACTCTAAGGATCGAGTCGCGGCGAGTCGGTCGAACAGTCTCGAGCCTCGCGCCGAACGTTAAAGATCGATCGGGAGTATCTTTGGTGCGGCGAGTGTCATCCTGCCGATAATATCAGAAAAAAGCGCGATAGTTTAATAACGAAACAAACGAAATTGTCATCGGGCGCCGGTGCATGCAAGTTAATCGACGAAATGTAACTGTGAGATGATGAAACAATGCTGAAAACGTATTTAACTGTGTTCCAAAAGTGATTGGATTAAAAAATACGAAATATTGGATATCAAACGAAAGTTTTTAAAAAACTTGATCGTAAGTTGGTGATTTTGGATTCGTAATAACATTGAAAAATATATTATTCGACACTGCATTGTCGAGGGGACAGTGTTAGAAAGTGGTATATTTTCATTTATTTGGAAAGAAGCTTTATCAACATCTATCACGATAGTAATACAAAAATTTCGAGCAAATATTTTTCTTTAACGCTAATGCGTAATTGCGCGAGAGCGAGGTTTCGTTTACGCGAGAAGTGAGTGCACGGATAATAAGCCTTCGCGCTAAATCGCATCAAGGTTGCATAATGGGTAGGGACAACGCGTACGGATCGCGATCGCCGTTTGGCAAATTGAGAACTGGCAATACCAAAACGGGCTCGGTTCGGCGGTAAACCGGCGGCTTAGCGTGCCAGCATTTTAATTTTTACGAATAAAGATATACAATCGAGGTGTAGTGCGGGGACCAGTTTTATCCTTCGGGCGTAAGCGAGAGGTTAAAAATAAAGAGGAATTGAAAGAAATCATATTAAGACCGGTCGATTAATGCGCAAGGAGCAAATGTAAAAGAGGTTAAAAAGGTGATATATTTGTGATTGTGTTATCGTCGTTTCCTCGAAGGGAGGAAAAACTTCTGAACGCACGACGCTCGCGTTTTTTCGATCGTATCTCCGTTTCTCGCACCTGCCATACTTCGAGCAAAATATATAAAATCGCCAAAATCATAATCGACTCATTTCACCGGGCGGGCTGGGTACAGGCCGCCATTTTATTCGCCAATTGTTTACCATCCCAAACAGAGCACCGTGTCGAACGAATTTTGGACTAAGGCGAGAGCGGCAGCGCTCAGAAACAATCACACAATCGTTTTTTCTTTTCGTGTTTTCATCTCCTAACGAGAATTCATGACTTATTCATGATCATCCCGACATCCATTTCTGGCTATCGGTGTATCGTCACGCATATTACCTCACGCGTACGTAATTATGCGTAGGTTATTAATACAATCTCTCGAGTTGTAACCTTGAAAGCATATTCATAGCTTCATTAGTCGCGCGATTCGAAAGGTCGTATAAATCTCGAAAGAAATTGAAATCTGAGGATGCCAATTACGTCGAACTTTTTCCCTCCTGACTTTTCAATCTACGATAATTATTTTTCGGGCTTGGGAGCAGGCAATTTTTTCTGGGATGTCAAGAAAAACCGTTTTTTCGAATTTCGTTAAAGTTGCTCGTGCTGAACTGGGAAAATTGTCGCACCAGGTGCCGAGAACAAAAGATTCGATGACGTTCCGGGTTCCACGGAGACTTTTTGAAAAAGGTGAAATTATATACCGGCGCAAATGTCAAGTCGCTGGGCGTATACGAACGGCTAAATTTCACCCCAAATTCCCGTATTCTCGAACGAATTGCAGGCTCGATTACCGCGGCCTCGGGAGAGGGGGATTCGCTGCTTCTCGTTTTCAACTGACCAGGTTCGTTCGTGCGCCAGCCAGCTCGGCTGTCATTAGCGCGGACTCTCTACAATCTCTATCGCTTTACATAACCTCAATTCGACGGGAAAACAGCCTCGCCGCGTTTCGCTTTCTTTCTTTTCTTCACGCGTCCTCCCGGTTCGTGGTAAATTGCTCATCTTCGGGCTCAACGAACCCTCGAAATTCTCGGTGAAAAAACGAATTTGAAAAACCGTAGAAATCTGCGGTACGCAACCTCGACGGTTGTAATTCTCGAATAACGATAATTGTGCGCGTGGGCCATCCTCGTTAGTTTTTCTTCTCGTTCGTAGCTGTAGCAGCGCATCGCCTTGCGCAACGAAAAACTGGCCCAAGGCTCGGCTGATCCGGCAAATAGCCAGTCCATACGGAGCATGAGGCTCAAACCGAGTCTCGAGTATTTCAGATCCGCACCTACGCTTTCTTTGCGTCTCTTTATGCGTCCGTGTGGTCGCCGAGTGAATTCGCAGGGTGACGATCGTGCGCGGCGTGGATGCGAGTCTTTCGAAAGGAGAGTCTCGCTCGCTCGCGTCGCTGTTTTTGTTTTTCTGGCGCCTGTTGCGGATCTCGCCAAATATGTATCTCCCAAGGTCACACAAATAACGAGCCTTTCCTCGTGCCATTGCGCGCGCGCGCGCTCTGAATTACGTAGATTTTTCACTTTAGAGGGAAGCGAGCTCCGACACTAACACGAAATTAATTTTTTCCAATTGTATTCGTACTTTCGTGATGTTTTTCGTCTCGCTGTCATTTGAATTCGTCTTGAAGAAATCGAGAAAGGGAAGACGTGCTTTTAGCTTGGAACCGACCCGCTTTATCTCGTAATCCGAACAGAGAGGACGTGGCCAAAGCTGGTGAAACTTTCATGGGTGTTTACCGAGCGGACGCGAGGCAGCGCGGCGTCTATTAAGGGGGGAGGATTCGCTGTCGAGGAATCCGATCGAAATCCTCGTTTCCAGTCGTTTAAAATTCGTAAAAAAATCTTGTTTTTTGTTTCCAACGTAATTAAGTGCGGGACCGTCGTAGATCCACCTTTTTTATAGTTTCTATAAACTCGAAGCGAATTAATCGCGGTCCGAGAGCCGAGGGAGAGCGTGACTTTCTGTTCGAGCGTCGATATCGCGGAGCCGGTGATTTGAACGAGCGATAGGAACCTCTCTCTCGCTGCTTCGTCCCCGCGTCGACGTCTCCGGTTGACCTTTAGACCGGTCACTTTCTTCTAGCGCGCGCTGGCACGATAGCCCTCGTCGCATCACGCAAATCTCAAATGGCACGAGGCTGGTCCCCCGTTTTTTTCTAACTCCCTCGTCTCCGCTTGACCGAAAAATGGTGGAAAAAATTGAGCGAGTATTTTTTTGTCCCGGAGATGAAGTCACGGTGGCCGCGAGGCTTACCGGGAAATCCGATGGAGCCGGTGGCCGCTCCCCCCCGCCGCCCGCGCCCTCCGACCTTGAATTTTATTATCGCTCCCCCGAGAGCGGCGTACCGAATACCGGTAACGGCCACTCGCGTCGCTGCTGGTGGAACGAGCCTCTAAAACGTATAATTAGAAGGCGCTCGGGTGCTAAAAACCCCACCGCGCGCCACATGTTTCATGTTTCCTGATGCTTTTATGGTGAAAAAATCCGATGCCCTCCGAACCGTGCACATGTTCGTAATAAAACACGTTGTGCTTCGTCCTCGATCTTTTTCTTTCGACCTGCGAATACGTCAGATTTGCGTTTCCGCGAGTCCAGTCGATCCGTTTCTTGCGTCGTCCGGAAAACGAATGAAAAAGGTGGATCCGCGGATACGAGGACCGCGTCGTAGTCGTCGTTGGAAAACCCTCAGCGACGAACCACTTAGATTTATACCGTTCGCCACGTTCGCTCGGTGCCATCGCACGAGTCCAACGAAATTAACGAAAATAACGTTTCTACTTGATCCATTTTTTATTTCACGATTCGTTGGAGAGTTCTTTCAGATCATTTCGTTGGACTCCAACGTTGCAAACTTCAGTGTCATACGAATTTAACGACACTGAAGTTTGCAACGTTGGAGTCCAACGAAGTGAAGGAAAAAAAACATTTGTAATTCACCAATTTGTTTATTTCCCGAAGTATCGGTGCAGGTTGAAAAAATACAAATTGCAAATTCGACAGGGAATGAAATTGGAGAATTGCTAGAATTATTGGAGAGTTTTTTTTATCATTTCGTTGGACTCCAACGTTGCAAACTTCAGCGTCATTATCGAAATTATCGAAAAAAACTCTCCAATAATTCCAGTAATTCTCCAATTTCGTTCCCTGCCGAATTTTTAATTCGCAGTTTTTCAAGCTGCATCGGCACACTTCGTGAAATAAAAAATTGGGGAATTACAAACGTTTTTTTCCTTCATTTCGTTGAACTCCAACGTTGGAAACTTCAGCGTCGTGGCATGACGCTAAAGCTTGCAACGTTGGAGTCCAAAGATATGATTTCAAAAAACTCTAATAATTATCATGATTCTCTACATTGAGAAAAACAAATCGTAGTTACAAGTAAATGTCTTTAGTTGATATTTTTGTTGCTTGATCCAACTAACATCAGCTTTCCACTAAATTTTTGTTTGCGTATATTACTAAACGAGTGAAACGAAATCTTTTGTTCGTCGAACTCGAAACGTTTGTTTATTTATAGTTAATTTACATGCACTTTTGTGATTATATTTATTTGAATATCAAGTATACCGAAGTATCTGAACGGTTTTGCTGAGAATCATAAATATTTATGACACGACGGTGACGTTTGCAACGTTTGAGTCCAACGAAATTAACGAAAATAACGTTTGTAATTGACCAATTTTTTATTTCACGATTCATAGTGTAGAACGAAAAAGTACGAATAGCAAATTAAGCAGGTAACGGAATTGGAGAATTACTGGAATCGTTGGGGAGTTTTTTCAGATCATTTCGTTGGACTCCAACGTTCGGTGTCATTTTATGAGGCTGAAGTTTTTTTGTCTGGTCAGTTCAATATGACCCAGAATTTATCTAATTATTTTGTGAAATTAAATAAATATTTTGTTGCGCGTATGGGACTAAATATTTTAGTTAAATTGAACGTTTTTTAACACCGATGCTATACGTGAAATAAATAATTGCTGAATTACGAATGTTTTTTTTCGTTCATTTCGTCGGACTCCAACGTTGCAAACTTCAGCGTCGTCCCCCGGGCGAATACGGGCTAGTTTTTTATGTCCGTTTTGAAATTCCGCGAGGTCGGATCTCGAGAAAAATTCTCCGAGTCGAGAGCCTCTTCCGCGGAGCGTTCTTAGTACTTTTTTTAATGCCTCCGCACCAGCATTATACGTTTTTATAACTTTTCTAATAAGTTAGCAAAAAATCTCGTATATCCCCTCGAGTACCTTTGTTTGTTCACACGGAGATGCTGAAAATAGTGGTAATTCGTTGAAAAATTGCGTTAGTCTCAGTCTGCAATGAGAATATCGGGAATTGAAAAATTTGCGTATTCCATAACGCGAGTGAGGTTTGGAGAGAAAAACGTGTGAGGCGATCGCTCTCGTAGCGGGGATTCGAACGAGATTATTTTTCGAGCCGTTCGCGAGATGAGTTGCGCCCCGTGATTCCGGCAAGGTCATCGCGTCCGGACGAATGATCGTCCGAGCGAGATGAGCTGATAATTGAACCCGTCGAATGAAAAAAGTGTTGAGTTTTCTCGATTTTTTCCTTCCCCAGCGATTCCTCGGGGGCGCAACGGGAATCGAGGGAATTTTGTCGCAGCGATTCGGGCTGTACGAAAAGTACGAAAATAATATTCCTCGTGGCGGGGCGCCCGAGGCCTCCGCGCGAAGCGAGCTTGCCAGAGTACGTCCCTGAGCGAGTGGCGTTTCTCAGCACGCGATCTCTCGCTCGCGAGCGCGCTCGGTCGAGCTCTCGATTCTCGGTGTTCCGTGAGGTTGAGCGCGAGAGGCGCAGAACGTCGCGGGATGTCGGTCCCCGCGCAGTATCCTGGTCCCACGCTCGGGACGCGGAGTCTCGGAATCGCGTTATTAGTGGAAGCGCGAGACTAGAGTCGAAGAGCGAGTGTCGCACAGGCTTCTTCTCGTATCTCGTCTCTCCTCCGGGCTCGTAATCGACCGGTTCAGTTTGATGAGCAGTGCCAAAAGTCCGAAAGGATTAAGAGAAGGAGGAGTGAACGGGTTTGCGCGATCGACGCTCCGCGCAGCGACGTATCCATCGCTTTCTCGTGCCCGCTCTCGCTACTATCTCAACCGAAAACGTGGCGCCCTCGCGGCACCGGAAGCGTTCCCGGTGAGCGCATGACCCGCAACGCCCAAAATCCACGCGAGAAACCTCCGATTCTTTACGAGCCGTTTCTCAGAGGATTCGCTGCCCTTTGTGCGGTTCAGGCGCGCTCCGTTCCTCGCAGTCTCGTATTCCCCCAGTTTCGAATCTCCTTTCCAACTCCTCCGCGTTTAAATATTCACAAAACCCCCATATTTTCGTTGATTCGATGCAACGAGAAGGAAAAAAGCGTTACGAAAGACCGTTACACGTATGTTTATCGATGTAGAGAAACGCCAAGAATTCCACGAGCCGCTTATTAATCAAGACTTTCCCTTTTTTTAGCCATGGACTGGCGGGGTGCCACGCTGACGTTACTACTGGTGAGTAAACGCTCGATCCGTTATATATCTCTTGCCGCGCTGTGACGCGTCTCAAAACATCCATTATCTAAACACGTATATCGAAGCACGAGGATACGGATATGGGGCTCTCGGCGTTATCAATTGAATTATCAAGGGCACGCGCGACCCGAACGAATTTATGAATGAGCCTTCTTCGACGAGCGCGCTCGGGAAAGCCGCGGGGTTCCTCTCCTCCCGAGCCTGTGAGCGGGGCCGCCGTTCCTCCTCGCTTTTCAGGTATTTTTTCAGGAAATGGGCGCGCTTCGGGCGATCAGAGGGAAAACAGTGCGTTTGTAGCGACACCGGAGCTCGTTGAATCGCGCGGAAAGTCTTGTAGAAATCTCGGCGCACTTGGAGCCCGCGAGGGGACTCGGCGAGTGGGCAAATCCGGTGATAAGAGCGGTCGCAGCATTCGGGCTTTCGATTCGTCCCTCTCCTCTCGATATTCGATACATGCATGTGCGTACACCGACGTTACGGAGGTGCTGAACGGACCCACTTTCTACCGCGCTCTCGATTTCTTTCGATATCACGCTCGCACCAACACGCGTCGTGTCCGTAATACCCATCGTGGTCGCTCGTGTATACGGCGCTCAGGAATTCTGAGCGCGAGAGGGAGAGAGCCAGCAGAGTCTTATGCAATTCTTTGTTTGCGCGATCCGGGGAACGAGAGTTGCCTAAAAAGTTGGAAAACTCCGAGTCCGCGCCCGCTAAATTTTCCGCTTTTCACTGGCGAACTCGGCTCGTCTTCGTTTTTTGTTTTACCTTGACACGGCGCTTGTGCCGGGCGGCGAGCACGTGCACCTGGCGGAGGAGCAACCGCGCCATTTAGTTACGAACAGCCGGTGTCTAATCGCAGCGCGCGAACCCATTCGAAAAGCAGCAATTTACAATTGTGCAACGTTTAATAAACGTTTATTACGTTAAACTTGAAGGGGGCGATGGGTCGGAGAGGTGTGCGCACAATAACAGCACGCCGGTTGTTCGCGGGGCATTTTATCCCCGTGTTAAGTTTACTCCGACTCCCGAGCCTGATCGCGGAAAGTTGAAAACTTGTTTGATCGGCTTATCGTACAGCGAACGGCGGGCCTTATTTTTATGTAACGGTATTTAAATAACTCTGGAATTTCGTCGTTCCTTTCCTGCGTGTGTGTACAAAGTTTGTAAGAAACCCGCGAGTGCTGGAGATATTCCGACGAGGCAAGGAAAACAAGACAATCTGTTTGTACAGCCGTGTTGCGTTGTAAAAGCCACGCCCACTTTTACCTCGTATTCTTTTAAACATATCGGCATATGATCCTCTGTGAACCAGCAACGTCGAGCCTGCGACTTGCCTTCTCTCTCTCTCCTTTTCCGAGTCCCCCGCATCCACGTTTCACTCTCGTAGCTCGAGGGCTCCCTCCTCTAAATCATTCGAGCCTTCCACTCGCCGCTCTATTATTCTCTCATTCCTACATTGTGTACCGGAAATTTAATATGTACCAAACGATCTTAGGAATATAAACGAATCTTTATTCCAGTGGATTAGTTCGAGAAACGAGTTCCTCTTCTTCTGCTACAATTTAGTGCGTTACACGCTGAATAACGAGCCTCCTCTTTACGACTCTGCTCAAAAACAACGCTGCCCCGAACAGCTCAAATTTGCAAAATCGATACAATTGTTATGTAATTTTAATGAACGAGGTAGAAACTTTTTTATTCGAGTTACATTGATTTTCGTTATTTAGAAATATTAGCGTAGAAAATTGTAACAAAACTGTTTTATTTTCGTATAAATATGAATATAAATTGTTAGTTTCTGCTTTCAGTCATATTACACCTTTAATAAAATAGTTTTTCTCAAAACGATATTTCGTAGTTACATCTTTGTACAACGTGATACTCGTCAATTATATTATTTCGATTGTGACTTATCTTAATTCGTGACGATGTGCCCCTCGTTGGCTCTTTCTTTGCTCCAAGACCTCCAGTCTCCTTTCGATGTTTGCATAATCGGGAAAATGGTTTGCCAGTCCAATGATATTTTCGTTCTTCTGTGTCGTTGGTCGGATGACGGTCGCGGAGCGAAAGAGGACGGTCAACGAGAGTGCGAATCTCCTCAACGAGGGGGGAGAAAAGTTTTGACGTCCATGTAAATGTCTATGTTACAAAATATCATAAATTCGAGTGCATCTCGCACGCGTATTGAAAGGTGCGTATATAATCGTGCGCTACTTTTCGTGGCCCTCGTTACTGTATTTTGGAGCAGGGATGGTGGAGCTATTCGTATTATTCATTCGTGAAATTTCGGCTCGCTGCGAACTCATATAATTCAAATCAACAGGGCTGTTACACGATGCTGAAGTTTGCAACGTTGGAGTCCAACGAAATGATGTAAAAAAAGCCTCCAATAATTCCCAATTCTTCAATTTCGTTTCCCGTCGAATTTGCCATTCGTAGTTTTTCAAGCTGCACCGATACTTCGTGAAATAAAAAATGAGTGAATCAAAAATGTTTTTTTCCTCCATTTCGTTGGACTCCAACGTTGCAAACTTCACCGTCGTGCTGTTACACAATGCAAGATGGCTTTTTCGTCATTGAGAATCCGTGTCATCCGCCTAGACACGTTGAAGAGTAGAGACGTTGTTCATGCATAAAATAAAAATCTTTGGAGTGGAAATTTGATCGAGTAGACTTGTAAGAGCCGAGTTGAGTTGCAGCACGTCAACAATTCTACTCTCAGTAAATATATTCAACAACTCTTCTAAATACATGTTTAAGAAGCGGAGTTGTTATCGGGTAGAGCTGTGATGAGTAAGGTTATACAAAGCTGCTAGTTAACAACTCTTTCGGTAGCCATTCTCGACAGTAGCAACTCCTCAAGAGCATGGATCAGTCGTATATCGCAGCTGCCAGTGCGAGAAAGATAGCTGCGAATTTCGAAATCGAAATTCTTCGACACGGTTTAACCGGTTAAAAAAAGGCTCCGTCAGTCGATTTTTTCCGTCGTCCATGACGCTGAAGTTTTCAACGTTGGAGTCCAACGAAATTATCGCCAAATTTGCGATTCGTAGTTTTTCAAGCTGCATCAACGATTCGCGAAATAAAAAATTGGTTAATTACAAACATTTTTTTCGTTCATTTCGTTGGCCTCCAACGTTGGAAACTTCAGCGTTGTCCATCGTCCTGCAATCGGGCAAACTGTTTCGAAGAATTTAGACTCCGAACATTCCAAGTGAGATTAGTCGACTCAATCATCGCGGATCCACGTAGAGAACGTCTATCCCCCTTAAAGATTAACTCCGGTGTGACACTCAATCCGCAATATCTCTGCTCATGACGATTTTAGAACATATCTCATCATCAGTAGGAATATTGTAGATTATGGATTTTAGAGACAGAGTTGTTTTCGAGAAGAGGCGTAAAGAGGATGGTTGTTACTCTGCCCGTTACGGGATCACGAGGCTGAAGTTTGCGACGTCGTAGTCCAACGAGACGAGTCTCAAAAAATATTAGTAATTGCGCAATTTTTTATTTCACGAGGTATCGGTGCAGCTTGAAAAGCTGCGAATTGCAAATTCGGCAGGGAACGAAATCGGAAAATTAGTGGAATTATTGGAGGCTCTTTTTAGATCATTTCGTTGAGTCCAACGTTGCAAATTTCGGCGTTATACACGATCGGTGATGTCTCTATGAGCGCCGCATTTTCGGTTCTCCGTTCGTTGCTATAACAATCGATGGGACGAAAAAGAGTTTTATTCGAGGAAAATGCACCGTCTTCCCTCTGGCCACGGACGAGTATCTCGATCGAAAGGAATTCGGCTATTCCCGAGAGAGTTCGCCCGCTCCCGATGATTGTATCGGCGAGGAAAATAGGTGAGAAAATTCGTAGAGGAGCTGCGTGGCGTACGAGCGTTGACGGTTGGCCACAGTGCGGGGACCTTTCTCGTGGCAAGCAGCGCGGCAAACTATCAGTCAACGGCGTGCGCTAAACAATGGGTGGAAAAGAGCGGAGCCATATACGCGGTTAACGAATGTGGGCGACTTTCTAACGTGGCGAATTCTCTCCGCGTGTTCTCAACGACTCAACACGCGCGCGCGCGTAGCCTCCCGCCGACGTGTCTCTCATTCAGGCACGCTCGTAATGAAATCTCGAAGAGAACTGCGTGCCCGACCGAAAGAGTTCGCCCCGCGAGCAGCGTTTCTTTTTTCAGTCGAGAATAGCGCGGTTTCGTGCCAAGAAAAGAAAAGCTAAAACAACGATTTTCAGAAATTCCAGGCCGGACGATCGCCTCCAGCGGGTTTACAATCCGCAATAATAACAATTTTTGTCCAACGAGAAAACAAAAAATGGAAAAACCTTCCGCCCCGGCGAATCCTGGAAAGCAAAGGAAACGAATGTTCAAAGCGAGACGAATAAAGTGCGAGCGCTTGCTCGTAAATTTTCCCGACGCAGCGGTGTCTCCGTGTCTCGTATTCGTTACACCGGAGAAAATAAGGAGGAAAGGCGCAAGGGTTGAGGGTTCCCGAGCCCACGCGCGCTCACCAAGCCGTATGGTCGCGTCCGCGGCCGCTACTCCGCGGCAAAAGTGACGTCATTCGCGCGAGCGTGCCCACACACGCGAGAAATTGGATTCGCAGAAAGAATTACGTCGCGCGGATATCACTGCGGGCGGTCCTGATTCAGAATCCAACGCGGAGACTCGTACCCACGCGCGATCCTGCTGAATCCGACGCTCGCTCGCGAATTCATCCAACTAAAATTTCATCGCCGATCGGTCGGAGTCGAGCGATTTTTTCATTTAGCTCCTTCCCTCCGCGTTCGAATCGTCGCTTTTCGATAAACTTCTCGCAACTTCGAGTTAAGGAAGTTTAGGCTGTACAGTCATTTTTTTTACCCAAAAGTTATGATCTGTACCTTTCAAAAGTTAGGCCAGTTTACGGTTTGCCAATGTCGCATGCACTTTAAAGAAAAATTGGGGAAAATAAGACGAAAAACTGGTGAAAGCTCAGTCGAAAACACGAACGGTGACGATCCTGCCTCAAAAAACTGCACGGGAAACAGATCATCGTTAATATAATCTCAGCAAATCTCCTAATAAATCTGAAAAAAATATGACGCTGAAGTTTCCAACGTTGAAGTCCAACGAAATGATCGAAAAAACTCTCCAATAATTCCAGTAATTCTCCTATTTTGTTCCCTGCCAAATTTGCGATTCGTAGTTTTTCAAGCTGCACCAACGATTCGTGAAATAAAAAATTGGTGAATTACAAACTTTTTTTTCGTTCATTTCGTTGAACTCCAACGTTGGGAACTTCAGCGTCGTAAAAAAATTGACATTATTCAGCAAGCCTTGCTCATGTTCCCCAAAACATTTCATACTTTTAGCATCATTTTTAACGGAGATATCACCGAATGTTTCTTGACTTCCATAAGCTTACATGTTATTTGGCCCAAATTGTTTATTATTGATTTTTCTCAGCAACGACGCTCCTAAACTGTCTGAAAATTTAACTGATTTTTTTTAATACTTCACTTTATAAGATGCAATCGGTTTAAAAGCGTCATCATTTTCGCATTCTAATGCCACAACTTCCTTAAAACGCACCGACATCGAAAGTCACTCGCGCCTGCGTGCCCACCGAGAGATACAGCGCGGCGGCGACTCTTCTTCGCGATGCGTTTGACCTTACAAGGCGATGGAATCCATTCGGTACGAAACGCTCACCCTCGATCTTGCGATCAGAGTCTATACACAATCCCACGACGCCTCCTTTTACACAATCCCAATGAATCGGAGTGCAGTGCGCAAGGCGCACTTTTTCACGCTACGTCAGCTCGACCAATGACGCCGAAGTTCGCAACGCTCGAGTCCAACGAAATGATCTAAATAAACTCCCCAATTTCAGTAATTCTACAATTCTCTTACCCGCTTAATTTGCAATTCGAAGTTTTTCCCATTATTCGTGAAATAAAAAATTGGTGAATTACAAACGTTATTTTCCTTAAGGATGCGTGAAATCTTGTGACGATTTTTTAATGGTAAATAATATTTAAGTTCGTTTCATTACGCAAAAGATTTTATGCAGAGTTATTAAGGAGGGTGGATCGCGACGATACAATGTCGCCATGCTAAACCACGTTAAATACATTAAAAATTTCAAAATGATAATAATTTAATCAAATTTGGTAAATGTATTCTTTAAATATATATAAGAAGATATACATTTTTTTAGATTTTTCTACCACATGGCTCTCGAGTAATTGAACACTAAAGTTCACCTGTATAAGCATAATAGAGTTTACATATATACAGTTATACATCTCGTGCATAAGAACTTGGATTTAACGCTCAATTATTCGATAACCATATGTGGTAAAAAAATTGAAAAAAATTGTATTTGTATACTCGATGTCAAAGAATGTTATCACCAAATTTGATCAAATTCTGATTATTTTGATTTCGTGATCAACCCTCCTTAAGAAGACTCGGTAGTGCAGTGTGAAAAGTTTACGTCTGACAACATCGGACGTAGTCAGTTGACAACTGAGGCTAGAGCTTGCCATAACCTAGAAAAAGTTCCATAAAGTATTGTACAGATTATTGCATGTGAATTTATAGGTTGTGCGACGTTGCCACAACTTCACGGGGTTATGAAATTCTGAGTTTCCGTGAGCATTTGTCGTCTTTAACTTCATATTTCTGATTAAAATGTTCGTTGACCCTCTTTTTTCCAACGAACCATTAGAATCCTCAGGGCTCAATGCATATAATAGACTTTTTTTACGATTGACGTGTCATATAAAAATACATGAAATTTTGAGTTGTACAGGCTTCGAAGTCATTGTGGCTATAGGTGACACGTGAAATTGTGTTTGACTAAGAATATTTCGATTAAACAGTCGTTAAGAGACCTTGAAATTTCACAGAAATGAAGTATCAAGCTTGGACTGTAGCACACAAAAAAACTAGAGCGCCATCTGAAATGGAGCCGAGTGCTCGTACATCCTTAATTTCGTTGCAAATTCATCTTCGTTATTTCTACGACACTGAAGTTCAAAGCCCAACGAAATGAATCTCAAAAAACATTTGTGACCAATATTTTTTTTATTTTATGAAGTTCCAATGCAGCTTGAAAAACTACAATTTGCAAATTCGTCAGGTAACGAAATTGGAGAATTACTGGAATTATTCGAGGCTGCTTTTTTTACATCATCTCGTTGGACTCGAACGCGTTGCAAACTTCAGCGTCATCCTTTCGTTTTGTTTGCCCCTTCCCCCTCTTTCTTTCATCAATGGATTTGGAAAGACCGTGATCGTAACGTAGATTTCGACGAACTGTTATTAAAGGGCGCGTTTCCGAGTCATTGACCCCTTCCTCGATGCATCTCAACTGAAAGTCTGTGCCGGTTGAAAATAAAAGTGCTTAGACGCGCTCAAGATTGATGGGAAGAGGGACAGAGAAACCCGCGATGCAGTCAATGCCCTTCCCTCTTGGATTACCACCGATTCTGGTAAAGCAGTTATTCAGGTTTGTTACCGACGCCTCCCGGAGTTGCCGCGAGGAGATGCTTCCTCAGCATCGACGCATCGCTCGATCGACTTTAAGGGGGAAAAAAAGTATCGCGCGCGCATCAATGCCGTTAACGATGATCCTTTCTTTCGATCGTCCTCGACGCGTAACGAGAGCAAATCACTCTCGTGTGTAGTCACGATCGGAGCACATTCCCATGTAACCGTGCTGTTTCGAGTCGTCGAACGACACGTTTCAAAGTGTCACCGCGCGGCGGGACGGGAGCGATCGGTGAAAGTAGAATCTGACAACGAGCCTGAATAACGGTGACCATTTTTGGCACCTTTTCCGAGCCTCGGTTTCAATGCCCTTGCCTCGATTCTTAACACTCTCACGCAGTCGTTGACGTAACTCTCGACCGAATTACTTCAAACTGACCTCGCTCGGATGCGTAACAATTTTTTTTATCAAACGGAAGCTCTTGATAAATCATTCCTGTCGAATCTGCTACTTTCATCGATTTCATCGCCGACTCATCGATTAAAAATCACCATCAGCTTGGTACGGGTGCGTTGAACGATTGAAAAGAGACTTTCAAACAGGAAATTTTTAAAAAAATATATGTCGCGCAGAAAAATCTGAGGAATCGATTAAAAAAAAAGTTTTTGAGATATTGCAGGTTAAAGTTGTACGGTTTCTCCATCTGAACACACGGTGATACGGTTAAGAAACAAATGTAGACGTGGCGCAACGAAAGTGGAGCTAATTCTTTGAAAAATACCAGTGAAAATGTCTCACCGTGGAGATTTGCATTCATCAGTTGACGATTTTGCAAAACTATTGTTTTTAATATTTTCTCACGTTAATAAAATAAGCTTTGATTTAAATTCACTAACAATACTTTCAATCGGTACATCGAACTTGGTCTAAAAGCGTTTTCAAAATTTATCACTCATTCGACTACGCAGTGTCTTAAAATGTGAACGATTCTTGGCGCGTATAAAGTCAGCTCGATTTCTGTAAATAAAAAAAGTCGTCGTTCGACCACAGCTCCCCCACCCCCGGCTGCAAACTCCCGCTTGCAGCGAATGTTGAATAATAAATTTCATTCGTTCGAATCTTGTTGACGGTATTCCACGCTTTTATGCCGAACCATGACCGTTCAATTTTCCGAAAACTATCGCTTCGAGTCTTTGTTTGTTTATGTAGTTGAACCGGACAAAGAGACTTGCGTCGACGAGTAAAAGCGGAGCGAGAGAGTTAAACTATTTAACGATCAGCAAGTTGCGTAGTATCGAAGTTTCAGCGAGCGCGTATATCGGCTTTCAACTCGCGGCGCCCACGAGAAAGAACAGCGAGTATGAAACTGAAGTATGAGGCGGTCGAGTGGGCCGATTGCCCTTGACTCGATTACCAGCTGGCTCTATTATACCTCCACTCTATTAATCTATGCGCGTATGATTGTTACGTATATACGAAGCGGTGCGCTCGCGGATCATCGTGACAATCCGGGTCTACGAGACCGCGACCGGTTGCTCGTGCGGAAAAACGCGAATTATCGCGCCTTCGGGGATCGCAGCGACGCGCGAGCACCTTTCAAGAAAGACCTCGGCTGTCTTCATCTCAATAATTTTCTTCGAAAGATCCGTGCTTTGGGCTCGCTAAAATCGGTCGAAAGTTGTGCGACAGGTTCGCCAAATATATGCGCACACTTCGATCGCACTTTCCCCATTTCGAAACTCGGGGCCGCTTGAACACACGATGCGCGGGAGAGCGAAATTTGATTGAGCGCAGCATCTCGAGTGTTCTGGAGGTTTCATTAAATCTCGGGTACCCCGATGTGTGCCAACAGCCGAGAGCGATCTTGTCATAATCCGCGACTCTTTGTTCCGCGTGGGAAATTAAATATTAAATTTGCTGCTAAATCCTGGCGGTTTCGACCAAGCTCAATATGATATATGAGCTTTCAGGCTTTTTTCTGTCCAAGAGTCGTGTACGGAGTGACGTAAGCCGACGACACGTTTGCCGTATTTATCGTGAGGGGTTTGCCGTACCGGAATCTTCTCCCCATTGATCTCGCGCGCCCGCGCAAACGCGCGCTGGAGTGCTCCATTCGGACGAGACTGCGGGAGGCCCCTTAATCTGGGTCAGCGCAAGACGCGTCATAAACTACGTTTTGGTGAGACGTTAACGCGTACAAGTGTACAAAAAATGTGGTCGCATTCGTTTCGAGTACGAAACGGTACGCGGCATTGCGAAATATTGTAATTCTTGATGCAACGCACGCGCACATCGATCCTCCAATCCGGACAAGCTCGCACGATGATGTTCACGATGCTAGGAATAAAATGAAAAGTGAAGAGAGCTCTTTTTCACGAGGTCGGAGATGACGCTAGAAAAAATGGTTTCTCGCTGTGTCGTCATCGATTTCCTTCGTCTCGTTACGACGCTATGAAATCATATGACCAATTGAGGCGACTCGTTTCTTTTCTGTTACGCTCCCGGCCTCCGTATCGGATATAACTCGTTTTCGAAGAATATATATGGTCGTTCGGCGACGACTCCGGTTTTTTTTTTCCCAATAACACGCATAGAATCGTTCGTTGTATATTGACGCGCGCTCCAGTTACCGGCGGATTATCCGTACACACGTTTCGTCTTATTTACAGAGATTTTTTTGTCGATACGAAATGCTTGATTCGCGCATTAAAAAATCTTATTATGATCCGTTTACGTTTAGTATTATCGTTTATACATTAAATGAGGATTTCTTGATGTTTGTTATTTTAGGTGACGCTGGCCAGGCACGAGACGACACACGCAGCTCAAATACCTCCACTTCCTACGTGTAAGTTGAAATCATATTTTACAATTGCATTTATTTTTCTGTACGTCCGATGTTTTTATATTGGTCGATTTTTGTCGATTGGTAAGAATGGAGCTCAGTTTATTTTGGTACAGCGCAAAGATCTCTAAAATCGTATCTAAAGTTGTATTATATTACATTTCCACTCGTCGTTTGAAGAGATTGATCATATGCGCCTGTCTCGTCATTCACTCTTTCGATAATTCTCTTACATGATATTCTTAAGATAGTTCGTGCACGAAACGATGCTCTTAAAAAAGTCTTGAAATTTAGACAGAGTTTAAATAGGTTTAAAATTTAAAGGGTTCGTTTTATTGGTTGTTGAGACAAATGTGTTCAAAAATATGAAGAAAAATACACAGGATTACAGGGACTACACGTAAAATATCGTTTATCTTCCCATATAACGAATGAACGCTTCTTACGAATATGAAAAACGTACCCAATAACAATGAAGTATACAATGGAGGTCTGGGAAAAAATTCGAGACGATTGTCTTATTAGTAATAATAAGATATGTTACGTTAAAGATCGAACGAAATTGGCAATGAGCACTCGTGCAACCTCACATTTGCTTATTTCGGCATTTTGTTTCTTCTTGGCTTGGCCCATTGCTGTCGTAGCCTTCTGTCTTTTTATTAACACTTTTTTCTTTATCCATTTTCCTTCGTGTTTGCTCTCTAAAGCGATTTTTTACGTAAAAACTAAAGTGTATTTTAGCCAGGGACGAATAAAATTTCGGATTCAGACGGTGTTGGATCCCCGATTAATTAATGGCTTTTAATTTCATTTGCCAAAGGATAAGTAGGAAAAATTTATTTACAATTTCGAGTTAATGACTCTGACGTTAATTTAAAGTGATTATATTCTTAATTAGGGAGTAAAAATCGATCCAATTTGGACACCCATAAAATACGATTCTTCGGGCTGCAATGAGTTTTTAATATTTTTTTTCTCTCTCATACTATTTTAAAGCGTTGAACCGCAGTAATATTTCATGGACATTCGAGGTCGCTTCGCGACAGGATTTTGTACCGACAGCAGCTCGTTCGTCGGTTCAGACGAGACTAGATTTTTTGTTCCATCGAGCAGAGTCTCATTTCGCTTTATCCTCGATGACGTCGTGCGCGTTTTTGGGAAAAAAATGCTGATGGCGATATTTGTATGCGAAGATACCCAAAGTGTTGCGCAGACAAAAACTTGTTCTATCAATGCCAAAGTATGTCCGCGAAAAGTAGTTCTTCGCTGGATGTTTCGTGCAAAGCGCGAAGGTTCACAGTCCGAGGACGACTCGCGGCGAGCTGTAAAAATAGTTTATGATCGTAAGGATGGTTTGGTCGTCGTTCGATGATCGAAATTCAGTCGAAGGAAAAGCGTCAGGATAGAAACTTTGGAAAAACCTTGCGCGCAGCTCGCTCTCAAACTTTGTCCGCGGAAATCGGTAAATGAATAAAAAAATGACTTTTTACCGTCGCCGTCGTCTTTTAGGAAAAGCATGAAAATGAGAGAGCTGCTTCGAGAAAGGCCATTTCTTCGGAGGGTCGGCGAGAAAAAGGAAAAAAGGAAAAGGGAATAAAAAAAGGGGAAGATTGAAAGCGGCGAGGCTTCGATTTTGCAGACACGCGGCGACCTTCCCGCTTCTGAAGACATTGCAGAGTTTAATATCTACAGAGCGTTCGGCGTTGTGTCTGTTGGGAAGGTGAACGCAGAATCGTGCGACCTAGATTCTCACGTGAAACGAGACGACCGAGACCGACGGTCTCTTTTCCAAGGGAGTTGAATAAAGATGGTGATCGAGCAAAAGCCAGCTGAGCCACCGCGAGAGAAGCCAAAGAGAGATTTCCCTCTCGCTTTGACTCTCGGTACACTCTTTCTTTCTGTATTTCTCTTTCCACGGGGAGCGATCATCGAATCGAAAGTTAACGCCGACGCACGCCTGCATATACGCGCGGCCGCAAAAACACTTTCTGCGTCTTGGACACTCTCATTGTCTGCGACGTCGAATGCGCCAATGAGAATTTCACTTCTCGAAAAACCACGAAGAAAACCAAGAGCCCTTTTTTGTAGCGTCTTTGCGTCCTTAACAACCTTTAATTGATCTCGCATATAGTCAGCAGCGGGATTACTGCGACCGTCGTTCAGCAGCGGTGAAAGCGTGCTACGTTTTTTCTTCCTTTCTCAAGGTCTTTTTTTTGCGTTGTTGAAAAAATGAAAGCCCTGCTCGCGTGAGCGAATGGGAACGAGAGCTAAGTCGAAACGGCTTTTCCCCGGGAAGTTGAGCTTTCCGTTAAACGGAATTTCCCCGATTCGGTAAGCTTTCATTCGCAATTACCGTCTCTAAACAACTTGCAAAACTCCAGCAACTCTATTCGCTCAATTATCGGCTGCAGCTACCTTGAAGCAATAAAAATTGTAAAACAATGAGTTTCGTAACGTATCGGGTTCCACCTCGTGCCGCGATTATGCACGTTTCTTTATACTCGTTCCTCGACTCACAAGCCTCTTTGCTAAATGCTTCAATCACAGTCACCTGCTCATCGTGCCAACGAGACTCGCGTCTGCGCGCAGGAGGCGTGCGCGCACCAAACTCTTCGATTGATTCAACGCGCCCCCTTCGGTCCCGCTTGCAGAATTTTACAAGCGTCCCAACTCTCATTTTCCCGTGCATTTTCGATGTTCTCATCCGCGCGCCTATCACGGCGAATTCCTGAGTCCAAAAACCTGATTTTCAAAGAAAGAAAAAATAGCCCCGCGATCCAGGAAGCGACGACGAGAGGGCCGTTTGCGCTTCGGGGATAATCACACACGAGGCGAGGCGTGGAACGTCCCGAGGCTTGTGTATCCACGAAGTCACATGTGAGAACACGAGCGGTAGCTCCTGCAGCGAAGGAGATCACAAACAGGAAACCTCGTGGTGGATTATAAATGAACTCGCCTTAATGACCATCCGAGTAGATGTACAACGAGGGAGGAGGGGACACGGATCGTTAGAGGTGCGATTGCATGTACCTACGTTGCTCTCGTATGTGCATGAAAGAATTACAAGTCGAAGAGTTCCGTTATCGGATGAGCCAAAGAGCGATAAAGGGAGAGACGTTGCATGATTCAACGTGAGTGCATAGTTCTAACATGGCCGGTGATCCTGACGCGAGTTTGTCTTCTCCGGAGCTCGGGTCGTTAGCCGCGAGTCCACGCGCGATCAACGTGTTCAAATAAATCCAAAAGTATATATCCTCTCCCTGTGCAGAGTCATTTATTTTCGTATTCTCGCCTAAAATTCTCGATGATAATTGAGGCCGGTGCAAAAGAAACGGCGCGCACCGGCAACGGGAAAAAAATTAGCATGCATCGCTGCGAAAAATCGGTGTTGACGCATGCACGCTCGGCTCGCGCAGGAGGAATAACAGCTCAATAACGGCGCCCTTTCGCGCTGCATCGCTCACGCGTTTTGCCATCGCGAGCTCTCGGAAGCATCGTCGAGACAATGACGCTCTTTCTTCGACGCTCTGCGATGCTTCGCAAATCCAGAACTCGAAAGCCCCACTCGATGAACAGTTACGGAGTTCCTGGAAACGTCAAATCTCAATTTGATTACGGCGCATTCGTCATGAGGAACAAACCAACTTTCCGTTGCTCACCGATCTTCGCAAACTCCGCTTTGCAACGTCACCCGAGCACACGGTATACTCCAGGTCATCGCGAGACCCCAGAAGAGATCGGAGAGAATACGAGCCGAACATTAAAGTTCCGTTCGAAAGATTGAGGGATCGAGATCGCGGAGCCGTCCATTTCCACCGTCCGTTTTCGTACCGAGAAACTCGTCGGTACAACGAGAATTCGCCACCGTAATTCCCGATCAAAATGGACTATTCGACGGGCCTGCGGGCATTCACGTTTCCGCGGCATTCACGAGGTCAACGGAAAATCGGAATCTCAGAATTTCCGAGATATCCGGCTTGTCGCTATTCTCGTTCACGGGGCTCATATTCGTCGGCAGACATCGCGGTCCAACCCTTCGAAGCGATATTTTTCTTCACGCGCACTCAACAACAAAAAAACTCGAGAGTTTTTTACTCAAAATTTCGAAATTAAGATGGCGGATCGAGAATACAAAAAATCGTTTGATCAGAGCAAAAATTGGTACTCGGGGGTTTTTGAGGTGGTGATTATTATACCATCCGCTAAGTGCAACATAAGCCCTTAATAGCGGTAAAGTAGTCACGATTCATCTCCGAACATCCTAAATAAAATACATTCACGTTCGGTGCTGTGCACTAAAAAACAATTTGATTGAAGAAAAGCAGAGTGGGCGTAGGTGACATACCGGTATGTCACTGTGCTCCAAGGGGTTAAAAATCTAACGAAATAAATACCCCCGTTGATGGGGTTTGACAGCAGTCGTTGCTCGTTTAATATTCAAAGTTAGTAAAACGCTTGTCTCAAGGCTCTGCCGAGTCGTTTGGTAGTTACAAGCGTACGGTGTAGTCTGTGAGCCGAGCCGTGCGAAGAGTGCGAGGAGGAGCGAGGGATAAAAATGCAGCAGCAGAGAGAGAGAGACCCGGTGGAAGTGCGATCGTCGAAGCGAGTCGAGCCAAGGCTGCGAGAGTCAACCAACGTGAAAAGCGTATCCTTCGCTACATCCTTTTCCCCCGTTCGCTCGATGCCCCATGGATTTTCTTCAAATAAATATTTCCTTCCTCGTCTCTTTTTCATTGACTCGAGAGGGCTCGGGCGGCCATTGCTCGTAGCGCGAATGCTCCCAGCTGCGGGAAAAGAGATAAGGGACGATAGGAAAAGAGCCCGAGTACACGCGGGAGCAATTCATATACGAAGGTAATTAGGATTACGAGCGCGTGTTCAACCGCGATAACATTCTTTGTTCGCACTCCCCTCCCAACGACGAGGCACCTCTCGGGAACGGTGATTCCGAGTTTCGATTAAAAGCGATTTTAAACAATCGCGCATTAGCTGCACACAAGACCGCGCGCGGATGTAATTCTTTGTTCATTGGCGAGCGATCCGTGTCACATCCAGTCGCTCCGTTCGCGCCGCTGCTAATGCTGTAATCAGCGGGGCTTTGATGCCGCATGTACGTGCTTAACGCATATACGCGTGAGAGAGGTGCCGGAGCGTCGTGTCTCCGCATCCGCGACAGTTATAATAATGGGCCACGCTTTTTTCTTGCCGAGGAAACGCTTTTGTAAGTATGCGTAACGGAATTAGACGGGAGGAAATAACGAGCCGAAGATGTAAAACGAGATAGCGTTCGTACGCACGCCGCCACCGCCGTCGTCTTGGGGCATCCGCGATCCTCTTGTTCCGATGGAAATATGCACCGGTCGCGCCGCTCAACGGGATGATTATTCACTGGGATTCCCGTCGAATTCGCTTGCATACCATTTTCAGCCAACACGAGCGCCGCTGCCGCGTTCTTCTCTGGTCCACGCACTTTTTTATTTTTCTAATTTTATCTTTGAAATTTCTCCTCGTGCGCCGAGCCCTCGCGCGCTCGACTCCCGCAAAAGCTTCGCCACGGAGGTGTCGTCTTTGGACGAAACGAGGATCCATCTCGTCCGCGATTGCTCGCTGATGTCATTGAAGGAGTTAATCAAATTCACATAATAGCGGTAATGCAATTAGTCATGCCGGAATAAAAACAGTTACTCCGGTCCTCGCGAGAGGGTCAATGAAACTCTGCTGCGCAGAAGAGGACGCAGACGTAACGGGGCACCGAAGAACCATGCACGAGGAAAGAAAAACGGAGCGAGGAACGACGGTTATTTGCGGCCACAATTTTTTTATCTTCGTCATTTTAGCTCCCGCGCAACTCGCTTGGCTCCGCGATCGCATTTGCCCGCTCTCCTCATCGTTCCTTCCGTCGCTCTTTTTCTCTCGGCACTTCCTCCCGCGAGGTTTTCTGGTATTTTAAGGTTGTAAACGCTCGAACGGTGCATCCCATCCACGGGTTGTATAGAGGCATCGCGCGCACCAACCGAACAAATTACTGAGATAATAGCTTCGTAAGAGAGGAATTGCCCAACCGGTCAAAAAAAGGCGAAAAATAAAACGAAATTAAAGTTCTCTCGTTGGGATTACTCCGAAAGATCGGAGATAAAGATTAACTCCAAAGACATTTCAATGAGTTTCGAAAGAACACTCGAAACTAACAGCCAACGGAGAAGAAGGATCGCCGAAAAAAAATCTTGACCAACGGCGTGACGACCCTGATGCGTCGCGTCGATGCTCACCGCCTCCCAACACTAGAAATCGCTCCCTTGCACAATATTTCTATCGCTTTATGCGCGCTTGCGAGAATTTCCGCGAAGAGTTTGCACAAGTGCGCGCTGCTACATTTTCACCACCCTATCCCGCATTTTGCTATCGAAATCGCTGCGCTATTTCAAACTTTAAAGCCATCCGTAGGCGTCGAGAAAATCAGTGACGTGAAACTAATGCGCTCACTCTCGTTCGATTCTGCTGAATTGCATATGAACATTCTCGCCGAAAACAGTCGTTGACTCATGATTTTTCATTATTTTACTTTCTCGGGTCATTCTCCTTGGAGTAATCATCGCATTCGTCCAATTTGAAAAATTACCGCCCGCAGTAGTGGTGACGAGCTCCAATTCATGATTTTATTATGCGAAAGAAATTGAACTTTCATATTAAAAAATAATATCCATCGTTCACAGTAACAATTTTTAGCGAAATATTTAGTAAATTTGACGTCACGGTGAATTTTACGGCGCTGCACACTGTGATGCACCGTAAAATTAACTAAACGTTTTGTAAATTCTAGTATACGTACCGTAAATTTCACAATCTTCAATATTTACTATTATAAGACTGAAAATTTGGCAAAATATTGAAAATTTTAGAGCGCGTTATTGGAATAAATATTTTTCGTTAACTCGTCCCCGCGCAGTCAAATATACCCGGTAAATTTATCAGTGAATTTCACGTTAAATATTGGCTTTTAATTCTCTCCGTGCCCGAGAGTATTTCTTCGAACAACGTTTGTATAGCAACGATTTATCGCGTTTGATTCTATAGTTATCTCATTGAAAGGTAGAAAGATTGCCGTTCGACGCTTTGATGAATCACTACGTTGTTGAGCTCACATTGCAAAATGCAGCATCGGATTCAATAAGAGCGGAGCCTTGAATCGATCATCCGACTGGGCGCGTATTCGTTCGAGTGATGCGTGCGTAATTTATTGAGTCCGACGCCGGACATGAAATTGAGCTCAAATGACGAACAATTGTTGATTTCACGCACGAAACTATAAAATAAAATTTCCATCAGTTGATTTATCTTGTCGCGGAATCTCGTCGGGAGTGTGCTGGGCAGGGATGAGGCTGCGCGAACATTCGGAAAAATGAGCATCAAGACGGAGGAAGTTGGAGGAAGAATAAGGACGACGAGACGCGAATGGATAGTGTCAACGAATCTCCATTTTTCGAGCTCGGCTCCTGTAAATGAATTTATGAACGAAGCGTCGAAGCGAAGCGTAAGATTGCGCGTACGTCTGAGCAGGAAACGCGTCTCCGTTTGGTGTCGATCGGTTATTCCCGTCGATGCTGTTTTTATATTCCGGTAGCGTTTTTATGAACCGCCGCATCCGCGGGCGGCCATGCGCCGATGTTTCCTGGGGTAAACTGTCATCGGAGAGGCCGGCGATCTGGAAGGGGACGGATTAAAATGACACTCACGCGCACGACCATATTCCCGCGCCAACTTTATACGTACTTGCATAACTGCGTGCGTGTTCTTTCCCCTCTTGAGGCGACGCGCAATCGGATATGCATTCACATCTCATCGAGTATCGCTGAAATTACGGCATTGCATTCCCATGTCCCGAATCTTGATTATTTTTTCTTTCTCTCGTTTCGTAACGTTGCTCAACGATTCGCGTACTTGTTCGCAGAGAGAGAGAGAGAGAGAGAGAGAGAGACGTTCGATTGATAGTTGCAGAAAAATATCGGTGATTCGGGAACGTAAATACGAAAGTTCCAACTTTTTCCGCGCAGAAGCGGAAAAAACCTTTTTTTACGATGAGCCATAAAAAAAAGAATGCAACGATCTTTCTTCTTTTTGAGTGTCAGAGTTACGAAGGACTCTCCTCAGTGTCGTCTCAATTTTTCACCCGTCGAATGCATTATCCTCACGGTCCTATTGAAAAGCCGAAAATGAAAGTGTATTTCAAAGCTTTCTGTCCAATTGTCCGGGATCCGAGACGCTTTACGACGAAGCTACGTGCGCGTACAAATGGGAAGGGAATAGAAAAAAGGAAAAATGAAAAGCGCAGGCGTCGACGTTGACGCTGAGAGCGGGAGCGCGTAAAGACGGGGGCCACGCATTAGAGCGGAGAATTTCTCGTAGTCGAATTAACATTTAAATGCTTGCTCCGAGACGCTCACGAATGTCGCGACTGAAAATTGCTTCGGTGTCGAATGGGACTGAAAGGGACGAAGTTAAACGGCCGGGGCGAACCTCGCGGGCGTCGCGCCGCGGCACCCGAGGACGGGTCCCCGCTCTTGATGTTGCGACTCCTGTTAATGCGACCTGAGAATAATATTCGAGGGAAAATAGCATCGATCGAATTACCGGATCGACCGCTATGATCGTACCAAACCGTTATTTTCACTTCGTATCGTACC